>NW_023416324.1:126851005-128184576 GCF_014108235.1 Myotis myotis
AGAGACAGAACCTAGGCACAGAACCTACACAGAACGTTCTCTAGAGACAGAAGAACTTCGCTGGAGAGAACATGGCAAAAGTTCCTGGACAGAAACTGGCCTCAGAACCTAGAGACAGAACCTAGCGAGAGAACATGGCAAAAGATCCTGGACTGAACCTGACTACAGAAATTGGCAAGAGAACCCGACTAGAACCTGGTGACTGAACCTGGCTGGAGATCCAAAGCAGAACTTGGCTGGAGATCCTGGCTAGAGATCCTGGCTAGGCTGCTGATCAACTGAACACTGTCTATGTGTCCTTCCTTCTTCGCCGACTCCGTCTACGCCTTTGGGAACCCCTGGACCCGCTGGGGTTGGACCCCGGCAGGTTGAGGGATTTAGTGTATTTAGCATGGCATTTAAATTAGCTCTGCTGTCAGGTGGCCTGTTCCTAATCATGCAGAGTTTTCATTAGCCCGAGGATTCTTTTGAGCATCGCAGAAGAAGCTTCCTTCATTTAAGGGGCAGATACACTGTGACTTGATTATCGGAGCAAGGGCTAGACTTCAGCCCCAGTGAAACCACTGACAGGTTTCCTTGTGGAATGAATGGCCAACAAAGCCACGCATGAAAGCCCAGCAATCGGCTTCCTCACTTCCTTGCTAGGTGAATTAGCTTAACTCCTCTACAAACCTATTTTATCAATTCTGTAAGATAGTATTAATATAGTACCTCTCTTATTGGATCCTTGTGAAAAGTGAGTATATATATATATATATTAGCAAACTACCCATGCATTAAGCACTGAATGCATCATTTCACGTTCAAAATAGTTCTCAATCTTTTTGCCACACCTCCAATGTCAGCACCCATTCTAGGCTTTGTTTTCAATCTGAACTGCAAAAATAAGTCCCTATATAGTCTTCTCTTTGAGCCTTTCCCTACTTTTAATCCTAATTGTCTACATGAAGAAATAATATATCTGCTATTTCTATTTACTATTATTTACTAGTATTATATCTATATTTCTAGAATAGTCTACTAGTATTTCTGGTGTAAAGGATAATTTGAAAATACCCACCGGCTTAAAAAAAAAAAAGCACCTGAATTAATTAGCTTGCTATGTGGAAGCACCCAGACTGTCCTGAGAATACATACACATTATTGTAAGTGAACCTAAATATACAGCACATGTTTGCAGCTCGTTGCCTTTCCACTCGATCCACTCTTGCATTTGCTCACTCTGCCTTCTCACGCAGTGCTCACTCCCCTGGGCTCTCAGTGTGAAGCTCTCCTCCCCTGCAGGTCCCAGTTAGCACTCTGCCTTCCCTGTGGACTTCAACTTCACAGTTCCTCTCCCAGCCCTTTTTTCATCAAGATCACTCCCTTTCGTTTTTATACCATGGCTCTGTCATTCATAGTAGAATCTCCCAGCAAGGATGTGCCATTTTCATCAGCCTGAAAGATAAAATAAAACTTCCAGATCAGCAGTACCTGTAGGATTGAAAGTCTGCATTTATGAGCAATATAAAGCTTTTATGAGGCATATAAATCTGCCGGAGGAAATGCACCTGTGGAAACTAAGCAAGAGCTGCTATTAAAAAAGCTGTAACTCTGAGGCCAAAGGCCTAAGCTAAACGAATAGGGAATGAATTTTTGGATACTGACTTTCTATAAAATGCTATAAAATATTTCTACCTTCAAAAATAATTGTTGAATTCCAGAGATTAGTCAATTGTTCTTATCTACACTCTTTCAGAAATCTCATTATTTATGTTTTATTATTGCTCACAAAGTCTAATTTTGATTATCACCAAGGTTCAAAGGTGATTACAGGCTCATTACAAATATATTAAAAGCTTAACTGCATACTTAGCACATGCCTTCCATTTTGTAACTGTTCTAGTTACTCTTGCTCTTCTGTTATTGAACTGATATAAGCAATATTTTACCCCATTATAAAAAGCAGTTATGTTTATTTTCTGTGGTTTGACTTTGATTTTCTTCTGCCACTTAACTTCTTGGAAAAAAAATAGACATGTTTGTGGCAGGACTTATGTATAAAGAAGTCTTTCAGAAATTTATTTTATGTTAGCAACATTTTAAGAGATTTCTCTATTTGCCTGGAACTGTTTTGACCATTTTACATAGATTAACCCTTTTTATTTTTTCTAGCATCTCTAAATGGTAGGCACAATTACTTAGTCCCATTTACAAATAAAGGAATTGAGGAACAGGGACATCAAGTAACCTACCCAAGGTTATGCGGCTTAAAGGAGGCAGAGCCATGGTTTGAAAGCAGAAGCTATCTAGACCTCTGCTCTTAACCATCCATTAAGTCATGTTTTTATATCTGACCCCAAAATAGGCACAAAGCACTAATGTGGCAGAATGCTTACTTGTATTTGGTGACACAAACCTCAAAACACTGCTGTGTGAAGATCGTATGCATAAGACAGATTTATTATTTTACATGCATTAATGATTGCACCTATAACGTGTATTCCACCTTTCTTTAAAAATCCTACATAATGTTACCAAAAGATAGCACAAGTATACATGCACAGCCAAGGAGAGAGAAAAAGCACAAACTAATTTATTCCCTCTACTAGGGTCTCTGTTTTATCTTTTGTTAAGTTTGGAAGGTACTCTGAGTATTACCTTTAGGGTCTGAAAATATAATTTTGGGTTGTTTTTCTTCATTGCTAGAAGAGAAAACTAAAACTTAGAGCATGCCCAGGGTTAGTCCCAGTCCAGGGTTGGCATAAGGGGGAATCATGGTCACTGCCTGGTAATGCCTTTGGCTGTTTCTTTCTTATTAATGTTATGTAGAAGATGTAGGTTTAAGTGACTGTGATTTTGATCATTATTATAATATTTTTCTAAAGATATTTTTATCAATATATATGTAAACATGCAAAACAGAATAAAATGAAATGATAGATAACTGATACTATACAAACATATGATCACTGAAATATTTTAGATTATAACTCAGAGAGTTTGCTATAAACATAATGCTCCCCTCATGGCCCCCAAAAGAAGAACCCACAAGTGACTTATTCTATTTCAAAAAGATCTTTATCACCTGGTACAATGATCAGAAATACATGCAGAATGTACAAGGTTCAGAAAAGGGTGGGGAAAGAAAAATTCACTTTCTTTGTGTCATGAGTCCAGGCTCCCAAAGGTACTAGCGTGTATGAGGCAGCAGGGCCAAGCAGCGTGGCCAAGCTCCTGTGCATGGCTGGTTAGCCACGGTCTGTAGAGGCTGCACCTTGCCCCTGCAAAGACTGTGCTCTGTGCCACCAGAAGACTGTCCTTACAGCATTTAGAAAAGTTCTGGCAGAGAACAAATGCTGTAAATGACTGTTTCTAGTAATTAATGCCCAAGCAACTTCATTGGTCCCCCCCCCCCCATTTTTTGTTCTAAAAAGTTTCTTTCTGACATCTTGTGCTGTTACCTTGGATGCTTTTCTTCTCAAAAGCCTACTGACTGGCTGCCAAAGACAGGCTGGTTCACACCTTTCCTTTTTTTCAATGTGCTCTTCTGCTCCATAGAGAGAGACAATTTCACAAAAGGAGGGGAAAAACCCTCACACAGCCCCAATATGTGCGTATTGGCTGACGTTCTAAGCTGCCAGGGTGCCAGAACAAAGCCACAGGAGGAAGTCAAGATGCTATCCAATTCTTGAAAAGTGAACAAAAGTACCAGATCCACTAGGATTAAAAAGGGTACATAAAATAATGCTTTTTTCAAATTTTTAACAAGTACAACTTGATTTATTTTGCCTAACATAAGAAATTGGGCTTTCTTATTATGAATTTTTATTCTGCCATTTTTTAAAAATTATTATGTTCCAGGTAAAACTGAACAACAATTAAAAGAAGAATGAAAGATGGCATTTATATGTGTGCAAACAAGAAGTTTTCTCCAGACTTTATTATTTTTCATTTTTCTTTCATATTAGAAACAGATAGATAAGTCGACAACTATTCCAAAGTGAAAGCAGTGAAGTGTGAAACTGCCTCTCCCTGTCAAATTGATAGAGTGTAGATGTTGAATGAGATAATGGAAACTTTCTATTCAGTGAGGACTGGAATAAAGAAACCATCTCTAGTCATTCATCAGCATTGATTGCCTTAGTGCTCCAGGCCCAGATCAGAACTTGGGCTTTACTAAGGGAATCTAAAACAACTACAATGATCCACTTTGGGAAGTGTAGTTGGCTTCCACTTACATAGTACACAACAATCACAATACATAACAACAGAAGCAGAGTTAGGCCATGACAAAGAGAATGGCAACAAGTAGGTAGACATTTCTTCAGTATTCTGGTTCTGCAACTTATGAATATTTTACTCTGATAATTGAGGACACTATGAAAATTTATATTTTGTTTAAATCATGTTTAATTTATAAGATTTTTATTGGTTTCTTTCATCATTTGCGATGATCAAATTTTACGAATTGTTTAATTTTCAGAAATAGTTTAATGATAAATAGCTTTACTAAAATCCAATTTAGTGAACATGTGTGAGACTGCATACTGTAATTTATTTTCTGTAAAGGAGGTTTTGAAAATATGTAAATGATACCTTCAGTAGTTTTCAGTTTTATTTTCCCTTAAACATTTATAAACTTTATATGGCAAAAAATGTCTACATATTTTCAGTATACTGAATGAATATGGTATAGCTCATACATTTTCTTTTTAGAAATTTATACTAGTATGATGTGGTTGAGAACTGAAACAATTATCCAAATCATTCAAACCAAAGGCATACTCTGGCCTCAATCATTTAAATGCAGCATTCCAAATCAAAGTGTTTCTTTGGCTTGAATGATACAGACAATTTTCTCAGTGCTCCATTACTGCTGACTATAGATTTCCAATCTGATTATGGGTCTAGCATAAGATGGAAAAAATAATAACCTATAATTGTGTTTTGAGAAGTTGGCTCATTCTAAAATCATTGTGCCAGGGTTTCCTAGTGCAACACAATCAGAAATGTTAGTCATTTGAAGATGAGTGAACTCTTAAAGCCACTTGAATACTATTTACAGCAGAGAAGTAGAAACTCCTTCCTCATTTAGTTTGCCTCTTCAAAAATCCATCCCACTTCAATGTATTTTAAATATTTTCTTTCTGATATGAATAATGTTCCTCAAGTCAGTGGAACAATTCAACAATCCATGCAATCAAAATAATGAATGTGAAAAAAATTATTTTAATGAGTTTGTCATAAATATATAGGATTATACTAGGTCAGTCATTTTTGTTTGGTTTATTAATTTGTATATGATAATAAAGCAAACCAAAGTGTTCAGGCAATTATAATTGTTATATTGGCTATCAATACAAACAGAAGAAACATTTTCCACATCAAATCTAATATAATTGCTATTTTTACGCCATCTTTTTCTTTTAAAATTTTTTAGAAAATGTCCGGATTCAGCTGGTGAAAAGATTGAAGTGTTGATGGCTTTCTCTGTTTTTAGGACATTTGTTTATTCTAGAAAAATAACTAGACAAATCCTCAATACAGCTGAACACATTTCTGAAGAGCTAATGGCTTTCTTTAAATTTATAAGTAATTTTAGGTATTGTAGTGTCATGGCTAAAATGCATTGATCACATTAAAGTTCACAAGTAATGGGTGGAGATTGCACTGTTTCTCATTGTGTTTCCCACCCTTGACGGAGGCCATTCACATTTGAACCATAGGACAAGGGACTGCACCTAGTAAGAAAGATCACAGGTCATGTGCCATTTCCGGTGCCCTATTTTCACTTTAGTTTTCCTTTCACATTCAAGAAACCCAGTGATAAGTATAATCTTAAATCTATTCCAAAAATTTTAGAAAGTAAACCATTCATTATTTTTTTGATATTTGTATTAATTTCAGAAAGGAAGAAAGAGGGAGAGAGAGAGATAGAAACATTAATGAGAGAGAATCATTGATTCCTGCCTCCTGCATGCCCCACATGGGGGATGGAACCCACAACCCAGGCATATATTCTGACTGTGATTCCTGGTTCATAGGTCGATGTTCAACCATTGAACCACGCCAGCTGGGCTTTTTAGCTATACTTAGTAACAAATTCTTTACTAAATCTGGTAATAATCATGATTGTGGATCACAGGTCCTATAGTGAATCCAAGAGGTTAAATGTACCCAGTGAAGTTCGCAGTGAATTTTCAGAAATTTAGACAAGTTAATGATGGATGGTCTATGGATTCCATTTTGAATAACATTGAAAAAAAAGTAGTTTTGACTTTTTTTCATTTCTAATGAAGAAAAATGTTTTACATTTCTGTTTTCCTTTTTAAAATTTTCCTTCTATATTATCCCTAGTATGTTCTGCTTTTCTCTCTCAATAGACATTTCTGATTAGTGTTAATCCTAATGAAATCCATTTCCTGCTCATCTTAAACATAACATCTCTTTTGTGAATGACTATTCTAATAATTTTCTAATCTTTTTCTATTTGTCATTAATAAATCTTATGAATACTTTTCTATGGCTTTAAGTGAATATTTTAATTGTTTTAAATAAAATAATAAATTAATGTTCATTGAATGTTTAGATATTAAATCTATCATTTTCCTTGTTTTGTATCCCTTAATCCTTTAAATAATTTTGAGAGGGTATTTATGTGTCTATTTTAAGGTGAGGATTTCTATGCCCTACCAGCCATGGGCAAACCTACGGCCTGCGGGCCCATTTGAAATGAATAAAACTAAAAAAAAAAAAAAAAAAACCATACCCTTTTATGTAATGATGTTTTCTTTGAATTTATATTAGTTCACACAAACACTCCATCCATGCTTTTGTTCCGGCCCTCCGGTCCAGTTTAAGAACCCATTGTGGCCCTCGAGTCAAAAAGTTTGCCCACCCCTGCAACCGGTTTGGCTCAGTGGATAGAGCGCCGGCCTGTGGACTCAAGGGTTCCAGGTTCGATTCCGGGCAAGGGCGTGTACCTTGGTTGCAGGCACATCCTCAGTAGGGAGTGTGCAGCAGGCAGCTGATAGATGTTTCTCTCTCATCGATGTTTCTAATTCTCTATTCCTCTCCCTTTCTCTCTGTAAAAAAACAATACATTTTAAAAAATAAAAAAAATAAAGTGAGGATTTCTGAAGGTTTACATTAAATTATTTAACAAATGGAGGGGCATAAAGGAATACTGACAATCCAAGTATCTATAAAATTAAAAAAAAAACAAAAACAATAGCTAAGCTTTGTTTAGAAAAGGGTTTACAACCCTTTCATTAGAAAACGTTAAATCTGTGTTTCTGATCATTAGTCCTCACTCTGGTTTTTGACTCTTCATTGCATCATGTGAGAGTTTGAAGACAGTAATCAAGTTACTCTGAGGGATTTCCGCCTCCCCCACCCCCACCACTTAGGTCAAACACCTCCAAATCCTTAAAAAGTAAAACATAGATTTCATATACTTTACCTTGTCTCCATTTCCATCCTATTAGGTAACTCAATGACTTTCTGAAAATGTTACATACAAAATGTCTATAATTACATCAAGAAAGCCCATGCATGCATTTGCTGTTAGAACTACAATATTAAACCAACTGTATTTGAGTGAAATCAAACTGCATGGATTCAAACTAGACCCAAACCTAATTTCTCTTCACTGAAATTACTCATTAGGAATCTTAATTTTATACTTCTAATTTTAATCATGTTATATGTTATAATTTTCTACCAATACTTGGGGCAGGTTTGAATCTTAATTCTGGCATCCAGAAGTCTAGACTCTTAATGATTGTGTCTTTTCTGACTTTAGTCAAATATTTAAATATGCTAAAGACAACAAACCCCAGGAATGATTAAACCATATTAATATGGGTTCTCTTCCTCAGATATTAAAGTTTGTTTATTTAGTGAGGGTGAATTTATCATATTTACTTGAAAAATCCATTAAAAACAGGTTAAATGTATATATTTTATTTGAACAGTTCAACAGTAGGGCTTTTACATAAAGATCTAAATTTACTTCACAAAACCCTATGAATTATGCAATATGATCCTTCTTCAATAGTGTGTAAATTGATACTCAGAGAGTTAAATAACATTAAAAATCACAGTTTACAAATGTGGAACAGGGAAAGAAACATCCTAACATCTAGGGAATTTTCTAGTACATTATTCTGCCTCCCACTTTGCTCCTTCAGGGGTCGCTACATCTATTAAAAAGGAAACACACACACACACACACACACACACACGCACAAAACTCTGCACTGACATTCCACAAAGGGAGAATAAAATCAAAACACACATGTATAAGTGACTTTAAAATGACATATATGTAGTATTATTTCAGAATATCAATATTTTATTCATCAATATAGTTATCTGATTTCATGATCTTGCATATGAGGATATATCTATATATATTTATTTAGTATATATACAAATGTATATATATGTTATATGCCTCATATGTATACGTTGCATATAATATATATAAGACCCAAAGACATAAATTTAATTTTTAAGTATTTGCTATGGTATCATACGAATTGTTTCATATGCAATATTTTATTTAATCCTCTCATTTATGTTATATTATTTAACTTTCTAATACCCATAATCTCTATATTAGGATTGAGGAAAGTAAGATTAGAGAAGTAATTACATTTTGAAATCATATAGGTAATAAGTGGCAGTGCAAAATTTAAATATTTATATATACCCAAATATCAATGCTTCTACACATTAACACATTATTGAAGTAAATTAATCTTGTCCAAAAATAAGTGTATATGTTTAAATTCTATCACAATTGTTCCAAATAATGACATCAAAATCACCCTGTTCTAATGTGAAATAGTCATAATTTATCAATTTTGCAAATTAGAAACTTTAACATCTTTGGTCATTTGGAACTTTTCAATGTTTCAGGAATTTTTAGACTATTGAAAATAATTTCTCTCTGTTCAGACCTGCAATTATTTTTCTTTAAAAAATCTGGACTGTACATTTCTGAATGCATAAATTTGTTAAGAATGCCTATTTTTATTACTATCTCCTATCTCTCATAATGCCCTGACTTTTGTTTTTAATTTAAATTCTTTATTGTTTAAAATATTACATAACTCTCCTTTTTCCCCCATTGACCACTCCCTGGCCACCCCCATCCCCCAGCACATGCCTTCACCCACCACCCACCTGTCTGTGTCCATTAGTTATGCTCATATGCATGCATACAAATCCTTTGGTTGATCTCTGACCCCCTCACCCCTGTCTTCCTTCATAGATTGAACAGTCTGTTCAATGCTTCTATGACTCTGGTTCTATTTTTGTTCATCAGTTTATGTTGTTCATTATTTTCTACAAATGAATGAGATCATGTGATATTTATCTTTCTCCGACTGGTTTATTTCAATTAGCATAATGCTCTCCAGTTCCATCCATGCTCTTGCAAATGGTAAGAATTCCTTCTTTTTTACAGCAGCATAGTATTCCATTGTGTAGATGTACTTCAGTTTACTAATCCACTCATCTACTGATGAGCACTTAGACTGTTTCCAAATCTTAGCTATGGTAAATTGTGCTGCTACGACCATAGGGGTGCACATATCCTTTCTGATTGGTGTTTCTGTTTTCTTGGGATATATTCCT
The DNA here is from genome assembly GCF_014108235.1 of Myotis myotis. Lineage (NCBI taxonomy): Eukaryota > Metazoa > Chordata > Mammalia > Chiroptera > Vespertilionidae > Myotis > Myotis myotis. The sequence goes on from NW_023416324.1 coordinate 126,860,633, forward strand.
AGAAGTGGAATTAATGGGTCAAATTGAAGTTCCATTTTTAACTTTTGGAGGAAACTCCATACTGTTTTCCACAGTGGCTGCACCAGACTTGCATTTCCATCAGCAGTGCAAGAGGATTCCTTTTTCTCCACATCCTAGCCAGCACTTGCCGTTTGTTGATGATAGCCATTCTGATAGGTGTGAGATAGTACCTCATTGTCGTTAGGATTTGCATCTCTCGGATGATTAGTGACTTTGAGCATATTTTCATATGTCTCATGACCTTCTGTATGTCTTCTTTTGAAAAGTGTCTATTTAGGTCCTTTGCCTATTTTTTTTTTTTGATTGGATTGTTTATCCTCCTTTTGTTAAGTTGTATGAATTACCTATAAATTTTGGAGATTAAACCTTTATCTGAGATATCATTGGCAAATATGTTCTCTCATGCGGTATTCCCCTGACTTTTTACTATTTTCTCTGACTTTTTATTCCAACTGAATTCTGGGGTGAAATATGGATGGAAATTGGGAGCTGTGAAGTTCTGAATGTTCTCTGTCATCCATCATTCCCAACATATCTTCCTATCATCTCACCTTTTCTTTCTTTTGCTCCCTTATTTTAATCATTTTTGGAAGAAAATTATAACAAATGGTTTTTATTTTATTTTGTTTTAAAAACTTAGCACAGGCTTTCTCTCAGAAATCTCACAGATATTCATTCTCTAGTCTTGTCTTCTAAGCTCCAGAACTGTGTTTTGAATATTAGTCATTGGTAACAAACCTAAAACTGTTATTTAAGCTACATTAATAATTTTCCCCAATCCAAATGTACTGAATATAAGGAAAAGATTGTGGGAACAACTTGTCTTGATGTTAACTGCATTTCTTCAAAAATTTTATTGTTAAAAGTATTATATATGCCCTCTTTTTCTCCCCATTGACCTATTCTAACCCTCCTCCAAGCCCTCCCCCAGGCCTTCACCACCCTATTTTCTGTATCCCTGGGTTATGCATATATGCATACAAGGTTTTTCGCTGATGTCTTCCTACCCACCCACTCTCCCTTGCCTTCCCTCAGAGATTCCGCAATCAGTTCCATACTTTATTGTACCATGGTTTTTTTATCCACTCATCTATTTATGGGCGCTTGTGCTGCTATGAACATAGAGGTGCACACATTATTTCTGATTGGTGTTTCAGGGTTTCTTAGGATATATTCCTAGAAGTGAGGATCACAGGGTCAAATGGCAGTTCTATATTCAATTTTTTGTGGAAACTCCATACTGGTTTCCATAATGGCTACACCAATCTGCACTCACATCAGCAGTGTATAGGGTTCCCTTTTTTCCACACCCTCCCCAGCACTTGTCATTTGTTGATGTGTTGATGATAGCCATTCTCTCTGATGATTAGTGACTGAACATTTTTTCATATGCCTATTGGCCATCTGTATGTCCACTTTGGAGAAGTGTCTATTTAGGTCCTTTGCCTATTTTTTAATGGGATTGTTAGTCTTCTTTTTATTGAGTTGTATGTGTTCCTTATATATTTTGGATATTAACCCTTTATCAGATGCATCATTGTCAAATAGGTTCTCCCATACCGTGGGTTCCTTTTCATTTTGTTGATAATTTCTTTTGCTATGCAGAAAATTTTTATTTTGATGTAGTCCTATTTGTTTATTGTACCCTTAATTTGCTTTGCCCTAGGAGATGTATTGGTAAACATATTGCTATGAGAGATGACTGACATTTTGCTACCTATGAATTCTTCTAAGATTTTTATGGTTTCATGAATTACATTTAATTCTTTTTTTCGTTTTTAGTTTGTTCTTGTGTATGGTATACGTTGGTGGTCTAGATTCATTTTTTTTTATTTTGCATTTACCTGTCCAATTTTTCCAACACCATTTATTGAAGATACTATCTCTACCCTATTGTGTGCTCTTCCCTCCTTTTCCAACTATTTTTTTAAAATATATTTTATTGATTTTTTTTACAGAGAGGAAGGGAGAAGGATAGAGAGTTAGAAACATCGATGAGAGAGAAACATTGATCAGCTGCCTCCTGCACACTCCCTACTGGGTATGTGCCCACAACCAAGGTACATGCCCTTGACCAGAATCGAACCTGGGACCCTTGAGTCCACAGGCCGATGCTCTATCCACTGAGCCAAACAGGTCAGGGCTCCTTTGCCAACTATTAATTGACCATATGGCTTGGGTTAATTTCTGGTTCTCTGTTCTTTTCCATTGGTTAATATATTTGTTCTTATGCCACTACCGGACTGTTTTGCCCACAGTGGCTTTGTAGTATATCTTGATGTCTGGTATTGTGATTCCTCCAACATTGTTCATCTTTCTCAAGATTTCTCATTACAGCGGTCCCTTTAGCATTTCTTACAGTGCTGGTTTGATGATGAGAAACTCCTTTAGCCTTTTTTTTCCCTGGGTATAGTAATCTTGTTTTCAGACCCTTGCTTTTTATTACCTTGAATACTTCATTCCATTCCTGTCTGGCTTGGAGCGGTTGTGATGAGAAATTAGCTGACAGCTTTAATTGAGCTACTTTGTAGGTAAAACATTGCTTTTCTCTTGTAGGTAAAACATTGCTTTTCTCTTGCTAACTTTAAGATTATCTCTTTGCTCTAGCTGGTTTTGTTCAGTGGTTAGAGCATTGACCAGTGGACCAAAGGGTCCCGGGTTTGATTCCGATCAAAGGCACATGCCCGGGGTTGCAGGGTCAATCCCTAATAGGGGGTGTGCAGGAGGCAGCCAATCAATGATTCTCTTTCATCATTGATGTTTCTATCTCTCTCTCTCCCTCTCCCTTCCTCTGTGAAATCAACAAAAATATATTTTAAAAAAGATTATCACTTTGTCTTTAATTTTTGGTATTTTAATTACAATGTGTCTGGGCATTTACCTGTTTGGGTTCTTCTTGCTTGAGACTCTTTGTGCCTCTTGAACTTGTTTGACATTTTCCCTCACCAGCTAGTCTTCATTTGATTTTTCAGGGCATTTTTTTTCTGTATTTTAGCAATATTTCCAGTTTGATCCTGGAAGAGTGTCCGTGTAGCTTCCACTTACTCAGCCACCATTTTGTAATTTTGCCTAATTCTTGTGCCCATAGCCACACCATGGTGGCAATTCACACACACACACACACACACACACACACACACACAAAAGCATGCTTCTGATAAGAATATTGACTGATGATTTTATTTACATTAATAGATAAGACTTTACTGAAACAAGGAAGACATGTTAGAAATATAATCACTAATCAATGACATGTGTAACTCATTATTGATTTAAATAATGGCTTTTGAATATTGTAAGACCATAGTCTTAATGTTTTTGTGCTATTCACTATGTGATATCAACAGAGACTTAAACATTTAAATTTCATTATAAATATTAATCAATTTCTTAAGTCTAGAGTTAAGGCAATCAACAAATATAAATGCATCCCTGAATTGTTATATTTGTCAATATCTATTGTTATAAACACTATCACGATGGCAGACCAAACTATTAAGGTGTTGTCACTGAATCCCAAGTTGCAAAAAAATACACAAAAACACACCAACATATATTATTTCTAATATATATATATATAAAAGACTCATATGAAAAGTGTTCGACCATACAACTGGTTGCTATGATAAGCACTGACCACCAGGAGCTGCCTTAATGTGCATTGGTCATTTACAGAGAAACGGCACCACTTGGCTTCCCCCAAGTGGAACATAGGCCCCACCACCACCCCAGAGTGACAACCCACCAAATTGCAACCAATGCTGCCGAGACCCCATGGCGCAAAATGCAGCCCACAGCCCAGCCCAGCCCAGAAACGGTGGCTGTAGGCACCGGGTAATGACATCATGTAGCAACGCCCAGCTCCCTCTCCCTAGCGACTAACCTCCTTGCAGTTTCTTCAGCCCAGGAACATGACTTGCTTTATAGCCAGGTGGAAATATTTTACACTTTAACCAATTGTCTGTGAAGCATTTTCACATGCCTCATCTTATTTGATCCTCACAGAAGTACTGAAGTAGATAGATAGGAGACTTGGTGGAATCCTATTTTGTTTTCATTAGCCGGAAAATGGAGATTTAGAAAGCTTAGAGACTTGACCCGACTGAAAAGAAGTAAAAAAGGTGGACCTTGAAAATGACTTCAGGTTTTCTCACTGTGCAGAATATAGTCAAACACTGCTGCAGTTAAATATTTTACCCTTTGTTTTCCCTGCATGATCTAAAATAATAATCTGCTTCGTGTTGATATTTACTGCTATGTTGCTGACATTACCTGAAAGAGAAGTTGGAGTGCTTCACTGGGCTGTAAAAAGTTTAGCTAAATCAGAAAGCAGGTCTAATTAAGCAAGTTTATCTACATATATAAAGCTTTCGCTGGCACCAATTGCATGTGTGTGTATTGATCTGTCATTGTTGATTGTGAATTTGGTTGACACTTCTATTATAGAGAAAGAGTGAATAGCACTATTAAAATATTTCTTCTAATTAATTACCTTTCAATGTGCATGAATTTTTGCACTGGGCCACTAGTTTAGATAAAATAGTCATTAGAAAACCTCAGAGTATAGGTAATAGTAAAATGTAGTAAAAGAATTAGGAAGTGATAAATTTTCATATGTATTAACTTTTAAAATATAATTGAAATTTTGCTCTTAACCAAATTTAATTTTCAATAATGCCTGTGTTTGACAGCAAACTAATCAAATTCCTAAAATTTTAATAAATTGCTCTTATAAACAAAAACAAGATGTTTTTAGCATCCTACTGGAATATTTAAAATCTGTTACTAAATATTTTCCTGTAATTTTATTTAGCCTCTCTGAGACATAATTTTCTTCATCAGTGAGAATCAGATAAAATGACATATGCAACGCTCTAGTAACAACATGTAAAATATGGTAAGTACTAAATAGTAGATATTGCTTGGCTCCCAATTTGAGAGACATATCTACCTAGGGTACAACAAGACAGTCAATAATCCATGTTATTTTTATTTTTAAAAAATATATTTTTTATTTATTTCAGAGAGGAAGGGAGAGGGAGAGAGAGATAGAAACATCAATGATAAGAGGAAATCATTGATCAGCTGCCTCTTGCATGCCCCCCACAGGGGATCGAGCCCATAACCCGGGCATGTGCTCTTGACCAGAATTGAATCTGGGGCCCTTCAGTTTGCAGGCCAACACTCTATCCACTGAGCCAAACCAGCCAGGGTTAATTTTAAATATAGCATATTATAATTACAATGATAAAATTTAAGATTGTTGCATTAATTCTAAAAATTACAAAAACATATCTTCTTTTTATTCATTTTAACTTATCTGAGTTATTTATACCTCTTGAGATATAAATACACTATCATGTAATAATTTCTCTTATGAATAACATTCATGGTTTTTTTCCCCTAATGCTTGAGAAGAAGATTCCAAATTATTGTGTATTATACAGAGTACTTTGAAACTTTAAATGGGAAGAATAATTTCTATTCATAGCTTTCAGTTTTGCCAGACTACTTTCTTTGTATCATATAATAAATATATGTTTTGCCCACTTCCATTCTCTACCCTCCAGTATTAAGTCTGAGGAGACTTTATTATTCATTCACATGTTTGAAGGTAGCTGTTTCTACCTTAATAGAGCAAAAATTGTCAACTTTTCAAACAGTAACTTGTTTTCTATGCCCTAAGGTTTGAAAGAAAATAGTCTCACAATGGAAAATAGTAAGCCGACTTTCTGAACGCATAAATGGCTGGACTCTTTATCAGGTTATGCTATGTTACCTGTCTGGAAGTGGTGGAGATTGTCTTCTAACAATAGGAAATGGAGTTTGTGGATAAATATGCCATAAATAACAATATTTGCTATTTCCCATTGGGTTTTTGCAGTCTCCAAATTGAACTCTTCCAATTAGATGGCACTACAGTAAACTAGATTTATTTTAAATTATAAATAAAAGTAAGTGGCTTTAAGTAGGATACAAGTAAGAGAAAATGATGTTATAACTATTCCACTTAAAATAGTTTGAGCCCAGCTGGTGTTGCTCAGTGGTTGAGCATCCATCTATAAACCAGGTGGTCACGGTTCCATTCCTGGTCTGGGCATATGCCTGGGTTATGGGCTCCGTCCTCAGGAGGGCGTATACAGGAGGCAGCTGATCAGTGATTTTTCTTTCCTCATTGATGTTTCTATCTCTCTCTCCCTCTACCTTCTCTAAAATCAATAAAAAAATAATTTTGAGCCATTTCCAAATAAATGTATAATTTGTAGTTTAGACAATAAATAGATTCACACTATGAGAGAAATTTGACAGGTAAATAGGTTTGTTTTTAATAGTCCTCATATTATTAACCATCGAGTACTAGTATTAATTGAAAACAATACTAGTGCAATACTAGTTTAAAGTGATATATTTTCTCTGATTTATTCAAATAAGCTAAAGGTAAAGAGAAAATTAAGAATCCTTCATTTAAAGGATCTAACTAAGCAAAGGCAAGACTATAAAGTGTCCACTGTTTCTGCATATGTCTTAAAAATACTAGACATTTTATTAAGGTAGAAATATAGGAACAGATACTGGGTATATCATATTGAACTGTACTTAATGATCTATTTTCATGACAATCCTTTGGGTAATCAGAATTTTATTCCTTTAATATTGTTGAAGTTCTACATTATTTTTGAAGGGGAAATAGAGGAGCTAACCAGCATTGGATCAATGGCTTGACATTGCTAGTCAGCTTAGAATATATAAACAACCATTTAAATATCTAACTAGCAGCTCTTCATTCAGTAATGGACAGCAGTACTCTAATTATGTAAAGGAATCTTTCAATGTATTAGAGAGTTTCTCTTCATCTAGTAATGTGCATGGGGACTTAACAGTATAACAAGGAAAATCTCTCTGTATAAAAGCCTAATATGCAAAGTGTCCTCTCAGGAGTTCGATCTACCGGGAGGTCAATCACTCACTATGACATGCGCTGACCACCAGGAAGCAGTGAGGAGCAAAGGAAAGGCCCCAGCCAGCAGTCGGGGAGGGGAAGGGAGCCCCCAGCCAGCAGCTGCCAGCCAGCAGCTGTGAGGGACCCTACCCATGCACGAATTTTGTGCAGTGGGCCTCTAGTAAGTTTAAATAAAAGTATAAACAGTCATCTTTTTGAAAAGGTTTTGAACAAATTATAATTTTTTTTTTCATTCTAAAATCTATTTTTTAAATTTAAAAAATTAAGTACAATTGGCACATAATCTTATATTGATTATATTAGTTTCAAATGAACAATATAGTGAATTTCAATCTAGGGCATAGCTGAATGGTTTGTAATTTTAAGCAAAGGCATATTTCTCCACCTAGTTATATTCTTATCAGTATAGCTCACATGAGAAAGGTTAAGAAAAAAAAAAATATATGGGAGCTTTTCTTTTGTTAGCATTTGAAATGTGGCCTGGTCTGGTCACAGGATTAAAGATTTGTCTGCACCCCTACCTCCCTTTTGTTCTTTGGCAAACATATAAGGAACATTCTTACTTATATTTTTTACTTGCTCTTCTCTCTGCCATAAGACTCTCCCTCTGACCTCTCCATGTTTCACTTCCTCTTATCCTGTAGGTCATTAATTAAATAAATGTTAACCACCCAAAGAAGCCTTCTTTGTCTACCATATTTAAATGGAGAAATGGAATCCTAGTTGGAGGCCATGAATTCTTACACAACACAGTTAATGGGGGACAAAACCCTGAAATCTGCCTCAGCCTCCTCCCGTACCCGACAACTTTAGGCAAAGCGTTTATTTTTGTGTTGCGCACATGTGAGGACCATATATTGTGGATTAACTTCAGTTAACAATAACTTAGAAGATAGGGAAGGGTGCATGTTACAGAAAATTTTAAGTGGACGATTTGACCATTCATACAATACATGAAGAAAACTGACAATAGTGTAGGCCAGCGGCCAACTGACACCCAACACATGTTAACAAATGGGTTAAAGGACTGATGTATATATTAGGTTGTACTTGTTTCTGAAACAAAACCAGAGTGAAAACAATTTTTGGAAAGCCAATTTCAGCCCTGGGTTTACCACTTAACAGGAGCAAGATCTTAGCTGGGTCACTTCATTCAAGGATAATTTGAAAATCAATATACAGTCCTATCCTAGAGCCCAGCTATTAAGTCTTCAAGGATCATTCATATTCACTGAAGTCGGGAAAATGCAGTTTGAGAATTAAAATAATACTGACCGCCACACACCCAGGTTCCCAGCAGTCAGCACAGATCATACTTCAGTGCCTAATGGTTTAAGTTAGAACTTCCCTCCCCTTTCTCTCTTATCCCACGATACTGGGCCTGGACTACAGACTACAGAACACAGCCCACCTCCTACATGGCGCAACTGGCTAACACTTAGAAATGCGCAGGATCAAATTTGAAGTTGATGAAAAGGCACCTCAATTCATTAAAGAAAACAAAGAATAGAAGCAACATGCTTAGATTATCTTGTAACTTCTCTGGGTCACCTGGTAAATTTTGAATTATCTCCCATTCGTGGTCAACAGAATACTTCGCGTCGGTGTACTAACTACTCAATTTAGATTAACCAGGGCCTGGATGTAGATAGTGCGAACTTTGCATATTTGTGAATAAAGTGCCAATTTCATGTACAAATAACTAAAATTTACAATCTGCTTTGAAGCAGCGAGGCTGAAGTCTTGTGGTGGGAACTGAGTGCTTAAACCCGCCGGCCAGACCGCCTGTGTCCCCACAGAGCTGGCTGGCTAAGAGCCTGGCTGGGAACAGCCAAAGGAGGGCAGGGGCTTCCAAAGACCCCAGGGAGCTCTGTCTATGCTTCCCTTCGGGTGAGGCCATTAACAAAAGGGCTCATGCTGGGTGGCTCCTGTTTTAAAGATGCCACTAAGGACAGTTACTGGTGTAGCTAGTTAAGAAGACTTAAAGTCGCTACTTTTTCTTTTGAGAAGGAGAAAAAAAAATCAGCAAAGGAAGGGCAGACCTTCAGCTCCTTTAGAAGTGAGCCTCCAGGGAAAGAGTTCTCTGTGGGACTTGACATCACTCCCACCCTCGGATACTCGCCGACCCTCTTCTCAGAGAAGCTCGTCGTCGTTGTCCCTTCCAGTGCAATGTTCTCCATGAAGTCAAATGGGTTTTCTCCTCGGAACACCGTGCTAAGCCCCCGCTCCAGCAGGATCCTGTGGGCCACAAGTTCAATGTGCCGCTTCCTCGGGGTACAATTCATCCCATTTACGATGCCATCGCTCGCTGCAGAGAAGGCCAGGCCTGCGGCTCCCGGGCTTCAGGGCTGCCCAGCGCTGCCCAGCGCTGCAGGGCCCGGGAAAGGGCCACCTCCTCCGGGGTCCGCGAGGAAGCCGGGCTTTCTCATCCATCTGCCAGGTGTCACCGTGTTCCATGGGCGAGGTGACAAGCGCTGGGCTTTCTCTCAGTAGCGGTTCACCCCGCAGGCCCAGGGCAGGGACCTGAGTTTTCGGCTCGGCTGGCTCCTGGAAGATCCCCCGGGCCATCGTGCGGGGGCGAGAGCTGCAGCTGCTGCGGGTCCGGAGGGAGGGCGGAGCGGGCGGTGAGCGTGGAGGCAGCTGAGGCAGCGGCGGCTTGCCGGACCCACAGGCGAGGCTGAGCTCTGATCAGCGGACTATATAAGTTTCACGGTGGCAGCGAATTATATTGTCTCCCGGGTCCATAGAACAGTGTCTGGCATTTGAAAACTTAAGAAGGTTAGTTAAGTAAAGTAATAATATACATGGTATAAACAGAGGGGCTCATTATTGGGCACAGACAAATACTGATCTTGCATAGACTTCCTTAGCCATGGAAATAACCAATTTGATATTTTTAGATATATAGTTTCAGTGGCTTACAATTCTTTCTTTGGAAACAGGCAAATATATATTTATCTCACAGTGTACATGCCCTAACTCTTATTAGTAATGCACTTCATTCATGCATTCATTTGTACGTTTATTTATTAAAAGGTTTAACAAGTGCTACAATGCACACAAGCACTATGTAGATGCCATGGATACAATGAAGCTTACGACCAGTAAGGGGAAAAGGTTTCAGGTAATCTCACCAAAAAAATATTGCAGATGTTACTAGCAAATGTTTTGATATCTATAATAGGATGATCTGGCTTAGTCTGGAATATCAAAGACTCCTAGGAGCTTTGTCTTAAAGTCGTTCCCTGAGGAAGTGATGATTCAACTGATAGTGAGGATGAATTGGTGAGTAGGTAATAAAGAAGAGCAGGTAAAGGTGTGTGGCACTCAGAGAGAAAATATATGCAAAAACGTGTTGCAGCAACTTGTTATACTGTATTGACTCCCATGAATACAAACTATTTTATTTAATTTGAAATTTCTTTTAGATTAAATGATTTCAATAGCATATACCTTGTATGGATAATTTGTAATATTTATTAAACCAAATTGAACAGTGTGAGCCCTTCCATTAAACATAAAAAGTTGAAGTACTGAAAGTTTTAGGAAGTTAATAATTTTTGTTAATCAAGAGGGAAAAAGATAGTCTACAAATTAATATTTTAAATAGTCAATTTCTTCAATTTTACAAATTCCTGAATGCTTTGATAGATGTTTCTGTGAATAAATACAATGTAAACATCTCATCTAAGCAAAGAATGCCACAATTGTAAATAACTTAAAAATTTTAATACACATATACTCGTATTTAGTACTCACAAAACTATAAGAGCTAATTGAATCTATATTATTAATCAGGATCCAGAAGCCAATTAGCATCACATTTTCAGATTTTCTGACTCCAAACCTTATAACATGCTAATATAGAATAAATGCAAATGTTCAGGGAAAATTTTAAAACACTAAAAATAACATTAAAATAGAAATATAATAATAAATAATTTGAACACTTATCTCTAAAAACTTAATAAAAATGGACAAAGGACCTAAATGGACACTTCTCCAAAGAGGATATACAGATGTCCAAGAGACATATGAAAATATGCTCAAAGTCACTGATCATCATAGAGATGCAAATTAAAACCACAATGAGGTATCACTTCACACCTGTCAGAATGGCTATCATCAACTAATCAATAAATGACAAGTGTCAGCGAGGATGTGGAGAAAAGGGAACCCTAGTACACTGCTGGTGGGAATGCAGACTGGTGAAGCCATTATGGAAAACAATATGGAGTTTCCTCAAAAAGTAAATATGGAACTGCCATTTGACCCAGCAATCCCACTTCTAAGAATGTACCCTAAGAAGCCCTGAAATACCAACCAGAAAGAATGTATGTACCCTATGTTCATAGTAGTACAATTTACAATAGCAAATATATAGAAACACCCCAAGTGCCCATAAGTAGATGAGTGGATATAAAAGCTGTGGTACATTTATACTGTGGAATACTATGCAGCAATAAAAAAGAAGGGTCTCTTACCCTTTGAGACCGCATGGAGGGACCTAGAAAGTATCATGCTAAGTGAAATAAGTCAGACAGAGAAAGACAAATATCACATGATCTCACTCATATGTGGAATCTAAGTAACAAAATAATCTGATGAACCAAGTGGATCCAGTACATGGAAGCAAGGAACAGAATGGGGAATCTCAGAGGGAAGGTGGGGGAGGGTGGGTATGTGCGAGGTAATCAACAAGACCTTGTAGGCATATATGCATGGCCCATGGACACAGACAATGGGGTGGTGAGGCCTGTTGGAGAGGGTTAATGGGGGAAAAAAGTGTGACATATGTAATGCTTTCAACAATAAATAATTATTTAAAAAATAAGTTCTAATCACAAGACAAAAATTCTGTAAAATGTATGGTGATGAATGTTAGCTAGACTTACTGTGGTGATCATTTCACAATATATAAATATACTGAAGCATTATATTGTATACACAAAAAAATAAATAAAATAAAAAATAAAGAAAAATTTACTAAAATATGATCTGATAGAATACTGACTCTACAAGTGTCTATAATTATTCACTTACACTGTAATTAATATAAAATAAACATTGTCTTTAGGATTAGCTCTGTACTTTTATTTGCACTAAATAAAAAACTGGTACTTTAGTTTTTAAAAATAAATATGGAAAAATTATACCAAAATACATGATAGTCAATCTTGGTCTCAAGTGTTGAAAAAATATCACAAAGTATGTATTAACATAAATCTTGCATTTGAGAAAAAAGTATGTTTAAAAATTATGTGTAAACTCTTTTCCTTTTACCACTTGGACATCTTGGTAAATTTTATAAACAGAGGGTCTATTTGGAATAACTAATTGAACATTTCCCTGTGTCTGGTGTACTGAGTCAGATGTCACTCCACAAGCACTCTGGGACTTTCCACTTAGGATCACTATGTTCCGTGTGACAGAGAGACAGTAAAGAGACATATGGCCCTAACAACCACCAATTCCACTTTCTTTATCTTTTGAAGCCAAATCAATGCAAACCATCTGTTTCAAGTAGTAACTGAATATTTTTAATTTTATTTTCGACACTTTATATTTATATTTCTGTCTTTTGAGTTTTATCTTTGCTTTTACTTTTTAAAATGTTTTTGTCACATTAAAATGTATTATTTGCCAAGGTTTCTTTCTCATCATGTTGAGACCAATAATACCATTTACAAGCAAAATAGTGGTTTTTCATGAAACACATAGCTTTTTTGGATGGGAAAGGTAAACCCAACCTTTATTTATCAATAATATTATTTTCAAGTATCTTAGAACTTAGGTTGATGTATTGGGTCTAATGTATTGTAAAATGTTACTTGCATTTTATAATTACCTCAATATTTCACAACTACATTAGTGACTAAATTTATTTGCTTGAAATGAGATACTTTAAAAGATGTCCAGTCCCATTGACATATTCAGTAATGAGATTCACCATTAAATACTGAATACAATGGCTATTTTCAGGTAATTTCTAAATTATTTAGAGTTATATTGAGAATCAATCAAACTCTTGAATTTATTTAAATTTTCTAAGATATGGTTTATTACCATATTCATCCAAGAAGAGAATTAAACTCTGTTTGTATATATATATATATATATATATATATATATATATATATATATATATATACACATGTGTGTGCTCACATGCACATGTGTATGTGATACATTCTAGATATTTTGTAGGTGGGATGCAGATAAAGAATTAAAATTTTATACATAGTCATAGCTACATTGTCTGGTATAAAACTAGCCTTATTTTCCTTAAGGGTCCTTTTAAGCTTCATGGCTATTCTGTGTGTGATCATGCTATCTTGCCATATGTCCCATTTAGTCATTGGCATCAACATTTCAAATCTATGAAGCTGGCCATAGTGTGGTGAGAAAAATTAGTGATTTCTGATATTCCAGCAACATTCCTGTAAACCCAGCAAACAGAAAAAAAACTTATTTAGTGGGTCCCCACAGATTGACAGGGTGTATAAACTCATTGTTAATCAGAACAAGTTAATCTTCTGGTAACTCATTCCACACATATGTATAAATATGTTTAAAGCAGAAGAAAGTGAAAGTCCTTTCAAGGAGTCTGCACATGGAAAAAAATAATGAAGAAGGTAGTTGCCATGTCTGACCTATAGATTCAATTTTTTTAGTTTGTTTAAAATTTTCCATTTTAAACTGGGGAAGGTTGGTTGCTGTTTTTCTTTCATGATCTTTGCTAGATTGGAATATCACATGGAAGCTTTTCAGAACCTCACAGTGCCTGGTGAAAAGTTAATGTGATCTGGAGAGTTGGCCTTGAGAAAAATAGCTTACTGAATGGTAAATAGTTCAGAATGATTTTATTCTCTGATTTTAATATTGCTCTATGGTACAGCAAACTACATGTTTTTGTTTTCTTGTTTTGTTTGTTATAATCTCATGTTTGCTTTTATCAACTTAAAACATTTATTTTAAGAGATCAATATGAGTTTCACTATTCTAATAAATGCCATAATAAATTTTATAAAATAATTCATTATCAAAATGCCTTATATCTGTGGATACAAAAGCATGACTCAGAGATTTGTTGGAAGTAGGAAACATCAACATAGAAAGTACTATAATATTATTTAACTGTAAATTTTGAACCAGAAAGAATTTCCAAAATCTTCCAATCTTTTCTTTTATTTCATAGAAATGGAACTAGAAGGTAGGAGTGTGTCATGCCAGATGGTAATGCTTTGTAAAGGCAGAGACAGAATAATAACCATCTCTCCTGATGCTGCCTCTAACTTGTCAGGTCAGGTGTCAAAATTTGAATAGTGCCACGTTGACTTAGTCATTCCCAGACTCTAGAGCATCATATATCTTTTAAATTAAAAATAAATAAAGCCAGGGATATGACATAGTGTCTTCAGAGTTTTATTTCACCAAAGACAAAATCCAAAACTAAAATAAAACAATCATAAAAAAGAATGATCATCCTATACCAGAAAATGTTTTATTACTAAAAGAGTAAATGAAACGGAAATACCTAATAGCAATTACTAGAACAACAATTTGATTAATTTTGTTCTATATACCTTATCATTCATCCTCATTTTTTGTCTTAGCTCTAGAACAAAGAAGATCCCAACATTGGCCAGCATCAGTTAATTCAGCATTTCATTGAAAACTACTGTTCTTAGTATTCTGGCCTCATAACCAACCATTGAGAAAGGCTGAGCAGGTGCCCACATTTTACAGATGAAAGAGGAAAAATGTTTCCTGTGAATGATTCAACGTCATATAAAATGACAGAGCTAGGCAAACAATGGCATAGTGTAAGACAAAATCTAATGGTTTTCCCCCTATACCAAGCATCCTCACAAAAGAGAAAATAACTTACACACTTTAATATTTTTTCAGTAAAGCTATAACATGATAAAGTAAGAAGTCATGAAATAATAGTGCTAGTAAAAAGCATATACAAGTTGAGCTACATTTTTCTTGATGGCAAAAAGTATGTTATTGCATACATTTTAAAACACATTTACTTCTTTTTGCTGAAAAAGGAAAATATTTAAAATCAAGTTATTGTTAAGAAAAAAGGCAGTTGTGTAAGGAGTTTTATTCAAATAATTTTCTATAAAAATGCTTCTCTTTTTAGATGAGGCAAAAGAATAAATGTATAATTTTACTAGTAAATATATTTAAGATTCATAATTATGTAGTGATGCAAATAGTGTTTTTCTCTTCAGAACCTCCACACTAGAATGAAACAATTGAAAGACAGTACCAATTGTTATATGGTTTACTCTTCACATTTATATTTGCAATTACTGAGTTATATGTTAACAGTTGTGAAGAGTTTCCTTCTGATTAAGTTAACATTTCTCTGTGCTTATTCATCCACTCAGTCAAGAAATATTATCAATTTCCCTATCTTTTTTAAAAAAATATGTTTTTATTGATTTCAGAGATGAAAGGAGAGGGAAAGAGAGACAGAAACATCAATGCTGAGAGAAAATCATTGATAGGCTGCCTCCTGTATGCCCCCATACTGGGGATTGGGTCTACAACCCAGGCATGTGCCCAACCAGCGAATTGAACCATGATCTCCAGGTTCACAGGTCAACACTCAGCCACTGAGCCATCCAGCTGGGCTCCCCTGCCTTTTATGCACTGGAGATATAGCAGTGGGCATTCAGACAAAAATGCCTACCTTAATGAAAGTTTTAGAGACTAAACAAAAGAAATAAGTGGAATATATTTCATGGAGCACAGTAAGTAGTATAAAGAATAGCAACCACAACAAAATCAGTAAAGAGGTCAAAGGAAGTGCTGAAGAGATGGTGAGGGGCTAAGATTAGAATTTAGAAAATGCGTCATTGAGGTGATTTTTGAATGAACTCCTGAAGTAAGTGGGGATATGAGTTGCGAGTGGATACTTGGAGAGAGAAGATGCAATCAGATGGAATGGAAATAGCAAAAATCTCATGGCAATGTTATTTTTAGCACATTTTAGGAAATGACAGGCCAGTGTGAACAAGGGAGAGATTAGTAAGATATAGCTAGGTAGAAGTTAATGATGGTCTAATGTAATAAATTTCCCATAGGCACTGAACATTTATTTTGAATGAGATGGGAAGGCATTGAAGAATTTTGAGTAGAAGGTCCAACTTACATTTTAGCAAAATCACTCTGGCAGCTGAGTTGAGAATAAACCAGAGTTATAACAATTAAAAGGCAACTATAACAGTATTACAGAAAGATGAAAGTGGCTTGCATCAACTTGTTTGCAGTGGAAATGGTGAATGGAAAGTGATTGGATTCTGGACATACTTGCAAATATTGCCAATGGGATTTGCTGATTGATTGAATAAAGGATATTATAAAAAATATGAAAGCTAGGATGACCCCAAGACTTGAATGTGAGCACCTGAATGTATGACGTTGCCATATACTATATTAGATAAGGAAACTGTGAGTGGAATTATTGGAGGGGGGTCAGAATTTTGACTTTAAACATTTTAAGTTGGAGATAGCTAGTATACATTTAAATAAAAACCTTTAGATGTGTAGCCTTAGATAAGAGGCCCATATGGGAGATAAAATTTATGAATCATTATCATATGAAGGGTAATTAAAGCCTCATATGATACTGGATAATATCACCAAAGGAGGAATGTACATAAGAAAAGGTTATGTCCACAAAGTCTGTGCTCTTTTTATAGGAGAGAAATGTTTATGAGAGAAAAGTAAAGCAGAAACATCAAAGGAGAGAATAAGAAGGAGCCACTGGTAAAGCAACAAAGAGAAAAGAACCTGAAAGGTGACATGTCATAGAAGCCAACTAGAAAAAGCCTTTTATGATGAAGAAAGATATCAGCTGGGTCAAATGCTGCTGATAGGTCACATAGATTGAACACTGACAACTGAAAATAGTATTTATCAATGTGATGACCACAGGTAAGAGGGACAAAAGCAATTTCAGTGATATTTTCAGATAATTAAAAAATGAAAGGAGAGGAATTAAAGATAGTACACTGAAGGGTTTTTCTGAGAATGAAACAGAAATCTACTAATATTTGGAGAGTGAAGTGAATTTAATAGAAGTAGATAGGAGAAAAAACACTATGTCTAAAGGTGTTGGAATAATATAATACAGAAAAAATTGTTGCTGTAGGAAAGAGGACCAGACTGATGAAGTGATAATGTCCTACAGTGCATGGGAGGGTTAGGGTTGCTGCAGTGATGTCCTAGAACAGACTTGAAGGGATGGATCCTAGGACACAAACATCAGAAAGCACAGGCCTGGAGTTTGGAGCACAAACTATTCACTAAGAGGAAATATGTCTAACTATATGAACATGGATTCACTATGGTAGGAGATGAGATGGTGGCAGCTTATATATGCTCCCTTATGATTCTTTTTATAATCTGAGGGCTTTGGAAACAATGCTATCAAGTAGATTTTAGGATGGGGACAAGAAGTAGGAGTTTTGAAGTAAGATGAAAAGTTAAAAATAACTCACTTAATTGGATGCACATATTCAGTATGTACTTTACTATAGCTACATTTGTGGATGGAGACCTGCGATGGATTTAGTTGGATTTAACTACAGTTGGGATTTGATTGGAATAAAGATGACATTGAGAAAGGGGCAAGGAACTTGAAGGTATATGCAAGGTTGTGATTAAAATGGTGGCCTTGTAATTGAAGTGAAAAATGAGGAAATTAAGAATATGTGGGGATGGGAATCAATGGAAAGGTGATAGGTTCAATTGGATGTAGGTCTACATGCAGTCAAATTGGCTGATTCAGGTCAGATTACTAGACAAATTGAGACAGAGAGAAGCGTTATTAAAGAGTGAGATGCTGAAGAGTGCGCTGAGATAGGTAGATGTGGCTCTAGCATTGGAGTGAGTGTCCATTGTAGGACGAAAGGGACTAGATGAGAGAAGAAGTGGCCTAGGAGCTAAGAATCTTCAGAAAGATTTATACAACCAAGGGACTTGCAGAAAGAGTTAGAGGGAGTAACCGTCTGCCAGGTAATAATTTTTTTCCTAAAAGAAGATAAAAAAGAAATAACAGATAAGTGGGTACTGTGGGTGGTATAATCTGAAGAAATGAGATTTAAAACTTGAAAATTTTAGGGAGTAGGGAAGACAGAGGTTTAGAGGTAGCAAAGTAGGAAACATCCCTCCAACCCACCATGTTCCAGGCTCAGTGATTTTTGGAAGAAGAAACTGTCATTAGAGAACTTCAGGGAAAGCATTCTCAGGTAAGAGCCAGGATTCAGTAAAGAAAGGAAGTAAAGTATCTGTAAACATATTCCTTGGTTGACTATTAAAAATAAGAAGTCAGGATTGTCTTCATACTAGCTTTTACCTCACATGATATATATTTAGATAGGTATATATAGTATTTTATTAACTTTTTTCATTTAATCTCAACTGTAAGAATAATTGTCTCTATTTTAAGGTAAGAAAACAATCTGATTGAAACGAAATTATTTATCCAGATCACACAACTTGTAAATGGCAGAATTAGGGCACAGGCACAACTCATGTATGCATTTTTTCAACAGACATCCTTTTTTATAATTTTATTTTTTCAATTATAGTTTATATTCAATTTTTTTTGCTTTAGTTTAAAATGCACAGCATAGTAGTTAGACAATCACATATTTTACAAAGTGATCCCCTTGATATTTCAAGTGCTCACTGGCAACATACATAGTTATTATAATATTAGAGGTCCAGTGCACAAAATTCATGCATGGGGGTGGGGGTGTGTGTGTCCCTCAGCCCAGCCTGCACCATCTCCAATCTGGGACCCCTCAAGGGATGTTCGACTGCCTGTTTAGGCCCGATCCCATTGGGCAGTCGGATATCCCTCTCACAATCCAGGACTGCTGGCTCCCAACTGCTTGCCTGCCTGCCTGCCTGATTGCCCCTAACTACTTCTGCCTGCCAGCCTGATCACCCCCTAACCCAGCCGTGGGCAAACTACGGCCCGTGGGCCGGATCTGGCCTGTTTGAAATGAATAAAACTAAAAAAAAACAACACCACCGTACCCTTTTATGTAATGATGTTTACTTTGAATTTATATTAGTTCACACAAACACTCCATCCATACTTTTTTTCTGGCCCTCCGGTCTAGTTTAAGAACCCATTGTGGCCCTCGAGTCAAAAAGTTTGCCCACCCCTGACCTAACCGCTCCCCTACCAGCCTGATTGATGCCTAACTTCTCCCCTGCCGGCCCGATTGCTCCTAACTTCCATCCTCTGCCAGCCTGGTTACAACTAACTGCCCTCCCCTGGAGGCCTGGTCGCACCTAACTGCCCTCCCCAGGTGGCCTGGTTGACCCTAATTGCCCTCCCCTGCAGGCCCGGTTGCCCACAACTGCCCTCCCCTTCAGGCCTGGTCACCCCTAATTGCCCTCCCCTGCAGGCCTGGTCACTCCTAACGGCTCTCCCTCCAGGCCTGGTTGCCCCAAACTGCCCACCCTCTCAGGACTGGTCTCCCCCAACTGCTGTCCTGTGCCAGTCCAGTCATCCCTAACTGCCCTCCCCTGCTGGCCTGATTGCCCGCAACTGCCCTCCTCTGCCAGCCTATTGTGGTGGCCATCTTTGACCACATGGGGGCAGCCATCTGGTGTGTTGGAGTGATGGTCAATTTGCATATCACTCTTTTATTAGATAGGATTATTTACTATATTCACTATGCTGTACTTTACAAGCCCATGACTACTTTGTAACTACCAATTTGCAATACTTAATCCCTTCACATTTCTCACTCATCCCCCCCAAAACCCTCCCATCTACTGATCTCCAACTTGATCTTTGTATCTGAGTTTGTTTCTGTTCTGTTTATTTTTTTATTAGATTCCACATATAAGTGAAATCATATGGTATTTGTTTTTCTCTGTTTGACTTATTTCACTCAGCATAACACCCTCTAGACCGGTGGATCTCAACCTGTGGGTCGCGACCCCTTTGGAGGTCAAACGACCCTTTCACAGGGGTAGCCTAAGACCATTGGAAAACACATATATAATTACATACTGTTTTTGTGATTAATCACTATGCTTTAATTATGTTCAATTTGTAACAATGAAAATACATCCTGCATATCAGATATTTACATTACAATTCATAACTAGCAAAATTACAGTTATGAAGTATCAACCAAAATAATTATATGGTTGGGGGTCACCACAACATGAGGAATTGTATTAAAGGGTTGTGGCATTAGGAAGGTTGAGAACCACTGCAATATAGATGAGTCTAGACCAGCCGTGGGCAAACTATGGCCCACGGGCCGGATCCGGCCCATTTGAAATGAATAAAACTAAAAAAAAAAAAAAAAAGACCGTACCCTTTTATGTAATGATGTTTATTTTGAATTTATATTAGTTCACACAAACACTCCATCCATGCTTTTGTTCCAGCCCTCCAGTCCAGTTTAAGAACCCGTTGTGGCCCTTGAGTCAAAAAGTTTGCCCACCCCTGGTCTAGACCCATCTATGCTATTATAATAGCACCACAATGAACATAGGAATACATATATTCTTTCAAATTAGTATTGTTGTTTTCAGTTATATGCCTATAAGTAGAATTGCTGGATCATTTTAAATTTTTTGAGGAACCTCCATACTGTTTTCTATGATGGCTTCATTAATCTACATTCTCATCTATATAATAAAAGCCTAAGTGACCATTATGGTGAACGACCAGAATGACTGGTTGCTATGGATGCACACACACATGATTTCTTGGACTTTGGTTTTCAATTAAGCTTGAATTTTTTCTCTTGGCTACATTATAAACATCCATTTTCATATGACTTTACACAATCCTTAATCTTAGTACCTGCCTTAATCTTTGCTGCTAAGACTATGTACATCAATGTAATTGAAAATGAAAATTGGACCATTTAAAATTTTTTGTATAAACCACGTACCCTTTGGTTTAATAGCTTTTATTATATCCCTGCCAATTAGTCATCCAACTGCTGTTTCAGAATTTTTAATCTCTCAAGGCATTTTATCTTTGATTCCTCTCATTTATGCTTAGCAGAAACTTGTCTTCTTTTACCTTCATTTGGTTCTAGTCTTCCCATAATAGTTTGCTAACATAATAGTTTGTTTATAGTTCTCATTCACTATAAAATGCACTTTAAAATGACAAGACCATAAAACTAACTGTGTAAAATGCTATATGAATAAATGCTGAGAGGTTATGTAGTATTCTAATTCAAGATGATTTATGGAAAGCAATCTTGGACAAATATCAATAGGAACAAATGGAGTATATTTTTAAGAAGAAAAAAAAAATGCATGCAGAAAAGAATGTAGGTGGAAAGCTATGGTTAGATCCAGTGAACAGTCCAATCTGACTCAGATATTGAGGATGTGTAGGGATTGATGGAGGATTAAACAGCAAAAGCAAGTTAAGAAAATATTCTAGAGGACTATAAATATCTGACTATAATTTTTGAGCTTTATTTAGTACAAGGTATAAATTCTTTGAAAAATTTAATAGGGTATTTATATACTCAAGTTAATCTTTATGAATATTAGCATTGCATCAGTAGAAGAAAGAAGTATGAAAAAGGAAAAATACTAGTAAAACAATATGTTATTTGTCAGTGATAAAATGATATTTGAATTGGGATGGAACCGAAAATTACAATTATATTTTTAAATGAAACGTAAGTGACAAACATTGAGTAACCCTTTACCTGACCTACCTCAAACTATCTCATGATAGAGGAACTTTAAGTATCCCCATTATATATGAGAAAATTTAATCTTTGGAAGTTGAAATATCAAGTTCAAGACTATATAAGTATACAAGAGTACTATACTATGGATAGAAAAACGGCAAATTCCACTGTCTAAATGGGCACTGCCGCGGCTCATTCTTTAGTTCTCTTATTTTGTATTTTTAAGTTATTTCGAACATTAGAAAGTTTATTTATTGAGTAGGTCCAGCTACCACTTCCATCATATTCTGCCTGATCCACATTCCTAGCCACAGTTTCTCACTCAAGTATATAGCTTGTTCGGATCAACATTCTTCTGTGAATTTCTTCTGGAATTTTACTTCACCCTGAAAGTTTAAGTAAACAAAAATGCTTTGACCAAACATTGTATTATATGTTTTGTCAGATGAAAATTATTTACTTTTTGTATTTCTTTTCCTGCACTAGATAAAATCAGCTCGTCTCCTGTGCCATCAGGTGACTGTCTTTGCCTTTCTGGTGAGCCCTGTTCATCCTGTGGCTAGTCAACTACTTTAGTTTCTACATTTACAGTATTTTTGCCTTTTAAATTATATCTTAAGTGATCCATTTATAAAAGATAGAATTGGAGGAATTAGATGAATTTATAGATTACTCTCAGTGCCCTTTCCTGCTCCTTCATGGATAACTGGATAACTGTAGCTAAACTTTCTCTTTTTGTCTGGAATTCTATCATTTTTCCACTCTCTTAGGCTAAAATATTGATTGCCACGTATAACATTTTTTCTGCTCATATGTAGGTAGCAGTCCAGGTGATTTTTCCATCATTCCCTGAGTCTTTTTTTTTTTCTTTCTATTTCCATGAAAACCACCTCTTTTTCTTAAGCTCCACAAATATCTTTTTACTTCACTAATTCTAATCTCTTTTCTATGTCCTATGTTATACATTTGTCCCAAAACTTTACTTAACACAATTAATTTATTAAGTTAAAAAATAATAGGTACATAATGCCTAAAGATAAATTATATTGCCTCGGCTGATGTGATTCAGCACTGGAGCACAGATTCGATACCTGGTCAAGGGCATGTGCCTGGGTTGCAGGTTCAATTCACCGCCCAACCAGTCAGTTCAGGGTACATGCAGGAAACAACAAATTGATGTGTCTCTCTCATATCCCTTTCTCTCTCTCTCTCTCTCTCTCTCTCTCTCTCTCTCTCTCTCTCTCCTCTCCTCTACCTTCCCTCTCTTCCATTCTCTCTAAAAATCAATTAAAAATATCCTTGGGTGAGATTAACAATAACAACAATAAAGATAAATTATATTACCTTTAGATTGATATTTTCAACAGTGTCACCTAAAATTTTTCTTCTCCAATAAATGTAATCTGAACATTTTCCTTAAATATTCTTCATCCCCACTTCCATTGCTTTAACTGACCATTATGTATATTTGCATATTTTTTCTCTCTCTACCCATGTAAAGTCTACCTTCATTCCAAAGTATAATTCAGGTCACTTTCCAAGCACTTGGATGTGTCTTCTTTGAAAATTTAAAGCGTAATAGATTTGTCTCACTCATTTAGCATGTAGTGTTTCATCACTTGTACTGATGTTTTTAATTTTATACCACGTCCTTTCTTCTAAAATATATCATGATTTTCTGAGGTAACTTATATTGTTTTATTTTTCTTTATTTTTCCCATGCCTAACAGTGTGCCTTATAGGCATATAAAGTCATTTTAGTTTATACAATGCCTCACGATGTCTTCTAAAGCATGTATATTTCCAGGGATCTGTGGATGTTATGTTGTTGATGTTATTAGTGTGCGTGTGTGTGTGTGTGTGTGTGTGTGTGTGTGCGCGCGCGTGCGCACGTGCTCGGGCAGACATTTTAGAAAAAGTATCAATGTTTTAAGCATCATTGCAAATGTTTTATAGATATATAAAATATATATTTTATATATTGGAAATATTTTCAGCTTAATGGGGGCAGGTTTATAAGCCCAGTTATGGAATAATATATGACAATACTGATCATTGTCTTGACTTTTCTATCATTAAGAAAAAATTGTTCTGCATATTTTCAGAGGAGATCAAATTTATATATGGAAATTCATATAGCTTTTATATAAACAATTATGGGATAGTCATTCAATAAACAAAAGAGTTGTGCGCTTACTGAAAATTTAGAGTTATCAGGAGTAAGAGGTATATTTTCATTTAACTTTATAAGAATCAGTGGTGATTTTGCAGAATGGCATAGATGCAACATGTACTTTTCAGTAGTACAAATATCTGTTATAGAAATCCCAGTTCTAATCACTTAAATATATATGTTATATGAGACTCTAGAAGTTAGGGTAATCTTGTATTATTGGTAACCTTTCTATAGCAACAGAAGAGGTAGAGACTCAGTGACGGTGCAAACAAGCCAGGTTATTCTCACTCTGAGTCATTAACAATTGAAAATGTGATAACTGATATTTATATTTATTATCAAACTCTTATGATATATGATATAATCATCTTCTCTTTAAAGAAGATTCAATGTGTACATTTTGATCCTTATTTTATGAAAATAAAGTTTGAATTATGTTGTATTCAATTTCATATATTCGCTTGAAGAACTATTTATTTTTCCATGTTTATGAATTTCTTAGCTTTTTATTCAGAAGGTCTTCTAACTTGTTTATTAATTCAATAATACTCTTTAATATTCATTCACTACCAATTTTTATTAGTTACCTAAAGTTCTCATTAAGAATTTTATTTTAAGAGGGTAAATTTCAGGAGTACGGAAACAAATATCTGACTATTTGTAAAGGTCCTCCTATAACTAAGTTAAAAGTGATGGGCCAGAAAAATGAACCATTTTGAAAACCTATGTATTGGTAGTGCACTAAAAAAAAAAAAAAAAAAAATTGACAAAAAAAAAAGACAAGAAAAGAACTGCATTATTAAAGTTAAAAATGCAATTCTTATTTTAAATATCTGGTGGCTCAAGCTACTTCTATGTAAGATATTGTAATGTTAGAAAGATATTGTTTCTAAAAAGGGTAAAAACTTTACTAGACTTTATGTCTATTTACTCTTATGATTGAGAAAATTCTTGAGTACGGAAAGCACATAACATTGAAACGATGAAGAAAAAAGCCTACAAAAACCATAATGTAAAACACTGTAATAAGAATAAAAAAACATAGTGCAGAGTAGTGTGTTTCAAGGGACCCCTAAAGAAATTTCAAATACAGAGACTGGAAATTCAAAGCACCCATAAGCCCCTCATGGCCACATATGCACATATCTTTAAATCAAACACTGCTCATTTCTGGAGAATGGTTCCCTAGAGATGATTTGCCTGTGATGATTCCAAGTGTGGAACATGGGTATCAACTATAACACATATGTGAGAAATAAATAGAATCAGAAATCCGGGGCCAAGATGAACTACAAATGCCCCTGATCACAGAGAAAATAAAATTAAGAAAATAGAAATTTCACAATTTCTACTAGGCATCCTCATAGTTTATAAAACAAAAAATAAAACTACAACAACAAAACCAGGAATAGGCTGATAAAAATGAAATATGAAAGAATAAATACTTCCTGGGAATTATAAACATAATTGTCAACATGAAAATATAGTTAAATTTCAATATAATGAACAGTATTAAAGACCAAGCTAATCATCTCTTAGCTAAGGTTCAATACTTTCCGGAAACAGGATAAAACAGTCACAGTAATGGAAAATAGAAAAACTAGAGAGAGAGAGAGAGAGAGAGAGAGAGAGAGAGAGAGAGAGAGAGAGAGAGATTATATCTCAATTTAGATATTATTTAATTTTGTGGCCATGTTATTATTTTCAAGATCAATTATTAATCAAATTGATTTCTATAAGTTATATATGTCAGTCTAACTTACAAATAGTATTTTTGACTAGAATATTATGTAAATTTTTTAAAAAAATAATGAATAAAGGTAACAAATCTAGTAGAGTAAATATTTTATCCCTTAAAGAAGGAGTGACAAATACTGTGTTAATTGCTCATTTAAACACATTTAAATGAATATGAGAATAGTCACACAGATAATCATGCATTGAAATATTCTAAGATAGTTTGTTTTTCAAAGATGTCACTGAATAGGTTTGACATTTTGATCATGCTGCATCAGATTATTATTTGACTGTTAAATCTACCTAAAAAAACCAACAACAACAGGTCTTCTCAAAATGGTTGAATAGCTGCAGATTTTGTATGTCATACCTAACATATCTAAAATCTTTCTCTCGTTATACAAAAAGTCATAAATAATCAGGTCAAGGCAGTATGCAAAGAAAATTATCAGACTGTGAAACTAAGGGAAGGCCTATTAGGCACAAGCTGTACACCTGTTTGCTCGTTTCTCACTTTAAATGGTTTGTCATTCTGTTTATAACATCTCATTACACTGAGAGTTCTATGAGGGAAGAAAAAATACAACCTTAAAATAAATCCTACCCAACAATAAGGCAAATTATATTCATCTGAATAGTTCTTCAAAAACATAGCTAACATATGCTTGAAATGTTATATATCTATCATATATTAAATATATTAAACATGTTTTAAATTTATATTTTAACACATTCAAAATAAAACTTTTTACTATAAAATATTAACTGATTATTATAAGTTAAATCTGTCAATTTTTAAAGAATTCTAGACAGATTTTATAAACAAGAGTCCATTCTGGCCAATCAATATCATATGTAAATATAATTTTACCTTAAGTTAAAACATACTTAAAAGTGAACTATTGTCTTACATATTGCTGTTAAAGACATATTTTAGATAAGTCTATACATCAAAATAGTAATATTTCTGTTTCCATTTATTCTGCACATTTTAGCTTCTCTATACTAATTAAAGGGTACTATTCTAATTAGACTGGATAGACCAGACATCGTTCCTGACAAAGCTGAGGACATGGCCAGCCTGCAAACCTCCTATGGCCCCTCACCAAGGCCAGCCCTGCCCCCCAGCAGGGAGCCCCCAACCCTGATCTGGGGCTCCCGTCAGGGCAGGCCAGCCTGCCCCCACCCCACCTGTTCACCAGGCCTCTATTCAATATAATAAAAGGGTGATATGCAAATTGACCCTAATGGCAGAACAACCACTGGACCAGTCACTATGAGGCACACTGACCATCTCTTGGCCCCTTCCCCCAGCCATCAGGCACCAATCACCCCATGGCGAATGGGGAACTGGGGGTGGGTGACGAAGGGTGGCAGGGCCAGCTGTGGGCAGCCGGAGAAGATGGCCCTGATTGCAGGCCAGGCCTAGGGACCATGATCGCGCACGAATTTCATGTGCCAGGCCTCTAGTTAAAAAATGAAATTAAACACTAAAGATATATGAGATTATCCTATGACCCCTAACAAATAATGTTGCAGATGCTAATATTTACATATAACTTATCTATTTTAGAGATTTATATTTAGTCATATAGCAAGTTAAACTTTATATGGATGGAATAAAGATTCTCTTTAATATATTTGGCAAGTTGTTATATTTCATATTTTTAAATTGGACCTGAGCTCAGCGTTTTCAATTAAATACTCTAAAATTATAATATAGTTGTCCTTTTGTTAATGTTATTTTACTCTTCTGGAATTATTTTAATTATGATTATTGGTAGTGCTATTTTAGAAAGTTCAAAAGAAATATTATTTTCCAAGAATTTCACATTATCACAAATAAGCTTTTCTAGCATCTATAAATTTGTTCTACTTATCTAACTCACTGTCATTTAATTCTATAAATGTGAAGATTACACATGCATATGTACTGAAAAACAGTTATTTTTAAGAAATAGTGATACTCTTAGGTTCAGTTAATTTTTAAAAAAGCAAAACAGATTTATTATAAATACCAAAAAGCTGGTACAATATATTTTATATTTATGTTGTATAAAGTTGCAGTACTTGAATACACAAACATATGTATCAGGTGAACATTTTATTTTGGTTGTTCTTTTTATTGTGGTTTCATTAATGCTGTGACTCTTTATATTTAAGTGTGAGATACTTTATAAATAAAGCATATGACAAATGAGTATTATAATTTGTCTAAAGCTGTTTAAAATATATCTGCAATGCACATTATGCTTTGAGATTGTGAAACTGAGCCAATTTAATCTGATGTAGAACAAGGTTTAGTGGGAGATTCAAGGATGGCCAAATAATAATTTAAAAGCCAATCATAACCTAGAATTTGGAGTAGAGCATGTCAAAGCCTCAAAAGAAGGAATCTAGAAATGTCAGTAAAAATTTCCAAAGCAAACGTTTGAAGCTGTAATAATAATTTACTATAGTGTTGAGTCTATGAACATGAAGAAATTGATAGTGTAATAGCCTAATAAAAGATAACCAGAAAATTAATAATATTGAACTCTATAGCCTAAGGAAGGTTATACTCAATCACTTTAAAAATTTAAAATCAGATTATTATACTCTATAGAATGGAATGTATAACTGGAAATTAACACTCTTTCTCATACTTCTTTTCTTGAGAACATGGTTGAAATGTGTTGTCTCATTGAGGATGGACTAAGTTACATGGATTGATGAGGGAGAAGTGTTCTAGGTAGTTGGAACAGCAAATAATAATATGTTGAGACAGGTGTCTACTGCCTTATTCAATAACTAGAGGCCCAGTGCACAAAATTCGTGCATGGGTAGGGTCCCTAGTGGCTGTCGGCTGCTGGCGTGGGCCTCCCTTCCCCAGCTGCTGGCTGCTGGCCAGGACCTTCCTCATTCCACGATGCCCCTCCCTCCCCCGGCCCATGGTGGTCAACGCATGTCATAGTGAGCAATAGAACTCTTGGTCAGTCGAACTCCTGAGGGGACACTTTGCATAATATATATATATATATATATATATATATATATATATATAAAAATATTCCAATTTTTGCTAGTTACAACAATTAGAGCTACCGAGCTGGTGAACGTGAGATTGATATTGATAAAGTGAGCGACATAATGGAGAGGGGAGGTATCAGTTAGAGAATGAGTGTGGGAGCAGCCGATGGCAGATCACTACAGATTTTTTAGGCTCTTGTAAGTTATTTTTTATTCTTAGTGAGATGGGTAGTGACTTTGCAGGCTTTGAACCAAGGCATCACATATATCACATTGTAAAGAGTTCTGGCTGCTGTGCCCTAAATAAATTGTAGGTGGAGGAGTAGGAAGATTGCAGCAGAGGAAGCAAGTAGAACAGTCTGTAGCCTACTGAAATAATTCAGGAGAAAAATTATGGTGTCTTGGACCAAAAGGTAGCCCTGAAATGGGATAGCAGAGAGATGGGTGATATATTTTGAAGGTAGTACAGATAGAATTTGCTGATGCCCTAATGTGGGGTGTGAGAGATGGAGAAGGGATGGTTTCAGCATGATTGGATAAAGCAATCGGAAGCACAAAGTTGCTATTTATTGCCAATGGGAAAATCAGGATTTGAGGTTTGGACAAACATGGTTTGAGAGGTCTATTTGACACCCAAATTGAGATATTGGATATATGAGTCTGGAGTTTAGAGGGAGGTGAGTTCTTTCTACAGAGGCATCTTTTCAATTTTCAGCGCATATGTGACAGAAAAGTCATGCAATTGAAATAGATGACTGAGATATCAATAAGTGAGTGAGGATAGATGGAGACGTAGTCTGAAGACCAAGACCAGGCATATGCTGTGACAAGGAAGGTGGGAAAACTGTTTAAATGATGAAGAAAGTTATGTGGATCATATTCAGGACTGAGTAAAAAAGTAAAGATAAGTTTTTTTAATTAAAACTTAATGGTCACAGGTAATTTAATTTTAGATAGAACAGTAATGGAAGGTACTGAAATATGAACAGCAATTTAAAATAAGTGCAAAAATAAAATTATGGCTTAAAATCTATATGAATTATGTTCTTCCCAAACAAAAAGGCTCAGAATCTTAGTAGCAAATAATACAGGGACCACTAGACTATTTTACTAATTCATATCAAGAACATATTGTCATTTTTGGCATTCAGAGTGAAGGGTAGAATAGAATATTAAATGTATTTGTAATTTAATCTAATACCATTTCTGAAATATTTAAAGAAGTTTGGAGAACTTTGGAGAATTATATGAAATGGCTTGTCTGAATTAAAAAAAAAAAAAAAGATTTGATTTGAGGGTCTAGCTTATGTGGATTTGTCATGGAATAGAAATCAAAACCTGAGAACAGAAATACCCTTTCTTTAACTTAGATAATGTAACATGAAAGGCCCAGATGAGTTTTTGGGCTTTATTGGTAAAGAAATATTTGGGGATGAAACCAGCAAAAACAAAATTTCAGCCCCAGATAAACTGGCAGACTGGGCATTATTGGATAGCATTGAATTACTTAATACTAACACAGCTGAATCTTCACAAATGTAAGTACTCCAGGGCCCATGGGCCAGCGAACTGATCTACAACTGCAGCCCATCTAGTTGAGGAGGATCATAAACTTGTATGAGCATTTCTAACCTCTCTCAGGTTTTATTCAAACTTTCAATTTTTACTTTATTTCAAATTCTGGCAGCACATTAAGACACAGCATTCATAAGAAGAGAAGTCTTTAACCACACAAAACTTTGTGTGTTGTTTTGTTTTTCCTCCCAAGTCAGAGAAATCCCCATATTGATGTGCTAATTTACTAGTATAATTAGGAAAGTGTAGCAGATAGGAGTGAAAAGAACAACATAGGAAAGGTAATAGCTTGATTTAAATTTGGCAAGTGACATTTGGAATTTGAGTAAATAATTGGGAGTTTAAAGAACTGCAAACTCAAGGTTATCTAATTCCATTGGACTAACTTCTTACTCAAAAAGTCACTCAGCAACCTCCTTAACTAAAGTTCCAGCTATGATTGGTCCAAAGATGCTCTCATTTAACTTGTAGTTTGGAAGCTAGAAAGCACTTTAGCTATACCTTTTGATCAATCATTTTATGACCAAAGCCCAAATCAGTTAATTTCTATTAATTGTCCTGATCTTGATTTTTATTTTTTCTGAGTACAAGTTACTTTTATTGTTGTTGTCTACCTCACCTGAGGCTATTTTTCCCCCATTGCTTTTCAGAGAGAGTGGAAGGGAGGGAGGAAGTGAGAAGGTAAGAAAGTGAGAGAGAAAAGCATCAATGTGAAAGAGACACATTGACTAATTGCCTCCTACAGGCGTCCCAACCTGGGGTGGATAGTAAACCACAACCCAGATATATGCCCTTTACAGGGAATGGAACCCTCGACACTTACTTCTCCACCCAGGCTCTAACTACTAAGCAACACCGGCCAGGACAAATTACTTATTATTTTATTGTGATGTGTTTCAGGCTAGAGATAGAGATATGGGGTATTGTTTATGTTAATCGTATATAATAAAAGCCTAATATGCTAAGTATTTGGTCATCCAGTTGGCCATTCAATCAATTAAAGTGTAATCCTATCTAATAAAAGAGAAACATGGTAATTGGCATACGACCACTACCCTTCCCATTGGCTAATCAGGGCAATATGCAAATTAACTGTCAGCCAAGATGGCGGCCAGCAGCCAGGCAGCTTGAAACTAACATGAGGCTTGCTTGCTTCAGTGACGGAGGACTCCAAAGTTCCCCGCCTGCCGCTGCAGGCCTCTGAGCTGCAAGCAACTATGTAACAAACATAGAAGCTAAACAAAACCCCAGAAACCTGCCTGGCTTCAGCCAGCAGGATCACAACATTGTAAGCAAAGGCCAGAAACCTACTTTCAGCAGCGGAGGCCTAAGAGCTGGAGCCAACCCTCAAAGCTAAAGCTGGCCCAGAATAAAAAAAAAAAGAAAGAAAAAAAGCAGCGGTTGGGAGCTTCAGTCACCCCCAGCCTGAAAACAGCCCTCAGCTCCTCACCCAGACTGGCCAGACACCCCAGTGGGGAGCCCAATCCTGAAGGATGTGTGACCAGCTGCAAACAGCCATCATCCCCTCACCCAGGCACCCCAGTGGGGACCCCCACCCTGAAGGATGTATGACCAGCTGGAAACAGCCATCATCCCCTCACCCAGGCTGGCCAGGCACCCCAGTGGGGACCCCCACCCTGATCCAGGACACCCTTCAGGGCAAACCAGCCGGCACCCACCCATGCACCAGGCCTCTACCCTATATAGTAAAAGGGTAATATGCCTCCCGGCACTGGGATCAGCGTGACAGGGGGCAGCGCCCAAACCCCCTGATCGCCCTGCGGCTCTGTGTGTGACAGGGTGCAGTGCCCCAACCCCCCCCACCCCGCCCACGGGCCCTGCTCTGTGTGTGACAGGGTAGAGCCATAACCTCCCCATCGGCCCTGCCCTGAGTGTGAGAGTGGTGGCACCCCAACCCCCTGATGGGCCCTGCTCTGTGCATAACAGGGTACAGAGCCCCAACCCCCCTGATGGGCTCTGCTCTGTGAGTGACAGGGCATGGCGCCGCAACCTCCCCATCGACCCTGCCTTGAGTGTGACAGGGGATGGTGCCCCAACCCCCCAATCAGCCCTACCCTGAGTGTGACTGAGGGTGGAATCACAACCTCCCGATCGCCCTGCTCTGTGTATGACAGGGGGCGGCGCCCCAACTCCCCAATCGGCCCTGCCCTGAGCCTGACAAAGGGCTGCACCTAGGGATTGGGCCTGCCCTCTGCCACCCGGGAGCAGGCCTAAGCCAGCAGGTCATTATCTCCCTAGGGGTCCCAGACTGGGAGAGGGCACAGGCCGGGCTGAGGGACCCCCCTCCCCCCCGAGTGCACAAATTTTTGTGCAAAGGGCCTCTAGTATGATAATGATATGCTAAGGCCACTCAACTGCTTGCTATGACATGCACTGACCACCAGGGGGCAGATGCTCAGACCAGTAGGTTAGCTTGCTGCTGGGGTCTGGCTGATCAGGACTGAGTGAGATGGGCTAGATATGCCCTAGAGCCCTCCTGTGGTCCCTGCCTGGCTGGCCAACCTCCCACGTCCCTCCCTGGCCCCAATTGTGCGTCGGTGAGGTCACGGCTGGTGAATGCAGTGGCAGTGGTGGGAGCCTCTCTGCCTCCACAGCAGCACTAAGGATGTCCAACTGCTGGCTCAGGCCTGCTCCCCACTGAGGGTTTTTGGACTGTGAGAGGGTACAGGCCAGGCTGAGGGACCCGTCCCTCCCACAGAGTGTACGAATTTTGTGCACTGGGCCTCTAGTCTATAATAAAGATAAAATATTTTGTGATTTTAGAATATACATTGTAATTACTATTTAATATCAGTAATTTGAAGTTCTGCAAATTCGCACTTAAGAATCAAACCAGAATGATGAATTTCTAAGAGGACCTGTTAAAATTTACTCTTTATGATTTATATTTTTGGAGTAGAGCAAGTATAGAATTTAACTGGATGAGCAGTTTTTGATTTACTGCAGTGCTGCTCTCAGTTGAACTGGTGACAACATCTTAAATGAGAAATGAAAAGAAAATGTAATCAACCCAACAAGTAGTTAATTAAATCTGCTATTAATATCATCATTCCATTGTTTTCCATCTAATCCTTTGGCAAGTTTAAAACTGTAAGCTCTTAGGACATACTAGACTCTTCTTCAAGTTAGTTCATAATAACTGTTTCACAAAGTGATACATTTTTTATGAATAGAATGGGAAAACTTATTTGTAATCATGGAAGAAATTTGATATTCACTGTTTTTAAATAGTCTTATAAGCCAGAGTTTCATATTCTGTGTTGCTCAACTTGTATCTTAATGAAGAAATTAGGTTGTTTGGCTTGCTAATTAGAGTGATAATAGTTGAAAACTCATGAGATTGAATTACCTTATCAGAATCTGCCTAAAAATAGATTATTGAATTGTATTTATCAGTCCTATGGCATAAAAATAAATTCATTCTTCTCATTGTTTAATAGATATACTTATGGGCATCATTCTTCTGGATATTTGACATTAGCGATTGCTAGAAAGATAAGAACTAGGTATTTCACTTTAGCAATTCTAGAATATGGCTGAATGAAGTGTTTAAATTATTATTTCCTGTACATTAAAGAAAATTTAATTATATAATATGAAGAAACTATCCCTGGCAAATAATTCAAATAGTCCTTACTTTTAAATCTTATATTAGGGCCTTGCTGGCTGTGGGACCTTGACGAAGGGCATAAAGTTTTTGAACTTCTGTTTCCTCACCCTTAAAAATAACACAACATTCCACCTTAAAAATCACTGTGAAAATTGGAATATTGTTAGGCATGGGCTGAATTACAACAAGGAAAATTTTAGGAATATAATTATTTGTTATATATTCCCATGCATGATTTGAATGAAATAGTGTTGTTAATATTATTGTTGTTGTTGTTTTAAAATGTACATGTATATTATTTTACAATATTTTATTTGCAGATATATACATATATACATATATAGTCGGAAAAATAGTGTAAAATGTAAGCACTTTTAAATGTATTTAAATATATAATGATTATTGCTAAGTCAATTTATATTATAAAATTAGGGGTAATGCAGTTTTTATACTGGCGTACACTTTGCATCTGCAGAATTTGTAATGTATTCAATTGCAATGTACATTTCAAGTAATTGCATGGTGAAATGTAAAGTTAGGTAGGCTATGCCTGATCTGTGTGCACACGTACAAAACTCAAAGATAAGAAACAGATACAGATTTGCCTGCTTTAGGTGCATATTCTTTTGAATATACCTCAATTAGAGCCAGTTTTATTTCCTCCAATATTCTGCCTTACTAGTATATTCTTTTTCCATCATGGCTAATTTAGAAAGATATAGATTAAATTGACAACCATGACTGTTTTTGTTTTCTTGATTTTTTTTTTAATTTAGTTTCTTCCTAGACAGTGCATTCACTATTTACTTAGCCTCCTCGATATACCACAATTTCAGGGGGTGAATATAAACCATACCTTTTTATGTCTGGAAGCATTTGCTTCTGTAAATCTTTATCACTCCCTGGAATGTATCATGCAATTACCAAGAGCCAAGCATCCTAAAACGTAGTGCTTACCTGTGAAATGTTCTTGCCAATTACCTCTTGTTTTTATCATTCATCCAACTTCCATTTACAAATGAAAAAAAAATAAGGTGCACTTAAGTGATTTGCTTTAATTTATACATCTAGTTAGTGACAGAGCAGGGAAGACATTGAGTGTATCCTGACTTCCATTCACAGAGCATGCTGTCTCCACATTACTAATTACAGAGGGGTGAGGTACATAGCCTGCATTTTCTTTTAATTCTAACAAATCTCTATGGAATTTTTAAAAATGAGGTTGGTGACAGGAATGTCAATGGGTTAATGAAAGCAAAAACTACTGCACCTTTTAATTCAAATTCACTTTAGGCTTGAAATACTGCATGGCATTTAGTCTAGGACTTGCCTATGTGATTACAATATATTGTTAAGAAGTGTCAATTATCTGGTTAATTTGTCAATGTAGACAGCCAGTCAAGCCCCAACATGAACCTCCTTTAGTGTATATAATCAGAGTTAACTGTAGACACAGTTTAAATTGATTTGCTAATTGTTAATTTTTTTCTTCAATTTGTTTCCTACAAACTTCAGTTGAAAAAAAGCATTGTGTGGCTCGTCTTTCCCCGTCTCAAAATCAATCTGAAATTTTAAGATTTACTTACAAAATAAAATTGCCCTTTGAGAAGAAAAAGTGCCCAGCCAGCGATTGAGACTGCAACTGAGGTTTGTGCCCTCGACCATAATAGAACCCAGGACCCATCAGTCCACGGGCTAATGCTCTATCCACTGAGTCTGGGCTGGCTTATCTATTTTTTTTAAAGAAGATGCTCTTTTTTAAAAATATATATATTTTATTGATTTCAGAGAGGGAAGGAGAGAAAGAGAGAGAGAGAGAGAGAGAGAGAGAGAGAGAGAGAGAGAGAGAGAGAGAAACATCAATTATAAGAGAGAATCATTGATCAGCTGATCAGCTACCTCCTGCATGCCCCCTATTGGGGATTGAGCATGCAACCTGGGCATATGCCCTTGACTGGAATCACACCGGGGACCTTTCATTCCACAGGCTGATGCTCTATCCACTGAACCAAACCAGCTAGGGCCTGGCTTATTTATTTTAAGTGATGTTATCACTGCTTTCCTTATATGAATATTCTGTACTTGGCCATTAACATGTTTTATAGTCAGGTAATCCTACTAAATCTCCCAGCCTTTTGTCTTTCCCTGAAAGAAATTCTCCTACATACAGAAACATGAATATATTCCTAAAGGACATTAAAGTATCACCCCTTAATCTAAAAGATCTCTTGATTCCTATTCCTCATTCCTAAATAAAACTTATTCTCCCAAATTGCATTCCCAGCTCCATTCTCAGTATTCACTTTTATTTCTAAGATCTGCTCAAACTGTATAGGGAAATATCCTTTGAACAAACCACATGATTTGCCATGTCCATGCCTTTAGATTTTACATTATTTTTTTCAAATGGATGGAGGTGTACACCCTTATCTGTTGAATGTAAATTGCAAATTCCCTGTAATTCAAGGTCAAACACATTAAGATAACCCTTTATTTCTAGTCCCCTGGATAAAAAATAAAAAAAATATATTTTTTTATACTCTAATCCTAGTTATATTTTTATTTATTTATTTTCCATGCTGCTGTTACTTTCTAATGAGTATTTTTGTAATTTTTATATATACTTTATCGTCCTCATAAGATGCTACTGAGATTTAAGACAGAGGCAACATCTTATCTATCTTTGTATATTCCATACCATCTTGCTTAACATCTTTCTAATAAAAGGTTTATTAAATAAACTGATATAGACCAATATAAATTAGTATACAAACTTTTACTGATACAGCTGGAAGTCAGAGAAGTTATGTGTTTTCTTAATATAGTGTAAATATAATTTACATCTGATCTGTGAGTCCACAAAATGTCATGTCATTTTGGATATAACTGCTATTCACATGGCTTCACTTGAAACATATAAGGGGTGAGTGAAGTCTGGCTTCTTTTGGACAGGCATTTATCTCTAAGGGTGTATGTCTAGTGATGGGAAGATGGAGTAGTATAACTGGAGTATCTGCAGTAGGAGACATGCTCAGACTCCTTTAAATGGCTTCTTGATTTTAGGTAGCACATTGAATTTTGAGCAAGCTGCCTCTCGTAAAATAAAGAACAGATGGGAAGAACTAGACAGGATAATGGAGTCCCAAACATGCAACTGGACTTTACAGCTCCAGGCTTGCTTTTTTTAGGAGGGTTCCTAAACAGACTCTATTTTTCTTGGGCTTCTCCCCTTCTTCCCTATTTCATGACACTTATCTTTGCATGGTTACGTCCTTCTCACCATTACGACTTCATTCATTTAAGTCCATACAGAAATAGTGTTGACATCTTGACAGCACCTACCTTCCAGTGAAAACAAATATTTATTTATTTGCATAATTATAACCTATTTTCTCCCAATGGAGTATAAACCTGTTAAAGGCAAGGACTATGTCCTGAACACTCCTGCATATCCAAGAGCCTAACAAACTTGCATGACCATAGGAGACACAAACATATGCAGTGGCTGACTTGCAAGGGAAAGAATGATAAAAAATTAAGGTATCATCAACTGATCCATTGAAAGTAAACAAACATGGCCTTTCTCTTGCTAGGCAACTGGTATTCCAAGATTGTGCTCCAGTCTATTTCCGTATTACTTAGACTATGGCTGGGGTAAAAATGGATTTCGACATTTTGTGTGCTGTGGTTACATCTACTGTCATGTTAGACTTAGGTCACAGCTACCTTTAGAAGAGGTTTCAACTGCAGGCTGACCATGTTCAATGTCTCAAATAGTATGAAGTTGCTGATGCTTACAGTTTAGTAGTTTAGGGCCGTGGTCGGCAAATTGCGGCTCGCGAGCCACATGCGGCTCTCTGGCCCCTTGAGTGTGGCTCTTCCTAAGCCTTAGGAGTACCCTAATTAAGTTAATAACAATGTACCTACCTATATAGTTTAAGTTTAAAAAATTTGGCTCTCGAAAGAAATTTCAATCGTTGTACTGTTGATATTTGGCTCTGTTGACTAATGAGTTTGCCGACCGCTGGAGGGAATATTGCCTTTAATACACAAAAGTGAGCTCTCAGTTCTTGCCAGAGGAACAGAGGATAGAACAGAAACACCCCTTTGAAGGAAAGTGCAACTTTCCTTGGCCAGTGAACTCTTAATATATTTTTTTTCTAAACTCATCTTGATCTAAAGTGAGGAAGACTTTGCTGTATGGTAATTAAGAAGTTAATGCTGTTTCCTTGTGAGTATATGATGTCCCTTCATTAAAAAAGTGTATATGTTAGTAAATGCAGATAGGTTGATCTTATTAGAAATTTTCATGAGAGTAATTTCTGAATATTCTGGAGATACCAAACAAGATGGGATGGAAGAATGCTTTTGAAAAGGAAATCAAAAGAGAGAGATCTTAAAGGCAAGGACCAGTTCTCATCTTCTAGTCCTAAAGCTTAGCTGAGTGCATCCACCAAAGAAAATAATTGTTGATAAACTGTTTTTTATTAACCAGGATCTCACGAATAAAAAGGCACATCCATACAGAACACCAAATTTTAATTGATAACATGAGGACATATTCAAATGCTGATATTAATTTATTGAATCATCTAATTTTGAAGCAAAAGCTCTATAAAGGTAACATGTGGTCATTGACTAAAAATGCTGGGGAAAAAACAACTTGAAGGCACAGGATTTCAAATCCAGAACCTGAAAAGTGAGTTTAATGTAAGCACATTAACTTTGGTCTTTTATTTATTTTTATTGTTTTAACTTTATTTTTATTGTCGATGCTATTACAGATGCCCCCATTCGCCACCCCTCTTTGCTCACCTCCTCCCAGCCCCACTCCTTCTTCTCTCTGGCCATCACCACACTATGTCTATAGTTAATTCCTTCACCTTCTTTCATCCAGTAATCCCCTTTCTTCTTCCATCTGACAGCTGTCAGTCTGTTACATGTATCCATGCCTCTGTTTTTATTTTGTTCATTAGTTTATTTTGTTCATTAGATTCCACAAATAAGTGAGATCATATAATATTTGTCTTTCTCTGACTGGCTTATTTCACCTAGCATAATAACCTCCAGGTCCATCCATGCTGTTACAAAAGGTAAGAGTTCTTTTTTTTTTTTTTTGGCCTCCATAAAATATACAACTGTGATCTTTTAAATTTCCCCAAACAGAGTAACACACCTAGATACCCACAGAAACCTAAGTAGATTATTACAATTTTATCTATGCAACAAAAAATTGAATGTATTGTTGCAATATTTCTTTGGAGCAGTATTATAATTTTAAAAGATCATTTTCTGTTTTGTAACCTGTCTTTATAGCTCTTGCTTTATTTTGTTTAAAAAAACAAAGAAATACATTATTTAAAAAAAAACTTACAGTGCTTTTATTAATGCAACCTAAATTTTATATTAATTTTCAGAGCAAGTAAATACTACTTGGTAAATAAAAATATCCCTCAACAGACCTAGCTTCTTGGAGTAGGACTAAACCCTTCTATGAATTAAAGAATGAGAATATATATAGCCAAATAAAAGCATTACACTTACACCTCCAAGTATTTAAGATTTTTTATAGTTCTCTGTTATCATATGGCAATCCAAAATAGAAGGACATTCTTAAGCTGTGTCTTAGTCTGTGAGGTTAATACATATAAATATTCACATATGAAATTTTGGGAATAAGCATAAAAGTGTAGATCTAAGAAAGACATACAAAACCTGGTGTGGATCAGATGTCAATCTTTAGTCTAAGGTGTTCTTGTTTAGTCCACCTTGCAATGCAGGCTCTACTACAGAGCTTTAACATAGGCATCCCTACAGTCTTTATCTCTTCAGAGTTTGGGATGGTAGCAGGGACTTTAAATGCAAAACAATCAATTTACTACTTTTCCTTTGTTTTATGTTACTGAATTATGATTGTTTCAGAAATATATGAAAGCTATAGGACATGAACTATAGCTTTAGGTTATTTTAAAAGATTGAGCAGAAAGTAATTATGGCATAGTTCCCTTTGCTGTTCTGCATTCCAAAGACCCAAGTAGACCCTGAAGTAAAAGTATTTTTTTCTTTTGTAGACAATCTATCAAAAGAACACAAAACACAACAAAGGTGATCAAGAAGATGACCAATATCCTCAACACTAATAACTAAGTAGATCATGTTAACAAAGCATTGTTATTTACAGGGATCTTTATATACATATATACATACTAGAGGCCCAGTGCATGAAATTCGTGTACTTGGAGGGGTCCCTCAGCCTGGCCTGCGCCCTCTCGCAGTCCAGAAGCATTCGGGGGATGTCCAGCTGATGGCTTAGGACACCTAGGCCATCAGTCGGACAACCTTAGCCCTCCCACAGAGGCAAGAGAGGCTCCCGCCACCACCTTTGAGCTCGCCGCCTTGAGCCTAGCTTCTGGCTGAGTGTTGCTCCCCCTATGGGAGCACACTGATCACCAGGGGGCAGCTCCTGCATTGAGCATCTACCCCCTGGTGGTCAGTGCGGGTCATAGTAACCCTTCATTCTGCCATTCAGTTTATTTGCATATTAGCCTTTTATTATATCAGATATTTTGTCAGTTATATGTCATAACAAGCATGAGTAATAGAAGGATTAATCACATTTTTTAATAAAATCCCCGAGGTTCATTGCTCACACACACAAACACAAAAATCACTTTGATTTTTTTGTCTAAGCATTTTCCATTATGTCACAAGCTGTAACCTAAGTATATGTGTTACCAGCAATGTCCGCTCTTGGCTCTTAAACTCAGTAAAGAAAGAATTCAGAGCCAATTACTCTAGGGCAAGAGGAAGTTTATTTAGCATGCAAACTGAAAGTACACTGGAAGAGACAATTTGAGCAGGTTGCCCCGAGAGCTGCCTTGGCCTTTTAGAAAGAAAGTCACAGAGCCAGAAGAAGTGAGCCAGCTGGGCTGAGTGGACTCAGAAAACAAGTTAAAGAGACAAAAGAAGGGCCTTGAAGACAGGTTCAGGGGGTTGGCTTGTGATGAGCTGCCCTGGTTGCAAATCTTGTGGGAAACCTTAGAGCTTAGAAGAAAAAAAGCAAAGTTACATGCCTGAAGAAAAAAGGCTTTGGCATGCTCTAGAGAGAGAGCACACAATGTGTCCTTTGTTTTAAGGGTTTTTATCTGTTTTGTAAAAGCAGGAATTTTAGGGAAGGATCTCAATAGAATATTCATCAGATTTCTAGGTGTGTCCTTTAATATGCTGGTTAATAAAAATAAGCATATAGGATCGGGGTTGTGGTCTCACCGATTGGTCAGCACCAGGGTAGGGGATCATTAGTCACTGCATCTGGTCCGGATGCCAGCCATGGAGTCCTTTCATCTGCTTTTCTGAGCCTAGAATTGAAGCACAGCTGAGGCCTGGATGTTATCTCTAGTTAGACCAAAACTCTGTCTCTGTGGTCAACAGATTTGAGGCTTTGTTCCTAAGATTATTTGATACTGATCAGAACCTTTATTGTCCAAGGGCTTAATGCTTAAGGGAGTGCTCATACAAGAGAGAAGGAGGCAGGTGAGTCAGGGTGCTGGATAAGGCCAGTTTGAATCAACTGTCTCAGTTTCCCCATTTCCACTTGCCAATGAATATTCCTGGCTTCTTACTTTCCTGCCTCGTATGAAGTATTTTGCCTGTGGTTTCCAACTACTAGTGTCTAGACTCTAGACAGAACAGCTCTCTGGAGAAGGTTTCATAGATGTGCATGGAAATAAGAAAAATAAAAAAGATTTTTAAGTTTCATATAGTACTCCATTCATAAAGATTGCATACATTATTCTGGGATTGTTCTTCCTAATTCTTTGGTGTTAAAATTCTCTCTTTTATAAGATGATGCCATATAGGTAACATTTATTTAAGATTTCTTACTTGGCAACTATCCTAAATATGGAGACTGTATATCAGCTATCATTTGTTTTTACTTGACTGTTTATCCTAATATATAAAAGCCCAGGACTGCAACAACAATCAGGGCCGAAGGCTGACAAACCCGGAAGTCCTTCATTCAGCACTGGGTTGCCGTGGTGACCCAGCACTGACTGCCCAGGGGGCTGAGACCCAGAGAGAGAAGCAGGGTCTGATCCACAGCCTAAGTGGCAGCTGTTGATCAGTACTTGCCAATCTCTTTCTCTCCCTCTTTCTTTCCGAGCTTCACCAGCAGCTGGGCCTTTCTTTCTCTTCCGGCCTCCAGGGGCTGCTGTTCAGCCCCACCTCTCTGATCAGGCCCAGAGATAGGCCCGGAGATGCTGACTGGCACAGGAACCGACAAATCAGAACCAAATGTAGGTGCTGTGAAGAACCAATGGCTGTCTAGGAGGAGAAGCTTTTGATGCTGACTGGCATAGAAACAAACCAAACAGAACCAAATTGGCCAGCAGAGGAGGGCAGTTGGGGGTGAGATCAGGCCTGCAGGGAAGAGCAGTTGGGGACCACCAGGCCAGGAGGGGAGGGCAGTTGGGGGCAAGATCAGGCTGACAGGGAAGGGCTGTTGGGAGTGAGATCAGGCCAGCAGGGGAGGGCAGTTGGGGGCAACCAGGCAGGCCGGTAGAGGCAGTTAAGGGCAATCAGGCAGGCAGGCAGATGAGCAGTTAGGAGCCAGTGATTCCAAATTGCGAGAGGGATGTCCGACTGCCGGTTTAGGCCTGATCCCTGGGGCCCGATCCCTGGGCCTGATCCCTGGGGCCTGATCTCCCCATGTGAATGTGGTCAAGTCTCCCTGGGATTGGGCCTAAACCGGAAATAGGACATTCCCCAAGGGGCACCCAATTGGAGAGGGCGCAGGCTGGGCTGAGGGAACCCCCCTCCATGCATGAATTTCATGCACCAGGCCTCTAGTATAAATATAAAATACAAGATCCACAGTACCAGAAAAATGTTTAGATAGTTAACATGACACTCTATGCTTTTCAGACCTCTTAACACCTGGCATATTATTAAGAGAAGATTTTGGACCTTTCTCTGAGCAGTTGTAATCTAATCAGTGTCTGAAAAAGATTCAGATCAAGAAACCAGAGGTTGAGACACCACATGAGGGAGAAAGCAGAAGTGAGAGTGAGGCTGCTGGAATAAGAAACAAGGAAATCAATATCCCACAGGAGGGAAGTTATTATCAAAGGAAGAATCACAGGAAGAAATTCTAGGTTGTTCCCTTTTATTAATAAAATGATGATGGGCACTTGCAAAGAGAGGAGAGCTGTATTATAAGTATTGTGGGAAGGGGAAATAAGATATAGTCCAGTCTATACCACAAAAGGCCTAATTTCAAGAATTCTGGGATAATTCCATCCTCCTCAGACTGGTTTTCAGTGTAGACACAATTTCTGCTATCCTTGCCTATCAAAATGGGACCCTCCAGGTAGTTCTCTTTGCTTCTCAATCTATATTAATAGAGAATATAAGCTGGTGCAAGACATATAGCTGCTAAAATTGAATAATGTTAGTCTTTCCCAGTGTTTGATGGGTGGGAAGGGAAGGAGTAGAGTTAGGGAGAGGATGAGGTTATAAATAGAATTTTCTCAAGTTTAATATTTTCTCCTATAAATTTTCCTTCAATTTTTAATGCCTATTTCCATTTGTCTGCTAGCATGTGTGCCAGAAGCCTCCAAAAATGCTTGAGAAAGAAATAATTCA
Source organism: Myotis myotis (assembly GCF_014108235.1). Lineage (NCBI taxonomy): Eukaryota > Metazoa > Chordata > Mammalia > Chiroptera > Vespertilionidae > Myotis > Myotis myotis. The sequence goes on from NW_023416324.1 coordinate 126,904,108, forward strand.
TAGAACAATATAAACTATAAAAAAATGATTCCTAAATTTTTAGCTTCTCTGGTGGTTAGGTGGGGGATAATATGCCAGTGGCTTAATATTATTTGCATGTAATTTGCTTTCCATAATAAAATTGGTCTGTTGTACAAGATTTTAAAGTGTCCTTTAGAGAACCTGGTGACTGTAGAATACTATAGAATACTGCACTTCACAGGAGTTCGGGAAAGTAGTTGATAGGGCTGGTATGTTTGACTGTCTTATTATGATATATGTTTCTCCCCATGTGAATGTGGTCAAGACTCCTAATACACTTTTTAAAAAGGATTCCCCATATAGAGCAATTTGAGTAGCATTTCTGGAACTTAGGCTTCAGAAAGAAAAAAAAAAGAGGGTTATATGTAGATCTTTAATAACTGAATTTTTTATATGCATATCATTTCTAAAAGGATTTTTTCTTCCTTTTAATTTAAGTGGCTGTTCCTTATGAATGTTTTGCTAGGAAATTGTGTATGATGATGCCACACTGAAAAGTGTATTCTAATATGTGTCATGTAAATAACTAAAATACTCTGAGTTAAACTGTACACCACAAACTGAATAGAACTCTTTGCCACTAGATCCAGTTTGTTTATATCCTTGGCCATTCATACATCATTACCTAATATTTAAATATAGATGGCATGCTTTCTTTTTTAAAAAAATAATTTTCACTATAGATATACATCAAATTGTTTTGCTCATTTTTAAAAATGAATACTACAGCCTATTTCTAAGTTATTCCCAGATTTGAGATTAGTGCAAAAAAACTCAGCAGGTTTTTTTTTTTTTTTATGTTTACAATTTTGGGACAGTGTGGAAATTCTGAATATACTGATTAAAAATATGATGACTTTGCATAGCTAGAGGGTTTGTGATGTTGTTTAAGAAAATGAAAAACATAAGCATTAGGATTAAAATAAGCAGTTGCTAAAGTTTCCATACATACTCTCTCCGCCTTGACTATTTTTAATTGTTGAATTGTGAATATATTTAAATTTTTAATTTTTTCACTTTCTAATTAATCATCTCATTTTTTCATATGTGTAACTCAAAGTTTATACTGGTTAAATTGGATACTGAGAATTATCCCTTTGGCACATAATTAGTAGATAGATGTTTAGAATGGCATACGTATTTGGCAATGATTTCCTTCATATCACCCCAGTATATTTGCTTGAGTGAGTCTGACAAAGCTTGTTGTGATTGCTAAGGAAATAATTTGCATTTTTTCTTCCTCAACATCTGTATAACATTTATTTGTATTCAGTGGTATAATCATTAAATACATATATTAATAGTCAAAGGTTACTGTTTGATAAATGTTTTCATTTAGAAACCAGATAACGTTTTGTAGGAATATTAATCGATGAAATCTGAGAAATTAATACTAATACTGAGTAATTAAAATAATATGGAATTTGATTTTTAAAATGCAGAAAAAAGGGATTGCTTTTTAAAAAATGCTCTTTTGTAGTTATACATTATTCCTATAATCAAGTCTAGGCATAGTTTCTTATTTCTTTCTGTTTGGACACTTTTTTTGTGCATTTTTGTGTGTGTGGGAGTCTACTTTTCTCAATATCAATTGTGCGCTGCCGAAAGACTTCCATAGCACGACATTGTGGGAACTCCGATTTGGAAGTGCACAAAAAAATCTTTATTTTAGCCAATCAGAGGAATGTCTTTTCAAAACAAGGATAACATTTTATTTTTCTTTCTCTCCAGTTCCGCAGTAGTGAAAGTGTTAAAGCCTGAGAGGTTTAGAAAGCTGCAGTGAATGTGTTAAGACTGTTAATGAAGCTTCTGAATCTAAAGACAAAATTAGCTCTCACACCCACACCGCACAAAGTACAGCAACTGTCTGATAGAATTGCATCATGACTGTTACCTGGGGACACAGGCTTTATATTCAGCTGAACTGATGAAATTGGGAAGACAGATGTGACCAAAGGACATTTTAAGAAGCTTGTACCTACAGAAATTGCTTGTGAAAAATCTCTAAAATTTGAATAAGAAACCAATGTAAAATGTTTTCTGCCTGTAAACTTCAGGTCATATGAAATATATTTACCTAGCTCTTCTAAGGAGAGAGAACGTTTGACTTTCTCTTGGTATCTAATAGTCTATATTATGTCAAGCCCAATGAGTGTATTTCTTTTTGCCCTTTAAAAACTTTAGGGCTAGAGACTTTAATGAGGGATCTTAATTCTATGTTGTTTGCTTAAAAAACATTATATTCAGGCTTTCATGGCAATGTGACTGGCATATAAAGTAATGCATAGAATTAAATAATTTGAATAATGTAACTCTTCAGCAAATCAAATCACAAAGTAAAAACAGCAGTGTCAATGAATATCCCAAACCAATTACTAAAAACTTTAATCGAGGCCCCTAGACATTGAGACCTGAGCAATCAATTACATATGTTAGAGAGATATAGGTTGTTACAAATGAAACTATTTCATCCACTTTTTAAAATATTTTTTTTTTGGTTTTTTTTTTAGAGAGAGAGGAAAGAAGAGGGAGAGAGAGAGAGAAACATCATTCTGAGAGTGAAACATTGCTCATCTGCCTCTTGCACACACCCTACCAAGATCATGCCCACAGCCCGGGCACATGCCCTAACCGGGAATTGAATCAACAACCCTTCGGTGCACAGGATGATGCCCAACCAATTGAGCCACACCAGCCAGGGCTTTCATTCCATTCTTAAAATATCTATTTAAGAAAAACTTTATAGCAACTCCATACTACGAGAAGCTTTGCTTTAGGATGGTTGGCATATATTTATATTTCTTTAGGTTTGCATTCTAAAAAAATGTGGAAAATAGAGGTCCAAAGTCTGGAGACCTTTGAATGTCAGCAGTGAAATGAGCAGATGGGAAGGGAAGCTATCTTTTACCTCGCACCTTCATACAGTCATGGAGCACTAGATGTTCATATAATTGTTTTTAGAGATTTCAAACAGGAAATCATGATTACATAGTATTCTAGTATTTTAGAAATTTCTAGAACTTGGGACTGTGCCTATGTAATTGTATAAAAATTAAATCTCTTTAAAATGTTAATTTTCTGACCTTTAAAATACAAAAAATCATCTGTTACTGACAGTCTGGATTCCACTTCTAACACATGCTTATTGATATTACAGAAAAAAGATGGGGTCACCTTTTTAATTCATAACTATTAGTCTTGTCCACAAGAGGGCATGGGTTTTCCATAGGAAAGCACAGCAAATGAATGTGGAAAAATAAATGATTGTAAAAACTGACCTTTCTTTTGACTGACCATACTCTTAACATTGTTTTTTAAGACATAAAAATTCAGAATTGATTTTCACAGGGACACCAGTAACAATTTCACATGACCCCCAACTCTGATTTTCTACAGAATTTGTCTCTTTCACTCCTCTGGTAGTTCACATATAAAACTTTATTATCATGTACATTCTTTTCACATTCTCTTTCTTCTCAATTATACTCTAAACATTTGAAGGATATAGGTTTTTAGTTATAACTCTTCATTCCCATAGTAAAACAAAATACTTTTTACCAAGATACATGATAATAATTATTTGTCTATGAGGATAATAAGGGTTCTGCAGTAATAAACATTATAGCTATTAATAGGTAATGCTAATTGATAGTTTACAAAGCCTTTTTGTGTCAGTTATTTATTTGTGTCCAAATACCCATGATCTTCACTTCTACTTTAGGTTTTAAACACTTTTTTCTCTCTCTAGATTTGCAGTAATAGATAAATTATTGATGCAAATGAACTTAAAAAAGACTTTTCTAATAAAGAATAGTCTTGCCTTGGTCCTAAAAGCAAGGCATTTTATGAAATTCCCTGTTAAATAACCTATATGAGGTTATTTAGGCTTTTTGTCTTACCTCACTAACTTAGTTTTATTTGGAATTTAATTTTGTAATTCTTTTTATCTCAAAGAAATGAAAAAAATCCCAGTCTATTCTTTCTTTTCTTTTTCTTTTTTTCTGTTTATACTCGAAAAAAATGTTAAATTGATAAACGTGAATTGCCTAACTAGAGGTCCTGTAATACAATTTATAGGTACAGACCACCATTAATAGAGAATTAATAGAAGCAATTTCTTGCCAAATTTCAGTAAATAAATAGGGCTTGCAAAAGCCCTGAAGGATTACACAACCAAATTATAATAGAAGTAGTAAATTGATAGTCAATTCAGTGATTAAAACAACCAGTTACAACAATCATGTTTATTAAATCTACACTTTATTAAATCTCAATTGCAAAATGAAGTAACATTTAAAAACTATAAGCCTTTCCAAAGTCAGGACACTGGTGATGTAGTTCAATAGTTCCATTATCAGCATGCAAAATAAGAATGTTAACTTCTGCCCTTTTATCTTCAGTATCTTTTTTTGAGGGACTTCACAATTTACTCACTAAAGTTTTACTTTATTCAAGTTCAAACAAATTAATTACTAAAGCCCATTACTTAGAACACATTTCAAGTAAACGAATCTAACAAACATAAATACTCATAGCTCACCTCTTTGTTTTCTAAAATGGAGGTACTATATTTGGAAAACAAACTTCTCTAACAGGGCCCAGCAGTAAATGTACTGTCATTGAACAATACAGAATTTACTTGCCAATCTTGAACAACACATTACATAGAGCTTCATACCCAAGATCTCCAGAAAAGTAGGCCAAAACAAATTCTTGCTAGAATAAAAAGCCCGAATTTCCTCCTATTATACTTGCTGAGGTGAATGTATTCTTTTATTAATTATCCAAAGGTAGCTTGATATTTTTGTTCCATCAAGTGATATATCCAAGATTGTTCCAACCACAAATTTCTACCACAATCACCAAATACATAATCTCATCTCTTAAATTTCAATAAAAAATCAATTTAATTAATATTTGGCTGTGCTATGGTTAGCCTCACTTTAAATATAACTTATCTGAATGCAAGCCTTATTGTTAAAGAATTGACTTGTGTGAGGTATAAATAAAAATAATTTCTCTATGGTCACTAATCAAATAAACAGATTATTGATCATGTCAATTTCATGAAGGAAATTGCATTCTATTTAATAAATACTGAATACCAGTTAATTACATAATTCAAAATGGGCATATTGAACTACATCACCTTAGAAAATTAAAATTGTTTTTCTTTTACTAAATCTAAAACATAAAATAGCTTTTGTCATGGAATAGTTTTCATCATACTTTAAGATGTAATTTAAATCATACAAACAAATGTGTGTGTTTTTTAGTATTTCTTCCTCTATAATATTTATTTCTGTGAACTAGTGCAGATGACTGTTTTGCAGACTCTACCAAGTAAATAAGGGATGAAACTGCCATTTCCTGTTAGTAAAACTTTCACCCCAAGAAGCTGAATCTGCCGGAAGTGCTTTTCTCTAATTCCACAAACATACTGTGTAGTCTGGAGAGAACACTGCTTTTCTGCCTGTGGTTCACATAAGATGCTTATTTTTTTAAATTACAATATATGTACAATAAAATGTCCAAGCCTTAAATGTACAGCTTAATGCATTTTACAATTGAATTAAAGGTGTGCGTGTGTGTGTGTGTGTGTGTGTGTGTGTGTGTGTGTGTATCCTACCTAATAAAAGGGAAACATGGTAATTAGCGTACGACCGCTACCCTTCCCATTGGCTAATCAGGGCGATATGCAAATTAACTGCCAGCCAAGGTGGTGGCCGGCAGCCAGGCAGCTTGAAACCAACATGAGGCTTCCTTGCTTCAGTGATGGAGGAAACCAACGTTCCCCGCCTGCCTTGCCGGTCTCTGAGCCTGCAGTTTGAAACATTGTAACAGATATAGAAGCTAAACAAAACCCCAGAAACCTGCTTTCAGCCTGCCGGGATCTCAGAGCTGAAGTTATACATTGTTTCGATTATAGAACCCAAACAAACCAGGTACCTGCTTTCAGCAGCAGAGGCCTCAGAGCTGGAGCCAGAGCTAAAGCTGGTCCAGAATAAAAAAAAGAAAAAGAAAAAAAGGAGCAGTTGGGAGCTTCAGGCACTCGCCAGCCTGAAACAGCCCTCAGCCCCTCATCCAGACTGGCCAGGCACCCCAGTGGGGACCCCCACCCTAAAGGGTGTGTGACCAGCTGCAAACAGCCATCATCCCCTCACCCAGGCTGGCCAGGCACCCAGTGGGGACCATCACCCTGATCCAGGACACCCTTCAGGGCAAACCAGCCAGCCCCACCCATGCACCAGGCCTCTATCCTATATAGTAAAAGGGTAATATGCCTCCCAGCACCGGGATCAGCATGACAGGGGGCAGCGCCCAAACCCCCAGATCGCCCTGCGGCTCTGTGTGTGACAGGGGGCGGGGCCACAACCTCCCTATCGGCCCTGCTCTGTTCGTGACAGGGGAAGGCGCCCCAACCTCCTGATCAGCCCTGCTCTGTGTCTGATTCAGGGGAGCTCCCCAACCCCCTGATCACCCTGTGGCTCTGTGTGTGACAGGGTGCGGCGCCCCAACCCCCAATCGGCCCTGCTCTGTGGGTGATGGGGTAGAGCCATAACCTCCCCATCGGCCCTGCCCTGAGTGTGACAGTGGCAGGGCTCCAACCCACTGATTGGCCCTGCTCTGTGTGTGACAGGGGGGGTGCCCCAACTCCCCTATCGGCCCTACTCTGTGAGCGACAGGGGGAGCTCCCCAACCCCCCTGATGGGCCCTGCTCTGTGCGTGACAGGGGGGAGCTCCCCAACCCCCTGATCGACCCTGCTCTGTGCATGACAGGGAGTGACACCACAACCTCCCCATCGACCCTGCCTTGAGTGTGACAGGGGGCGGTGCCCCAACCCCCCAATCGGCCCTACCCTGAGCGTGACTGAGGGTGGCATCGCAATCTCCCAATCTGCCCTGCTCTGTGCATGACAGGGGGCGGTGCCACAACTCCCCAATCGGCCCTGCTCTGAGCCTGACCAGGGGCTGCACCTAGAGATTGGGCCTGCCCTCTGCCACCCAGGAGAGAGCCTAAGCCAGCAGGGCGTTATCTCCCAAGGGGTCCCAGACTGAGAGGGCACAGGCCAGGCTGAGGGGTCCCCCCCCCCCCGAGTGCACAAATTTTTGTGCACCGGGCCTCTAGTATATATATAATCTTCAGATCAAGATATAGTACTTCAACTTTCCCAATCACTATCCCCTCTCCCAGACATAACCATCATTCCACCTTCTCTCCCTAGAGAAACTTTGCCCTGCTCTTGAACTTCATTGATAGATGTATGTTTTTAATTCTCACAATTTTTTGAAGAGGGATTTCATTTACATATCAATGGAAGTTATGATTATGTGGCAAATCCTTTACTTTATGTATTAATTTAGATATGCATATTTATATTTTAAACAGGCATCATTTGCCTTATTATTTACTTTTTGGAATTTTTTGTTATTCTTGGCTATTTCTCTTAAAATAAAGCCATGAACCACAGGCATCCAGAAAGTGTGGGGAGTTTTTTCTCAATAAACCTCAAGGAGATGTTATACTTGACCAAAGTGAAGCAGTGAGTTATTTCTAGAGTCATCACTGAATTGCTTTGTTCCTGATTCCTAGACCAGTGTCTTATTTACAAGAATACAGCTTCTCCCAAAGCTACTCTTTTAAACATTACCCTAATGTGCAGTTTACTATTGGTATAATAACTAAACATCAATCTTAACTATAATTAAAAAAATTTAGTGCCAAACTCTAATTCTACTTAGGGTACATTCAGCTGAGTTTTGAAAATCATGATTGTGTCTAAAGATACTCCTGAAGCTTAGCTCTATGACGAAGTGAGGTGAACCTTTAGCTGAACAAGAATATAAGCTAAATTATTTTATTTGGTAACAAAGGAATGCCTTTTCCAGCCATAATTTCACTAAAACATAAAATAAGCCAGTATAGAGTAGTGCCACGGGGTCAGCTTGCTTCAATTCAACAATGTTTGGACTTATTATCTGGGTGAACACAGAAAGTTTGGTTCACCTCTGCAAGCTTCAGTGTTTGTTTTTTGTTTGTTTTTATTTTTTTCCGTAATGTTTACATGAAATCAAAACTACCTGCTACATGAGATTGTTGTAAGCCTTAAACAAATCATGCAGATTAATTAGCACAGGGCCTGGAACAGAGCATACACTCATTACATGTTAGCTCTTATTATTTTCATTGTTGTTGTTGCTATAGTTGTTATTATGATGTGGGTTGCTAATAATATTCAACACAGAAAAGACATTTTAATTTTAATGCCCAAGAGTAGTCTCCATTTTAAATGGCCTGATAACTGAGTCAATTGAAATTCCATAGGAATCAGTAGCCTGGGGATGTGTCAACCATTCATCTCCAGAATCTTTAGGCTTTATCCCTGGATCAAGTCAGATAATCAGAATGGGACATACCAGGACTCTATTATGTTAGCCCCCTTCAGAAATGCCTTCACAGAGCTCTGATTTGGCACCATGCTCTTGGCTTCTTATCAAAGGTCAGTGCAAGAAATGGCCATGTAAAGAATGCCTCCACTCGTTCTGTAAAACTGCTATTGAAGATAGTGTCCATTTCAGTGTTTAATGTGCTTTACACAAAGACTCTGGCTGTAAATTCTTCTTAGGGTTAAGTTTAATGATTTTAGTATATCTAGTCTTTGTTTTAAAGTATCTCATCCGCTGGGGAAGCGTAAAAGGCTTTAATAATAAGTAGAAGATTTCTTTTAATATGTGAAATTCTAGAAAATGTTACCAGCTACTACTGCTCTGTGTTCATCCTCAGGAAAGAATGAAAAACAAGAAATTCATTCTTCCTTTCCTGTTTCAAACTTAAAATGTTACCCAAGGAGGGAATATTTGCATATAAAAAGATTACCTCCCAGAGAGGGAAAGAAAATGTATTTCTGACCATAACATTTTAGGGACTGGACTCCCGAGGGCAGAGGGTTCCATGGTTCCCATCAGGTCACGTTGTATGATCCAGAAGTTGCAAAGTGGCAGTGTTGACTGTGGTTTGTTCTACAGTGTTTTATTTTTTTATTTTATTTATTTATTTATTTATTTATTTATTTATTTATTTATTATTTTTTATTTATTTTTTTAATATATTTTATTGATTTTTCACTCTCTGGAAGGGAGAGCGATAGAGAGTTAGAAACATCAATGAGAGAGAAACATCAATCAGCCACCTCCTGCACACCCCCCACTGGGGATGTGCCCGCAACCAAGGTACATGCCCTTGACCGGAATCGAACCTGGGACCTTTCAGTCTGCAGGCGGACGCTCTATCCACTGAGCCAAACTGGTTATGGCACTACAGCGTTTTAAAAGACTGTGAGAGGACATGTATTGCACTTAGCCAGGATACAAGTATTCAGACACCTATTGTCATATTCAAGACTCTTTCCCAGTTAAATTCATTCTCTATAATCAAGTTCATTTTCATAAATGTTGGAATCTGATATTAATATTCCCTACTGCATTATTTTAGGAAGAAGAGTCCTGTGAAGATTTATATAAAAGCTTGCAAAACATGGAGCAAATAATTTCTGGAAAACTATAGAGAGCATGGGAAACAGGTTATGCAACCATACACAAGTCCTTTCTGATTGCTTTATAAAACACACTACCTGATTCCATTCCCTTTAGCATTACTGTGGGGCCTGATGCTGGCCCTCTCAAAGCATGCAAGGATGTTCAGACATTCTAGTATCGCCACGTGTTTCTCAGAGCCTGTTCTCTCCACCTTGGAAGTGGGGGAGCAGGAGACCTGGGTTTTCTCTGTTAGTTTATAAAACTATGTTTGTTTTGTGTTGCAGAGTTTGAAATAGCATCCTCATAATGAAGAGGTTGTAGTGAGTCTAAGGAAAAAGTGAGTGCTTCTAAGTTGTGCTGGAGACCAATAACATGAGAAAATGATTATTCTGTGGGTAGAAAACACACTACCAGGCATCAACCAGAACTGTCAGCAAATAGGAACACCCTACACAAAATAACTGTCAGTATCAGTTGGCCATGCATCTCTGCTCCACTCCCAATTTTCTAACAAATAGGCGTGTACCTGAAGTACCCAAAATATATACTGAAATCATGTTTACCAATATAGTCATCTATGATTAAATACCATTAATAACAGGACTCGCAGCCATTGGTAAATCTGAAAAACTAAAAGTTAGCTAGATCCTACTTAGAAACCCACTCCTTCGCTTTCAATATTTTCAATTCTAGATCTTTCATTCTTTAAACTAGGTGGGTGTGAATATGCTGAAACATGGCTTGGTATGATCATTTTACTTGCTATGAATTATCCACAATAATGGGCTTCTAAAGGTACGATTCTCCATTTGGAATGCTCATGTCAATTACTAGGTGAACATTAATAGCAAAAGAAAAGTGAATATTTTTTCCAAGTTTACTTTGTTAACACCCCAAATTACTAATCTAACAGAAGGCTTGAATTCACATAATTACCAAAGATTAAAAATAAAAACAGCCCTCTGACAGTAACTTCAAACATCAATGAGAAATAAATTAATTTATAGTAACTGCTAGTTTAAAGAGATAAAATGAATTATAAGGATGCATACCAACTCTAAAACCTCAGGACATTATTAATAAATATTGTCTCTATCCTAAGGTTTAGGGAGCTATGAAGCTTGTACAAAATATTATGTATTAAGAATTAATTTAGGTTTTAACCAGGATCCTGTAGGAGAAAGAATTATGAACTTGTTCCCACAGTGCATTTTGCCTTCCCACATTTAATCCCAGAGGCGCATTTTAACTAAATTTGACAGCAGGAAAGAAAGTCCAAAGCTAAAGCACCACACAAGTTTTTGAAACAGGTGACAGCTAATGGCACAGTTTATATTAATAATCAAATGCTGGCTACCCTGTGGATCACTACTGTCTGCTAATGAGGAGAGCCTTGCTTTCTCTCTAGGCAGGCAGTTCTCTGTGAAGTTTATAATACTTCTAAAAAGAGATAAATATACAGAGAGAGAAATGCAATCATACTGCCTGCCGCTAGCAACTGACACACATGTAACTCACAGGGAATCTGAATGAATACTTGGGTCAAGAGTTGGTCAACTGATAAATAGATAAGGAGTGGTATATCTATAGAATGTAATGTTATTTCCCAATAAAAAATAAAGTAGTGAAAAAGACTTTATATTTATTTATTTGTATTCTTCTTCTAAGTACCGCGCGCTAACCAATTGCACCACTGGAGCTCTGAATTTGTATTCTTCTCTAAATACTTTATCAAGACTTTTAAATGCAAAATTAAAAGTATTTAAGCATTAAAATGGTTCTCCCTTTAGCCACACTAAATATTTACAGAATTGTTGCTTTTGTTTTTTGTCTTTTTTCTACTCTTAAAAGAGGAAGGTAAACATTCTCTGTGGATACCAAATCTTTAGTACTTTTGAACAAATATATCTATTTCATAAGAAAAAACATTAATCGCCTACATTGTTGAGTGAAAGGGATGGTACCACCTGACAAGACATGCAGTGACAGCCACTGACCAGACTGGTGAAATATTATACAACTGAAGTTTCTGGTTTAATCAAAGTCTGCTTTCATGCCCCCATGGCTGAATTCACACGTGAAACCCTCACGTTCTCTACTCACGCACAAAAGTTTACAGTTAATGGCTATTAATTCTTTGTGAAGCACAAAATATTTATTACTTTGTTATTGCATTTTGATTACATTGCTTTATCTCTTAAGATAATTGGTTAAGAAATACAACATGTATAGGGAAATTAGCTATAAATTGAATTTAGCTTTGTATTTCACTCCTTCATTCACTTGTTACCTTGATTTTTACTATTTTCTTCCTCTTTCACTGCCTTGATTTTCAGAAACAAAAATAGTATTTGATCATTGCTAGTTGTTCTATAAGTACTTTTCTTTAAGTTTAAATTCTTTATTGTTAAAAGTATTACATGAGTCTCCTTTCTCCCCAATTGACCTCTCCCCTGTGGCTCCCACCCCCCAGCACATGCCCTCACCCTACTACTGTTGGTGTCCGTTGGTTATGCTCATATGCATGCGTAAAAGTCCTTTGTTGATCTCTTACCCTCTCACCCCCCGCCTTCCCTCATAGGTTGGCCAGTCTGTTCGATGTTTCTAAGTCTCTGGTTCTATTTTTTTTTTTCATCAGTTTATGTTGTTCATTATATTCCACAAATGAGTGAGATCATTTGATATTTATCTTTCTTCAACTGGCTTATTTCACTTAGCATAATGCTCCCCTATTCCATCCATGCTGTTGCAAATGGTAAGAGTTCCTTCTTTTTCACAGCAGCATGGTATTCCATTGTGTAGATGTACTTCTGTTTTCTAATCCACTCATTATTAACAAATACTTAGTACTCTTTTTTTAAAAAAATATATTTTATTGATTTTTTTACAGAGAGGAAGGGAGAGAGAGATAGAGAGTTAGAAACATCGATGGGAGAGAAACATCGATCAGCCGCCTCCTGCACATCTCCTACTGGGGATGTGCCTGCAACCCAGGTACATGCCCTTGACCGGAATTGAACCTGGGACCTTTCAGTCCGCAGGCCGACGCTCTATCCACTGAGCCAAACCGGTTTCGGCAAATACTTAGTACTCTTATCTATAGCACAAGTAGGTAATACCTGGCCTACTTAACATCGATGGTTGTTGAAAAGGCCAAGTAAGGTAGCATATGTAATTCCCAGATAATGCTTAATTCATTTTTATATGTAAGGTATTTTTATTCTTGCTTTAGTAATACCTCTTAATGAGTCAATGAACTGTATTTTTATGAATTGGTAAACTTTTGTCTTTATTACTTTTTAGTAGTGAAATCCATGTGTCAAATAGAAAAGTTTGAATTTGAACTCTGAGGTCAAGCTCATGGGGTTTAAGGAGGGGAACTGTAAAAGAAAATGCCCAGGGGAGCCATGCCGAAACAAACAAACAAACAAACAAACAAACAGTGGTTGTTATGCCCACTTCTCTGGTCATGATCAAGACAGACATACAAAATAATTTGTACTTTTTTCTTAATATCACAGCAGTACTTTCCTAGGGCTGCCCTAGCAAAATACCATAAACTAGGTGACTTAAAACAACAGACACTGATTTTTCATGCATCTGAAATCTAAAAGTTGGAATCCAGGTGTTGGCAGGACCATGTTCCCTATAAAGCTAGACGTGTATCTCCCCTGGCCTCTTCCAGCTCCTTGCAGCCCCAGGTCTGTAGATGAATCACTTCAATGTTTTCCTCCTGATTACATGGCTGTCTTCTCCTTGTGTGTCTCTGTTTTCACTTGGCATCCTCTTCTCTTCTAAAAGGTTCTTATAAAGGTTTTCATAAGGGAGGAGCCTCCCTTGTTAAGGGTCTGCCCTACTTCGTATGCCTTCTTCTCAACTAATTATATCTGTCACACCCTTATTTCTAAACAAGGTCACATTCTGAGTTACTGAGGGTTAAGACTACAACATAACTTTTTTGAGGCATATAAATCAGCTCATAACAACCAGTATAAAAAACCCCACACATTTGAAAGAGTAAAAATAAATGACAAGGCACATGATTAAAGTGCAACAAAAATAGCGAGTAGTGAGGATATAGCAAATTGATAAAGCTGTGCATGGTTTTCTGGGATAGTTTTCAAGATTACTGCTACAGGTATAAATAATCTTGCCATGCTGGAGTCTAATATTCAATCTCTTAAAATCCAAATGTTAGCAACAAATACTCTTTTTGAACAGCAGTAAAGAAAAACTATTAGTTTTGTGCACTTATTAATGATGACAGCATTCAATTCATCAATTTTATTTAAGACCAAAAATCTTTCTTTAGGAAAGCTATAGTTTTTAAAGTTTTGAAAATATGTTAACAACATAAAAATATATTTTCTCTTAAATAACTAAATGTTTACATATGAAGTAATTCATTACTTATCAAACAACTTTATGTATATATAATGAAATATTATTAATTATTAAATTATTAAATCTTTATTGTTGAAAGTATTACATATATGCCATTTTCACCCCACTGGCCCCCTTTAGCCACCCCCTGTCCCTCCCTCCCCTACTCCAGGCCTTCACCACCTTATTGTCTGTGTCCATGGGTTCCACATACATACATACAAAGTCTTTGGTTGATCTCTTCCCACCCACTTACACTCCCTGCCTTCCCTCTGATATTCAGTAGTCTGTTCCATGATTCTATGTCTCTGCATCTATTTTGTTCATTAGTTTATTTTGTTCATTAGATTCCACATATGAATGAGATCGTGTGACACTTGTCTTTCTCTGACTGGCTTATTTCACTTGCATAATACTCTCCAGGTCCCTCACCTGTATATATGTTATTAAGGACACATCCAGGAAGGAAGATATTTAAAAGTGAGAAATACTCATAAGCTGTTTCCTGGCAGTAATCAGAAATAAATAAAAAGTGATCAAGAAAAGAGTATGTGAACAGCAATCCATTTTAGTTTTTATCAAACCCCAATTTAAATGAGTTAAATTTCAGATAAAACAAAGAGTGAAGTAATATGATCCCTCTCTCTTTATTACTAATCTCTCTGGACCTCAGTTTCCTCATCTGAAAGCTTCAAATATTCCATGTGTGAGCTTTGCAAACTATACAAACAAATCCCTACCCTTCCTCTTCTAGGAGTACACACTATTTTTTTAAGAAATATATTTCCTTTGCAGTAAATGTCATTGCAATATCTCATTTCTGAGATACGTATGTTGAGTTGTGATTAAATTGTGAAGCGTAATCACAGGTTAGTTGCAGAGGTATTCTGATCCTCTGTTTAGTATGCAGCTGAATGAGGGACTGGCTGAGCACTGTCTGTCAGTAACAAAGATTTCATTGTTTTATTTTCAATGTGGCTTCCTCCGACTTTAATACGCACATTGAGATCTACATTTTGAACTTCTTTGTGAAACATTTGTTAAATACATTTTTCTCTTCTGTTATCAAACAGATTCTAATAATATATTATAATGATGATCTATAATGCCTCTTGGCCTTTATTTGTAACCAGAGGCCCGATGCATGAAATTCGTGCAAGGGGCTCAGCCCTCGCAACCCTGGCTGCCTTGGCCCATCACAGCCCTGCTCACTGGTGGTTCTGGAAGGTCATCCAGAAAGTTGTTCTGCTGTGCAGTCTAATTAGCATATTAGTTCTTTATTATATAGGCTAAGATATATTTACTTGTTATTTAATTCCTTTAATTTTAAACGTATATGCCCCAAAATGTTAAGTTTTAGGTATGTGCACTTAAATACTGGATGGGGGGGATACTATTAGTAACATAGTGAACTGAGTTGACATATAGTAGCTCCCATTCCTTTATGTAGGAATGCTACATAAAATACAGTGACCATAACAAAAGTTAGCTAATAAAGCCAATCTCAAAGAAGGTAAGAGAAATCCCCAGCTGGCAAAACAGAGCAAGAATGCGAAGCCAGAGTTAAGGGCACACATCTAATGCTGCAAGAGCTTGATGTGCATTTCACTCAGGTGTGCTGGCTATAGACTGTCGGCTGGAGCTGTGGTCAAGACAGATGAAAGTGTCAGGGCTTTGGGCCCATGTGAAATGAGTCAATGGAATTGAGATTTCTGAGTGGACATGGGACTCCAATACCCACAGAGATGTAAGAAAAATACTGTTCTCATGGAGGAGCTTGTCTACCTTCCTGGACTTCCGAGTGTTAAAAAAATCTTTAATAATCATTCAATAAAATTAGTAAAATATAATTACTAAAGTGTGGCAACTTTAGGGATATTAACTTTAGATTCCATGGTTCAACTGTTACTCCTTTTAACTAGTGTGCTTTATGAGACAATACAATTTAAAGGAGAGCATATCTATTTTTTAATTTTGTAACAATTTTTAGGTTAAGGCAAATAAAAATATTAAATTAAAATTAGGTTAAGAAGATAATATGAGCACAGATGTGGTAGTCATTATTCTGATAATGAATTAGTAACAACAGCTATCATTTATTTAGTACATGAAATGTTAGGCTCCGTCATGCATTTTTAAAAATAGGTATTATTAAAATCTGCTGTTTATATATACAGCCAGAGGTAAAATTAATTAATCTAAATTCTGTCACAGTATTTAACTAAAATAATTACTCTAGAGCAGTAGTTCTCTATAAGGGGCGGTTCTGTCCCCAAGGGCACATGGGCAATGTCTGGAGACACTTTTTATTGTTACAGCTCAGGAGCAGGGATGCTACTGGATCAAGTGGGTAAAGGTGGGCGATGCCTCTCAACATCCTGCAATGCACAGGACAGCTCCTGACTTAAAATAATTATTTGGTCTGTAGAACCACAGTTGATAACCCTGTTCTAGAATATTTAGATCAAAAGCTGAGCAAATTGAATAACAAAATAATACTTTGTTTATTATATCAACAAAGCAAAAATATGAACTTACTTTTCCTACAGTATTCTCTGTGGTTTGAAACTGACTGGGCTCTCATAGACTCTTGGTAGTTTTCATGTAACACAAACTACAGTATGGAAGTTTCCTCTCTGAGGGAAGCCTCTGTAAGATGATTTCTGTAGCTGCTGGCAACTATCCCACATCAGTGTGGTTCAAGGAACCACTCTTGACAATGTAGCAGACACATAACAGGCCAACAGACTTCCACTTTGCTCACTGCCGTTTCAGAATTCTACATGCATTTATACTGAGACAAAACTAATAAAACATATTGACACACTTCCTTTTAAGAATTAATGCCTTACTTTTCCAGTGTCAGCAATCCCTCAATAATGTAGCTTGCTCTAGTGCTGATAAAGCATTTATTTTGTTTTCTGTAACTTCCCTTTGAGGTCTAGCTCATTTATTTTTAATTCATACTACTTTCCAGGATTTTATCACATTGATTACTGTATTTCAGATACCAGTTACCATGTTTCATATCTCTAAAAGGAAGTACTTGAAAATGAAAATGAAATTTACCACAGTGGTGATTTATTTCTGTTTGAATAATTTTCAATTCTGCCAGCATCTGCCATAATATCATTCTAAATCAGGAATCTCCTTATACAAATTTTAAGATGATAATATTTGCATTTTAAGAAAAATAATATTTAAGTAAAAAACTATATTATTTAAGATGTCTATCAGGTTTATCTTCATTTTAACTAATATTATAGCAGGGTGTCCATTGGTTGAAAATATTAGTTTCTCTTTTAAAATTAGATGAAGTGATATGTTGTCCTCAGTTTAATTTTTCACATTTATCCAAAGAAAATACTGAAAACAATGTGATTTGGCCCTATTAATTTTTCGTGAATTGAGCTTATGAACATTAAGATTTATTTTCTAATCTGAACTCCGCTACATTGAGTCTTTGATCAGTCAGTGCATGAATAAAGAATGCCGCTTTTCAGAATTAAGAGGAAATGAAGCCTAAGGAGATATGTTACAGAATAATAAGTACTAAATAAAATATAAAAGTCTTGAATTTTAGATCTCATTACATAAATGCCATGTATTTTTAGACCAAATAATTTGTATTTTTGGTATATTTTTCACATGTATAGTGTAAAGTAGTATTTTATATAATACATTTACCCTAAGTCATATGAATTACTTCATAAACTAGAATAATTAGTAAGGTAACTGATGATGCATAAAAATGCTACTTGCCTATATGCACAGTCAACAGAAATATCAAATATTTTACAATAAATTATCTCTAAGATACTAAAGGAAACTTTAAATAATGTTATATGAAAGCAGCTTATTTATCTAAGGGTCAATACACATTTTAAAATACCTACTAGTTGCAATATAATAAAAATATCTCCCAATGAACTTATATAAACTCCATAATAGTACGATAATATATTCAATATTATGTAAAATACTATCATTCTCTAAGAATATTGAGTTTTGTCTCATGTTTTAGATAACATGCCCTATTCTTTCTTTTTTTTTCTTCAATGTGCCATTTTAGTTGTTGTCATCTTTTAATCGTGTCCTCATCTTTCCATGCAAATCCTAAGGCATGGGTTTCAAGCTCTACTCTTGAGCATACTTCTTATGTAGAGGAATACTACCTAATTCACAGGCTGTAAAGCTCCTCACAAGGAGTCTACACCTTTGGTGAAAAGTGTTTCATTTTTATCTGTTGGCAGCCTGAAGACACAAAATATTTGCTCATAATGCCACAATCCCTTGCTTGTGAATTGTCTCCAGGCTCAGGAAATTGTTAGTAGAAATGTCCATTCTGAAAGTGTAGATAACTATACAAAACTAATGGAGAAAAGAAGTATATTGATTTCTATCTTGTGTACGATATCTTTAGATTTAAAAATATATATATTTATTGCTTTCTTTTACAAAAGGGCCTCCAAGACTAATCACTAAGACCCATTCTGATGATGTGGAAATTCAGATGGAGCCTATATCAGGACAAGAGTTATGGCCTTCCTGAAGCTGTAGAGACTAGAAGCTCTTTGAATAAAAGTTTAAACTTGTTCAATGAGGACTAATCCTGAAAAAAAGACATGAAAGCACTTACATGTCCAGATGCTTTGGGAAGCGAATAAAAATCCATTTTGACTCCAGGGACAACTATTGTCATTATATTCTCATTACAATGTTTTGCCTCTGCCTGAGTTTTTTCAAATCTATGGACTGGTTCTGCTCCTATAACACTTTGAACAACTTTGACAAAGCAATTTCCTCTTTTTCTTTCCAGCCTTCTTAGACTTTTGATTATTAACTGGTTGTCCAGATGAACTGGCATCCAGTTAATAATCAAAGGCCAGTTATTTACTTAATCATGCCTACATAATGGAAACTCCATTAGAAAGAGAGAGAGAGAGGGGGCGGGGGAGAAAGAGAGAGACATTTGGACAGCTTCCAGGTAGCTGAACACATTTGCATGCTGGGAAGGCGATGTGCCTGCGGAAAAAGCATGAAAGCTCTATACTCCCTCCCATGTACCCTGCCATATGTGTGTTTTCCATTCGGCTGATTTCTAGTTGAATCATTTATGATAAACCAGTAATAGTAAATCAAGTGCTGTCCTGAGTTCTGTGAGTCCTTCTAGCAAATTATCCAACTCCAGGAGAGGGGTCATGACAACCCTCAGTGTATACATTGTCAGTTAGCAGTACAGTTGGCCCATTGGCTGAGACCTTGGCTGCTGACTGATATCTGAAATGGGAGTAAGTTTTGTGGTCCTGGGCACTTAACCTGTGGTATCTGCAGTAACTCTGGGTAGTTTCAGAATTAAGTTGCAGGACACCCAGTTAGTGCCTGGAGAGTTGGAGACTTTGTTGGTGTGGGAGAAAACCCACATCTTTGGTGTTAGAAATGACATGAGTAGGAAATAGACATAGTTTTCCTTTTAGTTGGTATATTTCTTTTACTACCCCTGACTCATTTCTCTGAAATATCTATCAGGTTTATCAACTTTCTTTTGACTAAATTCAAAGGAAATCTCTACGACCTTACTTAAAGGTGACTTATTTGGATTTTTTTTTTTCTTGAAATACTCTGTCCCTTTGATGTCTTTGTCCAGGTGTTTTCTTAGCATTTTTCCTACTGTCTGAGTGCTGCTCTTTGGCCTCATGTGCAGATGTTCAGGTTTCCCTTCTCTCTTATTCTGGCATTCCTCCAGATCGTACCAGAGCTGTCATCTCCTGTCACGCCACAGTTCAGATTTCACTCATGTACCAAGGATCCCACTACCTGCCTGACAATTCTGCTTGCAGGCACCATGGGAACCTTAAAGACATGTCTAAAACTGAAATAAATCCTTCCATCTTCTTCCCACATCTCAGTGTTATCTGAGCCTCTCTCTGGATCCCATGTTCACCACCAGAACACTAATTACAAAATCACATCAAATCTACCTCCGGTACATTTTAAGAATTGTTCTCTCTACATATTTCTAGAAAACAACTCGCTTATAATAATTCGATAATACTAAAACAATGGAATCAGAACTCATTTTTCTTGTTTTGTTATTTCCGTTACCATTTTTGTACATCTAGAAAACTCACATTTGCCTTTCTGAAGCCTGGTTAGCCAGCTCTCAGTTCTAACCATAGCAGCCTGCTTATGGCAGTGAGAGGATAAGGTAGTTGAGAGCATGATATGAATTAATGTAAGCAAATCTCTAATGTAGTACCTAACATGCAGTACACAATCAATGATACTGGCTGTGCGGCTGCTAGGAAAGGTAATCTATCTCTCTTTCTTTCGACCCTGCATTAGTCTTTGGTACTAGAAGGACAGGCACTTTATCTATTGTATGTCTGCTGTGACTGTGACCGTGCTGGCCCAGAAATTAGTACTAAAGAAGAAGTAACTCAATAAATGGGTAACAAGCCCCGGCTGGTTTGGATCAGAGGATAGAGCATCAGCCTGCGGACCAAAGGGTCTCAAGTTTGATTCCAGTCAAGGGCATGTACCTTGACTGCAGGCTCCTCCAAGCCTGGGCCTTGGTCAGGGCTCCTGCAGGAGGCAACCAATCGATGTGATTTTCTCACATCGATGTTTCTCTCTATCTTTCCCTCTCTCTTCCATTCTATCTAAAAATCAATGGAAAAATATCTTCAGGAGAGGATTAACAAAAACAAACAAACAAACAAGCAAACAAACAAATAAATAAATAAGGTGATTAAATATTTAAAAAATAAATAAAAAAATGGGTAACAAGACAGCAGAGATTTGTATAAGACCTTATGCTTTGCAAAGTCCTTGCACATTTTTATTATTCATGAGAAAGCTGCAGTTATTCCTGTTACTAACGGTATATGGAGTTGAGACTCAAACGGTTGAAAATATTTATGCAAAGGCACAGAGCTTTTAAGTAAAAGAACCAGTGTCAAAATCAACATCGTTGGTTGTATCCACTAACTACCGCCCTATTGAACCTTGACTAAGACTCTGTGCGCAGTCTGAGGAGAGCAATCAAAATAGCCTTTTGAGCCATGCTACTCCAAACATATCAGTAAATTAAAAATGAGCAAACTGAAATATCTATGGCATTTCTATACACCAATAGTGAACTTACAGAAAGAGAGACTAAAAAAACAATCCCATTTACCAACACACACAAAAAATTAGGATACCTAGGAATAAACTTAACTAAAGAGATAAAAGGCTTCTACTAAGAAAACTACAGGACGTTGAAAAAAGAGATAGAGGAAGAAATAAACAGATGGAAGAACATAACATGGTCTTGGATTGGTAGAATCAACATCATTAAAATGTCCATACTACCCAAAGCAATCTATAAATTCAACGCACTTCCCATTAAAATACCAACGGCATATTTCACAGACCTAGAATGAACTATCCAAAAATTCATCTGGAATAAAAAAAGACCCCTAATAGCTGCAGCAATCCTGAGAAAGAACAAAGTAGGTGGGATCTCAACACCAGATATCAAGCTGTATTACAAAGCCACTGTTCTCAAAACTGCCTGGTACTGGCACAAGAACAGATATATAGATCAATGGAATAGAATAGAGAGCCCAGAAATCGACCCGAACCAATATGCTCAATTAATATTTGACAAAGGAGGCAAGAACATACAATGGAGTCAAGATAGTCTCTTCAATAAATGGTGTTGGGAAAATTGGACAGATACATGCAAAAAAATGAAACTAGACCACCAACTTACACCATACATAAAAATAAACTCAAAATGGATAAAGGACTTAAATGTACGAAGGGAAACCATAAAAATACTAGAAGAATCAAAAGGCAACAAAATCTCAGACATATGCCGAAGCAATTTTTTCACCGATACAGCTTCTAGGGCAATGGAAACTAAAGAGAAAAATAAACAAATGGGACTACATCAAAATAAAAAGCTTCTGCACAGCAAGAGAAACCATCAACAAAACAATAAGAAAGCCCACTGCATGGGAGAACATATTTGCCAATGTTATCACCAATAAGGGCCTAATCTCCAACATTTATAGGGAACTCATACAACTTAACAAAAGGAAGATAAACAATCCAATAAAAAAATGGGTAAAGGACTTAAATAGACACTTTTCAAAAAAGGACATTCAGAAAGCCAAGAGACATATGAAAACATGCTCAAAGTCACTAATCATCTGAGGAATGCAAATCAAAACAACAATGAGGTAACATCTCAAACCTGTCAGAATGGTTATCATCAACAAATCAACAAACGACAAGTGCTGGAGAGGATGTGGAGAAAAAGGAACACTTGTGCACTGCTGGTGGGAATGCAGACTGGTGCAGCCACTATGGAAGACAGTATAGAGCTTCCTCAAAAAACTAAAAATGGAACTCCCATTTGACCCTGTGATCCCACTTCTAGGAATATATCCCAAGAAAACAGAAACACCAATCAGAAAGGATATATGCATCCCTATGTTCATAGCAGCACAATTCACCATAGCTAAGATCTGGAAACAGCCTAAGTGCCCATCAGTAGATGAATAGATTAGAAAACTGTGGTACATCTACACGATGGAATACTATGCTGCTATAAAAAAGAAGGAATTCTTATCATTTGCAACAGCATGGATGGAACTGGAGGGCATTATGCTAAGTGAAATAAGCCAGTCAATGAAGGAAAAATACCACATGATCTCACTCATTTATGGATAATAAAGATCATTATAAACTTATGAACAAAAATATATACAGAGGCCAGGGGATTGTCAAGGGCAGGGAAAAAAGGAGACATATATGTACTACTCTTTGTAATACTTTAAGCAATAAAACAATTAAAAAAAAGAAAAAATGAGCAAACTGTACTTTCTTTTATATATACACTAGATGCCCAATGCACGAAATTCATGCAAGGGCCTTGGCCCTCGCAGCCCCTGCTGCCTAGGCTTTCACAGCCCAGCTACTCCTGACCCCAAGGCCCCGCCCACTGGCCCAGTTCTGAAAGGTTGTTCCACCGTCTTGTCTAATTAGCAATTAGCTCTTTATTATATAGGATAAGATATGACAAGTTGTAGTTTACATACTTTGTCCCTAGGTTATTTTAACTATAATCCCCAAAATACATCACCTGGACATGATTCTATATTAAAAGAGGAATAAAAAACTTTGCATTCTTGCAACGAATTTTTATATTCCCCTTGGCTGCATTCTGATTTGCACTCGTTAATCTCTTTAGTTAAAAGCATTCTGTGGCCATCTTCTCCCTATTTCCAACAGTCCCACCTTCCACAGAAATTACATCAACTGGAGCCTTTGAAGTAACACCAGTATCACAGTCTTATTTCTAATAAATTAGTTTATTTCAATATGTTCTCTCCTGCCAGCTCTATAAATCCTTACTTTCTGCAAAGAGCTAGATTGTACCTAAAATTAAAAATCAAAGCAATAAAGTTTAACTATGATAGGTTTTCCTTACCTGGAAAAAAGCCTGATAACAGTACAGGCTTTAGTGCCTGAGTGTAGGCTGTGTGCAGAGAGATGGGGTGCTGAATCATGGTCTCCAACTAGCTTTCACATTAAGGAAGTCTTGTAACTGCTCAGAGTTTAAGGACTCTTTTCTATAGAAAAGAATAATGCCTCCTCCATAGCATTGTTTTCAGAATTAGATGAGTTAATAGCTTCAGAGTATTAAATATAGCTCCTTGTGTGTTGTACAGGTTTAATAGAAATTAGTTTCTTACTCTTTATCTCTTTCTTGCTTTCTTTTTCTCTCTTTCTTCTCTTCCTTTCTCCTTCCCTCACTCCCTCTCTTTCTCCCTCACTCTCTTCCCTCCCCTCTCCCTTCCTTCCATCCTTCCTTTTTTGCTGTGACCTCTTGAGTACATTTTTAAATATTTTTCACCCTCCCCTTCATGGTTTTTAATATCAATCAAAATTACTTCTCTAAACCATGAAGAAGTTAATAAATAGTAAATGTCTACCTTATGTAGGTTATCACTCAATTTTCTATCAGATACCAGAATTTTTAAAATCAATCTCGGCCATGCCTTTCAAATATACACAAACTAAAAATGATCCTATAGGCTATATTTGAAACCAGTGAAAACAAAAGGTATTTTATCTAATTATAATTATTCTATTGACAATAAATTGCAAACCCTAATTTTATTTAAAGATTTTGTTCTGCTTACTTTTTTGTAATTCTATTTCATTTCACAATTATAAATTAAAATTCTACTCTGAAGTAAGAAAAAAATATTCCAAGAGCAGCCATTTGAAGGTGGTCTCTTGGTTTCAAACTGAGCCATTCACAGAAGCCATCCACTCCCTGATCCTCCTGATTTACTTTAACAGCTAAACTTTAACATACTCTTTTTTTTTAATATATTTTTTATTGATTAAGATATTACATATGTGTCCTTAATTTACTTTTTTAAGCCTGATAGATGAATCTCCAAGTTTATTGTCTTTAGTCAGACTTCTTTCTACATTCTTGAGGAGAGAAATTTACTTTCTAGTGGTAATTTTAGGCAATTATTTATAATCGAGGAAATGACCTTGTGCCATTCTGTGGTTCTCTGGTAACAAGCAACTTGGATCTTCTAACCTGTTATATCTCTGAAACCCTTAGCACATATCCAAAAGGCTCTTTATATCTTACGGGTCAAAACTACTATGACCATATCAAAACAAAACAAAACAACTAAAAACCTTAAATGAAAGCTTTTAAACAATAAAAAACCCACAATGTGTATGTGTGTGTGTCAAATGATTCCTACATGTATTGTGTTTTAAAGGAAATAGATTAGAAAATTAAAGGTCGCTATTACATTAACTTAATTTAAATAATGAAATCATTGCCTGTGTAAGCTGGAATTAAACTTAAAATTTGAACTTGATCTGCCAACCTGTCTCACTTCTGCTGGGATTTTCTGATGCTAATTGGAATGCTCTGAAGTCCACAGCACAGCCCATGGTAACTTTGGGGTTATTTCCATGTTTCCAATTTGCACTGGATATAGCAGGATGACCAAATTATGATAGACTTTCTCTTCTCAATCAATCAAACTTTAACACAGAGATTTCCTCAAGTGTCACAAATTCTGAAATAGAAAGGATGAAATTTGGATGTAGGAATCTCAAATCAGTGAGTGGATGATTTTGATTCTTTTACATTTATATCAAATGATTAAAATGTTAGGTAGATAAACTGAACATTGAAAATGCTAGCAGCGGTTCTCAACCTGTGGGTCGCGACCATTGGAAAACACATATAGCATATCAGATATTTACATTACGATTCATAACAGTAGCAACATTATAGTTATGAAGTAGCAACGAAAATAATTTTATGGTTGGGGGTCACCACAACATGAGGAACTGTAGTAAAGGGTCACGGATTAGGAAGTTGGAGAACCACTGGCTAGAGAAAGCCCCTTTAGGAGATTTGTATAGATATGCATACATTGATTTGGTACTATTTCTATGGGTGTACAAACCTAGCCATGTTATGTAATAATTTGGTATATCCTGATATTATGGGATGATTACAATCCCCTTCCCCCCAAAAAAAAGGTAAGTTGTAGTCCTCAGCCATTACCTCAGATTGTGACCTTATTTGGAGAAAGGTTCTTTGCAAAAGTAATAAATTAAAATGAGCCAAAGAGAGTGGGCTCTAATACAATATGATGGGTGATATAAAAAGGAGAAATTTGAACACAGAATCATGCATGCACAGATGGAAAGTATTGTAAAGAGACTCAAGGAGAAGACAATTATCTATAAGCTAAAGGGGGGAATACGGTCCTCAGAAGGAACCAAACCAGTGGACACTTTGTTTTGGGACTTTTAACTTCCAAAACTGTGAGACAATAAAATTCTGTTGTTTAAGCCACTAAGTTTATAGCATTTTATTGCTGCAGCTGTAAAAAGGAAATGTCGTATTTATTTTTCTAAAATTTCCAAATGATGTGTGTGTATATACATACACAAATACATACATGTATACATATAAATATGTATGTGAATATATACATTATATTATTATAAAACATATTTGAATGTAAATATATTCAATATTTTATATATTTATATATATTATAACTAGTAATTCTAACATTAAACCACTTAGAATTTTATTTTTTCCTGAAAAACATATTTTGTGACAACATATAAGTGTTCACTCACAGATTGATGTTTTTGAAAGAAAAATAATAGAATTATTTGAGAATGAGAGTTTCAGATTTCTGGCTTAGGAAAATTTATCAGCTCTCCTTAATATTTACAAATACAAAAATCAATTTTCTTGGCTTCTGTTTAGGGATAACCCATCTCTCACAGTTTTTCTGATTAATTTCATCTCGAGAATAATATAGTTCTTTTAATGTATGATAGAAATAAAGTCATTTCTGGTGCAGTTCTATTTCAAGAGAAACACTACATTTTAAAAGAGTTGCTGAAAATATTTATAGTGATTGAAATCACAAGGATCTCCTAATAACCTAGGGACTTTTGGACCATAAACCTGGCCATCTTGCCTAACATCTCTCCATCTGTTTTGTTGTTGTTGTTATGCAGTACAAATGCTGAACTGAGTGGCGTGCTTTTTCTCTTTTGAACTCTCATAGCACTTGAAATCTCTATAATATCACACATAATGGTATTATCATTATGATAGTGTATTAATATGTAAGCCCTTATTTTTTGAAAACTGGTGTAAACTTTTTTATTTTAAAGTGTTTCAAAGGTACTTGAGAAGGCAAACGCATTTTAAAATGATGTTGCCCTCCTTCAGCAGCACTAGCACCTCTGGTATGTGCACTTTTGTTTTTCTGTGTGTCCCTTTAAATTGCCCAATGTATTTTTTCTAATGTGAATACAGAGATTTATTTGAGATATAAAAAATAAAATATACCTGGATTATTTTCAAAGAGGCAGTCTTATAACTATATCCTCACTTCTTAACTATTAAAAAATACCTCTGAAATTTTATAAGAATAAATTTTGGGTGATATTTACATGCAATCATGTTTTATAGTGGGAATATGTCTGTTTCCTACCAAAGATAATATATAATTCATTTCATTATTTATCAACAAAGGTCAATTTATAAATATTCATTAAACACAAAGTGATTGAATAAAATTATAAGAATGAATATGTTAAAAATAAAAATTGAATTTATAAGAATAACTTATTTCTAAAATGCAAAAGCAGTTTAATAGGTTGTAGAAAAGGAGTTCAAAGAGAATAAGGAGATCTAATCAGCTCAATCCATAATGTTCACAAAAATAAATAGAATTTCAAAATCATTTTATCCTTCTAATTTTTAAATATCATATTATTTCACCCAGGACTATGTAAAGAAATTAAAAATATAACTTTCAGTATTTTCTTTCTTTAAAAGACATTTTAAAATAATAATAATAATAAGCTTTTATGTGTGAAGACTTATAAAAATATATTACATGCTTCTATTTGGGCTTTAGAGTACAAATATTACATTAAATTATTGACTTAGACTGCTTTAAAATGAAATGATAAGAAATGTTTGGGTCAAATGCTTCAATAAATTTATTAATGCTTCAATGGATACCTAATGCTGTTACAGTCAATATAACAGCGGCAGGTATGAAATATTTTTAAATTACCTATATTTTGTGTCTGCCAGTTATCTATCTTCTCAATTATAATCAATTTTTATGTTAAAATGAATAGTAAAATAGTTAAATGTTTTTACATTTAAGAGAGTAAGTAATTGTTTACATACACTTTAAATATAAGAAACACATAGGTGAAAAGTACTCTGATGCAAGAAATCACAATAAAGCTGAAGTGGTTATTACACGATTTTAGAACAAAGGTTTTTAACATGGTTGAACAATGCCATTTTCTTTCTAAATTTATTAAGAAGACCTAAAAGTACTAAACACATATGTCCTTTTAACAAAAATTAAAAGTACAAAAAACAGAATCTGATAGAATTGCAAGGAGAAATACACAAACCTACAACTACAGATGGAGATTTCAATATCACTCTCACATAACTGATAGGATAAGTAGGCAGAAAATCAGCAAGCATTGGGAAGACCTGAGCAACATTACACATCAGTTGACTTAATTGATACTCCACTAACAATGGAACCCTACATACTCTTTTCAAATGCACATGGAATACTTGTCAGACCAAAGTAGACCATATCTGTGACAAAAACAAACCTCAATAAATATAGAATGAAGTCACACAAAGTATGCTAACCACATTAGAAATAAAATATAAATCAATATAGAAAGGTAATTGAAAATCAATAGATTGAAGAAGAAAAGAAAATACAGCATGACCAGTTAAAGTCTTTTTCAGGAATATGGTCAACATAAAACTGGAAACGCAGTCCACATAATATACCATATTAATAACCTAAAAAGAGAAAACAGCATGTTATCATCTCAATGAACACACAAAAGAAAGCATTTGACAAAACCCAACATCCATTTTTGATTAAAAACTCTTAAACAAAGTAAAGAAGAAAACTTCCTCAACCTGATAAATTGCAGCTATGAAAACATATAGGTAACATCATACTAAATAGTAATGATTAAATGCTTTTTCCCTAAAATTAGGTATAAGACAAGGATGTCTACACTTTTCAAAATTTTAGTGAATGTCTTAGACAATGAAATAAGTGGGGAGAGAGAGAGAGAGAGAGAGAGAGAGAGAGAGAGAGAGAGAGAGAGAGAGAGAGAGAGAGAATGTATGGCTCACAAAAGAGTTGAGTCCTTTAGCAGTGGAGGAGACATCAGCATTTTGACAGTTTCTTAAAAAGTTAAACTTCCAGCTGTTATGTGACCCAGCCATAGTAAGAATTATTAAGGTATAAATTGAAAGTAAGTGTTCTTACATCTTTTAAAAATGTTATTTAAATATATTTTTTTATTGATTTCAGAAAGGAAGCTAGCAGGAGAGAAAGATAGAAAATCTGTGATAAGAGATAATTATTCA
This sequence comes from Myotis myotis, assembly GCF_014108235.1. Lineage (NCBI taxonomy): Eukaryota > Metazoa > Chordata > Mammalia > Chiroptera > Vespertilionidae > Myotis > Myotis myotis. The sequence goes on from NW_023416324.1 coordinate 126,933,056, forward strand.
TGGGTGGCATGTGCCATGACCGGGAATCAAACCGTAATATCCTGGTTCATAGGTCAACACTCAACCACTGAGCAATACCAGCTGGGTGTTCTTATAACTTTTTGAAAACCTTTAATTTTGAACTGCTTTTCTTAGTACCATTCTAATGCAGGTACAAGTTTCAATGTTTGGAATCTTATACTAAGTTTATGCAGTTAGACCTAGAGCTGATTCCTGTATTTTGAGACAAAGCCTGAAAAAGGGTCAATCAAATCTCGAACAATCCTGGCTGATTTCTTAAAAATAATTGCAGATATAAAAAAAGATCAATAGTGGAATAGTGAATGTAAGCTTATTTTAGAGTGCTGGGTCATGAGAAATGAAAGCTTTCAAATTTCCAGGTGAGAAAGTAACATATTTTGGGTAATCTAGTGAGTTTAGGTCTATAATATAGTGAGAATTAAATATCCCAATTTAAAAGTGCGATACACCAGAGAGGAATATATTAGAGAGAACCAGGGCTGATTGAATGAAAACTGTGGAAGCCTTGATACAGTTAAATCCTTCAAAAAACGTGATAGCAGAGTTCCTTTCCTAAGTTTGTAGGCTTGACATTTTAAATAATGGAATATTGAGAAGACTTACTGAAAATCATTCAGTTTCCAACCTGGGTTCACCAATTTGGAACAATTTGATTTATATTATTTTCAATTCATATTATATAGAGAAAATGAAGTGAAGTAGGTGTGTTACTTTACAGTGAAAACTCAAATTCTTAACTTAAATTGCATGTAAAACAGGTACTTCTATACACTGAGTTCTATACACTGAGTTTTCTGGGTTATGAAAAGTTGTGGAAATTCAAACTTCCAAGATAAATAAAATAGGTTAAAGTTGCATCCAACTAGTTTGCAAGTTGGATGAATAATTTGACTCGAAAATCTGTGAACAAGACATTTTTATTGCTATTACTGAGCATGTTTGCTACACAGTAAGTAAATGATAGATATTTATGAATCATTAGATGAGTCAATGGATTATTATTACTGTCCCATCAAACACCTTCAACATTTTCAATACCTTCTAAAAGAAAATTTGTTTCATATGTAAATAGTAGAAAGTAGTTTATATACATATATTATATATATACATAAACACATTATTTTATCCCCTTGGTTCTTAACATGATCCCTCTGTGAGACTTAAGCTTTACTTTAAATATGGAATAGAATCTTGCATTAGAAGACTCAATCTGTGTTTAATGTATTAATAAATGGATGTTTGTATGAATAAATTTGATTTAAAAGAATGATTATCACATGTTTTAATGATATATATTTAAAACCATATGTATGAATAATAACCATATGTATGAATAATAACTTTAATTTCTCAAAATACCTACATCATTCTTCCATTACTTGTAGTATAAGACAGTTATTTTAATAAGTATGGATAATGTATTTAAGTGAGCACTTGAAAAAAAGGGTGGTAAAGATTATATGGCTTGATTACAGACTAAATTTTACATTTATATTATGTCTATAATGTTTAGGAATAACTTTTTAGTGATAAAATTCATTTCTGTGCATGCAAATTGGGTAATTGTGTATCTAATTGACCACTTAGTTTGTAGTTGAGTAATTATTGTCATCAACTGCCTGTTTGCACATTAATGAAGGCCAGGTGAAAATGTTAATTAGGTTAATGATTTTAAATAAATTTTGTTATTAAAGAAACATGTTTTTCTGATCTAGCTACAGTGTTGAAATTGCTACTGGAAATATTTTTTCACATGCCCTTCCAACACTGAAGACCCAGATTACAAGCTAGAATTCAAGCAGTTGATTGAGTCAATGCACCCCATTATAGGAATCATTGTATAAAGATTCATCATCTATATATATAAAAGGCTAATATGCAAAGTGTCCCGAGGGAGTTTGACTGGGAGACCAGGAATTCTATCGCTCGCTATGACATGTGCTGACAACCAGGAGGCAGCAAAGAATGAAGGAAGGCCCCAGCCGGCAGTCGGAAGGCCTTGATTGGCCCTGATCACCAGCCAGGCCTAAGGACCCTATCCTTGCACAATTTTTGTGCACTGGGCCTCTAGTTAATACATAAAAAGACATGTCTTCAGGTTAGGTGTGGAGAGCTAGGAGTGTTGTCCCAATATATTAGGAACTCCATGTACTTATGGCCACATTCTATTTACTCAGCCAATATTTTTTAGTATATATAATTAATTTCTTTGCAAGTGTGTGCATCAGTAAATGGGTGCTTCTTAAAAATATATTGATGATAAAATATGATCTTCATTTCCCTTAAATTTGAAGAAAACTAAATGATTTTATATTAACTATACCTACAATAACACTAAATATTTGTATTTGAAACAAACACAAATAATTTGAAGGCCTAGGTTTTTCATCAATTCTGTTAGGATAGCAGAAACCCTTTGATGTAGGCTTGCTTAGTCAACAACTTGTAATCAGATCTCTCCTGGAGCAAAGCCTGGATGAATTTCTAACATGTTTTCTTTAAGTTACCCAAACTTCCTCCGGTAGTTAGGTCATTAAATAGCGATTGGTATCAACACAAAGCAGCTTCTCATCATTAGTGCTAAAGATGGCTCCAGCTTACATCTGAAAAATTGCATATGAACATCAGAATAATTTAGGTTGATTTCAATGGGAGAGATTTATTGCAGGATAGTTTGTAGCATAGCAATTGCCAGCTCAAGGGAAAGGAAAATTTTTGACAAAAATGTTCATATCATAGTGTAACAGTGCATTTTTACTAATCAGCTTAATTTTATGATGATAAACCAGAGTTCAACCCAAAAACATTGCATACATTTGTATTAAGGCATCATCAACTTGAGGGTAAGCATTTATTTTAATCAGATTCCTTAGCAAAATGTTTTTAAAATATCTAAATTTTATGGTCTTTTAAAGAAGGCATAAATGCCTTACCTGTTTTCAAATGTTAACATAATATCTAAAAACGGGGTATTAATATTGAATTATCTAGTTAAATATTTGAACATTTAATATTTTAATTCTCTTTAATTGTAAGTACTGACTTGACTTTGTTTCCACTTGAATACTGATGATAAATTAAAAATAAAGCACAAAGAAGTCATTAGAGAATGTGGCTCTGGCATGTGGCATGTACAGATTGAGAGTGAAAAAATAATTTGAAGAGGGATCCCAGAAATAGATTATCCATTGCAATTCAGTGAATTATATTTTCAAAAATTAATAAATAAAGCTAACAAATTAACCAGATAGAAAGAAAAGTAACCCAGCTCAAATAGGGGGAAAAAAAGTGTTTTTGGGATTACTTCTATGCTGTGAAGATGTAGAAAAAGAAGAAAAAAGAAAGATAGGAAGGAAGGAAGGAAGGAAGGAAGGAAGGAAGGAAGGAAGGAAGGAAGGAAGGAGGGAGGGAGGGAGGGAGGGAGGGAGGGAGGGAGGGAGGGAGGGAGGGAAGGAAGGAAGGAAGGAAGGAAGGAAGGAAGGAAGGAAGGAAGGAAGGAAGGAAGGAAGGAAGGAAAGAAAAGAAAAGAAAATACTGCAAACAGGAAAACTTCACTCTTCTTTGGAATAAGTTGTCCTCTCAAACCACAACTGTTTTTACCATTTCTAACTTATTTTGATATAACTACTTTTAATTGGTGTTTGAACACACTGCATTCTGGCTTCCATTTTCCACCAGCATGTAGGAAAAAGAAAAAAAAAAAAAAAAAAAAGCCTGTGAGAAGATACTTCCTAATTTCCAAATCAATGACCTTTTACTTCACACCCCTGTAGCATTTGACACTTCCCTCTATTAAACACTCTACCACCTCCTCCTTAATGTTAATCAGACTTCCCTATTCTCTCCCTGCACAGTCATCCCTTCTACTGAATCTTAAAAGATGAGATAGCCAAATTGATAGCTTCTGCCTTTTATTTTCACGATCTTCTTGCTCCTCTGTGAGGAGTTTTTCCGTTCATATGATTTCCATGATCTATAACTTCTGGCAAGATCTGGTGCTTGAGAGGTTCACTAATTTTTCTAAATAGCACATGTCTGCAGAGAGAGTATGTGCATCTCACAGTCTATTTGTTCAAATGAATTCTTTAATTTTTGCTTCTCTCAGCAGTGTAATTTAAAACAAGAGTTAAAAAAATACACGGTAAAACCATACAAGGGCAAACTTCCTCTCTGCCTTCATTGCCTTTTTCGATGGGCATGATGTGCACTAAACCTCTAAGCTAAAAATCTTGAATGTCTCTGTCCTCCTCATTCACTGTCAAGTGGTTACATACCCATATTCTATCTGATACCAATTTCCTAGCTCCCAATTTCTAAACAAATCTTTATCAGGTCCTGTATTTCAACATTATTGCTTTCATTTCAGGCCATGAACATTTATTTCTGAAATTGTCATCACTCACCTTCTTCAAGTTCCCTCTTTGACTGCCTCCCATTGCCAAGGAGAACACTCTATCCTTCACAAGTTTGCTTCATCTTACTTTTCAATTCTGTATCTCAACTTTTTCTTGAATTTAACTAAAATAAAAGCAGTTTTTCTTGTAGATGTTAACAAAATCTTTAATACCAGCTTGTAATGTTTTATTGGTTTTATACCAGTTAAAATACAGTTAGTAATGTCTAAATTAACAATGATAAAAATATTTTATTTGCATATTCATATTTTAGATAATAAAAGTCAAATTGCTTTTATAAAGCTCAATGGAAAATTACTAGTTTTCTCACCTCAGTGTTTTATAACTTGAAACTGTAAACTTGAACATTAACAACAGAAGTGAATAAATACCTTCATTTTTATTGGGAGATTTTTGTTGTCGACTATAAACTTGATCTAGTTAACTAGAATAGTCAACTAGAAATTATTATATTTAGCAACTGTCAGTGATTTTCATCCCGGAGGAAAATATTATGAGAAAGCAGACTTTTGTATAACTAAGTGGTAAAAATGAAGATATAATTGTTCTTAAATTATGTAAAATATCGTAATTATCATACAAGAGACTGTTTCTATGAACAAAGTGTAAATATATGTTTCAATATCAAAATTTGATTAGTGAAGGGATAATATATTTAACATTTTTGCCCATCCATCTACCATCTCACCCCAACAATGAACTAGCCAATAAGAATTGATTTGAAAGCCAAGAAATTACAATGTCAAACTATCACATCTTCAGGCTCAGAATAAGGCAAACATTCATATTTTAATGTGACGATTTCTCTGAATTCTGATGTGTGACACAGTGTTAATGGTATGGCTTTAGTCTAACTTCAATTGTAATGTGGGGAAATTTAAAACAGTTTACAATATTCCAGATTCCTGTACATATCTGAATTGTCTCAAGGATCAGCCTTTGAACCTAGTCATATGCATCACTTTAAGTTGGTGATATAAAAGAAAATAACAAAAAAGGAAATATTTCTTTAATTACTGCAATTGAGATAAAAATAAAAAAAAATAAAATACCAGGGACTGAAGGGCATTACCTAGTCACCCTCTCTGAGTTTCAGATAACTGTCTATCATATGATTTCTGCCCTTATGTAAACCAGCTAAATTCTTAAAATGTACTTTAGTAAAAAAACTAAACAATACTCTCTCTTTCTAAATACCTGATGTCATTTAGACAGTCCAACATTGGCGTAAATGAAGCAAATGAGTCAAGATCTAAATATTTTTGCCTTTCCTTCTACAAAATTTTTTACTCAAAGACTAAGCCTAGTATCTGAATAATAGATCACGCAGTGGACATGCTAAATGAGCATTTGTTTAAAACAGAATTTTCATTTTCTCCATCTTTTTATTTTATTTTTGTCATGGTTTCTTTGTCTTATAGGTCATATTTATAAATAGTGTTGTGACATTCATTTACTCTAACATATTTTTAATCTCATAGAACCATTTCCATATTAGTATCTACACATTATACTGCAGGGAGATATTAACAATGTTTGAAACATATTGCATTTTGTTACAGTCACTCAAAATACTGCCTTAAGCATCACTGCCTCCATCAGCGCCTCTGCATATGCCAAATATCTGGAAAGATCTATTAACAGATGCCTGTTTACTCTACAGTGATATTAACTTTCCTTATCAGGCTGAATTAATTGATTGAGTATGGTAGGGGAAAGACTTGCATAGAAGATGTGTGTGCCTGCAGATACTGCAAGACTCATCAGCTGGTTACATATAAGCTTTTTCACATTAAAATTATGTGTCCCATGTTATGGGCAGAGTCTAGTGCACTGTATACAAAAAAAAATGTGTATTTGATACATGTTATTTTCATCTGTTTAATGGAAACACTTTAGTTAATTGCTTAATCCAATCCATCTTTATATCTAGATATATGTCTAAGAGTATATTTTAATTTTATTTATTCATTATATAGTTGGGAGCAATCTTCATATGAAATAATCTGCACGGTAGCCCTGGATGGTCCCAAAACAATGCACTATGTCTGGCACATAGTAACTATATACCAACTGTCTGACATTGCTATTTAAATAAAAGAACCTGCTGCATATAAGTGAACCCAGTTTAAAGGATACATTAAATATTATTAATATAGTATTAATAATAATAATCATCATTATAACAACTTACATTGTATAATGTTGCAATAAGGTTTTTATATTTGTAATATTTCATTTAATTTAGTAAAAACTCTGTGAGATAGGTTATACTTTCTGGTACACAAAAGGTTCTCAATAAATGTCAACTTCTTACCTCTTCAATAGATTGTTGAATTTTCCAAGGTTGAGGTAGGAAGTTGCAAACCTGAATAAAAACTACAGTTTTTATGACTTCTAAAAACCCTTTTATTTGACTCCTGGTATTTCTTCCACTGAATACCACCAGGTAACTGCAAATGAATGGCTAGACATAGAAGGACACTAGATTTTGCCTCTATATTATTCAAGCATCCAATGAAATTTCAGTTGCCTGAGTAGGCTAAGGAGATCTAGGTGAATATACATCATACAAGTTGCATTCATTATGCCTAGTCTGCTAAACCAGGAGAGTTAACAAAAGTGAATGTTTGTGCTTTAAATAATGTTTTAAAGTTGTTTTCAACCCATCTTAAGGACTTGCATCCACTTCAGAAAGGTGAGGTCAAGAAGAATTTTACACATCTGAGATAATTTGAACTTCCTTTGTATACCATTCTAGAAAGTTTAATTCTGATACATAACCTTTATGATACGATTGGGAGGCTGTGTAAAATATTCATCTCCACTTTGGTGACTATTAATTCCTTGATTTGTGAAACAAAGATATTAAACCCACTTTAAAATATGCCCCCAAAACAATGCACTAAATCTGGCACATAGTAACTATACCAACTGTCTGACATTACTATTTAAATAAAAGAAACTGTTGCATATAAGTGAACCCAGTTTAAAGGATACATTTAAAATATCAAAAGAATATACCTTTAAGAGAGCAAGTGAAATTACATATAGCACATATTAAAATATGGAATCTGTATCCTATTTTACTTTCTCTAGGCTCTAAACTAGATTTAAGTTTCTAAACTGTATTTTACTACTGCTTTGTCATGGTCTCCTCAAGAGTAGAAATTTATTCAAACAATTTACTCTCTTTTATTCTATGCCCTGTGCTTCTTTTCCTTTCTTTTGTTTTTCTTCCTTGAACTTCTCTCTCTCTCTCTCTCTCTCTCTCTCTCTCTCTCTCTCTCTCTCTCTCTCCCTCTCTCTCAACTTCAAATGTCACAATCGTTATCTCAAGTCACTAGGTTAATTTTATTGGAGTAACTGAGTTTCCAGAATACCCTTGGTGACTTGATATTATTAAGCTGTGCTAATTGTTTCTAGGGAATTGGCCTCACGTAAAGTTTACCCAAGGTTTACGATAATTATTTCTATAAAGGAAACTATTGTTCTGGGGAAATAACAGTTGTGAGTAAATATAAAAAGCTATATAACCAATGCTTCCTTGGTATGCAATAAATATTTGTTCAAAAGATAAAATATCTGTTAATTTCCTTTTTAAAAACATCTTTATTTAAAATATAATTTTATTGATTTCAGAGAGGAAGGGCAAGTGAAAGATAGAAACATCAATGATGAGAGAGAATCATTGGTTGGCTGCCTCCTTCGTGCAACCAGGAATGGAACCATGACCTCCTGGTTCATAGGTCAAAGCTCAATCACTGAACCATGCCGACCAGGCTAATTCCTCAACTTCTAATTTCTCTCCTGATATTTTACATTACTCTCTCATAATCTATGAGAAATCTATAATATATAAAATTTATGACTTTAGAGATGATCTTTAGGGATTCTTTAATAGGGATATACAATATATATCTTAATCTCTCTATAGAACAGTCAAGATAATTTAATACAAGAAAAACATGTGCATGTTTTTCTCCCGAATAAGTCTGTGGATATGGGGATAGTAATGGGTTAAAATTATCTGAAAAAAAAAAGTATACCTTAATGCTGCATATTTTTTAGGCATTACATATAATTCTATGACAATAGCTTAGGAAATATTGAATTTCTAATAGTAGAATCCATTTGGCTGCAATTCTTTATAAAGAAATAAAACCACTAAAAACAGAGCCTCTGCTATATGATGCTTAGCAGGAAATTTTACAACCACATAATGTTCCCTGCAATTTCCGCAGGAAAAAAAATGCAGGGATTTTAAAAACTATTTTTTTTTCTTGTGGTTGCATCTAGATTAAGTGCTAATACAATAGCCTTTGTCTATGTGTGTGAATATATATATATTGCTTATTTATTAATTATTGCTTATTTCTTGAATGTCTTCCACAATGTCTTTTCTATTTTTTGGATCAATTTATTAAAAACATAATAGAATTTTTTATCACCTCAGGGTTGATAAAAATGAATAGAAAAACATTCAGGTTCTACATCTTTAAAAATATCTCTGGTAGTCATGGAAAATATTGTCAAGTTACATGGTTATTCTTATTTGAAAGCTCATCCACAAAATTAATAATCATCTGAGATGATGAATTTATGAAATCCCTGAAAAACTATCATCACTGTCTTGGGAGATTAATTATTGTGTTATTGCTGTTCTTGATGAAACTTTGTTACTCATCTTGCATATAGTCTGCAAAGTCCCCTCTATCTTCAAATTACCTTTAGTTAAACTCATAGAGCATTGGGGAGTTTATCAATAGGAAGCTAGAATTTATATTATTATAAGTTCTAAAGTTTCATTATAGTGCAGGTCTTAAACCCCTATTCAATAAAATATTAATATTTGTTATTCAAGCTCTTTCTTTGTTTCCCTTTTACATTTATACCTGTTATCTCTTTTCCTTTCAAAGTTTGCCAAGAAATAAAGTGATATAAACAAGTCAGTAAAATATAGAAAATGTAAACAGCACAAAAATTTAAATTGGTAATGGACAATCTAAAAATATTATATTTAATTAAAATGTTTAGACTAATGTTTATTATATCAAATAATTAAATTATTAGTCAGATACTGGATTAGAGACAATCAAGGCATAGCAAAAAATCCTCATTTTTGGAAGGAGTCATATAAACAAAATGCATGTAAAGCATGATCTTTGTGTTTTTCATAAAGAACTAACTTCTCCTCTGTAGGACTTGTGAGATCAAAGTTGGAGAGTGGTATTGAGTAAGAGCTTTGACCCTGGTGATTTGGGCAGGTCTGCTTTAGAACTGTTTTTTTTCTTTTCTTTTTTCCCCCTTTTAGGAGATGTTACCTGAGGGAGGGAATGTCTTTAGGTGGGAATAGAAATAATTTATTGGAAAGCATTGCTTCTCTCCCTTCCTTTAATCAATAAAGCCCTGATTAATTCTAATTGTCCTCTTCAACCCTACCATTGACCTCTCTACCTTCAACAACACTATTTTATTTTGTGTGGCCGTAACCTACTACAAAAACATTTCTCAAAAGTTATTTAGTTCATGAAAATACCCTGTTGATAACCACTAACTTAGGATAACCCTACCTGCATTAACAAAAAAACCCTAACTTGTTTTTTTAATTTATTATAACATTATATGGTTTTCATCGTCCAAGTAAGTCAAGTCAACATTGTTTTATATATATATATATATATATATATATATATATATATATAATTATATATATATATATATAATAGCCATCATATTTTCTAAAATTCTGAAGCCACTAAGTAAACATTTATTAAATTAAATTTAATTGTGGCATTCTACAATTATATCTCCACTGTCACACTAATAAGAAAAATCTCTGTCCTTATTTTGGAACTATAGTTTACAAATTGAAGTTCACATTATAGACTTTTCAAACTTCAGATTTTCAACCTTCAGATCTTAAACTAGTAGTAATCCTATACAAAAAAAACTTATATGCAAAAGACCAAACGGTGGAACAACCGGAAGGACTGAACAACTGAACAACTGGTCACTGTGACGTGCGCTGACCAGGGGGTGTGCGCAGAACATGGCGGACATTGGCCATGGCAGGATGGTGGAGCAGGTGAGCGGGGGCGCCAGACTAAGGCGGGGTGCTGGTCGCTGTCATTGGGTCAAGCCTCTCGTGGTTACTGAAAATTCTTTGCTCCAGCACACACCTTGCTCCCGCCTAGTGCTCACACCTGCTGTCAGTGCCTGCCCTGCTCGCACCAACAGCTGGCGCCAGAGCCACCACTCACACCCACTGCTGGTGCCTGGCTGCTGGCCCCCGATCGCCCCTCGGGGCTTCTCCACCTCCTCCAGCTCCTGAGGGGTGATTGGGACAGCAGCTCACACCCGCTGCTGGCACCAGCTCCAATCACTCCATGCCTTCAGCAGGTGTGAGTGGGGCCGGCACCATCAGTGCGTGGGAGCAGCTGCTGTGGGAGCAGGGCTGCGGGCAGACAGGGGGCTGGGGGCTGAGGAGGGAGGGGCTGGGTGGGGGTGTGGAGGATGAGCCAGACCCACCCCTGTGCCTACTGCAGCCTCAAGGCCCACAGCTCCTTTCAAGATGCACAAATTCATGCAATGGGCCCCTAGTGTATAATAAATGAACTTACGTTTTTCATATGCACTGTCTCTAGACCATTAGTTCTCAAGTTGAGATATTTTGCCCATCGAATTGGCAATTGACAGTTGCCAATTGTAGACATTTGAAAATATCTAGAGATTTTTATTTTTATTTTTGTCATGACAGGGGGTGGAGCAGCAGTGCTATAGGCATCTAGTGGGTGGGGTCTAAGGATGCTGTCATAAATCCTGCAATGTACAGCACATCCTTCTGCGACAAATAATTACCTGTGCTAAGTTTGATAAACCTTGTTCTACATGATGATAAATATTGTTTTTAATCTTCACAACAACCCTTTAGGGCACATACTAATGTATCAACATTAAGGGAACTGACCCACAAAGAGGTTATGCATCATTTACAAATTCATGAAAATAGAATAGGAACACAGCTGTTCTGGATCCAGAAATCTCTTGCTTAACCACTACACTAGAGCCTCTCCATAGCTTCTAGAGTTTTTTTTTTTTTTTTTTTTTTTTACAAGTTTCTCATTGAGCACCAAGTCTGTTATAACTTTGTTTAATAGGAGCAATATAAGAAGTTCTTGGCCCCTCCTCCCCTTCTTTAATCAATTGGTAAATCTTCTGTATAATAGAGCAAAGACAGCATTCATTAAGCCAGCTTTCTGCGTCGTTACTCTGCTTTAGGAGCATACTAAGAATTGTGGACTAAAAAGAAGAGTAAACGGCTGAAAAACATAAGCAAGACAAGCCAGTGCTCAAGTGTGTTGCCTTGACAGCATTTACTAAGGTGATTCATAAAAGAAGATCACGGTGTCTTGAATCACAAAGGAAAACCTCAAAGAGGAAAAGTCTATATTAGATCTGAGCCTTTCACAGTGACCTTGAATTATTTCTGAATTTTCTGGTTTGTTTTGTTTCTATTTCACCCTCTTACCCACCTTCTTTTTTTTCAATTTTTTTAATATTTATTGATAATGTACTTTGTATTTAGCTTTTTGCTACACACTTTATCAGAAGTATATTACAGAGCTTTTGTATGCAAAAAGATACAAATTTTGTTCAAACAAACAAACAGACAGGCATGATTATACTAAAAGTTATGTAACAGTAAAAGAAAAAATATGAGCAATCTTGAAGTAGTGTATAATTAAATGTTAAAATAATTATATGGACAGTCAAACAAACAAAGCAAAATTTTGAGCCTGAAATGAGTGATTATTTTTAGATAGGAAAATGATATAAACTGCATAATTTTATCATGAACAATAACCTAGGACACAGTGGAGCTAGTTTTCCAAGCTAGTTGTTCTTCAGTTTATCTCTTTAGGAACCTTCTCTTCCCATTTTAGCAACCCAACAATGTCTGGTAAGACTATGTAATTTATAAATATACCAGAGGCCCGGTGCACAAAATTCATGCATGGGGGGGTGTGTCCCTCAGCCCAGCCTGCACCTTCTCCAATCTGGGACCCCTTGGGGATGTCTGACTGCCAGTTTACATACCGGGAATCAGACATCCCTCTCACAATCTGGGACTCCTGGCTCCAAACCACTTGCCTGCCTGCCTGATTGTCCCTAACCACACCTCTGCTGGCCTGATTGACACCCAACTGCTCCCCTGCCAGCCCGATCACCCCCAACTGCTCTCCCTTGCAGTCCTGGTTGTCCCCAACATCCCTGCCCTGCGGGCCATCTTGTGACAATGTGGGGGCAGCCATCTTGTGACCACATGGTTGTGACCATCTTGTGGCAGCCATCTTGTGATGTGAGGGAGTGAGAGTCAATTTGCATATTACTTCTTTATTATATAGGATATCAAACATGCTCAGATAATTTGCCAGATAATATCTCTGAGATCGATCAAATGAAAGATGATTATTCTAATCTTAGTTTTACCTCTATGACTACTTGTACTTTAACTAACTTCAATAATGTTTTTATGTAGGTGTCCTCAAATATTATCACAACTTATTCAATAGGAATTTATTATTCTCAATTGAGTATTTTTTCTGCATTTCTTTATAGTCTAGCAGTAAAGATCAATGGCTCTGAAGTTAGACTGAAATGCTTAAATCCCAATGAGTCTTTGTGATATCCACATAGTGGGAATATTAAAAGATTTATATCTATATCTATATCTATACCTATACCTATTTCTATATCTATCTATATTTCATCTATGCTATCTTCAAGAGTGTCACATTTTTAGTTTTTATTAATTGATGTTTATTTAATGATGGATAAATATGGAGAGAACTTGGTTTTGGTACTTCTTGTAACTTGATATCTATTTTAAAGTATTAAGTTTTCACCTATTCACATTTGCATAGAAAGGTATATAGAAATATTTGCTTTGTAGAATTTTGTGCACACATGAAATGTGACATTCCTTTACATCTTGAGATAACCCACATAGAGGAATTTAGCTTGGGAAATTGATGTTAAATTTCATTTTACTAAATAATTTGCTTCAACTATGAAGCTTAAATACTATTTTTTGAGAATAGCATAGTGAGTATATCCAACAACTTCTTATCCCAAATAACAGATTAATAAATATTACATGTAATGCTTAATTCCCTCTCAGGTCTATCTATCTATCTATCTATCTATCTATCTATCTATCTATCATCTATCTATCTTATATGCAGTGTGATATTTTATTAAGCAAATTAATTTATAATGTTAATTAAATTTATTGGAGTGACCTTGGTTAATAAAATTATATAGGTTTCGGTTGTACAATTCTATAATACATCATCAGTACATTGTATTGTGTTCATTACCCAAAGTCTAGTCTCCTTCCAAAACCATTTACAAACCCCTTCCCCCCATTTTTATGGAGAGAGAAGCACTGTTGTAGATATTTCAGGCTCTTAGATTTTATTTATTTATTTATCTATCTATCTATCTATCTATCTATCTATTTTTTTTTTCAGTTTTTGGACACCATTTTAACTTGCTTTCTTTAATGTGATACTCAGTGGTTTGGTGAAAAAATAAGACTGCTTGGCTTTAAGAAATAAGGTGAGGACTGATTCCAAAAGTGAAGTGATTTTTAGTAATTTTCAAATGGTAACCTTTCAAAATTATAATTTTGTGAGGGCAAGTTACTCATTCAAGTAATTTCAAAGAGTAAGCACAGCATAGAAATAGTGAGAATTTCCATTTAAGGCTTGTATTAAATACTGTGAAGGATAATCATATTCCAGAAAGAAAATCCCTTTGTTCTAATAATTTTGCAACCGTGGTGAAGGAGCAAAATGGACATGACTATAACATACAAGAAAATACAGGACCTTTCAGAGGTGCAAAGTGGTGCAAGGAAATTGGAAAGTGCTCTGGGAGAACATGCACATGGAAGGAAGGATGACACAGGAACAAGAAAAGAGAGGGTGAGGACAGTGCGAACAAAGGGCAGGATGAGAAAGACATGTAGAACATGGAGAAAACCACCAATGGTCAAGTTTAACATGAGATCAGAGAGGACTAGAGTCTCTAACTCTTTGTAGTCTTGGCTTAGAATATTCAGGACCCGAAATTGAAGCTCACTGGCAAACTTGCTATTTTAAACAAGCAATTTTCCTTTTTCTTCCTTATTTCCTTTCCTTACTTTTACCCACCTTCCTTTCTTATGCCCTCTTACCCTTCTTTATTTATTTCCTTTCTTATTTCTAATGAAAGGTTGATTATTAAAAAAAAAATGCCAAAGAGGTCTAGAAAAAGTGTAGGAACCAAAGAAGGTGGCCAAGCAATGTTGTTGCTTAGTGGAGGCCAACACTTGGTAAGAAAGATGCTAAGTGATGTAGCAGCCTGGCAAGGTGAAGAGGTTAGTGGCAAACAGGATAATGAAACCAGAAGCAACTACTTTAAGGCTAATGTGAGCCAGAATTCACACAGTTGGAGAAAGAAATTATGACTATGGAAAGCTTGAATAAACCTCAAGGATTTGCAAGTTCATCAGTGTTTACTAAGGTTTTCCATAAGATTGAAATAGAAAGAACTATAGGAATAAATATGTACATGGATGTGGGTGTGCAAATATACATATATTTTCCCCTCTGAGAGGTTTAATAGCGGGGCAAGACCTAATACCCAGATCATGGTTTCTTCTTGGAGAAGTGACTTATTCTAAGGCTAAACAGGAAAGTACAAGATAAACCTAGAGGACATTGTTTCAGAAATTAAGGAAGGGCTCAAGAGTGATAAGCCTGACCAGCCAAGTAAAGGATAATTTTGGCATCAAAATAAATAATAGATGGGATGGATTAAAACCTCTTCAATAAAACAAGAATCCCTGAATCCATAATGGTGTAAATAAATACATGAATGAATCCATTGGGATAAAAGGAAGCTTTTTCTTACAGGAAGTTACCACTAATGACTGTAGATGGAATTAGAAAAACACTGCTTGGCAACCACAATAGTAACAATCAATTCACTCAGAACTTATCAGTAGATGCAATTATTAGTGGGTTAATGTCTGATGAAGATTAGGAGAATTACATAATTCAATGGATATCACCCCTAAAAATTATTAATTATAAAGAAATGAAAGTTTAATTTATAGGGCCAACCCTGGAGTATAACACCTTAAAAAAATCACTAGAGGTAACCACCTCCAGAAGCAGAAAAAATTAAAAGCATGCATTACCTGATAGAATACAATTAGAATACAGTACAACTTCTGTTACATTCCTGTTCAAATGCTTAACCTCATTCAAATCAAGGGACACCCAAAAAAAGCAAACTGAAGTTCTTTCTACAAAATAACTAGTCTTTAAATATTTTCTAAAATGCCCAGATCATGAAGGTCGAGGAAAAACTAAGAAACTGGGATTAAAGGAACCTTTGGAGGCATGAAAACTAATTGCCAAGTGTGACTGGTTTGGATCCTTTTGATATAAAGCAAATTATTGGACAATTTGTGAAATTTAAATTATTCTGTGAATTCAATCAAGTACAAATGTTAATGTCCTGATTTTCATGGTTGAACTGTGGCTATAAACAAGATCATCATTTTTTTTTGTAGGAAAAGTTACAGACATGATGCACCATTACCCCTGTCTTATTCAGGGGTAATGGTGCATCATGTCTGTAACTTAATCTCAAATTGTTCAGAGAAAACAATAATATGTAACTGTTGCTGGTGGAAACAGGATTCTTTCATGGTAAAGCAGAAAATGCATTTCAAGGATACAAGCGTATGAGAAGGGGTGATACTGTGGGAAGTGTTTTTTTGGAACAAAGGAAAAAGGAAAGGCTTAGGTGATGTCTCATCCATGATGAAGTGGCTCAGTTCAATGTTGCTACAAAAAATGTCTAATATCTGGAGCCTCAGGCCCACACTATTCCTCACCAAGGCCAAAAGAAGGGCTGAGCCCCAGAGATGGTGTGCCAATAGCCCAGCATCAGCAGAGTGTCTGAAGTTTTCCTAGTTCATCTCAGTCCATGCCAAAGTTCCAATAGTTCGGCTGGGTCTTTGTCCCCCTCCAACTAGCTTAGCCTCTGTCCCCAGCTGTTCTCCAGCCAGTGATGTGTTGCCACAACCAGGCCCACATTTAGACCCACACAGCTGCCATAGAGAGAGAATGCATGCTAAAATGCAGGCCTCAGGACTTTGGTCAGCTTTGATTATATTATCTTGAGTTTGGGAAGGGGTGAGATTTGTTTCAAATTAACCTGGAACTTTGTGGGCTTGTGCTGGTCCTCCCCCTTACCAATCACTTTCCTAGATCTTCAGGAGTTTCATGCCCTTACCCAATTTGATACTTTTCCAGATTTTCCCAGGCTAGATTCCTCCCCTTTACGTCACCACTTGGTTCCTGCTGGGTGTGCCACAGAGTAGAAAGACCTGCCCAGTGCCATCTTGGCTTCTACTGAGCATGATTCAGCAGAGAAATTTCCCCTTTATTGCCCAGCCCCCATAATCTGGTGGAAGGGACCATTTTTCCCTGGGAGATTGGAAAACCAGATTTTCCTGCCCTCCCAGGAGAACAGAAGTATATTAAACCCCTTGACAGGGCAGTATCTGAAAGCTAAAGCTTCCTAGTTGATCCAGCTTAATTAGATGTCTGGCTTTAATTGCTCTCATTCTGTTCTCTGTCAACAACTAACTAACTGCCTATGCTAACATTTCCATTAATACACACAGAGACAATTATAAAGCAAGTAGTATATGTATCCACAACTGGAGAATCTAGATGAAGAGCATACATGAATTTTCCACTGGTTTTAAAACATTTCTGTAAATTTGAGCTTATAATACAACTAGAGGCCAGATGCATGAAATTCATGCAAGAGGCTTGGTCCTCGCAGCCCCAGCTTCATCTGGAAGGTTGTCTGGAAGGATGTCTAGAAGGTTGTTCAGCTGTTCAGTCTAATTAGCATATTAGCTCTTTATTATATAGGAAGGTTAAACAAATAATCATAGAATCAAGTCACAGAGAAAACATTTTAGCCAACTATGGAAAAACCAAATCCTGTTTAAAGGAAATACAACTATAATTTAAATCTATACTGAAAGTGTTCAACTCTTTATTAAAACTGTCTTCATTTCCCTGATAAGTTGCCTTGACAATTCCATTCCACCATTGAAATTTGTTTTCTGTAACTTCCTGTAGAGAATAGAGTAGACAAATAGATCTAATACTGTGTTACTTTGAAATTTTAACAGGATAAGAGTACTGAAACGTAGGGTGCAGGGAGTGGATCTCCCCTTCTCTGGTTCTTGCCTCATGGTTTGAAGAATAAAATTTGCAGACTAAAATGACTTGTTAGTAAAACGGTAGAAATTTGTTAGAAGCAAATACAGACTCCCATGTAGGGAGGGGTTCCCAAGTAGGTAACCAACCAAGCCCCTTTTCTAAGGTTTATAAATGTTGTAGTTCTTTGTCTCTTCATGCTCCCTTCTAATTAGACACCTTCCCCATTTTATTACCCTGTGCTTTTCTAATTGGTCAATCATTTTGCAGAATATCAGCTCAAAGCCTACATCCCACATGGTACCCATTCTTTTCCTCCCCCTTATCTTATAACACTCTTCTACCTCCTGTGAACATGTTTTCCTCCTTCCAGCATCTGTTGACATTTCTCTATCCTCTGTGAAAGTATGTTCCCTTTTTCCAGTACTCTGTGATTTTTCTTGATCCTCTGTGAATGTATGCCTTCCTCTCCCCTTATCCTGTGGCACCTTTCTATTCTGTGTGAATGTATGCCTTCTTGCGACTCCAAGCCCTCACCTATGCATTCCTCCCCCATGGACCCTCTTTATTCTGAGACTCCCTAAACTTGCCTATTTTAACCCTAGAATTCCTTTCAATACTGTATTTATTAAGTGAAATGCTTTTTCTCTTTGATTATATTATTTCAGGCAATATCCAGACACACATATGAAAACAACTACAACAACAACAGCAACAACAATAAAAACTTTGAATGGCCCAAGTGGTCAGATGAATTATAATGATTCTTAGTCAGATAAAAGTCACTGTGGTTTCTTCTATGTGTATAGTGAAATAGTTGCCACAAAGCACTGTATTTGAAAATTGAAGAAGTGTTATGGGTCTTAATTACCCTTTGTAAATATAATTTTGGAAAAAATACACATACTCACTAATAGTTGTCATCTAATTGTGGGAAAAGGGTATTTCAGAAGTGAGAAAACTAGTCCACACAAATTATTTTTTGAAGATCTTCAAAATTTTAGAAAGTTTATTGAGAAATAAAAAGTGTATGTTCCTTTTTCTAACTCCTGTCAATTCCATATTGTGAAATTAGAATTTAGGTAGTGTCAATATTTTACCTTCAGGGAAACAAAACTAGGACTCAGATTATTTATATGTGTATATATTAAAGCATAGGAAATAAAAATGGGGGAGAGTTTGATGTAATTAGCCTATAAGCTAGAAGTAAATTTTAGTGGTTTCTGCTTATTAAGAAATAACAAATTATTATACTTAAAAGCCATGGTCAAAAGGCTGGGGGAATAATCTTTTTTTATAAAAAAATGCCACTGAGGAATTAAAAGAAGCAAACTATATTAACATAAGAAAGATCAAATAACTAATTATTTTTTGGATATTACTGTAACTTTTTAATATCTACTCAAATTAACTCATTGGGTATGCATTATTTGTAAGGGTGCAACCAACATATTTTTTTAAATTCTCAAACCAGATTTGTTTAGAATCTGTTTTAAATATATCCTATTATAGAATATGGGAAATTATTGACTTTGAGGCATCTACAAAATTTAAAATTTTAGGTACTTTATTATGAAGTCCTTTTCTGAAATATTTTAAGGGAAGATGGTTGAGGCTTTTGAGAATTGTGTGAAAACTATTAAATGTTGACATTAGAAGAGTGAAAACTAGGAAGGTTTGACTGTGTGTGTCAACATTTCTAACCTTCAAAAATATATAATATATTTCATAACTTTCAGATATCAAGAAAAATTGATTTTGTGGATGAAAAGGGGCCACATGCTAACCTGACTAGCTCAGGGAAGGCCTGCATGGCAGCCTTGTAAACTCAGAAACCTAAAGTAACCACAAGGTTGGTCTGAAATCAAAACTTTTTTTTTTTTTTTTAATAAAAGCAGTTTATGGTGACTAGTCATGTTTTAAGGCAGTATTTTTCCCTAACAAAGGTTAATCTTCACCTTAAGTAAACCTGTCCTTTTTTTTTTTGCATTTAGAATAACATGCCTGATTAACATGCCTTTGCAAAAACAAACTCATTTTCCTTTTTCCAGACCCCTTGAAGCACAGGCACCAGTGCTGGGGAGACCACAAATCCCTTCATTGTTGTTGAGTTAATTGTGACTGTTAATTATCCTGCCTGCACCCACATAAGTAAAAGAAGCATGTGTCTATCATTTTAATTTTTATCCAATCCCAGATTTCTCCCCCCTCTCCCCTTTGCTTTCTCCCGCCCCCCTAATCTATCACCAATGGATTTCATGTAACCCACTTAAGTCTCCTCTTTTGACTGTAATTGTCCTAAGCATTTTCTCAATCCCTTGAGATTCTGCTTCCTTTCATTTGTCCACAGTATGGCCCCAATAAACTCAAAAATTCTTCATAGGTTTGAATGTTCCTTATAGTAACAATTTTATGTCAAAAGAATGTATGCTTCTAATTTGAAAGATTGTGCCACCTTTTAAAGGCTTACCTTTTATTTTTCAATTTTTATTTTACACTGAAAATACCACAATCTTTACATGAAGCAAAAACCAAACTAGAATTTTCTAACTGGGCTCCTTGGACCCTCTCTGCTTTGTTCAGTAACCATGTCAAAATTGAAAACTTGAAGATTTGACCTAATTATTTTCCTCATATCAAGTTCCAACCCTCCTCTTTCCTAACTTCCTTCCCAATTTGTCTCAGTGAAGGTTGGCTCAAAAATAGAATTGAATCTTTACAACACACACACACACACACACACACACACACACACTTTAATTGATAGTAAAGGAAAGTGAAAGATTAACAGTTAAAGTGGTGGAGCATGGGCAGGCTAAATAGCCATCTCAGATGGTGATTGGATGAAATAGTGTCATGTGCAACAACCCAGATGCATCTTGAGAATATTATACTAAGTTAAGTAAGTCAGTCAGAAAAAGCTAAGAACCATATGATTTCACTCATATGTGGGATATAAAACAGAAACTCATGAACATGAACAACAGTGTGGTGGTTGCCAGAGGGAAGGGGTTGTGGGGAGAAGAGGGTCCTAATATATGGTGACAAAAGAAGATCTGATTTTGGGTGGTTGATACACGGTGTAATATACAGATCTTGTAACAGAGAAACCCATACCTGAAACCTATATGTTCATGTTTACCAAGGTCACCCCAATGAATTTAATAAATAAATAAAATAAAGAAAGGGAAAAAAATTAATTTATTTAAGAAAAAGTGGATGGGAGATGGGGATATCCAAAGGGAAGGGCTACTCAGAGAAAAGGGGGCCTTGGAGACAGGTACAGGGGTTAGCACGGAACGAGCTGCAGCTGTCCATTGCTCCCCTGGTTGCAAGTCTCCTGGGGGTCCTTAGAGGTTGGGGTACATGTGCCTGTGGGGGAAGGGCACAGGTGTGCTCCTTGGAGGGAGAGCACCCTGGGTCTTTTGTCCTGTGGGAATGTATCTCTTTCTTGCAGGTAGAAATCTTAGGGGAGGCTCAGGGGAAGGTCTTAATAGAATATTCATCAGCCTTCCAGGTGTGCTGTTTCAGGGTGGCGGTCTCCACTGATTGACTAGTGCCTGGGTGGGGTCAGAGGTCATTAGTCAATATAGCTGGTACTGAGGCAGCCACAGTGCCACTTGTCTGGTGTTGCTGTTTTTCTGGGCCTGGAGCTGAAATACAACTGAAGCCTAGAAGTTATCTGTGTGGAGGAAATGGTCAGGGGTCTAAACCACCTGACCAGCGATATGAAAGATCCAGGGTCCAAAGAGCAGGACCATTGATATGTTAGGGGAGGAGAGGTTACCCTAGGGGCAAGGTCCTCCTTTTCCCAGTTTTGCCCCTTGCTAGGCATCAGGGGCTCCCTGCCCTGCTGAGTTTCTGTTCCTGGCCCATCATCCTTGCTCTGGGGGTCTAACAGAAAGGCCTATGGTAAATTAATGACTGTAAATTATACAACTTAAGGCTCCTATTTCCCCTTTTTTTATGAAGACACCACCTTTATTGCAAAACTTGTGTCAGATTAGTTTATCTAGTTAAGTTGTTACAAATAATGTGTAAACCTTGTATTTGGGAGCTATAAATTTAGGCCATTAAGAACCAGAGCAAGTGTTTTTCAGATATCCTAACCAATGAGCAAGCAAGGCTGTCAGCCAGCATGACTCAGGATGGAAAGCTTTGAGGAAAGGGGGCTGTGGAGCTGAGCTCTGGCAAGACGCTGAGCTGACAGGGAGCGGGCCTCCCCGGGAAGCTTTTAGGTTGATGGAGAAACCACAAGCATGCATCATTTGCTACAGCATTTCATCTACTACCTTTAATGTTCAAAATAAGATGGACTATATTACATTTTGAAAACTCAGAGACTAAAAGACAAGGTAAAATAAATAGTACGATGTCAGAGGAAGAGATACCCATGCTAGGTTTGAAATTCAAAATTGTTTTATCCTACAGTTCACACCACTGAACTAAGCTATGCTTCAAAAAGCAGACATGGGACCCCATGTGCATATGGAGTAAGCACACTGTCAAACTGAGAGGAGATGTTGAATAAAGGCTAGTGAAGCATGGATTATAAACTTCAAAATCTTCCTAAGATATTTTTGGATTCCAACTGCTATTTTCCCAGTGCTTTAAAATTATAGAAAAAAAAATCTAAATATTACATTGCAATGACTATCATACTTATCCACTAAGAGTACCGTAGACTATAGGACACTGATGACTTCCCACAGGCCCAGGTGCAGAGAAGTTACTAAGTCTGGAAATAGAGAAGGATCTTTTACTGCAAAAATACTAAAATATTTACCTCCAAACCTTCAAAACAATTTCCTTCCAGGGAGCTTACCTTGCAGCTGGGCTGTTGTCAGGCAAGTTTATAAACTAGGGGATGTAGTCAGCAGGTTCCAGTGGCTCCCAGCTCTAATGAATCCTTGCTGTCCTCAGTTTCTCCTACATCTGCACGTACTCCTTCCTATACCTCACTATTTCCTCCAAAGGTATCATGTTGTCACCAAATGTGCAATAATTCTGTGATGTAGTTCCCAATCAACTGAAAAAGTGTCCCATTCCATTTCTTTTCTGATATCAAAGATAATCAAATTTATCCACATTGTCTCTGAAATTTGAGTTCTTTTTTCATGTCTTCACTTATTAGCATAAGTGAATTGGCATTTTACCTAATAATGTACATTACTTTAAATATGAAGTTCTATATTAACTGAACTCGATTTGTCAGGGTTCTCTAGAGAAACAGAACAATAGAATAGAGATATAATTTATATTATTACTTATTATATTATAATCACTTATATAATATATTTAATTTATGTTACAAATATAATAGCTTTATTATAAGGCATTTGCTCATATAATTATGGAGGTTGGTGAGTCCCAAGATCTGCAGCATGAGTCAGCAAGCTGGAGACCCAGGAGAGCTGATGGTATAGTTCCATCCAAAAGCCAGCTGGTTCAAGACCCAGGAAGAGCTGATGTTTCATTTTAAGTCAGAGGGCAGGACGAAGCCAATGTCTTAGTTGAAAGGTCATCAGGCAGGAAAAATTCTCTCTTACTCTGCCGTCTTGTTCTATTCAGACCTTCAATTGATAGGATGAGCCTTACTCATATTATAGAGGACACATTGCTTTATTCAGACACCAATTTAAATATTAATCTTATTCAAAATCAAGCTCACATAAACACCCAGAATAATGTTTGATCAAATATCTGGGCATCCCATAGTTCAGTTAAATGACACATGTGTTTCCTAACCAAAGTTAATACAAATTATTTTAATGTTGATGTAACTTTCTATTATAATAAAATGTATGTAATAATAAGGATACTTTTAAAAATTAATATTCACAAAATCAAATATATATTCTATCATTAATTTCTATAAGATTGCCATTTTCTTGTGTTGTTTGATTTAGTTCTAGTTTACCTCCCAATCCATCCATCAATAGCCAGTACTTTTGCATCTTTCCACCAAGTACTTTTATCTGATTTTGTTCCCCAAAACCTTCTTGGTCTCTTCAAATTCTAAATACTATTGTATCATCATTTATCTAAAGCATTATCTTTCATTAATCATGTTATTTCATTCAGAAATTCAAAAATACTATACTTTTAATATAAACTAGAATCTGGGCATGAAGAGGGAAGTCAGCCAGATCTGGAGCCTCAGTGAATATTCAATTTAATAGGGAGACAAAGACTATCCCTATTCTCTAGGACAAGTAGCTTTAGATTATTAGCAAATAAAAAGGGGGTGGGGTGAGTACATGATTCTCCCAAATTAATAGAAGAGGTAGCTCCTTAACTGAGTCTTAAAAGATAGGTTGGTATTCCCCTGAGAACAAGGCATAATCCAACATAAGAGGTATTTACCTGAAGCATTACTTAGTATGGAAAGAATGTTGACAATATTTTGTACATAGCTATGATAAAACAGAAAATATTTTTGAAGAACAGGAAAAAAGTTCTTAAAAATTACTTTTAAAGGCAAAGCTTAGATAGGCTGAGCCACATATTTAGTAGTCTGATTCCACCTTTTCATGTTTATCCCTTAGTGTCTCCAAGGATGTGTGAACATTCGATACCTAAATGCAGTAAATCTGTTGACTATTTGATGAACCATATTCCAGGTGCTTATTCAAATAATATATTTCTAAATTTGGCATGATTGAACTAAGAAAAAGTCATCTTTGCTGAGTTAAAGTGTTTTTGATTGAGCTTCAGCTGGTTCTTACCAGCTTACCATAGTGGAGAAATTATTTCATATTTTAAAATTAACATATACTCTGTCCAATCAAACCAGGATATCAAGGTTATACCACATCAAAATGCACACAATGTATAACTATAGCAATAGCTGTAGCTTTTTTAGATTGTTTAAAGGGAGTAGATTGGTAAAAGGAATATGAGTTGTGTTCTCTTCATGTTCACTCTATTGTTTCATGAATGACATTGAACTTTGTCCCACAAGTAACCTTGGATATTTAACCACCTGCTCAATTTGGTGGGGGAACACATGCTCTGAAAGGCTGCTGGAAATTTACTGCACAGGCTAAGGGGATGCAGGGATTGCTCAGCTGCTTGCAGAGATGGCTGGTCTTGAAAACTTGAGAAAGAGCTTAAGTTAGCTAAAGGTTTTCAGGGCCTGATCTGGCTATATTTGAGTAGTGCCATTTAAAGTGAGATTTAGAATAATGTTTTCTCAGGTGGGGTTATTTTTTTTTTCAAGGGAGAAGGGAGAGACACTGACATCCTTGTCTATTTACGCTCTTGATATTTCCACAGTACTAACTTTCTGATAGAAAAATGGTGGGAAGAGTATGTATATGTGCATGTACATGTACATATATACTTATGCATGTACTAGCATATACTAAAATATATAAATGGCAGTTATTAGAAATACTGAGTAAAGCATACCTTGAAATTTATTTTGACTATTTCCTTAAACAGATTTACACATAATGCATATATGAGATTATGACACTACTAGGGGCCCAGTGCACAAAATTTGTGCACTGGGGGAGGGGGTGTTCCTCATCCCAGCCTGTCCCCTCTCACATACTGGAAGCCCTCAGGGGATGTCCTACTGATGGCTTAGGCCTGTTCCCTGCTCCCCTTGGGGAGCAGGCCTAAGCCACATTCTGGCCTCCTTTTGTGGGAGGCGGTGGACTGATCAGGGGAAAGCACCAGCCCCATTACCCCACTGCTGCAGCCACTGCCAGTCACCGCAGCCACCAAGGTGTTTTCATCAACACGGACTCCAGTCCCTTAGACATGAAAAAATGACAACTTTCTTTAGACATTTTCAAGATGTGTCTTTCATAGGATATGACATTTCTTTTCTTAATTTTTTTTTATCCTCACCTGAGGATATGTTTCCATTGATTTTTAGAGAATGCAGAAGAGAAAGGGAAAGACAGAGAGAAACATCAAAGTGAGAGGAATACTTTGATTGGTGACTCCTGCATGAGCCCTGACCTGGGCCCTGGCCAGGGAGGAGCCTGAAACTTAGGTACATTCCCTTGGTCAGAACTGAACCCAGATCCCTGCCATCAGCAGGCCAAGGCATTATCCACTGAGCCAAACCAGCTAGGTCAGGGTATGATGTTTCTTAGCCCTCCAACAGTGGACCTTCATTTTTTTCGCGAAGGAGTGTGCTGAAAAACCCTATATCACCTTTTTAGATTCTTATTACCTGAGTTACTAAGAATATTACCAGTGGCATACATGGAGCTTAGCCAGTGAGCGGTCAAAAAATGTGTTTCCTCTGTAGTTCATACCGATCGTTGGCTCGGCCCCTGCCCAGGCCTAAAGCCTCTGGCCCAGGCTTTAGGCCTGGGAAGGGGCCCCCATCTCCCTCCGATCACCGGCTTGGCCCCTGCAAAGGGCCTAAAGCCTCTGGCCTAGGCTTTAGGCCCGGGCAGTGGCCCCCTTGGCTCTGATCGCAGGCTCGGCCCTGCCCAGGAGCCCCCTGGCTCAGGCCCTTCCTAGGCTGCTCAGGGCCCACATGGGGCCTACCTTGGAGTGACCTGGATGCCGATGATGTTCCCGGTACGGAGGCCGCTGGGTGCCTATGTATGCAAATTAACTGCCATCTTTGTTGGGTTAATTTGCATACTTATCTGATTGACTGGTGGGTGTAGCGGAGTGACACCAATATGCATGTTTCTCTTTTATTAGTGTAGATATCCCCTCATATAAAAATGCATGTAACTCACAATTTTGTTTGTATAATTTGAATGCTTTTGAAAGGTTAATAATTTGGGCACCACAGTTCATCATAGAAGGGTATGTTATTCTCATATATGCAAAACAATTAAGAATCTATGTATATGGGTAAGTGTTGTCATCTTCTGTATTGTGAAGTAACATTTGAAGACAGATTTAGAAAACAATAACAGTTCACTTAAAAGGAAGTTGTGAAACTGACTTTACTAGAACTGGCCTTCAAAATTAAAACACAGGAAAATAATTGCAAGATTATCTAAAATAATAAGTTCATATTAATATGTTGATGGTGAGAAAACAGCAAATTACTTAATTATCATATTGTAGGAAAGTCAGGGATAAAGGTGGTTTTGACTGAGAATTTAGGCAGAAAAGTTACCCCCCATAATTTCATTTACTTGGGGAACCAAGCTTGACTAGATATATTGTGGTGTATCTCAGAGTTCAATAGGTATTGTTGTTTGTTTTTCTCGTTTCTTGACTTGGAGTATAGACATGGACAGGATGATACAATATCAGTGATGCTTCCACAGTATCCAGACCACTTACATGTCTTTTTGATATTTGAAATTTTATGATTTAAAAAGAAAATTACCCTCTGTCTCAAAGGCTTGCATGAGTGTGTCAAATACAGCAGAGTGACGTACTGCATCCACGTGGTCCTGGTTATTAATGCACCCGAGTTGTTTTTCCTCAAACGCTCAGACAAAAGTCTGTGCTGCTGTTCATAGAGTCATACTTTACGTGAACTTTGACCTAATACTGGAGAGTCCTTAAGAAAAGTTTTTCTAGCCAGTCTACATTGATATGAATTTTTTACAGCAGTTCCTGAAAGTTTATTTATCGCCTTACACTAAGAACATACTCCATTTGTTCTTCTGCAGAGTGAGCATTCATCTTTTCTTAAGGCTTTTCTTTTTATATATTTATTAACTTTCTGTTAATCCTCACCTGAGGATATTTTTCCATTGCTTTTCACAGAGAGTGTGAGGGAGGGAGGGGGAGAGAGAGAGAGAGAGAGAGAGAGAGAGAGAGAGAGAGAGAGAGAGAGAAGGAAATATCCATGTAAGAGAGACACATTGATGGTTGCCATCCATTGGTTGCCTCCCATAAGCACCCTGACCTGGGCAGGGAGCGAACAAGCAACCCAGTATGTGCCCTTGACTGGGATCAAACCTGAGACCCTTGGAAGCATAGCCCAATGCTCTTACCATTGAGCACCACCAGCCAGGGCACTAAGGCTCTTAACCAAATAATTTGGTGCATCTATCATTTTTTTCTGAATAATAATGTCTGGATATTTTTGCTTATTTTTATGCTTTAAAGAATTGAGTAGAAAATGTATACCTACCTCATGGACTAAAATTCCAAAGCTCAAGCTACTCTTAGGAAAGTTAAAGTCAGTGGCTTTTATAACTGAAAATAAACACGCAGCAGGGATCTATTCTATTAGAACACTTCAGAAAAGAATCACAGTTAGGCAATTTCGTCCGCTGAATTGCAATGTAGGAAACTTTATGATAATGACAGTTGGTTCTATAATTTTTATGTTTTCCTTTATCTTTTTCCCCCTTTCAACTTTATCCCTTAGCTTCTTTCTTCACATATGCTAGTAAGCATGCATAGTTTTAAAGCTTTAGGGAAACAATTTAGTGTTTTATTTTTCAGTTTAATGAATTCTATATGATTTTTTTGCACTAAAGATTTTTTTCAAAGAGTTATTTTGTCATAGTGAGTCATTATTCAGAGGTTTTTTATTTATTTTTCCTTGGATATTTTTTCTAAATAACACTCATTTCAAAATATCTTTGGTTGTAGCATTGCTATGTAATTTGACTTCTCTGTCAGTATTAAAAACATATTCATTAGATATCTTGCTTGCTTATTTTTTCCTTTGCACTCACTATTTTTTTAAGTTTCTATTTCCAAAATTAATGCACCTGAAATTAGTAAAGGTTAAGCAGCTACTTATCCTTTTTTATAATGAAAATTTGACCATTTGAATTATATAATAAAACTATTAACTTCCACTTTTCTTCAAAAAAGTGAGAATATTTTATTTTAGTTTCAATAAGTATTAGATTATCATTGGCCCTGAAGAAATACAATCTCTGTATATAAAACCCTAATATGCAAATAGACCAAACAGTTGACCAACCGAACAACTGAACAACCAGTCACTATGACGTGTGCTGACCATCAGGAGGCTCACACAGAACATGGCAGGCGTTGGCCGTGGTGGGATGGAGGAGCAGGTGAGCAGGGGCACCAGGACAAGGTGAGGTGCTGGTTGCTGTAACCAGGGCAATCCTCTGGTGGTTACCAAAAATTCTTTGCTCCTGTGTGCCCTCCCAGCACTGGCACTTGCTGTTGGTGCCAGCCCTGCTTGCACCTGCTGCTGGCACCCAGTGCCAGCCTGGATTGCTCGGCACCATTAGTGGGTTTGAGCTGCGGCTGCTGGCCCCAATTACCCCTCAGGGCTTCTCCACCTCCCCCTGCTCCTGAGGGGCAATCGGGGCAGCAGCTGCCACTTGCGCCCACTGACCACCCAGCCCTGCTTGAACCTGCTGCTGGCACCAGCCCCAATATCTCCCTGCTATCACCAGATATGAGCAGGGCCTGTGCTGAAGCTGCAGTGGTGGTAGCAGGGCTGCTGGAAGACAGGGGACTGGGGCTATAGCGGGAGGGGCCAAGTGGGGGTGCAGCAGATAGGCCAAGATCCACTCCTGTGGCCACCACAGCCTGGCAGCCCACAGTTCCTTTCAAGATACATGAATTAATGCATTAGGCCCTAATTATACATAACTATCTATACACTTATTTTTCTTAGTTTAAATCTAAATAAAAATTGTCCTTTACTTTTCAATATGGTTTTTAGGAGGAGATTATATCACCAAAAAAATTAAGATACCTAGGAATTAACTTAACTAAGGAGGTAAAAGACTTATATGTGGAAAACTATAGGACACTGAAAAAAAAGATAGAGGAAGACATAAGCAGATGGAAGAACATACCGTGTTCATGGATTGGTAGAATCAACATCATCAAAATGTCCATACTACCCAAAGCAATCTATAGATTCAATGCACTCCCCATTAAAATACCAATGGCATATTTCACAGACCTAGAACAAACTTTCCAAAAATTCATCTGGAATAAAAAAAGACCCCTAATAGCTGCAGCAATCCTGATAAAGAAGAACAAAGAAGGTGGGAACTCAATATCAGATATCAAGCTGTATTACAAAGCCACTGTTCTCAAAACAGCCTGGTACTGGCACAAGAACAGAGATATAGATCAATGGAATAGAATAGAGACCCCAGAAATCGACCCAAAACACTATGCTCAATTAATATTTGACAAAGGAGACATGAACATACAATGGAGTCAAGACAGTCTCTTCTATAAATGGTGTTGGGAAAATTGGACAGATACATGCAAAAAAATGAAACTAGACCACCAACTGACACCATACACAAAAATAAATTCAAAATAGATAAAGGGCCGAAACTGGTTTGGCTCAGTGGATAGAGCATTGGCTTGCGGACGGAAGGGTCCCAATATCGATTCCGGTCAAGGGCATGTACCTGGGTTGCGGGCACATCCCCAGTAGGAGATGTGCAGGAGGCAGCTGATCGATGTTTCTCTCTCATCGATGTTTCTAACTCTCTATCTCTCTCCCTTCCTCTCTGTAAAAAATCAATAAAATATATTTTAAAAAAAATAGATAAAGGACTTAAACATAAGATGGGAAACCATAAAAATACTAGAGGAGATTATAAATCAGGAATGAAACAGCCTTGTAATTTTGGCAGGCCAACTTTTAATATATACTTTATATTTAACTACATGACATAATGAAAAATAAAGCTTTTTATCTTTGGGTTTAATGACCTAACAAAATAGTAAATTGTTTTAGAGTGACTAAATTAATATTTGGAAAACTTGGTTGATATGTAAAATTTTAGAAAACTAATTAATAGCATGTAACAATGTAATGTATCAGATTAAAAAATGTATATTTCAAAGGCAAAGAAATATGTGTATGTGCTTTTCTTTGTGTGAATATGTGTGTCTTAAATATATCATTGTATAAATAATACCTCAGAGATAGAGAGAGTAGAGAGAGAGGGAGAGAGAGAGAGAGAGAGAGAGAGAGAGAGAGAGAGAGAGAAGAGAGAAAGGAGAGAGAGTTTTTCTAAGGTCAGAAAAGTTACAATGACTTTGTATTCAGCTTCCCAGCCCCCACAGATTGGACTAGTTTCTTTGAGTATAACTTAACAAAATTGTATTCAGGCCTGTTTTTTTCACTCATTTATTTGACAAGAACTCAGTAGGTACTTACTGTGTACCAGGTACTCCTCTAGGCACAGAGGATAAAACAAGGACACACAGTTAAACTCGCTTCACTCAAGAAACTTGAATGTAGTGGGTATGTAGATGATAACACCTGGTGAGTCACAGATGTAGTATAGTAATTGTGGTGAGAGCTAAGGAGAGAATACAACAGAGAAAAGATGGGTGTTGTGATATTATATAGTGTGACATTTGGCTATAGCCACAAGGATACCTGAAGAAAGAATACGTTTCTAAGTGGTGAGACTCTAGGAAGAAGTGGATCTATTGTTTTTGAGAAAGTGAAGGGGCTGGTATGGTTTAAGTAGACTGAAAGAGTGATCGATTTATTTAATTATTCTTGACTTGCTCTGGACAAATCTGGGTGACTGCTTCTCCAACATTGTCTGAAAATAAGTCATTCTGTCCTAAAAATAGAAGATCAACGCTAAACTTTGGTAGAGGTATGAATGCTGTGATCCATTAAATAAGCCCTTTTAAATAATGTTTCACAGAGACTCTTCAACATATGTGGAGGCTGGTCTGGGATGGCTGTACCCCCCACCCCCCAAATCTTAAAAGTTTAGCTTGAGGCCTTAACTGGAGCCAGTCACACACCCATTCCAGATGGTCTGTGTCCATGGGCAGCTTCTGGGAGTAGGGAAGGCAAGTGGAACATACATTCCAAAGAAAGGGGAGGGGATAAGGAGCCTGCAATTGCCCAGATCCAGCTCATGAGTCAAACTGGAAGTCACATCTTCTTGATGACCTCGCCCAACAACCTCCCCCAGGGTGACAATCAAAAATGTCTGCACACATACATGGCCATATGTCCCCTAAAGTTCAAACTCATCCCCAGTTAAGAACCACTGTTTTAGTTATTTTTATTTTTTAACAGTGGAGGGAATTACTTTATTTTTTAAATATATTTTTTATTGTTGATAGTATAACAAATATCTCCCATCTTCCCAGCCTCTACCTACCCCCCAGGTCTTCACTACCCTATTGCCTGTGTCCATGGGCTATGTATGTAAGTATATAAGTTCTTTCGTTTATCCCACAATCCCACATCGAGGTATGTCAGTCTATTCCAAACCATTGTTTTAGACTATTCTGAGTTTGTTTTATATAAGTATTTATCTAATAACTTCTTGGCCAAGGCTCTGGCTGGGTAGCTCAGTTGCTTAGTCTTAGAGTGTCATCCCAATACACCAAGGTTGTGAGTTCAATCCCCATTCAGGGCACGTACCAATGAATGAATAAATAAGTGGAATAACAAATCTCTCTCTCTTTCTCTTTTTCTCTCTCTTTCTCTTTCTCTCTATCTCCCTCTCCTTTCCATTCTCCCTAAAATCAATTAAAAAAATAAAAGAACTTCTTGGTTAAACCAAGGTGAGTCCTATTAACATTAGAGTGTCACATTAATCCTCCCCAAAGACATAATATAACTAAGATCCAGGGAAAATATTTTTACAACTCGCTTTTATGGTCACAGTTTAATGAAATGAATAGCAGCAAAGTAGAAAGATTATCTAGGAGCAACATTGGTTGGTGTGAATGGGGTCAATTAAAACTGTGAGCTGGCTATGCATTTTCTCATTCTTAATGATTTCCAAAAATCATTTGTGGTGATGCATTGAACTCGCCAATTTAAAGAGTGATTGACCAAAGGGGAAAAAAGTGCACAAAAAATAAAACTGATAACAAATTTGGGATAAATTGAGCACCAATCTTATCAAACCTATTTATATGTAACCTCTACAAGGAATATTTACTATGAAGGCATATTTATTGCATGCTGTTAAGTTTATTGTAAATTAAGAGTATAATTTATGTGTGGTACAGAAATGGATAACTTAAGACTGAGAAGTTATTTTAGTGCCTGGTTAACCAAACATTGATTTCAATGAAAAATTAAAGCTGCAAATAGGAAGGAAGCTTGTAGACAGTGGGTTGCACTTAATGTGAACTTGTGTAAAATCAACTGCAGGTTAGCAATTGGTCATTTCTGAAACACTTCATAAGATGACAGTGGTGTTCTGTAAACTCAAACAAATATAAATCATCGTCTCAAGAGCCCTAAGGGACCTGGCACAATCTCTACACCAGAGTGTCTTCTTTTACAGCCTCATTACACTTGCCAGTGATTCATGGGTGTTAGGCTTGACTGAGAAGGGAAGGATGGAAGGGGCGAAGGAACTCAGTATGCTATATTTCAACCATGCAAATGAGCATATTTCTTTGGGACTAAAAGGCAGCATTTCTAAAAGAAATGGATTAATCTCTGTCTATTTTTATTATCCTTTTGTTGAGGTTTTCAAAGTAATGCAAGTCCATGTAAAAGTATTCTTGGTGTAGCATTGTATTATTGTATATTTAAGCTAGAGAGATCAATCTTATCAAGCCACACATACTCTGATGAGGGACAAGCATAGGGGTGATATGGATGAAATGGAAGTGAATAAAGGGCTAAACTTCTCGGAAATCAGATATGCCCATGTGTGTTCTAGAGTACAGTTTTTGGTCAAATTATAAGCTACTGAATGAATTCTTCCTACTGAGATACAACAACATGTATCTAGGACATCTCTGACATAATATTGATAACAAGGTTCTCTTCTCTGAGATCAGAACTACCAATTCTTACTTCCAGGCCTATGTGGACATGGATTTTTGAGGAGAAAAGAGCGAAACTAATGCTCTCATAACTCCACTAACAGTCAATAAGCAAATTGAGAGAACAATATTCTGTTAAATTTGCGGTATGCAGATGTTTCCACTATGCCTGGAATATTGCAAGTGCTGCATAAAAATGTGACCCAAAATCTGTGAAAAGAGAGATTTCCTTTTAAAATTTAACTAAATTTATATTTCTAAGCATAAATGATATTCTATCATACAAGCTGTCAAAGCCTATTAAGGGAGTCATATTAGCAATATTCCAGTAAAGCATTTAAATTCATTTTTTGCTACAGTGCCATTGTACTAAGGGCTTCCAATAATCTGAGTGTTATGTTATACTGTATATAAAATTAGAATGATTATATATACTTATATGTGTATATACAAAAGATAAATACAAAACAATGGGTTTTTTTGAAAATATAAAATAGAATGTCTTTCCATTTCTTCAGTACAAGTGATTTCAATAATTTAAGCAGATTAAGTACTATAGATTATTACTAATGTTAGCAATGAGAAACATTAGTAAGTTGAACATAGAAAGCTTATGTGTATTTCTAACAAAGTTTATTAATTCTAATACCATTTACTCATCTAATATTGTTACCTAATAAAACAGCAAGTATAAAATAAAATTTAAAGCACATGATCCATCAATTATATTAAAATATATTATATTTGACAACTTCAACATTAAAAACATAACTGTAAACTTAGAAAAGAGCAAAAACACAAAGGCTGACCCTCCGTAAATCGAATTTTCTTTTCAGGTTAGACTTATTTCTGATCCTTTGGTCCATGTATCTAACTCCTGGTTGGTCATCACAACTTCTGTAGCTTAAGGACAGTTGGCATTTAATATAATAAAGATTGAATTAATCATATTTCCTTCTAAATTGGCCTCTTCTTAAATATTTAATATTTTGTACAGCTATTTAGAGTAAGCTAAATCTATCTCAACTTGTCTCCCAAATCAAATTAATCACTCCAATCACTGCTGCCCTGCTGCAGGCCCTCATTACATTTTATTGGAACATTATGAGCGTATTGATTACTAACTGGTCTTCCCATCTCTGGACTTGTTTTTGTCAATACCACCTTGCACTGTTATAGAGCTCATGAAGCCACGCCTTCGCTTCAAAGTCATCTGGGACTACAGAGGATCATCTGCAGTGTAGTGTCCTAGGAATACTACTTTTCATGCACTGCCTTTGCTCATGCGTGCAAGTTTGAACAGACTCCTCCCAGCACAAACTATATCATTTATAATTCTGCATTTATTCATCTCTTTCTTGTATAGACATAAGAAAAAAGAGCCATAGCAATATTTTCTTTCAAGGGACTGTAGTCCTGGGTAGTTACTGAATTAATTTTATGACCCATGATTAGCAAATATGCTAGTAATGATAGTCCTGACATTGGAGAGTAACAATTGCAACTAAAGCAAATAATCTCTGAAATCACAGTGTATATGCAGGTGAGAAACTTTTTTCTCCGTCACCTAACAGTCCAACATGAGAGCTGCATGTCAGAGGGTGGCTTTCCACCGCCCAGTATCCACGTGTCTTCAATCTTGCAGCTCCACCGTGTATAGGATCTTGGAATCCTCTGCTTCTGGTCAGCAGAGGGAATTTGAGAAAATGAAGAAAACCCACCCCTTCTTAAAAACCTCACATTAGCAAGAACTAGTCTCAAGGCCATACCTGGATGCACATGGGGCAAGAACAGGTACTCATTGTCTGAGAATCTATTTCCATCAGAACTTTTCCCTATGCATATTTGGGGATAGCTAGCTATTTCTACCACACGACTTAAGAAGCAAGAACATGTACATTGTGATAAAATAGAACCTGAGGCATGGAAACATGGAACAGACTGAAAAATCTCAGAGGGAAGGGGAGGGAGAGATTAACCGAAGAATTTATACGCATGTATGCATTACCTATGGACATAGACACTAGGGAGGTGAAGGCTTGGGGTGGAACAGGAATCAGGTGGAGGGGGGCCAAAGGGGGAAGGAGGGACATCTGTTATACTCTCAACAATAATTTTTTAAAAGGGAACTAACATTTTCTGAAAGTGTTTGTAAAAGAATAAATTTCAGTTATCTGAGAAAGGCCCTTGGGTATAATTTTTTATTACTAATAACCCTGGATGCTATTTGAGGTAGCATCAGTCTTTGGTATGCTTTTCAAAAACAATTAAGCCCATACAACTTTTATTTAGACCTCCAGCAAATTATAGGACCTGCCCAATGAGATTAGGCATATGGAATAGCTCAGTCTCCCTGCAGTAATTACATCTCACCTTCCTAAAGCCAGATGTTCTCCAATGCAGGAGTAGCTGCATGTTTGCTGAGGCAGGTGGAGTGTTGTCAAATTGTTCTACTTTTCAGATACTACATTTTGGAATAAAAGAGGAAGTATCTTTTCTACCTTTCAGGATAGTCCCCAAATATTACTTCCCAGAAAAATTCTTTTTAGAGAAATTGCTAGATGTCTGCATGTGAATATCAAATAACTGCATCTGTAATGGCCCACACTCCCCCATTAGATATATGTGAAATTAAATTAATGATTTTCCCATTTGATATAGGCAGGTGCTTCATAAACACATCTGTAGGTCATTTAGAAATTACTGTCATCACTCTTTTCATTAAAGTGACATGCATATATTTAGAAACTACTTTTCATTAATGTAAGACTGTCCTTGATAACTTCTCTATATGTTCACCTATAAATCAGTATTAAAATTCTTTGCATAATGAGATACATATTCTTGGGGAGTAAAAAAAAGTTTCAATTTGTTCTTCAGTTTTTCATAAAATGTGGACTGGAACTTAATTTTGTTATATATATATATATATATATATATATATATATATATATATATATATCATTATATGTGGTGTGAATTTGTTTTCTTCACATTTTCTTATGAGTTTTCTAGTATCATGTTTTCACTAACATTGAGATGATTGTATTACATTATAGAAAGAAATGATTTAGTTAAGGCTACATCAACATTCTACACATATCTACAAGGAGTCTAAGTTTTTGCGTGATGATTTTCAGAGCATCTCTATTGAGTTAATTGCGTACTCTCAGTAAATTATTTCGCTGACATGGTGTCATGCATAAAGTCTAAATTTGTACATGTGAGTTACAACAGCTGTTATCCTCCTGAGTACTCAAATTCTCACCAAGGCCTGCATTTCATCCCATGTTCACAAAATGTGTAGGCTGTATGGCACTGCACATATAGTAGAGAAGGTAGAGAAAAAAATTTGTTAAATAAATAATTAGTTCTATGATCATTGTACATAGAATTTCCAAATTTAATCCTCCTTGTATAGCATTTTATATAAGGTCATTTCATAGTCTGCTTATATTGAGAAAGGTAGGTAATGTACATAATTTATTGAAATAGACATTTGTTAGAGGTAAATCAATAAAGTCATTTTTATATTAAAAACTGTGAGAAAGTCACGGAAGCAAAAATATAATGCAAAAGAAATACTAACTTCTGATTACAACACCTGTAGATTCAATTGGTAACATTTCATGTTGAACTGCACTCTAATTAAAGTCCACAGACACCCAAATCCTTTGAGGATCCCGAATTAACAACTCAGAAGTCTTATTTAAAAACTCAGTGTAGCCTTTACACAAAGCGTGCACGTATGAAAAAAATGTAGTTTATTACTATTTATTATGTAAAGGACTGTGTTACTTTGATTCTATATTTTTATATGAACAGTAGAAGCATTTGAGAAAGATCTTACATGTGTGTCTTTGGTTGTTTTCATTTTCTGTTGCCTTAAGTTATTCTATGAACCAATAGGTAATGATCAAAAATATAAAATAGATTCTTGAACTTAACTATAGCCACCCCCCTCCCCCCACAAAAATGGGCTTGGAAACATGGAGACTTATTTATGTTAAGGCTTTTAAAAAAGTAATCAGCTTTTCAAGGAAAATAATGGCTGCATTTGTTTCAGAATGGTATTACTGTTTCCTGACTAAAAGGTTGGATTCTAAAAATATATAATCCACAGAGAGCATATTGACTCTCCTTTCTATAGCATGTATGTTTTTGCAAGTTAAATTAGTACCTGTAATAAAAATAATTGCAGGGCAATGACAAAAATGTGCATTTGTGTCTCATGTTTAGTTTATCTCATTTTAAAAATCACACTGTTTATAGTTGAAGGTGAAAGTGAAAGCACAAGCTGTGTTTTCAAGACGCATTTTTTCCTCAGTAGAATTATGTCATGGCGGAACACTATGGATATCCATCATAGTGAAACCTGCAAGGACATGAGAGCTCATTATTAGTGAACATTGTTTGTAACCTTCAGATGGCCCCGGCGTTTCTGTCAGAAAGGGCAAGCAGAATGAGAGATTAAAGCACATCCTGCCGTCAAAATTAACATCACTACATAAATTAGGGCTTTTATATGAATCTGAAATAATCTTTTTTTTTTTTTTTTTTTACTTTAAAACAATGAATTATTACAGCTTTCTATCTTTGTAATAAAATGTTAGAGTGAGTTCAAGTTCAGTTAGCTCAACACTGGCTTCGGGTTAACGTTATTGATTGAAACTTGCTAGACTAGAGCATCCTGGCTCGTACAGTCCAGTAACTTCAGACAGGAAACTAAGCAAGGAACCTACCCTTGGGATTCTGATGTGTGTTCTGGATATATGTTCTTCCTACTGGAAAAAAACCTAGAAGAAATAGAAAAAGAATTAAGTGTAGGATTCTGTAACATTGTCAAATGGCAAAAAGTTACACATACTACTGAAAACTTTTAGCACATTTTCTTTTTTAAAAAATTACTTTGATTAAGGTATTACATATGTGTCCTTATCCTCCCATTAACCCACTCATGCCCCCACCCCCGTGTTGTCCGTGTCCATTGGTTAGGCTTATATGCATGCATACAAGTCCTTTGGTTGATCTCTCCCCCTTACTTCCATCCTCCCCTACCTTCCCCATGAGGTTTGATGGTCAGCACATTTTCAGTTCGGTATTTTATTTCCGTTTTTAAGTAATAGTTTTGATAAATATTTTTTTCTTTTTATTCATATCCTTAAAGTGCCCAAGCTTTAAAAATGTATAGTATTGTGATGGTTTTCAGGTAAAAAAAAAAAAAAAAAAAAAAAAGTACATAACTGTTGTACCTAACATTCTTTGTGGGTCAAATATTTAAAGGGCTTTATTACATTTTTAAAAATTTAGATTACTTTTTATTTTTAAACAAGATCGATGACATGATAAGAGGTGTTGGAAAGAAGACTGCAATCTGCTATAATGAAGAAGGCTTTTCTCTTTGCCACCCTGGCTGATATGGTTAATGTATGCATCTATGACCTTGACAATTTTCAACACATGTACTTGAAGTAAAGAGAATTATGCTTCAGGCAAAATGTCATAGCAATCAAAACCTTTGGTGGTTAAATTGACTAAAAATATTGGCCCATTATTCAATTTATTTCATTTCTTTTAGCAATAGCCTTGGTTGACAGAGAGGTTACTGGATACTTTCATTGAGTAATTCACTACTGATTTTCCGCAGGGCATATCATCAAAATGATATCTTTTTGTGTTTCTTCATTGTTTCTTTACTCATGGAAGTGTAAGGTATAGAGATGAGATTTGAAAATACATCAATGGAACATTCTAAAAGATGGGGCAATTTGTGTTCTGCCAAGCACACATATAGACCTGATATCCACTAAAATGCATAAGCTCTCACATTTAAAAAATTAAATAGCACCATTTGAACTTTTTCCTCTGCGAGCAGCTCTCAGGAAGATGAACATTCCTATAATTGAAATCATCATTCGTGTTCTGACCCTAATTGGGTAAGTTTTATATTAGGTTCATACCAAGCAATCATGGAAGCAATTATGGGCACTTCTCCTGGGGCTGCCATAGCCCAGGTGCTGCTGCCTGATTGTCATTTGGTAATTACCGTGGTACTTCCCAACTACTCCTTAGCGTCAGTTAAACATGCAACATACTTCAAGTAAGTGAAGTCTCCTTGGAAGTACAAGTAAATACTTAATTATTTAGCTTGCTGCTTCATATAGGTGCTGTCTGTTCTCCTGGAACGTGCAGATGTATAATGCAAAGTGTCCTCTGATGAGACTTACAAAGAAGTCAAAATGCAGATGAATTGTTTGCAATTAGCCACACA
Organism: Myotis myotis; assembly: GCF_014108235.1. Taxonomy (NCBI): domain Eukaryota; kingdom Metazoa; phylum Chordata; class Mammalia; order Chiroptera; family Vespertilionidae; genus Myotis; species Myotis myotis. The sequence continues at coordinate 126,972,739 of NW_023416324.1, forward strand.
GTTCCTTTTGAAATATGGAAAATACCTTAAATAACAGTGAAGATAGAAGCTTTGCCAACTTTAGAATTTTTTTCAAGTCTTTGAAGTCTGACTTTGCAGAACAGATTGTAAATCTCTGGCCCATTACACACCTGCAGAGATTTTGGTGTTTTATTTCTCTTGGGTGAAACTGCAAAAGCCCAAACCATGTTAATCACTGTCAGAACCAGTTGTATAAAATGCCAAAATGCAGTGAACCAAGTGTTTTATAATAAATATGACAATGCAGTCAGAATGTTGTTTTGTTAGGCTTGTTATTTGTGGTAATTTTTCATTTATAATATTTGAAAAGAGAAAGTTCTAAGTCTTTTATCAGAAAAATTTTAACCACAGGGGAGATGTCATCATAGTGTATAAATAAGACTCTAAGTACTTGTATAATAATTAATTCAGATAGAAATAAACAAATTTAATACTTATGTTTGTTTTACATGCCTTAAAAATGCCCATTTAAAAAATTTCAATGTCAAATATCACTTCGAAATTTTTATTTATCAGTGTGAATGGTTATGTAATTCTTAGAAGAATTAATATTCTCACTGTATTATTTTATCACAATCTTTTATTATCTTTATTTGTAATTGAATCTTAAATTTTTACCAAATAGCAAGCATAATAATTGGGTTGAGGAAGATAATTTTAATGTTCTACCAGTGCTCTTATTTATACATTAACTAGAAGCCTGGTACACGAAATTCGTGCATGGGTACGGTCCCTAGGCCTGACCTGCGATCAGGGCCTATTGGGGCCTTCCAACTGGCAGCCAGGGCCTTCCTTCATTCCATGCTGCCCCCTGGTGGTCAGTGCTTGTCATAGCATGTGAGCAAACTCCTGGTCTCCTGGTTGAACTCCTGAGGGGACACTTTGCCTATTAATCTTTTATATATATTTATTATTATTATTGTTATTATCATTTGTCAATCCTCACCTGAGAATATGTTTTTCATTGATTTTTAGAGAGAGTGAAAGGGAAGGGGAGAGACAGAGAAAAACATAGACGTGGGAGAAACACATTGATTGCTTGCTTCCCACACATGCCCCAACCAGGGTAGGGATAGAGTCTGCGATAGAGGTATGTGCCCTTTACTGGAATCGAACCAATTTAATGTCTTCAGTCTGTGGGATGATGCTCTAACAACTGAGAAAACCAGCTAGGGCACTGCTTCCTTAAAGTGGACATTAAATTCACTAGATTAAAATTTATTACAGATAGCTTATGTTTTGACTTTTCCTTACATAGTATTCTGGCATGTATTTTTAATTCATTTCCTAAAGAAAATATAATCTGTGATGAAGAAGACAAATATGTAATTATATACCATAAATTGATATGGCCAATGAATGATAGGTGATTTTGATATGTATTATTAAAATTAAGTTATATCTATTATTTTAATGTTCATGCACCCTCTGATGAAAATAATTTTAAGAACATGTTCATTTTGATGCAGATTATTCTTCCTATTGAATACCAACGACATACATGTAAAATATTAGAAATTTACTCGCAGTCAACATTTGTTTCTTATTAACCAACATATAAGCAAAATGTCTTGTGTTATTATTTCTGTTCCACAAATATTTATTTTGTAGCTACTGACACTAAAATAATAATCAGATGGGATGCAAAATAGAATATGTTCTCCTACAGAATTTTATTTAATGATGCAATTATACCAAGGCTTGTTATGTTATCTGTTTTATTTATGTGCTTCCTGGATGTTATGACTATTTTGCAATTGTCTGTGCACTGCTTGGAGTCTTAAATCAAGAATATAAGGTTCTTGGACAGTGACCGTGTTTATTCACTGTTATATCGTTAGCTCCAAAGACAGTGCCTGGAAGACAATAAGGAATTAACAGATATTTATTTACTAAGTGGGTTAATTAATGCTTAATTGCTATGCGAATTAGAGGAAAATTGACATATTATGGAATGCTTCCATACTATACATATTTCTAAGGCCAGCATTATATATCCATGCTCTGCTCTTTTGCCTAGTTTGAGCTTTGGATTTAAAAGGAGTGAGACTAAAATAAATACCAATTTTTGTTCACTATTATGTCCTAAAAATTCCTACTACAAATATATATACCACATAATTGCAAATATGTTGAGAATTAGGAATGTACAGTCAGAAATTACCTGAAATTGATAATATATCTTTCTCAAAATTATAAGGTGATGGAATAGTATGTTACCCTTCATTTTTATCTAGGGCAATGTTTAGACTACAACACTAAAGAAATAACTGAACTAAAAAAAGCACTAATTAATTATCTACCAAATTAATTTGGGTAAAATTGTATGTCCCCTTTGCAAAGACATGTTTTGAATAATTTTAATGAATACTAAAACTATTATCAAGTGAATATTTTGTATGAATAGAATGCTTAAATGCTTAAAAAATTTTAGTTTCAGGGTTCTGGGTTATACATCACTAATTATTGTTCAACGGTGATAGAGAGGCATTGTGTCCTTCACAGACCACTAGCTTCTGATGATCTAATTTTATCTTCAACAATAGTTACAAGGAAGAGCAAAAAACATAGTGTTGAAAAAGGTGTTTAGCTATTGTACATGTAAATGATTAGGAGGAAGTGGGTTTAGCATTGTGTAGACCAATACTATTTTTCAGATATTTCCTTGCTTGACTTTCCATGATGATAAAATAAGTAGTTAATATCATATAGAGGAGACCTATAGATGAGATTCACAGACATAACTGAAAGAAACATTTTAGTTACTAACGTAAAACCAACATTTATTTTGCCTTCTCCACATAATTTACGTACATTTACACATTTTTCCAGAAGTAGAAATTAAAAGTAAATACCTACGTGGTTCCTTCTTTCAAGCAGAACATACATTATGCTGCAGAAAATGTAATAAATTTTAATCATTTTATACATAGTTTAGATATTCAGATGAATAGGAAAGAAAATTTTATCATTTATTACTCTCCCCCTATTTAAAAACACTTCATTGTGCCCCATCCATGTCTCAGTTGCCAACCCTAAGCACTGGTTGAGGTTGTAATGCAATCTCTCTATCCAGCCATTCTCCAACCCCACAGGGCAAAAAGAATTAGGCCAAAATAAAAAAAAAAATAGTAGACTGTCTTACTTATTTTGGAGAAAATAAAATCTAATGTAATGAAATTACATTGCAAGAAGTTGTAATTTATTTCTCACTTTATAGATACTTCTTCCTTCTAAACAACTTTTTGGGAATGAAATTTTTAGAGATGGAGATGTAACTGAAAAAAGACAGAATTTTAAAAATATTTTAAATCTAATTAAAATGCAAACTTGTACTGGAATTCTGATAGTAAATAATGGCAAGATTATCAAAGATTAATGACAGAGGATAGAACCAAAGGTTAATGGTTTAATGATGGAGACTTTTTCTAACTACCGCTATATCATATTTCTATATATCTAGATCTAGATTTATATCATCTATAATCTATATCTATATCTCTGGTTATTAGCTTTGTTCTCTCCTCTCCTCCTAATCTGTGAGATGGCAATATTTTAAGGAAGTAGAGAAAAATGTCTGGAAAATCCATTGACTGTACCCCATCAATGATAATCCCTCAAGTGTTCCTATGTTAAAGAAAAACATGCTGAAAAAAAGGACCTCTTAATCTTTGAGACAGTATGGAGGGACCTGGAAAGTATTTTGCTAAGCAAAGTAAGCCAGAGAAACACAAGTATCACATAAACTCACCTATATATGGAATCTAATGAACAAGATAAAATGATGAACAAAATAGATCCAGAGACAAGAAATCTCATAGGGAAAGGGGAGGAGGGCTACAGGCAGAAAAATATTAACCAAAGAATTTATATGAATATAGGCATAACCCATGGAGTTAGACAATAGTTGGGTTAGGGCCTGGGGCAGGGGCAGGAGTGGGGTGGAGGGGGTCAACGGGGTGGTAAAGGGGGGCATCTGTAATACTTTCAACAATAAAAATACATTAAAAGAAAGGGAAAGAAAAGAAAAAAAAAAGTGCTGAAGGAAACCATCACCGGAGCTCTCCAAAATGTTTAAGAAAAATAATTTATTTTAAATGACGCAAAATATACTTTGACATTATATACCTCAAGCATTGAAAAAAAATATTTAAAGACATAGTGAAACCAAAACTAGGATTATAAGAGAAATTGCATTTTTATTTTAAAAACAATTAGAAAACTAAATATGTCTGGGTCAAAACTATATGTATAAGTCCCATACCATTAATGGCTATAAATGCCAAGTATTATCTACTTGGATCAAAATTTTATGGATTTTGTTTTTATATTTCTTATAGCTACCTGCACTAATTTCTAAAGATTATCTAAAGACAATTTTAACTGAATAGAGGGTAAATAAATTGAGTAAGATTTTACTATACAGAGATCTCAGCCCACGTTTAGGATGCTCAGATGTATTTAAATGTAACACCAGGAATTTTCTTATAGTGCAAATACCCATTTGTTATTCATTAGTTCCACATTCTTACCTCCAGATTTTTGATGGTCCCTGGGGTACAAATACAATGTAGTGATTTATTTATTCAACAAACGTTATCTAAGACATCACTATGTGCCAAGTAAAGTTTGCTAACTATTTGCTTTAATGCATATATAGTAACCCCCCAAACAACATTATGATTTAGGTATATTGTTCACCTTTTCAAGATGAAGGAATTCAAGTTCAGAAAAGCTAAGTGCTGTGCCAAACTAGGTAGTTAGAGATTTGCGATTTGAAGCCAATTCTATTTTATTCCAATTAAAGTTCTTCACACTACACAACTTCAGTTTTTTCTTCCAATCTCTTGTCCACTTATTTTCCAATAAAGACAAATGAACTGTATTCTCAGTTCCCAGGAAGGAACTAACAGATAGGTTTAGATTATGTAAGCTGTAAATATAAAGTTAAAAAAAGAAAGAAATATTTTAAATCAAAGATTAGTTTAACTGTTTTCTTGTGTAATAAAAATGTTCAGCATGCTCTCTTTTTTCTCAAGTTACATTAAAAAAAAAAAAACACAACACCTCTTTTCATTTATATTAGGTGTAAAATTATAAAAGACTTGAAAGACTTGGTGCCCAATCTCTTTCTTCAGATGAATCAGCCTTATGAATCCCTCTCACTATAAACACTTCATTACCATATTCAATAGGAAATTTTATGATATTTGTACACCATATTATATTTGCACTAGTGAATAACTATGTTTAGAGTGTTTCCTTATCATTTGGAATATTTCAGTAACCACATTTGATGTAATCTAAGTAAATTTTAACTAATAGTATTGACGTACATATTATGATCAGATATTATGCTAAGCATTTCATATGTTTATGTAACTATTCTCACAGAAATTATACGAAATAGGTAATCTTACTAACCCATTTAGAGGGAATAAAACTAGCAATTATTCAAGGACACCCAGCCCATGGTCAGTAGATGATCTACATTTGCTTGTTTTGTGCTTTAGGTATACTGTCAAAAGTCACGCTCTGGTTCATCAGACATGTCTTCTAAATTACATGCATGCTACCTCACTTCATTTGAGTTTAACATAACATTATTAATTATATCCCAATGGGATTGGTAACTAAAGTGATAGTATGATATTTTTTAATACATACAATCAGCAGGGACAATGATAAGAGGTTTTTGTACAATTAGTAACACAGTTAACTAATTGGTTATTTAATTTAAACTACTTAAACCATCATTTTAAAAATCTCATTAGAATTGTAGCACAGGAGAAAAATTAGGATAAAACATGTTGGGAATATAATATGAAAAAGGAAACTGATTTTCAAAAAGGAGAATGAAATCATTGAACATAATAGAAATCATTAAAGAACTAGGAATTTAATAATCTTTAATTTTTAAATGTTTTTTATTGATTTTGGAGAGATAGGAAGGGAGAGGGAGAGAGAAATAGAAAAAATGATCAGAGAGAAACATTGATTGGCCATCTTCTGCATGCCCCTACTGGAGATTAAGCTCACAACCTGGGCATGTGCCCCAACCAGGAATCTAACTGGTGATATCACTGTGCATGGGAAAATGCTCAACCAACTGAGTCACATTGGCGAGGCTAGGGATTTAATATTCTTGCTTTAAGGGATGAAAAATAAGATGCGTATTACACTGATTTCATAAGCATATGCATTTTGAAAAAGGATATACATGATGGTTACTCATATTTTGAACTTGTCTGTTTACTTTGTTCAATAGTGGATGCCATCCTGATATGTTTTTAAGGGAGAAAATCATTTAGCTTTAGCTACGCTAAATATCAAAATTACTGCACATGTTGTTTAAACTTTATCAGCAACATTATTATTTTATTTAATATGATATATTGCTTTTAAAGTGAAAAAATAAAAGAATATTTGAATCTAAAATATAATACTAAAAAGACAAGAATTTCAATGAACTAGAAGAAAAGTTCAGTTACTGATATAACAGAATATGAAATAATAATTTCTACAGAGAATTCATTTAAGCAAGTAAATATTTCCCAGCATTAAGGCATTTGTTTTTATTATAATCACCAGATCATTAAATGGAAAAATGTTTCCTACATGACAGAATCTGCCCAGACTTTCATTTAATTTGCTCTTATTTTCTGTTGTTCCCATCTCTATAAGAAGAGCTTATAATAATGAACATGATATTTGGTTAATGAAGACTGCATTGCATATTTAGAGATCTACATATTTATGTGACCTTCTTTTGTTCATAAATGCTAATATTTATTGCTTCTTTGTTGAGATTTTATTCTGTTTTATGACAAACAAAAGTACGATTAGTGAAGCTGTAAAGTTCTCATGGTAGCTGCCTGTGTTCCCAAGATAGCAGCATTAGTGTCTGCAGAAGCAGTTAATGCTGTTTATCATTAGTGACAGAGGCTGCAAGGACCTTCTGCGGCTTTTATCCTTCACCTTGCCGGCAGAAGGTGATGAGCTTACTGGTTTAAATTCATAGGTGTTGCTCCAGGATTTGTATGCACTTCACACAAACATACGGGTAAACCTATCTGGCTGCTGGAGACTAATTAAAATCTTCCTAACGTTCTGATACTGGACATTCTCGTGAAAACCATCACTCCATCCGTACTTAATGCCACAGTTGCCCAATGAGAACATGGAATACAATATACGTTATGGAGGAATTATTTTATTCATGCCTCAAAAATGGTTTATTGCATTATGAGTGAGGTTTCAGGTGAATATAAACTAATGATGTAAGTGCATTCTTTTCTTGATTGTCAGTTTGTACAGATTTAAATTTTTAGTAGTTACAGGAATTTTAAAGCAAAGCAACACAATTCTAATCATGTAGCACACTTGAATAATACTGGTCACTTTTTTTCTATATAAAAATTTTCCAAACTGTGGTCCCCAGGGAGAGATGGCAGGTATCACCAGAAATCCAGACTTTGAGCCTTAGATTTACTTGACATTTCAAGTGAAAGTTTATGCAGCTTTTGGGACGATGGAAATGTTCTGTATGTAGGAGCATACAAAATATTATAATTGTATATAAGGACAATATTGTACCTAGTATTTCCTAATTTTTTCAAGAATTTTTTGTGTTACTGGCTTTCCATGGGGCAATGTTATACACGTTTGGTTTTCTCTTGCCCTCTCAAAGTAAAATCTATACTTCTTACAATGAAAAATGAGATTGTATGTGGCCCAGATCTGTCTTTGTCATTGACCTTATAGCATATCACTCTGTCCTTTGCTTCAGCCACTCTTTTTTTTCCCCCCTCAAACACACCAAGGTGTGGGGCCCCTCAACACGCGCCTAATTTTCTTTCCACAGGAAGTGTTCTTCCCACCTCAGTGTTAATTTCCCTTTTCAGAGAGCTCTTCCTTTCCTGGTCCTTTCTAACGTCTAATCCTGCTGATACCTGTGTCTCAGCCCTCTTTTAGCAATTCGCACTTCCAAAAATTAGTTTATATGTGCGACAATATGCTGTATGAGGACAAGCCATATCTTTCTTGTTCACCATCAAATGTCCAGCACCTTGGATGACACCTTTTACAAAGTAGGTATTCTATACATAATCTTGAATGAATACACACAATTCTCTCATAAAAAATGGGGGAAAATTTCTAAGAGGTGAAACTTCTTTTTCTTCTTTCATTATGTCCTAAAGAACAAACACACACACGCACATGCTCACACACACACACACACACACACACACACACACACACACACACACCAGGAAATAAATGTCATTGTCTAATATTTATTAAACACAAATATGAATGCAACACAATATTTATTGTGTAATATGTAAGGTGGTATTTTAGTGCTGTAGTTAATGAAGGTAATAAAATGAAGAAAAGAGGAATAATTAAAAGTACAGATCCTGAGTCAATTGGCATGGATTAGCTACATTAATCTATGTAGCTAAATGATTATAATAATAATAAAAATCAAAATAATAATATATGTGTGCTGTTTCAATATCCAAAACCAACAAACACTTCATGTTGTAAATTTATTTTACCATAATTTCATGAAGATTGCTTAAATGTTCCTGACCAGAAAACATTATTTTCTAAATTATATTGTAAACTTGCCATATCAGATAACTTTGGATACATCTGTAATTTATTTTTAAAGTAATGCAATCTTGTAAGTGTAATTCTACTTATTTTAAACTTCAGATTTTAGAGTAAGGTAAACATAGATGATTTATATCTTCCTAAGTAACTGAAGAAAAAGAACTTTGAAAGTAAAGGTCAGGTGTTTATTTCCCTTTGGGAATTGATCTGAGTTCACCCAGAGATGTTTCTAGTCTTGAGAAATTTAAATGAGGAGCCAAACTCTTTGACTTTCATGTTCAATCCTTACAACATTGAACATTGAATTTTAATGCAATTTTGCTCGTCCTTTAATGATATCAGATATATATTCTCATTTCTTTTTTTGCAAGAGAAAAGCATCAGAGTAAAGGGAATAGCTTTCAGTAATAACAAGACACTCTACAAATCAATATTATACCCTTCAAAGGAATCTGAATTCACAGGATAAAGAAATTGTGACCCCAAAGATTGCTTTCGTTTTTCATCAACAAAAATACATTTTAGTCAGCGTGTTATGTTTTTGGTACCCATCAAATTCATTTTATACTACTGGCAACTGTTATACTATAAAGACTAAAACAGTAGCTTTTATTCTACAACTGGAGTTGATGCCACATTCTTTCCTTCTTTCCTATCACCCATTTTATTCATTTTTTGAAAATCCACATTCTATACAAAAAATTTTGACAAAAATTTCAATGTTTCAATATGTTTGTAGAAGTCAGCAATAGCTGAATGAATATACCTGAAAAATTTGATGTTTAATCATTAGCATATTGTTGAGTCTCCTTTCAAAAAGTTTATTTGAAAGTTCTTCCCTATCTTAAATAAATCATCTTGGTCATATGCACATTAATGTAGATTATAATATTATATCTATATTATAATATGATGTAGGTGTATAGATGTGTATTAATGTAGATGTAATATAGATTATAATATGGATAGACTAATATTTATGTACATTAATATAGTATGCTATTGATATAATATAAATATTGATTGAAACTAAGTTTTCAAGAACATAGAGTTTTTCCTGACAACCATGATAAGTAAGAAGTAGGATAAATATACCAGGTGATCCTGTACCAACAAATTAGAATCACAACACTAAAGATAAGGTTAAAACATCATATCGAAGGTAATCATAAGCCCTGGACCAGTGGCTCACTTGCTGGGAGTTCTGTCCTGTGCATCAAAAGGTTGTGGGTTCCTTCACTATAGAGGTGAGTACTGGGGGCAACTGATCAATGCTTCTCTTTCACATTAGTCTCTCTCTCTCTCTCTCTCTCTCTCTCTCTCTCTCTCTCTCTCTCTCTCTCTTCCTATCTAAATATATCCTCCAGTGGGGATTGCAAGAAAAAGAAAAACATTTATAACAAACAACAACCAAAAACAAAGATAATCATAATATTTTAAATATATATAAGTATTGATATGTTTGCTTTATAATTAATGTAAATGTGAAGCTAAAATACTTATATGAATCAGAAAAAATATCTAACATTTACACACTGTTTTAGAGCATACACTTTGCACCTACTATATTATATAAAGGTATTTTAATATGCATATTTAATGAAGAATCTCATTTAAAATTATTAAGAATGCTAATTTCAATTAAGTATCACTACTTTTGTTAAACTCAAGAATATGCTTGGGAAAATAACAATATATGTATTAATTTTTAACTCTAATATATTTCTTCCCACTTGTTTTGGAACTGGAGCCCCACTCACTCATTGAAATAACTGAGTGAAAAAAAATTCAGCTAAATCTTAATATATTTATATTTTAATATCAAATCAAGTGTAAATATTTGTAAGCATTGATTTTCTTAAATTCAGATATCCTATAATTCACATTTTCTTTTGAGTCAGTTGCTTTTCTTTGAAGACAGATACTAAGATTAGAGTAAAATCATGAAGAGCTGCAAAAAAGTGTAGATTATTTACTTGACCTTTCCGTGGGCCCGTGTAAGGTGGTTACGGCAGAAGTTGCTTTTGCTACAGATACTTCATGAATAGTCTATTCAAGACTGGAGATTTGCGCAGGAGACACATAGATCCTATAGGTGCTCCATTCTGTGCCAGGCATAGAAGTACTGTCTTCCTGGATTCTGCACTCTGAGTGGTTAGGTTAGGACCATGGCTGTTCAAATCCTGATCTTGCTACTTAATATCTTTGTAATTTGGGGGAAGTTACTTAAATATTCTTGGGCTCAGTGCTCTCATATATAAAGTGGGGATAATGACAATCCTTAATTCTTGGGTTGTTTGTTAGGACTATGAATCCGTTCATTTAAAATCATTAGGACAAGTTTGACAAACTTAAAAAATCATTCCAGATATTGAAATCATCATCATCATACAATAAGGCTGATAAACAACAACAATAACAAACAAAACATACAAAAACAAACACTAAAAGTGGGTATCTTCAAAGCAGACACTTTGAATTTGCAATGATGAAGATATTAGAACCATAAGTAATTATCATAATTCAGGACCACTGAGGCATCAGGTTCCACTCTCTCTCGGGAATCAGCAGGAAACCCTTGCCATGTACCTACTTAATCTAACCATGGAAGTTGTTTTATATTATGGCAATCAGTGCTAAAATATTAAATGTGATCTATTATGAATAGTCCATTCTCAAACATTGCAATGTGACTGTCAAGGAATTATTATATAAATATACACATTCTTTGAGACTTACTGTAGGATAATTGCTTATTTATGAAACAAAAATAAAACAAGCTGAAACAATAGCAATAACAATTAAAAACAAAGTAAGTTATACTCAAAATCAGTACTGGTTATTCTAAGCTAATGATGGTATTAGCATGGAAATGCTTAAGTTGATTCTAAGGGAGGTTTATTTTTAAAAGAAGTCTCTATCAGATGTAAACAGCAAGCATAAAGAAAGGTCAGTAGTTACATAAGACAATAATCAATGGGTAGACCCTTTGCCAGGAACAAGAGGAAATATTTATATATTTCAACCAGGTGCAAGGTTGAACTCTATTAATAGTCTAAAACCAGTCTGTTCTCATATCTTTATTGTGTTTTCTGACTCATAGTTACTACATATTTACCTGATGGAAGACATATTGATGATAGATAAATAGTTGATAAGTAGATAGATTATAGATAAATAGAATCTTACTAAGTAAAATACATGGATCCACAATATATATTTATATTTGTTGTTTTTTGAAAAGCCATCATATTTTACTGAAGCATAACAATATATATTTAACTACAAAGCAGATCACTGTTAAAAATTAAAACGATAGAAATAAAAACTTTTCAAATGATCCTGTGTTTTTTACAACATAATTGGTTATCTTCTACTGACTTCACTATAATAATATAGTAGAGGCAAAAATCAAATAATGCACATACCAAATTTTTTTCACATTTAAATGAAGATAAGTAAATGGGGGGAAATAAAAAAAAATAAATGAAGAGAAGTAAATTTAAAATTTATTATACTTCTTTATCATTTTAAAAAATGACCTGAAAACTACATCAGCAAAACTATCAACATTTAAAAATGCAAAAATGAGACACAGTTATAAGAAAATATAACCTTTCAGGTAATTAGAAAAATACTAGAGTAATATTCTAAGCACTTCATATACAAGACTGGGAAGTTTTTCTTCATGACAAAATGCTTTTACTAAAATGTTCCACATATAAAAATATTTTTAATAAATAGTTTCACACCCACCACTACAGTTCAATGACAAATAATCATATAGACCACATGCTTCCTTCCATTTGTGTTCTCATCCCTCCCAAGGTTAAGCACTCTTTTAATTTTTCTTATGATTTAGTTTTTTTAATTATAGCTACATTATATTAAATCTTTTTGTGATTTTAATTTATACAAATGATTTCATATTACATATATTGTTCAACAAACATTTTTTCTCTCAATACTTTGTTTTGAGGTTTCTCCATTCATTCTCATTAATTGATTTTTACTGTTAAGAAGTATTTTGTTTGCCCTAGCTGGTTTGGCTCAATGGATAGAATGTTGGCCTGTGACTGAAGGTCAGTCAGTCCCGGGTTTGATTCTGGTCAAGAGCACATCTCCCCATTGTGGGCGTGATCCCATTGTGGGGCATGCATGAGGCAGCCAATCAATGATTCATATATATATATATATATATATATGTATATATATATATATAGTATTTTTTAATGTATAGAATAATTTACCACAATTTATTTATTTCTTCCTTTTTTGATGAATATTTGTTTCCAGTTTTGTTTGTTTGTTTTTAAACTGTGCTTCTCTGAAAAGCCTTATAAATGATATATATGTACAATAATATCCAAAAATGAAATACTAGAGTAAACAATGTACAAATATTCAATTTACAGGGTAAAGTATGATTGTTTTTCAAGAGAATAATACTAGTTTATATATAGCAACTGTCTTTCATGAAATGTGGCTTCTATCTTTACATTATAATCTTAGGTAAATAAAATTTTTAAATTTCAATGTAGTGGAATTTATTAATCTTTTTTTTTCAAGAAAAGGAAAAGATTATATATCTATTTGCATACAAATATTTTCCTATAATGCCTTATAAAAGCTCTATTTCTTTGAACTATGTTGGCTAGAGCAGAAAAGAAACAATATGCTAAATTTTTCTAAGCAAAAGCAAGATCTGTTATGTCTGTGGGTAGAGGGAGAGGGAGGAAGAATGTATAGATTAACTGACAGCAGGAGACAGAATCACAGACACGGTTCATTTGTTAATGTTTAGGAGTGCATGTCCTATGGCTTCACACAAAGAAGTAAAACTTAATCATGGATATGTTTTGTAAACAAGTTGTTCATCCTTGTTTTATGGGGTTGGAGTACGATGTAGTAAAATCTATCAAATGAATAATAGCAGAGGAAAGAATGGAGTTTTTGGCAGGTTCACATTGTTAAGAGCCATTTATTTGAGAGATCTCAATTTTTTTCCAGAGGAGAGAGAATGTATTTCTTTTAATTATATGGAACATTGACTTTTTAGGTAACTGAAAATACCCTTTAAGAAACACTTTATTATTTTACAGGTGTTTTCATGTTTTGGACAGAGAACATTTTTAATATACTAAATGGCATAAGGTTGCATAAACTGAACAATTTATTAATAGTTTTGAGTCCGATCACCTTGTAGATAAGAAAAAATCTGGAGAGAAGAAGTATTTTTCTAAGAGAGAAGCTGCTCTGAGAATAAATTATTTCCTCGAAGACACAAAGAAAATTATTGGGTTTTTGCCCAACATTTGAAGCTTTCAAAAATGTGCTTTTAAAGTTTTAAAAAATCATGTTTTAGGAATGGACTACATATGTCCTTTATTATGTATATTACCATGCATATGATTTATTATGTATATGATGTTTTTTGAGATGACAATACTCCCCACTTTAATCTTTTTATTTTCAGAAAAACAAAGGAAGCTATGCAATGTATCAGATATACAGACCTATTATATGCTGTTTCTGACTATGGAAACAGTATTCACCGGAATGATTGATGTTTTAGCTAGTTCGCCCTACCATAGCCAGGAAATTCTGAACAATTATGGTGGAAATCAGAGAACCATCAATCAAATCAAATTTGACATCCACCCCACCTCCCCCATTAACAGTTAGGAAAAGCATATTTGTCCATCTGGTCCCTTTTTGAAAGGCATCAAAAGTTTTGATTTGTTTTCCCTGTGCATACCATGATAACTAATAAGTTATTAGAAAAGATTTTTACAGTAAGTTGCCTTCTATAGACAAGGTATATTTTAATGAAGGTACTAGAACAACTATGAGAACCGAACAAATGAAAATTCTGATGTCCTTTCCCCTGAGGTTTGAAAAAAATTGACATATTTTTCATGACACTGGTGTATTTTCTCAGGTGGTAATAAAACAGAGTTTACATATTGACTCTCACACTTACAGCTACTAGAAGCCCGGTGCATGAAATGTGTCCCTAGGCCTGGCTCATGATCAGGGCCAATCAGGCTCCCCCTCTCCTGGCCTCCCCGCCTCCTCCTTCCCTCGCTCCCTCAGTGCTGGTCACCTGCCATGTTCTTCTCAGCCCCCTGGTGGTCAGTGCATGTCATATCGAGAGATCGAACTCCCAAGGGACAATTTGCATATTAGCCTTTTATTATATAGGATCATCATTTTATAATTTATAATTTTGGCTTAGGCTTAGAACTTACTGAGAACTATCTGGACAATGATTCTATGCTCCATTTAGTACATTTGGATCAAATAAGGTTTTGATCAACTTGCAAGACAGAATTTCATGAAAACTTCCAGGGATGCAATGTGAAAGTTGAGTTAAAGTACAGAAAAAACTGGATGTAAGATGACCTGTGGAAAATAATTGTAGTAGTCTAGATATTAGGCAAAAAGAGTCCTAGACAAAGATGGTAGTGGTAGGTTAGACTATAAAAGGGCAACAAAACTCCAAATTAACAAAAAATAGTGACTTACGAGATGTATATAGTAAGATAAGTGGATGACAGAAAGTAACTCCTAGGTATTGAGTTTTTGGTATATAGACTGGAATGTAAATTTGACAGTACACACACTGTGGCACAAAGGGAAAAATAATTGGAAAAAATGATATCGATTTTGACTTAGATATATTAATATTGAAGTGATGGTGATACAAGCAATCAAAATTTCCAAAATGCATATAATTGATGGGAGAAGGTTCTTCTGAATCACGGAACTGTGTTGAACACAGAGGATGGATACTTGGTAGTCATCTATACAGAAATTACAGCTGAAGCCCTAAAAAAGGGCTCAACATTTTCTAAGGGCCATGCATTTGCATAAAACTATAAGCTCAGAAATGCTAGAAATTATATACCAGCTTAGGGAGAAATATTTTAAGGAAGTGCTATGGAAACACATAGAAGAATTTACATACTAGAAATAGATTAACTGATATAGAACAGATTATATTGAACCTGTCTTTCCTTTGTTTAATGTTGAAAGTATTAATGGTATCCCCATTTTTCCCCCCATTGACCCCTTCCACCCTGCTCCCACTCCCCCAGGTCTTCACTGCACTTTTGTCTGTGTCTATGGGCTATGCATATATACACATCATTTGAACTTGTCTTTTAACTGTTCTGTTAATGGAGTCTTCTGATATTAATTTTAGAAGATTCAATATAAGTTGTAATCCCTTTTGTTACTTAAATTTTTATTAAAATACTAGAGGCCCAGTGTACAAAATTCGTGCACTTGGGAGGGTCCCTCAGCCTGGCCTGTGCCCTCTAGCAATCTGGGACCCCTCAGAGGATGTACGACTGATAGCTTAGTGGGCCTAAGCCATCAGTCGGACATCCTTAGCATTGCCACGGAAGCGGGAGAGGCTCCCACCACTGCCGCTGTGCTCGCCAGCCGTGAGCCTGGCTTCTGGCTGAGCGGCACTCCACCTGGGGAGTGCACTGACCACCAGGGGGCAGCTCCTGCTTTGAGTGTCTGCCCTCTGGTGGTCAGTGTGCATCATAGTGACCAGTCATTCCACCATTTGGTCATTTGCATATTAGCCTTTTATTATGTAAGATACAATGTAGATGAGGCCCCCTAGAACCATAAGAAATGCAAAAATTTCACTCTTAACTCATTCTTGAATTGCTCCCACTTAAAATCAAATGCCCCCCCCCCCCGGGGGGGGCATATGCTGCACCTTGGGAACCACTGGGCTTGACACTTTTCCTCTCTGAGCTTCATTTCTGAATACATACTCATATACCATGGGAATTGTAATCTCTTCTCTGCCTACCTCACTGGGTTGTCATGAGAAGGTTCTGAGCTAATAAACCTAGAAATGTTTCATCAAGTAAGTGATGTCTAAACAGGAAGGGATTGTTATTTTTAAGCTCACAGGTACCCTCACAGGTAGCAGGTGCTGATTAGGGGAGCAGGGCATGATTGTTTCCTGGGACTGTAGCTATGGAAGCTTTGCAGAGGGTTCCGCAGCCCTGGGAGGGGCGGGGTCTGGCCAGCAGCCCTGTAGCGGTGGTTGTCCCTGGAAGCGCTCCAGGGGGGCAGGGAGTTAGGAGGGCGCTAGGGGGGCAGCGAGGCCGAAGGGGGAGTTACTATCAAACCTTTCTGCTTGGCACCATTCTTTAAATTGTATGTGGCTGTTTACAGCAGCTGTACGGGCTCAGATCTCCTGGAGTTGGATGGGGGCCGGGACAGGGCCGAGTCAGGCAGGCTAGGAAGGCGGGTTTAGCTGCACCCCCAGTGAGGTTCAGCGGAAGGGCTTCCACTGTGGAGACCATGCTGCTGCTGTTGTGAGGGGAGGGTCTAACTCTGGGGGCCTGCTCAGGCCTGCCTCCACCCGGATTTGGAGTTGTAGGGAAGAGAGGTGTGCCCGCCCCCAGCAGAGGGGGCTCCGCAGTGGCAGGCGTGGGCCTAGGGTGCCTCAGGGACGCTGATGGGTGGTTGCTGACCTGGCAGGGGTGGCGGAGGAAGAGATCGGGAGTCAGGCTGCAGCTACCCCTGAGGCTGGGTCTTCTCCCCATCCGGTCAGCCTCCCCGTCCCCCCAGGGGTGCAGGGGTTGGGGTAGGGTGTCCGACTGTCCCCCTGGGGGTGAGGGGGCTGGGGTAAGGTGTCTGTGCAGGGGGATTCGAAGAGCTCCAGGTGGCTGCTTCCTCTTCCTTCTTTGAAGTCTGGGCTCCTGTCAGGCGCTCTCCTTAGACCCCTGGGATCTTGGCTCCAGCCATCCGCCCCCTGGTGTGCGCATCAATATGCAATTGGTCCTCATGGGGACTCTGTAATGGCAATTAGCATATTACCTCTTTATATGTATAGATTTTTTAAATGGTGAGACTTTTCCATACTAATTACTAGAACATTGTATTTTCAAATCTTTCTCTTTAAGAAGCTAAGTAAATTTAAGAAGCTCCTCAAATTTTCCCTAATTTAAAAACATTTAGTTTACTTCTTTTTTTTTTCTTTCAGTCTTTTTTTTTTCAGATATATTTTATTGATTTTTTACAGAGAGAAAGGGAGAGAGACAGAGAGTTAGAAACATCCATGAGAGAGAAACATCAATCAGCTGCCTCTTGCACACTCCCTACTGGGGATGTGTCCACAACCAAGGTACATGCCCTTGACCGGAATCAAACCTGGGACCCTTCAGTCCACAGGCCGACGCTCTATCCACTGAGCCAAACTGGTTATGGCTTCTTTCAGTCTTGACACTTATAGTTAAATGATATGAATACTAGTAAAGTTAACTAGACTGGTTTTACTTATGGAACCATGGTTTATTATAAAGCCAGTCCACATGTGTAATCTGTTCCTGAGACTTCATTTATGATTATATGTATGTTTAGGAAATCATTATTTATAAGCTATTTACTGTTTTGAAGAGAAGATTAGAGTTTTGAAAACAGGGTAAGTAGAATATTATTATTGCTAAGTTCTTTTTTTTTTTATCCTGTTTCTGCTTTAGAAATGCTCAGCACATCTAACATTGTAGAATTATAAGAAGATGACTTTTATGCAAAGACAAGATACATTCTCCGGTTATGAGTTTATATGTACTGATCTTCACAAAACCACTTTCTCATATTTTGTTCTTCAGAGATCTTAACATTCAGCGCATGATGCTTACAAAATTCTGGGGGAAAATCAGATTGTCATTATTTTTTCATAGTGTTATCTTCTTTCTGGGAAACAGAAATACCCAAATAAAACAGAATGCTTAATAAGGAATATATGAATGGATTCAGAAAGCATGAAAAATTAATTACTTTATTCTAGTGTTAAAATAATTAAATCTTATGTGTAATTACCAAAAAATAGATTGATTTCAATATAGATATTTTTTGTTTATTGAATTTATTGTGGTGACACTGGTTATCAAAATTATATAGGTTTCAGGTGCACAATTCTACAGCATAACATCTCTACACTGTATTGTGTGTTCACCACCCCAAGTGGTCTCTGTCCATCACCATTTATGCCCCCTATTCCCTTCTCCACTGCCCCCAACTTCCATCCCCACAATCACCACACTCTTGTCCATGTCCATGAGTTTTTTCCTTTTGCTTAATAATGCAGATTTAAGCAAAATTTAAAAAGTTATTATAACTTAAAATTAATAAATCTCCAACCATCATTTAATAAGTATAAATGAAGATAAAATACAGTATATGTGAGGTTCAACTTTGTTTCACATGGAATTTTATGACTATCTGAAAGTTTGTGAATTTTTTACAAAAGAGTAAAAATATAGGAAAATATATATGCTGTTCATTATAGCCAGCTTGATAATGAGATCAGTATTTAATATATGGTGTACAGAAATCGCATTGCAACTAACATTCTCATGAGATAATAATGAATCAGCATGAGTCTACATCACTTAAACTTTATATAATTTAAGAGTTACAATTACACAGTTATACATTGGTGATGGAAGGTAATTCTTGAAATTTTTAGAAAAATTTCTTACATTATTTATGATTAAACATCCTATACAACTTCCTTCCTTTCTTTTTTTCTTCTTTTTTTTGAGAAAAGGAGAGGGAGAGGGAGAGAGAGACAGAAACATAAATGATGAGAGAGAATCATTGATCTGACGCCTACGGCATCCACCACTGGGGATCAAGCCTGCAACCTGGGCATGTGCTTTGATGGGGAATTGAACCATGACTTCCTGGTTCATAGGTCGATGCTAAACCACTAAGCCATGCCAGCCAGGCTCCTTTGCAATTTTTAAAAAATTACACTCATGCTTCAAATGCTTGTTTGCCATGGAGAATAAATATGGGCTTGATATTAACTTAGAATTTTAAAAATAGTGATAAAATAGTAATTAATTTATAAAATAAATATGCTATTATGCTTTCAATATTTATTCTGTAATCAATAGTCTAAACGTTCAAAATATTTTTTTTTAACCATATTGAGTATGTAACCATTATTTTTATGTGATTAGAAATTTTTAATGTTTGGCTGTTTAATAAGCAAATGTAGGAGATTGATTTATTTTCTTCTTGGCAAATTATATATGTTATTAATAATATTTAAATCTGTTTATGCCTCACCACCTTTGCATGTACTATAATAGCAGGAGTAACAACTTAGACCCCTTTTCTTTGATTAAGTGGTCAGTAACTTTATAATTTAGTTCTAATATTTCCCAAGGGACTGGTAATGATTATTATTTTACTAGTGACCCAGTGCATGGATTCCTGCACATTGAAAGGAAATTAATTAGAAGGTGGCCAGGGGGGCAAGACTGGGTGAGCTGGGCCAGACATGCCCTGGAGCCAACCTGCCGTGGTCCCTCCCTGCCGGCCACACCTGGGGTGGCGCCATGGCTCAAAGGGCATCTGCGCAGTGAGCAGAGTCCCTCCAGCAGGTGGGGTCCCTCAGCCTGGCCTGCAGGGATTGGCCAAAACCGGCTCTCCGACATCCCCAAGGGGTTCCAGAGTGGGAGAGGGCACTCTGCAAAGTTGCTGTCATGCAGGGTGTGGAACGCAAATGCAAGCGTACAGTAAACTAGATTTGGGGTCAACAGTGCCCTAGCAACAACATAACCCATGGCTGAAGGTGGAATTGTGCGGATCTGTGAGGAATTGGGCTCCCTCATCTCTGGTTTTTGGGTGTGTCACCAGGGAATTGCAGCTCTGCAGCTCCTGCTTTGAGCGTCTGACCTCTGGTGGTTAGTGCGTGTCATAGCTACTGGTGGGATGGGCACTTAGCATATTAGCTTTTTATATAGAGAGAAATTGGCAAATAAAATTACTTAAGTGAATATATTTTCACACTAACAACTTGAATTAACTGCAGCAATAGATTCTGTAATGTATAAATTTTGTAATAATCCTGTAATAACTGAAATTCTGTTATATTATTTATAAATATATGGAATTTTATTATTATTTTTAAATTCATAAATATACTTTTTTATGTTTATTATTTAAAGTAAAATAATGGTAAAGAACAATCTTTTTAACAAATGGTGCTTGGAAACTCTATACCAACATGCAATAGAAAGAAGCTAGACCATTACATAACACATTAAACAAAAATTATTTTAAAATAAATTAGCCTGACCTGTGTGGATCAGTGATTGAGCATTGACCCATGAACCAAGAGGTCACTGGTTAGGTTCCAAGTCATGGCACATGACTGGGTTGTGAGCTTGATCCCCAGGAGAGGGTATACAAGAGGCAGCCAATTGATGATGTTTCTCTCTCATAGATGTTTCTAGCTCTCTATTCCTCTCCCTTCTTCTCTCTCTAAAATCAATTAAAAAATAGTTAAAATTTAATTAATTAATTAATTAATTGATTAAATACCTAAATATAGAGCTAACACTATTGCCGGGAGCCGGTCCATCCTTGCTGTTTCAAGGGACCTGGCATATATGGCATACTGTCCTTAAAATGTTTGCTCACCTTCTTGGCACTATGTGTTTTAACCAAGGTCTCTGAGAAAGGTTGTTTCCCCAGGTAGGGATTTTCCCCTGAAGTTAGGGAGGGAATAAAACCTCTTAACTAGTGCCAGGTGGGTAATTAATCACTTTAACTATGAACAATCATGCTTAAGCTACATAATCTTTACTCCCTGGAATGGAGATAAGAAACACCCTAACCTTTGTAATAGAGATTGATAGGATTGAATCAACTGGTATAAATACAGATGTAATAAGACAGCAAGACTCAGAACTTAGAATACAGAGCTTAGAACACAGAACTTAGAAGACAGGACTGAGAAGACAGAACCTACACAGAACCTACAGACAGAAGAACTTCGCTGGAGAGAACATGGCAAAAGATCCTGGACTGAACCTGACTACAGAAATTGGCAAGAGAACCTGACTAGAACCTGGTAACTGAACCTGGCTGGAGAACCTGGACAGAACCTGGCTGGAGAACCTAGCGAGGGAACTTGGCTACAGAACCTGGCTGGAGAACCTGGAGAACCTGGCTGGAGAACCTAGCAAGACAACATGGACACAGAACCTGGCTGGAGATCCAAAGAAGAACCTCTCTGGAGATCCAGACCAGAACTTGGCTGGAGATCCTGGCTGGAGATCCTGGCTAGGCTGCTGATCAACTGAACGCTGTCTCCGTGTCCTTCCTTCTTTGCCGACTCCGTCTACACCTTTGGGGACCCATGGACCCGCTGGGGCTGGACCCCGGCACACTATAAAACTTTCAGAAGAAAAAATATGGAAAATTTTCATGATATTGGATTTGGATATAATTTCTTGGATATGACAGCAAAGAACTGACAACAACAAAACAAATGTAAATTCATTCAAATTATAAAATAACCTGAAAGATATTATCTAGAGAATGAAAAGATAACTCACAAAATAAATATTGAGAATGCATATTTCTGAAAGGGGTTGCATATGGAGAATACAGAAAGAGCTGCTGAAACTCAACAACAGAAAATAAAAATCCAATTAAAAAATAAGCAAAGGATTTGAATAGACATATCTAGAAAGAAGATCTACAAATAACTAATAAGCACATGGGATTATGATCAACATCACAAGCCATTAGGGAAATATAAATCAAAACCAAAATGAGGTATCACTACACATGCATTGAGGATGGCTATTATAACAAACAAACACAGATCCTTTGATCATTTTGTTAAAAATATATTTTATTGATTTTTTACAGAGAGGAAGGGAGGAGGATAGAGAGTTAGATACATCGATCAGCCGCCTCTTGCACACACCCCACCAGGGTTTTGCCTGCAACCAAGGTACACGCCCTTGACCGGAATCAAACCCGGGACCTTTTAGTCCACAGGCTGATGCTCTATCCACTGAGCCAAACCGGTTACAGCCTTTGATCATTTTTTAATGGGATTGTTCTTTTGGCCTTGATTTGTATACATTATTTATAAATTTTAGATATTAACACCTTATCAGATGTATTACTGGCTAATATATTCTCCAATTCAGTGGGTTGTCTTTTCGTGTTGTTAATGTTTTCTGTTACTGTGCAAAACTTTTGTAGTTTGATGTAGTCCCATTTGTTTATTTTTTTCTTTTGTTTCTCTTGCCTGAGGAGATACATCAGAAAAAAATACTGCTACCAGAAATACCTGAGATTTTACTGCCTATGTTATCTTCCAGGATTTTTATGGTTTTGGACTTACATTTAAGTCTTTAATCCATTTTGAGTTTACTCCTGTGTATGGTGTAAGAAGGTAGTCTAGTTTCTTTCTTTCTTTCTCTCTCTTTCTTTCTTTCTTTCTTTCTTTCTTTCTTTCTTTCTTTCTTTCTTTCTTTCTTCCTTCCTTCCTTCCTTCCTTCCTTCCTTCCTTCCTTCCTTCCTTCCTTCCTTCCTTCCTTTTTTTTTTGCATGTATCTGTCCAATTTTCCCACTACCATTTACTGAATAGACTGAATAGACACTTCTCCAAAAAGGACATACAGATGGCCAATAGACATAGGGAAAGATGCTCAATGTCACTAAACATCAAAGACATTCAATTCAAAACACAATGAGATATTACCGCAGGCCTGTCAGATGGCTATCATCAATAAATCAACAAACAACAAGTGTTGATGAGGATGTGGAGAAATGGGAATGCTTGTGCACTGTTAGTGGGATTGCAGATTGGTACAGCCACTGTGGAAGACAGTATGGAGATAGGTCAAAAAATGAAACTACTTTATTACCCAGCAATTCCATTTTTGGGAATATATCTAAAACAAACACAATACTCTAGTTCTAAAAATTATATGCCCCCTATGTTAATTGCAGCATTATTTACAATAGCCAATATTTGAAAGCAGCCCAAGTGTCCATCAGTAGATGAATACATGAAAAAGCTGTAGTACATTTACACAATGGAATACTACTTGGCCTTAGAAAAGATGGGAATCTTATAATTTGCATAAGCATAGATGGACCTGGGGAATATTATGCTAAGTGAAATAAGACAGCCAGAGAAAGACAAATACAATATGATTTCAATTATAAGTGAAATCCAATGAACAAAATAATTTAACAAACAAAATAGGAGCATACTCATATAGAGAACAGACTGACATCCTTCAGAAGGGAGTGGTTTTTTTTTGGGGGGGGCAGGTGAAAAAGGTGAAGGGATTAAGCAAACAAAAAAACAAATTAAAAAAAAGAAAGAAAACAAACAAACAACAGTATGGTGATTGCAAGAGGAAAAGTGGGGGTTGACGGAGGTGAAAGAGGGTAAAAGGGGCATAAATGGTGATGGAAGGAGACATGAAATTAGGTGGTGAACACTTGATACAATATACAGATAATGTATTATAGCATTGTACACTTGAAACCTGTATAATTTTATTAATCAATGTCACCCCAATAAAAATTTAAAAAATGAAAAATACTAAGTTTTTGATAGAGATACGGAACAATGGAAATTCTCTGTATTGCTGTGGAAAACAGTTGGGAAATTCTTCAGAAAGCTAAATATAGAATTACCATATAAATCAGCAATTCTACTTCTAGATATAGACCCAGAAAAGTTAAAAGTGGAGACTCAAACAGATACTTGCATACAAATACTTATGACAATATTACTCAGAGAAGCTGAAAGATGGGAGCAACCCAAATATCTACCATCTAATGAATGGATAAACAAAATGTGATATATACCTGCAATGAAATATGATTCAGACTTTAAAAGGAAGGAAATTCTGACACGTACTACAACATAGATGAACCTTAAAAACATTATGCTAAGTGAAATAAGCCATATGAAAATTACAAGTATTATATGATTGCACTTATAAGTGGTACCTAGACTAAACAAATTCATAGAGACTAAAGTAGATGGAGGTTACTAGGACTGGTTGGAAGGGGAAGTAGGGTTTACTATTTAATTAATAGGTGGAGTTTTTAGTTGGGATACAAATTTTCCTGAGGTGGATAGTGGTGATAACTACACAATGTGAATATATATAATACTATAACTGCACTCTTAAAAATAGTTAAACTGGTAAATATTGCCCCATCTGGGGTTCTCAGTAGCTAGAGCATCCATCTGTGCACATAAGGGTCATGCATTTGATTGCCAGTCAAGGGCTGCATGTTCAAACTCCCTGGTCCCCAGTCTGGCTGCATGCAGGAGGCAACCAATTAATGTGTCTCTCTCATGTTGATGTTTCTCTCTCTTTCTCTTTCTCCCTCCCTCCCTTCTACTTTCTCTTAAAAACCAAATCAATGGAAAAATATCCTTGGATGAGGATTAACAACAAAAATTAAATTAAATGGTAAATTTTATGTTAGTACTAGAGGCCCAGTGCACAAAATTTGTGCATTGGGGGGGGGGAGGTTCCTCAGCCCTGCCTGCACCCTCTCACAGTCCAGAAGCCTTCAGGAAGTGGGCCTAAGCCATCAGTCATACATCCTTAGAGCTGCTGTGGAGGCAGGAGAGGCTCCCGTCACCACTGCTGTGCTTGCCAGCCATGAGCCAGGCTTCTGGCTGAGCAGCGCTCCCCCTGTGGGAGTGCACTGACTACCAGGGGGCAGCTCCTGTGTTGAGTGTCTTCCCCCTGGTGGTAAGTGCACATCATAGCAACCAGCCATTCTGCCATTCAGTCGATTTGCATATTAGCTTTTTATTATATAGGATATTTGTTACAATTAAAAAATAAACACACACAAAAAACTCTATTTTCAAAGCCAAGAATACTGATGTTGTTGGCTCTGTTCCTAATAGAGTAGAAACCTAAAAAAATGAACTCTACCCACAAATACCCAGAGATCTTTCTGGATTCAGCGACGAGACACAAAGGGATGCATGGGAGCAGCAAGTTGTGATCTGAAGTTCCAGGGTCACCCTGGAACCTGTAGAACTTTCCTTTTATATCTCTTTCCCCAACAATTTTCTTACCAGAGATCCTTATTTAGGTTTAAGGTACTTACCATGTGTTCCTAGACTCATCAGAGACTAGAGTCTAAAAACTTAAAATTTAGACACTAAAATCTAAGAGTCTAGAGACTAAAGACTAAAAGATTCTCTAGGGTCTTTCTCCCAGCCTGCACCTCCACAAAGGTGAAATTGTTTACTTTGAGAACAGGCTATACACTTTTAAATGGGTATTTCTTTTGGAAATAAAAGCTGAGTTGTAAGCAGCAATGACTTTTGACCACCTCCTCTTCTCACCACTGTCGGAATAGGACCTCAATTTGCCACATCCATTGGGAATGCGGAGGAGCAGTGCCCTTCAGGATGCCCAGAATGGCCTCAGCTAACAACTATCTCATTTCTCATTTCTCTAAAGGTTCTGCGGTTGAGTAGCTCATGGCAGAGTCCTAGGTGATGAACAAGAAGCCTCTGAGCCTCAGCCCACCAGAGAGATGCTAGGAGGATAAGATGTAGTTCTGAAGATGACTTGGTAGATTAGAGACCATCCCAGGGGAAAACTTGGTAGGCATATACGGAAGATGGCAGGGCCACATGAGCAAAGGATCCTAGGCTGCTCTGTCTCCACAGAGAATCATCTTCATTCAGAAGCACTTGGATTGAATGGGGACATTTTGACTCCACAAAATCCATAAAACTTTTAGAACGTGCCAGTTCCAGCTGATTTCTCCTGAGATCTTACAATTGGAATCCAGGTCTCTTAGTTAATACCTTTAGGGAGACACTTCAGTTCTTTCCTCTGCTGCCCACACTGACCAAATACAAAGGAGAGAGGGGGCCTTCAGAGAAGGGAGCTCCCTATGATTTTTGGAGGAAGGGTCAGAAAAGTTTCCTCTGTGGAACAAAGAAACTTTAAATCAAGGGAAAGAGCTTCACCCAAACATGTGAACCCCACAATTATGTACTGACATGCCGATGGGCAGGAAAGGGGATATGGCATGACACTGCTCTATTCTTCTAGGTTTTTGTTTGTTTGTTTGTTTTTGTTTGTTTAAAATTTATTTTTTTTTCTTTAAACACTTTTTAAAATTACAGTTGACATGTAATTGTATATTCATTTCAGGTGTACAACCTAATGATTATATAATTTACTAACTTATCACCCCAATAAATGTAGTACCTATGTAACATCATTCATAGTTATTACAATATTATTGACTATATTTCTTATGCTGTACTTGGCATTCCCATGAGTAGGCTATAACTACTACTTTGTACTTCTTAATCCTTTCACTTTTTTCACCCATCCCCTTCCCATCTGACAACCATCAAAATATTCTCTGTGCCTATGCGTCTCTTTCTGTTCTGCTTATTTATTTATTTATTTAGATTCAGTTGTTGATAGATATGAATTTATTGCCATTTTATTCATATTTTAATAACTTTTTTTTCTTAAAGAAAATCCTTTAACATTTCATGTAATACTGGTTTGGTGGTGATGAACTCCTTTAGTTTTTTCTTGTCTGGAAAGCTTTTCATGTGCCCTTTAATTCTAATCTTTTAGGTATGCTGTAAGTCCAGGTAGGGCCTAGAATGTCCAGAGCTCCAGGCTGGTCTTGGCTTCAATCAGCATTTTCAACTTCCCCAATTGCACTGCACATGTATCCATTTCTGTTTGAGCCTGCTGACTGCCACAAAAATATTTCCCTAGCTTTTAATGGAGCAGATGTGTAGTGATCTGCTGGTGCTGTCTCGATGCTTCAAACAAGTCCTAGGTCTCTGGTATGTATTGTTATGGTGGTTTGTATATTGAAGAACTGACATATTTCAGGGAGAGAAAAGTGCCACCCAAAAGATTTTCTGCTCATGTTCAAGTATCAAAAAATCAGTGAGAAGATTGGACTACTTACTCAAGCCTATGAATCCCTCAACTTGCTTGTGGTGGGGTCCAGCAATTTGAAGTTACAAATGCTGTGTTTGGGAGCACTTAATAAACATCTAAACAGGTTTTCACTTGAAGACATTGTAGACTTTCTCAAAAAAAGAACAGAAATGTGCGCCCCTTAATTTTCACTTTATGGATTAATGATGACTTGCCTTCAAGGACAGACAACTTCACTCAAAAGTGCATCAAAACCCTTCCAATCTCAGGTGACTAATACAAAAAAAACCACAAACAAACAAACAAAAACATCTTGAAAGCTTCTTGAATGATGTAGAACAACTTTAGAGGGAAGTAATGGAGGATCCGAATAAAAATACTCATCATAAGAAGATCTACAACCGTCTGCTCAAGAAACTGCAAGATGGAAACAGAGTGCAGGTACTGGAGGAACAGAAATGCCTGAAAACTCAAGATACATGAGTGAACAGGTAAAGAGAGGAGTGTAAAAACCTCGACTGAAACCATGATGAATGGCATAAGCTTGCCTGATGTCTTTAGAGATGATCACATGATGACCACTGGTAATTAGAGAAAAAGAGTAAGTTACAAAATGGATATAACTTAGTATATAGTCAGGATTTCATTTGAAGGAACTCACTGATGCTCTTAACTGTTTTTCTGTTTTTTTTTTGTGTGTGTGTGTTTTTTTTTTAAAGTGAAGAAAAATCATATAAATGAAGAGCTTAGAGGATAAATAAGCCTCCAAACATAGCAAGTATCTTAAGTCTCAAAAACTTCAAATACTGCCTAAAGTACATCAAGAACACAATGAAATTTCAAAGAAAATCAATTGAGGAAGAAATTCACTGCCCAGAAATAGACAGAAAAAAAAAATCCAAAGCAAATAGAAACATGAACTACACATATAGCAGAAGACATGGATGAAGAATTACAAAACCATTTCCTTCTATCAAAGCCAGATTTGTTTTGATGAGAAAGGTATTCAAGAAAGTTGAATGGCAGGTCTGTCAATTGAGAGAAAGCTCAATATGCAAAGAAAAAAAAACCTATCACAACAGACAAACACTAGTGAAAGTCAGGTTTAAGTTCTAGCCTTTTCCAAGTGACCCTTCTGCTCCTGCTATTTCACAGGCAGCCAACAGAGGCCTGGAAGTGTCAGGATCCCCTGGGTCATCAGGTCTCCTGGACGGAAGTGGGCCACGCTGAGAGGGCTCGGGGATCCAGGTGACAAGCAGTATTAAATCAGCTTTCACAACAATGGGTCCCTGAACAGCGGCAATCACAGCATGACCTTTGCCTGCTGGTGCTCTTTAAAAGGAATTTTGATTTATATTTTTAGTTCAACTGTTATTTAATTGATGCTGTAATTGGTCTTGTTGAAGTTGATAGTGGTATAATACCTTAGATAGTATTTTTCAAATATAGATTTTTTAATATAATTCTATGAATATATTATTTCCATTTTGTAAGATCTAATAGAATTAGGTGTATAAATGTTATCTAAACAATAATTGAAGTTTGACATGGATAGAGATGTTTAAAACAGTAAAGTCCATTTATATTAACAACAACAACATCATACAAGAAAGGAAAAAAAAAAACTCTTTGAGTACTAACACCAAACTAATCTATTTGAATCCTTAACTTATACATCAGAAATGTTACTTTTTTTCACAGAACTAGACATTTATAATTATAAATAGTAGTCTAGTATTTCACCACAGTGATAGCAGGAAGATTTTAAAAAAAAACAGATAAATTTATTTATGAGTTCAATTATTACTTCTATTTATGCCCTTTTATATAACTACACTAGTATTTGAAAGGACACTAAACTCAATAGGTTTACTCATATATTATTTATAGGCCATGTCCTTTATAGATTTTTGTCTTAGGATTTTTTCTCTATGTAGGGTATTGTTCTTCATATTTTACTTTTCTGTAGGTCACAAAATAATATTTTTCTCAATAAAATTTTGAAGCTCCTCATCTAAAAAAATCCATCAACTTGTTATTAAATGTATGAACTGGAAGGACTGACCAAAGTAGTGAAACAGAATGTCAGAACAAACTGAATTTGCAGTTTGAGCCTGAGAGCTCACCAGACGTCCTCCTCGGGACCAATTCATCTTCAAATACACATAGTCTTTCAAATAATACCTCACCATGCTGATGCCTATACTAGAAGCTAGGATCAAAAACTGTAAATCGTTTTGTCACCATGAGTTGTATGAAGCAATCAATCTCTATCCCTTGGGATAAGAATATTGTGAAAAAAAATGAAAAGAAAAAAAATTGTATTTCACTCATCATGAACTAGTGAATAACTTTCAAATTTTTGTCTTGTCTATATATATATGTGTATATATATATATGTTTATATTTATATATATATATATATTTATATATATATTTGCTAGGAACCATGTTTTCAGCATTAATATTTCTTCACAGTAAACATATTTGAAAGGCTAGGATGAAACTTCACCTTTTAAGATATTTTTGCTATATATTGGTAGTTATTCTGGGTTTTGATTTTCAGAAGTACTATGTTTCAAGAAAAGGTGCATGAATTTCTTTAATTATTATTATTTTTTGTATATTGTAGGCTCATAATGGATTTTTACTGCCCACTCCGTTAGGATTTTCCATTGCTTGAGTTATTTTTATGTGAATTAAATGACAGTGTTTTCTTTAAATTTTAAAGGTGCAGTTCTTCACTACATATCAAGCAGTGAAATCAAGTAGAAAGTGCATTGGATCAAATGCTTAAGTGGATCCTCAAGTGTTATTGCTCACATCCTCTCTCTCAAGGGCAGTGCTGCTTGTACCCAACTCCTTTGTAGTGAATGTGTATAGCAGTATATCTGCGCGTTTTTGTTGTAACACTTTTATGGAAGAACAGAACAATGACTTGGCCATTGAATGAGTAAGGATCTTTCTTGACATGCAATGTGTCTGTAACATAACATAGAGACATATTAGGGGAGATCATGTTCTTGATAAGGAGAATTTTCCAGTTTTGACAGTAACAGGAAACTTACTAGAAACATTTTTATTAATGCAATCAACTTAGATGTTATTAGACCTTCAAATGCATACACATCTATTTCTGTGAATATATATGTATTTTGTAATGTAGACATAATAGTGGTTTTTAGAGTTTTAACTTTTCAAATATTCCAAATAAGCAATACATTTATTCTTGTACCTACCACAGTATCCAAAGCTGTGATGTGTGTTTAGCTGAGCAGTGATAAGGACAAAGGCTGTGGAGATATGACATGCTAAACATTCATTGGATTAAAATAAATAAATCAATAGACAAATAAATAAATATTGTACTTTTTGCCAAGTTTTGTAACTGAATTATATATTGCATGCAAACAAATAAAATGCTCAAACACTGGCCTGCACTAGTTAAGATAGATATGGAATTTTACATGGAAAAAAATCAATAAATTTAGTGTCCTATGTATAATATACATTTTATATGTGGATAGATGGCATCCATATTTAAAATGTAGATATAAGCAATCAAATTTAAATATATGGACTGCACCTTTATTTAGTGTGGTAGTTTTCAATTCTTTTATATAGTTTATAAACTTGACTTTGCCTGGGAATTTTAGGAATTTGAAAGATTCAAGAATTTATCTAGGAAACTTTATGTTATCATTAGGCCATCCCATCTTTTCCCTCTCTTCATTCAATATAGCTTTCATTCTCATTGTCTGATGGGCTGTCTTTACCATTCCATTTCATCTGTTGGCCTTAGGGACTTAATGACAATTTTAGTGATTACTTACAGATTTGTATGCTGCATATGTGTGTGTACATTTTATATTCCTCATAGGAAATGATCAATAATGAAAAAAGAATTAGTGTTTTTAATAAACTCAGACTCTGAATAAGAGTAAAGGAGAATAATTAGGAAGTTCACATACATTTTCATAGAGTATGATGGAAAACATGGCCGATGATTATGAAAATTATTTGGTGGGGTTTTTGTTTGGAATAATTATTTGATTGTCCCAAACTCTCTATAAACTATAAATTTTGAAAAAAAGAAATCATGCCCTGGACAAGTTGGAGTGTTGTCGCATACACCAAAAGGTTGCAGGTTCAATTCCCTGTCAGGGCACATACCAAGGTTGCAGGCTGATTCCTGGTCAGGGTGAGTAATGGAGGTAACTGATCCATGTTTCTTTCTCATCTCTCTCTCTATCTCTGTCTCTCGCTCTCTCTCTTTCTCCCACCCCCTCCCCCCAAACAAATTAAACACACACACACACACACACACACACACACACACACACACACATCCTCAGGTGAAAATTAAAATATATGAAAACATATCCTTGGGTAAGGGTTTTTAAAAAAATCAAAATTTGAGGCAAATTTGAATAAAAGTATCCTTATTTTTAATTCTATTTTGAAATCCAATCGCTTAAGTTAAATATTTCTAAAACATAAAACTACCATTTAATTTGGGGATATCTACATTGAGTGGAATTTGATGGCTTTTTTCCATATTATCCTGAGATTCTAGTGGTATAAACTTTATAAATGTACAAAATTTTCTCTCCTCAGCAAGCTTGTTGCTTTACTTTAAATAAAATCCTTTACTAAATGTCAGCTCTTTTATATTTTGTTACTGCCAAAATCAAAGTGGGAGAAAATGGTTTTTGACCAATTTTGGAGTAATAAAAACAATTATCAGTTTAGATAGGTCTTCTTATTTTAAGATTGTATTATACATGGTAGACACATTGGATGTTTGGATATTGCTTCTGATAGGACAAATTATCTGAGAGTACGAGTGATAATCGGGAATAGCTAACTATTGTATAAAGCATTAATAAACATATTCAGATGTCTTCAGTAGTTAAATACATAAAGCTAAAGAAACTGAGAAACAAATTAGCTATTTAAGTGTTGCAACTGAGCATTCTGAAAGTCATATCAGAATACAGCACTCATTTAGAAAATCCTTAAATAGTTTCTACACAAAATCTCTTTATTTCATTATAGTACAGAAGATTTAGTGGCCTGACCTAGTATTACTGATTGATAAAACTGCAAATAATGTAATTGAGTCATTACCCTAACACTGTGCTAAGAGATTTATGTCATTCTCTTATTTTTTTCCTCATGTCATAGCTACTGTTACAGTGGTATTGCAGCGGGAGAAATTGGAAGCCAGATTATTTTTAAATATATTTTTTATTATTGATAATATTACAGATATCTCCCATTTTCCCCCTTCCTCCCCTCCTCCCAGCATCTACCCACCCACCACAGGTCTTCACTACCCTATTGCCTGTGTCCATGGGCTATGCATGTATATAATAATAAAAACATAATATGCTAATTAGACCAGACATCCTTCCCAACAACCTTCTGGATGGAGCCAGGGCTGAAAGGGAAGCCCGGGTCCCAGGTGCCAAAGGGAAACTGATGCCGGCAGCTAGGGGAAGGAAGGCCTACTCTTGCACGAATTTCATGCATTGGGCCTCTAGTAAGCATATAAGTTTTTGGTTTCTCTCTCCTTGTCCCCCCAACCCCACATCGAGGTATGCCAGTCTGTTCACGCCTCCATGCTTTGGGTCTTATTTTTTTGGTCATTTCATTTTGTTTATTAGATTCCACAAATACGTGAGATAATGAAATATTTGTCCTTCTCAGAGTGGTTTATTCTACTTAGCATAATATTCTCCAGGTACAGCCATGCTGCCCCAAAGGGTAGCGATCCCTCTTTTTTATAACTGCATAGGATTCCATAGTGTCAATGTCCCACGGCTTTTTTATTCATTCATCTACTGATGGGCACTTGGGCTAATTCCAAATCTTAGGGAGCCCGATTTAATTCATGGTTCCCTCTGCTGACAGAAGGGCAACTTGAACTCCAGTTAGTCAAACTTCAAATCTTCAATATTTCCATGATAACACTGCTTCTCTGATTCAAATTGCTTAAAAAATTAAAAAATCTATTGTTTTTGGCTCAATTGTGGACTGACATAAAAGTAATTATGAAACTAACATTCCTTCATAAAATGGAAAGCCATTTATGAGCTAGTACTTACTAAAACCTTCCACATTTTTAAATAGAATGAGAATGAACATCCTTGACTTCTAAATTTCTCTATATATGGGGCATTGGAAAATAGATAATGTCATTGCATAGTCAGAGGGAGACATTTCAGACATGTAGAGATAATTTAAAAATGAAATGACTATAAGAACAAAACATTTGCAAAAATTATTTCAAGTACTTGATATTTTAGGAACCATATGAGAGATAATTTTGCATCTTTTCCACTAAATTTTTATTAAGCTTTGTTACTGTATCAATCATGCATATGTAACACATATGGACTGAATCTTCTCAATTCCTCTCTGAAGTTATTTCACTTAGGATTTCATCATTGTCTTTGCTTCGGAAAAGAAATAATACAAGGAATATCTGAAGAATATTTACTGGCTATCTGAAATTTTTACTAAATTTAATTTATATCATAAACATTCATTTTCTTAAAATTCTATAAAATTACAGAAATGTTTCTTCACAAGGAATTCTGAGCTTTTAAAAATTAAACAATAATGATCAATATATTGTGTATTGTTTTTCAATCTTTCCTCTGAAAAATTCAAATCAAATTTAATATTTAGCTCTAAAAACAACTCTAGCCATGCATGGTTGCGTGTGTATTTTTTTTCTATAAATGTCAGAACTATATATTTAACTTCCTGAGTTCTCCACATATCCAAGAATAAACTCATTATATTCTTTTCCAAATCTCATTCTCCAGTGCTCTCCGTCTTAGTAAATGAGACTACCCTCTATATATGTAAACATCATTTATAAACACAAATTTTTTTTCATGCTCCATCACAAAGCCTGACATTTTTACAGCCTGAATGTCATTCACATCTTTCCACTTCTCTTGTTCTAGAAGCATAATCTCTTAACTGATAGAACCAACTTAGTGATCCGTTCCTTGAGCTCGGTACAATTTGGTTCCTTCCTATCAGTCCAACTCCCCTTTGTTTCACTCTCCACATAGTTGCTCATACTATACTCTGCTGACCATGTCTTTATTGAAGGTTTCCATAGATAACATATTCCTTTTTTCTCAGAGCCTTACAAGTTCTTCTACCATTTTGGAATACACCAACTCCTGACCCCCATCTTTATTAGTGAACTCCTCTTAATCTTTCAAAATGAAGTCAAGCATCATTTACTAAAAACAATCCTTTCCTCTTCATGAGATCATGCCTGGATAGTTTTTGGTCAGAAAGAAAGCTATTGAGCCATAATGTTTAGAGTTTCTAAAAAGGTAAAATTATCTGTAGTTGCTACCCCTTCCACAAGCATAAGGATATGAAGAATTAACAAGTAATAATTTCATGAGAAAACTGAGATAGTAGGATTGAAGTCCAAAACATATTGAAGTAAAGGTAGAAGAAAGATTACTCTTTTGGAAAATTTTGAGGGAAAGACTGGGGTAGATCATATACTTCAGGAATACTTTCTGTCAGGTGAATGGGATGACAACATGTTTGTAAGGAGAGTAGACAGATCCAATGCACTCAATATAGCAGGGAGAGCCAGAGTGCCTCACTCATAGAAAAATGTACAAAAACTTAGGTATTCAATTAGAGGAATAAAAAATGCACCGGAGTTTGAATGTAGAAAACCAGACAGCTAATAGTTAAGGTAACTTTAAAATAGACCTGGAATTGTCAGGCTGGTCTTGCTAAGTGGAAGAGCATTGGCCCAGGAACCAAGAGGTCACTGGTTCAATTCCCAATCAGGGTACATGTGTGGGTTGCAGGCTCGAACCCCAGTAGGAGGTGGGCAAGAGGCAGCCAATTTTTAATTCTCATGATTCACATTGATGTTTCTATCTCTCTATTCCTCTCCCTTCCTCTCTGAAAATTAATAAAAATAAATAATAATAAAAATATAGCCCTGGAATGGATGACAAAATTAATATTTTAAAATTCATCATGTCTTTTGTGTGGACCAGTTATTCCATAATTCTGAATTTGATATGTTTTGATTTTTGAGAAAGCATAAGGAATTTAAAATTGTTTTATGCCTCACAAAATACAGAGAGATTTTTTTTTCTGTGACCCAACAAGAGTTAGATTGTCCTAAGTCCCTAGTCTTGGAGATGCACACACAGAACAGATGCCAAAGTGATGGAGTTTTCCTCTTTCCTGTAAGTACACGAAGTAGCTGCTGTTCTGACAACATGGGTTTGGGCCTTTTCTCTCTCTTAAAAGCATGTATTTTTTTTCACATCTAAGGGGCAAGCAAATTTGAAATCTCTTTGAGGAGGTACCATTTTGCAATTAGACACTACCACAGCCTTATTTGGAGGAATGGAACAAATAGTTCATTCCATAAAGTTTAAAAATAAACAAGTACAAAATATTAGCTAAAAGCCAATTTGTGGCTTTCTATTATAACCTAAAATATAATTTGTTTTTAATCCAGAGACTCACATTATAAAGACTTATTTTTTGTAAATGGTGCAGAAGTCTTTTGGGCATTTTAAGTTATGGATATTTTACATCATTTTAGGTGAATATCCCCAAATCCTTTTCTAATCTTCTAAAAGAAGGACCTATCTGCTGTTACATGGTTTTATTTAGGAAAATGGGAACCTTAAATTTGGCAATTTTCCTGAAATTCAATTATAGTCAGTGTCATATGAAGCCCTGGGATCAAATGATTTGATGTTTGCGTTGAGTCCTAACAAATTTCAGAGTTGAGAAGAAGTTTGCCAGGAAGTTAAGGGGAGAAACGTTACTACAGAGATATAGACAGGCACCACACATTATAAAGAGCCTTTGGTGCTATACCAGGAAATGTGATTTTACATTGCAAGTCATAATGAGTCACTGGAGGTTAAATACAAGAATGATATGATCAGATGTGCATTTTACAGACTAAGTTGGGAAGCATGGCGGAGAAAATAGAAAGAAAAGAGAATAGAGGCAAGAGTCCTGTTTATGGACTGCTGCCTTAATTTGAGTTAAAGATGACAAAGCCCATAGTGAAGACACTGACATTTAATGAAGCTATATTTATAAAATTACGTAAACTGATAAAACCTTGTGAGTAGATGTAAACATTGCTGATATATCAGAAGCTAGTGGGCTCCAAATTCTCTACCTGAGACAATTATGTTTCAGAGAAAAATCAAGAATTGGTGTTAGATTTGAGAGTAGAAACTGTGTAGATACCGACATCCTGTTTCATTTCCTGAACAGTTTGCATACATATTCTGCACTAGTGGCATCCCCTTCTCTTTGTTTGCATTCTCCCTGGTTTAATCATCATGAGTTTGATATGTAAAGGAAGAAGGACAAGAAGGAACACATCACCAAGTGTGATGCAGCAGTTAAAGATAGTTAAACAGAGCTATTCCAATTTAGATGTTCATTTCAAACCCCAGTTAAAATAATTAAGTACATAAGTGTGTGCATTCATATGCATACCACCCCCGAGGCCCATCATACCCCATGATCTGGAATCCTAATTCTCACCACATGACTTTTAAAGAATGGCTCTGTTTATTCTAGAGTCATGGTGAACTAATTTAATGATCTTCTAGCATTAGGAAAGCTTTTAGGTAAATGCACTCTATAGCATTGTATCTGATTTCACATTCATTTCCATTTTATGTCCATCTCTTTTTTTCCCATTTTGTTATATGATGATGTTTCCCATACAGCTCACTTTCAAACACATTTGCTATTTTTGTGCAATTTATATATGCACTATTATTAGATCTCCATAATTTCATATTATCTATGCTAACTGTGGAATTTTAATAGACTTTGGTTTAAAACAAAGAACAAGATAGAACAAACTAGTAAAACTATGTGACATATGTTTCTGCCAAAACAGTTAACTCCTTTGAGAACAGGTTACTTTAAGCAATAGCCATGCTGTAGACTAAAGGGACATTCAGAGTGAAGGAGGGGAAAATAATGTTTTAGAGATTTTTAAGTACATCATGAATTAAAGCTCTTTGTTGGTGATAGTGACAGACAAGAAACAAGTGTTCAGAAGAGATATAAAGCCTCTGCTTCAAGAAGAATATAAATTAGCTACGAAATAATGAGACAGACCATAAAGGAACAGCCTCAAAAAAACAGATCCAGTGACCTATCTGGGGCGGGTCAGATAGTCTAATTTTAATGGCAGACAAAACTGGGTAAACCAATAGCCTGACCAATGACAATCCCATGCAAAAGGTGCAGAGGTGTTGTTTTCCAATGCAAAATATAACTGTTCAAGCAACACTTTGACAAGGGCACACTGAAGTACAGAAATACATTCTGCCTTTGAAACTGTGTTATATCGTTTGACATGGTATTATGAAGACATGTTGTGGTAATCTCATCTGTCGGATGAGGGTTGATTCAGTGAAAAGCAATATGATTGAGAAAAGAGGTTACTCTTGACTCTTGTTAGAGTATATAAAGGCTTAGGAAGCTAACAGAAGGACAGGGGAAGATGAATTTGTACTGAGCTGCAATAGAATTCATGAACATGACTAAAAATAATAATAATAAAAAAACCCATGCGTGCTTAAATGGTCATAGAAACTTCAAAGCTTAGAATTTTTATAGTATTACTATAAATATCAATAAAAGTTCAATATACTTTAGTATACCAATTGATATATTTTGATGAAAAAAATACCTGTTTAAATAAGTAGAGCCATTCCCCCTCACCCTGAGAAATTGATCACCAGATTGTAGATTAAGATAAAAATATCGAAGATAAAAAAGTTGTAGATTCTCATACTGAATGGCATCAGAAATGTAGTTTAGGTCCAACCCAAGTGTTGTGTTGGTAAATATCTAATAACCCTCTCTTTTTTTTTGGGGGGGGGGAGACCCTGATTTGTAGAACTTCCCAATTTTCATGGTTAAGTATTTCAATTTTAGCAGTTTTCAAGCTAACAACTTTTTTTTTTTTTTTAATTCTCACCCAAGGTTATATTTTCCATTGAATTTTAGAGACAGTGAAAGGGAGAGGGAGAGACAGAGAGAAGCACCTATGTGAGAGAGAGACACATTGATTGACTGCCTCCCACATGCCCCCAACCAGAGCGAGGAGCCTGAAACCGAGGTATGTGCCCTTGACCAGAATAGAACCTGAGGACCTTCAGTCCCCAGGCTGATACTCTATCCACTGAGCCAAACCAACTAGGGCTCAAGTTAACAAATTGACATCATTGAACACAGCATTGAGAAGTGATGCACACATTAGGCTTTCACAAGCCAACTCCAGTTAACCATAGAACTTTGGGTAAAAGCATCATCTCAAGAAAGATATCGTCCTGTGATTTTCTGTAAGAGGTTTACAAAGAATAGGAAATTTATAATCAGAAGAATGTTATTGCAAATTTAGTTTCTGTATGTACTAACTAAGGGATTTGGAACAATTTAATATGTGTTGGATCTTAATTTCCTTATCTCTCAAATGGGTTGTTGTAAAAAGTTTATAAGATTATTCATGGAGAAAATATTTAGAAATGGTAATTTCCTGTTCTAAATGTGTTTTTATATAATTTTAAAACAATTTAATTCTATTGCCTATAAGTCAAAATTGAAAATATATAGTGCCTGAATTCTACAATTGTAAAACTGGCAGAGTTCTTAGGGATGGAAGGTCAACAACCAGAGCCATCAGATTGTCTCCTAATGGCACATGGCCAGTTTGTACTGAGACTACAACTGGGCTAGTTCAATTTTCTCTCTATCATGCTCTTGTATCACCAATTTAATGGAAAAGTCATATTTAAGTCAACCAGGTACAGTCTCCAATAAATGGACAAGTGAAGCTCTAGTAAAGATAAGAAATATATTTCACTGCAAAATTATTGTCCTCCTGAAAACAAAACAAAAAAGAAAATATGCAATTAAGAAAATGGGGTTAATAGAAAACTTGCTTAAGGTCAAATAGTACAGGCAGTGAATGAAATGTATCACACTACAATTATGCATAATTTGAGAAAGGGTAGTTATAAGCTTCAAGATAAATGTGGGTTTTCTTTACTAAAACACTGATTTAAAAATGAGTTGTTTCCTGAAGAAACCCAAAGTTTTTTGAGCCAGCACAAATCTTTATCATTTCATTTTAGCGACAGTAATTTACTTTTTAAATGTGTATCCTTTATATAGACACATGTTAAAAACTGGTACATTTTCCTTAGTTTGTTCATATGATTACGGTAAAAAAAGATGCATTTGAAAGAAAATAAAATGGGCAAAATTAGTGAAAACATTGATAGAGATGTTTTTATTTTGTCATACATGTTAGTATAGAAACCCAGTTCTGTTTTATAGCTTCAGAAGCTGGCTAGGAAATTGGATAGCAATTTTGATATACTAATCCTATCTAATAAAGTTGGAATATGTTAATTGACCCTCACACTGTTGCAATGATGGTGGTGCCCACAGCCAATAAAAAGAGAATATGCTAATTTACTGCCCCGCCCTCAAAGATGGTGGCACCCACAGCCACAAGATGGCTGGTAGGGGAGGGCAGTTGTGGGCGATCAGGCTGGCAGGGGAGAAGTTAGGTGTCGATTGGGCTGGTAGGGAAGTGGTTAGGGGGTGATCAGGCAGGAAGGCAGGCAGGCAAGCAGTTGGGAGCCAGCAATCCCGGATTGTGAGAGGAATGTCCCACAGGGATCGGGCCTAAACTGGCAGTCGGACATCCCCCAAGGGGTCCCAGATTGGAGAGGATGCAGCCTGGGCTGAGGGACAAACCCATCCAGTGCACAAATATCATGCACTGAGCCTCTAGTTTATTGTATAATAGGGCATGATCATAGCTGGTCATAGCAAGTCCTTTAAGGCATCCCCTTTAACTATAATAATGCCCAAGCTAATTAGCACCAGGGTGAATGGCCTTCACCCAAACCAAAGACTCCAACAAGAGTTAAGAAATAAATGAAGATGGTATACAAAAATCTGGCCAAGGTAACATCTTCATAAGGAAGAAAAAAATACTTGAAAGGAATAACCTTTTACAGACATGAATGTGGCCATTCAAGTGTTCTACAACTATATAATTTTGATACATGCACTGAAATGTTATTTTTATATGAGTGAAACTAGAGTCTGGGGGTTGTTTTCCCCAAATTTCTGAAACAGTTTAGGATCTCCTTCTCTCTCTCCAAACTATACATGTTGATGCCCCATTCCCATCTAAGGGAGCTCTCCAATAGCTCAGGCTCAGTTCTTTCTGCTGCTAAGCAATCCAGGGGTGGCTTTGATTTACATTTTTATCACAGTATTTTTTAAGCTGATATTTTTAATAAGCACTTTTCCAGTTCCACTATGGATTTTTTGCAACCCTCTCAAGCTTTTCTTATTTTCTACGTAAACTTTACATTGTCGGTCATTTCTCATAAATTTCTGAAGCTTTTCTTTTTCTCTGTGTTATTTGGGAAAAAGTGGGATGGAAATGTGGTATTTCCTTCAAGTACAGATATTAGGTTTATATATTAGAACTATACCTTTTCCTGAGAATTCTACCTAGTGGTCTTGACTATTCAGCCAAAAAATCTTATTTGCCGCCGTAACCGGTTTGGCTCAGTGGATAGAGCGTCGGCCTGCGGACTGAAGGGTCCCGGGTTCGATTCCGGTCAAGGGCATGTACCTGGGTTGCGGGCACATTCCCAGTGGGAGATGTGCAGGAGGCAGCTGATCGATGTTTCTCTCCCATCGATGTTTCTAACTCTCTATCTCTCTCCCTTTCTGTCTGTAAAAAATCAATAAAATATATTTAAAAAAAAAATCTTATTTGCCTGAAGAATTAGGGTAAGTTGTTCATATGCTTTTTAGTTTAAAACAGTAACTTGTGAAAAATAGAAATAATATCATAACGTGTTAATGCCTCCACTATTTTACCAGACAGTTTGTGTATGAAATTAATTTTAAAGAATCTCACTCTGACTCTCTGAGAGTATATATATATATATATATATATATATATATATATATATATTTATCAGACCTGGAAACAAAGGTATTTTCAAAGGCTTTTAAAGAACCTGTTGTCAATTTGCTTATATATTGTATCATCAGGAAATGTAGAAATGTACTAAATATTTGAAAACATTTACATATATAACTAAGGCCATGGTTCTCAAATTTACTGTACATAAAAATCACCATGATTTGTTGAGCATTGTTTGTTTAAACGCATTTCCAAGGTCCTCCCACTCAAAAATTCTCATTTAGGAAAGCTTACAAGTGGGCAAATGTCCAGCTTTGTAAAATCTGGTCTAGGAAATAGTAGTCAATGAAGAAGAAAACCACTAATCTCTTTTACTAATCTTAATTTTCCTGCAAATAAATTGACAAGATAAAGTAATTGATAAAAATAACTCTTAGATTCTTCAGGAACTTTTACTCTGGCTTTCATGTGACAGTAGCAGTATATTTCAAGACATTTAAACACACTTTATTAAATTTCACCAGCATTGCACATTTTATAGCACGAGTTCATGGGAGCTATTAATTGCATTTCTGAATACAAGCGATGTACTTCAAACAAAACTTTTGCCTAATGCCTTGATTTTAAGGTTATGATTTGTATATAAATAAGGGACTGAAGACTCATCTGCAGGAGGATCAAAGCTAATAAAAGAAAGTCGTGTTGTCAGCATCATGCATACATATATTAGACTTTCTCTTAGGGATAAAGCAACCAGAATATTTAATTATTGCAAATTTGTGGGGGGAGCAGCATATAATATATTATTTATTGTGGCATTTCATGCTAGATTAAACAACATCACAGTAATGCTGATGCCATTTAGAAACTAAAGAATGGAAATAGAACTCTGCAGAGGACAGAACATCAGCATGAATCTTGGTTTATAACAAAACAATTCTTTGCTAAAAATTAGCGTTTCCTATACATATTTCCTTATAAAATAGCTTAATGAACCCTAGCCCCCAATGTAACATTTTGCTCTTTTATAATATGAATGAAACTCAGATGCCAAAAATTCATTTTAAAACATAGATATCTCTGATTTTCAGAGTTTTCTATATTATAAGGTTATTTCTAATTGTAGCAAAGGATAAACATAATATTTAGAATATTTTTTATTATCTGATTATTCCTGTGCTTTTTTTTTTCCCTTTAAAGATGTTTTCATTGCCTATGGTGCACAGCTGGTATTTCACATTATCTCTTGTTCCCAGATGTCTGGGGTGGGGCTGGTCCCAGGGAGGGACTCCTGTTGAGGGTCCCAGTGCAGTACTTGGAGGGGAGAGAGGGGAGTGTGGAAAGGGAGTCTGGCTTTACCTCAACCACTCTGAACTCAATTGTCCTGTCTGTGCCTCAGTTTCCCTACTGGGCCCTGGGAAGGTCCTGGGGAAATCATCTCCCTCACAATGCCCAAAATATCAGGGGACTGTGGCCTGGCCCTTTCCCAAGGGAGTTTCTTCCCATCACCCACCTCCACCTTCTCCACCCCGAAAAAAAATACTTTCATTGTGTTAAAGCTGCCTGAAACTTCTGTGGGTACAGAAACCACAAACTGATCAGCAAAGAAAAGGGGAGATGGGCAGAAGTAACCGGAACCCATTTGGGGCCTGTATCCTTGTGTGCACAGGTTTCTCCCCCAGCCCCCATCTTGGCCCAAAGCCTGCTGAGAAATTTGCTACCTGGATGTGCCTTGGCAGGGACCCCCATCATACACACATCTCACATCTCAAGCTGGCCTTCACAGAACCTTACACATAAAAAGCAAGACAAAGACACAGAAAAACTTGAAATCGGGAGATGATGTGGGTAGACACCATAGTAGGGGTGTACTCTGGGGCCTTCCCTGGGTTCGGGCAATAACAAACTGAAGCTTTGTTGGCCACTGGGCCTTGGGAGCAGTAGTTGGGATTATATATCTGCAGGCCCAGGCCAAATACCTGGCTGCTCTGGTTGGTGCCCTGTGTGCAGTCCATCTTCACAGACCTGTAGGAGTTGTCGCACTTGTTGGTCCCCAGCTTGGTTTCATAGACATGCCATCAGGTCCCAGGAACCATCATGCCCACCTGGCTAGCACACTTGTTGGTGCTCATTTATGGGCTGATGGTTGAGTGGTCTTGCGTGGCAGGTTATGGCTCTTGGGGTCATACAGATGCCTCCTCGTGCCATAGTCCATCATACATGACTGACTGGTACACTTGGCGCCTATCTGGAGCTCGATGACACACTGGCCTGCTTCATGGTGGCATTCTGGATGTTCCACTTCTGCTTCTCTGAGTACCTGATGCCACTGTCCATGCCATTCTGCAGACCCTTTGTCTTGGCCTTTCCTGCCAGAGTCAGAAGAGACACCTGCACCTGCATCATGTTCCCTCCCTCAAACAGGTCATTGGCCTCAAACAGGTCCATGGAGTTCAAGCTGTGGCCTTGATGAAGTTAGAGCAGTTTTCTAGCTGGTGCCAGTTTTGCATGGAGTGGTTGATCAGGTGGTCTGAGCCTGGCTGGAGCTTATTCATGAGTGTGCAGAGGATAATTTCATCCTTCAGAACCGGAAGTCAGAACCTATAGGCCCGTGAGTCCCTTAGTCCAGCGGCAAAGTTCTGCCTCCTACTGAAGGTCCTATTTGGACAGAAGCTCGTTCTTGACCTTGACCTTAGGAGAGCCCTTTGTTGAACTGTGTGGAGCTCATGCCAGCTGTAGCCATGGCTGGACCAATGACCTGGTTGGTGAGATGGTGAGGTATCTTCTTATGCTTTTGATAATAGCCATTCAGTTAAATTATTCTTTATTTACCAAAAGGAACAAAGATAATTATATGTACTAACTCACAATATCTTCCATTAAAAAGCTTAAATACTGTTCGAGGCAAAAGACCTCAGATGCATGGAGATAAAAGAATGAGTTCAGCATGATACTGCAGAAATGTTAGAAAATAGAAAAAAAAGTTACATATTCACAATAACATAAATTAGAAAAGTGTTATTGAACTGGCCTCATGCATGTTATAAGTGATCTTAAATTGTTACTGCCTTTTAGAGTTCTGCTTTCACCCCTAATCCCTAACCCCAATGGGCAATGAGAACAAATAAATCAGGGTGCCGCTCATAGCAATGGAGAACATTTGCATGGAGATCAGGATGGGCTGAAAAGTTTGTTGGTAATTGAAGAGCTTAAAAAAATCATTTGATGCAGTAAGGAGAGAAAACAATAAGTTTTGAGTTTTAC
The DNA here is from genome assembly GCF_014108235.1 of Myotis myotis. NCBI lineage: Eukaryota > Metazoa > Chordata > Mammalia > Chiroptera > Vespertilionidae > Myotis > Myotis myotis. Next base: position 127,017,442 of record NW_023416324.1, read on the forward strand.
ATTTTAAAATCGTAAGTTAAAATTTGTATCATATAGTTTGTCTTTACTAGCTATTACATATCGCATAGACTATTAAGAAAAGATCAACATGAAAATTAATTAAATTTACTTGCCAAACCTATTTGCAAATCCTGCCTTTTATTTAATTGTTGTTCATTCACACTATACTCCAATTTCTCACCGCTCTGGAGGCTGAAAAGTTCAAGATCATGGTATTGGCAAGATTTTATCTTGGACTTTCCATGCTACAGAACTGTGAGAAATAAATATTTGTTGTTTAATTTACCCAGTCTATGGAAATTTGTTATAGTGGCCTGAGCTTATTAAGACAAGTAGCAAGGTACTGGAACCTCTACTATACCATCTTGTTTTATATTTTCATATAATGACAAACTTTACTAGAAGTAGTCTTTATCATTTAACTAAAGGCCTGGTGCATGAAATTCGTGCACGAGTTGGGTCTCTAGGCCTGGCTGGTGATCAGGACTGATCGGGGCCTTCTGGCTGCCGGCCAATGCCTTTCTTCATTCCATGCTGCCCCCTTGTGGTCAGCGCACATCATAGAAAGTGATAGAACTCCTGGTCTCCCCGACGAACTCCTGAGGGGACATTTTGCATATTAGCTTTTTATATATACAGATAAAGAACAAGTCTTAAAGACATTATAGTCCTATCCCAAATGGATTTTAGACTGTCTTTACCAGTATCATGTAATTTAAAATAAAGCCTAACCAGGGGCTTTTTAGGGCAGTGAAACTATTCTGTAAATATTATAATTGTGAATATGTATTATTACACATTTGTTAAAAATTTATAGAATATACAACATAGAGAATGAACTGGTGTAAATTATGGGCTTTAGTTAATAACAATGTATAACTCTTGGTATACCAATTGTAATAAATGGACCGCATTAATGCAAGATTTTAATGAAGTTTAGGGGTATATGGGGATCTTTGAACCTCCCTCTCAGTTTTCGGGCAAATTTACAACTACTTAAAAATAAATTATATTAATTAAAAAATTTAAGCTGGGTAAGAGTTACTTTTCCCAAGTGTTAAAGGTCTATTTTAGTTGAGGGTTTGATCCAACTTTTTAATGATTCTTTCACTGGCATTATATTTTAGTCTGCATCATGATTATTTAAAATTCTAAAATACATGACTTGTTCAAATTTCCAGTGAATTGAAAAACTTCTGACAATCAAAACAGTAAGGAATAGGGTAAAAAAATTAACTCAGATTTAAAATTTAAACTTCACTCTCCCTCACTTCAAAATATTGTTTTCAGTGGGAGCTGGGCATTACTTACATGGTCAGAGAAAGCTGTTCCTTGCTGATTATTTAAAAGTAAAAGATGTTAAGATAGTGACTATTTAAGAAGAGCAGAACATATAGTTTCTTCATCTACACTTAAAAAAAAATCAATATTATGGATATATTTGACCCAGATCCCTAACTTTTAAATCTTACTGATTCATTTTGAGAGAACAAATGAGAAGGGCTAAAAAACAAGGAATAAAAAATTATAAATTAGTACAATCAACAATTTTATTGCCTGTTATTTTATATTGGCATGTTATATGGGTACTCATATTTTTACATCATCAAGACTAATGTACACCATTCATTTATGACATAATACTGAACTTATGTTGTGACTAAAACAAGGGGATAAATATATGTCTCACTTAGTGATATAGGCTGCTATTTTTGTGTTCTAGAATGTCAAGTTTTAGAGATACCTTTGAGTCTTGAATGTCAAGTGATAGACATTTAAGCTGCATGGGATGAAGACTCATTTTTCTCCCATTCTTATGCATGGATTTCCTCTATCGTATCATGACAGATGCCATCTAGCATTTCCAGCTTATTTTGCATGTGCATTGGGTAGGTGCAAAAAAATTTAGGACCCATTATAGAAATACTAGAGGCCCAGCACACAAAATTCGTACACTTGGGGGTCTCTTAGCCTACCCTGCACCCTCTCGCAGTCTGGGAGCCCTCAGGGGATGTCCAACTGATTGCTAAGCAGGCCTAAGCCATCAGTCATACATCCTTAGCACTGTTACGGAGGTGGGAGACGCTCCCGCCACCACCGCTGTGCTCCCCAGCTGTGATCCCGGCTTCTGGCTGAGTGGCGTTCCCCCTTTGGGAGAGCACTGACCACCAGGGGGCAGCTCCTTCAATGAGCATCTGCGCTGGTGGTCAGTGCCTGTCATTGTGGCCAAATGTTTGGTTGATTTGCATATTAGCCTTTTATTATATAGGCTGACTACTACTACTATAAGAACTAATAAAATGATATTGATAGTAACCTGCCTTTTTTTTTTTTAATATAGCTTGCCATATACTAAACCAATGGTTCTCAAACTTTGAGGGGCTTCAAAATCATCTGGGGAGTATCAAATCTGATTTCTGGCAGTCTGCACCCACAGACACTTGGATCTCATAGTCAGGGCAGGGCTTATGAATGTGCATTTCTAACAAGCTCATATGGATGTGCCAGTGTTTGAGAACCCCTATACTAAATCATTTTTCATAACAGACCCTGCCAAAGCTCAATGGTTAAAAAGTTTTCACAGTGGGAGGAAGGACCAGTTAGGACCATAGCCACATGCCAAGGTTTCATCCTGAGATCATTTAGAGAAAGGCAGTGTAAGAAGGACTACTTGTTTTTTTAACACTGGAGGCTCGGTGCACGAATTTGTGCACCAGTGGGGTCCCTCAGCCTAGCCTGTGGTATTGGGCTGAAACCGGCTAATCAACATCCCCCAAGGGGTCCCGGGTTTCGAGAGGAAGCATGCCAGGCAGAAGGACCCCACCGGTGCATGATCAGGGCCAGGGAGGGATGCAGGAGGTTGGCCGCCAGGAAGGGACCACGGGAGGGTTCCAGGCCTGTCCAGCCCATCTTGCTCAGTCCTGATTGGTTGAACCCCAGTAGCAAGCCAAACTACTGGTTGGAGTGTTTGCCCCCTGGTGGTCAGTGCACATCATAGCAAGCAGTTGAGTGGCCTTAGCGTATTATGCTTTGATTGGTTGAATGGACAACCAGATAACCAGACAGCATATTAGGCTTTTATTATATAGGATGTGTATACTTTATTATATTTTCTCTCAAACTTTTGCTCCACTAAAATAAAAATAACCCGCCGAAACCGGTTTGGCTCAGTGGATGGAGCGTCGGTCTGCGGACTGAAAGGTCCCAGGTTCGATTCCGGTCAAGGGCATGTACCTGGGTTGTGGGCACATCCCCACTGAGGGATGTGCAGGAGGCGGCTGGTCGATGTTTCTCTCTCATCGATGTTTCTGACTCTCTATCTCTCTCCCTTCCTCTCTGTAAAAAATCAATAAAATATATTTTAAAAAAATAACCCCTATTACACACACTTTTGACCTTATGGATGAACCTACTTACCTATCTTTAGGTTGGCTATTATTTTTTGAGTTATTTCTCCCAATCATTAATTTCTGAGATATATTTTAAATTTATTTCTACATTTTGAAGGCATGAAAAAATTAAAGGTAGTACATAGGTGACTTACTTTAATTTCTACAGGCAGTATGTGGGAAAATGATGATGAAATTTGTAGGGTCTCTATGTGTATGTCCTGTGGCAGGGAAATAATTTATAACCCAAACTATTTCACTCAGGGAAGCATATAATGTGCTTCATGGAGAAAACAAAACTCATTTTTTCTTTTAAGTTTTCAGTAGTAAATTTTTAGGAATAGATGAAAACTGAGGCAATATATTAAAAAACTGAAATTGAAAATCTTTGTACTTAGATAAAGAGAGTCATCAAACATTTTTAAACACATTTTTAAACACATAACTAAGTGCTTACTTGAAACAAAAGAAAAGAGGAAATTAAACTGTAGTTTTTTGGGAAAAAAGATGACTTGGATGGAGCTAATGAAATTTTTTTGCTTTTGTTTTCTTTCAGTTGGTAGGAGCTGATGCTCATTGTACCTAGACTGTCTTATAATGAGTGTTGTATTTGGGTTTCACTTTTTAAAAACAAGGTAAATATTTTGGGGTACTTCTGTGAATCATAGACAAACAGGTTTGGATTTGTATAATTTCACTTGCCATGTTGTTGATGATAGATGCATTTTTTGTTATTTAATTAGCAGAAGAATCAGAATTAATAACATTTTACCCAAAATATAGTACAAATGCCTATCAATAATTTCACTCTTAGTGATTAAAGGAATTTCAGACTCAAGGTGAAGAAAAAATGCTATATATGACTGAAAAAAGGTGAATACCTGATCAAAGAACTTTAGGATGGAAGATAGGCAGAGCTGGAGAATATTGGGGCATTAGGGTAGGTTTTATCTCATGGAGGTGTGTCTGCTTTCAGTCCACCCTCTATTATTATATGCTCTTTGCATTTGTTTCTGTTGTTAAAAATGGAACATTTGGCATTAAAAGTGATCATCAGTTATTGCTTGTTGTTTTAGTGTATTTCTATATACAAGTATTTCTATTTTTAAGAGTGTAGGCATAATTTAGGAGCTAATTTAAATTATGTTTGCCATCTCTTCATAGTTAATTATTTAACATGATAAATTAATTTATGCAGAGGAATCATGTTTTCAAAGCCCAGGAAGGATGAGAAACATTTATTCTCTTATGTTTCTTCTCAAATTGCATATTGATTACGAAAAATTACTCTTTGTGGCAAGTTTGCCATCTGTCCTACAAACGTGCATGTAAACTGATTACCTATGCCTGGTGGTCTTGAATCAAATTTTCTTTTCATTTCTAGTTAAGAATTTTTGAAATTCAGCACACTACTTGTGCTTTGCTGATATGATGTTTTCAGTTGATCTACCATATTACTTGCATATTGGTTACCTTTGCATAATTTCTTTATGTAGACTTTGTATAATTTAATTTGAATTGAGCTGCTTACAAAACAAGAAAGAAAAGTACAGCAATTATATAAGTAAATATGGCATGCGACTCCCTTTCTGTTTAACTAGTATGGTGGCAGTAGGTATCAAAACAAAAATTCATTAAATCTATTTCCTGACATTTTATGTTGCTATTGTTTTATATAAAGAGGAGAAAGGAAAAGAAACCTAGAAGGTTTGTTTGTACCTTACTTGTCATTGATAACTTCAGTATTTGTCTCCTTTGTTCTTCTCCCTAAGAGATTGACATTAGAGTTCAATGCAGGATTTTATGTGTACATGTATATTTCACTTCCACACTTTAATTAAAAGGGTTATTTGATTATGTGTTATAATCTGAATGTATAAAACGTTTAATATGTGTATATAAATATAAGTGAGCCACACAAAGACTATAATAACAATTGGTGATATTTTTAAAGTTTTGTCATTTGCTAAAATTCTCTCTTAAAAACAACAAACAATATTGTTATTATTTCTGAATGCCAGAATCAGGCTTAATAATATGTGATTAAATATAGCACATCATTCTTTTAAAATACTTCCACTTTATAGCTTAATTTCATGCTTAGTTATATTAATATTTAATGGAATTATTTATATATAAAGATTTTTATATATTTGTACACATTTTAGGAGTGTGTAACTCATTTATGAATCTTATCTCTTGCTCTTTGTAAACCAAGGATAGGAAAAAGAAATAACGTATCCTGATGGGCCAACCTAGACTAATTAAATTCATGATAGAGTCTGTGGAAGGACTCAACTTCCTCGATCAAATGGTATTAGATCAAAATCATGACTCTCTAACAAGGCAATAGAATTAGGGAAGTGGCTGTTGGATGTTTGTCTTATTTAGAAACTCTTAAATTGTTCACCAGAATTATTGTATCTTTTATCCTTGTCAGTGGCCTGAGACTGAAAAGCCCCTCTAAAGTTCAACAACATACAGCTCTCATTGCTATGCATTCTCAGTCTGAGTCCCATTTACTGAAATTTAGATTCTGTGTATGAATGTAATTACACTATAACCATTTGTTTGTTTCTACTTCAGCAGATTTGTGAGGTCTCAGGCTACTGGTTTCTTTTCTAAAAACTTTTTACATGGTCTTCCCTATCAGAGTCAACTCTTGTTTTTCATTCACACAAGCTTATGTTATTTGATAGACCCCTCTTCTAATCCTTTATTGTCCTGTCCATTGTCATCCAATTTCTGATAGGAGTAAAATTTTATTGCCCATAGATTTTGTTTTAAAAATACAAGACAGAGAACTTATTAGTATTATCTATTAATGTGTGGAATACTACTAATAAGTTATCATAGCACTGGAGAGATTTTTGTGAGAAATATATTTTATTTATCTACATAAATTATCAAGTAAATGAGAGGCAGACTTTTAAAATTGTACTCATCAGAATTTCAAAGGTGCATTCATAATTTAACTGATTTGAGGTTAAGACATTATTTTGCATTATATTTGAAACCATATAGAGATAGTGGACTCTAAAAAAAACAAAAATTCTATTTGGAAAAAAAACAAAACATTTTGTTGGATTTCCTTCTCTAACACTCTGACAACTAAGGAAGAAGAATGTCATTTTTTAAAGTAGTGCATTTTTATAAAGAGGATTATACAAATGTTCCTAAATATAAGGATAGTTGAGACTAGTATGTAAATTTGGCAATCTTAGCATATTAAATAAACTTTGGGATAAAATAGCTATTAATTAATGAACAAAGGGAATTAAATATTACAGAACAAAGATCATAAGATCAGACAATTCTAGTCGACAAAAGCTGATTGAACATGTCAATCAAATCATGTGACACCAGAGTACCAGCAGTACAACATGGGTCATGATATATAGAGAGATATATAAGAGGAGAAATACTATGGGGATTGCTTTATGCAGTTAGGGAGTCAAGAAGTGCCACAATGTGCCATTTACAAGTTGCAGGACCAGGAGAGCCAATGGTATAGTTCAGCCTGTGTCCAAAGGCCCGAGAATCATGAGGTCAATGTCAGAAGCCAGGAGAAGATGGGTAGCCCACCTCGAACAGAGAGCAAATTTGCCTTTCTCTGCATTTTTGTTCTATTTAATCTCACAGTGCCTGCTCACAAAGGCCAGGGCACCTTCTTACTCACTATTCAAATCCAATGCTGATCTCTTCCAGAAACACTCTCACAGTAACACCCGGAAATGGTGTTTTACCAGCTGCTTGGGCATCCCTTAGCTCAGTCAAGTTGACACATAAAAGTAATCATCACAGTCAGCCTACTATAAACAGTGGTGCAGTTGCATTACAGGTTTTGCTTTTTTTATGAATTATGTCTCTTCTGTTTAAAATGGACTGAAGAATGAAATTATTATTATTTTTTATTTACTTCAGGTCAGTGAGAGAAGGCTAATAGATTTAGAGAAGCAAATAACAAGTTGGTGAAAGTTACACTGTAGAAAATACTTAACTGGCCTGGTAAAATGGACCTAAATTACTAGCACAGAATACACAAACAAACAAAAATATATCCCCAAAACAGATCACATTCCAACTGTTTCTAATTATGACTGACATTTACACCATGGAACAATATTATTCTTTTGCATATTTGAATTTATTCTTAGGTAAAAGAATTTTAGTAATGGTGTAGATCTTAACAAGCTAGAAGCAGGTTAGTGAATCTACTCCTTTCCAGGAATGGTCATTACTTAAAAAAAATGGGTTATTTCTTATATGTAAATAAATAAAAAGTTACTCTTTTAATGCCAAATTACCTCCCAACTTCTTGCCTATTTTAAAGGGTTGGCAAATAACACATTTTATGCAGAAATATGGGTTCCTCCTGAGTGAATGACCGTGTACAAAGATAGCTGATAGCACTTTTCCTAAGGGAAGGTACTAGTATATTGACAAGCATTAACAAAGCTGAAATAAAGGGCTCTGGCTCTCTTGCAACATATCCCAAACATCACCCTCTTTCTCAGACTATACCTGGCTTCCTGAGTGATTTGGGACATGTGGTTTGTCTATTATTGAAGAAGAGTGTTAATGTGTCCTCTGAAATCCAAATAGGAAAATTTCAGCCAAAAATCTTATATATATATATTCAAATGTGTAATTTCTCATGTTATAAGGTTTTAAATTGTCACTTTTGTGACTGAAATTTACATAAAAGAACACAAACTTTTGAAGATACAATTAATTTCAAATACCACATATTTGCCTATTATATGCTAGCCTTGACATATAGTATTTAAAAAAAAATTATTAATTTTTTTTTAAGAGAGAGGAAGGATGAAGGAAAGAGAGATAGAAACATTGATGAGAAACATCCATTGATTGCCTGCTACATGCCCCCTGTGAGGATTGAGCCTGCAACCCGGGCATGTCCCCTGACTGGGAATCAAACCGTGACCTCCTGCTTCATGGGCCAATGCTCAACAACTGAGCCACACCTGCTGGTCATCTTATAATAATTTGTTAAAATTTGATTAAAGACCAGTTGATCTAGAATTCCACTTAATAAGAATATAAGAATCAAGGATAGAATTTCAAACAGTGCTAAAATAGAAAAAAAAGAATTAATTTGGAAACTGTCCACATAAGAGAAATACAATTCTTATTAAGATATAAATATTAGAGATCACAAACATATTCCGTTTACTCAAAAAAGCAGTTGGTATATTGCTAATCAGTAACTTTGCCCTTTGCCCCACCTTTTCCATCATGCATATTTAAACAGATTAATTTCAAGTAGAAAAAGTGATGTAGGGTTCAAAAGAGAATGTTCAGCCATATATTACCAGACTTAATTACTCTCTCTTGGGAACAGTATTGGCTAGTTAAAAGTACTGAAGTTTCTGTTTTTATCTTTTTCTCATGGCTATTTTTTCATTTTTTAAAGATCAACTTGCACAGGCATAATGCAGTACTGATATCTTGATTTCTGAATTTATATTAAGATTTTTGTGTAATAGGATTTTCCAGTAAGTTCTGCATAGCAGAAAACTCTGGGACAAGATCGAGAACTTTCTCTGGACCTGGAATATAAATATGCCTCTAAGAAAGAAATATAATAGCATATTAGAATTATGAAAAAATGAAATTGAAGTCATGTTTATAACTTGTGATTTTCTTAATGATTTTCCCTAGAATAGTGTCTTTTAATTTGGTTTTTTAAAATTGCAATATTTTAGCTTGCTTACTACATTATTTCTAGGAGGGAAATGGTTCATGGGACTCTTTCTACACATTTGATTAACATATATCTAAATCATAGTTGTCTCTAGAATCATTGTCAGTTATCATTAGACCCAATAATTTATTTATTTATTTTTAAATATATTTTTATTGATTTCCTAGAGAAAGGGAGAGGGAGAGAGAGATAGAAACATCAATGATGAGAAGAATCATTGATCAGCTGTCTCCTGCATGCTTCCTACTGGGCATCGAGCCCGCAACCTGAACATATGCCCCTAACCGGAATCGAACCTGGGACCCTTCAGTCTGCAGACCATGCTTTATCCATTGAGCCAAACCAGTTAGGGCTAACCTCAAGAATTTAATAAGTTGTAATATCATATTTTAGAACTAAATAATAACTTTGTAGCTACCATAATTTGAGGGGTAATGGGAAAATAGAGAAAGTAAGGCTGACTAAATGACTGGCCTACAAATTAAATTACATAATTATAAGCCAAAGATAGTAGCTCATTTTACCACATCCAGGAATTTAGATGGTGGGTACAATGTGGTAGCTGCATGTATTCTATGAATCAAAATTATTTCATTAGAAGGTAAAATAGTAAAATTTAAAATGTGTGCAATGCTCTTCCCTGAAATGTGTTTACTCGATTCATGATTTTTGATAGGTTGAGCATCTGGATTTACCCTTTTCTTGAGAGTATAAGCAATAATAGCTGGCCAGTCAATCCATTAATAGTCTAAAAGTCAATACTGTGTGTCATAATTCCTTTTATGAAAGCACTCTGAATGATCAATTTCTGAATTTATACTAAAATACTAGGAAATGACACAGCAGGTACTGTTTGAGTTTGGAATCCTTCATTTGGAATGCAACCGCTATATTATCAACCCACCCTTGCAAACCGCTGCTACCTACCAGCAGTCTATGAAAGTCACAATAGTGCCAGCATTATTCTCCAACACATAATTTATTTTATGCCAAAACTTCTGTCATCATTTTGAATCTGTTGAAATTTCCATGTATAAGATATTGAAAACATATTCCTACTAGTAGTAAATTACATTTTGCTTTGATTAATTCTAATGTTAAGGAAATGGTAATCTTTCAGTTCTTAGATAGGAAACATGGAAAACTTTTAAAATGTTTTCATTTTATTTTGTGCATCTGTAACTACAATGGAATTGCCAGACTTGTGATAAAACATTAGAAACTATGATGCAAGTTGTTTCTATTTTAGTTAACTCAGGGAAAGCTGTATTATTATTTGAGCTGTAGCTTGGTATTCATTCTTTTTAAAAAACTGTATTTAGCCCTGACTGGTTTGGCTCAGTGGGTAGAGCGTTGGCCTGCGTACTGAAGGGTCCCAGGTTCGATTCCAGTCAAGGGCATGTACCTTGCTTGCGGGCACATCGTCAGTAGGGGGCGTGCAGGAGGCAGCTGATCGATTTTTCTCTCTTATCGATGTTTCTAACTCTCTATCCTCTCTCTTCCTCTCTGTAAAAAATCAATAAAAATATATTTTAAAAAACCCTGTATTTTTTTGTTGACAGTATTGCAGATGCCCCCATTTTCCTCCCATTGATTCCCTCCCCTCCACTCCCACTCCCACTCTTTCTCAGTCCTCCCCATACTATTGACTGTATCCATTGGTTATGCATATAAATTCTTTGGTTAATCACTCCCCAACCACCCCCTTCCCTCTGAGATTGCTAGGGACTCCTTGTTATGCTCATAGTGCTATCCTATGGGTGATTTCTAAATAGCCTTCTAAAACATGTATAATGTAATGCTGGCTATTTTACTATGAACCACTGAGTGATTTATATATGATTTATAAAATTCATATTGACCATAGGTATGTGTATAGTTTACATTAAATTGAAATAAAGTAAAGGCACATGGGAAAATAGTTCAAAATGTATATTCTTACAATTCAATAGTCAGTAATGGCTAAACAACTTTCTCATCCAAAATAACATGCAAAAAATTGAAAAAATATATCAGCCTTACTAAAGAAATATGCATTACACAAACAAATTGAAATGCATTTGCATGACAATTGGCATCTTTAATTCTGTTTTCTTTTGCCCCCGTGTAGATTTTTCCTCTCCTATTTTGTCTCTATAGATTACTTATGTTATTGATAATATCAAATGCTACCTTAAAACTTTGATCAAGATAGTTCCCCTCTTTGTTGAGTTGAAAAGCATTTTCAGGGGCATTAATAGTAGTTAAACCCTCTGATCAATGCTTCAGACTCAGATAGAGGAAATGATTATTTTGTCAGAGAAACTTTAAGCTACTGGTTTAAGTGGTCCTCATTTTAGCAATAAAATATTTGATTTTGAAATAACTTCATTTGAGAGTTAAACAAATGTTTCCTTTGGGTATGGAGGTAGAAAATTTATAATGAGAATGTCCTAGGTATGGGATCAGAAGACTAGGTTTGTGTCTTGACTTTGTCATGTTTTAGCTGTATTGCACTGCACAATATAGAATCCCTTTATGCTCACTTATGCTCACTTTCATCATCCTAATATATAAAAAGCAAGGGGCCATCACAACCCACACAACTGGATGGATGACCAAACAGCAGGCTGCATGGGGTGACAAGGTCGTCAGGGGGATTAGTGAGGGACGACCAAACAACTGAACAGCAAACTGCATGGGGCAACCAGGCAGGTGGTGGGGGCAGTTGGGGGTGACCAGACTGGTGGGGGGGGCGGTTGGGAGTGACCAGGTCAGCGGGGGGGGGGGCAGTAAGGGTGACCAGATTAACGGGAGGGCAGTTGGGGGCAACCAGGCCGGCAAGCAGAGGCGGTTAGAGGTGATCAGGCTGGCAGGGGGGGACAGTTAGGGGAGATCAGGCAGGCAGGCAGGTGAGCAGTTAGCCAGCGGTCGCAGAATGTGAGAGGGATGTCTGAATGCTGGTTTAGGCCCAATCTTTGGGATCATGCCTAAACCGGCATTCAGACATTCCCCAAGGGGTTCTGGATTGGAGAGGGTACAGTTTGGGCTGAGGGGACCCCCCTTCCCGTGAATGAATTCTATGCACAGAGCCTCTAGTCCAGTGGTTCTCAACCTGTGGGTCACGACCCCTTTGGGGGTCGAATGACCCTTTCACCAGGGTCGCCTAAGACCATCGGAAAACACATATATAATTACATATTGTTTTTGTGATTAATCACTATGCTTTAATTATGTTCAATTTGTAACAATGAAAATACATACTGCATATCAGATATTTACATTAAGATTCATAACAGTAGCAAAATAACAGTTATGAAGTAGCAATGAAAATAATTTTATGGTTGGGGGTCACCACAACATGAGGAGCTGTATTAAAGGGTTGCGGCATTAGGAAGGTTGAGAATCACTGCTCTAGTCGATTTATATAAAAGCTTAAGTGACTTTTATGACCAAACACCCGAATGACTGGAACAACCGGAATGACTGGTTGACCAGTCTCTATGATGCACATTGACCACCAGGGGACAGATGCTCAATGCAGGAGCTTCCCCCTGGTGGTCAGTGCACTCCCATAAGCAACCTCCCGTGGCCCCTACCCCCAGCCAGCCAGCCCCCCCCCCATCTGCCCCAATTGGGAGGCCAGCCTGCCAACCTCCCGTGGCCACCCCTCTGGCTTGCCAACCTCCCGTGGCCTCTCACCTGGTCGGCCAGATCCCCCATTGGTCCCAATCAAGAGGCCAGCTGGCCAACTTCCAGTGGTTCCTCCTCCCGGCTGGCCAGCTTCCAATAGGCCTCGATCACCTGCCAGGCCAAGGGACCCCACCCATGCAAGAATTCATGCCCTGGGCCTCTAGTGTACTATAAAAGAATAACAATGTGTCCTTCATAGTGTTCTTCTATGATGCCATTATATAGAATATATTATAAATAATTTTATGTTCTTAATTTTAAGTACTTGATGAAAGCAACTGCAGGATTGTAAACTATGTGACTCAATGCTGGGTTCTGGGCCTAAGATAAAGAATAAGGCACAATCTCTGCCTCAATGAGTATAAGCATTAATGACCATTATAGGTATTAATAGTATGTTGTAAAATACAAGTATTATATTTTTACACTTAACCTTAGAGAACCCACTTTCACATTTTTTGATGCAAGTTTTTCCTTTGTACAATGGAAAAAAGGTTGACTGCATTTTTATATGGACTCAGAATTAAATATCTCTTATTACTTGCTTCAAATTAATTAACTTATATTAAATGACTAATGTGTCAAATATTGAGATAATAACTGAAAATAAATAAAAGATAAAACATACAATTCTTACATTCACATTGTAAATCAGGGAGACATACAAATTATACAAATAATTATAATCTAGGACAAATATTGAAAAATTATGTCTCATAATCTGAACCACTGTTTGTTTCTGTATGTACTGAGCGATAAGTATTTTATAAATTTTAAGTGTAAAATTTAAACAGGGGAAAACAGTTGTTCAATTTTGTCTCTAAGTTCACAAAACCTAAAATCTGGCCCTTTACAGGAGAAATTTGCTACACTCTGATCTAGTACTATTGTCAAAGTGAACAAAGTATGAATAAGTTGCTTTGTAAAGGTGGTTAGATGGGAAAAATCAGAATGAGTAGATGGTGGATCATGTAATCTGAAAACTATATAGGGTTAACTTGACAGGAGTGTGTGTGTGGAGTGTGTGTGTGGAGTGTGTGTGTGTGTGTGTGTGTGTGTGTGTGTGTGTGTGTGTTGGTAGAAAAATAGAGAGAATGTTTAAATATTAGGATAAGCATGATAAGCATGATCAAGGGCATAAAACTCAGGATAAAGACAAGTTAGGAACTACAAGCAGTTCAGGAAGGCTTGAGTATAAATGTTTATGTCCTGTCTAGGGGATTTTCCTGGTGCTAACAGAATCCAGTAGCAGACAAAACAAGGACAAAGAATTATGAACAGTGCTTGTGCTTTAGAAGAGATGCCCAGAACACAATAAAAAAGATAAGGCAGGAGATTATTATGAAACCTAACAAAGATTTATGAATAAGCAGATGAAGAGGAAAGGGAGAGGAAAAGGGAGAGAGAGAGAAAGAAAGGGAGAGAGACTAGAGGGAAATAGTGACACAGTAGATTTAGAAGCAATAATTATTCCAGGTTGTTCTTTTGTACAGTGAAAAGGGCTTTGTGCTAACACTCCACCTTTTTAAGGTACATGTAAAGTGAACAATAAGAGATCTTGAAGATAGACAATGTTTTAAGCATTGGGTTAATTAAAGGAGGAGAAGGTACTCACTAGGATGGGTGATATTTTCCCAACTATAAACTGGGCGATTATATGGCTATTTTCTTACTAAGCTTATGGAGATTACATTGTTGGATAATTTAAAGTGGTTTGAACTGTACCTAATAAGTAGTAAGAACTAAATTAATATTAGCTATTATTACTTCATTGGACAAGTTACAATACCTGAATCTCAGATTCCTGCTCTGTATAATGAGGATAATAACACCTATCTGTAGTGTTTTTAGGGAGGTATTTGTAAAAAGCCTGTGTCACAAGGTTTGTGCTCAATTAATGTAGTTGAATTAGTGCCAGTTATTCTCATATTTGAATGTTCTCTCTGCCTTCTTTTCCAAGAAAACACACACACACACACACACACACACACACACACACACACACACATACACGTCCTGCCGAGCTAACCCTTATACATAATTCACACTGTTGTTTGTGCTGAGAGGGAGGACTCAGTAGAAGTTTTACAAACATAGTACTAGTGAAGCTGCAAATATGTGATAGGGTGGTTGATATGGAAAGGCCATGAGGAGACGAAACAATTAATTTGGAGCCTTAAAAGGCTGAATGGAAGGAAACTGATGTCTATTGGTGATGACAATTTATCTGTAAGCATGATGTTAAGTTTCTGTGTTAAAAATTTGGATGGGTATAGGTGGCAAGTTTGAGATTGACATTAAAATTTAGGAGTGAGTATTGAGTGTGGAAAAAAAGTACTTTTGAGCTACCTAATGACCAGCTGAATTTGAAAGCTATTTACTTATACTTAACTGCCTGGTTTTTCTCAGCCTTGCTCTCTTACTGGCCTCAAAGGATAAATAAAGAGGTGAGGTTTTACAGAGCAGACCAGGGAAGAGGATAAGGTAGGGTGGAGTCCCTGGTAGAGTTGAGGGCATTGTTGACATGTAAGATGACATAGTCTCTTGGTTGTGAATAAACATAATGCCTGGAAGTTATTTCCCTAATATTAGAAAGGAAGGTCAAGGGCTTTTCAAGATTCTGTGAAGTTAAAGAACTTGGATATTGGCAATGAAGGAGTGAAAGACCTAGAGAAAATTGGCCCCCAAATTAGTAATTGACATCAAAGATGCCATTGGACATGTACCATCTATTATGGCTCGTGACACGCTCTGGCATGCCCGTGGAAGTAGCATGCCGGCGTCGACGGTGAGTTGTGGTGGGTGGAGTGTACAGAGTCAGCAGAAGCCACAGAGCAGTGGTAAGAAAAGGGGAGACCTGAGGCTTGTTGACTGAGGGACATGGATTTTGAAAAACGGCCCAAGAATTTATGCAGAAATTACTAGTTTCAAGTCCTTGAATAAAAATTTGAAGTGAGTCCCCCTAACCCAAATTGTGGGAATGATTTGAATGGCTGAATTCTGCTGTTATTTCTAATTCTAAAAGTCAATGACAATTTATACTATTAATATATTGTAATTAGAGGTTTTATTTTATGCATTGGAGAAAGAGAACTCTTGAGAGTAGTAGTACCAGAACATTAGTGCTGAAAATAAAAATTCCAGATGAAACACTACACATACTAGCTCAGGTGCATATTATTAAAAAAGTAAACATTCCTCATAATAATTAATAAGCTTTACAAGTAGATCTATAAAATACAAATGGAATCCTGAAATCTCTAACACCTTAATATTTTCATGTATATGTTTAAGGTCATAATCAACTCAAATGTAGCACTTTTTTGAAACTAGATCAAGAGAAAGAAATATTATGCTCCAATCATATTGTCTGTTATTCATTTGAGAGAGAAAAACAGAACAAAAATTCGAAGCACCCACAATAAATACATAAAATGCTGCATTTCATTCTATTGAGTTATAAGTATTTGAAGTCTTTTTATTTATGTGTTTATTTTGTTTCTTTTTCACACAAGGGATGTGTGTGTGTGTGTGTGTGTGTGTGTGTGTGTGTGTGTGTGTGTTCCTCCTTAAAACAGGCTGCTAGAATTTAGAATTACTTTTTTCTCTCTCCTGTGGTTGTAGAAAGAACTCAGTTAGGAAAACCATTATGGGTTGCCTCATTAGAGGATTCCTGAAATTGCTTACTTGTGACTACCCGCCTGGAAAGCAATCTCTTGCTCCTTTGCCAGAGCACTGGAGAAGTAGGGGTTATTGAACCCTCTGTCATGTAAGGAGCTGGCAAATAAAGATAGGTTATACTGAGAGAAATCACAAAACTCCATTGTGCAGATGAATTCTGGTTTGCATATTGCCCCACAGACCTGGAGAATGCAATTGTTGTTTCCAATTATAGGCTATATAGAAATATGGCTAGACGAACAATCAGTTTTTTTCTTTGAACAGTGCTTTAGAGCTACACGTTTAACTATTTCTCTGTGAATTGTATGATTTTGAATGGATCAAAAGAGAACTTTACAAGAAATGATGCTTCAAATCATAGCAGTGCACATACATCACAGCACTCAGAGATTACAATGTGAAGAGTATCTAATTCATTCTCCGGCTGGGATAAAAATTATTCCTTGAAACCATGGGGGAAGGTTGCATCTCTTAGCTCTCTCGGTATTCCCAGTTCCTATTGCAGTTCCTGATATCTACAGGCAGTAATGTTTATTTAATAAATGATGTAAATGATGTAAATGATGTAAATCAGTAAATGTTTATTTAATAAATGATGGTAGAAATCAATTTATTAATTTTGCCAAATCTATTTTTTCTAAATTTCAGTGGGATTACAGTTATGCATTTTTCCTAAGATTGTCTTCAATTTTAGAGAATTTCTTATTCTTTCAGTAGAAAGAAATAACTCAGTAATTGTTCTTTTATTAGATTTATATATTTTAAATCTTTTTTAAATTACAGTTGACATACAATATTATATTAGTGTCAGGTGTACTCTAGGTGACTAGGCATTATACAACTTACAAAGTGATCATCTTGATAAATCTCATAGCCATTTGACATCATACATAGTTATTAGAATATTTTTGACTATATTCCCTATGTTGTACTTTACATCCCCATGGCTATTCCTTAACTTTTTAAATCCCTTCACCTTTTCTCACTCATTCCCAGACCCCTTCCCATCTGGCAACTCTGAAAATGTTCTCTGTATCTATGAGTCTGTTTCTGTCCTTCTTGCTCATTTATTTTGATTTTTAGATTCAATTATTGATAGATATGGATTTATTGCCATTTTATTGTTCTTATTTTTTATCTTGTTTTCTTCTTCTTAAAGAAGACCCTTTAACATTTCAGGTAATGCTAGTTTGATGGTGATGAACTCCTTTCATTTTTCATGTCAGTGAAGCTCTTTATCTGTCTTTTCAGTCTGATAGCTTCGCTGGGTAGAGTGATCTTGTTTGTAGGTCCTTGCTGTTCATCAATTTGAATATATCTTGCCACTCCCTTCTGGCCTGAAAAATATCTGTTGAGAAATCAGCTGATAGTCTTATGGGAGCTCTCTTGGTGGTAAATAGCTGCTTTTTACTTGCTGCTTTTATGATTCTTTGTCCTTAACCTTTTGCATTTTAATTATGATGTGCCTTTTGGGTATGGGCCTTTTGGGTTCATCTTGTTTGAAACCCTGTAATTCCTGGACTTGTATGCCTATTTTCTTCACCAGGTAAGGTAAGTTTTCTGTCTTTATTTTTGCAAATAAGTTTTAAATTTCTTGATCTCTCTCTTCTTCTGGTATCCCGTGCTGCAACTGTTGGTATGCTTGAAGTTGTCCCAGCGGCTCTTTATACACTATATTCTTTTTTTTTTTTTAATTTTTGCTCTTCTGATTAGATGTTTTTCGCTTCCTTATATTCCAACCCACTGGTTTGGTTCTCTGAGTCACCTACTCTACCGTTGATTCCCTGTAAATCATTCTTCATTTCAGTTAGTATATCCTTCACTTCTGACTTTTTTTTTTCTATGCCATTTTTTCATGCTGTTTAAGTTTTCACTAAGTTCCTTAAGCATCCTTAGAAACATTGTTTTGAATTTTGCGTCTGGTAGATTTCTTATTTCCATTTTGTTGAGGTTTTTTTCCCTTGGGGTTATGTTTTGTTCTTTCATTTGGATCCTGTTTGTCTCTACATTATGGCTACTTCCCTATTTTTGTTTCTATGTGTTAGGTAGAACTGTTATTTCTTCCAGACTTGGTAAAGTGGCCTTGTGTAGTAGGTGTCCTATGGAGCTCAGTGGTGCAGCCTACCCTATCATGTGACTTGGGTGTTCCAGGTGAGCCTCGGTATGGGCTATGTGCAATCTCTTGTTGTAGTTGAGTCTTGATTGCTATTGGCATCACTTGGAGGGGTTGATCCCCAGGACAACTGGCTGTGAAGACTAGCTGTGACTACAGTGGAGGAGCTGCTCTACAGGAGTCGACCCTATAGAGTAGGATTTGCTTCAGTGGGGCTGTGGTACTCAATGAGTATGTCACTAATAGAGGTGGTAAGGCTGTAATCTGGTCTAGTCTGAAGCTGTCCACAAGGTGCACTGGCTCTGGGGCTTCTCTAGAGGTGCAAAGCCACCACTTATGCTCTGCCTGGAGCCACCCAGCATGAACTACAAAATGATCTGCAGATGGCTACTACTAGTGTTGGGCTTCGAGGTACCCAGGAGAGGCCAATCTGGGAACCAAAGTATGCTGTTGCTAGTGCCAGGCCTGGGGCCACTTAGCAAAAGGTAGGAGGTATACATAGGCTGCTTATTTGAGAGATTTTAGGAAATTTCAAAGTGTGAGGCAAGAGAGGCCAGTTGTATGGAAAAACTACTAGAAATGACTTGCATGGGCCTGCCAGTTGAGTGGGGCAGGTTCTCAGGGTATCACCAGGACAGGGTGAACAGTGTGAACTAGGTTGATGGAGACTCAGATATGGTGCCTGCCAGTCAACTCTGTTGGGTTTGGGGTGTCTAAGAAAAGACTTCTGGCAGCACTTTTGAATAGGAGAAAGCTACCCCTTTAGCTATTGTCCTAATGCCAGACAGGCAGTTTCTTTTTGTATGTTTTTGGCACCTTTTGAGCTGCTGCCCCAGTGCAGAGGGTGTGAGTCTAAGTAAGTCTGTGTACAGGCCCTTTAAGAGGAACTGCCTGGGACTACAGCAGCCTTCCGTCTCACTCTCTAATGGTTTTTACAGCCAGAAGTTATGGATACTCTCTTTCTGGCCCTGGAACCAGGGGCTGTGTGTCTGGTGTGGGGCTGAGACCCCTTGCTCCTCAGGGGGCACCTCCACAGCCAAGATATCCCTTCAAATTTTTATGCTGGACAAGTCCATTTTGTGTCTCCAACCCTTCACCTAGTTGTAGGACTTCCATTCAGTCAGATTTCAGGTGATTCTGAATTATGGTTCTTCTGTGGTTTAGTTGTAATTTTGATATGGTTATGGGAGGATTCAAGTATAGCATTTACCTATGCCACCATCTTAACCAGAAGTCTACTTTTTAGATTCTTAAATAGTTTCACTGATTGCTGTTCTTTTATCAGCCAAAATAGTTGTGTAAGTTAATTTTTACTTAGACTTTATTTTCTTAATTTTGTGATTTCTGTTATGTTTCCCTTAAGAAGCCTTAACATTTTAGTAGTTACTGGAAGACCTCCAAATTAAATACACAATAATACAACCAATTAACTATTATTAAAATGTGTCAAAGTTAAGTTTCTTTCTAAAATTTTAATATAATCATACATTTATTCATTCATTAATCCATTCAACAAATAAGAGTTCATTATGTTTTATAATTTGTTATACACATTGGGAATGCAGCTATGGAAAAACAAAGTATTTCTTTATTTATAATATTACCTACAGTTTGAATTCTAAGTTCCCACAAGGATTTTTGACTACCCAAATTATAGATTGTCATCCTTCTTTGATTTTGTAGTGTCTCTTATTTTGTTTGTCTGCTTATTTTAATAAAACTTCATTCTCTGTATTTCTGCTAATATCTAAAGTTAAAGGTCATTTTGTAGTCTAACCTCAATATTATCTTCTGAGATTTTAAGCACTCTATCTAATTTAGTATTATATAACAAGAAAAATAAAACTACTGAGCCATGATGCCCCAATGCCTAAATTACTTTCTCATGTTAATGTGACCCATTTAAGAGCTAATTGAGATCTTACTGTCTTACTGTCTGTGGTATTTTCTATCCACTTAGGAGTAGAGATATTGTGCAGTACAGATGTTAAGATATACTAGTATATAATGATTGTTTCTAACTACTTTCATGTTAATAACTTAAATTTAGGGATCATGTACAAGCCTAGATTTTATCATTTTATTTCTCAGGCCCTATTCTCAATGAGTTATTAAAATAATAGTTGACAACTCAGCACAGTTAATATTATTTCTTCAGTATTATAATCCTCATGCCATTCTTGTTTCTGATTTTCAGATTTCAAACATGCTTTTTGCCATAACAATAAGCTGAAAAGCTGTGTAAAAGATTGTGTAAATTACTTTTCACTGGGTTTGGCACACAATTGATGCCCAGTAAATGGTAGGAGTGATATTCTGGGCTCTTATATTTTAAACCATTAAACATTTGACATTTTGTGGGTTAGTGTGTTCTTTCAATTTAGTAATAAAATGAAGAGGGATGAGGCAGCTCACTTTGATTTATGGCAATGAGAAGGTAATGTGTGACTGAGCTAGATAAACATGGAGAGAGAGAGGTGGTAGTGCCATGATTAGGCTAAACCTCAGGTAAGTAAGCACCACACTTATATTTTATCAGTTTAGTCCTGATAATGAAGCCTGATAAAATAATAATATCTAAAGAGATTAAATTGAAGAAATCCAAAATACAGAAATGAAATGAAATAATTTATTTTGTAACTAAATAAGCCATGTAGTTTATTGTAGCACTGACTAGGGATTTTGAAATTTCTTTGTTGGATTAAACAATAATTTTAACCACTTGGTACATGCCCTTTAAACTCAGCTACCAATTAGGTTTCAGGAGAGGAAAGATAAATTTTTTCTTTCAAGATGTTTCCAGTAAAATATGTGGATGCTTATTTATAACATACATGTAACAGTAATCAACATCGTACCTATTATCACTGGAAGGGGCCATTTCTGTTACCTAAATGACGTTCATGTCTTCATACATCAGAAACTTCATTTTGGATTCCCCACAGACCATTCCAGTCCCTTCTCTTTTATGAAAATGCATCAGAAACAGCCATAAGAATTTTTCTTCTTAACTCTTAATATATTTCTTTAAAACACTATTATGCTATTAATTACACAATGGCTTTTTAATTAATTTCTTTTTAATATTTTCTGACTATAAAAAGAAAGCATCATCATTAAGAAAAAGATACTAAAGAAAAAAAATCACTCATTACCTCATTGTCCAAAATGTTAACAATTCTCCCTGATACACTATAATTGTTTTCCTCAAACTTCTGTTAATGCTGCAATATGTCTTCAAATGTTCTTTTTTTAGCACTTTCTAAATTGTAGGTGATGATGATAATGTACTTAGAATCAAGACAAAATAGATTTCTTAAATTCCTTTTTTTTTGCTTAGTATTAGACTTTGAGCATATTTATAACCACTAACAGTTTATCAAAAATATAATTTGGATTACCAAAAATTATTCCCTACTCTGATTTTTAACAACATTAAAAAATATCCTCTGACTTTAGGACATTCAGTTGGTTTCTAATATTTCATTTTTGTAGAATATATAATGCCACAGTGAGTACTTATAAATACATGATTATTTGCACCTTAAGTTTATTTTCTAACTCTCAGTGTTTGAAAGCTACCACATCTAATAATTTTCTATGAACACAGTAAAGAACAGGTAGTTGAAGATATCCTTTCACAGTCATCTTAGTCCAAAGGATGGTTAATGAATTCCTCTTATGAGCAGTCATATACTTTAATCCTGTCCTTATTCTAATAAATTATAGTTAAGGGTTGTATAATATAGGCAGAGGAAATTTTAACTTTAATTCTTATATAGGTTATACATAAAAGGACAGATTGATAGAGTATGGTTGCATTTTAACATCTGCTATTCACAAACACAAAGTTCAATAGATAATAGGAAGCAAGAATTTGAAATGAGTTTTGGGAACTGTATTTTAGTGGTATGAGAAAGGTTCACATAAGACTATTAATGAGTTGATTTTAAATAGAATGAAATACTGCTTGAATGTAAATTGATTTATAATCTCTATGAGTTGAAATTTTTTTCTATTTTTGTTCTATAATTTTTATATGTAATATTAAAACTACTCAATGATTAACAGAAAATCAGCATATTTAATCATTTTAATATCTCTAGCCAAAATGATTGCAGTCAATTAACCCTCCAATAGTTTCATCCTCCAATATACCATGTATTTTAGGACACTTGACTGAATCTAAAATCTTCATGGGCAATCTACTAAGGCAAATAAAGAATATGTAGTAAAGAGGACAATGTAGTGATGACATTTGCATTCTAGAAATTTTCTAATCAAAATATTGAGCTCTCAGGACTATGAAGAATGGTAAAGCAATTCAAAGTTAACTAAAATATTCTTTTTACCTGTATAATGTAAAAGCAAGGTGGATTTATTTAATGTAAGACATTCACATAAATCAAAGTAATTATTTCATTTTAAAACATTACTTTTGGAGGAATTCAACTTAATGCAGTTCCATTAAAAGAATTGCTTATAGGTATATGTAATATATTTTAAAATTAAAAGGTGAGACTAGTTCATTGCAATTATAAGAGAGCTTACCTTAGAGTTAATGCATTTCTGTGGCTTTTTCAGATGCACTTCTAAATTCATGAGTGGCAGAAAAAAAGTAGAGATGGCAGAGATGAATGAACTTGTGTCTGAGTTTGAAGGAGTTATAGGCCACTTGATCTGCTTCCCAGTCTAAAGAAGGTTCATTTTTTTAAAAATATATTTTTTTATTGATTTCAGAGAGTAAGGAAGAAAGAGAGAGATGGGGAGGGTGAGTGGATGGGAGGAAATGAACCAAAGATCTTGTATGCATATATGCATAACCCATGGACACAGACAGTAGGGTGCTGAGGGCCTGGGGTGAGGTGGGGGGCACCGCAAGGGGAGAATAGAGGGGTTCTGTGAAAGAAAAAAAGTGGACATATGTAATACTTTCAACAATAAAGAAATATTAAACACACACACACACACACACACACACACACACACACACACACATCAATGATGTGAATCATTGATTGGTTGCCTCCTGCACACCCCCTACTGGGGATTGAGCCTGAAACATGGGCGGGCATATGCCCTTGGCTGGAATCAAACCTGGGACCCTTTAGCATGCAGGCCAATGCTCTATCCACTGAACCAAACCAGCTAAGGCAAAAATCCATTTTTGAGGAGACAGAAGTGAGCTAGGTAGACAGGGATGGGACCATGGGAGGAGAAAGTATAACCCTAGAGTCTAGCTGGGTGGAGTTACTAGGACAACCCTGCTGGCCAGGGAAGGAAGGGCCCACTAAGGAGACAAACTCTAAAATGTATGGATGTTGCTAAGATGGGCAGCTTGCAAATAACCAGTCACAAGGCAATGAGGCATTTAAACCAATCCCAAGGATGTTGCTAAGGCAAAATTCGTTGAAAGGACCAATCATGAACTATCAAGGTGTGTAACTGCCAGAAGATTAAAAAGCGCATTCAACCAAAGGACTTGTATGCATGCATATAAGCATAACCAATGGACACAGACACCAGGGGAGTGAGGGCATGAGTGGGGAGGAGGGTAATGGGGAGATAAGGACACATATGTAATACCTTAATCAATAAAAAGAAAAGAAAGTGTGTTCTCTCTTTCTCCTCTCCTCTCTGGCTTGCAATGGGTTCCTGACATTCCTGTGGCAGGGGAGCACATCCCTGTGCTCACGTGTCTTATGGCCATGTGGGATTCCATACATGGACTAATGAAGTTTAACACCCAACTGTAACATGGACAGGAAGCTCTGGACACTGGCGTGCTTTTGGAACCCAGCCGCACCTTTTTGAGGACTAGCTTCTTTCAATAAACTTTGCTTCAACCTACCATTGTTGTCCACAGCTTCATTCTTTGATTTCTTGAGACAATGAACTCAGACTGGATCACCCCACATTTTGGTTTAATTTTAATTCTACCCATAATTAGAAAATTTGGTTTCTATTCAAGGTTACAAAGTGCCAGGTATGAGACGTACCCCACTTACTTTTTCAGCCTTTCATGCTCCTTTTACTCCTGAGCCTCTCCCTGTCTTAGGATATTATAGGTTGGATGCCACCTTTCTCGAGGAGTCTTGTAAATCTTAAAATTTCATTGACTGACTTTACAAAAACATAGGGAGTATACAAATCTACATAAAGAGGCAGCTGGGGCAAAAAAATACATCACCTGCTTAGAATCCTGGTCTTTCTTTGCCACTGAAAATTATGCAACCTTAGCCTCAGTGTGGTGACCTTTAGATGATAATCTTGTGATATCTGAGATTTATTTCCTAAAGTCCATGATGATAACTTAGGCATTTTTGTTCTTTAGGAGAGAAAAGCAGCTATGTGAATTCTATGCAACGACAGTGTATCACATTGTTTCCATCATTTTTTATTAGTTAACTTCCTAGTCAATATTTATAGTCAATACCTTTAAACATTCTATATTGTTCTCTTTTAAAGTACATGAACATGTAACCAAATTCTCATTTGTTGTCAAGTATTTAATATATTTTTCTTGCCTTAACTGTTTTCTTTTGGGGTTTTAAAACTCTTATCTGACAAAAAAATAGATACAGAGGCAGAGCAGCCTCGAACAGACTGTCAAACTACAGCGGGAAGGCTGGGGAGGGTTGGGGGGCGGGAGGGGGGGGTAAGAGATCAACCGAAGGACTTGTATGAATGCATATAAGCATAACCAATGGACATAAGACACTGGGGGGTAGGGGCGGCCGGGGAAATGTCAAGGGGTGGGGGGAAAGGAGACATATGTAATACGCTTTGTAATATTTTAAGCAATAAAACAAAATAAAAAAATAAAAATAAAAAACTCTTATCTTTTAAATAATTTTAGTAATTTTGTAGTAATTATACACACTCAATTTTGAATATTATTTTATTGACAAAATAAATAACATTTGAAACCAATTTAATAATGCTACTTAACATGATCATTAAGATTTATGAATTAATGTTTTTACATTACTTCTTGAAATTTTAAACTTATTTATGATTATTTTTTCTCAATTTTATAAATAAATATAATATTGACAATTTCACTTATTTTCAGATTGATGCTGGTATCCAGTGAAAGTAACATAATGTTTTACATTTTTGTTTGATTATCATATTAGGCTGAATTATATTTTAATATAATCTACCAAATTTTATTTTTCTCATATTTACTTTTTCTAACATTGCACACAAAAATAAATAGGAAGTTTGTTTATGGATTTTTAGTAGTATTTTGTATTAGTTATATATATTGGTGCAAAATCTCCCAAACATGGCAATATTATCTAAGCACCAGGAGAAAGAAACAACCACCGATATTTTTACAAGACAGGTATCTACCTTGTAGAGAGACAAAGTGGTGGCAGAAAAATCACATGCAAAAGAATTCCAGCAGATTGACTGAAATAAAGCAAGTCAATAAAGGAAGTCATAACAGTGAAAGTGAGAAAACTATATGAAGAAGCACATGGAGTTGATAGAAAACTTAAAGTTAAAAATGTAGATTGATAGAGTTGACTGACTGAGAGAAATAAGAGATGGGGAAGGAAGGGAGAGAAGAGGCTAAATTCTAAGTAAAGAGAAAAAAGAACATAAATTAACTGAAAATACATGTATGCAGATACAGAGACCTGCTCTAAGTCTAATATTTTATTACATGTTTCGTGTTTGCTGTCTATAAATTTCAATTTATATATACAAAACCTGAGAAATCATGTTAAAAATGAACACAATCTGCCAATCAACCAACTTTTGTTTACCTACTATTATACAGACGCTTCAAGAAAGCTTTAATGCACTTCATAAAAGATGAACCACTTTAAATATCTCATAGTTGCATTTTCCTGCCTTCTCTTTAGCTTGAGGATTGTAATGTTGATGGCCTCTCCTGGTTGCTGGTCTTTCTCCTATTTCCTCTCTCATCGTTATTCTCTTATACTGACACTAGAGGCCTGGTGCATGAAAGTTCATGCACTTGGGGGTCCCTCAGCCTGACCTGCGCCCTCTTGGAGTCCGGGAGCCCTCGGGGGATGTCCAACTGACAGCTAAGCCGCAGTCTGGCCGCCCTCTGGGGGAGATGACCAGCAGGTCGATCTGGGGACGCTCATCATCCTGCCGCCCCCTGATTGCCATCCCCTCCCTCTGCCCGCTGGCACCCGCCTTGCCTGGCCTGGTGCCACCTGCTGGCTAGCCCCACTCCACGCCGACCAGTCTTTCAGCTGTTCAGGCTATTTGCATATTATGCTTTCATTATATAGGATACCCCAGCTCCTTCAACTTTAAAATAATTCACCCCAATCTATACTTACATGCCTCTTGATTGAATGTAACAGAATAAATTACAACAGAATAACAAAAAAGCCTGTCAACATGTCAAGGACATAAATTATTGTATTAAACATATATATATATTTTTTTTTTCAAGGCGGAGTGAAAGGAAATAGTAATGGTTAACAATATTAAAAATTGAAATAAAAGTCAAAATTCTATTAAACATAATGTTTTCCCAAAAGTAGACCCTCCTTTATTTTCTAAAGAGATTTTAGCTATTGAAACATTAACAACAGTTTCTGATCAATTGACAATGTACGTATTGCCCTCAGCAAACAGGGCAAATTTTAGAGTTTGGGAGTCTAGCAGGGGTGGGCGAACTTTTTGACTCGAGGGCCACAATGGGTTCTTAAACTGGACCGGAGGGCTGGAACAAAAGCATAGATGGAGTGTTTTTGTGAACTAATATAAATTCAAAGTAAACATCATTACATAAAAGGGTACGGTCTTTTTTTTTTTAGTTTTATTCATTTCAAACTGGCCGGATCCGGCCCGCGGGCTGTAGTTTGCCCATGGCTGGTCTAGAGTGTCTTTTAATTTGTGTGTGAGTTTTGCAGTTCATTAAGTACTAACTATACTCTTAGAAATGTGAAATAAGGATATATTTATAATATTGTTAAATAACTAAGACATCCTGCATGAATATTTTAAAGAGGAATTTCAATGAGATATAGGAAGAGGAAGGAAAAAATAATTCAAGTAATTGCTTAAAAGCAAGTATTGCTTGTCTTAAGGTAAGTATAGATGTTGTTTTATTAGAGTGCTTGTTGACACGTTTTTATTGTCCAGATGCTTTTGAATCATAGTATAAAGACAAATAAAAATATGCTTAAAAGCTTTTAATCTATGTCATGTGATATGGTAAGCACATAAGATTTTTTAGTCAATCTTATATGTAAGCATCATACAGCTTATAAAGTAAACCAATATATTAATTGTTTAACCAATATATTAATTGTTTTAGCTTCATTAAAATAAATGACCTTGGGTTGATTTCAAAGCAAGTTTTATTTCTTGTATACTCCAAATAAGGTGTAAAGGCTATGTGTTGCCCAATTATGTCATGTTTCTTCTGATTAAATTATGAATTAAGTAAATTTAAATTATATGTATCACAGACCTACCCTATTTCTGCCCATAAATTGTATGAAAACATATTTAAGTGAATTGGTGCTGTGAAACAAAATATAGGGAAATAATACTAATCAAACCAATATTTCAATTCAATAATCTTTCGTATGGCTAGTCTTTAACCAACTATCCTCTTCAGTCCCCACCCCATTTCTCTGGTTTCATTTACAGACAAACCCCTTAAAAGAGACATCTCAATGCTTCCTCCTCATTCTTTCCCAAAACTCTTCCAGTGAGGCATTTATCCCTACCAATTCACTAATTTTTTAAATTAAGATCACCAATGCCTTCCACACTATGAACTCTATTTTTCTATTTCTAATCGTTTATTTCTCATATTACTTAACTTGGTGATTTTCAACATCTTTCATCTCATGACACACATAAAACTAATTACTGAAATTCTGTGGCACATCAAAAATATGTTTTTTTGCCAATCTGACAAACAAATATGTATAAGTTTGATTTACCAAAGAAAATATAATAGTGATGACCTGCACTTTTTGCTCCAAAATGACTTTTTAAAAGATAAAGTGCCTATACTTGTATGTAAAGATTTTTGGTACCAAGAATTAACCTATCAGACATAACCATATTATGCAATGCGATTAATAAGATATAACTCTATTATATAACCTATATATTTATGGTTCAAGACAGGCAGTCACACTGGATGGCTATTGTTGTGTTGGTTTTGAAAATTATGTTTTTATTCCTATGGGATTTGTACTCTGTCATACTACAAAAGCCACATACTAATATTCTAACTTGTAACCTCACACTTTCTTACCCTAAATCTATTTTCAACACATAAGCACAACGATTCTGTGAGAACATTTGTCAGAGTATGTCATTTTCCTACTTGAAGATTTTTGGTTACTTCCCATCTCAAGCCTATGAAAACTAAAATCTAATAATAAAAATAGTAAACTTTGATCGAATACTTGTACAAACTCATATCCCACTACTCGTTCAATGTTGAAACTTCACTCTAGTTACACTGGCCTCCTGACTTTTCCTTAACACACACACACACACACACACACACACACACACACACAACTGCCTCAAGGTTTTCACACTTACTATTCTCTCTGAAATACAGGAATCTGAGATATCTCCAAAGATCACTACCTCAACTCCTTCAATTGACACTTTATAATAAGGCCTTCACATCACTTAGCATTGCAGTCCCCAGTGCCCACTCCCACAATTTCTATCATTCTTTCCTGCATCTACCTGTATAATTTGATAACCAATTATTAGATAACATACTATATAATTTGCTAATTTATTTATGTTAGCTGTTGTTTAATTTCCAAATAAGCCCCACTGGGTTTTGTTGTCAGACTAAATCCTGCTATATGACCACATCAAGAACAGTTCCTTGCACAATTTTTGTTAAAATTAACAAATATTAAGCATTAGGGAAAACAATAAAGGCACTGTTCCTGTCCTTCAGGGACTTGCCACCTAACAAGGGACATTCTTGTTATGTTCCTATTGAATCTGAGTAAGTAGATATAAATATTTAGAAAAATTTCTGGGGCATTAATAAGTGCTATGTTTCTGTTATCAGTATTACTATCCTCTATCATCAATATCTTCATTTTATTTTCTTACATATTATTAAATGAGTATATATGTTGTGTGTATATATAAGTCCCAGCAACAATCAGGAAAAGAAGTAGATGTCGGTATCACCATTTTGTTGATGAGTAAAATTTAACTTGAGGGATTTTAATAACCTGCTTGTGGAAACAGCTAGTTTGCTACGAAGTTACAGTGCAATTTAGATCTGCCTGCTTCTAGCACTTGTAACTTTTCATTAAACAATGCTTCTCATTAAAATTTGCTTCAAAAACACTTTAAATTACTAATAAAATACTATATGTAGTACATAGTCACAAATTTGTATTAAAATCTGCAGAGAAAATATACTGTAAAATTGTAGAAGCTTTGACATGGATGTGAAATTTAATCCAGCTAAGTTCTTAAAAGGTACCCTGTCAAGTGAGATATTGAAATGTTGTTTGTAATGATGTTTAAGTAAATAAAATGTTATGTATATATATAATATATATATTATATATATAATCAGTATATATATAGTCATAATATGTTCATTAGTAAATCTCAGAGAGAATCTGATTCAATCAATATTTGTTAAAACACAATGGGAAATATGTTTTCTTACTTTGAGGCACTCAGATTATTTATCCATTTATCCATTCAATTAATGAGCATTTATTGAATACCTATAAAATTTCATGTGCATTTTAAATTTAGAAATAAAAAAGACAACTTGAAAGAGTTCCATTTTAAGGAATTTGTAGTGGGAGGTACAGAAATGAAGAGATGATTGCACTACATTTAGAGAAAGGCCATGATTGAAGTATGAACTGTGCAATGAAAGAACAGGTTAAGTCTCCTAGAAAAGGTATCAATGAGTTGAGCATTTAAAATAGCAAACTAGATAAAGAAAGAAATCTTTGAAAATGTTATAAATTATACTTACACAGATATGGTGACAAATGTTTGTATTATGTAAGCTTGTAATGCAAATACTATATTCATCTTCAAAAGTGCAGACCAGATTATAAACTTCCACAAATGTTTCCATGATTTTAATAATTGCAAGCAGGGTCTATGATAGTCATCACACTCTGTTATTGACTTCTGAGAACATCTATTACATTTTACTCTGTAGTATAGTTATTTGTTACTTCTTATTTTCTCTATTAGACTATCACTACATTGAAGACAGATATGTTTCTTCTTTTTTGTATCTCAACCGTGCTTATCTGAGTGTTTCAAAATAGAAGGAATTTAAGAATAAATGAATGAATGGATGGAATGATGAACTTTGTTATTTAGTAATACAAAATAAAGGTATAGTCAGAGCCTAAGGAATTTATTTAATTCACATTTATAGAAAGTTATGTATTCAGCTAGGTCCATAAGAAGAAATAAAATGTCCCATAATTGTACTTTCAAGGTAATTATATCTCAGCAAGACCATGGTTAGTAGGATCTTTCTGAATGATGAGTTCTTCTGATTTTAGACAAATCTTTCCTGTAGCCTCATTTCACCACTGACTGGCAGAAAGTTAAACACTGACTATCTTTTTTAGCTTTCCTTATTTGAAAAAAAAATAATGTTTAAATATAAGAATAAATATTATTAGAATATTTTATGAAATATTTTCAGTGTCTCTTCAGTAGTATGTTTATATATCACTTCTGTCAGCTAAATATTTAAATGACTTAAGCTTAATATATGTTTTGTCAATTTCATAGTTATAATGCATATAGTAATAAAACTTGAAACTATGCTATGGGTTGACTTGATTTTTAAATTTTCCATATTAGCCCCTGAGGAGAAGATCTATGATTCAAGGAAAAAGTGTCAAATCCTAGAGACAGGTGCCATAAAACAAAAATCTACATTATTCTAGAAACTATTGCAAAATTGTACAGGGAGAAATGGAACATGACATGTTAGAGAACATTTTAGACAATCAGTTGTTACCATGTGTATTTTAGATGTTATAGTTTGAGATAGCCTTACTATAATATTAGTTCTATGCAAATTACTTGATTTTAGATTCTGTTCAGTATATCTCTTCTGCTAAGCTTAATATTTAATTTGCCTTTAATGTGGTTTTAAAATATGGTTTCATTGTTCAGAATCATAAAGCTTTACTCCTTAGACAGGCAATGGATTCTGTAGTCTACATGAAGAATGATAAAGCAGTGGTTACCCTTCACTTCATTCATCTTGTTTATTGGAGATTGCATTCCATCTACACCACAAGTTATGGCTACAAAGAATTGCTTAAGCATTTATATTTTGCAAACATGCTCACAGAATTTTTATTACCTACATGCCCTCGTGCTGTGACTAAGCAAATGACATTCAGCAGTACATCACAGGCTGTTGTGCTGAATCAAAAGCATTTAGGAATCTTTGGTCCAGAGGCTTTTAAATATTTGTTTGTGTTTAAAAATACCCTGTTTCCATCATCTTTAGGAGATTCTGTTTAAAGCTAAAGTGCAGATACTAATTATGCATTGGCTAATGTATTTTACAATGCAATTGCTCATATTTGTCTTCAGTTAAAGAAAGGCAAAAATTTTATTTGAAATCCTGAGCTTTTTTAAGTGCCAGATATTACACGAAAGAAAAGAAACAAGAAACAAATAAACAAAAAAACACAGGGGACTTTTTAATCTTAGCTAAAGTATTAAACTCCACTTTTTATATAATCGGTGTTCTTATGCTTCTTTATGAAGTTATTTAAGTTGTTGATGTTACAATTTAATTTAGGTATTCGTGATTCTAAAAAAATAATTGAAAAACAAAAATTCTAACTTACATGGCAGCATGCCAGTGTAATACAGCCAAACCTGTGATTCTTCCCTTTAAAGTAGTCAGTGTGCAGTGGGGAGAGGGGTTGTGTGCATGTGTACACATAGAATGCCACATATTCATTCCTGCATTTAAACAGATTCATGACCTTGCCAAAGTCACTTAATCTTTTAATCTACATAGACATCACTTGTCTCATTTATAAAGCAAAAATGTTAGACTGATTGCATGTCTCCTCTAGCACTTTAATAATAATAAAAATTACAATTGCATTAATCTACCCACCCCTGTATGTTGATTCTCATGGACTTTTCTTAAATAAGGAGATAAACCTGTCTTATAAGTTTATCTTAGGGCTACCAAGTGCTATTATATGAAGGACCTTTATTGAAAGCATGACAAGTATTTCATAAAAGGTAATATTGGTCATAAGGGTCTGGATGAAGACTTCTTTATAGAAAGACTAGATCTTTTAAGTGAAATAATTCATGGAATTTTCAAAAGTGTTCCTTTTATTGTGTCAAAGTGCACTAGTATGAATTATCAGTGTCAAGAGAGGCATCACCGGTATTCATGCAAATTGGGAATAACTAATTTGAAAGAGATTTCCCTGCATGTTAAATAGTTCAAAGTTACATAATAAAGTTGGAGAATATTTGAACGCATGACCACAAAATCTGAATGTAAAGTATTTTTCAGAGACAATATATTTATTTAAATATGGAATATATTTTTCTGAATTTAATTCTTTTTAGCACATAAAATAACACTGTAATTGGCTCCTTGTTTCCTATATTGAAGTTATAAAAATATATTAACTTAACTATTTAATTTACATTAAAGTATCAGTTCTTAAACTCTCATTTGTTCAAAAAATATTATAGAGCTAAGAAAAAATTAGACATTAATCCAGAAATCTTATTTTACAGATAATAGAAAAATGAAGGAAAATGGATAAAGGAGATGGCCACATTCTCTCAGCTAGATGGTAGTGAAATTGATACTAGACATTTTTTGTACCACCAATGGTCTTTCTAGTATAAGTGCCTCACTTTTCATGCAAATTGCCTCCAGTGGATTAATTTTCCAATAAATACTGCTTTATGGATGGTAAATAATGGGTCTGGGATATCAGAATGAGGTTAGATTATAGGTAAGCAGAACAAGAATGAAAAGTTCTCATCAAAATAAATGAGTTGCTTTATTGCTTCCTGTGAGAAGAAGTAAAGGATTAACTTTTCTGTTTCAATGAAACCAAAACACCTAATAAGTGAAGAAAAAGCTATCCACTAAAGGCTAGCTCTTGCTGTATTTGGATTGCATTATGTAGAGGACATGGCAAAATCATCTGGGGTGATTTTTTTTTAAAGTCACATATAATCATAACAATTTATCTGACTCATAAATACATTTTAATAAATGAGAACAAAGATTTCACCAATTTACTTGATGTAACCCAGAGAAAAGTTTATTTAACTAAATGTAATGTAATATTGCACACAAGTATACACATATGCATGCTAAAACACATACATGAGATTCAATCTCAAATTACAGAAAATTATGTTGAGCAAAGTATTTGAGTCTGCTGTTCAGACTTGAAACTAATTTAGAACTTAGATTGGACATTCAAAATAAATAAATACAAGAAATAAAGCAATAAATTGAATAGATACAATAATAAATAAAATATAGAATGAATGACTTACTCTTACCAAGTTTGAAAGTTTATTTACATAAAATTTGATATTTAGGTGCTCTAAAATCTTATAACTTCACAAAGTATTATTATGAAACCTCTGACTATATACTTGCTGATAACTTTAGATAAGAAAACCACAATGTTATGTAAACAAATGTAATTTATTAAAAATTTATAGCTTTGTGTTTTTTTTAATACTGTTTAGCAGTAAATGATTAATTGAAACTTATCATGCCTGAAAAAAAAGTGCAGAGTATGAACTTCAAATTAAGACATAACTGGATTTGAATCCAGCTATACTACTTTGGCAAGTTTCCTAATCTCCTTAATTCTTGGTGAGACATAATTGGAAGATCTAATTGGAAGACTCAATAAGATAATATCTAAGCAGCTAGACAAATTTAATAAGATCTTTTTGGGAATGAACTCTAGACTTTTCAACATATTTTCTTGGCTGTAAATCTTGACTCACAAAGACAGGTAGTCAAAAATTAAATTGTAGTCTAAGGTCCCAATTTTTTAAGAGGAAACACAAGAACCTGGAACCTTACTAATCTAGAGAAAAATAGGTAGTGGCCTTTTAATTTATACTTACATATTATTTATACAATGTACTCACCCCAAATTAATATTTAAAGATGAGATAATTAAGAGATTATGCAGGCCCAGTTGGTGTTGCTCAGTAGTTAAGTATCAACCCAGAAACCAAGAGGTGGGGGATGTGAAGGAGGCAGCAGATGGATGATGTTTCTCTCTCATCAATGTTTCTATCTCGTTATTCGTTTCACTCCATTTTTCTCTAAAAATCAATAAAAAACATTTTTCAAAAGATTATGCAGTTTCATTCAGAGAGATTGTCAATGTATGTATGTTTTAAGAATTTTTAAAAATTGGCAACATTTAGGGAAATCCAATAGACAGAAAAGAAATTGCAAAATGCTCAAATTATGATCATAGTAATACTTCTTTTAGGAAAAGGAAGATGTTTCAATGAATGTTTAATAACCCTCTTTAGTTTGTAGTTTTACAATTGCTTCAGAAAATATTCCCAGGTGATCCAAACCAAAAGTAACAGTTCCATATCTGAAAACCCACTAGGTTTTGTTGCACATCTGCCACACACCTCACTTTCTCCCTGGAATTATAAGGATTTCAGACACATTCTACAGTCCCTTCTGGTCCATAAGCTCATTGTCTTGTTCCTCATTGAGACTTTCAGAGTGCCTACCACAGCAACTTTCACACTGTTCCCTCTTGACAATTGATTAGTTAGTGAATGAATGAATTACCAGTTCGGTGTTTGCTATTCGTTGCACAAGGCTGATGTCTTTAAAATGACATTTCATTTAAATTACTACCCAACTAAAAATCTTTAAATCCATTTTGTATTTAGAAACACATTAACAGCAGTCAATAATTTAGCTATTAATGTGAAGTGCCTTTTCACCAGGGATCTATCCTGTGCAATGGATGATATGGATGCATTTATTTAGAAGAGTTTTAAAGTACTTATATGCAGTCCAAAGCACTCAATTTCTAAGCTAAATGCTTCACTAGTTCATTCTCAGACAAGTCTACAGGACTTTGGCTTTAAATTAGAGAGCGATGCTCCCTCACATTATAACTTGAAATATCATTTACATTCTTTACCTTTCTCACTTGCTTCTGTCATTCAAATGATACATTACTTTTCATAACATGTGCCAGTTTCAAATGATTCCCATAGTATTACTTAGAGCCTTAGAACAGTATCCATAATGTTAGGAAAAATTTAAGCTCATTTTATACATTAAAATTCAAGACTTGAGTAGTTTCAGCTTCTTTGGCCAAGGTTTCACATGCTGGGTGAGTGGCAAGATGAGAATAGGTACCTGAGACTCTCAGAATCATGCCCAGTGCTTTTGCCCTTTCATCCTCTTCTCTTTGAGATGATGTCATAACAAGACAACTATAACAACAGCAGCAGCAAAGGATATTTAAAGATAAAGTTACAAAGAAATCATTTGCATTGGAGGAAATTTTACTGATGTCCTTGAGGTCTACAGAATCACATGTTGTTTTTTTCAGTCTTTTTGTTGTTGTTGTTGTTATTGTTCTTTTGCTTTGGTTTTGTTTTAAGCTCTCTATTAACTTGTTGCCTGTTTTCCAACGCATTTAACACATCATGTGTTGTTTAAAGCAATTTAAAGAAACAGAGACAAACAGCTCTCCCAAGCCATCAGTCTTTGTTCTTTGAAAGAGCTTTTTAAAAATTCCCTTTCTTTTGGACTCTGTAGAAATACTCCCCTAGTTCATATAAAGATATAATCCTCAAATGAAATGTCAGGGGAAATTCCAATTTTGGAAGTTGGCTTATTGTAGCAGATGTGATGTACTCCTCACAGTGTTCTCCAAACACTGACTGTTTGGAGAATGTAATAAATTGTTTACAAAAAATTTCCTAAAAGCTATGACAATAAGTCCTCTACCTATAATTTTATGCAATAGAAGGATGACACTTATATACGGACATATATACAAGTATAGATGTACCAACACACACACACATACACACACACACACACACACACACACACACACACACACACACTCTCTTAAATTTTGGTTAGAAGAGTCACTTGGAAACTAAGCCAAAAGAAGTTTGTACAATTTAAAGGGTGCTGGTCTGTTTGGTGTTTCATAGATTATAAAAATGTCAGTATTAAAAAAAAAACCCGGACAGTTAACATTTATCTCTTTATTATAAAATGACATAAAAAAGGGTTTTTATTGAATTTTTGACAAAGAGGAAGGGAGAGAGAGGGAGAGAGGCAGAGAAACTTTGATGTGAGAGTGAACATTGATCGGCTGCTTCCTGAACGGGGCCTATTGGGGATTGATCCTACAACCTGGGCATGTGCCCTGACTGGGAATCAAACTGGCAACCTTTCAGTGCACAGAAAGATAACACCCAACCAACTGAGTCTCACTGGCCAGGACTAAACTAACTTTATTAGTATATATAAGCAGGTTACTAAATTTAAAGACACAAACTATTTCAATTTATTTTTGTGTTGTGTACTCATTTTTCTAACATACAATGGTAAAATAGATACATATAGTAAAAAATATTTCTTAAAAAACGTCACATTTCTTTAAGTCCTTTAACATAAATTCCATATGTTAATATTATTTTTGTGTCTGTTTTCTTCCAACGTATTAAAAGTACTTCTTAAGTTAGCGTGGTTTTAGTAATTATATCCTACTAGATAACAGACCATCTTCATTTCATATATTTTTCATAATTGCCACAATATATATTTTTCCTGTTACATGTTAATATTTTACATCATTATTAAATTATTTTATGTACAATTTATTAGATTACCAACAGAGCAATACACTTCAAGTGTATAACCTAAATTTTTCATGTAAAATAAAGTGTGACATCTGTTTTAAGTAATAATAAATAAGATAGTATGAAGATGATTCTATGTAATTTAAGTAATTAAGAGTGTATATTTTATCTAAAACTGTTTAATAAAGAACTTTAAAAGTTATTTGTATGACAGAATTATACTTAAAATATAATATGCTGACTTCAAATGATAGAGCAATTTTGGAATATAAGAAAGTAAATAGTCACAATTTTTGCATAGATTGAATATTCTGAAAATGTGGTTATTAGCCTCTTATCCATCCTATATAATAAAAGGATAATATGCAAATAGACTGAACGGCAGAACAACTGAAAAACCAATCAAAGCATAATATGCTAATGATATGCTAAGGCTGCTCAGCAGCTCACTATGATGTGCACTGACCACTAGGGGGCAGGCAGTTAACTGGTCAACCAGTCACTATGATGTACACTGACCATCGGGTAGTAGATGCTCCAACTGGTAGGTTAACTTGCTGCTGGGGTCCAGCAGATCTGGACTGAGTGACATGGGCCAGACATGCCCTGGAGCCCTCCCACGGTCCCTCCCCAGCCCAATCATGCACCCGTGGGGTCCCTCAGCCTGGCCTGTGCCCTCTTGCAATCCGGGACCCCTCGGGGGATGTCGGAGGCCAGTTTTAGCTCAATCCCACAGGGCACTCCCCTTGGGAGGGCACCAGATGCAGGGCTCATGGCTGGCTAGTGCTGCTGTGGCAGAGTGAGCATCTCCTGATTGGGACTGTTTGGGCATGAGCTTAAGGCAGGCACAGTGGGACTGGGCTGAACGGGAATGGCAGGTAGGAGCTGCAGGCGGCTTTGGACCGGGGGTTTAGGTTTAATCCCTGCAGGCCACCCAGAGGAACCCCACCTGTGCATGAATTTGTGCAGTGGGCCTCTAGTTTTAATATAATATTATAGATAGAAGCAATCATAAAATTAAGACTGAAAGTGCAATATTTCATATGGTAAAATATTTCACATGTTGTCAGTAATATTAAACATCTAAAAAATAAGAACAATAAATTAAATAAAAATAATTACCCCAATTAAAAATAACTTTGCAGTCATAATTTTTAAAAATACAGGAGAAATAACTAACCCTTCCAGCAGTCAGAGTCCCAAAAAGAGAACTGTAGCTGAGAAAGTGAAAAAGCTAATGGTCAAAAATTAATAAAATAGGAAGCTATTGCCATTCCTAGGTTTGAAGGAGCAAAAGAGCATTTTTACAAGGAACTTAATGTTTGATATAAAACCAGATATAGAATCAAAATGTTCATTGGTGCCAAAATGTGGAAGTTGAAGTATCCTTTTGGCACAGTCAAGATGCTTTATCTGCAAAGTGAATGTTCACAGTCAGCTTAAATATGAAATAGTTTACCCAATAATACATACCCATTAATTTAACAAATATTTATAAGTACCCAGTATGAACCAAGCTGAAGTTAAAAGTATTGTGTACAACAGCTACTGCCCTTGCATCTTAGCGAACGTACAGTTGTTTACTCCTTAAACAAATATTAACACACACAATTATATAATCACAAATTGTGATATGTGCTGTCAAGAACATTGCACTATGTAGTTTATATAATCATAGGATATTTTATTGCTTCAGTACAGCCATAGCGTTTTGCATTTTTTTTTCTTGGTGTAAATCATTGCAGATTGCATGTTCCAGATTCTCAATCAAAACAACTTCTCTGCACAGATAAACTGCTGTGGTCAGCTCAGGTCCTCTGAACAGTTGTCGTCTAAATAATACTCTAAAGAAGTTAATGACATTCCAATATATGCTTCCCAAAAAGTAGTGTTTTCCATGAGGATAATCTACCTCATTAAGTTAGTTTACCTAAAAAAATAAAATGTTTAAAAATTAAAGCCACAATAAAAAATTATGGTACATCTACACACTGGAATACTATGCTGCAGTAAAAAAGAAAGAATTCTTACCATTTGCAACGGCATGGATGGAACTGGAGAGCATTATGCTAAGTGAAATAAGCCAGTCAATGAAAGAAAAATAGCACATGATCTCACTCATTTATGGGTAATAAAGACCATTATAAACTGATGAACAAAGATCCAGAGACAGAGAAGCATCAATCAGACTGTCAAATCTCAGAGGGAAGATAGAGGAGGGTGGGGGTAAGAGGGAGAGATCAACCAAAGAACTTGTATGCAAGCATATAAGCCTAACCAATGGACACAGACAACAGGGGGGTGAGGGCATGAGCGGGGAGTTGGGGAGGGTGATGGAGGGATATGACACATATGTAATACCATAGTCAATAAAGAAATTTAAAAATATACGAATGAAGATTTAAAATTCCTTGTGAATTCAAAAGTAAAGCGCATTTAGGGAAATATTGCTAAGTATCTCAGTACATGTTGCTAATTGCACTAATTATTATTTTGTCACATGGATTACCTTCATTTTTCATAGCATGAGTAATTAAGTGACAAAAACAGGTTTGATATTGTGATCAAACAATATTCTGTTACATCCACCCCACTGATGTCTTCAAAGAAAGTGCTATCACAGTTTCTTCACTAAATAACTTGTAAGTTGATATGTAAGACATGTCTTAGTTTAAAGAACATAAGCCTAAGGCCTGGATGGACTTGATAGCACAGGTAAAGATACGCAAAGAAAGACTTCCAACCGAAAGTCATTTAACACAATTCTTACTGTCTGGCTGGCAGATGCTCTTTTTTAGCACAGCCATTGTAACTCGCACTTAATATCACAGGATCCTGGTGGAGCACTGGAAGCTGCACAAAGGGTCTACTCAGCAGAAGGGGCTCTCGATTAATGACTGAGCTTTCTTTTAAGTGTTGGACAGAAGCCAGCAGAAACACAGAGCCCATAAGCCTCCAACTGTTACGTGGCTGGCTTCCACAAGGGGATAAGATAACATGTGTGTGTGCATGTGCGTGTGCACACGTGTGGTTTTTTAAAAACTATATTGGTCAAGCTCTAGGAATATTCTGCTTTATGGTAGCAAAATACAGCATAAATACCTAAGCTAAACCAAGTAAGACTAATATCCTCTAAAACTCTGTGAAAGGTGAAATAGTGAATGCCACAGGCAACAATAATGAAATAACATCAAATTACCTTTTTTTCCCATGTTTGATGGTGCAGAATTTTCGGTCTTTACATAACTAATGTTTTACTCTTAGGGAGCTCAAAAACTGCTTTCCAATGATTTGAATCTGCCTTTGAATCTGCCTCTCTGTATCGGAAGCACACATCTGGCTGACTTTCTGATTATAAGCATTTCATAATGAAAAGTCAGCATCGTTGGGTATCAGCAGAGATCATTTTGAA
Source organism: Myotis myotis (assembly GCF_014108235.1). Taxonomy (NCBI): domain Eukaryota; kingdom Metazoa; phylum Chordata; class Mammalia; order Chiroptera; family Vespertilionidae; genus Myotis; species Myotis myotis. The sequence continues at coordinate 127,058,328 of NW_023416324.1, forward strand.
CCATCCATTATCTAGAGAGCCTGAAGTCTGGTTGAGACAATTGATATTTGAGATTGATTGTCTATTTGGCAGCCATTCCTAGGCATTGTCTAAGCTCTGACACTATACCTACTTGAGTCACTATAAAGTTAGATTCCTAAACCACACAGTACTATAGATAGTATTATGTAACATTTAGGTATTAGGTTTCAAATGTGAGTTCAGGTGGGCATATAAAAATATTCATAAACCTGTTTTATACCTATTTAAGACATTACACAAAATATCATTCCATTTTCCTTATCTGTATAGCCACACACTGACTTATTTTTGAGTTTTAAGGCTAAGAAAACACTGCTGTCTCCAATGAAATGTGTGCTAACATTTAATTATAAGATATGTGTTTCTCACCATGTTTTCCATTTTCTCGGACTTCCAGTACACACATATAATTTTGTGATCAAAATTGTTCTAGATTTCCTCTCTGCTCCTTGTGTTTTAATATTTTATAGCTTATATCATTTTATTAGCAATAGCAAAAATCTATTCTGAATTTGTCAGAGTATATATAATAATGGTGTAAACTGATATGAGATTTAAATATATTCACATGACTTATAATGAATATAACTTATTAACTTTATACTAAAGGTTAACAATAGCAAAAGAAAGTATTTTATGCTTTTATGGTTTTTTTTAGTTTGTTATTTTTACAGAGAACACATTTTAAAATATTATTGACTTTCTTGAATCTTTATATACTCAGATATAAATAGATTTTACTTTGATTTCTAATATAAATTTTATCATGATTGTCTATGAAAACCCCAAAATAGTCAAATCTAAAGGCAACTTTATCCACACAGAGGGCAAAGTTGTCATGTACAAAGTAGTACAAAGATTTGGATTCCAGAATGCTAGATATTAATAGACAATGGTGAGTTCCTCACAAGATCACCGTGATTTTAGCATTCTTGTTTTAGAATAAGCAGAAGTCATGTTGCCAGGCTGTTTAATGACAAACATAGATGTTTCTACTTTAAAACATGCTGTAGAGTAGAAGCAAATTTGAGCAATTTATCCCTACAAAACTTTGAACAATTGTTATTTACAGACACCTACCAATTAGGATGGACTGCTGAAAGTCAGGTTGATTTTTTACATTGGTTTTAATCATTTAAAAATCTTGTATCAGATTCTTTAAAATATCTATTATGAGTTGCATATTTTAACATTGGAGTATTAGTATAAAAAGAATTAAAATATTAATAATGTGCCTTACTTAATCCCATTTTCTCTAATTAACATTAGGCCTCAGCCTACATAAAATTGAGCATGATTTTTACTGAGAATTTATAGTTTATAGCAACAAATCTACCATTATCTTATTTCTTAAGGACCTAGTAAATAAGATAGCTGAAGACTCAGTTGTATATATTTTAAATTGAAGTCTAATATAAGCAGCATTTTTTTACTATTGGGCAGTACTGTATTGTAGAATGTAATAAAACATAAAAATGTCTTTTTAATTTTTGTGGGGATTTTCAAATTAATGGATATTTTGTTTAATTCTTCATATAGGCTAGACATTTTGAATTTATTTTGGACAGTTTGTTTTGGGTGTGGTGGTGCCCAGATTTTGGGGGGCATGCAAAGATTTGAAAAATCCAATCCCGAAGTCTTTTTTCAGCCCTTGGCTCTCTTTATGTTTTCCCTGTTTAAGGAATAATGGGCTACTATTTTACTCAGGAACACTTTATCATCTTTTCCATCAAAAACTCGCTCTTTCACATTTCTCCTTCTGAAATTCAATCTCTCCTTCAAGTTCAATCTCAGCTAGCTCTTCCTTTATGATCTTTCTTATATGGCACACATGCTTGTTTGTTTAAACTTTTAAAATACTTCATGCTTCTCTTGTGGCATTTATTTTCTGCCTTTTATTGTGTGACCACACATAGAGAATCCTGTCTCTTTCCTGGTATGGATTGAATTATATTCATTCATTGTCCCTGAAAATGCTTAGCTTCATGCCTTGCACAAAACAGGGGCTTCACAGACATACGCATTTTTAATGTTATGTTTACCACTCCTCTGTCTGTGGGAAGGGCATCTTTGCATAATGGAAAGCCCTGTCACAAAAACAACAAGCCTGGGCTCAATCTGAAACACAGTGGTCAAAAGTTGTATTCATTCTTTTAACAAATATGTATTGATCCACTGTGGTTGTCATTATACACCTGAGTTGGAAAGTAAAGAGTTAGAAAAGGTCATATTGACTATATTTTTCCATTCTTATTCAGAATGTAGGTAAGGATCAATTCGGTTTTTTCTTTCACTGCTTTTCAGCTTCCACTCTAGGACTAGAGGTGCAGAAAGCATGTTTCCCATAGCTGCTTAGAAGCTATTGAAAGGAGATTGGATTGGGAGCCAAATAAGGAGCAAGCTCTGTGACTCCACCTTCTTCCTCTTTAACCAGGGCAACAATAACGTCCTTCCTTGTTTTCTAATTGGGATTCTAGGAAACAAGTAAAATAAAAACTCTCATCTGTAGACTATAACAACAACAAGCGGATACATTTGTAGCCCATGATGAAGAGGAACACAGTGCTGGAAAACAAGGCGGTCTCAGGAGAATTATATTGCATTATTATAGTTTATTGCTTTTGTGATGAATCTCTATAAATATTCAAATAGAACCCCTGTTTTTGCAATATTTCAAACAATTCAAATGGATTTGTATCACTTAACATAAAAATCGGGCATGATTATGTAAGATATAGTATCTTGCAGACCAACTAATTTAAAATAGATGTGGGTTGAATTTATTTAAAAAGGTAAACCGGCCCTCAGTTGTTTTCTGATCCAAAAACACCCATGTAAAAGCTACTTAAGCAATAGTGTTCCTGGTTGGCTCAGTGGCCCTCTTTTCTGAGATCCTCCTATCTTTCCTCTTCTGGATGACCAAGATGGCTGCAGCAGCCCCAAGCATCTCATCCTTTCATCACGTTATCCATTATCCAAAACCATGAAGGGTAAACAAAGAATTTTCCTACCACCTGTCCCTCATTCTGACAGGGAACAAAATTTTCCCAGAATCACTGAAGACACTTTTCTCAGTGGGTTGATGTCCATGTTCTACCAGGAAGAGAGACTAGAAACTGGAGTGCCCAGCATTTTCAGTTTCTACCCAGGGTGGTGGAACCTGTCACTAAGGAGAAGGGACAGAATGACTGCTCTGTACCAAATAGCAACAAGGAAATGCCGTCAAGGAGGCATGCTTTAAAAATGTGTCAGATTCTTACCTACATTAAATTAGTGTGACTCTAAACAGATTCCGAAATAAACTGTATTTAAAAAGTTACTTTGAATGGAACTGCATCATTTTAATTTATGATTTCTCTTGCAATGTTTGCATTGCAAATGGTTGATTGTGTATCACTTGTTTTATTGCTAATTCATTTACAGTTTGTCATTCATTTCCAGATTGTCATCTACCACTTTGCTTTTGAAGCAAGATTCAAAAGCAAGTCTGTTTGAACTCGGCATGCATTTTTGATTTGCTGATGCCATTTATGCCTAGTGTGAATTAACATGTGCTTCTATTTTTTTCTTCTTTGATGCTTGTTTTTATGTCCACCAAGCATGGCCTTTGTTACTTCATTGTCTCATCTCTTTGTTTCTATTTTATATTTGCAGAGAAAAAAAGATTAACATGTTTTAAAGATATTTACTTAACCAAAAGAGAAATTACTTAGGCTTTATGTGAGAAAGCAGTAGATGCTGTAGGAAATATTTTCATTCCTTCTACCTCAGTTCTTTACATCATATATAGAGACCTTAAGCTATATAAATCAAGATTATAGGATATTACAGTCTCGGAAGTTAGCATTTATATAATTTTCCCACTTAATGTTCATACTAAACTTCACATTTATCGAAGTTCAGAGTTTTCCAACATTTTTAGTGGGTCTCAAACTTGTGAACATTTCTTGAAACAGTGAAACATTAGAGGTTTAGCCAGATTTTATTATACATTTAATTTGCTACCAAAAAGCAAAACACACTGAAGATAAAAACCTAACTTTATATTATATGCCAAATTTTCAGCTTACATAAATTAATAATTGATTTTGCACTCAGACACATGTATTGATCTATAATTAAAAGACCTCCAAAAGCTATTTATAAGCTGCTCTCCATTCCAAAATGTAACTGAAGTTTTAGAATGCAAGAAAATATTAAGGTTTTAAGGAAGTTTAGAAGAATGAAGGCATACCCTCTAATCCATGGTTTTGTGTAGATACATTTAAAATTACATTGTGAGATTTTGTATTTTGTTTTATCACTATGATCATTTTTATGTAAAAAAAAAATCTTGTTAACAGTGCATAGGAAGTTAGGTAACATCAAATATCTATTTTACTACTCCATTTTGAATTGCAGTTAATCTAATAATCAGTACCCCACCACTATCTCCATTCCCTTGAAAGGTAGATAAGGAAAATGCTTAAAAGTCTGCTTTAATATTTTTGGTATACTCTGTTCACATTTGTGATAGGTGTTATGTTAAAGAAAAATGCGACTGCCTTATAAGAAGTTGTCTTCCCCAAACAGGAGAATTAGAGGGAGACAGAAGGGAACTCAGGTTTCTGGGAAGCAGGAAGAGCAAAGCCCTGGGGTAGTTTTGGGGGAGGGGAAGCACTTCTCTGGAGAAAAGTACCAAAGCAGAAGAGAGGATAATTGTTTCCTTGTTGCAATCACTATGAGCTCCATCCTCATTGTCTGAGAAAAAGAAAGCGGTAGGAACACAGAGGAGAAAGATTGTATTCCTTTTGCCTGTGATTTAACTTTTTAAATTATTTTGTTTGATTTTTAATTAACAAACATTATTTTTCGAGCAGTTTTAGATTTACAGCAAAATTGAGCAGAAGGTATAGAGAGTTCCCATATACTCCCTGTCCCCCTCCATTTTTAGCTTTTATAAAGGAAGCATTTGCTTTTGTTTGGGCATGAGAGTCTACACTTTAAAGAAGTAAGTGCAGCCGTTTAACACATATAAAAGCTGCCCCCTCACCCCCTCAACCCAACAACCTGTAACATTACACTGTGTTGAATCATCTTTATGCGACTTCAGACACAAGTCAGCAAGTTTGGCAAAGACAAGCAGAGATCATATTAAGAAGAAAGATAGTGAATAGTACCTTAAAATTTTTGAAATAATTTCCTTTATACTCTTTCTTTCCTACAACTTCTTAAAACACACTTTTATTGACAGTTTTACTGAATTCTTTATTGATATTTTAGTTTATTTAGAAAAGAAATGTTAGCTACAATGCCTCTGAGTATGAAGTCTTATTATAACTCAGGAGAAAAACATTATAACTTTCTGTTCCTAAAGTATTTCTTACATCTGTCCCATTCCTTCTTTCCCTAATTACAACAACCCAGGTTCAAGTTTGCAATGTCTTTGGGCTGGGTTTTATAATGATCTTTCATTGTATAATCATAACCTATTCTAATCTATTCTATTTAATACCACCAATGAATCTTTCTAAGTCACAAATTTTACATAGCCAATTCTCAACGTTAAAAGGAGAGAATTAAACATTTATTGGCTTTCTTTCTATCCTCTAATGCTACCTAATCAATGCAACAAACACTATTCCCTGAAATATTAGATTCAGATATAATTAATCTAATAAATAGCAAAATTGGACACCATAGTGGAGAGGATGGTAATACCTATCCAGGTTCTGGAGTTTCCACGGTTTTGAGGAAGTGAGCTGGAGAAAGGTGCTCTTATTCCACAGTATCTTGGCCCAGTTATTTAGATAGAAACATCAGCAGAACAGAAAGGAAGGGCAATTAATCAGGTTACCACTGTCTGATAAAATGATCCCTTAAGACCATTCAATTCCCTTTGTTCTAATTCTGTGCTCTCAGGAGAAATATTGAATCTATAATTTCATTTCCTCAGAGTATCCCTACCTACCCAGGAGGGTATGCCCTTGCAGATGACTTGTCCCAGTTGTCAAGCCCCAGAAGATCCCTCTAATATAATTTGAAACGTGGGCATTAGAGCTTACGAATTAGCCTCATGTGAATTTAACTCTAGTGACTTGCTGCCCCAGGACCAGGACACCTGTAGCTTTCTGACAAACCCACATTTCTGAATCTACCCCAAGACCATGGCAATTCCATTAAACTGTATTTCTTGAGGCACATCCTGAAAAAGTAGCATAAGTCACCCACAAATGTTATTAAAATTTAACTTGGTTTGACACACATCTTTTAAACACCTGCATGATTTATTAGGTGATGGCCCTTTTTGGAATTTGTGTTAAGCATTATTGCCCGCTGACTTCAGCAAACTAACTCATCCTGCTGCAATAATTAGTCTGGGTTATTTTATCTAAAAGCATGTCAATATCTGGACTCTAAAAATATAAAACACTAACTAACATCACACATCAGAAACTTCTGGAATTAAAAATATTTCAGAAAGATTCTCTCTATAAGTTCTTCTATAAAATAAATTATTCCATTTTAAACTTATGCTAACATAAATCTTTCAATTATAGAAAAAAATAATAGCTTTAAAAGCATTAATACTGAGCTTTATTATCTTTAGTAGGCATTGCTCACTTCTGTTAACCAGCATGGTATCATGTAACTCTCGGTATTGTGAATGTAACATGAATGCATTGCTGAAAAATTGTCTGACTATTAATCTAGTAGTGTGGTTCAACAGATATTTGGGTTCAGAGGCTTTGATTAGATTTTCAGCTCTGACACAGGGCAATGATTTTGCCATGCTATGCCTCAGTTCATCTTCTGTAAAAGGAAAATATAGCAGCCACATTATAGTGTTGCACATATAGAGTGCTTAAAGCATTACACATGGCAAGTTTAGCTCTTAAGATCATGTGTTCAAAAATCCTGGCTTCCTGCAGTAGATTTGAAAGTCAGACACTTTTTTGCTCCACTTCATTGTGACTTTGCTGAGACTATCAGAGTTATGGCCATTTCATGGACCTTATGACTGTGAAACAAGTTTGAGAGATTGTGGAATGCTAAAATATTTCTCCATCGATATAACAGATGGCAGATTCTCTCAGTGTGGCTCTTATGTGCTTTAACTACAAGGTGAGAGTGATGATAGCTATACATAATTTAGTTTTGGTTTTGGTTTGAACAGCCTACCTCTCTCAAAAAATGCACTTCCAGTATTTTGGTGACCCTAACCAGTTTTGCCCAGTGGATAGAGCGTTGACCTGTGGACTGAAAGGTCCTAGGTTCAGTTCCGGTCAAGGGCATGTACCTTGGTTGCGGGCACATCCCTAGTAGGAGGTGTGCAGGAAGCAGCTAATCAATGTTTCTCTCTCTTCGATGCTTCTAACTCTCTATCCCTCTCTCTTCCTCTCTGTAAAAAATCAATAAAACATATTAAAAAAAAAAGAGAATTCTTTATTGATTTTGAGTCTACTGAAGCTTCAGAATAAATTCAAAGATGCATTGCCTTTTGGCCACAGTGGATTCACATTATCTTAGTGCCCAGTTTTATTTAAATAAGAAGTGGTTCTAATTATAAATTTTCACATTTTGTATTAATAAATAATAAATACATACCCATGAGTTATATAAAATATATTATTTACATTTCAACATCCATCCCTGACCCCTGAATGCATAGACATATATTTGGCTGGAATATGGAAATGATATACTTTAAATAATTTAGAAAGTTGTTTTATGGGCTATCTCACAAATAGTTTTAAAAACCTAAAAGTTCAATATTGTTTTTTTTTTTTCATTTTTAGTTATTTAGGTCTTTAAAGTTTCTTGGTTACTAGATACTTTATTAATATTTTTTTCCAAAAGATATAAAAGATTCACAAATTGCAATAAATTTTATATCTACTCTTACTTCAAATATATATATATATATATATATATATATATATATATGTATGTATATATATGTATATATTAGACCAACGAAAATTTTATATATATAAAATTATGCTACAACTTAAAACTTATTTTAAATTTGGTATTACCATACATTGCTTCTCTCTGCTTTGCTGATCAATATGTAATTCTTCCAAGAAGGAATATGTGCAATAAAGCATAAGATTTTACTGTTTCCTAATAGTGAGCATATTCTGGATATGAAGATCAGAATAGAATTTTGGTGAGTGATGAGACTGGTTGTTAAAGCTTTTTAAATATTTATAAATGAACTAGTAACCCATTGCGCAATAACATGTGCAGTAGGCCGCCTGCCGCTGCCATGGGAGCGGGCGGTAACGCAGCACGCACCGGGAGCAGCGTTGTTTCCACAGGAGCCATGCTGCTTCCGTGGGAGGCGGAAGCGAGCCACCTGTGCCCACAGGAGCCAGGAGGGACCCGCGCCGATTCTGTGGGAGGGACCCGCGCCGATTCTGTGGGAGGGACCCGTGTCAATTACGCGTGAGGCTGGAGGGAGCCACGCTCCTTCCGCGGGAGGAAGGCCCGCGGCCAGCAGCCAGGGCACAGCGGCTTGCCAGCCCCCTGTCTGTCTCCGTCTCTGCTATGGGCCTCACCTGCGCTCGCAACCTCCTCCTGTCTGGGCATGACCCGTTATGGCGTCCTAGCCTAATTTGCATATTTCATCTTTATACATATAGATATGACACCCTAAAAATCTATTATTTTCCATATGTGCATAAAAATAGCTTGGACATGTGGTTATATTTTCATTTTAAAAATTGATCTTTTATCTGCTATTCTGATACAAAAATGGTCACTTCAATTTCCTACAGCTTTCTTTTTTTCCTCCTCCATCTTGAACTTTTTGCTTGGAAACATTTAATGAAAATGACAAAAAGAAAAAAAAATCATCTGTGTGTCTCTTTGGAAATTCAGGTTTCTTGAAGATCAGGGACAGCATTCAATAGATCCTCCAATGCTTAAATTTTCTGAATATGACATGATTTCTAATATTAATGTAAAGGCACATCAAAGTTGGCAATTCACAATGTGACCTGTCTATTGTACTTAACTTTCAGGTGAGGTCCTGAGTTTCTTCCTGCTGTGTCTCTTTCCTGTACCATTTTAGGCAGACGCAAGAAGAATGGCAATGTTTTTTCTCAATGCCTTTACAACATAGTTTATATGAATTGTATTAGTTTTATCATCTAAAAAATAAAGTATAATATCTGGATATTATAGGATTAAAGCTCTGTATTTAAAGGGAATATAAAGTTGTATTCACTGCACCTTTTAATCCTATAATGGATAAGTTTGATGGATTAAATGTCTAACTACAATAATGTCCGTTTCTTTTACTAACCTTGCTCTAACACTAATAAGTGATCATTGGTTTTAAGACATACTAGGTTTATGTGTGTATTCATAAGGATATATTAGCAAGCAAATCAAGCACTCTCATATAAGAGAGAGAAGACACTTTTTCTTAATACTGTTTTGAAGAGCTAAAGATATCTGACTTCAGATATAATAATCATTAGTATTTTTCCCCTAAGCATCTGGGCCTTAAAGATGAGAAGTAAATGTTTGTGACTGAGATAATAACTAATGTGTAATAAAAATATCAAGTAACACTTACTATATAAAACCAAATTATTTTAGTTCATAATGTCTCTCTACCAACTCCTCTCTACTAACCCCAAAGTCGTGTCTTTATTATTTATGTTATATTCACAAGGGTAAAAAAGAGGAATTACTGAATATTTTATAGTGTTGGAAAGGTAAAAATATTTTTATGCCTAAATTTTACCTTTGTCTTAAAACACATCCATGAAGATTATAAGTGCTTTTCTTTGTTATTTTCTACCCTTTCCCTAAGTGAGGAAACTAGTCAAGAGCTTCCTATTGGTAGTCATAATTAAAGCTATCCATAGTAATGATATAATAAAAGCTTCCATATTAATAATATAATACAAGTGTAGGAGATCAAATGAACACAGTAACTCAGTTTAACATATATATCTTTGTCTTTGTTAATGACTTGAAAGTTATCTGACTGCATAAAGATTACCTAAAAACCATTATAGATGGGTCAGAAAGTGGAGTCCTTTCTGAAAGCAAAGAACTGCTTACTGTTGACTTGTGTAGTGCTTGTGTTTATTTGTTAAAGCAGGTAACACTAAATTCTCTAAAGGAGAATATATTTGATCTTCCTCTCAGCTGTCTTATATCCTTGGAGAGAAATCTTTATTTTCTGTATGAATAGATATAATTATAAATACTATGTGCTTGTCAGATCCATGAAGTGACTTGGAGCAGGACTTATTTTCAAAATTATCTTGTCAATTTCATTATGACAGTAACAGAGGCAGGTAGCAGCAGTTTTCTTCTGATTATGTTAAAATCTCATCTATTATTTAGTTTAAAGCTGACAGCATATATTATGGCTTAATAAAGGCTTTCAGTAATTTTGGACTAAATTTATCTTTCCCAATTTTAAGTGTTTGTCATTTAAGGGTTATAATTTGATCAAAGGTTAATTTCAGGAGGAGTTTTCCAAAATTACTCCAACATTAAATAAGTAGAGTATGAATTTTGGGGAAATATATCCATATGAAACTATTTTAGGCAAAAATGGAATTATAAGGCAAGCACTTTTTAAAAGCTTTGATTTTTTTTTTTCTCATATAAGAAAAACGTATGCACTTACCATTTTAGTTCACGTTCTAATCTAGCAATGATCAAGTCTAGCTACGCTTCTATACCCTATGTCAGTCATCTTAACTCATGCTCTACTTGAATATGTATAATTTTAATCTCAATGGAATATACTGGACTATAATGACCTGTAGAATAGTATAGATCAATTGTAGAGATAAATATAAGAAAACACAGATTTAGGTGAATATATGTTTAAGGGCTAAACATTTTGCTAATAAAATAATATTAAATTTAGTTCCTTTTAAAAATTAACAAAAATTATATTACTTTTCTGAAGTTTTCTTTTCTAATAGTTTTCTCTCATTGGATGAGATTAGTTGCTAAAGTTTTTAGATACTCTTGGAAAATGTGATTTCTAGAGTTCAGAAGACAGAGAAATCACTTTTACTTTTCTTTCACACTTGTAAATTGTTAGATTTAGGGTTAGGGTTAAGGTGGTCTTCTGTAACCAATACTGTGAATATCTGCCAGCTTCAGTGCTTTTTAGAAATTATATAAATGTTATCTGGAAAACAGTGTCACAGTACATGTGTTAGGGTTAAAGGTCCTTCTAGCCAGATGACGCAACTTAATTCTTGTAACAAGTGGCCTGGGTTCGCAATAGATATATAGTCTAATTTTTATATAAAAATGTGGCAAGCCAGAATTAGTAAGTTAAAACTAACCTGAATTATAGCAATAAATAATAGAAATTTTTTATGTTTGTAAATTATTTTTGAGTAACACAATTTGTCATTTAGTGTGTAATAACTGTAAATTAGGTTAAAATAACAATCTTAGAATTTACAATTTTGGCATGTTATCTTTATTAAGATTATTTTATGTCAAATTATCACCTAGTTAAATATTAAGAAATATGCTACTAATATTGATCCTAAGAAATGCATTGTGTCATAATATTGAATACTCCAAATATTGGAAGTTGAAAGATGGTAGTTGTCACAGATAACTTCTGACAAAGCAACTCTGTGAATTGTAAATGTACTTTAGATTTTCAAGAACAAGAAAATGTGACCCATATTTTTGAGAAGTGATAGATATATCAGGAAAATTCAACATACACCAAAGCTATAGAATGGAAAAAATAAAGGGCTGATTTAAAAATACTCAGAATGGCTATCATCAAAAAATCAACAATTGACAAGTGCTGGTGGAGATGTGGAGAAAAACAATCCCTCATGCACTGCTGGTGGGAATGCAGACTGGCTCAGCCACTGTGGAAAACAGTATGGAGTTTCCTCAAAAAATTAAAAGTGAATTCCCATTCGACCCAGTGATCCCACTTCTAGGAATATATCCCAAGAAACCAGAAACACCAATCACAAAGGATATATGCACTCCTATGTTCATAGCAGCACAATTTACCATAGCCAAGATTCAGAAACAACCTAAATACCCATCAGAAAATGAGTGGGTTAAAAAAATGTGGTACATCTACACAATGGAATACTATGCTGCTGTAAAAAAGAAATAACTCTTACCATTTGCAACAGCATAGATGGACTTGGAGAGCATTATGCTAAGTGAAAAAAGCCATCGGAGAAAGAAAAAGATCACATGATCTCATTCATTTGTGGAATATAATGAACAACATAAACTGATGAACAAAAATGGATCCAGAGACAGAGAAGCATCAAACTGTCCATCAATCTTCAGAGAGAAGGCAGGGAACCGATGGTGGGGTAAGAGATCAACCAAAGCATATAAGCATAACTAATGAACACAGATACTAGAAGAGTGAGGGCATGTCCTGGGGAGTGGGGGTGGCCAATGGAGGAAAAAGGAGACATATGTAATACTATATTTAATACTTTAGACAATAAAGATTTTTTTTTTAAATAAAAAATACAAAATTCTATTTAACTATTTTAAATATTCATTTGTTATTTTTTTAACTTCATTTTTCAATTAGAGTTGGCATTCAATATTACCTACATTACTTTCAGGTGTACAGTATAGTGGGTAGACAATCATATACTTGACAGAATGATCCTGCTGATATTTCAAGTACCCACCTGGCATCATAAATAGTAGTTATTACAACATTATTGATTATATTTTCTATGCTGTACTTTACATCTTTGTGACTATTTTATAACTAGTAATTTGTACTTCTTAATCCTTCACCTTTTTTTCACCTAGCACCCCTTCCCCCCTCCCCTCTGGCAACCATCCATTTATTATCTGTATCTATGCATCTGTTTATGTTTTGTTTGTTCATTTATTTTGTTCCTTAGATTCTGCATATAAGTGAAATCATATAGTATTTGTCTTTCTCTGTCTGACTTATTTCAATTAGCATAATACCCCCTAGCTCTATCCATGTTTTTGCAAATGGTAAGGTTTCTTTTTTTTCTTTTTTATGGCCGAATAATATCTTATCCTATATATTTATCACATCTTCTTTATCTACTCATCTATTGATGGGCACTTTGGTTACGTCCATATCTTGGCTATTATATATAACACAGCAATGAACATAAGGGTATATATATTTTTTTGAAATAGTGTTTTGGGTTACTTCGGATATATGCCCAGAAATGGAATTGTTGGGTCATAAGGCAGTTCCATCTGTAATTTTTTGAGGAAACTACAGGCTGTTTTCCATAGTGGCTGGACCAATTTGCCTTTCCACTAAACGTGCACAAAGGTTTCCCTTTTTTACATATCCTTGCCAACGATATTGTTTATTGATTTATTGATAATCACCATTATGACAAATGTAAGGTGATATCTAGTAATTTTTATTTGTTTTTATTGATTTTAGAAAGAGAGGAAGTATAAGTTGCATTATACCCAGGATAAAAAGGAGGTATTAAATAGGTTTAGATTTCAGGATCTCAGAAAAACTAGGCATATTATTATTTAGCACTGCCTTCCAAAAACTCACAAGAACATGAGATGGTGATACAGGAATTCATAGTAGAAATTAAGAAGCAAAGACAACTTGGTCTACAATAATTGTGCCCTAGGAATAAAGGTAAAAAGCAGGATGTTGGACTTTGTGATTCAATAAAAAAGGGAAACAAAAGAATAGAAGAAGTAGTTATATGGAGTTTAATTAAAGTGCAATTAGGAAAGGATTTGTTTGAGCTTAATAGTTTAAAATAAAAAATAATACGAATTGCCAATCTTTCTTCTCTTAGAAATGTTCAAAGAGTGACTATGTGATGATTTTTCAGGGATGGAAAGATAATTTTAAAATTAATAATTCAAAGATATAGGAATATGTTACTAGATTTGAGATGAAGAGATGACTAGACTCACACAATCAGAAAAACCATTTAGTGTGAGAACTAAGAAATTCAGGCATTAAAACATAAATTAAAGGAAGGTTTCTTCATTTCTAGCTTCCTCACTTAATTCTCAGAATTAAACTGTATATCCTTAGCCCTGGAAAACTCTAATGTTTAACATGTTCTCTTACCCATTAATTTGAAATGATAATTTTTATTTTGTGTTATATTAAAATAACTTTAAAATAAATGATAATTCAATAGCTGTATACTACAGATTTATCATTTCATTCATAGTGTTTTTACTTGAGGTCATAGACAACAGCTGCCTATATCACTTAACAAAGTGATTTCAAAAGATATTTCAAAGATATTTCAAAATATAGTGATTTAAATAACATAGATTTTTATGTCTGTCTCATGCAATAACTTTGAAGTAAGAGAGTGCTGCAGCCTGTTGGGGTGTCTCAGTTTCACATCATCACTCTGGGATGCAGATTATTTTCGATCTTATTCCTCTGCCATATTACAGGATACCACTCTCTTCTCCACATGGTCCTATTTTTGTGAATCTATTGTTTCTGCTCCCAGGAAGTGAAAAAGAGCTTGGAAGAATATAAAATCAAAATATGAAGTACCAGACTGAGAAGTGATACAATTCACTTCTGCTCAATTCCATCATCAAATATTAAACTTCAAGGAAAATTGGCAGCCATCTACTCTACTACAAAATCCTATCTAATAAAAGAGTAATATGCAAATTGACCATCACTCCAACACACAAAATGTCTGCCCCCATGTGGTCAAAGATGGCCGCTCCCATGTGGACACAAGGTGACCAGCAGGGGAGGGCAGTTGGGGGCGACCAGGCCTGAAAGGGAGGGCAGTTATGCATCGATCAGGCTGGCAGGGGAGTGGTTAGGGGGTGATCAGGCTGGCAAGCAGAAGCAGTTAGGAACAATCAGGCAGGCAGGTATGCGAGCAGTTGGGAGCCAGTAGTCCTGGATTGTGAGAGGGGTGCCAGATTGGAGTAGATGCAGCCTGGGCTGAGGGACACCCCCCCGCCGGAAGAATTTCATACACCGGTTCTCTAGTATATTACTAAAGAGAGATGGCAAACAAAATTTAGACAGGACATAACAAATTTGTGCCAAATATCAAATAAAAGGCAGAACATGAGGAATCAACTTACTCATATCATCATGCTGTTTGGCATATTTTAAATTACATTGCCCTAAGAGTATTTATCTTCTGATAAATAAAGGAACATGAAAATTCCCATAGTGGATTTATGAAAATTCTACCCTCATTTCCATTTCCTGGGTACATTTTTGTACCCTTTATGCTTTTACTGAGAAAGTTTATTCTATGGCTGAGAAACAAAAACAGACCTCCAAAACAAAAATCAAAACAAAAACAACTAATTGGCATTAGAAACGTAATATTCAATATTTTTGTTAAGATATTTGTAATATTTGCATTTTAAATATTAATATTGATCTTTACATAAAAGCAATCCTCAAATCTAATGCTCCAGTCATTTTATTCTTCATACTTTATCTCTAATTTAGGGATCTAAAAGATTCCAAATTTAAATTTAACCTTCAGTTTCTAGGTAAGTATAGTAGGATCATTCTATGACAGACTATAGATCTTGAAGGTAAGTTAAAACACATATATTAAAGTAATTTAGACTTCTTTGTTTATTCTGGTGACATAATGGAAAGATTTATTTTTACTAATATATTTTTATACCACAGTCTTCTAACACTATTTAAAAATTATTTTACATTTAATATTTACTATGTTTTTTCTCAATTACTTGCCCATTTTGTTCACTGCTAAAATATTTTCTTTCTTAATTACACTAAACATTTTTCTTAACTTTGTTGTTGTTGTTAATCCTCACTTGAGGATATTTTTCCATTGATTTTTAGAGAGAGTGGAAGGGATGGAGGAGAGACAGAGAGAGAGAAACATTGATATAAGAGAGACACATTGACTGGTGGCCTCTTGCACATGCCCCAAACAGGGCTGAGGATCCAGTCTGCAACCAAAATGGGTGCCCTTGACTAGAATTGACCCCAAGACCATTCAGTCTGAAGGGTGACTATGTATCCACTGAGCTAAACCAGCTAGAGCTTCTTAACTATTCTTAGTTGCCCTGGGGAAAACTAGATTTTTATACACACTCATATATGATATAGATAGATGTAGATATAGATACCTATATAAACATAGATGTAGATATGTACAATTCTACAGTGTGTTCCTAGGTCTTATTATGACATTACCATTGATGTTATAGAACCTGGGTCATATTAAAAACTACAATATACATTTGTTGAAATATAAACATACTTATGAAATGTTTTGGATGATAGTTTTTAGCAAGGATGCTTAAAATGTTCATTATTCCTTTCATTTGACTTGGATAAGTTGGAGCTGGTATCAGGTTATCTATGTTGAGGGAGAGAAATACTATTTATTGAAAGCCTAGTATGCTACCATGTGTTTAGTGTATATCTTTTCCATTCTCACAAAAACTCCATATGATAGTTTTATTACTCCCCTCTTTTTTTAATTGATGGGAAAATTAAGTCTCAGAGAGATTAAGTATCTTGACAGTGGTACTGAACTAATTAATGAAGTTTGGGCCCTTTTATTCTATCACAATATGTGTATTTCATTTATAAATTACTACTAAATTTCTATTTAATTCTATATTAAGTCACCAGTTTTTTACAAAATAATGATGGCAATACTGTATATTTATATGGTAATATGTATGTAATTAATATTATAACTATTTTATATACAAAATAACAATAAAATACTGTATTAATTATTTTACTAATCACAGTGAGAGATAATGAGGAAGTAACAATCATGGCAGAAATTCATTAATATTAAATATTTTCCACATAACTCATCCTTATTGGGCACAGCTGTCGATAAAATATGCCCTTACTCTTGACAAGTAGCTCCTGTGTTTTGCCTGTAGATTAGCTTACAGCCCTACTCTGTATTCTTTATCTTCATCACTGCACCAGTCCTTTAATTAGGCAGTGAAATCTTCTGCATAGTGATTAGGAAAGCACAGTTAAGAAGGTGTTACAAAGAGATGTTTCTGGAAACTGCTCTAAATAGCTCTCTGCTTTGGAAATTCCTCTATGTACAATATCAAGGAAACGTTCATGTTTCAAAAGAAAGTGACATCTGACCTTGAGTTAATCAGGTTCACCAATTTCACCAATTTTTTTTTTCTTTATTGATTAAGGTATTACATTTGTGTCCTTATACCTCCATCCCCCACCCGCTCCACACCCCCCCTACCACCACACTCATGCTCTCACCCCCCTGTTGTCTGTGTCCATTGGTTATGCTTATATGCATGCATACAAGTCCTTTGGTTGGTCTCTCCCTCTTACCCTCACCTTCCCCTACCTTTCCTCTGAGGTTTGATGGTCTGATCGATGCTTCTCTGTCTCTGGATCTGTTTTTGTTCATCAGTTTATGTTGTTCATTATATTCACTAAAATTTTAATTCTCAGTCCTGAAATGATGGTGTAACTAGAAAAAGTTCTAAGCCAAGGTTGGCAAAGAAAGCAACTTCATTGTTTAACCTGTGAAGCAGAGGTGGTGAAGCACTTTGTATTTAAATTTAAACTCATTTTAGAATTCAGGAGTATATTCTTATGTAAATAATTTTGTTACTATTGCATGCTAAAAAAAATTGAAAATATACCTTAGAGAATTAAGAAACAACCATTTTTCATAATTATCCTATTAGGAACACTTTATGAAAAGAACTAATTTCAGAAACGAAATTTATATTGATCAAGGTAAATATGACTTGGTAGTACCTACAATACTATAGTGCTCAAGAGACAGGTCATATTCACACATAGTTTTATCAATATGGAGAAACTGTTTTTATTATTATATCAAATGTAACATTAAAGTTATTACTATTACACAAAACCAAGGTATGAAAAAATATTGATGCTGTTAGAAATAAGTTAAAGACATAACGTTTCAATAAAATTAGCAAGGAAAGCTGATTGATAAGCTCCTAGCACAATAATTAACATTTTTTTTATTTTGTTCTGTGATTTGGATGAGTTTGTAGTGATGAAAACGGTAAGGAAAGGCTCATCTGGGCATGATGCTACAAATATTATTAGCATATTATTAGATGAAAAATTAAACATGTTAAAATCAGTATCACCATATTATTTTAAAGTGGTTAAAATAATATTATGTTACAAGATTTTATATGAAAAAGGGTACAAATTAATATCTTTTACCAACATAGAATTGCTTCAGTCTAATTCCATTTTTTTAAAAATTAATGATTGTAATATTTAATGGTGAGTTGAAGTTTATCTTATGGTTAGTCACATTCTAGAGATGATTTTAAATTTTTAAGTCTGTTGATAATACCTGGGGCAGCTTGTTCTAGCCTTTCTATTTTCCAGTTTTTTCTCTGATTCACTCTTAGGTCTCATAGTCTCCTCTACCAGGCAGTAAATGATAGTTCTTAAGTATAAAGTCTGTGAATCTAAACTTTTCTGGGTGGAAATCCCAGTCCCTGTCACTTGGACAAACTGTACTCTCTCTGTTCCCCAGTTTTTTTATTTGAAATATACTAATATAAATAATAATAATAATCTATACTAATAATAACCTAGGACCGTCACGACCTAAATGACAAGACAGTCAACCAGTCACCAGGAAGTGCAGGGAACACCTCTCGGTCCTTTCCCAAATCAGGGAAGTTTTCTGTCATTATTTCTTCAAATAGGTTTTCTAATCCTTAATCCTCTTCTTTTCCTTCTGGCACCCTATTTTACATGTGTTACTTCATTTCATGTTGTCCCAAAGCTCCCTTAGGCTCTCCTGCTTTCTAATTTTTTTCTCCAGTTTCTGTTCGCATTATCTGTGTCAGATTGCTGACCTATCTTCTAACTTATTAATTCAGTCCCCTGTTTCTTCTAGTCTACTGTGAAACTGTCCATTGCCTTTTTTTTTTATTGTAGCTATATCATGTTTTTATTCCCACTTGATTCTTACATAAGTTATTGATTTTGTCATCTACCTGGTTTATGAACTGTATGACTCATATTCTGAATTTTTTCTGATATACGCCTCCATTTCATTTTGTTTCTTTTCTAGAAATTCCTCATTTTCTTTCCTTTGGGGGTTGTTTATTTGTCTCCCCATTTTTTTCTGTCTTTTTCTGGCCCTTGGGAACATGCTTGGGGTTTGAGAGATTGAAGACCCTATTGGGGCAATGGTCCAGAAATTGTTAGCCCAGATCCTGGGTCTGCCTTCAGGCTCATATCTTTATTGTCTCTGCTCTGAGTTGTATCACCTTCTCCCATGGATCTGGTCCCTCAGTTGCCTGTTTAAGAATCTTGGGGTGGTGAGAGTGTGTGCACAGTTTTTCTGATGTGCAATTCTCTGTGAGAATCCATAGCCCTCTGGCATGCAATTTGCTATGCGGCACCAACACCCATGGCAGTGTGGCACCATAGGTCCCTCTGGCATGACACTTGTGGCATGATCCTGTAGACCCTGGCTGGGCACACTGGCTTGCTCCAGGTCACCCCAGCAGTGCTTTCCTATGGCCTGGAGTTAGGAATGTGCTGAGTTGTTCTGGGTAGCCACTGCAGGACTGTGTCAGGGGCCAGGAAGAAGTGGGTGCTGGTTGCTCTGGGTCACATAGTCAGAGCTCCCCTATGGCCTGAGCGGGGCACTGCTGGGCTAATCCAGGTTGTCCTGGCAGCACGACCCTGGGCTCATAGTGGAGTGGGTATGGGTTGGTCTGGGTCGAACAGTCATAGCTCCCCTCTGGCCTGGACTAGGGCATGCTCTGTGTTGCTCCAGCTTTCCCCAACAACAGGACCCGGGACTGGGGGTGGAGTGGTCACTGGGTGGTTCTGGGTCAGGCTAGCAGCACGGTTCTGAGATTTGGAATGGAAGTGGAGCACAGTGTTCCCCCTGGGTCACAATCACTGTGGGGTCTTGGAACTGGATCTTAGGACGTTGGTTGCCAGTGGGCTGGTGAGGAGGCCTAGTGTAGCAACTCACTCTGGCAGTTTTATCACCTTCTCCCATGGATCTGGTCCCTCAGTTTCTTGTTTAAGAATCTTGGGATGGTGAGAGTGTGTGCACAGTTTTTCTGATGTGCAATTCTCTGTGAGGACCCATAGCCCTCTGGCTTGCAATTTGCTGCAGACTTCTGGGAGCCTTCTCAGAGGTATTAGGCCACTCACTGTTGAGGCACGGTGGTGGTTCCATGGGGGTTATGGCTGGCAAGTGGCGTCCTTTAGGCATCCTGTGGCCTTCCTTATTGAAAATTGTCTCCTCAATTATGTCTAATTTGTTGATCCAAGGTGGATATTTTTTGGCCTGACCCTAGAAGGAGGTACAGGACACTGCTGCCTATTCAGCCACCATTTTTCAGAAAAGCCTAGAGAATACTTTAAAAAAGAACAATACTTTATTGTTGTTTTGTTGATGGTTTCTTGTGCTATGCAGAGCTTTTTATTTTGATGTAGTCCCATTTTTTTATTTTCTCCTTAGTTTTCATTGCCCTAGGAGTTGTAGCAGTAAAGGTGTTGCTATGACAAATGTCTGCTATTTTGCTGCCAATGGCCTCTTCTAAGATTTTTATGGTTTCCCACCTTATGTTAAAGTCTTTTATCCATTTTGATCCCATTTTTGTGTTTGGTGTAAGTTGGTGAACTAGTTTCATTGTTTTTCATGTATTTGTCCAATTTTCCCAACACCATTTATTGAAGAGACTGTCTTGACTCCATTGTATGCTCTTGCCTCCTTTGGCAAGCATTCATTGAGCATAATGGCTTGGGTTGATTTCTGGATTCTGTGTTCTGTTCCATGGTCTATACATCTGTTCTTGTGCCAGTACCAGGCATTTTTGAGAACAGTGGCATTGTAATATAGCTTAATATCTGGTATTGTGATTCCTCCAACTTTGTACTTCTTCTTAAGATTGTTGTAGCCATACAGGGTCTTTTTTTATTCCAGATGAATTTTTGTAGAGTTTGCTCTAGATCTTTGAAGTATGCCATCGGTATTTTAATGGGGATTGCATTGAATCTATAGATTGCTTTGGGTAGTATGGACATTTTAGTGATGTTGATTCTACCAATTCATGAACACGGTATATTCTTTCATTTATTTTGTGTCTCCCTTTATCTCTTTTTTTCAGTGGCCTGTAATTTTTTGAGGAAAGGTATTTTACCTCTTTGGTTAAATTGACTAGTATTTCAAAGTACCTTAATTTTTGTGTTGCAATGGTAAATGGGATTGATTTTTAGTTTCTCTTTCTGTGAGTTCATTATTGGTGTATTAAAAAGCCATATATTTTTGGGTATTAATTTTGTATTCTACTACATTGCCAAATTTGTTTATTAAGTCTAGTAGTTTTTTGATAGAGTCTTTAAGGTTTTTCTAAGTACAATATCATGCCATCTGCAAATAATGAGAATTTTACTATTTCTGTTCCAATTTGGATGCCCTTTACTTCTTCTTCTTGTCTAACCTCTATGGCTAGCACTTCCAGCACTATGTCAAACAAGAGTGGTGAGAGTGAGCATCCTTGTCTTGTTCTTGTTCTTAGGGGAAATGGTTTTAGTTTTTGCTCATTGAGTATGATGTTTGCTGTAGGTTTGTTGTATAAGGCTTTTATTATGTTGAGGTATGATCTCTCTCTTCCCACTTTGCTAAGAGTTATTATCAGGAAAGGGTGTTGGATTTTGTCAAATGCATTTTCTGCATCAATTGATATGATTATGTGATTTTTGTCTGTCAATTTATGTGCTATATCACGTTTATTGATTTGTGGATAAAGCCCACTGCATGGGAGATCATATTTGCCAATGTTAACTCATATAAGGGTTTAATTTCCAAAATTTATAGGGAACTCATACAACTTAACAAAAGGAGGATAAACAATCCAATAAAAAATGCAAAGAGAACCTAAATAGACATCTTTTGAAAGAGGACATACAGAAGGCTTAGAGACATATGAAAACATGCTAAAATCACTAATCATCTGAGAGATGCAAATCAAAACAACAATGAGATACCATCTCCCACCTGTCAGAAGAATGGCTATCATCAACAAATCAACAAACAACAAGTACTGGTGAGGATGTGGAGAGAAAGGAACCCTCTTGCACTGGTGTTGAGAATGCAGCTACTGTGGAAAATAGTATGGCGTTTCCACAAAAAATTTAAAATGGAACTTCCATTTGACTCTAATCCCACTTCTAGAAATATATCCCAAGAAAATAGAAACACAAATCAGAAAGGATATATGCACCCCTATGTTCATAGCAGCACAATTTACAATAACTAAGATTTGGAAACAGCCTAAGTGCCCATAGCATTTGAGTAGATTAGAAAACTGTGGTACATCTACACAATGGAATACTATGCCACTATAAAAAAGAAGGAACTTTTACCATTTGCAACAGCATGCATGGATCTGGAGAGCATTATGCTAAGCGAAATAAGCCAGTTGGAGAAAGATAAATATCACATAATCTCACTCATTTGTAGAATATAAGGAACAACATGAACTTATGAACAAAACAGAACCAGAGTTATTGAAGCATGGAATAGACTGTGCAACCTATGAGGGAAGGCAGGTGAGCGGGTAAGAGATCAACCAAAGGACTTGCATGCGTGCATATGAGCATAACCAATGGACACAGATGAGGTGGTGAGGGAATGTGCTGGGGGTTGGGAGTAGCCAGGAAGAGGTCAATGGGAGAAAAAGGAAACTTATGTAATGCATTAAACAATAATGAACTTAAATTAAACAAACACACAAAAACCTAGGCAGTGGAAATCTCTACAGAATAAATGACCAACTGTTTTTTTCTTCTTCAAATTTTAAGAAAATAAAAAAATAAAAAAATAAAAAAAATAAAAATAAAAATAAAAAACTGGAAAGAGGAAAAATAAATAAATAAATTAATTAATTAATTAATTAATTAATTAATTAAAAAAACAATACTTTAAAGTAACTAAGGCTATTTAATCCAAAAGCCTGCTGATATTCTGCCAAATTCTCCAGTTCCTTTGAGGGGTAATATTGTTTAAAAATACAGATACAACCTCTTTTCCTCCTATAAGCATTTATCCCCACCAGGGGCTTCCATAAGTCCTGCTGATCGAGGGCTCTGAGAGGCCCTGAGTCACACCTGTTCTTCATCTTCCCTTTCTTCAGGCTTCAAATCGTCTTGCTTGTAGACTGTGTGAGCAATCAAATTGTGTATAATCATGAAGATATGTATTTTATTTTCTTTGTTCATTTTAGACCACATAGGCAAGAATGACATTCCTTTGGAGATAAAATCTATGTATCATTTTAATTAAATGTGGAAAAAGCAATTTCTATTTCAAAACTTAACCTACTTTTACAATTCATTTTGCCAGGGTTATTTCCAAAGTGTGAGAGACAAAGGAGAAAGGGGAGTTAGTGCAGAGGAGCTGGTTTTCATAATTTTTGTGCACATCCATTCAAATTGGTTCAACTGAATGGATTTTAACCAAATAATACTTTTGGTTAAAGCCAAGTTTAATAATGATCTTTAACTTAATTGAGAAGTATTATTTTTCTTTTCTGTACATTTTTTTTTCCAATCCAGGCAGGAAAAGGTGAAATTATAAATATAAAGTACAATATGTTTATAGATATGCCCCTCTTTATTCAACAAGTAAAAGAAGGAATTATGTTGAAAGGAGTTTGCTTATGATTTTTCATTTCTGTTAAAGTGACAGAGAACCCAAGACTAAGTAATTTAATGATTTATGGAGGCCAAGAAAGAAAGATCATTACAAAAACAATCACAAGCCTGAAGTCAATTCCTGCATGCCTGACAACTTGGGACCTCAGTCGTGCTAACTAACCCCTCCTAGCTACAGTTCCCTTATTTATACATATCATTAAGTATAATCTCTTTCTTGCATTCCCTTAGTATTGTTACAAAGATTAAGTGAAATTTTACTAATGAAAGTGATTAAAACTTAAGTGGTAACACATGATGTGCAAAGTTAATATTTTATATTCTTAGCCTGTGTTAGAATTCTCCAAAGAAACAAACTACCATGATTTTTGGGTTTGCTTGATGGGTGATGTGAGCCAAACTCCTTATAGATAATTTCTGGACCTGGGGGCCTGGGTACATATGGACATGGGTGTTCTAATCCCAGGACTACCTTGCCCATCCCGTAGATCCCTTGAGATCCCTCAATATCCCTTTTCCTCTAGAAAGTGTGGGTTGTTGCCGAAACCGGTTTGGCTCGGTGGATAGAGCGTCGGCTTGCGGACTGAAGGGTCCCGGGTTCGATTCCGGTCAAGGGCATGTACCTGGGTTGCGGGCACATCCCCAGTAGGAGATGTGTAGGAGGCAGCTGATCGATGTTCCTCTCTCATCGATGTTTCTAACTCTCTATCTCTCTCCCTTCCTCTCTGTAAAAAATCAATAAAATAAAATAAAAAAATTTAAAAAAAAAAAGAAAGAGTGGGTTGCAAAAAAAGTGAGAGATTCATTTTCAGAAATTGGCATTCCTCAACATGAATCTAGGATAAGGGTAAATTACTGCTAAATTATCATGGGCTTTACGGATACTAAGAACTAAATTAATCGATAAAGATAGTCCCACCAAAATATTAATAAATATTATTGAAGCAATATAATATGCTAATTGAATCATTTAAAGTGCTCTGATGAAGAAAAAAGTAACTTCTAAAATTAATGGAAATTTACATCTCTGAAAAAAATTTAAAGAGCCAGGCACTATTTCTAGTTGTTTTATTTATTTAAATGTATTATGATTATCTCTTAACTTTAATTAATATTAATTGAGAGAATTCATTATTTTTCAGAGCTGGTAATGTTTATAATATTCAGATTTGAATATCTTTTATATTAATTGCACATGTGGTACTTAAAAAGAACAAAAAGAACAGTAAACTGTGTCTATCATCTAAATAAGACAAAATAATGAATCATTGAAGAAAAAAATTTGGAAGCTGTCTATATTTCAATCTAATTATACAATACCTCAAATGTTACACCAATCTATTGAGATGTCTGTTTTCCTAAAAATCAATTTGCCTTAACACCTATGACACACTGAAAAATAAATTGCATGTACAGTATTGGATAAGGTTGTTTTGGTATGTTGACATTGAAAGTTTTGAAAATTGTTAAAGGAAGAGACCTTCTTCAAAAACCTTTATAAAATTGGGAAGAAACAAGTAGCACATTTTGAACTTTTAGTCTAGCATTTCAATTACATGTGAATACTTTCCCAGCATTAAACTATCTATTTATGTTAGAGAATTTACCCCTCTATCTATTTTTAATAAAACACTTATTGAAGGAAATATTTCTCCATTTAAAAAGTGATATTTTTAAAAAGGAGTATAGAAGGTTTGCAAGGGAAATTGCACAAATGTTGAATTGAAGAGGGTAGAAGATTTAACTCAGCCTCTGTTTTGTTTCTTATTCAATCCTTCCTTGAAGACTTTTTCATGTTGTGTGCACATTATTGTAGCCCAAGGTCAACAAATGGCCAATGCACTACAAAGACAGCAGTTATAAGCAAATTCTGCCAACCACTCAACCAGTTGAAGTCTATGCCTTAATTTTTAATAATCAATTGCCAAACACAAAATAGAATATCATTCTTAATGCTGGGCTTGAAAAATAATTATGATCAATAAATGGAGCAGAATCTACTTTAAAAGGCCATATCCTTGAAAAAATGTTTCATGCTACTTTTATCTATCTACATACATATCTGTCTATTAATCTATCTACCTACTCACCTACTTACCAATCTTTAAACATTCCAGTACAACCTTAAGATTTTAGTTATACCTTTGTAGGAGCATATATTTTAGACACACCCACCCACCCACATACCCATCCATTTTGTAGGCAATCCAAGTGTTTCTGGAAAATAATAATATGTTCTTTATTGCAATATTCAAATGACCATATATGAATCCATTAAAGGCATTCTATTTTCAGTTCATGTGTTTTACAGCATGTTACATCTAAGAACAGATTAGTAGTTTGATTAGTAAAGACATTTGCCTGAAGGCAAAACTATTAAGTATGTGTTTCTCAAACCTCAAGAAGCAAGAATACCATATTGTTAAAAAAAAAAAAAAACTGATTTGCTTTCTCTAATGGCTAAATAAGCATAAAAAGTTTGCTATTCAAAGTTTAAGGATTCTCATCTCCCCCATTTTTTACATAGCTGAATTAGTTACTTATAGAAAATTCTCTATTAATAGTCCTTTATTTTAACACCTGGTTTTCAACATATTTACATATCTAAGGAAAAGAGAGATTTAAGCAAAAGAAAATGAATGCGAGAGAAAAAAAAGATGTGTTAAAATTCTTAGAAGTGGAACTAAATACTGTGAACTATAACTTAAGTTAATTTAGAAATAAATAGAACATTTTAAAGGTTGTGGAAGAGTACATTAGACCCTCATAAATAGCTTATCTAATAAAAGAGAAACATGGTAATTAGCATACGGCCGTTACACTTCCCATTGGCTAATCAGGGCGATATGCAAATTAACTGCCAGCCAAGGTGGCGGCTGGCAGCCAGGCGGCTTGAAACTAACATGAGGCTTGCTTGCTTCAGTGACGGCGGACTCCAGTGTTCCCCGCCTGCCTTGCCGGACTCTGAGCCTGCAGTTTGAAACATTGTAACAAATATAGAAGCTAAACAAGACCCCAGAAACCTGCTTTCAGCTAGCCCGGATCTCAGAGCTGGAGTTATACATTGTTTTGATTATAGAACCCAAACAAACCAGATACCTGCTTTCAGCAGCAGAGGCCTCAGAACTGGAGCCAGAGCTAAAGCTGGCCCAGAATTAAAAAAAAAAAAGAAGAAAAAATGAGCAGTTGGGAGCTTCAGCCCTCAGGCCCTCACTCAGACTGGACAGGCACCCCAGTGGGGACCCCCACCCTGAAGGGTGTGTGACCAGCTGCAAACAGCCATCATTCCCTCACCCAGGCTGTTTCGGCACCCCAGTGGGGACCCCCACCCTCATCCAGGACACCCTTCAGGGCAAACCAGCCAGCCCCACCCGTGCACCAAGCCTCTATCGTATATAGTAAAAGGGTAATATGCCTCCCAGCACCGGGATCAGTGGAGCCACGAGGCCTCCCGGCACTGGGATCAGCGTGACGAGGGGAAGCACCCAAATCCCCTGATCTCCCTGCGGCTCTGTGTATGACAGGGGGCGGGGCCACAACCTCCCTATCCACCCTGCTCTGTTTGTGACAGGGGAAGGTGCCCCAACCTCCTGATAAGCCCTGCTCTGTGCCTGATACTGGGGAGCTGCCCAACCCCCTGATCACCCTGCAGTTCTGTGTCTGACAGGGTGTGGAGCCCCAACCCTCCCCCACACGGGCTCTGCTCTGTGTGTGACAGGGTAGAGCCATAAACTCCCCATCAGCGCTGCCCTGAGTGTGAGAGTGGTGGCGCCCCAACCCCCTGATAGGCCCTGCTCTGTGTGTGACAGGGGGCGGTGCCCCAACTACCCTATTGGCCCTACTCTGTGAGTGACAGAGGGGAGCTCCTCAACCCCCTGATGGGCCCTGCTCTGTGCATGACAGGGTAAGGAGCCCCAACCCCCATGATGGTCCCTGCTCTGTGCGTGACAGGGGGCACGCCCCAACCCCCAGATTGGCCCTGCTCTGTGCATGACAAGGAATGGCGCCGCAACCTCCCCATCGACCCTGCCTTGAGTGTGACTGAGGGTGGCATCACAACGTCCCGATTCGCCCTGCTCTGTGCATGACAGAGGTGGCGTCCCAACTCCCCAATCGGCCCTGCTCTGAGCCCGACCAGGGGCTGCACCTAGGGATTGGGCCTGCCCTCTGCCACGCTGGAGCAGGCCTAAGCCAGCAGGGCATTATCTCCCAAGAGGTCCCAGACTGCGAGAGGGCACAGGCCAGGCTGAGGTACCCCCCATCCCCCCGAGTGCACAAATTTTTGTGCACTGGGCCTCTAGTATATACATATTTTTTTCTGTGTTTTCATGCAGCTAACATTTGAGAGAAAGACAAAAAAAACATAAAAACACAAAACTAACAAGATTATGTTGTACAGTGTTATGATGATTATAAAATAATAGAGTGATTTAGTCAGGTTGATTTTTTTGAAAAAAAAATTACATATACATATATACATATATACATATATACATATAAACATATATACATATAAACATATAAACATATATATATGTATATGAATATATATGTATATATGCTAGAGGCCCGGTGCACAAAAATGTGTGGACTCCGGGGGGGAGAGGGTCCCTCAGCCCAACCTGTGCCCTCTCGCAGTCTGGGACCCCTCAGGAGATAAGGACCTGCTGGCTTAGGCCTGCTCCCGGGTGGCAGAGGGCAGGCCAATCCCTAGGTGCAGCCCCTGGTCAGGCTCAGAGCAGGGCCGATTGGGGAGTTGGGGCGCCGCCCCCTGTCACACTTAAAGCAGGGTCGAAAGGGAGGTTGCGACGCCACCCCCTGTCACTCACAGAGCAGGGCCCATCGGGGGGGTGGGGCTCTGTACCCTGTCATGCACAGAGCAGGGTCAATCAGGGTGCTGGGGAGCTCCCCCCTGTCAAGCACACAGCAGGGCCCATCAGGGGGTTGAGGATCTCCCCACTGTCACTCACAGAGTAGGGCCGATAGGGTAGTTGGGGCACCGCCCCCTTCACACACAGAGCAGAGCAAGGCGGATCAGGGGGTTGGGGCGCTGCCACTGTCACACTCAGGGCAGGGCTGATGGGGAGGTTATGGCTCTAACAAATCACACACAGAGTAGGGCCCGTGGAGGGGGGTTGGGGCGCTGCCCTCTATCACCCACAGAGCAGGGCCAATGAGGGAGTTGGGTCACCACACCCTGTCACACACAGAGCCGCAGGGCGATCAGGGGGTTGGGGAGCTCCCCCTTTTAAGGCACAGAGCAGGGCTTATCAGGGGGTTGTGGCGCATTCCCCTGTTACGAACAGAGCAGGGCAGATAAGGAGGTTGTGGCCCTGTCACACACAGAGCTGTAGGGCGGTCAGGGGGTTTGGACACTGCCGCCTGTCATGCTGATCCCGGTGCTGGGAGGCATATTACCCTTTTACTATATAGGATAGAGGCCTGGTGCACGGGTGGGGGCCGGCTGGTTTGCCCTGAAGCATGTCCTGGATCAGGGTGGGGGTTCCCACTGGGGTGCCGAACCAGCCTGGGTGAGGGGATGATGGCTGTTTGCAGTGGTCACACACCCTTCAGGGTTGGGGTCCCCACTGGGGTGCCTGGCCAGTCTGGGTGAAGGGCTGAGGGCTATTTTCAGGCTGGCGGGTGACTGAAGCTCCCAACTGTTCCTTTTTTTCTTTTTATTTTTTTTTTCTGGGCCAGCTTTAGCTCTGGCTCCAGCTCTGACGCCTCTGCTGCTGAAAGCAGGTATCTGGTTTATTTGGGTTCTATAATCGAAACACTGTATCAACTCCAGCTCTGCGATCTGGGCTGTCTGAAAGCAGGTTTCTGGGGTTTTGTTTAGCTTCTATATTAGTAACAATGTTTCAAACTGCAAGCTCAGAGGCCAGTAGGCAGGCAGGGAACATAGGTTTCCTCTGTCACTGAAGCAAGCAAGCCTCATGTTAGTTTCAAGCTGCCTGGCTGCCAGCCGCCATCTTGGCTGGCAGTTAATTTGCATATCCCTGATTAGCCAATGGGAAGGGTAGCGGATGTAAGGCTAATTACCATGTTTCTCTTTTATTAGATAGGATATAATCTCTTCTGGATTACCTAGTTATTGTACTGGACTTTCTTCTCACCTTCTGGAGAAATGATGAGAGATCTCTGGATTATGTGTACAATGAACAAATGGGATAGTCTGACCCCTGAATAATTTAACATTAACTCCATCTGACTTTATCCTTATAAATCACTCAATAAATGATTGTAGCAAAGTATTAAAATACTTAGTTATTTTAAGGCTTTATTTCAAAACAGAGTTGAAAAACTTACTATTCACAGGAAACCATACTTTGAAATAAGAATAATTTTGAAATATAAAGTTATTAAGCTCCAATGAGTTTATAATAAATTTTTAATGTCTTCTTTAATTATATGAATAAAGGATAAGATAATGTGATCTGTTGTTTAGACACCTTTTATACATTAGTTATTTATATAATATTTTCTGATGACTTTTATAAGTTTTCCGTAGTATAATATATGGCAGTCCAAAGCCAACCTTTCAATGTAGTCTGAAGTTCTCTGACTAAGTCTAATATACTTGTAATGATGTTGAAATTTGAGTTTTTCGACAGCAGTGCATGAAGCCACATAGAACACTTTTGTCTTCAGTTTTATAAAATAACTGAGCCCTGTTATTAAATATTTTATTTTAAAATCTGGGTCATTATCTATTTCTATAATGTCTCTAAAATTATGGGTGGTAATATAATGATTGAACAAGATGCTTTTAAGTGATGAAGAAGTTTTGTTGCATGTCACAATGGGAATCGGTACTTCATTTTATCTTCAAAATGGTTGGAATAATTGACCAGAAAATGAAATTAAAAAAGGAATCTTATCCATTATTTAGGAAAAGAAACAGCCTAGGAAATTTAATTATTGCAGAAACACGTTAAATAAGGGATGAGCCCCACAATTTTTTGTTGAAGTGAAAACCTTTCACTTTTCCCATATTTTCAAGTTCATTGAAATCCCATGAATTGTAAAGCTAGAGAAACATAGTGGTGGGAAATGAGGAGATGAAGTAAGGAGAAGGCATTGGACATGGCCAAGGGGAAATCAGCAATAAGAAATGGTGTAACAAGCAGAATAGACACAGACTCATACAGAACAGGCAGATAGCTCTGATGTGTGTGTGTATGGGGGAGTGGGGGTGGGGAGAGGGAGTGGGGGAGAAGGAATGGAGGGATTGAGCAAAAAAGAGAGAAAGAGGGAAAAAAGAAAGAACTCATGAACACAAACATTGTGGTAGTTGTTGGGGTGGGGGTGGAGTTGGTAGAGGGTAAAGGGGGTAAATGGTGATGAGAAAAAATAAAATAAAGATGAAAAAACACAGAAATAGTGTATTGATATTTCTGAAGCTATTAAACACTTCAGTGTGCTCAGCCTTATGCCACGTTTTCTTTATAAGTATGTATCACTTACTTCTTTGGTCACGTATCTAAGTATGAACTATTTCACCAATTGTGCAGTGGAAAAGGTAGCTATTGATTGAGGAATGTTCCATCTAGAGGACAAGCATCAGGAGAAGATTCACATAAGGGGAGAGATAAAGTGAAGTGAACTAAGCCATCTTAAGTGCCTATGATATGCAAGACTAGGTTTTCTGCTCCATATAATTTTATTACATAAAATCCTGACAGCAACTTTCAAAGGTGGTATTTGCTCTTTCTGATTTTATAGATAAGAGAAACAGTAGGCTCAAAGAGGTGAAATAACTTACCTGGGGTCACATGACAAGATAGTATTGGAGCAGAAATTCAAATGCAGACTTGTCTGTTTAACACTTATAGTTTTATGAAACCTCAATGTATGCCCATCACTGCTTCTCTTTTAATTGACCTTTGATGACATTTATCTGAAATGCTGAGTTTTCAACTCTTGATTCACTGTAAATCACAGATTTGTCAGAGTCTCTATATAAAGATCTGTCCTAATTAGGTAAACTTTAATTTTTTAGGCAATAACTTAATAAAGCATACTTTACTGGCAACAATGACTTCTAAATTTTGGTGAAAATTGATATATTATATTGTGGAGTTAAGTAGAATCTATATATCTATATATATATATATCCTATATAATAAAAGCCTTATATGCAAATGGACCAAACAGCAGAATGATCATTTGGCAGGGGGTTGGGGCTGGCCAAAAGGTGGTGCCAGGCCTTCCAAGGTGGGTGCCAGTGGGCAGAGGGAGGGGACATAGATCAGGGAGCGGTGGCGACCTGTGGTGGAAGAGGGGCAATCAGGGGGTGGTGCCGGCCGCTCGCTAGCTAGCACCATCCCCCGATTGGCCCACAGGTCACCTCCTGCAGAAGGAGGCCAGACTGTGGCTTCAGCCCACTCTCTCTGAGAAGTGGGCCTAAGCCATCAGTTGGACATCCCCCGAGGGCTTCTGGTCTGAGAGAGGGTGCAGGCTGGGCTGAGGGACCCCCCTGAGTACACAAATTTTTGTGAACAAGGACTTATATATAGATAAACATGGTAATTGACCGTACCTTCGCTACACCTCCCATTGGCTAATCAGCATGATATGCAAATTAACCACCAACAAAATGGCGGCTAATTTGCATACTGAAGGCAGGGCTGGACAGCGCGAGCCGCCAACACACCACCATCCAGGGCAGGCCCACCCCTAGGAGCCGCCAGGGATCCGATCGGCGTGTCCTGGGCAGCAAGGCAGCCCCACCCTTGAAGCCCCCAGGAGCCAGCCCCGCCTTGCCGCCTGGGACTCGATTGGCAGGTCTCAGAAGCAAGGCAGCCCTGCCCCAGAAGCCCCAGAAGCAACCTAATATGGTATTAACTCTATCAGTAAGCACTCTGAAAGTCAGTGGCATAAATGCAACAATTAAAAGACAGATTATGAGGGTGAATCCAAAACAAAACCCACTTTAAATATAAAGACAAATATAGATTAAAATTAAATGAATTAAGCTGCAGCCTGTTTTGCTCAGTGGGTAGAGCATTAGCCTATGGACTGAAGGGTCCCAGGTTCGATTCCAGTCAAGGGCATGTACCTCAGTTGCTGGCTTGATCCCCAGTCCCTTTGCATGTGCAGGAGGCAAGCAATCAATGTGTCTCTCCCTTTCCCTTCACTCTCTCTAAAATTCAATGAAAAAATATCTTTGGGTGAAGATTGACAAAAACAAAGTAAATGGATTAAGTAACATTAAAGAAATTATAAGAAAAATATATTCCAAATTTTGTTA
This sequence comes from Myotis myotis, assembly GCF_014108235.1. Lineage (NCBI taxonomy): Eukaryota > Metazoa > Chordata > Mammalia > Chiroptera > Vespertilionidae > Myotis > Myotis myotis. The sequence continues at coordinate 127,091,279 of NW_023416324.1, forward strand.
GTTGTATAATGGTTATGTTTAAATTATTAACACCTAAGAAATTGGGTGAAGGGTACATATAATATACTGTAGTATTTTATAGTTTTTTTTTACATTATGAGATTATTTCAAATTAAAATATTAAAAAATTAAAAATTAATAAAATATTAATTGAAATGTATCTGCATTACATGAAAAATCTCCTAATTGCTTCTAGCATAATTTATTAAATTGCACTAAAATTTACAGGGTTCAATTAAAAAATATCTTAATTCTAAATGATATAATAGAAAATATATAATAGTGCAGTTATAAGCACTTATCTGAAAATAAAAATTTAAAGAAGTGAATTTAAAGAAGGGATTAGCCAAAGAAAATATATGTACAATCCATGGACACAGACAACAGTATGGTGATGGCCAGAGAGATGTGGGGGGCAAGAGCTGGGTAGAGGGGGCAAAAGGGGGGAAATAGGGACATCCTATATAATAATAATAAAAGGCTAATATGCACATTGACTGAATGGCAGAATGACCGGTTGCTATGATGTGCACTGGCCAGCAGGGGACAGACGCTCAATGCAGGAGCTGCCCCCTGGTGGTCAGTGCACTTCTATATGGGGAGTGCCACTCAGCCAGAAGCTGGCTCATGGCTGGCCAGCGCAGTGGTGGTGGCAGGAGCCTCTCCCACCTACTTGGCAGCATTAAGAATGTCCAGCTAATGGTTTAGACCCAATCCCTTGGGGGCCTAAGCCTTTAGTCGGACATCCCCCCAGGGCTCCCTGGCTGCCAGAAGGATGTCTGACTGCAAGCTTAGGCCTGATCCCGTGGGGAGTGGGCCTAAGTCGACAGGTGGACATCCCCCAAGGGGTCCTAGACTGTGAATGGGCACAGGCAGGACTGAGGGACCCCTCCCTCACACCAAGTGCACAAATTTTTGTGCACTGGGCCTTTAGTGTGTATATGTATATATATATATATATATATATATATATATATATATATATGCAAATTAGGCCAGGATGCCATAAGGGGTCACAACCAGACAGGAGGAGGTTGCATGCATAGATGAGGCCAGAACAGCCGTGGGCAAACTACGGCCTGCGGGCCAGATCCCGCCCCTTTGAAATGAATAAAACTAAAAAAAAAAAAAAGACCGTACCCTTTTATGTAATGATGTTTACTTTGAATTTATATTAGTTCAGACAAACACTCCATCCATGCTTTTGTTCCGGCCCTCCGGTCCAGTTTAAGAACCCATTGTGGCCCTCAAGTCAAAAAGTTTGCCCACCCCTGGGCCAGAAGCAGAGACAGATAGAGACAAGGGGGCTGGTGAGCCGCCACGCCCCACCTTGGGCCAGCCCCCCAGAGCCAGAGTGGGCATGGACAGGGACAGGGGGCCGGCCCGCAGCCTCTGTGACCGAAAGCAGGCCTGGAGAGAAGACGGTGGGCTTGCCTCACACAGAAGCAGCATGGCTCCCTCCCACCTCCCAAAGAATCAGGGTGGCTCCTTCTTGGCTCCCATGGGCACTGGCGGCTTGCTTCCGCCTCCTGCAGAAGCTGCACGTCTCCCGTGGAAGCAGCGCAGCTCCTGGGGGCACACTGTGGTTCCCGCAGGCTCCTGTGGAAGCAGCAGGTGCGCGATGGGCTACTAGTTAAAATATAAACAAAGATTCAGTTGCCTAGTTATTTCATTGGGGTCTTGCTATTTTTTGTTTACTGTGTAACTTTTTGGTGTAGATGGGATATTATTTTACAGGGCGTTTATGTATTTTATGCTCATTTTAGAAACCTACATAGGGAGTAGAACTTTCAAAGAGAATCTTAATAAAGGTTCATGGCTTTGAACTAAAGGTAATTTTACTACTTTAATAGTGGAGGTGGTCAAACCGTTATGATTAATATCAGATATTTTTAGTTTGGTCACTGCCTTTATCACTGGTTATTTCCAATATTGAGTGCACTTGTGAAAAACTGGTTTTTACCTACTCTTTCATTATCAATTTGAGTTTTCTGTAAACTTTTATTTGTTTCATCAATCTTATTTTATCCATTATTAAGATTATATTTAAAAATCCATAGAAAAGGTAATGTAATTAGATGACCAAGAGCAGGGATTGAGTGAATTCATATCCAGTCTCTGCTACTTCTATTTTGTTACCATGGGACAATTATGTGTCTTCCATAAGTACTTCATACTTAATAGGCCTTACTCTCCTCATCAGTAAAATGATGAATAGTTGTGACAACACTGTGGGTTTATCAGTGCTGATTAAGTAAGCTAATAGTTGTAAACAATTCAGAATATTTGTCCCATAGTAAGTATTATGGAGGGTTTGCTTTTCCATCTCTGGACATAATAATTTGAATAGACTCATCTTTAAACTCATATCCATATCAAATAATGTACATTGCTTATGCAGAATCTCATGACCAAGTCATGAGATTTTGTTTTTGGAGAAAGGGATATGACACTGGCAATTTACTCTAGGGTATACATTTACAGGTCCTCAGTTATATGATGACAAGATATAAAATAGAAATTTTTAGGGCAGATACATACACAATTTTTAAAAATAGCCACAAGCTCTTTAATATGTATTGTGTTGTTTTAGATTACTTTAATTTTTTCTCAAAATATTTATGTCAACATTATTCTCCTTTACTCTTGGAAAGAATATATTTTGTTCTAATAAAGCATAAACTTTGTATGTTTCTTCAACACAGTTGGGCGTCTGAACTTGATTCACTTTCATCTTGTTATTTAAGGACTATATTTGTATACACGAGGAAATACAAAGTAGAAATAAATGTGGCCATGTTTTTAATGATTAATTTTGTATTTTATTCATAAATTTTAGATCTGATGATATATACATTAATATTTGTAATCATTCTATATTTAAACATGTGTTTGGCACATGCATAAATTATATATAATGGGCATATTATATTTTTATTAATATATTTTATAACTTATTTATTTATGTATTTATTTACTTTATTTCTACAATCTAGAATGTTTAGTATTTATATGTATGATCAAACTAAATCAAAATGCATGTTAAAATGATTAATTTACCAATAATAATCTAGGAAAGTGCTTCAATATTGGAATTCAAGACAAGGAATTCTTCTTTTATTCATAATGCTCACGCCTCTTCTGTGAATTCTGTAAGAGTGAACAGATTCTTATTTAAATGAATAACTGACTTATTTGGAAACAACCCACCAACAGCATGACTGTTAAGATGGTGAATAAATACATTGGAACGATTTTATTGAAAAGCGAGAAAGGGCATTTTGATTTGTCTCCGACTTGGTACAGCTTTTGTGATTCCCACCCACAAACGTGTGAGGTAGGAGGTGAGAAGGTTTTGCTCTATATAATGAAGAGAATTGCCACTGAGATTTTAGGGGGGAGATTTAATATCCGCTAGCACAACATCAGTCTCTTTCAAGAATACTTAAATTCTTGCGCTGGGATTTCTGTGAACACAAGATACCAACCAAAGTGAATTTTTTTTTTTCAGATATTCAAAAGAACTTCATTCTTTTTATCCCCTTTCTGACTCTTAAAACATAAATACCACGATGAACACTTTACTGATGTTATTAGTGTTCTTTGTGAGTTGGAAGGGAAGTGGCACTTCAATGGAAGTCAGAAAGAATTGAAAATACAAACAATAAACAGAGATCAATGGGACAGTGCCTGCTGTTTTCTTTTCCTACTGGGCAATTTCAATGTAAATGGGAAAAGTATATGTGATGATTTGACTTGCTAGAATACATGTTACAAAAATATTTTTTTTTGTAAATGTTTATTGAAATCCATATATTTCTTTTATTCTTAGTGCACATTTGATATTTTCTATGCTGATTTATTAAGTTTGTAGCTCTGTGAATATGGGAATTTTTCATGGACCTACTACAACCAGGAAATATAGCCCTACCTTTCTCCCAGACAGGGAGAAATGAAAGTCAACTAGATTGCAGTTCCAAATGCTATGTTTAATGAAACAATTTGAAGCATTTTGGTTACAGTCATATTTCTGAGGGTCTGAATAATCCATAACAACATTGGGGATTTTGTCAGGGACTTTCCAAAATAATGGACATTCAAATATAATTAAAACCATTTCTAAGTTTCTCTTAAGTTGATTTTAAAGACATTGGCTTATCAAGCAATCTCTTTGACTTTCAATTGTTTTGATTGTGATGAGTAATTCTATATTTTAAAAATATATTACTGTGCTGGACATGTGACTAGTGTGTGGCAACCGTCAATTGTAAGAAGTTAGTGTAAAGATGTATTTTAATATGTTATACATGTAGTGTTTGGCTTGATATTTTCAAAGAAAACAGTATTTTTTTTTAAATACCTCTTCTTAGGTTAATTCTCATGAGGTAATTATTTTATAAAGGTCATCATAAACTAGAGAGTACCTTTTTAAAAATATGTTTTTATTGATTTCAAAAGGAACAGAGATAGAAACATCAATGATGATAAAGAATCATTGATCTGCGCCTCCAGCATGCCCCCCACTGGGGATAAAGCCTGAAACCTGGGCATGTGCCCTGGCTGGAATTAAATTGTGACCTCCTGGTTCATAGGTTGACACTCAACCACTGAGCCACACCAGCTGGTTTGAGAGTACATTTCTAATCCTTATATTCTATAGCTTTTAAAAAATATGTTAAATTTATAAGGATGACATCTATACTAATAATAGAGGAATATGCAAATTGTCCAGGATGCCATCACAGTAATAGTAACAACCAAACAGCAGACTGTGTGGGGCAACAAGGCCGGCTGAGGGGTTAGTGAGGGACAACCAAACAACTGAACAGCAGGCTGTGTGGGGTGACCACCCAGCAGGAGGGGCAGTTGGGGGTGACCAGGCCAGGAGGGGGAACAGTGAGGGGCAACCAGGCCAGCAGAGGGGAGCAGTTAAAGGTGACCAGGCCAGTGGGTGGGGCAGATGGAGGCAAACAGGCTGGTGGGAGAGGCAGTTACGGGTAATCAGGCAGTCAGGCAGGGAAGTGAGCAGTTAGGAGCCAGTGGTCCTGGATTGTGAGAGGGATATCCGACTGCTGGTTTAGGCCCAATCCTGGGGATGGCAGTCAGACATCCCCTGAGGGGTCATCATAAACTAGAGAGTACCTTTGATTGGAGAAGGTGCAGGCTGGGCTGAGGGGACCCCCACCCCTCTGTTCATGAATTTCATGCACCAGACCACTAATCTAATATAATAATAGAAGAATATGCAAATTAGCCATGATGCCGTAACATTAAGACCAATCTACAAGCAGCAGAGAGCTACAGGAGGGCAGAGCAGCGAGCTACGAGTGGTGGAGAGCTACCAGCGCTGTGGGTGGGGGGCCAACTGAGGCAAGTGGCAGCAAGCTACTTGCACACAGATTCGTGTGCAGGGCTACTAGTCGGTTAATAAGAGTATATAGGTTTCAAGTGTACAAGTCTATGATATATCTTCTGTATATTGTATAGTGTGCTCACCACCCAGAGTCAAATCTTCTTTTGTCACCATATATTTGATCACCTTTTACCTTTACTAATTTACCCTCTTCCCTCTGCTAGCTACCATATTGTTGTCTGTGTCTATGAATTTTGATTTGTTTTTCTTATTTGTTCATTTGTTGCTTTTAGTTTTATATCTCACACATGAGTGAAATCATATGGTTCTTAACATTTGCTGTCTGAATTATTTCTCTTGGTATATCATCAAGATCCATCCATGCTGTTGCAAATGGCAGTATATCATCTTTTCTTATGTATGAGTAGTATTCTATTGTGTATATGTGCTACATCTTTTTTATCCAGTCATCTAACAAGGGACAGTTCAGTTGTTTCAAAGTCTTGACCACTGTAAATAATGCTGTGATGAACATAGGGGTGCATACATCTTTTTGAATAAATGTTTGCTATACCAGTTTACATTTCTATAGCTTTTTAATGTAGAAAAGATATACTTTGAATGAAATAGTAATAGAAGTGATAATATTTAATTTTTATATTTTGATATTTAGAGAGCAAATTTTTATTAAAAAATAATATTAAATATCTATTAAGACAACTTAATTTATGTATACCCTGGCACTTTTTAATTATGCTATGGATACATAAATATTTAATGGAATTATAAGTAATTATTAAATCATTCTCTTGATTTCACTTCTAGAAACTGAACATAAACCTATTTAATCTTGGCTAACAAACACTTATAAAATTATATTTTATATATGGCCTTAAACACAATTTAGCCTGACCATGATACAGTACAGTATTGTTTAAAGAGGCATGTCTATTCTTTTATTTTGGTAAAATATATATATAAATAAAATTTTCAATTTAACCATTATGAATGTACAATTCAGTGGCATTAATTGCTTTAATAATGTCATGCAGATATCACCACTATTTATTTTCAAAACATTTTCATTCCCCTAAACAGAAACTCTGTACCCATTGAGCAATATGTCAGATAGTAAGTACTAAAGTGTTTTATTTTTTGAATTTGAGAAATGTAATTGTATGATGATTTATATGTTAGTGTGGATATAATTATTTTTTATTTAGAGATTTTGCATATGTATATCGATATACATGTATATATGCTATATACATGTATACATATCCTATCTAATAATAGAAAAACATGATAATTAACCGTAGCTCTGACACGCTTCCCATTGGCTAATCTGGGCAATATGCAAATTAACTGCCAACCAAGATGGCGGTTGGCAGCCAGGCAGCTGAAGCGAACAGGAGGCTTGCTTGCTCCAGTGATGGAGGAAGCCAAGGTTCCCCGCCTGCCGCTGCTGGCCTCTGAGCTTGCACTCTAAGAAACAATGTTGCAATTATAGAAGTTAAACAAAACCCAGAAACCTGCTTTCAGCCAGCCGGGCTTCAGCCAGCAGAATCGCAACAGTGTTTCAATTATAACTTATGTTCAGCTGTATAAATTCCTAAATGTCACATATTTAAAAATTAAAACTATTATTCCATATTTTGAGAATAAATTGCTATGATCTGTGAAGAAAGACATTCTGACTCTATACCTCTTAGGATTTACTGCTCTATAGAAATTAATATTTGAAAATTGCCCCAAAGCCTTGTTAACTTACTTCCCTCATGTTTCACTATACATATTCAGACATAGGCTTCAAATGATTCATTAAAGAACACCAGCAGGTGATTGATAACCTGAAAAACAACCATATCCATGGGAATACATAAAAAACATCAACATCCTGCATGTGTGATAGGCCACCATTATTTGAGCAACTGTATGCAGCAATAGCATCTAGTCATTGAGCCCCTAGAATTCAAATTGACATCAGCAAAATCAAAATTAATTGCTTGTAAACTACCCTCTTGTCAATATAATTATATTTTAGTAACATGAAAAGTAACCATTCATTGCATTAAATGTAACCAAAATTAAAAAGCTTTCTGATTTTTTTTTAAATCTATAGGAGTCATGATTAGAAGGAGAAATAAAAGGTTTTACCCCAGGAGGCATGTCTAACTCTGTGCCTATGAGTAATTCACTAGAAATTCTGTGATGTTTATTGAAAAGAAAAATGATGAGTATGAGGTAATTCAAAACCTCATAATGTACTGTTGTGAATTCAAAGGTTCTGCTAGCATAAGGAAAGCATTTTATACTAAGTATAATCCATTCTTAATAATGATCTTCAGAACTTGCTTTTATTTATTGCTACTGAGTTAAGAACAGAGTAGCCGAGTAGAAAATGGTGACAGCAGTGCCACAGCAGGTAATTTAGGCACATTTAAGTTAAACTCATCTACTTCTCAGGGAAACATATAATTTATAGTTTCCTATATTGCAAAGTATTTAAATAAGTTTGACATTAAACTGCTGTCTTCAGAAAACTACTTGAAAACAATTTTTTTTAAATCTGTAGGAATTATAAAAAGGAACACCATTTAAAATTTTATAGTATGTATAATTTATAGTGCAAAGTTAAGCATTTTTTGAAACTGGTAAAACTGTTTTATTTTTTAATTATTTTTCATTTTCTAAATTAAATTTATTGGGGTGACATTGATTAATAAGATGATATAGGTTCCAAGTGGACATTGTTTATGATACATGATTTATATATTGCATTGTGCGCCCACCGCACAAAGTCAAATAATCTTACATCACCATGTATTTGGCCAGATGTGCATTTTTACAGACAATAATTTGGGGAAAAACAATAATAATAAATGGAAACATTTTTTACTATTATGTGAATACTTACACAAATTCATATTCTAAGTCTGTTAGAACATTATTTATGTAAATATACTTAATTTCCATATTGAAAATGTTTTATAATAGCTTGGGAAGAAAGATTGTCAAGCAATATAGTTCAAGAATAAATGCCTTAGTAGATTAAAATTCAATTTTATTTTCACTATTATTTTAAATAGCTGGAAAATTTTAACAATTATTGTGGAAAATCTATGCTTTCCCATTCTCTATAATATTAGACTGTATCTTAGCAATTGATACAAAATAGAAAATGCTTTTTAATAGATCCTATTAAAAAGTTTTCCAACAGGTTTGATTATCCTTATATGCATATGTACAATGAATGATGAGACCAATTGGTATAACGATATTTTAAAGTTATTTTATGATAGAAAACTCCCAATAAGCAGAAACAACTATATCAGAATCTATGTATCTTTCTAAACCTTTAAGTAATAGGAGCTAAAAAAAATGCTAGAGTCTAAACATGAATTTCTATGGAATATGTCAAATTCAAGGTAATGTAAGGTCAAAATATAATCTTAACATTTTCCTTTGAAAATATGCATAGGTAGGCGAGATAAAAACAAATATTTAAAGTAGTCCATTCTTTCTACTTCAATTAATGGAGACAGGACTAGTTATAATTACTAGTCCTTGGGGACAGGAAATTGTCTGGCTACAGATTTACAAAACTACAGATTTACAGTTCTGAAATATCAAAACTTTTGGCCTCATTTTTTTTTTCCATTTCTACCAACTCTTGACTTATCATTAGCATAATGTCAATAGTCAATGCTACCACCAATCAGTTCTTAATATATATATATATATATATATATATATATATATATTCTGATCTTTTTAGTTTGCCTGAGCTATGTTTGAATCATTCCTTTCCCTTTTGTATCAGTAGATGCGATACTAGAAAATTTCAAAGGGATCATTACAGTGTGTGCCTGTGTGCACATGCATAATCTGGGAACAAATGCATGAAACTATCTGGGAAACATACATTTAATGCCTAATACAATCTATCTGACAAATTACACCTGATTCTTTTCTTTCATTATCAATGCTAAGATCTAATTTGCTCATACAGCCCCCTCCTTGGTTAGAATAAAAGTTTGCTTCTTTGTGCCTCCAAAATGAACACTGTTTTACACTAGATATAACACGCTCTTTAATATCTCCTATTTGCTTTATTTGCATTCACTTTAGAAAGATATCTAGAATCTCACCAATATAACAATTTTAAAAATATTTTACACATCAGTAATAAAATAATTTAGAAAATTACCTAAAAGTAATAAAGAAATGCTATTTTCTGTGTTCATAAAATTAAGAATGCTTTCTTCTTAAAGGCATTAAAGGTCATACATGTAATAGTGTGGATAAGGTTGCCTCAACTAAGCCTGAAGGCTCCTCAGTTTTTCCCTTGCTCAAATTTGTATTGACTGTCAGATGAGGAAAGAAGTCCATATATAAGTTAAATTAGTTTTTCCAAACATCTATGTACTTTTATTCCACAAGGAAGAAGGCAAGGGAAGTCCATTTGCATTTATATTATATTTTTATATTAAAATTATAAATTTGGCATATTTTTAGGACAGGTACTAACATATATTCAGATACAATAATGTAGTAACTATGACTGAACTTTTTAAAATATTTACTAGTCACTTTGAGTGTATCTTAGATGCAGCCCTTTCTGAGGATGATGAAATTATATATATTATTTTATTACTTTTTTTTTCTTTTACTTCAGTGTTAAAGGAAGTGAGGCTCTGTCTGTACCTCGCACATGAAGATACAGTAAAAAATCAGTACAGTGAACCTTAATAACAAAAAGAAAAACTTTTATATGTATCTCTGTTGAACATGCCCAGAATATTATGCCTATTTACTTATATATTCCTACTAGAGGCCCGGTGCATGAAATTTGTGCACTAGGAGGGTGTCCCTTAGCCCAGCCTGCACCCTCTCCAATCTGGGATCCCTCGGGGGATGTCCAACTGCCTGTTTAGGCCCAATCCCTGTGGGACATCCCTCTCATAATCCGGGACCACTGGCTCCCAACAACTCGCCTGCCTGCCTGATTGCCCCTAACCACTTCTGCCTGCCAGCCTGATCACCCCCCTGACCACTCCCCTGCTAGCCTGATCAATACCTAATTTCTCCCCTGCCTGCCCAGTAGCCTCCAACTGCCCTCCCCTGTCGGCCGGTCACCCCCAATTTGACTTCCCCTGAAGGCCTGCTCACTGCCAACTGCCCTCCCCTGTCAGCCCGCTTACTCCTAACTGCCCTCCCCTGCCGGCCTCAATCACTTTCTACATCGTTTTTATAACTTGAACCTGAAGACTGAAGGCATTTGTGTTACAGCACTATAAAATAAGGTTGTATCTTACAATGAATGGTCAGGTAAAAATTAACCTTGCTCTTGTGCAATTAGTCTTCCAAGGAATACATTCATAAATAAGAGGATTCATCTATTTATATGGCATTGTCTCTCTTTAGACTGAGATATTGAAAGGCTAATACGTCCAGTCTGTAAATTTATGGTAAGTATGATATGAATCTATTAAACTAAAATTTCTAAATTTAACATATTTCTGTTTTTAAAAAATTCTATTTAAATCTTACCTGTTGTAACCTGTAACATCAATATACATGTCAGCATTAGTAGTCCAGAGGAAAACAACTTAAAAAACAATGATCCTCTAAAAACAGGCTTTAAAAAAAAAGGGGGGGGGGAATTTATTCTAAATTTAGGGGAAGAAACAAGTAATTTTGAACCAAGCTAATATGAATATTTTATTTATAAAAGTAATTCCATGTCTTCCTAGAGTCAGGCCAGAATGAAACAAATCCATATATTTTACATTCATCACCAAAATCCTATATTATGCAAATTATTATTCTGAATCATAATTCTGAAATACTAGAAAAATTCTGAATCCTTTAATAGCGTTGATGTTATTTATTAGTGAACTTTGTAATACCTTAGATGGCTAAAATCCTTTGCTTTTAAAAAGCCACTTCTACTTATATTTTCTTTTTTTTATTTTTCTTTTTTTTTATTGCTTAACGTATTACAAAGGGTATACTACTTATATTTTCTTATTTTAATTCACATAAAAATCATTTGAATAGCTATTGTTATTCCTCTTTAGGCTGAAACTGAACTCAAATGGACTAGGCCAGTGGTCAGCAAACTCATTAGTCAACATCGCCAAATATCAACAGTACAACAATTGAAATTTCTTTTGAGAGCCAAATTTTTTAAACTTAAACTATATAGGTAGGTACATTGTTATTAACTTAATTAGGGCACTCCTAAGGCTTAGGAAGAGCCGCACTCAAGGGTTCAAAGAACCGCATGTGGCTCACGAGCCGCAGTTTGCCGACCAGGGACTAGGCTATTTGCCTAAGGGTCACAGATTTAAGGTAACACACCTTAGTTCATAGACTCAAGACTTCAACTCAAATCCTCTTATTTCAAGTTCAAAGTTCTGTCTACACTATGTCTGGCCTCATGAGTTATAATACATGTGCTAAAAGACATTTTAGGAAAAAATCAATCTCAAGGGTATGCACATTTTAAAAATAAAATAGATAAACCAAATTGCGGTACATACACACAAAGGAATATTATTAAGTAAAAAAAGAAATCCTATTCTATGCCACAACATGAACCTGTGGACATTTTACTACTAAGTGAAACAAACCAGTCACAGGACAAATAGTGTATGATTCCACTTGTATTATACTAGAGGCCCGGTGCATGAAATGTGTGCATGGTGGGGAGCCCTCAGCCCACCTTGCACCCTCTCACAACCCGGGACCCCTTGGTGGATGTCCTACTGCTCGTTTAGAGGTTAGAAAACAACCTTGTGAGGAAAAAAAACCAACCAAACAAAAAAACCTAAAACAAAACAAAGGCCACTCCAGAGAGTGTGGGTTCTGAGGAGCTAGGGTTAACTGTCTGTGTGAAGATTCACCAGTCCAGGCAAGAGGGGAGGATGTAGTGAGTGTGTGTGTGTATCGGTTGTGTGAGAGAGATCCCAAAGACTCCAGACTCTTTTGTTCTAAAGCATAAAACTTTGCTTTCCCCACATTTATTGCATGTCTAAACACAAACCATCATGTACTTTAAGCAACATGTATTAGGGAAGGAGTTGCAGCCTTAAAGCAAAGGGTGGGGGTGTCAGAAGTAACTCCTCTCGTCCCCCCAGCTGAAGCTCCTCGGGGACGGCCTCTTTGAGAACCCACATTTATCTCTTGGCAGGTGGGAGGTTAGAAAGGGCAGCATTATCCTGGAAGGGGAAGGTCACTGGACTGCACCTGTGGTACTTGTCCCTTGTTTAATTTCCTCACCCTCCCCGGTCGCTTTCCACCCCACCACGGATCCAGTGAATGGGGTCAGAGATCTGCAGCTGGATGCCTCTAGGCCAGTGGTTCTCAACCTTGGCTGCACATTAGAATCACCTGGGAATCTTTTTAAAATCCTGATTTCTGGGCCTCATCCTCCAGAAATTCTGTTTCTTTATTACTAATGTTGTGGCCCCACCCCATAACAAAGAAACAGAATTCCGGAGGATGAGGCCCAGAAATCAGGATTTTAAAAAGATTCCCAGGTGATTCTAATGTGCAGCCAAGGTTGAGAACCACTGCTCTAGGCACGGCAGAGAGTGTGCTGGTCGCCAGGGGGTCCAGTTCCAAGGCCCCTCCGTCCTCGCCCCACCACTGCCAGCTTCCCGCCTATGGACAGTGGCTTGGGGTGTTCCACCCCGCCCTGCACCAGACTCAATCCAACTGGGTGCAGGGAGAGATTGGGCAGCTCTGTGGTGGGCAGCTCCCTGGCTAGCACCTTTAAATTGCACACCACTGGGCGCGGAGTGGGAAGAAAAGCCTCCCCAGAAAGATTTTTCAAAAGCCTTCAGGGACTGGGAGGTTGGCCAGCTGGGGCCTTCCTTCCCCTGGCTGCTGGCAGCCGATCCTGCCCCCGACCCACACCCAACTTGACCTGGAGCCACCCACATCTGCTGCCACCCATCCCCAGTTCCCTGTTCCCCATCACGCAGTCAACCCCTGCTGGCCAGAGGGAAGGACCAGGAGGTTGGACAGCAGGCTATGATCAGGCGATCAGAGTGGTCCATGTGTCAAGTGACTGTCATTCTGGTCTTTCAGTCGTCTGCCCTAAAGGTCGCTTAGGTTTTTATATATATAGATGAAGTCTGACGTATTTAAATCATTCAGACTTATGGAAGCAAAGAATAGAATGATGGTTGCGGATGCTGGAGGTAGGGAAAGGGGCAGTGGCTAATCAAATTTCAGCTGTGTAAAATAAGTTCTAGAGATCTGATATTGTGACTACAGTTAACAATACTGTACACTTAAAGATCTGTAGAAAGGGTTGATTTCATATTAAGTGTTCTTACCCTATGGAAATAAAAGAAAAACTTAAACCTAAAAAAAATCAATTAGTCACAGTACCTTTTTCACTCAATATTCTGCTTAATGCAAATTTTCTCTTATTGTAATTTGGAAACATATCTATTGATTGCCTCTACATGCCCACCTTAAAACTTAAAAAAAAAAATAGCACACAATTAATAACTCCCTTTAAAACTGCAGTGTTTGTTAATAAGATGTTAGTAGTTAGGTATTATCACTTTAAAAAATAAAATGATATTAAATATTCCACTATTTCTAAAAGAAATAGTCTGCTATGTTTAAATGACTCACTATTATTTCTGATATCTAGGATAGAACATTGAACATTTCTGAGATGTTTTCACAATATATACCTTTCAAAACTAATCATCGTTCTGTTTTTAAGTCACTAATCTGTGATTTGTCTATCAAGAAGAAATATCAACTCTTAGTTTTGAGAGAAAAATAACATGGTAAAATATTCTTGAATTCAGATAGTTGCAGGAAAAAATAAAGAAAATCATTTACATGCTACATGTACGCAGGTACAAATTTAATTTATTTTTATTGAAAATGCATTTTTAGATAGTTAAAAGAAACATATAATTTTTCTTGCTCTGAACATTTCTCAGAACACTTAGGTTACCATTTGTATTTTTAAGATAGAGCACTGAAGCATCTGTTGAACCACACAATCTGAAATGTGTAGAATGCCCTGTGCAGATAATATGTGTGTCTTATGATTGTGATATTTTGCTCATTTTCAAAGCCAACATGGAAGGTCCTTGCCTTATATCAGACAGAGCAGTGAAAGTATGGAATGCGAACCAACCACTTGTGTAGTTATATGATAGCTGAGTTTTATACCTGTGTCATGCTGAATGAAATGGATACATTAGTGTTGTTTGAAATGGATTTATTTTAATAATAACTCAAAATGAAAAAAAAAATAGTGTAAGTATGTCAAGGGAGATATTTACTGGGCTTATTTTGAATTTTTTTCTGCAGAATCATAGCTTCTGTTTTATGTATTATGAATCAATTTTTGAATTATTTTGCTTCATATTACTCGAATAAAGTTACAGTAATAAAAACAACCAATATTCTGTTGTTTGAGTCTATGAGTTAATGTTTGTTTGCTTTCCTTGTTTGTTCATTTGTTGCATTCCATTTTATATCTTACATATGAGTGAAATCAGATGGTTCTTGACTTTTTCTGTCTCACCTTTTTCACTTAGCATGATATTCTCAAGATCTATAAATGTTTCAGATGGTAATATTTCATATTTTTTTATGGCTGAGTATTTTTTCATTGTATATATGGGCCACACTTTCTTTATCCAATCATCTATAGAGAGACACTTCAGTTGTTACCATGTCTTAGCCACTTTACATGTTCTTCCTTGAAAATTGTCAATCTGTACCTTCAGTGAGCCTGTCTTTTTATTCATTCATTCATTCATTCATTCATTTGTTTGTTGCATCTATGATGACATATTTTTGGAAGGTCAGAGTAATTCCCTTTTTCTAGACCCCTTAGGCACAATCTTCCACCAAAAATTAAGACCACAGAATCCCTCATTGTTCTCTTGTTCGCAGACCCCATATTATCTCTATGTGCTTTACTTGTTAATTGTTAACTATCCTATACCCACAGTGTAAGAGAAGTCTGGATTTATGTTTTACTTTGTATCCAACTTCAGAGATTTCCCCACTATGGTTTCTCCCCTCTTCCTAATCTACCACTAATGGATTTCATGTATCTCCTTTTTGTTTCCCCTTTGATTCTGAATTATAAAGTAAGTGATAAACTTCCATTTTCTGGAGCATTTTTTCAATTGTTTGAGCTTTTGCTTTCCAGTGATTGTCATCAGTTTGGGTCAAATAAACTCATAAAAAATTTCTACAGCTTTGGACTATTCTTATGTCAACAAACATATATAATTTTATTAAGCCATGCCACCCCAATGAATTTAATTAAAAAAAAAAAAGAAATACAGAGTAGCATCAAGTGAGAATACATGATGTGAATAACTTTGGATGTTACATTTTTTAAAAAATATATAAGATTTATTTACATTGTGTGAAAAGCTTACTTATGCCACTTCCTTTGATCCATTCACTCTTGGCAATATACCAATTGTTGTCACATATACTCTTCTAGCCACTAAAATGTTTCATGTGCATAACTTTATTATAGTTCTCTATAGTAGATACCAGATACCTCTAAGTGGGAAAAAGTCATATTTTAGTCAAATTTCAGCATTTAATCATTATTTATTGCATTCTAATTTTAGGAAAGATTTTTTTTTAAAGACAATAAATTCTTATTGTCTTCTACTTTAAAAAACAGTAATGTGATTCTACATATTCAGTTTTAAAACATAAATGTTAAAATAAAATTCAGAAGTAATTTAAACTATTAACAATCAAATATTTGTGATAACTTTATTGATTATTTTCCTCCTCTAATCACAAGTAAGTAAGACTTCTTCTTATAAATAGATTGTTTCTAGATAAAGAGACATCCCATCCTATATAATAAAAGCTTAATATGCTAAGTGTCTAGTCATCTGGTTGGTCATTCAACCAATCAAAGTGTAATATGCTAATGATATGTTAATGATGCTCAACCACTCACTATGACATGCACTGACCATGAGGGGGCAGACAGCCAACTGGTTGACCAGTTGTTATGACATGCACTGACCACCAGGAGGTAGTTGTTCTGACTGGTAGGTTAGCTAGCTTCTGGGGTCTGGCCGATCTGGACTGAGCGAGGTGGGCTGGAGCCCTCCTGTGGTCCTTCTCTGGCTGGCCAATCCATGTCCCTCTGTGTCCCTCCCCAACCCTGGTCTCTTGGCCTGGCCTGAGCCCTCTTGTAATCTGAGATCCCTCAGGGGACGTTAGAGAGCCAGTTTTGGCCAGACAGTGGAACGACTGGTTGCTATGACATGCACTGACCACCAGGGGACAGACACTCAAAACAGGAGCTGCTCCCTGGTGGTCAGTGTGCTCCCCCAGGGGGAGCACCACTTAGCCAGAAGCTGGGCTCATGGCTGGAGAGCGTAGCAGTGGTGGTGGAAGCCTCTCTTGCTTCTGCAGCAGCGCTAAGGATGTCCTTGGGGAGTGGGCCTAAGCTGTCAGTTAGACATCCCCAGAGGGCTCCTGGACTGCGACAGGGTGCAGGCTGGGCTGAGGGACCCACCGGAGTGCCCGAATTTCAGGCCTCTAGTTTATAATAATAGAATTTTCTGTATTATTTTTACTAGTCCAGCAAAGATAATGTTTATCACTTAAAATTATGTTTGAATTAATAGCTTCTTACCAGTAAGGAGTTATATCTGAATACTTAATACAAAAAACAGTACTGAAGATTCTTATATTTTGCCAAAAAGTAACGACATCATTTAAGTACAAGACAGATTTGATAGGAAAAGATAGAAAAGACAAATGTAATAGCATATAGTTATTGTTGTTTATTCTGGTACTAGATTAATTTTATTTCTATGTCTATATAAATTGGAAGGTATTAGCCAGTCAAAGAAGATGTAGACGGAAGACTGGTTAGAAAGGAAATCATTTGTTATGGTCTTAGGCTACCTGGGCAAAACAATTCTGTCTATTAAAATATCAAAATCAACTGCTCAATGCTAGTTCTACACTTTTATTGGATATGCTAATGAGTTTTTATGAACAATATTAATAACTTCACAAATATAATCACTCTAATATAATTTCAATATATACTAGCATCTAATAAAAATGCAAAGAATAAATTAGTATAGATTTATTTAAAGAAATATAATGGTTTTAAGTTTTTCCAAATAAATTTCTGTGATTACTAACTAAAACTGAAAGGGCCTCTTCCTTGTACATATGATCTCATTTTCCCACAATGTGTTCAGTTGTTCTGACACCACTATTAATTACATCCTTTTAAAAGTACCCAGTTTAATTAATATAAGGTACATATAAACTTTATTGAATTTCATGGTTTTAATCAAATACTGTAAATGTTTCCGCTCTATGTAATTTCTTTCAGAAGTATTTATGAGGAGTCATTGTCTCCTGTTAAAAATAGAAATCCTTTGCTAAGAAAACAAGCCCAGGGGTTAAGTTGACAATTGAAGTGAAGTGAATTGTCACATGAAAAACTGTAATTATACGTTTTTCATTTTGGCTTTATGTGTTTTCATTCTGCTAGAGTGCCAACAAACTCAACATAGGCACGCTGCCTTGCCAATTCAGCTTCAGAGTTTACCCGAGGGAATCGCTGTTGCTCATCTGTCCCAGGAATGTGGCCATTGCCTTGCCTGTCTACTGAGTTGCTACTGGGACAAAATTGAGCATTTAGATTTCTTGAGAGCTCTAAAATTTGTACCTCTGGCAGGAATAAAAGAATTTTTCACCTGAGCATATTATTGTGGAGGTATGATTTCTCCTAACTGATAGATTATAAGAATTCTACTTTTATGGAAACTGCCACTTAAACACTTATGGCAAGTCTTATTTCATGGAAAAATACATTCTCACATGTAACAACATAACAGCAAGGTTGAAATGTTAATTGCCTAGGGCAGCTGTGCTGAAAGAGTTTTTAAAACATGCAATACCTGACTATTTATTCAGGGGCTCTGACCTCTTTTACCTTAGATTTTCAAATAAAAAAAATTGACATAGCCAACACAACAATAGCTGGCTGGTGTGAATGAATTAAAATTATACCTATTTTTTTTTGTCAGATTGGCAAATATATATATTTTGGTGTGTTGCAGAATTTTAGCAATTTATATATAGTGTATATAAAAGCAAAGTGAGCAGAACCTCAGAAGGACCGGAACGACTCGTTGCTTTGATGTGCACTATGGCTCCGATTGGCCTCCCTGAGCCCAAACTGGAGTAGGACCAGACCACCCATGGCCCCTCCCCGTGGCCGGCCTGGCCCCTGTTCGGGTGGGTGAGCTGATTGGGAGTAGGGCTGGCTGGCCAACTGCCCATGGCCCCTCCCATGTCTCACCCAGCCCCCAATTGGCCCCCCACCTTGATCCGGGGAGGGGCTGGCTGGCCAAACTCCTTAGTCCCCTCCCCCCTGCCAGCCTGGCCAGATAGTCCCCTATCAGGGCAGGCCAGGTTGACCAGACCCCACCCATGCACAAATTCATGCACTGGGCCTCTAGTTAGTTTATATGTGACATGAGAAAAAAAAAAAAAGGTTGAAAATCACTGCCCTGGGAATGCAATGAGTTGGTGGTTTTAATATTTTTTGGAGTAGAAGTTTTTGTTAAATGCATTGCAAGATCAGCTTTAAAAATTAAAGATCTGGCAACAGCCCAAGTGCCCATCAGTAGATGAGTGGATAAAAAAATGCTGTGCAGGGGGTGAGGGCATGAGTGAGGTGTGGGAGGGCAATAGGGGATAAGGACACATATGTAATACCTTAATCAATAAAAAAAAAAATTAAAAAAAAAAGCTGTGGTAAATTTATACACTGGAATACTATGCAGCAGTAAAAGAAGGAGGATCTCTTATTCTTTGAGACAGCATGGAGGGATCTGGAGAGTATTATGCTAAGTGAAATAAACCGGTCAAAGAAAGTCAAGTATCACATGATCCCACTCATATGTGAAATCTAATGAACAAAGTAAACTGACAAACAAAATAGATCCAGAGACATAGAAGCATGGAATGAACTACGTAATCTCAGATGAAAGGCAGGGGTGGGCAGGTGTGCGGGAAGAGATCAACCAAAAAACTTATATGCATATATATGCATAACCCATGGACACAGACAATAGGGTGGTGAAGGCCTGGGGCAAGGGGCCAGGAGGGCTAGAAGAGGTCAATGGGGGTAAAGGGGGACATATGTAATACTTTCAATCTGAAAATAAAATAAAATAAACTTGAAAAATATGTTTTCTAAACATATTTTAAATTAAAGAAACAAATTTACTCAATTATGTAATATTCATTTTGGTAACAATTTTTAAAAAAGAAGTAACAAATGAGTGGGCTTACTTTTTTTCTCTCTCTGTACAAATGGTTACAGACTTTATTGTTTAGCCACATTAAAGAGCAATTTTTTTTCTCTGAGTTTTAGACTCTTCCTAAGATAGATGGATGCAAATATGATAGAAAACACTAGCAAAGGTTTCTTTCTAGCCATCAGATTCTTATGCTTCCTTGCTTCTTTTATATTTTTCAATTACAGTTTGTATTCAATATCATTCTGTATTACTTTTAAATGGAAAGAAAACACAAATTCTCAGTTCCTTAGTTTTAAATTGCAGAAAAAAATCTGATATTCACACTTCTTAAAATACCATAGTAAAATATATTTGTTTTATAATGTTGTTCTAATTCACTTTCAGTATGGTATTTTATTATTCTACTTAAATTTATACAAAAAGTATTAGTCTGCATTTTAATAAACTGGCATGCCACCAAAAACATGTTTGCAATCTCCAAAAGCATATAATCTTGTATTTTTGTATTCATTTCAGAAAGGTTAGTCATTCCTCCTTAATGTTCACTCCATAATTGCTTGTATACAGCACTGTCTCAGGCATAAAGTTGATCTCTGGGTGACCTTGAGGTTTATATACTTCAATGGTAAGAAACTAAAAACAGGCATTAGACATGGCTGTACTACCTAGACAAGGAATTGAGGTGACACATTAAGCCATCATTTCCACTGAGGACTGTATTGACAGACTGCATTATTTTAATCTTAATTAAAAATAATTGTGCTGCGTGTATGCTTTCTTAGCCTTTAATTAACATAAGCTCTTCAAAACCAAAGTGGCAGCATAATAATGCATTTATAATTTATAGTGTAAATGTTGGCCCTAGGGAAAATGCATTGCTATAATTCTTTTGTAGGTCTGCTGATGTCACACTGTTGATGAAAATGCCAATCAACTACACCATGAAAGGAAGAAAGCATTAGACATGATTTATATTTTGTAAAGAATTAAGTTTCTTGTTTAACTATTATGCATGCCGATTAGTAAATCTACCTCTGTGTGTGTGTGCGTGTGTGTGTGTGGTACAATGTGCTATATTTCTGAATCAGGTGTATCTCCAGGTCATTGTCTACTTAGTTTAAACACTACAGGCTTTCATTAGAATTCCAACTATGTAGCCTGTAAGTAGTTAAAGAGAGATAGATTATGGCTGTGGTGAAGCAAAAACAGGATCCTCAGTTACAACTACCTGTAATGTCAGTTTTCTCTTCCATGAATATCTTTACTCACTCCTAGCTTTGATGATCTGCATTTTTGTAAGGGATTAGTGGGGCAGATAATTTAAAAATAACCAACAATCACCTAAATAATTTATGCATGATCTTGGGAAGAATGTTATAACTTGGACAGGAGACAGATTCACATTCATGCTTATCTCTTCATTTAGCTGAAAGTGCAATGTGAGGTGGCCCAGAGGAATTCAAGGTAAAAAGGGATTGTCCTAGAGTTATTAGTTCAGATCATGCATACATGCATTGGCCTCAGGTCATTCTGCTTATTTCTATAAGAATCTAGCGCCTGCTTGTTCTTTGTTATTCTGATGATTTATCCTATCCTGAGACCCAATCAATGATCACAGGCCAGCAACTGCTGGGTCATCTTTAAATAAAATAGCAAATGTTAGTTTAATTATCCCACTTAAACTATTTCATAACAAAATACAATATACAATTTTGTCAAAGAAAAACTACAGATTATTTCTTGTCCCTAACAGATAAGAACTCTCAGTAAAACTGAAGCTGGCTATGCACTTTCACTAATCGGTACAGGAATATTTTAGAGCTGCCTATTGCAAGCCATTATGAAACAATTTCTTTCTTAAGAAGTAGATATTTTTCCCTCTATTAGGTAATGTTTACTAATTTGAGAAATTTCTTTACCTTTCTCATTTATTCTTTCCAGTAAATAAAAAGATTATTGATTTTATTTCTGGATATAATTCTGAATTTATGCTTATTTTAACATATGTTCTCCTCTAGGGAGATAGAAATATTGTCTTCTATATGCTTCATAGAAAAATTGTTTTATTTATAAAAAGCTAATATGTATAATTTATGTGAAAAAATATTGTGCAATTCAATCACTTCTTCATTAATTACAAAATTCATTTCAAGATTTTATTCTTAGACTCTATTTTTTTAATCAATCAAGTTAGATCCACCAGTAATTGTGTATTTGTTAAATAGAAACTAGTCACCACAAATTATTTCATTATTACTGATGCAATCAGTAGGATAATAATTATTATCATTATGGAATTTATGAATTGTTATCTAATTTCATTCTCAATACTAATCTACTCACCGAAATGTTTTCACATTTGTATTCATAACTGAAATATTGTGAATCATAACTAAAATATGTATTATTGTGAAGTAAAACAATTTTGCATTGTATATATTTTGAAAGTGAAATTTATTATTAAAAAATCTCCATAATCTAAGAGGAAAAATAGGTAAAATAGAAAATTGAAATGGAGTTTAGAAATCTTCCCCTCATGGGAGGAACTCTTTCGAAGTCATTTTAGTACGGGTTGCTTACTATTCTTTTCATATTCATGTCTCGAAAAATCGCTCCCTACTCTGCCAAATAACCCAAGCCTTTAGGGACACTTTTGGAATTAGAAATTCTCTCTAAACTTGAGGAAAAATCTAATTTTTAGTAGCTTCCAGACATTTGTCCTGGTTATATGTCCTTAGAACAAAGTGGTATACACCTCCTGATTGTGCTTTAGAAAATCCTTCGTATATTTGAATGATGCTTTCATCTTCTAAATTTTCTCTGTTTTAAAGATAAACACAATTAAATCCTTTAATAATCTTTGCATTTCGTACCTTTATTTTTATTTATCTTAATTGTTAAAATGTTACAGATGTCCCCTTTTTTTGTTTGCTTTTTTTCCCCATTGACCCCTTCACTCCATGCCCAGTCCTTCACCACTCTATTATCTATGCCCACAGTATAGGCATATATGCATATAAGTTCACCAGTTAAGCATTCCCCACCTACCCCATCACCCACATCTTCCCTCTGAAATTTGCCAGCCTGTTCCTTGCTTCTAAGTCTCTGGATCTGTTTTGTTCATCAGTGTACTTCTTTTCTCAGTAGAGTCCACATATGAGTGAGATCACGTGATACTTATCTTTCTCTGACTGGCTAATTTCACTTATCATAATACTCTCCAAGTCTATCAATGCTGTTGAAAATGGTATGAGTTCTTTCTTTTTTATAGCTGCATAGTGTTACATGGTGTAAATGTACCGTAGTCTTTTTTATACACTCATCTGCTGATGGGCACACGGACTGTTCCAAATATTAGCTATTATAAATTGTGCTTCTGTGAACATGAGGGTGCATATATTCTTTCTGATTGGTGTTTCTAGTTTCTTAGTATGTATTTCTGGAAATGGAATCACTGGGTCAAATGGCAACTCTGTTTTTTTGTTTGTTTGTTTGTTTGTTTTGAGGAAACTCCAGACAGTTTTCCACAGTGGCTGCATCAGTCTGCATTCCCACCAGCAGTATACTAGAATTCCCTTCTCTCCACATCCTTGCCAACACTTGTAGTTTGTTGATGATAGCAATTCTGATAGGTGTCAGGTGATACCTCATTGTTATTTTAATTTGCATTTCTCAGATAATTAGTGACTTTGCACATTTTGTATGCCTCTTGGCCTTCTGTATGTCCATCTTGGAAAAGTTATATTTAGGTTCTTGCTCATTTTTTAATTGGGTTGTTTGTATTCCTTTTGTTAAATTGTATGAGTTCTTAATTTATTTAAGAAATTAACTCCTTATTGGCTGTATCATTGGCAAATGTGTTCTCCAATGCAGTGGGCTCTCTTTTCATTTTGTTGATGGTTTCTTTTGTTGTGCAGAAGCTTTTTATTTCTATGTAGTCTACTAGGAATTTGGTTATATTCTCCTTAGTTTCCTCTGCCCTAGGAGTTGTATCCATAAACATATTGCTATGAAAGATATATGAGATTTTTCTGCTTATGGTTTCTTCTAAATTTCTCATGATTTCATGACTTATAGTTAAGTCTTGGATAACCTGGATAAAATGAACACATTCTGAGAAAAACACAATCTTCCAGACCTCAATCAGGAAGAATCAGAAAACCTTAATAGACCAATAACTACTGATGATATTGAAGCAGTATTACTACTAATACTACTACTAATAATAATAATAAACTCCAAACAAACAAAAGCCCCGGTCTGGATGGTTTCACAGGGGAGTTTTACCAAACATTCAGAGAAGAACTAACACCTATACTCCTCAAACTATTCCAAAAATTCCAAGAGGAAGGCACACTTTCAGGATCTTTTTATAAAGCCAACATTACCCTAATTTTAAAACCAGATAAAAACACTACAAAGAAAGAGAATAACAGGTCAATATCCCTGATGAACATAGATGCTAAAATTCTCAACAAAATATTAGCAAATCAGATCCAGCAATACTTTGAAAAGATCATACACCACAACCAAGTGGATTTATTCCATGGATGCAAGGCTTGTACAATATTTGCAAATCAATAAATGTGTTACATCACATAAACAGATTGGAGGCAAAAATCATGTGTTCATATAAATTTATGCAGAAAAAGCATTCTACAAAATACAACATTTTTAAATGAAAACTCTTAGCAAAGTGGGACTAGAGGGGCCATAACTCAATATAATAAAAACCATATATGACATACAGCCAACATCATACTCAATGAGTGAAAACTAAAACCATTTCATTTGAGGACAGGAACTGGACAGGGATGTCTTTCACCTCCCAGAATCAACATAGTATTGGAAGTCCTAGCCACAGCAATCAGACAAGAAGAAAGCATAAAAGCCATCAAAATTGGAAAGGAGGAAGTAAAACTGTCATTATCCATAGATGACATGTTATTGTACATAGAAAACCTGAAATATGCCATAAAAAAACTACTAAATTTAGCCCTAGCTAGTTTGGCTCAGTGAATAGAGCATTGGCCTATGGACTGAAGGGTCCTGGGTTTGATTCCGGTCAATGGCACATGCCCAGGTTGTGGGCTGGATCCCCAGTAAGAAGTGTGCAGGAGGCAGCCAACCAATGATTTCCTCTCATCACTGATTTTTCTGTCTCTCTATCCCTCTCCCTTCCTCTCTTAAATCAATAAAAATATATTTAAAAAAAACAAACTACTAGATTTAATAAATAAATTCAGCAGTGTAGATAGATAAAAAATTAGCATCTAGAAATCTATGGCATTTTTAAACACCAATAATGAACTCAGAAAGAGAAACAAACTAAAAAACAAAACAAAATCCCATTTATGACTACAACAAAAAAATCAAGATATTTAGGAATAAACTTAACCAAGGAGGCAAGAGACCTGTACTCAGAAAACTACAGGACATTAAAAAAAGAGAAGCTCCCACCACCACCACTGCACTCGCCAGCCATGAGCCTGGCTTCTGGCTGAGTGGTACTCCCCCTGTGGGAGCACATTGACCACCAGTGCGCAGCTCCTATATTGAGTGTCTGGCCGCTGGTGGTCAGTGAGCATCATAGTGACCGGTCGTAGCAGTCGCTTAGTCTTTCATTATATAGGTTTATTTGTTTGTTTGTTTGTTTGTTTATTTATTTATTTTACCCTTGACTCATTCAGTTTATGTGAGTCAAAGCAAGAGAAGACTCAGGTCTACATGTCTAGTATCTTTTTATATTAAGTCAAAATAGACAATGACTCCATAAATGTCTATTTTGGTGATTAGGACCATTATTATGCCCATAACAAGGAATGTTTATCTATCTGTGCATCTGGTGGAGGTAAGAGAATAAAAATATTATCATCAGGTGACTAGCGTGTGCAAAAAACATGAAGAATACAAAGTACCTTATTATGGCATAAAGTATGAGGAGGAATTAGCTGAAAATAAAGCTAAATTCTTTGGCTCCAGTGTTTCCTCTTGTTTGAGAGATTATTAACAGAGAGTTCTAAATAATTTTATGCTTTTTAATCTATATGTTAAAAGAATGAACTTTCATTCAGATAAAAGTAACTTTAGAAAAATATATTGAAAGTATTTTATTTTTGAATATATTTATAAACAAAACTATATTTTAAAAAACTTGGAATTTTACAAAATTTTATAACTCTCATCATTTTATGATTATTTATTGAATTAGAAGTAGAACTTTAATAATACATACATTTTATCAAAGAACAAGTAGGATTTCTTAAAAATCCATCTTTTTTTCTAACAATGATTTTTTTTTCCCCTAGAGAGGGTACAGGAATAAGGTAAAGTGTTATGGGATAGGTGGGAAAATTGCCAAAATAATTGACTTTTGAATATTATCTTCAATTTTTTTTAGGATCGTATTTTTTTATTTTTTTATTGTCTAAAGTTCTACATATGTCTCCTTTTTTCCCTGATTGACTCTCCCCCGCCAGCCATTCCCACCCGAGGCAAGCCTCCACCCCCCCAGTGTCTGTGTCCATTAGTTATGCTAATATGCATTTATATAAGTACTTTGGTTGCTCTCTAACCCCTTCCCTCCCCAGCCATTTGTCTCTGGATCTATTCTTGTTCATCAAATTATGTTGACCATTATATCCCACATATGAGTAAGATCATGTGATATTTATCTTTCTCCAACTGGCTTATTTTGCTTAGCATAATGCTCTCCAGTGGATTAAAAAACTGTGGTGCATCTACACAATGGAATACTATCTACACTAATAAAAGTGAAATATGCAAATCAACCATCACTCTGCTACACCCACCAGCCAATCAGGAGCGAGTATGCAAATTAACCCAACTAAGATGGCAGCGGCCATGGAGCTGGAGTGAGCAGGAGGCTTGGGTTGCCCCCGGTGATGGAGGAAGCCAAGCTTCCCTCCTGTCCTGGCTGGCCCTGGGCTCTGCTCAAGGCTACAAAGTTTCAATTATAGAAGATAAATAAATCCCAGATACCTGCTTGGAGCCTGCCCTGGCCTCTGCTCAAGGAGGTGCTGAAAAAAAAAAATAAAAAAGAAAAGAAGGAGAGGCTGGGAGCTTGCGTTGCCGGGGGGCGTGGCCAGCCTGAAAACGGCCATCAGCTCCTCACCCAGGCTTGCCAGGAACGCCATCAGGACCCCCCCCCCCCCATGCTAAAGGGATTGTGGGCAGCCTGAAAATGTCCCTCAACCCCTCACCGAGGCTGGCCACACCCCCATTGGTTGAGGGTCCCCACTGGGGGCTTGGCCAGCCTGCAAACAGCCATCAGCCCCTCACCCAGGCAGGCCAGGCACCCCAGTGGGGACTCCCACCCTGAAGGGGGTGTGGCCAGCCTTAAAATGGCCCACAGCCCTTCACCCAGGCTGGCCATGCACCCCAGCAGGGACCCCCCACCCTGATCTGGGACACCCTTCAGGGCAAACCAGCCAGTCCCCACCCATGCACCAGGCCTCTCTCTATACTAATAAAAGGGTAATATGCTAATTAGACTGGGAGACCTTCCAGGAGACCTTCCAGATGTTCTTCTGGACAAAGCCATGGTGGCAGGGCAGAGGTAGAGGTGGTTAGAGGCCAAGAGGGGAATGCAGTTGTGGGTGATCAGGCCAGGATGAGATGGCAGTTGTGGGTGATCAGGCTGATGGGGGGTGGGGTAGTTGGGCATAAGCAGACCAGCAGGGGGGCAGTTGGGGGCGAGTAGGCCATCAGTGGGGATCAGTTGGAGGTGATCAAGACAGCAGGGGGGGCAATTTGGAGTGAGCAGACCAGCAGGGGGGCAGTTGGGATGATCAGGCTGGCTGGGGGGCATTTTGGGGTGAGCAGGCCAGAAGGCAGAGTGGTTAGGGGCAATCAGGCAGGCAGGCAGGGGAGTGGTTAGAAGCCAGCAGTCCCAGATTGTGAGAGGGATGTCTGACTGCCGGTTTAGGCCCGATCCCTGTAAACTGGCAGTAGGACATCCTTAGAAGGATCCCAGATTGGAGAGGGTGCAAACTGAATTTCGTGCACTGGGCCACTAGTGCCATTATAAAAAAAGAAGGAACTTTTACCATTTGCAACAGCATGGGGGGGAAATGGAGAGCAATATCTTCAACTTTCAAAATAACATTGACCATTTATTTCTATATATGCACACAAATATACAACCTGTCTATGTGACAGATTCCATATTTGTGAAATCTCCTGCTCGTTACAATGTACTAGTAACTCTGAAGTCAATACCCACAGCACTTTTGTGGTCATTCTTAGAGATGTGCAGCATAGTAAAACATTTGAGCCCCAACCGGGCTATGTTTTCAACTAAGGTCAAACAAGATGATACTCTGACTTTTGTTTCAACTCTCTAATCATAATTTATCAATATAATTTATAAATATTATTATAGAAAGACTTATCTTACAGATTATATTTTAATTTATGTGTCTTTACATATATTTGTTAGTAGGGTACTGATATAATAATATTGAAGGAATTATTTAAGTATTACTCCCTTAAATAATAATAATAATGATAATTATTATTATTATTATTATTTTAAATATATTTATATTGATTTCAGAGAGGAAGGGAAAGGGAGAGAGAGATAGAAACAATAATGATGAGAGAGAATCATTGATCAGCAGCCTCCTGTTGGGGATCAAGCCCACAATCCAAGCATGTGCTCTGACCAGGAATCCTACCGAGAGCTCCTGGTTCACAGGTTGATACTCAACCACTGAGCCACCATGACTAGCCATCTCTAAATTATTTCACCTGTATGTGATTTCTAATTCACCTTATCATAAATTCTATGACACTTTTGGTGATCAGAATTGTTACAACTATCAATGTTCTTTAAACTTTCTTTTTCCGCAGAGGAAAAAAAATGCAAAATATTTAGTTTTCAATGATCGAAACAATCATATAGCCAGAATACTGTGGGCCAGTATAATAAGTAACCAATTATTTTCCCCCTGAGATTTTAGAATTATAATTAAATAATATGAACGTCCAATGAGTTTTAATAATATCGAAAAGCCCTATGTATTAGGTAGTTGGGAAGAGAGAAATAACAAAGGGCAGAAAACAGTAGAAGGAAGATCCAGTTGGCCCCAAATTTTACAGAGCTTATCCCTTTTTAAGATGCAAATTTCAAGAAAGTTATAAGCAGGACACATCTGCTCAGGTTTATACATAATCACACAGATTATTAAAACCCCCAACATTTAAATTTGTTAAAATACCAATATTAAGTAACAGTATCAATTAAATGTATCTTTGATTAGGTATTCTTGAACATTATAAACATATTTGGAGGGAATGCACGGAAAATGATGAGTAAAATGAGAGTGATGCTTTACATTCTATGTAAATAAATATTTAATACAAAGTAAATCACTTTCACCTATTAAGTTTGAAAACTAGTATTTTTTAAGAAAACATATCAAGCTTTTTTTTTAGATGAAAATATTACTGTGAACACAGCAGTTACTCAATAAGTATTTTTGAAAGAGAGAACAACCAATTGTCAAAGTACTGGAATTCTGTGGATTTTTCAAAGTTTATATTGATTATTAGCTTAAACAATACAAATGACTAGGAGAAAATAAAATATATTTATAGCATATACTTCTTACACATATCTCCATTTATATTTACATTATTTTTGTATTTACTAGTAGTAGAGATATAAATACACAAAAATATCCTATTAGCAATTACCTTGGCAATGCTTTGGTACCAACGAAAATATGTTCTTGTGTTTGATAATTAATTAATGGTATAAAAAGTATATTATATGGGGACAATGTAAATAATTTTGATAAGGAGGCCAAAATAAAGCATATTTATTATGTACCTTTCTTCATCTTAAACAATACAGAATATTTTTCTAAGGTAGTATACAAGGATGTCCTAAAATTGACATAAGACTGATATATTTCTTTTCAAAAATCATACATTTAAACATTGAAAAATGTAGAGTCTACTTAAATAAAAGAGAGAATGAGAGAGATCTAACCAAGGCTTTAGGACTCAATAAAGTGCCCGTCAGAATGAAACTTCATTGGGAGATATTTCAAGAAAGGCCACACGTGGAGTAAGTAAGCAAGTAGATGAGCTCACTGACAAGAAATATTATTGAGATATAACACTGTACATCTAGGCACAGTTTATTTATGTTTTCTTTAGAAACTTGTAATCCACCTAGTTTCCCATAACCACTATTTCTTGCTGCCTTAGTGAATGCAGTTCAGAAAGTTGTGGATTTCAGGTCTTCCCAAGGAAAACAAAATTGCTCAATTAGGCTCTTGGGAAAGGCTTCATTTGTCATTGTGAATTACTTTGGTCATTGGCTACTACTAAAGAGGAAAAGGGGAAGGGAAGGAGGAATCATGCTCCGTGAACAGGTCAGATTAAACTAGCCAGAGGGTTCATGCTGTCATTCATATTGTAGAAAAAAGAAAAAAAAGGGGGAGGGGGGAGGTGGAGCTTTGACAGCTGATAACTTAATTATCTGCCACTATCAGTTTGGAAGAACTTTTAAACATGTCCAAAATGTCCACCAAATTTTTAGCAGGAGTGACAGTAGATTTTTAAGTAAGGATAGAAACGCAGCAGTCTTTCTAGAATAAAACTCTGACAGACTATGATGAATTACCTTATTATAGCTGCTCGCATGACAAATGTACTTGATCAGTGTTTTTTCCTGGGAATAGTTGAGCTTATCCAGAGGCAAAAGTTGAAAGGAAATAAGAGGTAACTAGTAATCCTAAGTGTAATACATCAATATTTCCATGAGACTATTCAAGAAAACCTTATCAATTACTGTTTATGTCAACATAAAGTATTTTCCCATTCCCTCATGATATAACCCCTTTTTGAGAACTTAAGTGACTTTTCAAAAGGGAGATATAGATCATGGAGAACATTTTTAAAACTTTTTTTTTCTCAAGTCTTATAAGTTATTCAGCTTCTAAAAAAATCCTCAGACATTTTCCCAGTCCATGATTTTTATGACACTGTAGCTACACATTTTTCACTATACCCCCAAATACAAACATTACCATTTATTCAAGTATTTTAAAATGGAAAAAAAAGAGCAATTGGATAAATAATGGATTAAGAAAACTGAGTACATTTCTGGAAATATTTAAATCACTGAGTAATACATTTGTTAATAAGTTTATTTAAAGGAACAGTATTTTGCCGAAGCCGGTTTGGCTCAGTGGATGGAGCGTCGGCCTGTGGACTGAGGGGTCCCAGGTTCGATTCCGGTCAAGGGCATGTGCCTCGGTTGCGGGCACATCCCCAGTGGGAGGTGTGCAGGAGGCGGCTGTTCGATGTTTC
Organism: Myotis myotis; assembly: GCF_014108235.1. Classification (NCBI taxonomy): domain Eukaryota; kingdom Metazoa; phylum Chordata; class Mammalia; order Chiroptera; family Vespertilionidae; genus Myotis; species Myotis myotis. The sequence goes on from NW_023416324.1 coordinate 127,122,311, forward strand.
TCTCCCATCGATGTTTCTAACTCTCTATCTCTCTCTTCCTTCCTCTCTGTAAAAAATCAATAAAATATATTTAAAAAATAAAAATAAAAAAATAAAGGAACAGTATTTTCAAACCGTATCTGCACTTGAATCACCCTGCTGCTGGTATTAGAAAACATGATCAGGAAATCAAAGGCATGGCCAAAATAGTAGCAGTTATTTTTATGTCACTATTTAAGAACAGGTTGTAAAGATGTCTACTGGGCTTCACAATTTTATATTTAAAACTAGAGCTAAGTGTTTGTTTTTTGTCATTCCTTAGAAATTCATAGTAGAAAGTTGGTTTTATTGTTTGGCATATATGTTTTCTTTGATTCATGAAAGTTTAACACAACCTTTATCATGTAGCCTCATTCTTCTATTTTTTTTGAATAAATTTTATTTTGTGAGTAGTTATTTTCATTTTATTGTTACACAATGCATTAATAGTTTAACACAGTGCATTGCCAACACCCTTGTGTATTTCTTCACACATCTATTTATATGATTGATCAGGTCAAATGACAAATATATAAATAGATTCTTAATGTACTGCCATATCCGCCTTAAAAAATAGGGTTATGTGCCCAGATGGTTCATGATGGAGTGTGATCACAGTTATCTGTGCCAGCTTCTTAGCTTCAATGAATACATAATTTATTAAAGCTATGTACATAGGCAACAAATGGGAGACTGTTTTCTGGAGTCTACCAACATTGATATCACCTATATATTTTTTATTATGACAAAAAACATATAGCATACAATTTTCCATTTTTTCCATTGTAGTTAACATTCAATATTAGTTTCTGGTGCACAGCATAGTGATTAGACAATCATATACTTTACAGAGTGGTCCCCCTAATATTTCAAGTATCCCCTGGCCCATATATAACTATTACAATATTATTTTTCTCATCCATTGACCTCTCTCTGGCCACTCCCACCTAACCCAGCACCTGCCCTCACCCCCTAGTGACTGTGTCATCCGTAATGCTTATATGCATGCATACAAGTCCTTTGGTATATTTTCTAATTTTCTTAGAGTATATGATGTTCATGCAGAATGTATTCCATGTGAATGAGAACTGAGCAGTAATTTTGAGACTGCAAGTTTTGACTTATTAGTGAGTCATGTTAACAGTTTAGATGTTTATGACCAGTATTTTAAAAAAAGAAAATAAAAACACACAAATATATGAATGATTATTGTTTTACCAATTGAGTTTTAGTTAAATATATGTGCATGTACTTATACATGCAAATATTTTCAGAGGGTCGCCTCACACATTTGTTTACTGTGGGTTGCAGAATCTGTGAAAGACCCTGGTGTAGTGACTCAAAGGAATCAATGATTAACACAGTAACAGCAAGTAAACTGAACCCACACTTGAGAAGCTTTGACCTTAGAGCAGGGTTCTGATCACTGGTGCTTATTAGAACTGAGGCATTTTTGAAATATTCACATGAATGTTCTCTACTTATGTCTATTTACTTCCAAACACTTGCTATGTGGCCTTGTCTGGGTGCTGTTTTTAGAACTCTCCAGGTGATTAGAATACGTATCCAAGTTACGAAACCTCTGCTGTAGATTAGCAATCATGATGACTTTATTTTTTATTTTTACCTTTGCTCTCATTATGTGATTTTTAACAGTTGATACCTCGGGGTGTAAACTATTTAGGCCTCAACAACTACAGATTAATAAATAAGGAAAGGAAACTTGGGTCACAGTGAAAAAGGTGTTTAAGAAATTTTCAAATATTACAGATTTATTCTATGTTTGTACACATTTTTATTTGTGTACCAGTCAAAGACAGGTGTATCAGAAACCAGTAGTGCAGTTAATGATGAAGAGTGTAATTATTGGAAGCATTAATAATGTGTGGTTGGTTTTCCATCCTCTCAAATAATAGTTCTATTTACCTAGTACTTAATTAAAGATCTTTGGTATTTTTATTTACAAACCTATTTATGTATTTTGTGTGCATATTTTAAGTTCATAGTTTTATCTTTTCACCTAAAGGTCAGCTTTCCTCTTCTCTTATGAATCTTCAATGCTTATATTCTCTTCCTCTGGTTCATAGTCAAGTATGTTCTATTTTTTTCACTCAAAGTTAATGACAAAAATTATTGTAATATTTATAAAATCCCCAGTGTGGAGATGTGCAGAGGTAGAGGGGCACTGATACCTGTGAGAAGTAAAGGGATCCTCTTACTTTTGTCCCTCACCATCCTTGTCTATTGATCTGTACATCAGGTTGCTAAAGTTTAGAAAGGATAGTATATGCTGTGTGAAGGACAGTATATGCTTGGACTTCAGTGTTCCTTTTGTTTAGTGCTTTTGTTTTGTTCTGATTAATTAACCTGCTTTTTAGCTTGTACCTCTCAAAGCCAGTGCAAAGTCAAATTCAGAGAAGATTTAAATGCTATAACAAGTTTGACCAGCCCAAGTAATGCGAATCAGTTTGACATCCATTTAGAATATTTGAGCAGGACCACTATATGCAAGACTAACTTCCTGTCCTTAGTCTTCTTAAATGTTTTCAAGAGCAGGTCAGACTTCAGCAGCACATGTTGAAATATGAATATAAAATGACTACAGCACAAATTTGAAAGGAAATAATTTTAATTTGACAAAATTCTTCTGATATTTATTTTGCATCAGTTTGGGCTTTGTGTTTTTGCATTTATGCTAACTATATTTTAACTAATATATAACTCATGAATGATTAATTTCCAAATTTAGATATAAACATTGGGGTGATTTCAATAATTGTACAGAACAATTCATCTCTTTTATTAAAATCAAAATCATTCTTATAGAATTAAGTGCTAAAACTATAATTTCTTGCCAAACATTTTTTTTAACAGACACATACACAGATATGCTATCATTCAAACTTTTTACCTTAAGATACTTTGCCAGATAATTTATCTAAAACAATATTTTAAAATGCACATTAATTATGGTAGTAAGAGAGATGTTTAACCAAGGGGATTTTTTTTCAGAGCTTGTATTTTAATTATGCTATGCATGTATAGTTGTAAACTTATCTACTTTCTCTGAAAAAAAAATATCTACTTCTTTTTAAACAGAACAAGGTAGACAATATAAAGAATTCTTTATATTTAAATCCATGTGTTTTTTCACTTTGCAAATATATTTCCCCCATTAGACAATATCCCTGATTAGTCAAAACATTTGTCTTCATAGCTCTAGGGCCTCCCATGTTGTTTAAATGAGTTAATGAAAGAAAAAATAATTTTGTCCTTCTGTTTTCTTAAATTTATTGTATTTATGGGTTTAAACATATCAATAGTTTCTGATGATCTCAGATAGGTACCAAAGAAAGCTAATCAATGTATCATTCTCTTAGGAATGATTTAACCAATAACCAATTTTAAACTCATGGCAATAACCAGATATGCACTTACAAGTAATATTTCCTAGCATTTATTTAAATTACAATTATTGTTTAGCCAAGTTACAGAAGTCTGCTTAATTGTGCCCTGGGTGTGTATTTGTACTCATTTTTAGACAGTAATGAGTTTTTTTTATTAATATTAATCATTTCTAATATTTCCACTGAACTCAGTATAAAAAATATTTGGACAGTATCTAATCTATGTGCCTTAAACATCTAGGTCAGAAATTAAGGTGCAAAGAGCCAGGCTGGAATTGCTCAGCAGTTAAGCATCAACTTACAGGAGGTCAGGGTTAGATTCCCCATCAAGGCACATGACAGGTGGCAGGCTCCACCCCAAGTAGGGGGCATATAGGAGGCAGCCCATCAATGATGCTCTCTAATCGTTGATGTTTCTATCTCTCTCTCTGAAATCAAAAAACAAATATATTTAAGAAAATAAGGTAAAAAGAGGTAGAATCCTAGAGTTATATTCATGAACATGCCCAAAATAGACAGTGTCAAGCACATATTGTCTTTTGTATTATATCCTTGTGCTTTCTATGACATATTACTTCCCTTGTTACTCACAAAATCATGAATTGGTAAGGTAGGTATTATTAGATTATCTTTTTTCTCAAAATAGCTAATACCAGTGGTCAGCAAACTGACTTTTTACAGAATTAGTTTCCTGACCCCTGATTTATACTATGTTATAAATAATGTGTATTCTATAAAATGAAAGACACTTCAGTTCTGTGTAAGAAGTTTCTTAGCAAACCTTGTTTAAAAAGAAGAGAGTACACTTTAAAAAGACAAACCCGTTCTCACCTTCCAGTTACTTGGGAAGGTGACCTGAGAGGGGTTGAGGTGACAGTAAAAACCTTGATTAGAGTGAAGAAGAAGGGCTCTGGAATGAAAGAGTTCAAAGGGAAGCTAAAATAATGATACAGAGGAAGGCTAGGAAACTGATATATTTTTATCTGAGGCTGTACAAGTTCATTGGGGACCAGGGAATCAGGTCAATGAGATATGTAAATTTCCTTGGTCTTGTTTTGAATTAAGAGGTGACTTATGTCAAGTAGTTCAGAACTAGAGACATTTTAAAACCTGAGAGCAAAGTAATAAAGTTGCTGAGCAGAATAGATTTTTCTGAACAAAAATGAAGAGCCTGATACTGAAAGGATATTGTGTGTTTATGTTGTCCCCCAAAAGAAGATAGAGATCACTGCCCAAAGGAAGCTGAATTATTTTTATTTAAATTTTAACATTGACTGTATATACATCACAAAGATGCTGTGAATATGTTGAATAATTTTGGAATTGATGTTTCCATAAAGAATTGATTACTTTTGGAAACAGGCAAAACGAATAATGATCTTCTTAGTAAAGTTAAAGACCATTGGACTAGAAATCAAGATCTGTTTGACCCTAAGGCCTAGGCAAATCTCTCATCTCCCTGTTTCACATTTAATATGTTAGAACATATCTAAAGTTCCTTCAGTTATTATATTTGTGTATCCAAGGATCCAGGAAATGTGGGGATATATAAATAAACCCCAATAAAGCAAAATGGAAATCACCATAAACTACAGTGACTGTGCTGGAAACATAATGCCTGATGACATCATTATCACTATCGTGGTGCAAATGACATTGCAATTCATATCCTGGGAAGCTACTGTGGTCTTGTTAGAAAGTTGATATACTATTTAGCTATTCTTGGTGAACTGCATAAAAAAAAAAGGTATAGACACAATTAGATGATATGTTTAAAGGATTTAAGTTACATCACTTGCTTTCAGCTTTTACATATTATACCCATGTCTATAAGATGAAATTAATTGTGGTTTTCATTCACGAGGACAGTAATCTGTACTGCATTAAAAGTTATGCTTTGTTAGCAATCCCATGTTTCTGAGAGGAGCATTGTGGACTGTTTGACAATAGTAAATAATTACATCAAAGTGAAAACTGAAGTAGAACCAGTCTATAGATAGGCTTCTGACTTCGGACACAGCCTGACACAGTTGCTATCATATTGTGTTTTGAACACAGTCTAGACATGTAGGCAATATTAAAATTAAAATGATCAGTCCATGAAATGCATCACTCCTAAAAATATATAGTACTTAACTCATTATGAAATAATGGAGAATCTTATAATCTCACAGAGTGACAATCTTCTTATAATTATGGTAATAATAATTTTGAATATACCCTTTCAAAAAATCTAGGACAGTCTACAAATAATAAACAAAAATGAAGCAATCTGGGCTCACTGCCCATATTATCACAAATATGTATAATGGAACAAATAAAGAAAATACATACTTATAAGCACAACTGACTCCATGAAGAAGAAAATTAAAAAACAACAACACACAACACAGTAATTGGTCAAAACCATAGTAGAAAATAATTATAGGCCACTCATGAATCTTCTTTATAAAAAGCTATATGCCATCTGTAACTAAGATTTTTTTTTTTTTAGAATTCTTCAGAATTCCTTTGAGGTAAATACAAAAGAAGTTACCTTTCGTCTGTATTTCCCCTATTTTACAGGGAGGAGGAATATTAATCAAAGAAATTGCAATTTACCTAAAATGTGCAAATCTGCCTTAACTATGTTAATTGGAAAATCAGCATATTCCAATTAGAAATTCTACCTCTCAAAACAGACATTATGTGAAATGAATTGCATCTTTATTGGTAAATAGCAACCTAGAATTGTTATTTTAGGTGCATAAAATTGCCCAAAGTTGCTCTCTAATGTCCTATTAATGTGTCATTCTAGTTTATTGAACCACAAAACACTGTTGCTTTTTTTTCCAGTTTTAATTTAAAAAGTTTAAGAAAATATTATGTTTTAGCTTTTCCAAGTAAAAGATAAATAATCAATCAAACAAACATACCCTGTGTATTTACTAGTCAATTCACTTGGATTTTATTGTACAGTACCCTAACTTCCAGGTTTAGTTATTCTATGTGATCAGTTCAATTATTTTTGATAAATATATTTATTCTGTAAAAAACCACGAGTTTCTATTATATATCTAACACTGTGCTTCATGTTAGGGTAAAAAAGCAAATATGATTTCTGATCTCATGGCACTAAAAAATAATGAATACAAGAATAATGACTCTGATGAGGGTTCCATAAACTCTAGTCTAAAACATGCACTATAAAACAGACTCCAAAGTAAATATATGATAATAAGCAGCTAATAATTTCACAAAATTAGAGTTTTAAATGTATCTCTTTCAAATTTATAATCCCAAATAAGGTAATATACTAATATTTCACACCTAAAACTTTGAGATGTCCAATTTCACAGTTCAGGTGATATTATCTACCTCTACTTAAAACCATCTCTCACCGATAGGAAGAGATTAAGGTGTTCTATACATTGGGCTCCTTTCTCAAATATGGAGATGCAGAGGAAGATAGAAAAATTTCAACTTTTAAGGATCATGATTCTAACAGCTTATTTAGCGATTTCTAGTTTACTAATATAAAGTAGAAAAGAGTAACTTCTAATTTCACCATAAATCTATTATTTGCTTACTAGAGGCCCAGTGCATGAATTCGTGCATGTGGGGGAGGGGGTCTGGCTGGCCCAGCCTCAATTGGGGTGGATCAGGGCTGGGCCTGTCAGGGGGAGGAGGAGATGGCTGGAGGTTGGCTGGCCAGGCTGGCTGGGGGGAGGAGCTGAGGGTGATTGGCTGATGGGCCATCACCCCAAATGGGGTGGGGAGGCCGATTGGGGGTCAGTGGCTGGGGAAAGGGCCATGAGAGGTTGATCGCCCAGCCCCACCCCCAATAGGTGTGTGTGTGGGGGGGGCATCAGGGGCAGAGCTCGCTGGGGGGATGGGTCAGACGTGGTTGGCTCGCTGGCCCTGCCCCTGATCTCCTCCCTACCCCAATCGGGGTCAGGGCCAGCCAGGGGTAGGGATTGTGGGCTGATTGGGGTGGTGGGGGCCCATTGGGGATGGGGACACCAGGGGAGTGGCTGCAAGATGTTGGCCAGCTGGCCCACCCTTACTGGAGTGGGGCGGGCCAATCAGGGGCAGTGCTGGCTGGGGGTAGGGGCTGCAGTGTGTTGGCCAGCGGTCCCATCCTCCATCAGGGTGGGAGATGCCAATTGGGGTGGGGCTGGCAGGGGTGAGGGGCCGGGGGAAGTTGGCCACTGGCACCAGCCCCTGATTGGGTGGTTCACTGGCTGCAGTGGGCATCATAGCAACCAGTTGTTCCAGCCGTTATGGCATCCTGGTTGCTGGCTATATATATATATATATATATATATATATATATATATATATATATATATATATATATATATATATTTATATATATATATAAATAGATAGATAATTCATAGACATATGACATAAAATATATATATGACATGTAATCTGGAATATAATATGTAATTGATAGACATAGCATAATTCTTTAGACATTTCGTTATTTCCACTCCATTATTACTGAGCTGATTTAAACACACCTGCATTCTAACATTTCCTAGGCAAGTAAATATAGCATAATTGATACTGTGGTAGAACTTCATTTGTAGTAAGGATATTTCAAGATCTTTTGGGAAGTAATACAATTCAACAAACCTTTTGTTGATATCTTTTTATTTGATTCATTGTATGCTGGTAGCAGAAGAGAAATGGCAAACATAGATGTCTTCAACTCAATAAAAATGTACTTGCCACCAAGTCATTTGTAAAGGCTCTTCGGCTATGCAGTTTGGGACCCAGCTAGTTCCATTTGATTGAGTGTCATATTAACAAAGATCTCTGTGAAGTAAAGGAAAATAGAGGTTGCAATGAGAGTTGTGATTGTTTATTGGCCCTGTCTTATATTTTCCACTGCAAATTTCAATAAGTATTCCTTTGAAACTAACAGAATTTTTTTTTTTCTGTTTTAGGTAAGCACATTAATCATCCTTGGTATAATCAGACTGAATCAAGGTAAAACAAGAAAAAGTAGTATAATTATATTTCATGTGAATGATCAATTTGTAAATATATGTGAAGTTTTGGGGAAAAATGGTCAAAACCAATTTTCTTTTTGAAAATACCTGTGGAAAATCTAAGTGTTCAGTTTCTTGTTTGTCTTAATGTCAGATGACAATGCCATAAACTTGCAGTTCTTGAAATTGTTTATCATATAGAGTATTAATGATATTTGTTAACTTTTAAAGAGGAAAATGCAAATCAGAGTAGATTTTAAATATAAAACGATTTTTGTCAATATGCAAGTTAATATTTTGAAGCACATATGGGGTTGAAAAGTAAACTGAAACATAGCAAAACAGTGATTTTCAAATACCAGGAGATACTTATACCTATTGTTTTTAAAGAATACATGTTTTTTAAACACATACTTTTAACTAGAAAAAACAGTGTTATTAATCAGTGTTGTTTATTATTCTAAAGATAAGTTATCAACATATCTGAAATAAACTTCTCTATAAAGTATATTAATCATTTTTCCAGTAGAATATGCTACAGTCTATAAAATTCATACTATTGCTTTTTCTATAATAAATCAAATAAGAGTTAAATATGATGTTTTGGTATACACAACTGAAAGAGCCAAATGTAATCATAGTTATGAGGGAGTATATGTTCTAAAATTTTCTGGACATATACAAAACACTTACATTAATTTGCTCATAGAAAATATTTGTTCCAATTTCTAATATTTTTTAAATTGCAAAACAAAATAAGAGTAGTTATAATTTATTTAAATGTAGACTACTTCTTTGACTTTTACATTGAAGGCCTGAGAATTCCAGTTTGTAGATATATATTCTTTATAGGTAGGCATTTGTAAGGACACATAATGAAATTTATTTCCTTTAGGAACAAAGACAACAAATGGTGGTTCAGGAGCTTAAATGGCTTTAGAATTTAGTAGTTTTGAGCCTGGAATCACTGGAAGGGGAAGTGAAGGCTCATTGTTTCAGAAAAGGAGAAAGTATGTTTAATTAGAAAAAGAGCCATCATCGTTCATTACAATGGTTTGAAAGTAAATAATTTTCTAGTGATACAGCAAGGGCCTTCTCTTTTCTCCAAATATGCACTTGAACCACATCTTTAGAAAGTAGAGGCTGAATTTTACTTGCAATTTTTTTAATCATGCTAAAGATATGGTTTATTTTTCTGAATGTCATAATTTTCTGGTAACTTTAAACTAAAATGTTGTATGAATGTGAATATGATGCAACCTTTATAGCAGTGAATTGAGAAGAGAGAAGGCTTGTTTGACTATTGTTTGACTTTATTTTTGCCTTTTTTTTTTTTGCTTTAATGTGATTCATTGGGACTCTTTGTTCAGTGTGTGTTGTTTTAATTATGAACTAATATTAATGGATTAAATTAAGCTTTCTTTTTGTTAGCATAAATGTCTATAATGTAAGCAAGTATGAGAATCTTTCTAAATGCTTTGCAATTGTGTGTTTCTCTCAAAAGATTTAGTAACAGTATGTGTTTGAGTGAATATTGTAGTTATGTATATATTAAGAAGAAAAAGTTCAAAAATTTGTCAATGTGCCACCTATTTATATTGAGAATGAACCATACATAATTTTAAAGACATATACTTTCAAAACTTCTCTGACCTCAATATTAAGTATTTTGACTTGCTCCATATTAAAAAACCTAAAATTCAAGTGAAGAATCTCATGTTTTGATTAAATAAACCTTAAACAGAAAATAATTTATTTTAAATTTTGTTGATGAAAAATATATTTAAAGTACATTAGCATGCCCAGCCGGTGTGGTTCAGTGGTTGAACATAGACCTAAGAACTAGGAGGTCACTATTCAGTTCCTGGGCCGGGCACATGCCTGGGTTGTGGGCTAGATCCCTAGTGTGGGGAATGCAGGAAGCAGCTGATGAATTATTCTCTCTCGTTATTGATGTTTCTATCTCTATCTTCCTCTCTGATGTCAATAAAATATTTTTTAAATACGTTAGCATAGTCTCCCTTTAACTATGTAGTTAGAAATAGTTTAATCTTTCTTTGATGACTGCAAATTATGTCGTATATCAGAATCTATTGTAATAAATGGCCTAATAAAACATCATAAGACTGAAAGATACATATATCTATGCATATAAAAGCCTAAGCCACCAAATGACTGAACGACCAGTCGCTTTGATGAGCACTGACCACCAGGGGGAAGACGCTCAATGCAGGAGCTGCCACCTGGTGGTCAGCACATTCCCACAGCCAACCTCCTGCGGCTCATGCCTCCACCGGCCAACCTCCCATGGCCCCGATTGGCTGTTTGCCAGCCAGGCCATGGGACCCCACCCGTGCACAAATTCGTGCACTGGGCCCTTAGTGTGTGTGTGTGTGTGTGTGTGTGTGTGTGTGTGTGTGTGTGTGTGTGTGTTTACAAAAACAAAATGTATAAACATAAGCAAACAACAATAACACAAATTCTTAGTCATCTCATACAACAGCTTATTTTATTTTCATTTGGCATTTTCTTCTAAATGAAAAGCAGAACAAATTTTTTAGCATTTATTGTTAGTTGGATTCTAACTAATTGATGCTTTACTTAATGGTAAAATGAGAAAAAAATCCAGACTGTATGATAGATGTGTCTTGTCCATTTGAGGCTACACTTTGAATATGAACATCCAAAGATGACTGTGTAAGTCTAAGATTGATAGTTATTTAATTTAGAAACATTTGTTGTTGTTTGATATACTCCAAGCAAATGCTCTTCCTTAAAATTCAACACACAATTTGATTTACCTTCATGACATAGGAGCTCAGCATAAGAATACTGTTGACATTGATGCACAGGTTATAATCAATAGTTGTGTGTGTCTTTGGTCAAGTAAATGTCTATAGACTTGGTCATACATAATTAACATTAATAAGAACAGTAATGGACAAACTCTTTAATTCCTTTACTCAATATATTGACATACCCAAACATAGGGTCTTTCATGTTTAAGGGAATGTCGAGTTATTTTTTCAATTAGAAATCCTTTATTTTAATGCTCTTTGAGAATTAATAAAAGCACAACAATATATGTTATCAGAATAGTGTTCTTTCTTATGTTGGTCATAGTGTTTCAAACATGTCATATTATACAGAGCGTTGCAATGAGAAAAATACCCAGAGACAGTCACTACTGTTTATTTGATGTCTAGTCATGTTTTATAATATTTAGAAACACAATGAAGACCAACATAATTGTAACTGGATTTACACTGTTTCATGATTTATATTGAGATATATAAGGATTTAAGATACATATAACAGTGATCATGCTGAGGATTATAGTTCTACTCAAGGGTTTTTATGGGCAGAAAATATCTATGAAATAAAGCAAGGGTGAGTTTGTCCTAGGTGAAATATGAAAAGTCACAAAATGCCATAATAGTGATTATGTGTATTGTAATTCCAAGGTGACCTGATGTCCTATAATGGTATATGAATCAGATGTATTTTTCTAAGGATTTTTTTTTTTTTTTTTTTGCTCATTGCTAACAATCCAGTGATATCTTGTGACCTTTTCTATGCAAATATAAACAATTTGAGGCTATCACAATCTCTCATGCATTGCTCCTTAAAGGGACAGGCTTTATTGCTTTTATAGTATCATTTTTATTTTAACCTTCGTTACTTATAATATCATCTTTGAAGCTTGAAGTTAACTTTTATTTCTTTACCATTTTATCCTTTCCTGTTTGGTAAGCATTAATTTTACTTTTCCAATGAAGGTCTAAGGGTTTTCATGAAACATAGATATAATTAAATATGATAAAGTACATCTTTATTACATTACTAGGGGGAGGTGTCTCTCAGCATAGCCTGCAGATATCAGGTCAAAACCAGCAGTCCAATGCCACCTGTTGCTCCTGCCTGTGGCCCCCACTCATCCTGCCCCCTCTGCGCCTGCCATGGGCTCACCCCCAGTCAGTCTGGATCGAGAGAGGCGGCGGCTGCAGTGGCACTTTCCAGCTGTGAGCCTTGCATCTGGCGCCTGTAGGTCAGCTGAGCAGCACTCCTGCTGTGGGAGTGCACTGACCACCAGAGGGCAGTTCCTGCATTGAGAGTTTTCCCCCTGGTGGTCAGTGCATGTAATAGCGACTGGTCGACTGGTTTTCAGGTCACTCAAGCTTTTATATATATAGATTGTATTCATCACATTCACTGAAAGAGAAGCATGCATTTATTTTCCATGGAGATCATTCAAAACGTACTATTCTTTTTCACATGGAAACTAATGACAGTTTAACAGTTATTACATTTTGGATTTTCTTTTCCTATTTAAGTGTTTTGTTTTATTTTGTTTTGTTTTGGCACAGGTTGAATATGTCATTCCATCCTTAAAGTCATATATATTGTTATTTACATATGCTCCTATTACTACTGAGTTATGAGGCAATGGCAATGCATATTTTCTATTCTAAAAATAAAATAAAGCAAGTTAAAGTTCAGATTTCTTTGTAGTTATCTTTGTACTTAGGATATACCCCATCAAGAAGTCAGAAGCCAGAGTCCTGTGGCTGAAGTTCATTTAATTGATTACTTTATTCGTGTGCTTATATAATTTTTTTAACTTTATATTTCAGCTACAATTGGCATTCAATATTGTTTCATATTAATTTCAGTTGTATAGCATATTGGGTAGGCTATTATGTAATTTATAAGGTAATCCACTGACAATCTAAGCATCCACCTAGGACCATACACAGCTATTACAATATTATTGACAACTAGAGGCCCAGTGCATGAATTTGTGCATGGGTGGGGTCTCTCTGCCTGGCCAGCAATTGAGGCCTATCAGGGGGCTAGCCCGCTGGGGGGAGGGAGCACAGGAGATTGGCTGGCCGGTCCCCTGATCGGGGCTATGGGAGGTTGGCTGTGGGAGTGCACTGACCACCAGGGGCAGCTCCTGCATTGAGCGCCTGCCCCCTGGTGGTCAATGTGCATCATAGCAACTGGTCAACCAGTCGTTCTAATCATGTGTTCGTAATAGTTGCTTAGATATATAATTTCTTAGACTGAAATTTACATCTGCTGACTAATTTGTAACTACCAATTTATACTTCTTAATACCTTCCCTGTTTATTTTTATTCCTTCCCTCTGTAAACCATCAAAGTGAAATCATATGGCATTTGTCTTTCTCTGTCTGACATATTTCACTTAACATAATACCCTCTAGGTCTATACATATAGTTGCACATGATATAATTCCATTCTTTTTTATGGCTGAGTAATATTTCTTTATATATATGTACTACTTCTTTATCCACTTTTCTATTGAGGGGCACTTGTGTTACTTCCATATCTTGGTTACTGTAAAATAATACTGGAATGAAAATAGGCACCCCTATTTTAAAAGATTAAAAAATATATCTTTTTTAATTAGTGTTTTGGATTTCTTTGCATTATGCTCAGGAGTGGAATTTTTAGGTCGTAAGGCAGTTCCATTTGTAATTTTTTAGGAACTTCCATAATGTTATCCACAGTGGCTGTACAGCCTGCATTCTTACCAACAGTGCATGAGGATTTCCTTTTCTCCACATCCTATCAAAAATTTGTTTTATTACTGATTTATTGATGGTAGCAATTCTGACAGGTGTGAGGCAGTATTTCATTGTGGTTTTAATTTGAATTTCTCTGAGGATTAGTGATGTTGAATGTCTTTTCATACATCCATTGGCCATCTGTTTGTCTTTCTTTGAGAAGTATCTATTCAGGACCTCTGCTCATTTTTAAAATGTGATTGTTTGGTTTATTGGTGTTGAATTGTCCAAGTTCTTTATAAATTTTTGATAATAACCCTTTATCAGATAATTAGGAAATATTTTCCTTCTTTCAGTAGGTTGTCTTTTCATTTTGTTGATGGTTTTCTTTGCTATGCCAAAACATTTTAGTTTGATGTAGTCCATTTATTTATTTTTTTCTTTTGTTTCCTTGCCCAAAGAAATATATCAGGAAAAAAGATTGCTAAGATAAATTCACAGATTTTATTATGTTTTCTTATAGAATTTTAATGGTTTTGAGACTTTTATTTAAATATTTTATCCATTTTTACTTTATTCTTGTATATGATGTAAGAAGGTGGTCTAGTTTCATTTATTTTGCCTGTGTGTATTCAATTTCCCCATCACTATTTATTGAATAGACTTTATTTACACCTTTGTATGTTCTTGCTTCCTTTGTCATATATTAATTACCTATTTCTGATTTATTTCTAGGCTCTCTATTCTGTGCTATTGATCTATATGTCTGTTTTCATGCCAGTACCATGTTGTTTTGATTATTATTGCCTTGTAGCATAGTTTGATATCAGGGAGTGTCATGCCTTCCTCTTTGTTCTTTCTTTTTTTAAGATTGTTGTCTCTATTAAAAGTCTTTTATAGTTTTATATAAATTTATATATATATTTATAGTTTTATATAAATTTTATATTATTTGTTCTGTTTTTGTGAAAATCATCGTTGGTATTTTGATAGGTATTGCACTGAAACTATAGATTGCTTTTTGTAATATGGAAATAAAATGGTGTTAATTTTTTCTATGTCTATTAAGCCAGCCATTGAAAAAGCCTTGGGCAGTATGCAAGTTTCCTAAGGCAGATTCTCAGGGAGTCACCAGGTAGGGGTGAGTGGTTTTCAGCAGGTTAATACAGCTTCAGACTTGTTGCCAGTTCTGGGTCTGAGGCCACTCAGCAAGTCTCAGGGTTCACTGAAGCCAAGCTAAAGCAGATTTAGAAACGGCCATGTGGAAGGAAGGCCTAACACAGGAAATGTTGCACCTGTGGGCTATATGGGAAGACAACCCTTGCTCTAAAGCAGCAAAACTCAGTTTCTCTCTATGGGTACCTGGCACTGCCCCCCAAGCTTTACTGGAATTTCTGAAGAGCTTTTCAAGGATGAAGGCAACTGGGGCCCAGGCTTGATACTGTTAGCAGAGTCCCCAACCCTTTGCCCGTTGTCCAGTTATCGGGGAGACGCTAGTGTAGTTCATCAGGCTAATGTCCTTTGGGGAGAGGGCCATGTTGAAGAAAGATGATGCCCAAGGACCATGAGGTAGGAGGACTCAACAGAGGGACATCAGAGACTGTCCTTCCAGCCCTCACCCAAAGCTACACCCTCAGCCTTTCTCTGTATGACTCTGGCACCACCCAGCCTTTGTCCCACTGCTGGAGCCCAGGGTGAGCACCTGCAGCCAGAGCTTGTGCGTTGTCTCTTTAGGAGGACACCTGGGTTCCCAGAAGTCTTTCCTCTCACCAGATGGTCAGAGGACTCCCTGCTGATTTTCATAGCCACATGTTATATGGGCACCTCTTCCTGGTTCTGGTACTCTGGGCTGGGGAGCCTAGTATTGGGCTGAGATCCCTTCTCTTTCTACAGCTGAGATTAGCAATCACCACATGTAGATGCAGAGCCAGCCCATTCTGGTCTCTGTCCCTCCTACCAGTCTTGAAGTATTTGTGTGTGTGTGTGTGTGTGTGTGTGTGTGTGTGTGTGTGTGTGTGTGTGTTTTGTTTGTTTGTTTTGCATAGCCTTGGATATATGACTTCTGTTCCGTTAGTCTTCAGTTGGTTATCCAGGTTAACTGTTCTATTCTTGAGTTGTAATTTTGATGGAGTTATGAAACGAGGTGAGTGCAACTTGGACCTTCGCAATATCAGTCTTTTTAGATTACCACAGATTTTTAGAAATGCAATCATTTGGTCCAAATATTAGTTTTCTTAAAAAGCAGTTAATAGTATAGCTTCATTTTTCTATTCTAGAACCTATGCAAGGAAGAAAGCATGGAATCTGTTCTCAAAGTCATGATCGAATTGTGGAATGAAAGATAAATATCTGAAGGTTTATTTATAAAACTGAGGTAAAAAAGGTCTGTTATTTATAAAAATGACATGGTCCGATTGAGGATAGTAACTCCTAAAAAGACAAAAATAATTGTTTTAAAAATTCTACTACTAGAATTGTAGCATTGAAATACTTTTTATTTTTAGTGATTTGACATTGGAAACCAAATAAGTGCATGAATTAAATTAAAATTATTTTTAACAACATTTACAGTATATATTTTGCCCAAAACTATCTTTTTATTCCCTTTTTAAAACTCATATTGCAGAATGATTGTTTTCTAATATTCCTGTGAAGACTGTCATTATTACTCATATATAATCCTCTAACAATATATTAGTAGACAGACAACTAGACCACTCTGCTAATTCTAATTAAAAATAATGCTTTTAGAATAATTCTATAGGATTACAAGCATAGATACAGAATTACCCAGTCTCTGAACTCAAGAAAAATAATGATAATGTGATTTAAAAAAAATATTCAAACTTAAATCTCTATTTGACTTCCTTTTCTACATAAACCAATTTTAGAGTTATTTCCCATATTATTGATTCTAAGATCAATATATGGTTAGCATTAATGTTTAGAGTTTTAGAGCTATGTCAAATGAATCAATTGTTATTTTAATACACAGACTATTAAAATATTTTTTAAAAAATTTAACCATTTTAGGATTTATATACTTAAACTATGCTAAAAATAACATTTTCCTCAACTCATATTCTTTCACCATTAAAAATACAAAAACAAAAACTTTTACTATGAATTATTTCTACTCCATGTGCCATTACCATTGGGACTCCACTTTAATCCACATGTTTAATCACAGCTGAAAAATATACCTTCTCTATTCCAGCCTACTTAATTAACAGTTTTATTTTAAAAACTTTGTCAATATTGTTAGAATTACATCATCATCATCATCATTTTAATAACCTTACAAACAATACTATTTATTTTTTACTCTAATATCTAATTTTTTTAGACTTTTCGTTTCCTCTTTTAGCTTTGGTTATCCAAATAATATTAAGAAAGATTTCCAAACACCTTTTCCATTTATTTTATAAAAATTTTTAATGACAACTAGAATAATAAATGGTAAATTATTTAGAAAAGAGTTTATATACTGCATGCAGCCCATTTTCAAATAGTGAGCAGAATTATATCGCTGACCCTAATATCATTTCTCAGTTATTATGTAAGCTCTGATTCAACCACTGAGTCAAGTTATTTATTTTGGGAGAAGGGATGTTACCAGGCATATGATGAATTCAGTGTTCATTTTGTTCCTATTTGATAGCACACTTAATGGTAGCAAATTTACAAGGTTCTAACTGTTTTAAAAGATAGATGCATAACTATAAACACAATATAGTTAAGTATTCTATATTTTTAAGAATCAACCTTTCTTCAGTATCTGATTACATGTTCTACATTTCTTTCTGAGCCTTCAACAAAAGAATTTTTAACATCCATATTCCTAACCAACATTCTGTTTAAAATAGTCTAGGCTTGCCCTAACCGGTTTGGCTCAGTGGATAGAGCATCAGCCTGCAGATTCAAGGGTCCCAGGTTCGATTCGGGCCAAGGCCATGTACCTTGGCTGCCAGCACATACCCAGTAAGGAGTGTTCAGGAGGCAGCTGATCGATGTTTCTCTCTCATTGATGTTTCTGACTCTCTGTCCCTCTCCCTTTCTCCCTGTAAAAAAAAAAAATCAATAAAGTATATTAAAAAAAATAATAAAATAGTCTAGGCTTTCAATATTAAATGCCTCCAAGAACTGTCAGCCAGCCACTACTCATTATCACAATTCAAAGTCCCTTCCACATTTTTAGGTACATATTGCAGCACACCTTACTTCCAGGTATCAAAATCTGTGTTAGTTTCCTGTGACTGCTCTAATGAATTGCCACAAACTTGTTGGCGTTTAGACCAACAAAAATGTACTTTCCTGCAGTTCTAGAGGCCAAAGTCTGAAATAGTATTACTGGGCCCAAATCAGTGTCAGGCATGCCTGCCACCTCGAAGGTTTTAGGCATGTACCTCTTCCTGGTCTTTTCCAAATTCTGGTGGCTGCTGATGTTCTTTGGTCTGTGACTGCATCACTCCAGTCTCTGCCTCTCATTTCTCTTCTCCTTTCCATATATCAACTCTTGCTTGTCCTTCTCTCATAAAGACACTGCAATGACACTTAAGAGGCACCAATATAATTCAGGATAAAATCTTTGCCTCAAGATCCTCAATTTAATCACATTAGAAAAGGCTTATTTTTCTCATAAAGGAACTTTAACAGGTTTCAGATATTTAGGATTATTTTTAGGGGCATTTTTCAGCCTACTACAGGAAGCTCTTAGATATCTGCCTACCACTTTCTGTAATTAATAAAGTTGTATTATTTCCTTTTCAGCATACTTCAGGAATATTTATAAAAGTATTAAATTCACTGCATATTATATGATGTAACTATATTATGAATATACATATATCGTAACATTAGGCAACGGTCCAGGCATGCTAGATACTTTTCATCACCTTGGTCAATTCTGATTGAATGATAGTCCTCTATTTAGAAGCGATTTTAATCCACATCTAGGCTAATTTTGAAATAGTGATGTACATAGGGGTTGTTGTATTAGCATCTCATGTTTGTTTTTTATAGTCGCCTGTGGTAATAAAAGATTTCTGGTGATAATTAGATAAAATAAAGAATAAGAAATAAATATGTATTTAACCAATGTCTTCCCCTTAAAGTTAATATTTGATTTTCTTCTATATAATATCACTGACTCCTTTTATAAAATGGTATTGGATTTTATTATCAGCTAATTATTTACTAAATTGTATTTTTTCCATAATCTGATATTAATGTTTTTATCATATACTAGAGGCCCAGTGCATGAAATTTGTGCACCGGGGGGGAGGGGGGGGCTCAGCCTGGCCTGCAACGATGCCAGTGTCCCTCGCCCCAGCCTTCGACCCAAGGCCCCTCCCCTCTCCTCTCTCTGTGGTGTTGGGGCGCGAACTCTGGGCTCGCGTTGCTGGGTGATGCAGCCAGCATCCCACCCCAGCCACTATGGGCTCTGCCATCTTTGTCACGGAGTGACGGTTAATTTATATATTGCTCTTTTATTAGATAGGATAATCTGGCTCTTCCATTAAGTAGATCTGTGGCTAGCTTTTATCTTCATCTTAGAATAGTACCTACCTTATTTGTTTATTATAAAAATGCAATACTATATGACATATTTTTATTAGTGTGGTCAAGCATTAATATTTTGTTGCTAAATTTGCTTGCTTCATTGACATGCTAATAAGCAAGACATCATATTCCTACATGTTTTTGAGGCGTTAAAGTCCTATGGAGAGCTTAGGCTATAAGTTGATTAAAATTTAGTGTAGGCCTTGCCAATACATTCAGTTGCTTGGAATATAATCCTGAGCACCAATGGGTAGTGGGTTTGATCCCTGGTTAGGGCACATACCCAGATTGTGGGATCTATCCCTGGTGTAGGTGCATGTGGGAGGCAGCCAATTGGTGTTTCTTTCTCACATCCATGCTTCTCTCTCTCTCTCTCTCTCTCTCTCTCTCTCTCTCTCTCTCTCTCTCTCTCTCTTTTTCTCTCCCTGTCCCTCTCCCTCTCCCTCTCCCTCTCCCTCTCCCTCTCCCTCTCCCTCTCCCTCTCCCTCTCCCTCTCCCTCTCCCTCTCCCTCTCCTCTCCCTCTCCCTCTCCCTCTCCTCTCCCTCTCCCTCTCCCTCTCCCTCTCCCTCTCCCTTTCTCTTTCTCTTTCTCTCTAAAATTCATGAAAAGATATATTCAGGTGAGGATTTAAAAAATTCAGTATAAACACAAAAAACAGCATTAATTTATAGAATTAAAGTAAACCCATAGTAGCTTGATTTTCTATTTGGGGAAAATACTACATAACTTGTCAAAGTTACTGGTACTATTTTAAATATGAAAAGAATTTAAAGAAAGCAATGCAGTACAGGTTGTTTTTTTATGCCCACTGAATTTGGAAAGAGATTGTATAATGAAAGAAGGTTCTGCATTACTGAGTTAAAAATGAAAAAAAATATATTATAAAATAGAACATGTATTTTATTAACAATTAATATTAATTTTCTCAATGGTATGCACTGTTAACAGCACTATTATTCCTAAAGATGTTAGGGAAATATCTATATATTTATTCATTTTAATTTCCTGTGCATGACATAGTTACTCAATGTGGTTAATGAAATGACATTGTTACAGATATAAACTTTAACTGTTTCATTTAGAACTAAGAGTGAACAACATTATCTGTAAATTTTCTATATATAGTTCCAAAGACTTCCATCAAGCCTATTTTTAAAGAAAGGAGTCAAAACATTATTACATAGCATTTATTAAAGTTTGTAATCCACATAGTATCCTTTGTTTAATATATGAATAACACAAATATAAATAAAACATATTTTTGAAGATGTGGTGCAACATTCAAAATATCCAAAAATCTGAAGAAAAGTGGATACATTAGGACAGGTTTCTACATAATTGTATTTTCTGCTTAACTTGGGACATACCACAGGTTCATGTTATTATTATTATTATTATCATTATTATTATTAATTTTAGGGAAATTCATTATATAACTTAACTAAAACAACTGTAATAAATGGGCTCTTTTTGAGGATTAAGACTTTTCCCTCCAGGACTACATACCCATACATGTGTGAGTAAAAGTTGGGTTACAGTTGTGAGTACACAAAAGGCAGAGTTTATTTTTATATGATTATTTATTAATTATTTTCATATAAACAACTGTAAACCTATTTTTCATATAAATAGCTACAAACTATTTTTATCCACCCCTGTATATAAAAGCTTCCTAAGACTTAGCTAACTATATCCACTGTTTTACACTCAGTACTATTGGCTACTTATGGCTATATTTTACAAATATTGGTATTTTACAAATATTGGTATTTTAAAATCCAAATGGTAATTAATTGTAATTTTCATGATTCTGAATAAATCTAGAAAACGCATTTCAGAATAACAGGTTTATAAACCAAATCTATTAATTGCTATTATACTCCATTCTGTTACTTTTCTGTTCTGTTCAACAAATTAATTAAGAAGGTTGTGAATTCACTGCCTAAAGTAGGAGCAATTGGTAAACACACTTAGTAAATTCTGAAGATTAAAATAAGAAGAACAAGTGTCAAAAAGTCAAATCTAACGGACTCAGAATTAGGGAGTAACAGAGAACCAGGCATCAGGGAAAGAGAAGGGGGAAAAGGAGAGAAGGAGGCCATAGGTGAGGACATAAAACCAGAACATTCAATGTAAGAAATCAAACAATGAGTATGCAGTACTATAAAACAAATATCTATAATAATAAAAGCATAATATACAAATTGACCAAGCAGCTGAACAGCAGAATGACTGTCCTGTCCAGACGACCTTCTGGATGAAGCCAGGGCTGTGAGGGTTGGCCGAGGCAGCCAGGGCTGAGAAGGCCTACTCTTGCACGAATTTCGTGTATCAAGTCACAATATAATTTATAGCTCACTTACCTCATAAAAGCAAGGAAACCTGAAGGAAAAGCAATAAACAAGCATCTCCTCTGACCAGACAGACCCCCATGCATTAGCTAGATTAAATGTTCATTTACATGCATGTATCCTATACAAGTTGTAGACTACTTGAGTGCAGCATAGTGGTTAGGACAGATTCTCATGCATTTTAATTTATTTCTCATGAAACAGATCTTAGGATTAGAAACCCTCCATCATATAATGAGTCAATGAATGACCAAACATCTTTTAATTTCACATTCATCATAGCTAGAGGAAGGAAGCGTCATCATAAAAAATTTTGAGATAGGTGTATCTACATATGAATTGTGGATTTGTCATTTATTCATGAATTAAGGCAAGATCCATGAGCTATCTCTCTTCCCTTATCTGTAAATGATATTAATAATGAAATATAACGCACAAGATGATCTGAAAATGAAAATATAATTATATAGACAAAGCACACAATGTATATATTAAGTATTCAATAAAATGGTAACTGGGAATATTTAAGTATACATACACACAAACACATACACTCATGTGTTTCATTGACAAGGAGTAATATTTTTTCCAAATATATGTATTCCTAATTGCTTGCTTATCTGAATTTTTCCTCTAGCTTTCAGTGTAAATATTCTTAGTAAAATAAATAACGTATCAGTCAGGGTGAGTCTCTGTCACTATATAAGAAACTGATTTATTTTTCTCTGTTCTTTTGTTAATGAGAAAGCATCAGAGCATGGGAATGTGCTGGATCTGTAATGGGAAAAGGTATGACCACAGAGAGGAAAAGTAAGGACAGAGTTTTGTTG
Source organism: Myotis myotis (assembly GCF_014108235.1). NCBI lineage: Eukaryota > Metazoa > Chordata > Mammalia > Chiroptera > Vespertilionidae > Myotis > Myotis myotis. The sequence goes on from NW_023416324.1 coordinate 127,144,994, forward strand.
ATCTATTTATAGAGCAGCAGAAAATGAACAGTGCTGGATGTGTACACCTTAGCCCAACAACAAAAAAACTGATTATTTATTGGATGACTTAATCTGAAATATATTTAATGTATTGTGAGTTAATTGGAGATAAATATAGTTTGAGGAGGCTATTCATACATGAATGCCAAAATATAAATACATGTGCAGGCTGTAAGGAAATCATCAAAAGCTATGAAGGTCACCTAAAAGAAACTCTACCTCTAGTCAAATTAGAAAAGTGTTTGTTTTTTATTTCCTTTGTGAGTTATCACCTCCAAAATAATATTGACCAGAGGTTGATTGATTTCATTGAGCATTTTTTTTATTCTTTTTTATGGGGGGGTCCATTTTATTAATTTCCACTTTGATCTTTATTACTTCCTTTCTGTTTTTTTGTTTTTGTTTTTTACTTTGTGTGTAATTTACTCTTCTTTTTCTAGTTTTTAAAGATACCCCAGAGAACTTCCTCACCCCTCACCATGTGAGGACACAGCACAAAGTTGGTCATCTATGGACCAGGAAACTGTTCTCACCAGACACCAAATCTGCTGGTGCCTTGATCTTGGACTTTCCAGCCCCAGAATTAAGAGAAATAAATTTCTGTTGTTTCTAAGCCATCTAATAAAATGGTATTATGCAAATTAACCATCACTCATCACAAAGATGGCAGTGCCCATAGCCACAAGATGGTGGTGCCCAGTCCTCTCAGTCCCACTGGAGTCCCCCAGTCCCAGGAGGGTGACCCCTGAGAGCAGGCAGCATGAACGGCCTGGTGGAATGCTTGCTTCATCGCTGCAGTGACGAGGCAAGCATTCCACCACAGCCATGGAGGGCCTCTGGGAAGTGGCCATGGAGCGGGGGGTTGGGGGGAATGCTTGCATAGTCGCCCTGGCTATGAGGCAAGCTTTCTGTGCTCAGCTGTGGAGGGCTTCTGGCCAGGCCGGGTGCGGAATGCTTGCATCATTGCAGGCCAGGCTGAAGGACCCCCTCCCCCTCCACAAGAATTTCATGCACCAGGCCTCTAGTTTATAATATTCTGTTATAGTAACCCAAACACACTAAGATAATCCCTTAAACAACAATTGATTGAACAAGTAGACATAATTAATATCAGTAAGAATATAGCAAATTTGAACAATCCTGTCAACCTACTTAACCTAATTGACATGTTGAGAACACTCCACTCACCAACAGACAATTATACATTCTTTCCAAGTGCACACAAAACATTTACCAAGTAGAACATATATTACACCATACAACAAATTGTGATAAATTTAAAAGAATTAAAGTAATATAATATGTATTCTTTGAAGTCATTAAATTAAAAAAATGAAAAAATGAAATGTTTTCTTGATAATGCCCAAATATTGGAAACAAATTAACACACATTTACATAACTGAATGAACATGAGAAACACTATATGACTATTTCTAAGATGCTGCTGAATTAGTATTTAGGAGGGAACTTACAGCTAAAATAATTATATTAGGAAAGAAGAATGTTCTCAAGTCAATGACATCAGGTTTAACCTTAAAATTTTCCTGTAAATCTAAAACTGTTTAAAATTTTTAAAGTTTACTAAAAATAAATTAATATGATTTGACTATATTAACATCAGATAAAGCAGATTTCAGACAATGAATATTACCAGGAATGAAGAATGTAATTTATTAACAATATAAGTATGTCAGTTCATCAGGAAGATATAAAAAATATTTTACATTTATGCCTATAATAGCATAACTTCAAATATATGACACAAAAAGTAATGCAACTGCAAGGTTAAAATACACATCTACAATCATAGTCTGAGATTTCAAAACCCCTGCCATAGAGTGAATGTTTGTATCCCCTCCAGTTTCAGATGTTGAAATATTAACTCCTAACAAGATATTAGGATGTGGGGGTATTTGGGAGAATACTAGGAATTGAAAGTGAAGACCTCATGAGTGGGATTAATTCCCTTATTAAATATAGTAGGAAAGGCTCCATCTACCTTACTGCCAGTTTCACCTTTTATTTACATTGACCATTGGTATAGTATTTTTCTTACAATTAATAAACCGATAGTGAAAGTTGATTATTAACTACAGTACATACTGTATTCATTTCACCATTCCACCCAGATTACCACATTATAGTTAATACTCATGTCTCTTTAGGTTTCCCTTGGCTGTGGCAGTTTCCAGTTTTCTATTTGTTTATTTGTTTTAATTATTGTTAGCATGCTGACTTCTTGCATCCTCTTACTTTTATCACGCGCGCGCAAGCATGTGTGTGTGTGTGTGTGTGTGTGTGTGTGTGTGTGTGTGTGTGTGTTTATTTGAGGTATGTATCCTTTAGGCAGCATATAGATAGGTCTTGCTTCACCCCCTCCGAAGATGACAATTTTTTTAAACATATTTTTATTGATTTCAGGGAGGAAGCGAGAGGAAGAGAGAAATACAAACATCAATGATAAGAGAATCATTGATCAGCTGCTTCCTACACACCCCCTACTGGGGATTAAGCCCACAACCTGGGTATGTGCCCGTGACCTCAGTTGAATCCAGGGACCTTCAGTCTGAGGGCTAAGTCTCTATCCACTTAGCCAAGCTGGCTAGGGCAATAATATTTGTTTTTTAATTGGGCCAATCTTTACCCATTAATCATTCCTCTTTAATGTGATTATTAATTTGGTTACTTTTAAGTCTATCATCTTTCTAGTTGGTTTTTATTATTTTAATTTATTTCTATTTTAATTTTTAAGACTGAATAGTTTTATAGTTTCACATATTTCTTTTTTTTGGCTTATTGTCAATAGTGTTTTTATTTACTTATAAATAATTAAATAAAAAACACTATTGACAATAATTTATCTCTTTTCAAGTCATTAGAGGCCCGATGCATGAAATTCATGCAAGAATAGGCCATCCTTCCCCCAGCTGCCGGCACTGGCTTCCCTTTGCCACCCAGGACCAGGACTTCCCTCTGGCACCTGGGACCTGGGCTTCCCTCACAGCCCCAGCTTAGTCCAGAAGGTCCTCCAGAAGCAGGTCCAGAAGGATGTTGGTCTAATTAGCATATTACACTTTTATTAATATAGACTTTAATAATTGTTTTAGTGTTTCTAGTTTATGTCTTTGAGTTATCAAATGTACTTTCAACTGATATCATGCCACTTCACATAGAGGAAAAGAACTTTAAAATTGTATACTTTAATTTCTCCTCTCCCAACCTTTCTCCTGTGATTGCCACAGTTTATTTTTATATATTTACTAAAGGCCTGATGCACGAATTTGTGCACAGGTGGGGTCGCTTGGTCTGGCTGGCAATTGGGGTTGATCAGGGCCAGCCGATGTGGGGGGGACCGTGGAAGTTTGGCTGGCCTGGAGGAGAGACTGTGGGAGGTTAGCCAGTTGCAGGAGATTAACTGTGGGAGCACACTGACCACCAGGGGTCAGCTCTTGCATGAAGCATCTGTTCCCTGGTGGCTAGTGTGTGTCATAATGACTGGTTTACTGGTCGTTTAGTCATTCAATCACTTAGGCTTATACACACACACACACACACACACACACACACACACACACAAATACACTGGAGGCCAGTGCATGAAAATTCATGGACTGGAGGGGGGTCCCTCAGCCTGGCCTACCCATCTCACAATCCAGAAGCCCTTAGGGGAGAAAGGTGACCTGGCCATCAGGGGAAGGCAATGCCCCCATCACACCTCTGCTGCTGCCACTGCCAGCAGTGCAAACCTCTGGGCCCTGGTTACCTGAGCCTCAGGTGGCTCTGGGTGCTGGGAAGCCACCATCCAAGGCTTGCCTGCACCTCAGGCTGGCCTTGGGTGGCTGGGGGGTGGAGGGGACTTGGGGACTCCAGAGGCAGGCACACACCTGCTGCCCCAGTGCGGTTGAGGGGACTGGGCGCCACCATCTTGTAGCTGTGGGCACCTCCACCTTTGAGGGTGTGGCAGTCAATTAGTATATTCCCTCTTTATTGGTTGTGGGTACCACCATCTTTGAGGACATGGTAGTTAATTAGCATATTCCCTCCTTATTCGTTGTGGGTGCCACCATCTTTGCCATGGCATGAGGGTCAGTTAGCATAATCCCTCTTTATTAGATAAGATAGAAAAGCCTGACATTCTATTGTTATAATTTTTGTTCCCAAACTCAATTACCTCTTTAGCATTCTGTTCTGAGAACCAGGGCCACCATGGGAGTAAGCCAGGCCCTTTCTGGGTTTCCTATCTCTGCAGTAAAACATGGTCATTCTCTCGATGCAGAAAACTGGAGTATTTTAAGGGCTTACCTCATTTGTTGTCCACCTTTCACAGCCCCGTGTCTTTTATTCACTAATAAACAATGTTTCACAAACTGCTACATCATGCATTTTGTTTGTGTTAGTGGGAGGTAAATCTGGTTCTTGTTATTGCATTTTGGCAGTCTAAAATAAAAGAAATTAATAGGAGAGCCTTAGCCCAGCCAGCTTGCTCAGTGGTTAAACATTGAACTATGAACCAGAGGTTATGGTTTGATTCCTGGTCAGAGTGCATGCCAAGATTGCAGGCTCCATCCCCAGTGTGGGGCATGCGGGAGATAGCTTACCAATGATTCTCTTTCATCATTGATGCTTCTATCTCTCCCTCTCTCTTCCTATCTGAAATCAATAAAAATATATTTAAAAAAATATTAGATCCCCAGGCAAGGTGATTCAGTGGTTAGAGCATTGGCCTGCACACTGAAGAGTTGCCAGTTATATTCCCCGTTAAGGGCACTTACCTGGGTTGTAGGTTCGCTCTTGCCCCTGTTCATGTGTGCAACCCTCCCTTCCACTCTTTCTGAAAAACAATGGAAAAAGTGTCCTCTGGTGAGGATTAAAAAAAAAAATGAATAGTTCTAGCAGGAAGTTAGGACCCCATGGCAAAGTCTCTCTCTCTCTCTCTCTCTCTCTCACACACACACACACAGTTACACACACACACACACACACACACACAGTTTAGCTTCTCACATCCCAGGCTTCTTTGTACTATAAATTATGGAATTATATTTAACACAAAAATGCAATGCTACATAGTAATAAGATGCAATAGGAGAAACATCAGACCTCAAGTCAGATCACCTGGATTAAAATTCAGAAATGTAGCTCTGTGACTCTGAAAAAATGACATAGCCCATCTCAGACGCATTTTCTCATATGAAAACTGACTTAATAATTCCAAGCTTGCAAGGTTATATTGAAGACCAGAATGCCAAGCATATTACATAGCTCATAATAGATCCTCTAAAGTGCTTGTGGTTCTTCCACATTAAAATGGGCTTGATTTCATGTCAACTTGCATAAACGTGAGTGCTCAATATGCACTGTACACCAGAATGTGTTATACTTTACCATCTAAAAACTCTGTAAACATAAACTACTGTACTACCCTCTTAAGAGCTAAGGAAATAGAATCTCCATAAAATAGATCATCATGGCAGAATGAGAAAGTATTTTCTATAGGACTTGAACCTGGTTTAGTTTTGACCCACACTTTTTCTTCTTCTTTCTTCAGAGTTTAAGACTCCTTTTCATAAAATAAATTATATGAATATGTTATTCTTAGGATATGAATCTAATATCAGGATTTTAAAATATTTTATACTAGTGTTTCCTATTTCATTCAATATATATATATATATATATATAATTTTATGGGATCTATAGTTATGCACTTTCACTTCCACAAATTCTACATTGTAATAAATACTCAAAATGTCACTTTTCAGTGTGTGCACTTCATTTTATTTATTTATTTATTTATTTTTATTTTTAATTTTTAAAAATCTATTTTTGTTGATTTCAGAGAGAAAAGGAGGGGGGGAGGGTGATAGAAACATCAACGATGAGAGAGAATCATTGATTGACTGTCTCCTGCATGTTCCTGACCAGGGATGGAGATCAAAACCTGGGCATGTGCCCTGACTGGGAATTGAACCATGACCACCTGGTTCATAAGTCAATGCTCAACCATTGAGCCATTGGTTACCACTTTTTATAGTTTATAATTCAGCATGCTTTGGTTATTCTTTATCATCTTTAAGATATGATCGTTTCTATCACAAGACTGAAAATTGACAATATTAAAAAAACAGTATTTCAGAGGCCTGGCAAAGGTTATAACCTTTCTTAAAAGCACATGCTACTATTTCATGGTAGCATTTTTATTTTTATATTTTAGCATTTTTATTTATTTCAGAGAGGAAAGGAGAGAGAGAGATAGAAACATCAATGAAGAGAGAGAACCATTGATCGGTTGCCTTCTGCACACCTCCTATTGGGGATCAAGCCTGCAACCCAGGCATGTGTCCTTGACTGGACTCAAACCTGGGACCCTTCAGTCCACAAGCTGATGCTCTAGCCATTGAGCCAAACCAGCTAGGGTGTCATGGTAGTATTTTTAAATTTTTGCATTAGTAGCACTCTGAATCATTATAGTGAGGATTACATTTTCCCCATAATACTAGTATTTTATACTCTTTCAAGTGACACTTTCTTTTGGTCTATTTTGAGTTGATCTCTCTTTCTATCAAGTATTCTTTGGTAAAAATGTTTTCACAGTAAATTTCTCATATATGATCTTTGAGACTGTATTTCTCAGTCTGATTCTGTCTCCTCCCTGCACTTATAGACACATGCTACTTTACCGCAATCTCAGAAACACAGAACATCACCTCTGTGTCACCTTTCAGGTCTACTCACTTTTCCACTGGCCAAGATCTCAAGGACCTACCTGTCTTCTTACTTTTTCATGTTTCTCTTCTCAGTCACCTTCCAGTTAGAATGACCCCAGGCACCTTAAGTACCACACATCCATTTGCTGCCATGTTTGTTCATGTCATTTTTGAGAAGAAAATTCTAGAGTAGCTTAGCTCTAGATCAATAGTGGGAAATACCAGTGTAACCATGCACACGCATGCAAAGGCACATGTAAACACTTCCTTTCTTTTAAAAGCTTAGTGGTTCAGAGCTCAGAATCCTGGGAACCAAGTCCAGCTTTTTAAATAATAACTGCATGGCATTCAACACATTGCTTAGCCTCCTGTATTTCAAGCTTATAAGTAATAAAATGGGAGCAATTAATGTGCTATCTATGAGTGTTATTATGCTTAGAAGAGGGCCTGGTATATAAATTATACGTAAATGTTAGCTATGACTAATGCTAGAGTTAATGATACTATTACTATTGCATTAACAATTACTGCTCTTGTAGTAAAAGTAAGAATTCATTTGGCAAATATATGCCAGAAGCAAAATATTAATTTTGGTGACTCCATATTATACCTTTCTCCCACACTGACCCGTAAGCTAGAACATCCCTAGTAATGTTATTTATTTTCTTTCTATCAAAAAAAGTTTTCTCTCAGGAAAACAAAACAATGGGACCATCAAAAAATAAAATATGATTTTTAACTATGATTATAAAAAATATTTACTCTCAAAATCTTTCTACTTTTAAACAGAAAGAAAACCAAATCAGTGAAATTACCTGTTTGAGGAAAATGTTAAGTGTTGCAAAACTTTACATGCATCACTTTATTTCATTATCTAACCACTAGTCAAGAATGTATTACTGTAAGTGAAGTTATGAAGTTCATAAAAAATGAAATAGCTTGTTCAAAGTAGGATATAAAGTAAGAGTTTGTATTGAATGTTGAACCCAGTCTTTTTTGGTTTCAGAAATAAAATCTTAAATCTATACTTAGAATTTCTGATTGAGTCACACTTCTTAAGTAGCTGATTAAGAAGGTGTTTTAGCAGTTAGTGATCACGCATTTTTTAAGAATACCTGCAGTTTCTGCTTATTTTTGACAACTTTATGATTATAGGCCTTTCTCAAGCTTGGTAAAATGGGCAAGCAGTAGATATGGTTACAGTGGGGTGAATACATTACTCTTTTTTTGTGCTAGAACTAAAAGAGCCGCCAGACTTGTCTTACATCCATTGATTCGTTCAGCAAGTGATTTAATTAATCCTCAGTACTATGTGAGACCTTGTTGGTCTTTTAGTATGCTATTCACATAATGTTAAATTCTAATTGCTATAAAGGTTATTCTTTAAAACCATAAGTGATGGTTTAGATCATTGTCTTAGCTTGGGCTGGTATAACAAAATACATCGAAGTGGCTTATATGGCAGGGATTTATTTAACATAGTTCTGGAGTCTGGGAAGTCCAAGATAAAGGTAGCAGTTGATTTTGTTTCCTGGTTAGTGCTCTTTTCTGGCTTAAAGACACCAGCCTTCTTGCCTGGTCCAGAGACTAACCTCTGGTTTCTTCCTCTTCTTATAAGGACACTAATCCCATTGTTCGGCCCCACCCTCATGAGCTCATCTAAACTAATTACCTCCCAAAGGCCCCGCCTCCAAAAATCATTACATTAGGGTTAAGGGATTACACATATGTATTTTGGGGGAATACAGACATTCAGTCTATAAAAATCATGTTGCTTTTCTGTTTTAAACTCTTTAACGATTGCCTATTATAATAAAAGTCAAGCATTTCACGTTGCTGCCCAGGATCTGCTAGTGCTGGAACTGTAGTCTCCTGTGGAGCCCCTTCCAATCATGTACTGCTCCTCTCCACCCGGACTTTCCCTCAGATCTTGGGATGCATTTCCCACCTCAGGGATCAGTGTTGCAGGGCATTGCTCCTTCTAGCTGTGATATCCATGCTCACTCCCCTCCAGGTTAATTCATCTTCAGGTCCCTCTTCAAATGTTACTTCCTAGAGCTATCCTTTCTGAATTCCAACACCTTCTAAAATCCCCTCCTATTCTTTCTGTTAACTCCCTACTTTTCTCTTTCACAGCATTTGTCAAACCATGTAAGTACACATTTACTTGCATTTATTTGTGTAATGATTTTTTTTTTCCCACCTGGTAAACTCTGTGGATCAGGCGACATCTTTCTTCATTACCACCATAATCTCAGCATCAGGCAGAGTCTTATACATAGGATGCAAATAATAAACTCTTAAGAAAATGCATGATTTAAATGATAGATAATGTCTTTGAAATTAGCTATGTGGGCTTCATAATTAAATTGGTATATGTTGAAGAAAACACAAAAAACTCATTACTGTATGACCTTAGGAGGGTTCCCCAGTATTCTTGGAACTCTGTTCCCTTGTCACTAATGTGGATATAAAAATACCCTCTTCAACAGAAAAAAAATGTGAGAATTAGATGTATAAACCTGCCTCAATATGTGGTGGTTACTGTCTCTCTCCATTAGAGACCTAACACTGATATATACATGTGAACTATATTCATTGGCCGTTCTTCTACTATAATCATAATTGTCTTTTAAGAGCAGCTATTTAGTTTTATTCTGAGTGGTCATTATTTTCATTCATATCTTTTTTTTTCCTCACAAGCTCATGACTAAATGTGGTATAAATTTCTTCTTTTTAAAGATGTTTTTATTGATTTTAAAGAGTGATGACAAGAGAGGGAGAGACAGAGAAACATCAGTGAGGGAGAGAAACAGATCGTCTGTTCTCCTGCATGCCCTCTACATGTGCCCTGACTGGGAATGGAACCCTCAATATCTGGGTGCATGAATTGATGCTCAGCCAATTGAGCTACGCTGGCCTGGGCAGTGCCAATTTCCTGATCCCAGTAAGTTACAGAATAATCAAAATAGTTTCAACTCACTCAACTTTGTTAATAGTTGCAAGAGTATGTTCACCATTCTTCCTACTGACTTTATTTATAAATTTCTGACTTGACTTCTTTCTCTTCTTCTCCTCTCAAAATGTTATATTTAATAAAGATAGTTAGGAAAATAATTATGAAAAAATATTTCTCTCAAATCCAAAGATACTTGCATAGCCTATAAAGAAAAACACACACATAAAAAAAGTAGAGAAGACAGAGAAAATTTATGTGAAATGAAACAAAGTAGGCATTCTTCATAAAGCCAATTCTTCAATTACTGTTATTATTGTCACTACACTAGTTTACAAATGGTACATGTCTGTTTTAATACTTTATGAATGTCAAAAATAAAAATAGAAAGCAATGTGGGCAGTTTTGTTGTTAATACTGAAAAAAAACTAGGCAGTATTTTCCCAGATCAAACTGCAATAATGTAAAGTAGTTGTTAATGTTGGCTTGCAATTTATGAAATTTAGAAGAACATTATCTTCATAAGCATACATATGTCATCCCTGTCCCCAGAGCAGGGTTTCCATATTCTGTTCTTTCTTTAAATTGGTAAGTGGCTTCATAGACTATTAGCATTTTAAATATCTTTAAATTCCCTAGCAGAGTAAATCATTATTTTTAAGCTACAATCCTCTTCTAGTTAAGCCTACTTTGCTTTACTTACTCTCATAAACCTCTACCCATGGAAAGACTGTTTTATGATTTTAACAATAGGAGCATCAGTATTAGTTGCAAATGACTGGAAACTCAAGATTTCATTGGCTCATTTAAGAAAATCCCAGGGCAGCGGGTTCTCTGCATGCTGGCCATATCTGAATGAGTTACCTAGGCAACTTGGTAAATGTGGTGTCCTCTATAAGCAAACCGTATAGTTCCTGTTCTGTGCTGACCAAATGGGAATAAAGGTAGTCTTTCCTGATGCAGCGATCAATAGCACTGCACGTGAGCTTGATTGATGATTTATATGGGGAACTTATTTACATTGTTAAAGTGCCCAACCTTGACAACTAACCAAAGACTAATTTTTAAAATATTTTGGAGCAAAAAAAAAAAAAATTGATTCCAGTTGTTAACCAAAACCACAGAGATTTTAGGTTGTAATGAAGAATTTTAAATAATGAGGGGTCTGGATGAAAAAAGGTGAAGGCATTAAGAAGTACAACTTGGTATTCATTAAATAATCATGGGGATGTAAAGTACAGCATAGGGAATATAGTCAATGATATTTCAATATTATGTGTGATGCAAGGTGGGTACTTAAAAATATCAGGGGACCATTTTATAAAGTATATGATTGCCTAACCACAATTCTGTATATGTGAAACTAACACAAAATAATGTTGAATATCGATAGTAATAAAAATTAAGAAAATAGAAAGGGCGCTTTTCTAAAATGGAAATTAAAAAAAATATATATTTGAATAAAGGAAAGGATTGCAATCTGGAGCCACAGATTTGGGTGGCTACCTGAATTGCGGTCTGAAAAGAACAAAGAAAGACAAGGTTTATAAAAGTAACACCATTTAGATTCTCATTTAGATTCTCCATGGAAAGGAAGGAAGATGGTTAGGGCCATTGGGATTGGTTAGGTCCATTATACAAATGAAGGATGCTGATTGTTGAAATGGATCAGTTCCTTTCAAGGTCAAGAATATGCATGATCTGGTCACCATGATAAGGAAAAGTAAAGTTTACATGTGTCCATGGGGCAGTAATTGATGGGGGATACTTGTAGTTCAGCTCTGAGCTGAGTTTAGCAACAGTTAAGCAAGCTGACAGTCGTTCCAAACACTAAGACATGAGGTGAACATAGACTCCACTACCTTAATAGCTACTAATTCTGTTTCAAGTGACTCTCTTAGCAATGAGTATTCCATTGTATTTTCTCCATTATCACAGCATAACAGACTTTCTGAGATTTCATCAGATTTAGGCTTAAATGAAAATTTGGCCTGTATGAATTTTATTTAAGTGGCATGAACCAAAACAACATATTCAGTTATACAAAAAAATAAAATAAAATATCTACCTATCTATATCTATATCTATATCTATATCCATATCTATATCTATATCTATATCTATCTATATCTATATCTCTATATATACTTTTAAAAAGTAGTTTTAAATTGTGTGGAAAAATGCATTATCTAAAAGATAAATCATAAACAAGTAAATGAAGTAACAATAAGACATAATACAAATAAATAATACAATAATTAACAAATAAATAATGCAAGAATACACTCTGTTTTGTGTATTTTTTTTTCAAACAGTCATGGTGATTATTACAAATTATTTTCTTCTGAAAGGAATAAAGTCCTGTAAATCCAGACAGAAATAGGGCAGATAGTGTGTTAAATAATTACTGCAGCTGAGGGTCATTAGCTTTAATCAAGGGCCAGCATAGACACAGCATATGAAGCAGAAGGTGAGTTTGATCTTTAGCCAGATCAGAAGCCACGCACCATGGAGGCCATCTGGATGCCAGAAAGTTAGTTTAAATTCTGGTCTTTGATTTTCATGTAATTTGCAATAAGTTCTTAAATTCTAAAGCAAGAACTAACCTTTATATTGATAGGCTGGGGATCTCCTTTTCTTCAAACATCTTGTTACTATTGTAAAATATTCAATGCCTATCATTTTAGAAATGCCACTGTCAAAGAAGCTAAGATACAAAATATACAAAATTATGCATTATAGTTCAACCCTAGAAAAACTGAAATCTGAATATTTACTCAGATGTGCACTGTATGTTGATATTTCCCTCTTTGTATTTTTTAGGAGAAAGTTCACTGCCCACTTAGGAAAATACTGAACTTATTTTTGTTTAAACAGCATTTGCTGAATTTGAGTTATCTGGTTTCTTAAAGACATCTATTGTCTTAGAACGTTAATCTTTCCCATCACTCTTGTGTTATTGTTACATAGAACAATCTGTATTTGTACTGTTCAATATAGTAACCATTGGCCACTGATAGCTATTTACATTTGAATTTAAATAAACTAAAAATATGTTAAAATCTAGTTCTTCAGTTATTATATCTATATTTCAAGTCCTCCCTAGTTACGGTAGATATGGATTATTTCCATCATCAAAGAACGTGCTATAACGACTGCACTACTATACTAAATCAGGTGCCAGTAAATGACCCTTTAGCCTGTTCCTGTGAATAATGTTTAATGGAGCAGAGCCATGACCATTCCTTGAAGTGTTATGTATTTACAAACACAGTGTTAAGAAGTGGTGTGGCAGATGACAGTATCTTCCTCAGAGCTTAATATATTTTCTGTCTGGCCCTTTGCAAAAGCTGTTTGCTGAACTCTTATCTAGACCATTGTATAAAAATGAGTAGCTTTGACTTTTGTCTTCAATTCTTTTAATTTTTATGTAATTTATGTTTTGCATAACTATGTTTCAATGTCCCTATCTTTTCCTATCTTGGGTTCTCTTTGCAGAGTGATAGCTTTAAGTCAGCGGTTTTCAAGAGTGTGCCGCAAGAATTTTTTAAATTTGTAATACCTGACTATTTAGTCAGGTGCTTTGACCTCTTTTCCCTTATATTGTCAAATTAAAAAAAAAGGACAACAGCCAACACAATAATAGATGTCCAATGTGAATGAATTAAAATTATACCTAGTTTTGTCAGATCAGCAAGAATGATAATATATTTTTGATGTGTCACAGAATGTTTAGTAATTGGTTTATGTGTGCCATGAAATGAAAAAGGTTGAAAATCTCTGTCTTAAGTGCTGTTTCAGATCCAGGTAGAAAAATGACTGCAAAGAATGGCTACCTTTGTTGTTTATCTCAATTTGAAGTCATAAATTCTCTAGATACAGGGGAGGCTGGGTTTTACAGTGGCTAAGCCTGTCATCACAGACACAGAATGTATCATAAATCTGTTGGAGTTGGGAATATGTACAAGCCTCTTTATTCATGTCTATTTTATAAGATGTAACAAATTCAATTCATGATGTTCCTCAGTAATTTGAAGTTCATTTTGTATTTACAGATTCGATTGCACTTTATATGCAAATGATTCATTATACTTTAGAAAACAGTATGTTAATTTGATTAATTTCTTACCTTATTTAAATCTTATGAAATGTCACCTGCCATTCAGTCTACACACTGGTTATAACAACACAACAAATGATACAAAGAACTGAAGCATTAAATTTCTCCTAATCAGAAGACAGGTGTGACAGGATTCACTTTATGCACATATGAATACTGGATGTGTTGGAGATTTGAAACACTTTGCTACCAACTTTTGCATGGGCCCTAAATATCACACTCGATAATAAAAATGTCCATCTAAAATAGATTCCTGGGAATGCTGATTCCATATTCTATGTGGTTTCAGTAGTTTATGAATTAGGCAATTTCTGTTTGCAAGTCTGAGGTACAATATAAATAAAACATGGCTTTGCAAGTATCTTGTGTGGCAACACCTTGTTTCTAACATAATGCCATCCCCTTTGAAGAAGTCTGTTTCCTCTTGTCATTGCCTCTGGTCATGGGGAATGATAAGGATAATTATGTTGTCTACCCTTGTGAGACTTGGTGCTGTGTGTCGCCCTGGTAGGATGCCATAGTTCCTCTTTTCAAAGCAGCTTCCGTTCCTTCTGTCCACTGACTCTCAGCTTTAGGAAAAGGGGAAATGTACAGCATGACACTGCAGGCAAGAATTTATTCCTGGAACAGAAGGGAAATTAGCATGGTGAGGTAGAAAAAGCAACCCTACAGCAGAGTAACCCTGTAAGGTCAGTTGGCTATCACATACAAACGCTGTGTGTGGAAGAAATGATATGCAACTTCTGTAGACTTGTGTCCTCATGTGGTTCTTGTGGCATAACTGGATGATTTATTAAAGAGAGTGGAACTTTGGGACTGTTGTTTGTCCCAGCAAGGCCACTGGAAATTGTCCCACAGAAGAAATACAGTGATTGAAAAGGCACAGACCAGTAGGTAGTCCTGGGCTATTTAGGAAGCAAAATTCAGAAAGGAAACAAAAACATTTTGTGTTTAAGAGAGTGACTAATAGAAGGGAAACATTAATTTCAAGAAAAATAATAACAATATGAAAAAGGTAAAGAGGAAAGAGGATTATTTAAATGAAAAATATTGAAATGTGAGAAAAAGAAACGCACATACCTTGTATTCGTTAAGAAAAGGAAATTCAAACTGAGCACTACCAGCTTAATAAAAAAGAAAGTATAATAAATCTTAGTAATTGGCTTGATTAACACATCCGGAACTAGTCTTTTTGTTTTTTATTTGATGTTTATGTTCAAGATTGGCCAAAGTCTGTATTGTTTTCTTACTCTTTCTTTTAGATGATCAGATATATTTATTCCTTTTTGGGTTTGGCAAGGACAATTCCTATTTTCATTGACTTCATCAAGTTTTATGTAGGATGCTACTCTGAGGTTATTTGAACTTGTCATTTCTTTTCACTGGATCACTTAATACAGAGCCTTTTAGCTTTTTTACAAAGGAACTTTGTAGTGATCTTGACTAAAGTAGGAATATGTAGGCAGACACCCGGAAATTCAGAGGTGTGTTGTTTGCTCATGAAAGTAGGGGAAAGATTTAGTAAATATGAGAGATATGCATGGCCAGATTAGTAGAACATTATTAATGAATTTAGACTACAGTATATGTTTTAATTGATGTTTATAAATAGCTTTGCTCCCTAAGGTTTTATAATATAACATTTACCAAACGTCTTTTTTGATGGAATTTACATATGGCACATCAGGATGATTAAAAGCCAGCAGTCTTTTCACAGCATGGCAAAAAACAGGACTTGATTTATCTTCATGCCTCGCCTACCACTTGCTGTGGCTGTACTTTTGAAATTTTAATATTCTCATTTCTCACAAGGAGCTTGTTATGTAAAATATCATGTAAATAACTTTTAACATTTCTAAGGATTTTTTTTGAATTTCCATTCGATAAAATAATTGATGAGAGAAAAGATATGCTTGGTTCTCACAGTCTATAATGTTGTCTCAAGGGATATTATGTTTTAAATTAAATAGAACTGTACATATTCTAACATATTGGCGTATTGAAATCATTAATACCATGACTTTTTAAGAAGTATTCAAAAGGCTTCAAAGTATTATCTAAATTGGCTTACATTAGCATTGCTGGAATATTGTTAAAAATTAGAAGATTAACAGAATTGAATTTGCAATTCTAGGAGCCAATGGAATTCTGAATTAATTGTTAAATTGATGTGATGTATAGAGTGGAATATATGTTGAAATGTTATATGGTTATGAATGCAGATTGATGAGAGTAGAAGTGTGTGTGTGAGAGAGAGAAAGAGAGAGAGAGCAAAAGAGAGAGACAGAGAGAGAGAGAGAGAGATACAATGTTAATATAAGAAATTACTTTCTTTTCCCTACAAATAGAATAATAGAATAATCACACTGATTGGTGAATGTAACTCATTCATATTTTAAAGTGACAGGATTACAACAAGTTAAATTAAGTGATATTCTAATTTAGGTAAAATAGACTGAAAACATTTTTTAATGATATCTCCTGATTTTATATAAAATTGTACTAGCTACTGTGAAGTAAAAACACATTATGTGTGAGAAATTTCACAAAATCATCTTATTTCAGCATTATTTTAACCTTGAGTTATAAGTAGCATTAAATTCCGCAGATGGGATACCTTGGATTGGGGTAGTTGATTAACATGGCAAGTGGTCACAGATAGCAAGTAGCAATGTCACGGTTTGAACCCAAGGTGAAAGGAATAAAAAGTACAAATTGGTTATCAAAGGGCCACATGGATATAAAGAACAGCATAGTAAATATAGTTAACAATATTGTAATAACTATGTATGGAACCAGGTGGATACTTGAAATATTGGGAGAATAACTTTTTAAAGTATATGATTATCTAACCACTATGCTCTACACCTTAAACTAAACAAAATAATATTGAATTTAAACTAATTAAAAATCCTATCTAATAAAAGAGTAATACGCAAATTGACCATCACTCCAACACACAAGATGGCCGCCCCCATGTGGACACAAGATGGCTGGCAGAGGCGGGCAGTTGTGGGCGATCAGGCCAGCAGGGGAAGGCAGTTGGCGTATTGAAATCATTAATACCATGACTTTTTAAGAAGTCATGGGGGGGGGGGGACCCAGGCCAGCGGAAGAGGGCAGTTGGGAGGACCAGGCTGGCAGGGGAAGGAAGTTAGGGGCAATTGGGCTGGCAGGGGAGCAGTTAGGGGTGATCAGGCTGGCAGGCAGGCGAGTGGTTGGGAGCCAGAAGTCCTGGATTGTGAGAGGGATGTCCGACTGCCAGTGGGATCATGCCTAAATGGGCAGTCAGACATCCCTCGAGGGGTCCCACATTGAAGAGGGTGCAGGCTGGGCTGAGGGACACACACCCCCCGTGCACAAATTTTGTGCACTGGGCCTCTAGTTTAAAATATATACATAAAAAAAAAGATTTGAACTCAGATATCTATAGCTCAACCCTTTAAACCAAAGTCTACATTTTTTATTTAAAAATCAAATAATTCTCTGTATTAATGGAGATCATGATATGTAAAATTTGTTTAAATATGATAAGCTATACTTTTTTTCCAGTCGACCCCACTTGGGTGTAAAGTTATAAGGTAAGTATTTAACATATTGGAGAGAATGTGTAGGAAATTGTTCCTTCGAATGCTTTAAGACACACTCTAACAAGAACTCTCACACTTATAGGCCTTTAATAGTGCAGCATTTCTTTTCCAGTTTCTACATCACTTTCATGCTCATGGTTTCTTTTTGACCCCCATAGCTTGCCAACTACACAGAAGTGAGAGTCTCATCAGATCCATGGTACTGGTGGAGACTTGAGGCGCTTCGTACAAGTGTCCATGGTTGTGAAGTGACTGTGCCCAGACCCTGGTCCTGGCCGTGAAAGGAGCCATGCTCTTTCCACTTTCCTGCAGCTGCTTCCATGAATGAAAGTGGAAAGAGCCTGCTTTATTCATGCTTGTTTTAACGCTTAAGGAAAAAAAGAAGTTTGAGGTGCTGGGAAAGATTTCAAAGTTAAAAGCTAGGGGTCTGGAGGTCAGGGTCAGATAATAGACACTGTGTTGTATGAAATTTTTATCAAGAATACTATTGTCAGGAAATTCTTTATGTGATTTCTAGTCTGCTTATAGTAAACCACAGTGGTAAAATCACTCCACATTCACTGCTTCTGTAGATCTGATTCTGTCACATGTACTTGGGTTTCTGCCACGTCAGTCTGATGTGGGAAGTGAGAGAGCTGATGGTTGGGTATAGGAATGAGTTCCTAATCAGCTACACTGACCTTTAAGGACTGTAATGTCGTGAGTTGAATACATTATATTGCAGAGCTATATATAACATTGTGTGGGGGAAGCAGAAGAATTTGAAATGTATGCCTTTTAAGACTGAATATGTTTTTTGAGTAGGAAAAGCTTTTTAATACAACATTCAGATTATGAGTTGTTTTGCCTTCTTTTGTAAAAGAAAGACTGGATTTAATATCTCTATGAACAGTTTGTCAGCCTAGGCAACTAGTTAGATGTTAACAAAAGAGAAGGGAACAAACCTGGCTGAGCCTAAGCCTGCTTAAGTCTGGAAGTACAGCTTCAGACACCCCATGGGACAGCTGTATCCTCCGCTAAAGGGACTTAATCCCTAAGCAGGTGGCTTTCCAATCACCCCAGATAACAACTGATTTGGTACCCAGATTACTGGGGGAGGAAGAACCAGTAAAGAGAAAATTCCTCTGCTGAGGCATGAGCAGTAGGAGCCAAGCTGGTGACAGTAAAGGGGAGGTGCCTAACCTGGGAAAATGATTGGACTGAATAGGGGGCATGAACCTCCACCTCCCCCCCCACCACCAAGATCCAGAAAAAGGCTTGGTTAGGAAGAGCGCCCAACAGAAGCCTATGAAGAACCAGGAAAGAGACTGTTTGTTTGAAATAAAGCTTACCCCTTCACAAACCCAGCTAGATATCACCACATCTTAACAGAGGGAGAAGGTTCTTTGGATTTTGCCTTGGGTGGTTGGTTGGTTCTCGCCCTCTCTCTCTGTAGCAGCCATGTGAGCCTAGCAGCCACCAAGGCCCAAGTGCAGGTCCAAGCTCGCAGCCTTGCAGAGATGTGCAGTTGAAATGAGACACAGATGTTCTGCATTTCTGGGTCCTGGCTCTCCTGGGCCTGAAAAGCAAGCATGTGGGCTTGTGCTCCCAGAGACTGGGATGGAGCTGAGCCCTTGGTCCTGGATGAGACACCAGGTAACTGGGAACAATGCTTTGTTTTCACTCCAATAAACCTTGCCACTGTGCCTCAAGTCCTCCTATGTGGGTTCCCGAATGCTTTTCTTGTGACTCTGAAAGAGCCCTATTTCCATCAGCAACAGATTCACAAGCATAACCTTCTTGGTTTAAATGGCACTTAAAACACTGTCATAATGACAACTTTTAGATCCAAATTATTAAGATTACATCAAAACAAACAAACAAACATAGTTTAGTGAAATTTTCCAGGGCTTGACTTGTGATTTCACACCTTCGCTAAGTATGATTACAAATGAGAATGTCACAGATCAGGCTGACTAAGATGAATTATATTGACTCATAAATCAACATACCCTTAAAAAATAAAAATAAATAAAAATAAATAAAAAAATAAACAAATAAACGTACCTTATAAGTCCACAAGTGCCCTAACTTTATCAGTAAAATACATATAAGATAATACTAAATTTTTAAGAAGACTTCCCATTTTCATTCACGGCTATGAAATGTTTCCAGGACATGGGGAGCCCTTGCAGTTTTCTGCGTTCTTTGTTCTGCTTTCTACCTCCCTGCAGCTCTGGATGCCCAGGGTCTAGTAATTCCTTTGTAATTCTATCCCTAACTCCTCTTTTCATTCCTTTCTTCCTTTCTATTGTTATATGCTCCAGCTCTGTCATTCCCTATTTAATTTCATTTTAATATATTTGTCTAAGTTCTATTCTGCTGGAGGTTCACCAGGTACTTTAACCAAATCTTTATAAATAGTCCATGCTGTTTTCAATGACTGAAACTTTTTATCATAACATTCCTCAATTCATTAGCTCTTTTCAAGCGGAAAGACAAGTGAAACTGAAATGGATTGAATAACAGAGGGAGATCAATTAAAAACAACCAATATTTTTGACTTGAGCAACTGGATGGATGAGAATACCATTTTTTTTTAAATAGAGGGAAACAGACAAGGTGAAGTTTAATAAATAGGCATTTTGGTGAAATTGGGATAAAATCAAGAGCTCAACTTGGGAAATATTAATTTTAAATTGCCTATGTGACTGCAAAGTAGAAATGTTACTTAGAAAATTCAATATATGAGTCAAGAGTTAGGAAAGAAATATAACTAGAGATAATAATATGTGATTCATAGAATAGATATTATTTTCTCAGGAGGGAATACCATGAAAGAGAAAAGGCTTGGGGGAAAGCCCTCACTCAGGATCTTCATCAGGATAAATCTATCCACCCATTAAGTGTGATTTTAATAAAATTTTAACTTTAAAATTGTATGTTATCGTGGAAGCCAAATGAAATCCCTATGATTAAATTTATTTTCATCAAAATCTGTAGAATAAAAGTGGCTATAAATATACTAAGTTATCACCTCTAGTAAACCAGGTGCCTTCAAGTATATTTTAATTTTCAAAGACTAACACATCAGAGCCTCTTATCAGCAGTCTACCTGCAAAATATTTTGCCTCTTTTAGGTTCTGGGCTCTTTTCTATGCCTTTGTTGAACAATGAAGTCAATAGAGAATATTATAATATTTAATTGTCATCTTTAAGTACAAACAGATTCTTTTTTTTTTTTAATATATTTTATTGATTTTCCACAGAGAGGAAGGGAGAGAGATAGAAAGCTAGAAACATCGATGAGAGAGAAACATCGATCAGCTGCCTCCTGCACATCTCCCACCGGGGATGTGCCCGCAACCCAGGTACATGCCCTTGACCGGAATCGAACCTGGGACTCTTCAGTCCGCAGGCCGACGCTCTATCCACTGAGCCAAACCGGTTTCGGCAACAAACAGATTCTTTACATGTTAGACTGAAGACTATTTGAAAGATTGACTGTAAAACAGATTAGAGAGGACAAATATGCTCATCCATGCAGCCACCCTCAGCTCTCATGCCAGTGGACATGTGATCAACATTTACAGCACATTATCTTTGAGTCTAGGCCTGGCTTTAGAGTACTCTGTATATCACTGAGATTATTTCAAACTCCGGTATTTTATTGATCCCATTTGTTATCCCCCACTATGATTTTAATGTGTAATTGTCAAATACTTATCAAATAATTGCTTCATAGAAATAATTTGTGGTGATCGATACTGCATTAACTTGCTAGGACTATCACAACAAAACACTGCAGACTGTGTGGCTTAAACAATAGGCATTTATTTTTCACAGTTTTGGAGTCTGAAAGTCCAAAATCAAGGTGTCAGATGGCTGCAGATGGCTGTCTTATTCCTGTTTCCTCACAGGATTTTTCTCTGTGTGTACACTCCTGGTTTCTTCCTCTTCCTGTAAGGACACCAGTCCCCTTAGATGCAGAGCTGGGCAAACTTGTTGACTCGAGGGCCACAATGGGTTCTTAAACTGGACCGGAGGGCCGGAACAAAAGCATGGATGGAGTGTTTGTGTGAACTAATATAAATTCAAAGTAAACATCATTACATAAAAGGGTACAGTCTTTTTTTTTTAAGTTTTATTCATTTCAAATGGGCTGGATCCGGCCCGCGGGCCGTAGTTTGCCCACGGCTGGATTAGAGCCTACTCTCCTGAC
The DNA here is from genome assembly GCF_014108235.1 of Myotis myotis. NCBI lineage: Eukaryota > Metazoa > Chordata > Mammalia > Chiroptera > Vespertilionidae > Myotis > Myotis myotis. Next base: position 127,166,590 of record NW_023416324.1, read on the forward strand.
CTCATTTCACCTTAATTGCCTCCTCCTAACTATAGATCTAGTCCCGTTTGGAGTTAGGGCTTCAACATATTAATTTGAGGTGATTCAATTCAGTCCATAATAGATACTAAATCCATCAAAACAACTATTAAAAAATAAGCATGCCCTCTAATATTATCCAGCCAATTTGGTGCAAGGATATGTATTTATATATTCATTATATGCCTCATGTATCTATCTATTTATCTATCTATCTATCTATCTATCTACCTACCTATCATCTATCTATCTATCTATCATCTATCTATCTATCTATCTATCTATCTATCTATCTATCTATCATCTATGTACCTATCTATCTATACAGGTTGGGGCAAAAGTAGGATTACAGTTGTGAATATACAAATTACAGTGTTTATTCTTGTATTATTATTTATTAATTATTATATTATTTTCTCTATGAGCAACTGTAAACCTACTTTTGCACCATCTTGTATATCTATATCTTTATCTGCACATATATATATATATACATATATTCCCAAGTATTACAAAAGGTATTATGTACTAACATTTTTAGGATAAGTATAAACTATTATCAAAGGTTAGATATGTATTATTAATCGGTACATAAATGAGAGGAATGACCAGAACAATATTTAGGAAGATAAAAGGACTATATATTAAATAATTACTACATGCAGAACCATGGAAGTGTTAGTGCCAGGATCCAGAGGTAAACTGAATAGATTCAATGCCTGGCTGCACTTGCTGTATAGCTGAGATCAATTAATTCATTCTCTAATCATGATAATGACAATAATAATAATAATTATTATTGAGGGAATTCAATTGGATAATATAGGTAAAGTGTTTAAATCAGAGGCTGGTACACAATAGGAGGGCTTTCTTGTTCTTGTTAATCTTCACCAAAGGATATTTTTCCATTGATTTTAGAGAGTGGAAGGGGAATGAGAGACAGAAAAAGAGAGACATCACTATGAGAGAGACACATGGATTGGTTGGCTCCCACACAACCTGATTGGGGCTGAGGATCCAGCCTGCAACTGAGGTATGAGGTATGTGCCCTTGACTAGAATGGAACCCAGGATCCTTCAGTCTGTGGGTCGATGCTCTGTCCATTGAGCCAAACCAAACTAGGGCTAGGGAAGTAGGACTTTAAATATCCCTTAAAATTATATGTGTGGTTAAGAGGAAATAAAAAGTGGGCAAACACATAGAAGGGCCACAATGAGTATACACTGGTAATATTTTCTTAATAATTTAAAACATCTTCCTCCATGAATATGTGTAGTGGCCCTGGCCAGTTGTTCTCCACTACAACATAATCTATCATCTCCCAGAGTGATAGATTGCCTGTCTCTTCTCAGGAGTTGATTGCATGGTGGCAGCCATAAATCTCACTCTCTTAAAACCTTAAGATGCCCTGTGACATCTCTCCCAGGCTTTAGAGCTGTCTCTTGACCACTGAACTACCAAATGTCAACCTTGCCCCAGAATGTGCACACAGTAGGAAATCAGTAAAGGCTGGCCTCACAGTGGCAGCAGGAGAAAAGGGACATCTTACTGACAGACTTGTCTAATCCTTGCCCTGGGAACTTGACCTCATTCCCATTAAGAAGTTTACCTTAACATTAATGCAATTTTTTTTTAATCCAAAAACTTTATTGATTATATTCTGGGCATTGTTCTAGATACTTCTACAGATTGTTTGGAGTGAAATAAAAAACTATTTACAGCATTATTGCTATTGTGTTTGTTTGTGTTTTTTTTTCTTTCCATTATTTGTTCACTTTTTTTCACCTCTTAGGATACTGTGTATTATATTTATGAGGCTTTTATTGTATCCTAAAAACTCATGTAAACACACTACTATTAAAACAGGAGTCATAATAGGAGTCATAAGAATGGTCTTATGACAGAATAAAAACCTCATTCTAAATGGCATTTTTAAACAGCCTGTGTCCTGGCTCTCCTGTGAAGCTTATATTTAAATATGTTGCCACAGCTATTAGAATTGACTGCATGTCCTCCAGCTACTGCCAAAAGGGGGAAATATTATCTCCATTTCTGTCATGTCTTTATTATTTCTAGTAAAAAATGGATTTGGGAGCATTTGAACCCCTTAGCTAATTATTATAAGAAAAAAATGTTTAGCATCAAGTGTATCAAACCTAACTTCAATAGTGACAGATACTCTACGTGTAAGTGAGCGATACTTTATGGTTTCACTAAATAATTCAAATCAAAGCATTCAACTACTTAAGGTGACCCTGTGCAGCTAACTCATGCTGGAGGGTCAAGAGAGACACGTCAGTGAAATCATACCAAGAATATTTTTAACATAAAATGTTCTTACTATATTTATGTTGGCAAAGCTAGAAAACAAAAGAACATATACAAATTTTTCTGTAAAAAATGTTATTTTCTCAAGAAATTCATTCTTCTGATGACAGCAGATATCCTGGTTCTCTACCTGGACAAAAATAAATCAGATTCCAAAATGCACACAACAACAAGTATACTGCCTCTTGGACACACATTTAAAGTTATAGAACTCCTTCGGCCGAAAACAAAGAGCATAAAAATATTATGTATTCAGTAAAAATTCATTGCATCCCAGTGTTCAGATAGCATCTATTTCTCCACTCTGAACTAATATCCTCCTCTTTCTTTTAAAAAGTTATTGTGTGTTTTTTTCAAATTAGAAATAAATGTACACATTTTGTGCATGTAAATGGAAAATAATTAAAATGATAACATAAAAATTATGGCGATTGAGACACAGGCAAGTAATCACATATTTGTTTTTGACTGGGTGCATTCTGGTTAAACGTAGAGGCGAGACACATTCGATGTGAGGTCAATGTTTGAATGCAAACTTCAGAAAGGTCTTGAGAGCAGGACACAGAGCTGACAATACATTTATGCAAGGAAGCAAGAGAAAAAATTGCTGGTTTAGAGAATTTGTTTGCATAAAAGTACAAGAGCTTAAGCAAAGGATTAAAGACAAGTGCCAGAGAATGGCCAGTTGATATGACAGCTTTATTTCCGGGGTGAAATTCCTACTTTGGACATAATAGATAATGGGCCGCTTTTATGAATTTTCATATCTAATGGCTAAAGTCAAGTTTGTGAATGACATGTGTCAACAATAAAGGAAGGAAAAAAAGAAGAAAGAAGGGTCTGCTATATTTAACCCCTAAAGGCCTTGCAATTTGTAAGATCTTTTTGTCAAGTCCAAGTAGGATACACCTCATATTGGCAGAACAGACTTGGACAGAGCCATCATCGCTGCTATACATCCCAAACACTGGCCAGAATTGTGGCTTCGGATAAGGACTGTGAGATCCTGTGTTTTTCAAGGCATGTTTTCTTCCTGTCTTATACTCTCTCAATATAGTAGACACCAAAATATTAGGATGAGAACACATAGATAAAATGCCTACTAATTTCAGTCCAGTTTCTTTTCTGTCCAGTTTCCCAATACAAGACAGGTGACCACATATGGGAAATTTTATACTTTTTAGGAAAGTTTTTATTTTCTTAAAATTAAATAGCACATAAATAGACAGTACTAGTGTGATTTCCTACTGTATACCTGACCGTAGCAGCTCATCATACAGGAATAGTTCTTAGAAATGTCCTAAACTGTACTGCTCCATTGCCTTGATGCTCAAGTCCCTGGGATATAGATTTTTACATACCTAAGAAGGTGATCTGATAAGGATGTTCTTCAAAATTCTAGCATCATGCTGAGCAAATACTGGGTAGGCCTGTTGTTTGTCAATCTTGACATCTCTTTCATTTTTTAATGCAATTAATCACCTGCAGAGATACTAAGGTTTGCCTGGATTTTTCACATTTTGAGTTGCTTCTTTGATAGCATCATCCAGGTTTTATTTAAATAGGAATTTGAATAAACAATTAAAACAGCTAATCATGCCACTACCCTCTCTTTCCCCTTGATAACAAATACAGGAAACATATCTACCTTTTCTCTTTTTCATTTTCCCCACCTTATTATTCTTTTGTTTTAAAAGCTGACTAGAAGTAAAATACACTAAAAACATATAACATAGCATTTATTCACACTCAAATGCATTTACAAAAATAAAAGAGAATACTGCTGTCATTCAATTATACAGAGAAGATTAATTGCAATAAAATACCAAAAAAAGGATGTAATAAACTTAATTGCAGATTATCAGGCGCAGCTTACAGACATGCAGAATACTAAAATAACTGCTTCGCTGAGGCTGTCCCCCTGATGATGTCTGCCTTCTTTGCTGGTGAAGCACAGATCATATAATCAAATGGAAAGAAGTGAGTAAAATGAGGCCAAAGAAGGTAAATGGAGTATTATATAAATCAAGCTGTAGTCAAAGGGAAAAAAATGAGACTTCTGATCTAAGACTCTGTGCAGGTTTAGCAGAGAGAAATGCATCAAACACTGTGCTTTTTTTATTACTTGTTTTACATTGATATTTTCTATATAAAGTATTTTTTAATTTTGTAAGCTTATTGTAATTAAAATGAAAATGAAGGGATTTCCATTTCCTTATTTTTAATACGTGTGGAAGTAGAGATTCAAACACAAATAAAGTTTATTTTGTTAAATATTCATCATTATGATGAATATATATACACAAATAAAATTATTCAGGTACAATGAATTAAGTATTTGTTATTTTGATGTAAAATTTTATTTGAAAACTGCATTTTTTTTTCAAGCTAGTAATAGCAGATTTGTAATATAATACCCAGCAAATGGATAGTTCTTTGCAAATATTTGTTCAGTGTTAAGCACTTAAAATTTTTGGCATGGTGATTTCATAAAATTCAAGCTGCTATTTATGATTGTTTGAATTATACGGTGCGATGGATAGAAGCAATTAACCGAGAAAATATGAAGTGAATTATCCAAATAATTAAATCAGAGCCTAAGCTGTAATTACATATTGAAAATCCACTTGCAACATTTAATAATTCAGTAAGACTTGTATTTTTTTTTTTCTTTTTGTCATAGGAAGCTGTAGGACGTAGGACACTGAGGAACAAAAGCTGACGTAGCAATCTGGGACCTTTGGTTCTACTGTCAGTTCCCAAACTAACCTACTTGGGGTCTGAATTCATCACAGGTTATTTGGCTTTACAATAAGAAGAGAATTGACTGCTTAGGGCCTTTCCATCTCAGACACTGTTATGAAACCAATCACAAAGTTGAAGCTCCACGTTGTCCAACTTGTTATGCAGTATTTGCACGTAAGGGATCTTTGGTGCCCATTATGATGAACAGTCAGTCATTAGCCTTAGCCAGTTTTGCTCAGTGGATAGAGCGTCAGCCTGCTGACTGAAGTGTCCCAGGTCCCATTCTGTTCAAGGGCAAGTACCTCCGTGGAAGGCTGCTCCCTGGCCGGGGCTCATGCAGGAGGCAACCAATCAATGTGTTTCTCACACATTGATATTTCTCTCGTCTTTCCCTCTCTCTTCCACTATCTCTAAAAAAAAATAAAAATTAAATTAAATTATATATATATATAATCTCAATAGAGAAGGTAGGGGAGGGTGGGAGTAAGGAGGAGATCAACCAAAGGACTTATATGCATGCATATAAGCATAACCGATGGACACAGACACCAGGGGGGTGAGGGCATGAGCAGCAGGGGGAGAAGGGGAGGATAAGGACATATATGTATATCTTAATCAATAGAGAAAATTAAAAATAATAATAATAATAAAAAACAAGAGAAAAAATCAATGGAAAAATATCCTCAGGTGAGCATTAAAAAAACAACAAACAACAAAAGATAGTCTTTAGATAAACATTGGAAATTTTAGCACTAATCTTAGCAGGGAGATCACAAGTCAATTCATAGAGTTGGCTTTTAGAATAAGTTGACTAAGATAAGTAAGGCAACAGCTGCCCAATGCCCTTTGATAGCATGAACAAGGACAGGTGAATCTTATGTGAAAAATTGCTGCACGGTATGGACATAGTAGAGGAGGTAGAAAGATGCTTTGTTTAGGCACCTGATTTCAGGTATCAGTCCTGAGTTATAAGCCAGCCTCGGCCACTTATTTGCAGCATTAACGAGGGCAAGTTATTTTACTTTCCATGGTTAGTTTCTCTGCCTATGAAATTGTTTCTACTTCCTAGCATTCTCAAATGACTAAAGAAATAAGGTGCTGTATTGTGGACTTACTCTAGTGCTTGCCAGACAATATGTGCCCAATAACTGAATTCAGTATTATTTATTCTGAGAGAAAGTATTGGTTGGGAAGGAAAAGAAGGAGAAGAGACAGAGTGGGTGACACGGATAAATTAACTCACATGCTTTCCCTAAATGATTGCTCGGCTAAGGAGACAATCCCTGGAGTTTATTTCCCCCAGGGAGCTGGCTCATTTCCATTTGTTTGCGTTTTGTGTCTTCACAGATGTCTAAGGGTAAACTCAGGGAGTCTAGTAGGTGTGCGCTTACTCGCGCTTTGTGCATTCTTTTTAAGTTACACCAAGCAGCTTATCTTTGTTCCACAGGACAGCATACAGTACACAAGAATGTTGACTATTACAGAGAAAGCCTCTAATTCTGTTAGGAAGATTAAGACACGGCTGAAAAAGGAACCCTTTGTCTAACACGGGCCAGGGAGAACACAGGCTCCAAAGCCGCCTTCTTCCTGCATCCTTCGCTCTGCTCTGCGGCCTGCCCGAAGGGCACTGCACTCCTTTCCGCAAGCTCTTCTCCAGGTCTCAGGAGTGGAGCTGCAGCGCCACTGAGAATTGTCTTCCACTGAGAAGTGTCCCACAGCATGTTTGCATCTGCCTTGTGGGAACACTTACCAAGAAAGGCCCCGATTATTTACCTACTGCCAGTATATGGAGAGTGTAGGTTGAAGAATAATTTTAACCCTTTTTACAGTGTTTTTTAAGATTCAAAGGAGCATAAGGACTATTGTAAGACTTTGAAGCGGGCTTAACAAATAAGCCACCATTTCTCTCTGCTTTGGATCACTTAGGCAGGGTGCTGTGTGAGACTGCAGCTCTGAGACCTTCTCTGTGGCACTATTAAAGTCAGCATGCAGGGCCTGGTTAAATCGCAGCTGACTTGGATTTCAAGTAGCTGACAACTTGCTTGGAACTCCCATTTAATCCTCACATTTACCTCAACTCTCTACTGATTTCATCCTTTTTCATTGGACTTGAGCAATATCATGTTATGACCTCAGAGATAACATGCCATAGTCGGAGGTGTTTAGTTAATATAAAACTATTTCAGCCCGTGGCTTTGCCTAAGGATAAATGTGTGCCACCCTGGCCAACATGAATGGGAAATTTACAGCAGTGAGAGCTCGACAGTCTAATTAATTATTTAGAGGCTTCAAGAGGGAGAGAGAAGTCTAGAGTCCCAGAGTTCCCATTTGCAGTGCATTAAACAATCAGAATAATAATAAGAAAAAGCAGAGAGAGACTGTCCTGGCTGTCTGGAATGTGTAGGATGTAATTTAAGGGCCCAAATTAGAAATAACCTAGGATCTTAAAGACAATTTTCAGGCTGAAGGTTACAGAAAGGCAAATCCTTCTACAATTGCAATGCTGTTTTTTTTTTTTTCCCTTCCTTTGCCTTTATCTCTGTGTCTTGAAATGTCTGCGGAGCTTTACTTCCTTGCTTCCTATATTGCCTTCATGCATTTTAAGTCTTTGGCTGAGCATATTATTAAAGAGTCCAAATGTGAACACCAGGGAGAAAGGTGTCTAATAAAGTAAGTGGCAAATGCGAATTTATTAAAAGTAGGTCACGTCAGACATTGTAATAGCCTTCTTTGGCATATCTCCTCACTTAGGCGATAAAAATAATGAAAGGGTATTGCATACTTAGGTTTGAGAAAGGCATTTGTTAGAGCGCCACAGAAGAGATGCCTATAAATTAATTGCATAAATACCTGAAAGAAAACCCGGTTAAACAAAGTGAAGTAAGCGTAATCAATAAACGCAGCCCTCTGAGTGGAGAGCTGCAGGAATGTCTCAAGGGGTCAGTATTAGCACATGTTAAGTCTTTTGTTAATGACATGCTCACATCTGTGGAATACATTTTCTGATAACAGAATCAAATTAGCCAGGAAACACACAGAAGGGCAAGGCAACCTGCAGAGTTCACAGTAGTGAGATGAAAGTCATAATGAATGTAAACTAATATTAAAGTAGAGAATACACAAAAGACAAATGTAGCAGGAGAACTTGGTCTGGAAGATATGGAATTGGAGAAACATACATGATACACACAGGTTTAGGTAATTAATTTTTAACCATTCTTATACTTACAAGCAATTGCATGCATAGTAAAAATAACTATAGATATATACACAAATTCACATAATAGAGTTTTTCTATATACTTTATAATACAGTGGGGCCTTGACTTACGAGTGTCCCAACTAACGGGTTTTTTGAGATACCAGCTGTCTCTCGGTCGATTTTTTTGCATTGAGTTGACAGAGTAAATTGAGTTAAGGAGCTCCTTAACGAGCTCGGTCTCAGAACGAATTAAACTGGTAAGTCAAGGCCCCACTGTAAGTGAATAATCAGTAGATGAACGTTAAGAAATAAGAACAGATACTTGAAAAAGTACATACAAATGGTTAATAAACAGGTATGTTCATACCTTTTAGTTATTGAAGAAATTTAAATAAAAAATGTTTTACTACAAAATGATAAAATTAAAAATGGATAGCAATAATAACAGCAGACATATGTATCACTTACCCTCTACCAGTCTTTGTACTAAGTAACATAATGTATTAACTTATTTAATAATTGCAACTGTCTTAGGAGGAAACTATTACCCTAATGTTATCTTATCATTATCTTAGCCTTACATGGATGAGAGAGCGTGTGGTATAGAGTAGCCTTGGGTCAGACAGTTTGTGTTGGTGGGATTAGGATTCTAACCCAAGTAGTCTAATCCCAGCATTTGCACTTTGGTTCATTACTTTGTACTGTGACTACCCATAATTCTGGATTTGAAAAGATTTAGGCTGCATCATCTATTTTAGATTCAGGCACTATAAACTATGAAGTACTTCTTATCTAGGTAAGACACTTAAATATGGGAGAGAGATTCAAAAGTCTAGGTCCATAGGTCACCCATTGAGGTCAATGGTTCTCTGTGTGGTCCTCACAGCAACACAGCATCACCTGGGACTTTGTCCCAAGTGTAAATGCTCCGACCCTGACCCAGACATTGAATGAGAAATTTGGGAGCAGGCCTTGTCATTTGTTTTTTACCAATTTCTGTGGGTGATTTTGGTATACACTCAGGTTTGGGAATCACAGATCTAGCTAACATAAACTCTTTCCCACTCGTTAAGTTAGATCATCACAAATTAAAGACACTTGTTTTTAATTTTCTAAACTTGTATGAAGGATTTTAAAAGCAGCTAATTGTGTTGCTACATTCACACACCCTCTTCCCATGAATAAACTTTTCATTATTCTGAAGCAAAAGACAGACTTTTTTTTTGAAAAATTTATCTTTATTATTTAAAGTATTATAGATGTCAGATTTGTTTCCCCCCTCCTCCCTTACCCCCTTCCTAAGCCTTTGTCACACTATTGTCTGTGTCCATAGGCTATGCACATCAATACTATTAAAAGGGTAATATGCTAATTAGACTGGACAGCCTTCCAGACAAAGCCACAGTGGTAGGGGCAGGGGAGGGCAGTTAGGGGCAATCAGGTAGGCAGGCAGGTGAGCTGTTAGGAGCCAGCCATCCCAGATTGTAAGAGGGATGTCCGACTGCCAGTTTAAGTCCGATCCCAGGGATCAGGCCTAAACTGGCAGCTGGACATCCCCCAAAGGGTCCCGAATTGAGAAGGGTATAGGCCAAGCTGAGGCCCCCCACCTCCATGCACAAATTCCATGCCCCGGGCCTCTAGTATGCATATAAATTCTCCAGTTCATCGCCCTCTAAGCCCTCCACCCCCTTCTTCCATCAGTCTGTACATGGTTCTATATCTCTGGACCTATTTTGCTCATCAGTTTATTTTATTCATGAGTTTCCACATTCGAGTAAGATCATGTGATACTTATCTTTCTCTGACTAGCTTATTTCCTTTAGCATAATACTTTTAGGTCCATCATGCTGTCTCAAGTGGTAAGAGATCCTTTTTTACTGCCACGTAGTAGTCCATTGTGTAAATGTACCACAGGCTTTTTATCCACTCATTTGTTGATGAGCACTTGGGCTGTTTCCAAATCTTAGCTGTTGTAAATTGTGCTGCTATGAACAGAAGAGGTGCATGTATTCTTTCTGATTGGTGTGTCAGGTTTCTTAGAATATATTCCTAGGAATGGGTTCACTGGGTAAAATGAGAGTTCCATTTTTAATTTTTTGAGGAAATTCCATACTGTTTTCCACAGTAGCTGCATCAGTGTACTAGGATTTCCTTTTCCCCACATTCTAGCCAACACTTGTCATTTGTTGATTTGTTGATGATAGCCATTCTGACAGGTGTGAGGTGATATCTCGTAGTCATTTTAATTGGAATCTTTCTGAAGATCAGTGAATTTGAGCAATTTTAAATATGTCTCTTGGTCTTCTGTATGTCCACTTTGGAGATCTGTGTATTTAGACCCTTTGCCCATTTTTCATTGGATTATCTTTTAACTTGACCTAAAATTCATGCTTTCTCTTTCCTTTTTAGGATCATTTGAACTAAGTTCCCCTTTGCTCCCTTTATTCCAACCACTGGCTATCCAATCCCTTGTGGCCATGACTTTTTCCAAAGTTGATAATAATTTTAGATATTCTCTACTAAAATCCGAGTCAGTCTTAGATTTAAATTCAATTATTATTTCCTATTGCAATTGTACATTTATATAATTACTGTCAAATTAATATCTGTTTTCCCCACTGAACTGTGAGCTTCATTTGGGTTGTCTTAGATCATATGGTGATTCCTTGAATAAATAAATGCATTCATTCTACCTGCTTTATTTTTTTTAAGCTCCAAGCATGACATAATTTCTTATTAATTAGAAAGTTAATATTTTGTCTTTTCAGGAATCAGTTAACATTTTTCTATGTAAAGAATGTTTTCTTATTTTTGTGAAAAAAAAAGAAAAGAACTCTTATTCAAAGTATTATTCACAGTGTTACACAGCTTTTCTCTTATGAGTCACCATACAACTCAACACATTTTTAAGTACCTTTTTAAAAATGTAAATAAAATTCTAAACTCTCTCTTTAAAAAATGTTGCTGCTTTGCATATAATTTTAGAGATATAACTAACACCCTGAATTCCAGGTAAAAACATTATTTTAGATAATTTTGTCAAATGAAAATTCCATTTTGTCTTTTTTGAGTTATGCTTTACTTATAGTTTTATTTTAGAAAAATACTGTAAATCCTAAACTAATTCAGTTAAATGTTTTCAGTATATATGCACACACACTTTTGTGAGAAATGAGAGACTTCATATTTTTAGCATCCTTCTTAAATTGCAAAGGCAGGTATATTGTAATTACTATTTTAAATTTTTATCAGATATATCATGTGTTATTTTAACAGAATCAATTAGTGGGACAAGTAGTGCAAAAAGACTGTGGCTAAATAAATATCATTTATAAAATTCTAAAACTTTAAAAGTACAAAGGACTTTAAACATTAACTATTCAAACATTTTAAATTTAGGTGATGGAATTGAGGTTTAAATGTGATAATTGACTCATTAAAGATCAAACAATTAGGAAGCAGAACTAAAATTAGAGCTCAGTTGCATAATATTTGAATATGACATTTAAAAAAATAAATTGGAGACAGGTGTGCGTTATCAAATATCAGAATCCCTGAATCTTGCAATAATTAAATCACTGAAAACTTTTAAGAAGACCTCCATTCTGAAGGACAGTCTCATTGGAAAAGGACTCTACTATTATGTGATGTGTTCCTTTAGAAATGCATTTTGTTTTAGTTTCCTTTTTTTTTAAAGATTTTATTTATGTTTTTTGCTACACATATTTTGGTACAGCTGGTCAATTTTATCCTCTTATGAAATCTATCTTTTCTATAATTAAGGAAATATTATTCACCAGCACATTTTTTAAAAAACAAAAGAAAACACGGTATTCAGGGAATCTAAGTCAGCAGATAAATGACCATGAGGAAAGAAAACATAGGCGTTCTTCTATAACAGAATTGGAATTAGGACCAAAAAGTTAATGATGATGGTAACTGTTTACCAAGCATCTCATGTATTAGATACTTTATTTTTTAAATATATTTTTATTGATCTCAAAGAGGAAGGGATAGGTAGAGAGAAAGAAAAAAAAAACATCAGTGATGAGAGCGAATCATTGATAGGCTGCCTCCTGCACACAGGACACTGGAGATCAAGCCTGCAACCGGGCTTACGCCCTGACCTGGAATTAAAGCATGGCCTGCTTGTTCATAGGTCAGTGCTCAGCCACTGCCTTGCCAGCAGGGCTCATGTAGTAGAGACTTTAGATCTCTCACTGTGTTTTGTTCTTTTAAAAAGGCAGGTATTATTTTTCATAACAATATGCAGAAAGAAAGTGAGTTTCCCATGGAGACATAATAACTGTTAAATGCTGCAGGCCCGGCCTATTTTGAGAAAAGCTGATTTGAGCCACTCTGCTACATTGACTATTTACTGTCACTTGGGAAAATTACTTGGCCTTAATTTCTGTACAAAACATTCGAGTTCTGTGATTTACCTGTCGGATTTGTATGCTGTATATAAGCCACTGCAAGCTATAACGTTCTCCTGTAAGACACTGGTACTCAAACGCTAAAGTACAGAACGATCCCAGAAAAGCACTGTAAGAATGCCTCTTCCTAAGCACCTCCTGCCGGAGTTTCTGACGCAGGCCGCGTGGGGCACCCAGGAGCCTGCATTTTCACATGGACATCCTGTGCAATGTACATCCAAAAGGGAAGGTGGTCTCGGGATCCTAATAATGAAGAAAACTATTAGAAGTAAACTCACTGTCAAAGGTATTAGGACACTTAAAACATTATTATAAAAAGATTCATTTCCTACCTCCAGGAATAAGCATCCATAAACTTTGTACTCGACAGACATGAAACAGATTACACAGGGATTTTAATCAGAAAAGCTCCTCAGTATTTGTTCTGAGTGAAAAGGAAAATTATGGTATTTATGTGAATAAAATCTCAATGAGGCAAATAGGTAGTGAATTGATCCACTGTTTATACTTCAAAAGTAATGTGACCTGTGTTCTAAGGTGTTCTTGTATTATCTTAGAGATCTCAGTAATGAAAATTAAAAAAAAAAAAAGAATGACAGAAGTTGAACATGGTTTAAAAGAGCATTCTCTACCTAAAAAAATCAGTATTACATACAGGTACAGGGTGATAAATTGTCATATTTTTGCTAAAATAGGTATCCAAATAAAAGGGCATACTGGAATTTTTAAAATTTAATTTGCTTTAAACGCATGAATTTATTCAAAGTTTGCCTAGCTCTAAAAACATAGTTCAAAGCATTATATTACCAACTTAAAATCTGGTGATCTTATTTTTAAAAAAAATCTAAGTGTGCCATTTTTTACACTGTGCTTTTACATATAAAGTAAAATGTAGAGTTAGGACAAGTTATTCCAGTGTAATAATTATATGAATTGTATGAATATTTTATATACAAAAGCAGTGTTTTATATGTGACTTATAAAATACTGAATGTGTGTGAACCTGGTTTTAGATCATTGTCAGTGTGTTTGATGATTTATGATATTTTAAAGTATTTCATGTTGCTTCTATCACACTCTCCATTTTCGTGGTTGGCATTTACAATGCAAGGGAACACTTTTTCTACAACATCTTTGATATTATTCCTTAAAATAACTGCCTTGGTTCAGATACTGACAAAAATGCTGATGAAGAAAAGAAGGTAGAGTGTCAGTAGTATTTCTGGTCTTTCGGTGTAATTTAAATTGATTTAATCTAAGTACATTTTATATAACCAAGGTAATTATGTTGTCAGATGATATGCATGGAAGCAGGAAGTAGATTAATCCACCTTGAAATCTGGTATTTTTCTTATTTGTACCCTAAGTCTACATTATACTTTTAAATTGTTGTTCAATATATTTGCTAGAAAAAAAACCAGTAAATTATATGATACATAGAAATACCTTATAATTTTCTATTAAATACACCCTTAGACTGTCCTTTGTTTCATGAGGTATTTTAAATCTTCACAGGATTTATATGTATGTTGTCATTTCCATTATTCTTTATTAACAGTATCGATAATAATTATATGTTTATATGTATATATATATATATAAACTATATATATAGTTTATAGGTCAGATTGCAATTTTATTGAAGACATTAGAAAGAGATTTGAAGTATTTCCATATTTAAAATATTTTTAATATTAAAATGTGTTAAGATTTGATAACTTAATTATTTACAGATGTTTATATTTAACTAAAACCCAGAGTAAGAGCTAAAATTTAAATAATACATATTATCTATATGTAATATATATATATATATATATTCACACATATATGGATATGTTATTGATTTTACATACTCTAAAAATATAGCTCAAAAATTATACTGTAACCTTTTAAATGTCCATAAGTTTACCTTAAACAATGTTACTATTTATAATGTCTAAGGTAAATTAAAAGAGCCATGCAATATAAATAAATTATAAAATTCCATACAATTTACAATGGTAGAAGTAGTATTTAAATCTTAAAACTTATATCAAAACATCATATTAATGCTACTCAGCCCAGTTGAGAGAAAGCACAGCTTGCTCGAGGTGGGCTGAGACACTGTTTGTTTCACAATTGCAGTGCTCTGAATAATTTTGTATTCTCTCATTAGGAGCAACAGCATAAGAAATCAGACACCAATCATTTTACAGTGCTCATAATGTCTTGTGCATCCTTAGGCAACTATATGGTGATTTATAAATCAGGACAGGCATCAAAATTGCTGAACTCAGAACATAATTCACAGTGTCAATATGAATAATTTTTTAGATTTTGACAATATATTTAGTCCAATAAAAATTATTTTTATTCATGAACAAATTTGAAAGGTATTCAAGCAGGACTCCTAAACCATTTACTTTGAATTATTGGCTTTATTATTTTAATATCATTTTCATGTCACTTTGTGGTAACCTTGTGACTGAATAACAAAACTAGAAAAAGAGATCAGTGTAGGGCAGGAAGAGAGTTATAAATCAACATGTATGATTTTTTTTTCCCCTTTAGAGAAGGGAGAGGGAAATTATGTGTTATAGTCAGAGTTACCTAATGTCTCAAGGTTTCCTATAAGAATGAGCTGAGGTGATAAAATGTGTGTGTGTGTGTGTGTGTATAAGTAATTGCAGCTAAGATGAAAATTATCTGTTACTCATGAATTTGGAGAAAACAGATATCAGAGAATTATAATAGGAATGAAAATAAAATAAACAACTCACAATTTTATTAAAATACTAGAGGCCCGGTGCACAAATTTGTTCACAGGTGGGGTTCCTCAGCCTGGATGGTGATTGGGGACAATTGGAGGGGCTGGCTTGGGTGGGGGGAGGGACCAGAGGAGGTTGGCTTGCCTGGAAGTGATTGCAGGAGGGCTTCAAGGCATGTCTGGCCCCATTGCGCCTGTTTCCTATTGGGGCCAATTGGGGACATCTTGCCCAGTCCCAGTTGGGGCCGATTAGGGCTGGCAGCCCCAACTTGTGCCCCCAGCCTCGCAGCCCTGCAGTCCTGCCTGGCATCCCACCTTGGCATGGTGCTGCCCCCTCACCTACTCCACCAACCTGCCTGAGGGGCGATCAATCGGGGTTGGGCCCCCCGGCTGGCTCCCTCAGTGCCTGGGAGCTGGGCAGCAGCCTTGTCCCCTGTTAACTCCACTGGTTTCCATCTGTGGGACGATTGGCAGAACGATCAGGCCCCCACTTGCACCCGCCTTGGCCTGGCGCTGCACGCTCACCTGCTCTACCATCCCGCCAAGGTTCCACTGTCATTAGGGCCCCTCAAAGCTGGCAGCACCTTCACTGCCATCCGCTGCCAGTGTTGTGTCACCAACACCCGCCATATTGACACCCGCCATATTCCGCGCTGCCCCCTGGTGGTCAGAGAACATCATAGCGAGGGGTCAAACTCCTGGTCAAACGCCTAGTCAAATGACCACCCGAGGGAACAATTTGCATATTAGGCTTTTATTATATAGGATAGGCTTTGAATTTTTTCAACATAATAGTAAAATATAAGTTGGTGTTTACCCTGTAGATTTTTATTACATTAAACTAGAGGCCTGATGCACGAAATTCTGCAAGGATAGGCCCTTGCAGCCCCTGCTGCCTCACAGCCCTATTGCCCCGCCCCCCACCCACTGGTCATTCTGGAAGGTATTCCACCTTCCAGTCTAATTAGCATATTGGCTATTTATTATATAGGGTATTCTTTCTTAGGAAAACCAAGGATAACTAAATATGATTATTACTGATATAAAACCCAGTTTGAGCCAAAGCCGGTTTGGCTCAGTGGATAGAGCGTCAGCCTGCGGACTGAAAGGTCCCAGGTTCGATTCCCGTCAAGGGCATGTACCTGGGTTGCGGGCACATCCCTGGTGGGGGATGTGCAGGAGGCGGCTGGTCGATGTTTCTCTCTCATCGATGTTTCTGACTCTCTATCTCTCTCCCTTCCTCTCTGTAAAAAATCAATAAAATATATTTAAAAAAAACAAAAAACAAAAAAACCCCAGTTTGAGGCTCTTCTTTAATTCTTCTTAAGAATTAAATAAAATAGTAGCCCAAACTGGTTTTCATTAGGGAGAGTGAGATCACACATACTAATAAGGTATTGTATTGTAACAAAAATAGTTTTGTGATTTTTGATAAATATACTCCAAATGGTTCACTTAGTTGTAAAAAAGTCAATCCGCATTACTTTAAATAAGCCACAAGTAAACATATGTTCATTGTGCCACTTGCAGACGCTTGAGAATACTTAACCTACTATTGAATCCAGTACAACCATGTTCCCTGGCCACAAACGAGATTCTTCATAAGAAATTATTTCACTATGGTTGTAATAATAGTTAGTAGGTGTTACTCAAAATTTAATTTCTTCATTTATAGACATAAATCTATATTTGTAACACAAAACCAGTCTTAAGACAAATAATTTAAGTATTAAGAAAAAGAAGCAGGTGGCATGCTTTCAGGTATTTCTCATATCTGCTTGTCTGCTCATAAAACCCATCTAATTAAACTTAAGGAATGCAAACCACAAATTTCCCCTGGTGTGTGCATGTGTAGGGAGGGAGTGTGTGTGTGTGTGCGTGTGTGTGTGTGTGTGTGTGTGTGCAAGCATGCATGCACATGCACTATAGAGATATGTTCTCTGTTTCTCAACTCCACATTTTTTATTAGTAATTTATAAGTCCTCATGTGTTTCTCATTAGAATCAATTGTAAGAAATATAAATATATCTGGAGGAAGAAGCCTGGCTCTGTTGTTTTGAATATAAATTTTGCTAATGGTGGGGTAATTTCATGGTTTGTAACAAACAGTGGCTAAAAAGTTAGCACCTCTATTTAAATAATAGGATGAAAAGCAATAATAATGTGGAATTTTTCATAAAATATCTGGAATGAATTTTCTTTTCAAAATGGCTTTCAAAATATCATAACAGTTTAGTTAATATATTGATTTATTTTTCTTACTAGATTCAATTTATAAAATATGCAATGAGTTAATTAAGAATTTTATAGACTTAAATTTATGGTTCCGTAGTCATTTCAGTTTTCCAAAGGAACATTTCCTAGAATATCTTCTATGAAAATGTGTGAATATTTGTATATTATATGCTCTCAGCTACTTGATAATAATAACTTGAATTTTTATAACCAAAGCTTGATTATCTATTTCTCCTACTTCTCAGTTAGGAGAAGTGTTGATTGAGAAGCTATCCCAATATTTAGCATGTATGAGGTCCCGTGCAGGGTACAGATGGCATCTTAACCCCAACCATATGTTTAAAGCATCTCCTTCATTTGAAAATCATACAGGAACCAAAACAATCATGGAGAGAAATGGTCTTTAAATTTTAATTTTATCGCAATAAACCATATCTCTTGTGTATAAATCCTTTGCCAGCAATGAATTTTCTTCAACAGAAAGCAAGCCAAACCTAGTTGTGAAGGCCCAAGCAAAGACTGATGAGCATGCACTTCATTTGATGAGAGTTAGATTGAATTATTTCTGTATGGCTCTGTGGTGTATTTTTTATGTGTACATGTTTTTGAGTATTTTCTAATAATGTACAAATAGCTTGTGTTTATTTTTGGAGAGATTTTGGATTTTACTCTCTATTTATTTAATTATCTGTAACATTGTTATATATCACATATTTAAAATTCATGAACATACCTGGCAAAATACATATATACTAAATATAAGCATATATATTCTACACTCACCTTAATGTTTCATCTAAAACCTAATGAGTAATAGTTTTACTCTAAATGTATAAAAGTAATTTACTTTTTTTAGATTTTGCTTTTGTGTATGAAAAACTCATCTACTTTGATAAATATATTATCCTGCACATTTTCTAGTTAAAATCTAAATGGATATGTCCTGTCTTTGTAAGGTTTCATTTTTTAAAATGTAGTCTATATTTTTTGATAACATGAACTCTCAATGCTTTTTTAAACCTTCTAAATTAATATAATATATAATAATGTATTAACAAATTAATCAGTCACAACTTATTTCCATCAGGCTGAGGTTTGGTGAGGAATTAGATAGTAAATGTGTTTCATTCTTTTTTGTTTGTTTGTTTTAAACTGGTGCATTAAGCATTTAGAACACAATACACTTTTTTAGAAAATTATTTTTATTACCTAAGTCCTTATTCTCCCACAATTTAAACTTCACTTCTCTTGAGTTTGAAAACAAGCCAAGATTTGTGGGAAGATAGGAAGAGGGGAAACTCTATTTAGCGACAACAATTTTTGAATGATATTAATTTAAATTGGAAGTTTAAGGTATTAAATTTTGCTCCCAAAACCTCCTAATAAACCCACCTAAAGAAATAAAAATATACATGTCCATGTTGGCATTAAAGTGTCTTGGAATAAGAGGTTCTTTGTGTCCTAGCTCTAGTTTTGAAACTCAACTAGTTCTGCTAGTTCTGAAATGCATAAACACTATTTTATTTTTCAGGATTAGGAAAATGTAGAATACATCTTAAAGTGGAAAAAAAAAATGTGCTCCTGGGAATGTCTCCCAATTTTCCAGGAAACATTTCTACATGCCTGTAGTTTCTTTCAATGCTAAGCTGGTGAATGAGGGGATACCAGTTTTATTCACAGCCGGCCTCGGCACCAGCAGCAGGTGCACTGGCTTGATGACCAGCAAGGTCACTGGCGCCACAGAATCTGAGTTCCTGGCAATAGTCACTTTGTGTTAACACCCTTATTGATGGTGGTCCAAGCAATGTAGAAGTTGCCAAGGAATGATCTGAAGTGCTAGATATTGCTTTAAAAACGTAGATAAAAGAAAGAAAGGATGAAAGAAGAAGGCAAAAAAGACCCAGATTCAAGCGCTTGGCTTACTTCTTACACTACACCTGCCAAATCCAGTCCACGTGGAGCCGAGAGTTGCTGCCACTTGAGAGGCAGACATGCTGTGTAGAGGAAGTTGGAAGACTGAAAAGTCAGCGCTGAAACTAAAAGCGAAGAGTGCCAATGCAAATGCTGAATTGTGCACAGAATTTTTTTTTTTCACACTGAGGCATTTCTTTTACCACCTCCTGTTTTGATCCAAAACAAAAGTTCTCAACTCTCAGTAACCAAATTGCTCTGGTCGTGTTACACACATTTATGCAATAGCTGCAAGTGAATAGGGTTATTAAAATGGCTTTGCCTGTAAAATAATCAAGCTTTAAAACATACACAAAATAATATGGCAGTCACTCATGAACCCAACCCCAAATGAGAATGTATTGCCGGATTTCCTTCAGATTTAAAAACAGTGTGTGTGGGGGGGAATCTTAGTGTGCCTTTTCCATATGTATTTTTTAATTTTATTACATCACTATGAATCCGTAATAATAAGACTATTTATTTCAAAATGTAAATTAATTGTTTTGTTCACTACAGCATATCCCTTGCCTAGAAAAATTATGATTTCATAGAAGATTCTCACAAAGGAAATACAAATTTTTAACTGAATACTGATATGTTATCCCTTCACAATTTTCTTTTTCACTCAATGTTTTTGATATTTACTCATGACCTGGCCTCAGTGTGTGACTCCACAATAGTTTCTTTAGTCACTCCAATGTCCTTCTACTCTTCTAAACAGCAACCAATGAACTTTAAATTAAAATTCCACGTTAAGGTATTCATCGATACCTTGGCACCATGTTTAAGATGTACAGTGTTTTATGCTGAATGAGAAGATCTTAAATTTCTTGGAATATTAAGTATTACCTCACTTTCATCATTATCACCAATAATGACATCCAATTAAAAATTAAATGGATTTCTTAGCTAAGGAAACTCCCATTTAAAAATTAAATTTAAGTCAGAGGACAGATAATTTAAATCTTCCATGGGGTTTCACATTCCCTGATCTGTCCATAATAATAAGACCTTCACTTATTGCTTAGGAGATCAGAACAGGAGGCAGTCAAACATTATGAATACCATTGACTTGCCAGCTACTTCTTAGGCATTGGGAATACAGCTATGAACAAAACCATCTGTTCATTCATTCATTCAATAAAAATATACTATACCGTTCCTTTTTATGTGGATAGGCATTGTGCTGTGATACAATTTTAAGGGCAAATAATATACAGGCATTGAGTTTATCTAATTTGAGACTCTACTCAAATTTTCTAAATATCTTGCCTCTGCATATTTATGTCAGCTTTACAATTTCAGAAAAATGACATTTCTCATTTATTAAAATCAGGAAATAAGCAAGAGAGGATAAAAACATTTGGTTGGGTGGTGATAATAATCAGGAAAAATCTAAAGATAATTTTGTAAAAAACACACCTCAGATTATAGGTAATAAAACAAACAAACAAAAACAACCCAGCATTCTAGTAAGGCTACAGACACTCTCAGAAAATGTATGTCAACTTTGGTACTTGTAGCTGGGTAGTGTTTGCTCAGCATGCCATGAATTCTTCACTTAAATATTGTAGATAGTTTGGGGGAATATGGAATTTAAGATATCTGGACTTGAATTGCTAACTAGTCCTCTGAACCTTCACATAACTGTTAACTGTAATACCTACTAAGAATTGGAGACATGCATTATGTGTAACATAATTGCTAACCCCTGGTATAATCTTAACAATTGCTAATTTCCTTAGAAAATACTGTACCTCTCTACACAATTTGTGGCCTGATTGAAAATATATACACATTCATCTTTCTTCTCTATTCACTTTTATTTTGCTGGGACTAAAGCGAGAACAGATGTATACGACAGCCAATAAAATGTGCTGTTATACTTTGTTCCTGTTTTACTGCATGGCCCTTGCCTAAATCCACTTACCTGACCTGTATTAGAGGCTTAACCACTTTATTCTATTTTGTGAAGGTATCTGGTGTGCAGAAATATCTAATTTGTGGTTTAATATTTTTTCCTAAGAAAGTTCTTATATAAGAAAGACAGTAATGTCCTTACATTTGTTAATCAGTTTCCTTGAAACGTGAACACAGTGCCATACTGTAACACTGGCTCTGACATCTTGCTCAATTTATAAATTGGAATTGATGCTACACTATCACATGGGAAAATAAGATTCTATATATATTAGAAAATTATTAGGCAACACAACTGTGCCAGAATGTAACAGTCACTTAGCAAATGAACTTAATAAATTATTAAAAATGTGAAATTCTGCTGGGGGTTAAGAGAAGGACACTGCCACATAAAAGTGAAGCAATAGCAAATCTGGCAGAGTACCTGCAGGAAAATCTGTATATAGTAATATCTATTTTCAGGAGTTTAGTGAGTAGATGAAAGTGGATATTTGATATTAAATCAAATACCTACTTACCCACACCACCATTTTAGATCTTGGGCGATCTAGAAAATATTTCCACATAATTGCAAGAACAGGGCATTTTTGATGGGGAAAAACATACTTAAAGCACAAGACCAAAACTAAATTAATCAATTGATGTTACTCAATTATAAGGAGACAAAAAAATACATGGAAAAGAACCACTAGATTACTGATATGAAATTTTGCATTCCATATAGATTATTTTTGTATAATATACTGAGAATGTAGCTATTTTTAAAAAATCTGCATCATGTTGCAATTAAGTTAAAAATGGAAATACTTTAAAACAAGGCATGACAAATTGAAATCAGTCAAGTAAAATTGTGATAAGACTATAATAAAACTGACTTTTTGCAATGCTAAAAATACTTGAATAGAAGTATATTAGGTATTTAAAGAGAAAAGAAAAACCGCTAGTTTTATTTCTCCTTCAAAGTGCAAGCAAAGTATTTTTGAAAGAGAGAGAGAGATGCTATAGCATAGATTAGTGTTATTTTTAATTCTTTTGTTATCTATGAACCTGCCAGCATAACCCCTTGAACAAAACCCCAGATCTGAGCAGAGGCACTGGATGTCACCAGGGATTCTACTGCTGATTCTCATTATCTTGAGAACTTAAAAAAAATAGGTAGCAGAAGTCCAAGACTTTGAGTCAATATCTTCCTTCACATATGGAGCCCAAAGGACAGATGCAAATGAAAATGAAGTTAGTGGCTACAATTTCGCACATAGATTATTGACCCTGCAGCCCTGACATATGTGTTGACTCAGTGGCCTGAGGGAAGCATGGGGAAGTGGACATTCTGAGTGCACATTATGAGTGACACATGCTTCCTGTGTCAACAGAACATAGATCTCCAATGAGTCACAGTGAATCTCTATTCATTCAAGTGTTTAAGTTGATCCAAGACTATTTTAAGTGTCTTCCTCTGAATTCCTTTAGAAACATTTAACTGTATACAGTACATTATTTTGTCTTTACAATATGAATGTAAATGATTTCACAACAGAGTGTCTTTTGTCTTTATTTAACGTTGCTTTGAGTGGTTCTAAAAATTTAGTTGTTCAGCCCTAGCCTGTTTTGCTCAGTGGGTAGAGTGTTGGCCTGTGGACTGAAGAGTCCTGGGTTTGATTCCAATCACAGGCACATCCCCAAGTTGTGGGCTCAATCCCCAGGTGTGTGTGGGGGGGGGGGGGCGGGTATTCAGAAGGCAGCCAATCAATGAGTATCTCTCTCTCCCTCTTCTTTCCTCTCTGAAATCATAACAGATCCAGAGACAGAGAAGCATCAATCAGACAGTCAAACCTCAGAGGGAAGTTTAGGGGAGGGTGGGGTAAGGGGTAGAGATCAACCAAAGGACTTGTATGCATGCAGAGATGCATAACTAATGGGCACAGACAACAGTGTGTGGGTGAGAGCATGAGTGGGGGATGGGGGGCAACAGGGAGATAAAGATACATATGTAATTTCAGATCAATAAATTAAAAAATAAAGAGAGAAGAGAAGCACATATACAGTGAAGTCAGGGTGACATAGGGAAAATACTTGCCTGTCTGTCTAACCTGGGAACAAAGATCATTGGCTGGAGGGGTAGAGCCCTTGCAAATTCATGAAAATTTGGGAATACATAATCCCCAGACAAAGGAATTCTCTTCCTTTCTTGTTCCTCTGCCTTTGCTCCTGCTTCCTTGCACGCACCTGTGAACCCTCCATGAGCCATCTGGTCCTGGAAGCCACATGGCCATGCAGACCCCACACACAATGGACTGCATCTGGGAACAAAACTAAACTAACCTGTTGTTGGACTGGACTGTGAAAATATGGAGCAGAAACTCTGGACAATGGTGTTAATCCTAGTTCTGCTGAAGATACTGCTGGACTTCTTCCTTAGCCAGGCAGAGGGAGATGGGACCTTGGAAACATGGGTTTAATTCCATGCAAATACGTAAATATCACTCAGTCCCCGGGGAAAAAAAATTGTTGTTCAAAGCCATTAGTTGAATTTTGTGTGTAACAAATTAAGAGAACATGATGTATTCTCTTTTTTCATTTTTGTGGTAAATACACATAACATAAAATCTAATATTTTAACACTTTTTAAGTGCATGAATCTGTGGTAGTAAGTGCATTCACATTATTAAAACAGGTGGGCTTTAATAATAATTACAGAACAGAAATCTAGAGATGAGATATGCCTAAAGGAAGTGAGAAGTCCCAAGAAAGAGTCTAGCCTGGGCTAATCACCTGTAGCCCCTCCACCCAGCCCTAATCAGCCCAATTGCAGCGGGGCCAGCCAGACCCCACCGGGGCACAAATTTGTGCACTGGGACTCTAGTATTAAAACAAAGGAGTTAACTCAGACAACAAACATCCCTAACACTCTAACATTGTGTCTCCATTGATACTCCTAGGGTCTGTTACTTAATTTAAAATGTTTATAGAATCTTTAACTGTACAAAGTTAGTAAGATATGTGATTGAATTTATCTTCAAGACATCGACTCATGCATTTATATGTGGGTGCTTACTACAATAATTTTAATGTATATACTTATGTATAAGCCAGAAAAATATATTGATTGTTTTTAAAGAAATAACTAGATATAAATACTTATATCTAAACTATAGGCCTGGTGCACAAAAGTTTGTGTACTCAGGGGGTGGGGATCCCTCAGCCCGGCCTGTGCCCTCTCGCAGTCTGAGACCCCTCGGGGGATGACCACCTGCTGGCTTAGGCTTGCTCCCCGGGGGATTGGGCCTAAGATGGCAATAAGACATCCCTCTGGCAGCCCGGTAACCCTTGGGGAATGTACTCTTACCAGCGGGGAACAGATCTAAGCTGCAGTTGGACATCCTTAGCACTGCTGAGGAGGCGGGAGAGGCTCCCACCACTACCGCCGTACTGTCAGCCATCAGCCTGGCTTGTGGCTGAGCAGAGCTCCCCCATGTGGGAGAGCACTGACCACCAGAGGGCAGCTCCTGCATTGAGCATCTGCCCCCTGGTGGTCAGTGCGTGTTGTAGTGACGACTCAATCCCAGTCGTTCTGCTGTTAGGGTCAGTTTGCATATTACCCTTTTACTATATAGGATAGAGGCCTGGTGCACGGGTGGGGACCGGCTGGTTTGCCTTGAAGGGTGTCCCGGATCAGGGTGGGGGTCCTGCTTGGGTGCCTGGCCAGCCTGAGTGAGGGTCTGATGGCTGATTGCAGCTGATCACACCCCCTTCAGGGTGGGGGTCCCCACTGGGGTTCCTGGCCAGTCTGGGTGAGGAGCTGAGGGCCGTTTTCAGGCTGGCGGGCGACCGAAGCTCCCAACCTCTCCTTTTTTTCTTTCTTTTTTTTTTATTCTGGGATTTATTTACCTTCTATAATTGAAACATTGTTGCATTCACTGGCACTCCCAGCTCTGAGGCCACGGCCGGCTCAAAGCAGGTATCTGGGGTTTGTTTAGCTTCTGTAATTGAAACATTGTTGCTTTCAGGCTCAGAGCAGGGCCACGGCAGGTGGGGAACCTTGGCTTCCTCCATCACTGGAGCAAGCAAGCCTCATGTTCGCTTCAGCTGCGTGGCTGCTGGCCACCATCTTTGTTGGCAGTTAATTTGCATATCGCCCTGATTAGCCAATGGGAAGCATAGCGGAGGTATGGTTAATTACCCTTTTTGTCTGTTATTAGATTATATTATAGGAAAGAAGGAGAAGGATATATTTAAGGGGTGTAGCAATCTACCTATTCATGACTGATAAATAAAAACTATCTAAGGATGTGAAGAAATAACTCACTGAAATGTGGACTTTGAGATTTGTAAAACAGATGTTAAATAATTATCCCATCAAAAAGTACCAATATGTAAAATAAAGAAGCAGAAAACATTAAATATTCTACATGGACACAAGAAGTATAGTTCAAATTTTCATATATATGTAAATATAATTTATGACAATTGACATACATCTAGCAATTTTAGAAGCTGGACAAGACTTCACTAGCCATTGTGAACAAAACCAATTAGCTAGGTTATGGTGTTCTTAATTGCAGATGGTATCAAGTCAATCTATTCATACTCCATGGAATTTTTTTCTGTTTATGCTCACTGAATAGCACTGTTTGTAACTGCTCACAGAATTGTTTGGCTTTGTACCTTGTGCATGTATCCACCAACCTGCTTGTAAAGAAAAAATAATAATTTGAGTCCCATTTTATGTTATTTGCATTAACTATATTTAAAAAGGGTTTAGAGTATTTTAAGAGACTGACATTTAGAATGTATAATCTTTCATCTAAGAAGTTTCATCTTTGTCTCTTGAGGCTTCTGTTTATATAAGAAGAAAACTGCAATGTGACATTTGCTGAATGTCTGCCGAAGTAATGCTACATCTTCAGGGCAGCCCATAGACTTGTAAATGGTGGCAATTATTAATGAAATAAATGAAAGCATTTTAGAGCACAAAACTATTTTAAAGTAAACTCGTTGCATTTGATGCATGCTAACTTTTCAACCCTATAATAAAAAATATGGATTTAAAAAGGCCATCTCTCTTTGTGAATCATATAGTTGTGCTGTCTAAACATAAAATATGCAGGTTTTTAATTACCACTTATTATGTGTGTAAATGTGAAGAAGACAATCTCTCTGCTAATCTCTCCCTATGTATAAAATAAAGATAATAAAATGTTCTTATTTTTTGAAAATCCAATGAGATTATGTACTGAAAAAAATCAGAGATGTATTATACATAAACTTAAATATTAGTTAAAATATTTATTCAGAATTATTTCACATTTAAGAATCCCCAATCCCTTCCATCTTTAATTTTTTTAACTTACATTTCTTTCTTTTTTGTTTGTTTGTTTGGAGACTCCAACTTGTTTATGAGTAAGAACTTAAATGTCCACCAAAATCTACAGCACGGAAGGTGGCTCTAAAGGAAATGCTGCAAGCTGCAGCAAATGCCCTCTCCCCAGGCTCACTTGAGTTATAGAAGACAATTGAATGCGTTTGAGGCACCAAAGCTTTTAGAAAAAAATAAGTTGCTAAATATTTTATTTTGTTAATTTATTAAAATTATGGCTTGATAAAATAGTCCAATTTTTAATTCTGCAAATAGCTAAAAAACCCATATATATACATATATATGATTTTTGCATATAGTTCCAAGGATTGATTTTAATAGATTCTACATAGGATCCCATCAAAAATTGTTAGTAATAATAGCACAAAACAAGAAATTATGCATGGTATTTAGCTGTCTTAATGGTGAGTGGTGAATTATCAGACTTAGAAACTGAGAACCAATTTATGAAACTTCAAATTTCCTTGATATATACTTTCAATTATGAAAAAATTCTACTCTCTTTCCCTCACTTTTAAAATAAACTTCTTATTAATGTATACCTGGTTTTATCCTTTTAGCATCCTCTATTTTAAATCTAATTTAAAGTAAGTTCCAGAAAGTCAAATGGAAAATAAAAATTAATCATTTAGTGAAGTAAAATGTAACTACAAACATTTAATAATATCAACTACATAGACAGGAATTTATAGAAGAATAATTTAATGTCTAAATTACTGCATTTTATTGTAAAAGTTGACTTTAGATTGCATAATCACTTCCTATATTGAGTGTATGTAATTTTATACCTATTTGAATCAATGAAAAACATAAATACCCTAACAATAAAATTCCTTCTAGAAAACACTAGAAACTTGCTAATAGGTTAAACTATCTCATAGTGAAATGCTATGTAATAGCATATTGTGTAGTAACTGAGAAGATAGAAATTTATTTAAAATTTTTTTCTAAAATTGTTCTAATACCCAGGACAAGTGATCTGCAGAATATATTTTTTAATTACTCTGCATATTCAAAAAGGAAAATGTCCTATTCAGCACTGTTTCCACTTTGACCCATGAATATGATGAAAAATGAACACTCTGCAAGTCAAGGTCAGGCAGGCATGCTAGGCTGAGACTTGCAACACCATCAGGACACAGCGAGAATCAAGTAGACGAACATAGCACCTTAATGACTCAAAATTAGGAAAAATCTACTCAGTGTATTAAAAGCTGGATGTGTTGAATTTTTGTTTTTAGTTTAGTTGAAGTAGGAATTATAAACGTTTAGTAATTTTAAGAAATCTCTGCAGCATCATTTGATAACCATCTAATTGCAATTGGAAATAACAAGAATGTTATTCAGCATACTTTCCTTTGTTTTAGTGCTGTCCTTCTGTTAGGAAGCAGGCAGACTTCATCAGTCCTCAGCTCCTGGAACATCTGTGGTTTTCATAAACAACTTTATTCTGCATAATGAATGCTGTGACTTTTAAGTGACTCGGTTTTCCTCTTTGAATTGGCTCCTAGAGAGCTTATGGCCAAACATATTTCTAATTTTTAGGGAATTAAATGTACATCCTTTGTAGTCAGGTACACCTGTGTTTGATTCCAAAACGTGCCATATCCCCACTCTGCACCTCAATTTCTTTATTATATGAAGAAGAGATATTGACTATTTCCTAGGGTAGTATTGACGATTAAATGGGCCGACACTTTTAAAGCATATAAAAGAGTGCTTGGTGCGTGTAACCTCGTCGGCGGTATGATTGTGCCCATTGTAAATAAAGGCCCCTGTAGGTGTGCAGTATGCAACATGTGAGCAACATACCTCAAACGACTCCCTTTGGTGCATTTTTCTTTCTTTATAAGAATGTATTCAACATTGTTATATTACATGAATTTTGAAACCAACCTTAATTCTTTTAGTAGAGCACAAGTAATAAAATAAAGAAATTAGGATTATTTTCACTATAACTAGATTTTATATTGTTAAATGTACTTAGAGAGAAAAAAATGTATTGTTTGTTTTTCTCCTCCCTGGTAGCCATAGTGAAAATATTTCTTAGTATTGTTTTGGAGAAGAAAAAGGGGAAGGCTGTGAGCAGAACCTTCCTTAAAGTTAGCTGTAATAATAGAGACCACATTATGAGGCCACAATTCACACTGTTCAGTGGTACCAGAGTGATATAAGCAAGAAACTTTACACAGTTTAACATGTAGGAAGTGTAGGTTGCAGGGTAGAGGTAAGGTAGTAGAGCAGAACAAGTAAAGATAATAAATGTCTGAAGGACATATTCTAAATGTTCTTACATATAAGACACAGGTAATTTTAGTTCTTTGGGAACACTGTGAAGTCATCATAGTTTTTTGTTTTTGTTTTAATCAAACATTTCATTTTGAAACAATTATAGATTTATGTGAAACTTTAAGATATAATAGACATCCCATCTAACCTTTACGCAGTAGTAGAACATAGATAATGAAATGGTAACATCTTACAAAACCAGGGTGCCATATCACCACCAGAGTCCTGACATAGATACAGTCACCACAAGGATCCCTGCTATTGCCCTTCTGTAGCCGTACTCGCCACCCCTCCATCCCCATTTCTGAACCCTGGCTATTACTAACAAGTGTTATCTAAATGGAATTAAATTGTATGTACCTTTTAGAATTGTCTGTGGTGGGTTTTTTTTTAAAAAATATTATTCACTCTAATTACTTTGGATCTATACAAGTTATGCATATATCATTAGTTTGTTCCTTTTTTAATATCTTATGGTAAGAATAATCATTCAGCCATTGGAAGATATCGAGGTCGTCTCTAGTATTTGGCTACTATGAATAAGCTACTATGAACATGTGTACAGGTTTTTGTGGTAATACGCTTTTATTTCCCTGGAGTAAGTGCTCAATGGTGCATTTGCTCTCTGGTATCATAACTGCCTGTTTAGTTTTATAGGAAACTGCCAAACTGTTTCACAAAGTGACTGTGCCATCCCGATTTCCCCCTGCAAAGCATAGATTATCCAGGCTCTCTGAATGCTTGTTCGCATTTGGTGTTGTCAGTATCTATTTTAGCCATTCTGTTGGGTGTATTATGTCACCATAGGTTTTTAGTCCTGGATGAATTGATTTAGCGGTGTTTTAGAAGACACTTTTCAATGGCAACAAAATGAGAGATGGAATGAAATGGGAGAAACTCGAGTCAGTCATATTACCTAGAAATCTCTTATATGATTTAGATCAGAGAAAAAAACCTGATCTGAGGAGGGCAGGTAATGTTGGGAGGGACTCCTGCAAGAATCTTACAATCTTGTAAAAATATTATTCAATCTTTCTAGACATTTCTAGATTGGCAAAGTAAAACTGGTTGTTTGATTCAAATTCAAAGAACATTTTCTTTGCTCTCCAGTGGCAGAACAACCCTATTATTTAGAAACACAACTTATTATATATGACTGTTATTCAGAGAACAACTAAATAACACAAATGATTAATGATTATTCTTTAAGTTGCATTGCTTTTATGAGTATAGTTTAAAAAATTTGACAGAGTAATCTGAAAACTCAGGATAGATAACTGATAAAAGATAGACTGATGTATCTTTCAGTCTATATATTTAGTTATCAATCTATCTGTCCACTAGCTATATCTAAAAATATGTTTGATTCATTTCTACTGTTAAATAATTTTAGTCCCAACAGAAACCTAAATAAACAAGGGTTAATACTGAATGCACATTCAAAAGAGGCTACCCAATATTACAAAGGAACTACGTTATAAAACCCAGGCAAGACGATTATGAAACCCTAATAAGTAGGAATGAATATAAAGAGCCACAAAGGAATAAAATAATATTTTAAGAAGCTGAACTAATAGGTTTCACCAAACTCAAACTATAGTAATATATTTAGCTCCAGTCTTAGAGACCCACAGAGCAATTCATGTCTATATTGTAGTATTAAAGTTCTCCAAGCTCTAACATGAAATCTTTCAGGTATGTGGTATTTTTGAGAGCACAAAAATAGGTAGCATTTCTTAAAACTGATTTTGAGACTTAAATTAGAGTATAGAAAAATATGAAACCTAACACAGTGATTGGAAATACAGTACATTATTAGAGATGGCTGTTTTATTATCTAAGGGAAAAATATAGAATTCTGGTTCTTCCATTACAGATAGTATCTATTGCCACACATCTGAAAATCAATAAAACCTGTTTTGGAATAGTAAATGATTACATGATAATTTATCTTCTACACCATCTTGCATTAAAAGTATTACCAAGATTGTGTGTGAATCTAATCTGGTATGGAGTGCTATTGGAAAATAAGAGTTTCAGTGCACAAAAAGGAAACTTGAGTTGAGATTTTAAAGAACTACTTAAGAATCTTTTACTTTTCTACATGCATACCAATATTAGCAGCATGATCACTGTTATTCTTATTCTCGCTAATTATGCAAAGCCGATGTTAAAGTGTGGGCTTATAAAGAGCTGCTGGTAGACTGCTCTAGAAATCAGAGTTTCAATCTTTGGCAGTCTGAATTGGTTATTCCCTATAATTCGGTTTGTACCTTTCTGAAGTAATAATTCCACACAGAGACCTTTATTTGACATAAAGTTCTAATAAGTTTACCAATGAATCTGCAAAGTAAGAACATTAAACTAATAAATTATCTATATAAATGTACTTTCAAGATGTTAATAATTTATTCCAGGTAGTCTCATTTCATATAATTTCTTTCCTTGAAATGGCTTTCTTCAGTTAAGTTATAAAGCTTAGTGAAATAGAATTATAGCCTTGAATTGTTACACTTAAGAAGACTTTCAATATAGTTCTCTAAGCAGTTTTCTTTTCTGCTGAATTTTGTAAGCTACTAATTTAGGAAAATGTCAGCTTGGTGTTTGTGTATGTGTGTGTGTTTAAGCACTAGTGAATAAGTAAAAAGAAAATGGGGGATAAGGGCACATATGTAATACCTTAATCAATAAAGAAAAAAAATCACACCACTATTGTCAAAATCAATAAAATAATAATTTATCAATAAAACATAACAAAATAGTGGTTTAAAATTATTTAAAATTTATTGTTATTAATAACAATTATAAATACATATTTTGTTCTATATATTTGAATAACTGTATATGGCATATTGAATTATTATATCACCTTGTAAAGTAAAATATTTTTTCTTATGTTTTATCGAGAATTCAAGTTAATGTTCTTTCTCCCAAAGATGTTTGTCTTGCAATTTTTACCTTTAGTTGTTGGTAGATTATATCATATGTAAATGAATTTCTAGCAATGATGGGTAAGTCAATGACCATTTGGCGAAGGAGGTCTCTTTTCCAGGGTATGCTGAATTTATATTAGAGTCACCAGCCCTACTAGGTTTACAGCTATGAAAGGCATGGTCCTGAGACGAGATAGGTTAGGCATATTTTGCAAAGACCACTCACATTGCCAAAGTTGAGGACAACTTCATAGTTTATGTTAGTTGTGCAACAAGCCAGCATATAAGAACTTTGCTTTTAAAATTTGTGTGAATTTTCATGTTACAAAGCTTTATATAAAATTATATGAACTCACATAGCTTTTTAAATTCACTTAAGCAGACACAAACATTAAATCCATGTGCATAGTGCTCTAATGGAGTATACATAAAATGAAATGATTTTAGCAATAAAATATTTTTTATAATGCAAGCTCTTGCATGGCAATCCAGACTTATTGGTGCTGCTATATAAAACTGCACCACTTTTAGTTTACATTTGGCCACCTCTAGGTTGTTGCAAAATTAGCTTAGGTCAATTTAAATACTGAGAATAGACACCCAAATGTTAATGCCTGCAAAGTAACAAGCCATTGCTAAATGAAACAGCAATAGTTACTGCAATTTGGGTATTGGGACCAATTACACATGTTTAAAATCACTGCCCACATTCACACCCACCGTACTTGTCCATCATTTAACATCTCAACTAAAATGTTACACATGGGAAACAATCACTAACAGGCAAAAATGCCAATCCTGTATATTCATATTGCAGATATACTTATGTCAGCAAGCAGGGGATTCGCAATGAGAAGCTACAGCTGCAGCAGCTGGAACATGATTTACAAAAATTGTTAAAACATTAAAAACTGTTTGAAAATATACACTTCTTGTTGTAGACCACCACTGTACACACAACTATAAATATTGCCCCCTATGTAAACAAAAAGGAAACATATAATAAGAGATTTGAAAATGTGCATGTTTGCTTCCCAACTGATATTAAAGGCTATGTCTTTAATATAAGACATTATGCTGAAAGGACTATTGTATTGTAAAGATAAGATCACTGTATCCAGTTTAAAAAAAATTATAGCTATGTTAATCAAAGCATTTTTTGTATAATACAATGGTAATGACCTTGATTTTCATATATATATTTATTACAATAAGCTACAACTATCAAGGAAGTGAAGTTATCTGGAGTAGTGTATATAGGAGGTCTTTGGACTTTCTCTTGTTATGCTGAAGTGCTCATGCTTTTAGGACTTATATTGCTGCACTCTCCAATGCAAAGACGGGGCATGTTCAAGCATATGGTACACCATTCTGACACACGTACCCATTTGTGGGGGAACGTGCCCCTCAGCCGTGAGAGTGGATTGCAGCCTCTGGTGTTCCCAGCTGCGTGCTCTAGGACTGTCTATAAGTAACCCTCTCTCTTTTGACTGGAAAGGGATTAGAATGTGCACACTGATGCAGTGGCTTTTGCCCGCCTCTTGAAGGGCACCACCCAGAAAGTCCGTTTAAGATG
Organism: Myotis myotis; assembly: GCF_014108235.1. Lineage (NCBI taxonomy): Eukaryota > Metazoa > Chordata > Mammalia > Chiroptera > Vespertilionidae > Myotis > Myotis myotis. The sequence continues at coordinate 127,200,350 of NW_023416324.1, forward strand.
CTGGTAGGTTTGGCAGCCTTGGCAGGCGGGCACTGTTTAATTGGGCAGCAGTTCTCCAGACTTGGCTCAGAGCTACAATGCACTGAGGATATTAAGCAACTGACACAATGACATTGCTGGGCTTCCCAGGACTGGAGTTTTTCTGTTAATTTGCTGTACGAGGTCATAGAAGATCTTATTAACATTTATTTTTCATTTTGCAGAGGATTTTTAAGAATGCAGAGTTGTTCCATTGTCTTGCTAGATTTTGACCTCATTCATTTCCTGCAACTCTTTTGTCTGCTGCATCACACTGATTACTAAACAGAATCACTGGAACATCATCAATGTCTGTAACTAGAAAAATCTGTCCTCTCATACCTTGTAACTCGTTAAATGTGGACCGAGCTGTGATGGAATAAACTACTGCAAAGCCCTGTTGTCCATGTAGTCCCTCGTTGCTGTAAACTGTTCCGTTCCTTCAGCATCGAGATTTCTAGCACACACTGAGCGCATCTGCTTCAACTTCAAGAATCTATTGTAGGATCATATTTTTCAACAAAAAAAATCCTTGAACAAACTGTGCAGTCACAGCAGATTTTCCAACGCCTCCTGAGCCAAGAACAACCAGCTTATACTCACGTTCAGTGCAAACTTGTCAAAAGCTGGTTCCCTCACACTGTCACATGCGCCTGCCTTGGTGCTCTGGCTGGTTCACAGGCCTGACTCGGGGCAAGCTTTTCGCACATAAAATATTTTTTTTTAAATATATTTTATTGATTTTTTACAGAGAAGAAAGGAGAGGGATAGAGAGTTAGAAACATCGATGAGAGAGAAATATCGATATGCTGCCCCCTGCACACCCCCTACTGGGGATGTGCCTGCAACCAAGGTACATGCCCTTGACCGGAATCGAACCTGGGACCCTTCAGTCCGTAGGCCGACGCTCTATCCACTGAGCCAAACCGGTTTTCGGCCGCACATAAAATATTTTAATGGAAAAGAACTCATTGCCCCAAATGGCAAAGAGTTAATTGAGACAATAGTTGTAATTTAATTAATAACCCAAATGTCAGTAACCATACAATGTAGGAAATTGTGTGAACTTAGTGATTGTGTCTTTACTATCTATAAGTAATATGATATAGTGAATGTTACTGGATTAGAAATCTTTGAATTCTAATTCAGGTTATGATCTTGCATAAATATGTGATCTTGGGGGGGGGGTATGTTTTCTTGTACACATTTTGTGCATAAAATGTAGTAGCTGGATTAGAGTTCAGATCCAAGATATCTACAATAAAACTATGACCCTCACGGTGGCTTGCTGAGACCCTACAATTCGATCCGATCTTGTTCCTGCTTTACCCTTTTCAGAACCTCTGTGACTGTTGATGTCTAGTCATTTTATTGTACCACTCTGTATGACATTTCTACTCACAGGGACCAGGCTCCACAATCCCCACCATATCACTGAAACCAGGTAAGAGTCTATTGTATTTTGTTCATTAGATGCAACATATGGTATGAGTGAAATCATATGGTATTTGTCTTTCTCTGACACTGCACAAGGGTTCCCTTTCTCCACATCCTCGCCAGCACTTGTTTGTTGGTTTATTGATGACAGCCACTCTGACAGGTGTGAGGTGATATCTTATGACGGCTTTAATTTGCATTTTTCTAATGATTAGTGATGGTGAGCATCTCTTCATATGTCTCTTTGTCATCTGTATGTCCTCTTTGGGAAGTTTCTATTCAGGTCCTTTGCCCATTTTTTAATTGAATTGTTTATTTTTTATGTAGAGATTTATAAATTATTTATAAAATTTGGATATTAATCCCTTATCAGATGTATCAGTGACAAATATGTTCTCCCATTACTGGGCAGTCTTTTCATTTGTTTACGGTGTCCTTTGCTGTGCAAGTATTTGTTAGTTTGGTGTAGCCCCAATTGTTTATTTTTTCTTTGTCTGAAGCAATATATCAGAAAAAAAATATTGCTATGAGAAATGTCTGAGATTTTACTGCCTGTTTTCTTTTCTTTTTTTTTATATATATTTTATTGATTTTTTACAGAGAGGAAGGGAGAGAGACAGAGAGCTAGAAACATCGATGAGAAAGAAACATCGATCAGCTGCCTCCTGCACATCTCCTACTGGGAATGTGCCCGCAACCAAGGCACACGCCCTTGACCGGAATCGAACCTGGGACCCTTCAGTCCGCAGGCCGACGCTCTATCCACTGAGCCAAACATTGCTATGAGAAATGTCTGAGATTTTACTGCCTGTTTTCTTCTAGAATTTAGAAACTGACTCATAGATACAGAGAACAAACTGACAGTTGTCAAAGGCGAGGTTAAGGGGTTAAGCAAAGAAAATAAATAAATAAGATTCATTGAACAGACAGTGGTATGGTGATTATCATAGGGAAAGGGAGTGGGGGGGGTTAAAAGAGAGTAAAGAGGGGATAAATGGTGATGGAAGGAGACTTGATTTGGGGTGGTGAACACACGATAAAATATACTGATAATGTATTATAGAATTGTACACCTAAAACCTATGTATTTTTATTAAGACATGCCACCCCAAAAGATTCAATAAAAATCAGAAAAATTAAAAACAAGAAAAAAAGTCTATAGTAGTAATTTCAACAAGAAGTACATCATAGTTTTAAAGTTCAGCTTCTGCTTCCCCAGCACTGATTCCAGATTCTGCCTCGGTGTATCCATAAAATATCTCACTTTATCACACTAGGCACCCCTCCACTTCACTTTACCTAGTTCCCTTACCTATATGGGGGTCAGACTTTGCTCAGTTAAAGTTCACAGCCCTTATTTCTGGTGCTCACTCTTGGCGGGCATTTTAGTCTTGGGCACCCCCTTGCTCTTTTCTGTGAGAATGGGAGTTTGGACCTTGATGCTCACTCAGCACTGTCACTCCGTGCCTAATCATAAACAAAGGATAGGTTTGCTTTAGCAACAGGGCTTATCTCCCTGTCTAATTAGTGCGTCCTTGGCTGGGGTACTACCAAGATAGCAGAAATTTGGCTTCTAGCTTTGTGCTGCTAATGAGGATTTTAGTCTGTAAGTATGCTTTGCCTTTAGCAACTTGGTTTATTCTCTTCATTTTGGGTCCACTTGCTGTCAGTCCCTTACACTGTTCCAATTCCGTAAAATGATGCAAAGTCACAAGAATGTCTTCCTACTATGTCTCCATGGCAGGGTCATCTGCAAAAAGTGTTCCCCGACTGAATCATGTACCGAACCCACAAACTGTTCAGCTTCCCATGGCATTACTACCTTTCAAGGACTTAGTGGCTTCATCTCATTTAGAGCATCGAGACATTTAAATAGGCCCAAGTTAAACAAAAAATCCAACTTGGTAACTGTACAAAAGAAAATATATGCTCAACAGGAAAGACCATAATTGCATTTTCTATTTCTTTAGCTCTGCATGAGAGTAGTTATCTCTTAGTTTTGCTATGAGAAGCCACATGTGCACATTGGGAGATATCTGCTCTCACGCATGCCAGGTGTTTCTAATGAAGTGGTTCATCAGTATACTTTGCACACCCCCTGGTCACAGGAAGGGCACCTGGCCTAGACCGAGTCGATGCTGGAGCTTCATCCTTTTCTCCAGATGGAGGACCCATGACCCAAGCTGGACTACAGTCTTTCATGGAGATTAAATGGATGCTAGAGGAGTGAGAGTCTCTCTCTTCTTAAAATTGCCTTCTGTGAGGATATTTAACTCTTTAATCATTAAAGGCCCTTTCTTTTCTGCCAGTGCTAGCCAGGTATGAAACAGAAACCGTGAGGAAGAAAGGGGCATGCTGCCTGGATGTAGGCAGCTCTTAAATGACTACTCCTGGAATTTTCTTTGACAAGTACCAATAAGTTCATCTTTTTCTTTTTCTCACTTTATTTTTATTAGACTCCTTGAACAAATAAACTTTAACTTGCTAAAAATATACTTTTAAAAATTATTGTTAGTAACTTGATAATCTAATAGTTTGCTCAATTTTCCATGCAAGATAAATGGAGATAATAGTGACTATATCTTTGACATGATATAGATATGCTGCATTAATTATATGAGATTATATGCTTGGTAGTATTATTATGGAAACTGAACAACTTAAGAAAACTCTATGGTGTGTAATGTAAGGATTATGTGTGCAGGATATGTTTCCCCACAGTCAACATAATTTGAGATGGTACCTCTAGGACAATAAGCTGTTCCTCGATTGAATGAGGGAAAGGATGTGAGAGTGCAAGTGGGAATGGACTAGAAATATGATTCTTAATGGTATGCACAAATATGTGAGATAAAGCTTTTCAGGAAACTGAAAATAATCCGAATTTAGGACTAAAGAAGACACTCAAGCCCTGGAAGGGTGGCTACGTTGGCTGGAGCCTCATCCTGTACTCCAAAAGGTTGAGGGTTCAATTCCCAGTCAGGGCACATACCCAGGTTGCAGGTTCGATCCCTGATCTGGGCAGATATGGTAGACAACTGATCGATGTTTCTCTCTCACATTGCTGTTTCTCTTTCTCTCTTCTTCTCTCTCTAAAGTCAATGAAAAACTAACCTCGAGTGAGAAATAAATAAATACATAAATAGATAAGAGGACACTCAAAATGTACACAGGAGTCAAAATATGAAGAGCTCTAAACATCTCTAACCTCTATGAACTTTAGCTCTTTCATTTATGACATGTAGATGAGAAGAATGTATTTCCTATAAAGACTTGTGTAAATACAATTTCCATAGTGATTAGCAAAAAACAACAACAAAAAATGCTGTCTAAGCGGCTTTGCATTATTACAGAGATAATGAATTATGTGAACCTCCTAGTATATTCCCAAGATAGCCAGCTTTGCTTTAAACATAACTTATATGTTATAAAAACTAGTGATATAAGTAGTAAATTTATATATTTCAATAAAAAGATGTTTTGTTAGAAACTATAATTTAATCACCGTTTGTCTGAGGAGTTAGGCAAGGGTACCCTCTAGTGGTATTATCCTAGAACTGCAGACATACAGTCCTCATATCTGAGAAAGAATTCAAAGTACTTGCAGATTCAAAGCACTTGATGGCCTTATTTGAGAACAAAGAATACCTGACAACCCTGGAAACATCATATCTAAATTCCTACCTTATAAATTCTATTAAATTTCTTAACCTAAGATATTTTTTAAAATATGAGTTTAAAGTATTACTTCCCAAAAGACACTAAAAATGCTGAGATTATACACACACACACACACACACACACACACACACACACACACGTTGGTATGAAATGTATTCTCTTAGAAGTATTGTCTTATTTTATTAAATGACTAGAGGCCCGGTGCACAAAAATTTGTGCATGGGGGTGGGGGGGTATCCCTCAGCCCGGCCTGTGCCCTCTCACAGTCTGGGACCCGTCGGGGGATGACCACCTGCTGGTTTAGGCCCGCTCCCTGGGGGATAGGGCCTAAGCTGGCAATCAGACATCCCTCTGGCAGCCCGGGAGCCCTTGGAGGATGTCCATTTGCCAGTGGAGAGCAGGCCTAAGCTGCAATCTGACATCCTTAGCACTTCTGAGGAAGCCGGAAAGGCTCCCACCACCCCCACTGTACTGGCAGTCTTCAGTCTGGTTTGTGGCTGAGCAGAGCTCCCCTGTGGGAGCGCACTGACCACCAGGGGGCAGCTCCTGCATTGAGCGTCTGCCCCCTGGTGGTCAGTGTGTGTCATAGTGACCAGTCATTCCCAGTCTTTCTGCTGTTAGGGTCCGTTTGCATATTACCCTTTTATTATATAGGATAATAGATTGTGGCTCTTTTTGTTTATTTATTCATTTGGATTTAATTTTCTAACTTTTCAAATTGAGGAGTTGTCAGTCCAACTTCAATTTGCACATTTTTTTCAAAGTTGTACTTTCTTCCAAAACCAAAAGTTTGAAATAATGTTATCTCTATTTCATATGAAAAATCTCATCTATTGTGTTTTATAATAGTCCTTTAGTGTTCTCCAAAAGCCACCCAGAGGAGATAGCAACAAATGAAACATAATTGTGGACAACATCTTATTATAAGTTAATGATAGTAAAGATCATTGTAACAAATTCTCCTTAATGTCAAGTTCAGGAAAATGAACTTCCTGTATAGACAGTGAAGTCTATTTAACCCATCTGAATGTTTCATCAATTGTTTCTCCATTTTTGCTGCCTTACAGTGGGTTTTTCCATTTACATTGTGGATTCACCATTTATAAACCACTTACAAATTAGAGTTCTAATTAGCTACATTTAAACTACAACAGTTTTTTAACGTTCTCTTATTAAAAACATTTCAAACGTCTTAAATTTAGCATTATAACCTTTGATGCTTATAGTTTGTGGGTTTTTGTTGTAATTTTAAAGTGAAGTTTGTTAAATAATCTGCTATAATCCTATATCATTAAAGCCTGATGCCCTCGCACAATGCTGCAACAAGATGGCTGTCGCAAGATGGCCTCATGCACAGCAGAGGCGGGCCCAGTGGCTGCTCCGTGCAATGAGGCCTGGGGGTCCCACAGCTCTGCATGGCACAGAGGAGGCCGGTTTGGAGGAGTAAGCAGGTTACGGCAAGGGAGGACAGTTGTAGGCTACCAGGCCAGCAGGGGAACAGTTAGGGGGCGATCAGGCCGGCAGGGGAGTGGTTAGGGGTGATCAGGCTGGCAGGCAGAAGCAGTTAGGGGCAATCAGACAGGCAGGCAGGCGAGTGGTTGGAAGCCAGCAGTTCTGGATTGTGAGAGGGATGTCCAACTGTCCATTTAGGCCCAATCCCACACCTCTGTCAGACATCCCCTGAGGGGTCCCAGATTGGAGAGGGTGCAGGCCAGGTTGAGGGACACCCCCCCCCCATGCATGAATTTCATGCACCAGGCCTCTAGTTCTTTTATAAAGAGCTCTGTGTAAAATTAGACAATAGATGGCATTTCTAAGAAAACAATACCTTTTTTATTTAGAAAACGCATATTTCATCCAGTATCCCAAATCAGCTCTTCTGTTCCACTGAAAATTCCTTCTCTAATATTACAGGATTTATATAAACCTTCTGTATTCATCTCTTCTCATTTTTCCCAACTAGCGGTCACATAGTGACAGTAGGAAGTTAGCAATGTCAGATGTGCTGATGATTATGGAGTAGTTTGAAAACAAAGATAAAAGCACAAATAAAACACTCTGAAAGGTAAATCAGAAGACAAACCACTCATCACCAACCCTCTGCCACAGAAATGAACAGATTGTCAGTAGTATCATTTTGTGATTGGGCATTGGATTTTTCTGTAAAATAGGTTTTCATACTGGTAGGATAGAGCTGTTTTGTAATGAGAGTTAAGTGAAGTTAAAAAGAGGACAAAGGCCATACATTTTTAAAAATAATCTAAATTGATTAAGACTCTAGAGTTCTTTCATTCACCAGCTTTCCAGAAGGCAAATTTATATGCAGTTCAAGCACTTAAAACTAAAGTTTATTCATCAGCATCACTTTCTCTAGTTATTCTCCATGGAATAGACTCATGATACTTTGCAAAGGAATGTAATTGTGCAACCTGTTATTACTTGTGTGTGCTGATAAAGGAGGAGGTGATAATTGTATTCTTATTTTTGAATACTATAAATTTCAATTTCAATTAAATCAGATTGGGTATTCTGTTCTATGCCATCTTTATTTAAAACTAGAGGCCTGGTGCACAGATTCATGCAAGGCTGGGGTCCTGAGAGGGGTGGAGGTGTCAGGATGCGATCAGCCCTCTTGGCGGGTGGTGGGATGCCCTTGCCGGCCCAAGATCCGGATCCCCCCCCACTGACTTTCTCACTGGTTGTTGGGAGCCACCTGGCGGTCATCTTTGTATTGTTTCTTCCTTGTGGAGTATCTAGGGAGGGGAAGCAGTCACGGTGCCCGACGTTGACTTCCAGGAGGCCAGCAGTGCTGTTGGGATCGTGCTGGTGGCACTGGTATGTAGGTGCTTGGCCGGTTCTCCGGAGATTAGACCTGCAGGACTACTGAGTGAGTGGTTGCTGCCAGGCTGGTAGGCCCCAGGGGCGGGTCTCAGCTGAGTGGCACTCCTGCTGTGGGAGCTCACTGACCATCAAGGTGCAGCTCCTGCATTGAGCATCTGCCCCATGGTGGTCAGAGTGCATCATAGTGACCAGTTGTTCTGGTCATTCTAGTCCTTCTGGTCAGTCTGGTCATTCAGTTGCTTAGGCTTTTGCATATATAGATTAGCTGTGATTAGTTTCTAATGTCTATTGCTGTTAGTATCAGCTTTATTACTCCCATCGGTGAATATGGAGTGAAGGCATTCATACCTTTCCATTATATTTATTTGTATTTTGAATTTACCAAGTTGTCATTAAGAACAACAGCCTTGTAAGCATTAAAGCACAATGTGAGATAGCTGGTAAAAGTTTTAAGTTACTTTCAAGCTGTGTTTTATTTTATCCTCAAAATAAATGAGTAAATCAATTTTAAAAAATCTTTTAAAAAAAATTTTCAGGTACCTTTAGATCCCATGCTAATATCTAAATCAACTAATAAATAGATCTGAGCAAAGATGTTTGAATCATGAACCTTATCAATAGTGTTTAAAATCTAATCCTTTAAAAAATGTAAAACCTTCCTACAAACCATCATTCTTCCTACTTTTGATCTTTTTCCTATATTTCCTTTGCAACTTATTGAATCCTAGGCATTTATTGCCTTTATGAGTCTCTTCTTTACTTCTCATCCTTAGCTCACCCACACTTGTTTGGTGTACTATCACTGTCTTATTGTAGGGCCAGGCCATGTCTCACTTTGTGCCTGCATCAGCCTCCTAGATGGCATTTCTGACTTGCAAATTTATCCTCCAGGTATCAGGCTGACTTGTCTAAAATGTGAATGTAGTCATAGGATTCCTTGACTATCCATTTCTTAATGATAGAGTCAAGTTTGTTAAACTGAAATGGGATAGCTATTGATTTATTCCAGGTAATTAAACTTACATTTAATTTTGAGAATATGATGGTAAAATTAAGTCTTAAAGTTAGTGAAACAATGTCATAGGCCAAAAATCTAGAAGGTGTATGGAAATATAGATAGATTTTAAATTGGCTTTGATTACTTCCAAGAAACTAGCTTAGGCAAAATCTCATTATAACTGACATTATTAGACTAGATATCTGTGTATTAGCAAAATTTTTTAAAAGCCCCTGGTTGGCCTCCTTTTTGTGTAAAGCAAGACTTATGGCTGGCTGTCAGAAGATGACTGGCTGATAAACAGACTCTCCCATTTTTCTGACTCAACTAGCTGACAAGTCTCTTTTCTGCTTGCTGTCTTAGTCTTTACATCTGTCAAACGGGGATGCCTGACCTTTCTCCTAGTGGGGAAATGAGAAAGTGATGTCACATTGTAACAAATACAGTAAAAACAAAATGTTTTCAAATGTTCTAGGTCATTGCAGCCTCACAATAAGGCAGTTGTTAAAGCTCTATCAGATGCTAGACACTTTTCATGTAGAAAATATTTTACTATGCCCTATTTACAAAATGAAGTTAACACATAACACAACTTTAATATATGAGATTTTTAAAGATAATTTCAATAAACAAAGATTATTTTAAAAATTACATTACTGAAATTATTGAAGTCATACTATAAAATAAGACTCAATTCCTGCATTTAAAATAATGGATGTCCCTGTGCAAATAAAACAAAAATGGACTCAAGTGATGTCTCCAACTTATCTAAATACCAGAGTCCGGTGCACAGAATTCGTGCACGGGGGCGGGAGATCCCTCAGCCCTGCCTGCACCCTGTCCAATCAGGACCCTCTTGCAATCTGGGACTGTTGGCTCCTAACTGCTCACCTGCCTGCCTGCCTGATCACCCCTAACCACCTCTGCTTGTCTGATTGCCCCTAACTGCTCCCCTGTGGCCTGATTGCCCCTAACTGTTCCCCTGCTGGCCTGATCACCCCTAACTGCCTCTGTCTCGTCCCCACACAAAGGACCCAGGCTTCCCTCCCTCTGGCCAGCTGCAGGCACCCAGGACCGGGGTCGGGCAGCTTCATCCAGCCCCGACTTTGTCAGGAAGAACGTCTGGAAGACAGCCAGTCTAATTCGCACATTACCCTTTTATTAGTATAGATATTTATGTTACTTATGCATGTGTGTGCACATGATTATGTGTGCACACATACATTCCACAGTATATGTATATGTTTACATTACACATGGGAGGAAGTCATCAGTCTGAGCTATTGGTCTACAAATACCTTGAACAAATACATATTTCCACTCAGATAAATCTTTGTCAATGGCTTAACATTTAAATTTTTAGAAAAACGAATAATTAGTTCCATTATCTTTTCTGTTTATACTACTAGTTATTTGAAATTATTAAAACTGGGGAGCTTTATAGTTTAGGTTATTATTGACCTATTTTAATCATTTCAATTGTTTACTACATTGCCATCTACCATAATTTAGTAGTAATTTACCATTTTAAGTGTAGAACAATAATATCACCAGTAGAAAGTTTAAAGTTACATGTCACTTATGTTTTAATATTTCCTTTGTTCCACTTAGGAAAAAGAAAAAAGAACTTCTCTGATGCATCTTAGTTTGTGAGAAACTGTGGGTGGTAGTTTAAAGGTGGTTAGAAAATTATCCCCTAAAGACATTTTAGGTTAAACAACATTCAGAATAAGAATGGAACCAACCCAAAGGTATTGGAATGAAGGGGTGATGTGGGTGGTAAAGGTGGCTTGTGGCTACAAACTAATTAGCATTGAATAAATTACTAATCAAATTTCCTTTTTCAAATATAGATATGATTTATTCCAGGGAGGGTCTTGGTATAATTGACCTAAATATTGACCTATTTTTGCTGTCTTTCCTGGTATCAAATAAGACTCTTTATAAATTGGAATTTATCAAGTGGCATTTCTCATATTATTTCATTAATGAATTTATATTTTTACTAAACTATAATATGTAGCAAATCCAATTACAAAAATGTTGTAAATGTCTAAAATTTTGTTTATCATAGTATTGTGTTAGAATAGTATTTTATTTGTGAGAATTAAGTCATTGACAAAACGTAAAGTTGTTTAGGATAAGATTTGGCCAATGGGAAGTACTCAGAATATCTCAACTATTATTATTACTTTTAAATGTAGATTCATTACCATTTATAAAAGTGTAGATTTCTATGCACATGCATTTTAAGAGAGTTGTTTATTATATAGTATACCCAGAATGATTTTTGTTTTTGCTTTGTTTTTACTTGTTGACTTGTTTACTTGGGACATAAATCGTCATTATGTGGGATGTTTCCATAGATTTTTAAATATAATTTCTTTTCACAATACATTTTTGAAATGTGTTTATTTTTCTGGAATTATCTTAATTGTATGAGTTTACATTTTATCTAATCTGTTTAAGTAGCAATTAATATCCATATTTGAATGTTTTTATAAAATATTTTCATTGCATTCTTTCATTCATTAGACCAACCAACAAATCACGAAGAGACTATATATTGTACACAAATATTTAAAGCATCCCTTTAAGAAATGAAGCTAATATCTAAAGGATGAGACTTATATAAGTAAAACGATTAATCTCTTGTCATAAGTGCCCAGCAGAGGTTTGTAAAAATTAGAACAAATCCTTTCTAAAGAATTCAAGGATGTCTTCAAAGAAAGGAAAGGTCTTTGAGGGTGATTAGGAATTTATGAAACAGAGACTGAAAGAATAGGTGAGGAAAAAGCATGTTTCCAGAAATGTAGTTATTTTTAGAATGACTTATTTTCTGTATTTGCAATACGATGACAAAATCCTTTGTTTAATAACCTTTTATTTAAGAAGATTTTAGAATTGAACCCTATAACAGTTGAGAACTTGCCCAATAATCCCTGGAGCCAAATAAACTTGTTACTATGTAGAAAGCTGGGCTATCATCTCTTTATTTCCAAGTTCCTTGATAATGACCTGAACATTTCTAGACAGAAATAGGGCCAAATAAAGACAATTAGACATTAGCAAGTGGTAAGTGAGCTTCATGAGTATTTAGACTTCAAAGAAAGGTGAAGCAAAAGTTTTAGGTATATAGTCTGGTTAAGATGAACTTTAAATGAAAGTATTTAACTTGTAGTTGTTATTAGAGAGTTACTTGGTAATGTATTGGCATTAAAAATAAACAAGACTAATCGAATAAGACAAAACATGAAAAGTTGTAATAAGCCAGAAATCATAAGTAGGTAAATCAAACAAATGAACCCAAAAGTGTTCAACTAGATGAAAAATTATTAAGTTGGTATGTTTAGTATACAAAGTATTTTGAAACTATTTACTGCAAAAGTAATACATGAGTACTGTCTTATTCAACTTGGGCTGCCATAACGAAATACCATAGACTGGGTGACTTATGTCCTTACTTATTTTTTTACACTTTTGCAGGATGTAAGTCTGAAATCAGGGTGGTAGCATGGTCAGGTTTGGTGAGAATTCACTTCCTGGTTTTCAGATGGTTTCCTTCTTGTGTCCTTGTGTGGCAGGAAGACAGTGAATTCTTTCTGATACCTATTCTAATAACGGTACTATTCATCATGACTGCTCCACCTGCGGGAGCTCATCTAAACCTAAGTACTTCCCAAAGTCCTCATCTCCAATTACCGTCACCTTAGGGGCAGGGCTGCAACATATGAATTTGAGAGTGACACAATTCAATCTATAGCAACCTCTTAAAGTAGGGTTATCAGCGTGGGAGAGCTAGGTATCTTGGGAGGCCTTTGGACAGATGCTGGGAAGCTAATAGAGTAAATGATGAGTAAGTGGAATCCTTGTTTCCTCACCTTTGTCTTGGTGATCATTGGCAAGTCCTTTGTGTACCTTCTCTAAGCATTTATTTCTTTTCCAAAATAAAAGTAATGATACCTAACAAAAATGTGCTCAGGGCTGAAAGAGATAAAGTGCTTAACTGTATAAACAGTGCCTGATATATAGGAAGTGCTCAATAAATATAGTTTTTTTTTCTATTTTTTTACTGTCTTTTAAGAAGTAATTAAAATGGATTCCTAAACTTTAAGAACTTTAAGCAGAATATTTTTTTCAAAGTTCTTGCATACTTCAGGTACCCCTTGGAAGTCTGTGAACCTGCGTATCTCCAGCATAGCCAAAACCACTGTTATAAGAGCTATAAAGACTCTGAGATTTGTGCGGCTTTATATATTTTGAGTTTTCTTGAATTAATGAAGTCTTAATACATTTAATCCATTTTCTATAAATAGTTGGAAGGCAGAATTATATATTTTACTAGGTTTTCATCAGGTTAAAATATAAACACAATATGTCAGCTAGCAAAAACTAATTTAACCAGATTCACACAAATTTTTTTGGAATTGAAATTTTAAGAATTTCTCTTCTGGAAATGACTTTCCAACTAAAGCAATAATAAGAGACCATGGGAAGGAGAAAGTTAAAATTATATTTTTGCATATGTTAAATGATGAAAATATCTCCATGCAAACACAATAAAATCAATACAGTAAAAGCTTTCAAAACACAATAGGAACTGGGGAAAGGATTTTATTTTAGAAACATTCTAGATAATTGAACCTACAGTTTTAAATACTTCATTAGGATTAAACAGAATGATGATATTTTAAAATAAATAATTGTCAAATGTGGGACTAAATGAGACAAAAATAAACTTTTAAATAATTCTTAGTGTAACAATTGAACATTTTGAAAGGGGTAATACTATAAATGGTATAATTTCTAATTATTTCTGTATATTAAGAATACCTAAAATCAATGTGTTTAAATAAGAAATGTTAGCATTAAATTTTTTATTTTTCAGAAAGAAGTATTCAGAGATGGATAGAATGCTTATCAAAATTGAAATATTATGAAGTGCTGTAATTTAAGATATAATTAAATTTGATGATTCATGATATAAAAAATTCTAATATAATGGCTACCACTCACATTTTCAAACCTATGTATTTATTTAGATTACTTAGCCTGATCATGTGGATACCTATAGAATCATACAAATACTTTCTAGCATCTGTTGTTAATAGAATATGGCATGTTATTGAAATCTGACAGCAATAATTTTAATTTCTTATCATAATTGAGGAGCTATTTTTATTTAGGATACATTTAGTTTAAAGATCATCCAGTATTGTATAAATATAAACACAATGAGATGTATACACATCAGTCATGATATTTGATGGTCTAGTTCTAAGGGACTTACATATTTAAACAAAAATAAGAAAAATTTAGGTGTCAGAAAAGAAAGCTGTGGAATACTGATAATATTCCACTGGGAACATTCTGTATATTTCAGTTTGTAGGAAATTAATCCTTTCACCTTAATCATGTCTACAAAGGTTCATTGTTATACTAAGATATAAAGTTCAAAATTAAAAACAAATTATGCAAATAATATTATGCCATCTATAATAATGCAAAAATAATTCTAAGACCTAATTTATAAATGTGTTTATAAAACATATATGTGTTTATAAATATGTGTGGTGGTATTTGTCATCAAAAGGGATAAAAGGATTTCCATAGTTTATGTGTTTATAAATGTATGCTATGGTATTATGTGTTTATAAATATGTTATGGTATTTGTCATTAAAAGGGGATAAGTGGATTTCCCTATTTTCTGAAGATGTGACATTTTAGGTGTCGGCACCAATCAACTGGTGATATCTGATTATATTTGTGTGAAAAAGTAACACCTCTTTTTTTATTCAGATGTTCATATAGCCAAAATTCTGTTTTGTTTTGTTTATTATTTTAAGGCAAGTGAAGAAACAGGATGGTGTCCTTGGTGAGGAATGCACAATATTTTAAATTTTTTATGGTTTCTGAGAGAGACTGGCTCTGCTTGTAATGTCTGAAAGTTACATTTCAGCTCTCAGAAACCTGTGATTTTGTACCATTATCTCAGAAGTTCAAAGCTGTGCTTCTAAGATAACTTCTTGTAGGAGCTCTAAATATTTTATCAATTAAATTTAAGCTTTTTTGGAGAATAAACTTGAAGAACAATTAGTCCAATCAGATTTAGTGATTTTAGAAATTTATCAAGATTTATTGTGTATCTGTATTTAGAATGCAATTGATTTTTAAAGATAATACCCAAACCAGAATAATGCATTGTATTAGATTTGGAGTTTTGAGATATGAGTTTGATTCCTGATTCTTTTCATTACCATGTTGGGTAAGTTGCTTAATGAAGCTGAGTCTTATGATTTTATAATATGAGAAGAAAAATACATTCCTTGTTTACCCCACAGGGCTATTGTAAAGATCAAATGAGATAATATGTGTGTGGAAGCTCTTAGTAAAACTTGAGCCATATATACACAAATGATACCATTCATTTAATGGATATGATACTGCTTAAAGAATCACATCTAAAAACTAAACCTAGCCATGCTCCTTCTAGGGATTTTGTTCTACAATCTGTGATTTTGTTTATTGGGGAGCCACCACTAATTAAAGTGTGGTTGATGTTCCTGCTGTTCACATTTGTCCAGTATTTTACCCAAATCTACTGGTAGTAATTAATGAATATTTAAAATGTACGGCAGCAGTCTGCTCAGGCATGGCCCATCTCACCCTCCCCTTGCTCATGCTGGGCTTTCACAATGGAGCCTGCTGAGACAAAACTGTTTCACAGACTTCTTAGGGTGGATCACTCTCCATTTATCCAGGATAAACCAAGTTTTAAGCAATTCGTAGCAAAAAAAAAAAAAAGAAGAAGAAGAAGAAAGTACACAGAATTTCTATGCAAAATAAAATCTATTTCTCTTAAAGAAAATGTGAATGAAAAAGTAAAATAAGAACAAACACAATATTTCATAATAAAACTGTTATTTCCCATTTAGATTTTGTTATAAAAAATATGGAAATTATGTAATGTTACAGAGATCTCAATATTTACATTAGCCGAAAATAAAATTTATTTTTGGAAGTACAAATATCAATTAAAACAATACAAACATGATTATTTTAAGCCCACATCTATTAATTAAGCCAAACAAAAGGTACAGATATACCACATCCCCAAAACTGTCCACACAACATCAATAAATAACATCTTACATTCTAAATCTAAGATCATTTTGATAATTCAATATTTAGTATCATCTCTGAATAACTTTACTTTATTACAAAAGAGAAAAGTTTTTCAAGCATTATGCCAACTAAGTAACCCAAAATAGTCTTCACATTCTGGTGTGTAGGCCTAATGGCTTTCCACTATGTCAGGAGTTAACTACTTTTAGCCCATAGACAACCATGACTATGACCCTACAAAAGGTAGGGGGCTTGACAAATGGAGATTCCAGTACATGAGGGTGAGGGGCAATGAAGAATGGATAACACATGGGATTCATTGTGATAGAGTGATTCTGGTACCATACAAATGAAAATTCTAATCTTAAGTACAGAAATCTTGCTAAGATTTAGTTTTCTATTCTGAAAATAGGCTTAGTAATACCTACCTTATTGGGAATCGTGAGGATTAAAAATGCTTGTACATAAAGTGGCTAAGGCCGAGCCTGGCCGAAAATGTGTTGTCAGAGGAAGCTACTACGTGTTTATCTCTGGGGGAAAAAATAGGAAATTAGACATAAACCAAGGCCAGGATGACAAGAATAGAGCTACTCCTGGCAGACATTATTAATCCATCATGAAAAAAGTGAGCACACAGAAAGAAATTATTAGCTCCAGTAAAACTAGGGTGTATTCCTAAGTAATGTATTATTCGGTGGACTAAAGAATCCAACTGGGTGTAACCTCACCCATATACTAAATGAAATGCCTTAAGTTGTGAATTCAGATTTTATATTCTTAAGAGGAATGGCCCTGATGTACCCCGCCACTGACCACATACTAAAGTGGCCAGATTAGAATTCTTGGTGACACTACTAGCCACCTCCTATGATCCTTGAGTGTGCACATCTCTTTGTACCCTGTGCCCCCACTTTAACTTGGTACCAAATGGCTGTCTTTACTTCATGGGCTTATTTGCTACCCATGAAGCGCCCCCTCTGGGAGATACCTGCAATGATAACAAGAAATAGAATGCGCATACAACTTGGTGAATGGATCTCAATTCAATGACAAAATCTTAAGAATAGGTAATTTGTAAATTCCATAGCTGACTTATTTCAGAAATAAAATATGTCACAGTAAATAATGCATCCTTCACGTAATTTAATGCAATTGCCATAAAATATTACCAAAAATGCAAATTCAAGTAACAGGAAGATGCTAGCATTGGTTAAAAGTCTGACCACTGTTGATGATGTATAGAAAAAAAAATATTTTAAAACGGATGTTTTGATTTCAATAGAGCAAGAAGGTGACCTACCTATGGTTAGTTACACAGAGATGATGTCTAAAGAGCATGCCTGCTAGTTGATTGGAGGGAGAGCACTCACCCCACACTGACAGTTAAGTTTGATAGTGTTGCACGAGGGAAGATGGCAGGCAAGCAGCAATGAGAGCCAGTAGATCTGCATGAACATTTTTTTGTTGAATTTAATAATGTATTCTTCATGCTAAATCACTTTCTGAAAACTTATTTCATCTGATTTGAGATGTGATTTAAGAACTGGCAGTATGTTAGGCAATCTGCTGCAAAATTGTCTATTTTCACCTAAGTACCTCTGCATCTTCTTAGATTTCCTTGGTACCAAATTTTTTTTATG
The DNA here is from genome assembly GCF_014108235.1 of Myotis myotis. Lineage (NCBI taxonomy): Eukaryota > Metazoa > Chordata > Mammalia > Chiroptera > Vespertilionidae > Myotis > Myotis myotis. Next base: position 127,218,090 of record NW_023416324.1, read on the forward strand.
CAGTCCTACTCTGCAAATCAGAGAGCTAAACATGTGCTTCCAGTAGCAGCAGTATGCTAGGGGGATTATTTTTAACTACATTTGGAGGCCAGTAAGCAAAGGAAGTGTCAGCATTGGGGCAAATACTAGGGTACATGTAAATAGTGCACCTGCTCAGAGGACCAATTAGATTATACTGCAAAAGCAGGACACCCAATGGGAGTAACTCCCCACCTCATAGGACTTCCAAAGTCTTCGAAAGCCTGTCCATTCCACATACTGATGGTGAATGCATTAAATATTTTACTGGTAAAAGTTCATTCTTTTAAGTTTTATGTTTCCAAAATGCTATCCCTAATAAAATATAAATACCACAGAAGGGCTATAAATTATATTAGAAAGATCACCAGAGGGAGTCCCCAGGGACGATTTTGATTCGGGAAGTAGTGAGAGACGACTCTAAAGGGTAGAAATATGTCTGTGTGCTAGTGCGTGTGTAGGGGGTCTGTAAAGAACATTTCATTTTACTACTTCACTCTTTTGTTTGACTCATTGCCCAGAAGTGAGAGTTACAACCTCATTTTAGAAATCCTGTGTGTTCCTAGTTCTCCTGCCATAATATTTGAGCTCCTAACACTAAAAGCCAAATTATTTAGATGCAGTGGCTTTTAGTTGAATCATTTTCTTCAGAAAGTAGTTGTGGTCCAGTAGAAGGCACAACAAAGTAATAATCAGCTACAAGACCGTTTAACTCTAACCAGCTATAATCATGCTTCCGACATCTGCCTCCGGAACCTCACCCTGCTCCTCCTTACGCGCCAGCCCTGTGTTTCATCATCCCTTACGGGGGTACCATTTGGCCTTGAACTTGTACTGATGTATAAATATGACAATAACCCCTAAATATACAAATTGAAAATATAAAGACAACACAAAGAGTAACATTGTTGTATACATGTGACTTTCTCTTTGGTTCTGTTGAAAAATGTGTTATCTAGAAATGCATCGTTACTCTTTTTATTATGAACATAGAAACAATTATAATCACCATGAAAACTCTAACCAAATTACATGAAACTTGGTGGAGTTAAGGTTCAAAATTTATAAAATGACAATAAATACAAAGGAGGAGTAAGAACACATTACTGAAAATATGTTAATGGAAGAAATTAGTAAAATATATAAATGGAAATAAACATCAGATTTAAGGTAAAATGCCACATGGGTAGCATGGGACAAGTAGCGAATTAGGAAAAGAGTAGTGCTCCAAGATTAGCGATAAGAAAAAAGAAACTTGGTCTAAAGTCTATCTTAAGAGACAGTTTTGCCCTGGCCAGTTGCTCTGTAGTTAGAACATTGGCCTGCAGACCTAAAGGTCTCAGGTTTGATTACCAGTCAAGAGCAAATACCCCAGCCTTGACCGGTTTGGCTCAGTGGATAGAGCATCAGCCTGCAGACTGAAAGGTCCCAGGTTCAATTCCAGCCAAGGGCATGTACCTTGATTGCAGGCACATCCCCAGTAGGGGGTATGCTGGAAGCAGCTGATCTATGTTTCTCTCTCATGGATGTTTCTAACTCTCTATCCCACTCCCTTCCTCTCTGTAAAACATCAATTATATATATGAGCAAGTACTCCAATCTTTGGCCCTGGTAGGGGTGCCTGTGGGAGGCAACCAATCAATGCGTCTCTCTCTCTTGCTCCCCTCCACTTTCTCAAAAAAAAAAGTAATAAAAATAATAATATCCTCAGGCGAGGATTAAAAAAAAGAGAGAGGCAGTTTTATGATAGATATATTTAAGAACAGGCTCAGGGAGTGTATAATTGGTTTAGATGAGAATAAATCTAACATGAAACTATTAATTTGGTGATCATTGATAGTTCACATAGAGAGGAGCCTTTCTGCAAAGTTCACCAGACAGGCAGAGCCAACCAGAAGGCTGACACGTTGACTAGAGAAACATATTTTGCTAATTACATCTATACCATAGTAGCCTTTCACATGTCTCCAAAGATCATGCCAAGGTATTGAAAACAGTTTTTCATAAATATCAAGAATTGAAGTCTTAAAGCAACAAATGTGGAGGATGTGAGAAGGCAAATGCTTCATTGTGTGTGACCATAGTGAACTCATTACCTAAATATCGCAAACTTTCAGAAAGCAGCAAAACCACTAGAACAAGTAAATGGACTAGAATAATAAACACATGGTATGTTAGAGTAATTTGAAAGAATATCTGAAGAAAGACTTACAAAGAAAGCATAATTTTATTTACTGGGTACTGTGACAATAAAACAGCTAATTATATGAATTCCATTTTAAATAAGAATGAATACTTTCAAAACTGTTATAGAATTTAAAAGAACAGTGTAGGGACAACAATTAAAGGAATGTCATTGAGAAAAAAAAAATGGGTGAAAAGGGTCTGGAACCTAGGTGATAAGGAATTATTTGCTAAGCATAAAAGGAATACATTTTGTGAAATGAAAATTGGTCTGACAAAGACAGTGTCCTAGAAGAAAGCTGAAGCAACTGGCTGTCAACAAAAATAAATTTAATGCTAGCCCTGGCTGGATAGCTCAGTTGGTCAGAGCATTGTTTTGATACACAAGGTTGCAAGTCCTATCCCTCCCTCCTTTCTCTCTCTAAAATTTTAAAATAAAAATTGTAAAACAAATAAATTTAATGTTAATTGAAATGTTAGTAATGTTCTTACTATAAGCAAAAGAGAACTAGGAAGAACTTTTAGGCTACCCTATAACTAATATTTTTTTAAAAAGATGATCATATTAAAAAATTTAAGAACTCATTTTCTTTTGATTGTACTGCTTTTTGGTTGATTAGTATTTTGGAGCTCTTAAGCTAAGATGATTCTGGTTTGCAAAACCTCTTGTGAGAAAATACGAGTTTGCTACACAGTAATATTACTCTTTGCCTAGCAACACTTGAATGTAAGTAACTTTTCTGAAAAAAAAAATGGTCTATTACAATTGTCTCTTCTTTTCTAGTTTAGAGGTTTTCAGTCTGTTATTCATCTGAGCAGTCAAATGTTTTGTTTTGTTTGTAATATCAGTGAAACGGAACCTCTATTGATGCTAAAATTCTGAGCACTATGCAATCTGTGCAAATGAAAAAGAATTGAAGATGATCCATTTCCTTAGCATATGTACTTTTGCAAGTCTGGACAAGTAAGGGTACATTTAAAATGCAAATATTATACTGAGATGCTAAAATAATTTACATTCTGAGACTGCAGTTTAAATATAATTGTATTACATTAAAACACGGTTTGGTTTATCGTGTGATATAAATTTGGTTTATTTCTTACAGATTTATGGTGACTAGGATTTTGTTTTGATCTTGTAGTATATTCAGAAATTTCAGAACCATCTCTTAGAATTTGTGAAGCTTTAGCAGCAACATTTGTAAACACAAGGGGATGTTTTCACTTTTTAGTAGGGGAAGAGCAGATGGTTGGGATTAAGGGAATCGCTCCTTCGTGTTTAATAATGCAGCAGGGAAGGCAGTAGCAAGCTAACTTTTCACCAAGAGAGAATAATTTTTCAGAGCATCAGCTGCATCTTTCCTAGCTAGAACAGAGTCTCTTCAGATGTGTGCCATCTGCATGGGAGTGAGTCACAGCAAAAGATCTAATAATACTTGTAAAATACAGTTTGTTCCCAATGAGTTCTATAAAGAGAAAATACTTTCTGTATTTGGTGGAAAGGACTTGTGAGGAGAAATCTGCTTATAAGTAGAGTACTCAGAGATAGAAATCCAATCAGGAAACAGAAGAGATAGACAAAATAATCAAATATTAAAACAAACAAATAAAAACATTTTTGGCAATATTCTGCATCTATTGCAACATATAGAATGATTCAATAGAAAAAATCTGATGATTTTAAGAGATATTACTTAAGCATAATTTAATATATGAATTTAAGAGTGATCCAGGGAAGTTTTGGAAAACAGTAATTTTTATAATATAATTAAAATTGCATATTAATTGAGTAAAGTATGATTGAAACTAAACATTAGTAAAATTATGTACTATTACATAATGCAAACACCAAGACAAAGAAAAGTACACATCGAGGGTTCCTAATGGATATAGATTTTCATTGTAATTTATTATTAAAAGAATTTGGTATCCTGAAGATCAAGTGATCCCCTCAACACCTACTTTCATATTCACCACTAAGAACAATGCAGCGTAACTGACCCCTTTAATGGTTGTCTCAGTTCAGTTGTTCAACACCAAATGCTAAAGGAGCTGCTGTCAAACCATCAATTAAACGAGTCAAAGGAGAAAACTACAACCACAAAATTAGTAATCAAACAGCAATTTGGCCTGAATGAAACACAAGTTAGAGAGGATGGAATTTAACTCCTTTTCATAGTTTTGTGTCAGCAATACTTTTATATCTATGCCTTCATATAAAAAAGAAAAAGCATGTGTTATAGTGAGTATGATAGTCTCATAGCCATAGATTTAGACAAAGCCATCACTAGAGAAATTGCCTTAATAAGAGTTGTATGAATACTAGATTAAAAAACAAAAAAAACAAAAAAATTTCTTCATACACTGTATATTATGTCTACCTCCAAATGCTTTACCAGTGGTCATTGTCATATGGCTCTTAGGTTTCAGAATATTTTTCCATATTTCATTTGATGATGGCTCTTACGTTTCAGTTTTCTTTTTCCTCCATATACAGCCTAAGCTTAGTTTTTTAAAAATGTGATTCTATTTGTTTGAAAGGCTAGGCAATAGAATAAGAAAAAAAAAAATCAGCTTCCTTTTTCCCCTTGAGTGTCAATTCTGCCAATTAAAATTCCACAGCCTTAGTTTCTTATCTCTAAAATGAAGAGAGAATCAGTTGATTGTTAATATACTAATCATTATAAAAGTTAACATAGCTGTATTCTTGGCCTTTGTGGGGATTCCTGAAGCATCTTAGCGCATTTGTTTGGTATGGACAGGATTTTTCAAGGGATCTGCAAATAAATATGATTAAATGACATTTCCATTTAGACAGATGCACGTACATAAGACCATGAGTCCTGCTGTGATTAATAAAATAAAAATTAATAGTTCCTAAAATAACTGATATAAACATAAATAAATGTCAGTGATTGTCAAATGCCTGATGTTCAAATAGGGATTTTGTATTTTAAAAGGGCTTTGAATATTTACATTATGGAGAGCAAAGCAGGAAGGAATCAAATGAGAGAATTTACATTATGTGCTAACTGGGTCAAGGACTCTTTCGAAATTCTCATTGTCACCCCTCTCCTAATGTGAACAGAGGAAGACACAATTGTAGAAACACAATAGAGATTTATTTCTGTTAATCATAAGACAAATTAATGTAGGTTAATTGAAGATTCGTATTGGAGTTGTATCCACTGAATAGAATGAAGGGAAAAAAGTAAAGCCGATTGTAGTTAAATATCCCAAGTATGTGTTTTATATCTTGGCTGTTTCTGGTTACATGTTCTTGTTCATGTTAATTCTCAAAAACATTAGGTAGAAGATCAGACTTCTCAGCCTTGTTCTTTAAATTATATGATCTTTGAAATATTTTTATTATTATGAGAGCATTTGAAAGGTTATTTACAAATATTCAACATAAAAATTGCACAGATCTTTAAGATTTTTTAAAGAGCCTCCATTTGCCTGGCTCAAGGGCTTGAGCTTTATGTTAGCAACAACAGTTTTTGTCTTGAATGGAAATTGTAATATCTATATAATAAAAGCCTAAGTGACTGTTACAGCAGAATGACCAGAACTACTGGTTGCTACGATGTGCACTGACCACCAGGGCAGACACTTAATGCAGGAGCTGCCCCCTGGTGATTAATGCACTTCCACACGGGTAATGCCACTCATCCAGAAGCCGGGCTCATGGTTGGTGAGTGCAGCAGCAGTGGCGGGAGCCTCTCCTGCCTCCACAGCAGTGCTAAGGAGCAGAGAGCCAAGTGGTAAGGAGCGCAGGTGGGCAGTAAGGAGTGAGGGATCCTGGATTTTGAGAGGGATGTCTGCCTGCTGGTTTAGGCCCAATCCTTGGGGCATAGGGCCTAAGCCAGCAGGCAGACATCCCCCAAGGGGTCCCTGACTGTGAGAGGGCATAAGCCAGGCTGAGGGACTACCCCCCCAATGCAAGAATTTCAGGCACCAGGCCTCTAGTTAAAATATAAAAGTTCCAAGGTTTAATAAACTAAAATAATTTTGTTTAAATGAAAATATAGAAATAGAAGTTACAAGAAATTAAGTGGCCATTTAAAGTATGATAATTATATTTTCCATGTTTCAGGCTGGAGATAGGAGGTAGTCGTTTTGTTGCTCAAAACTGGTTGGCAGGATGTGAATGATTAAAATTATTAATTTTTGAAAGTCAGAAACAAAGTTATAGAACCAATTCAGGGTGTGTGTGTGTGTGTGTGTGTGTGTTTGTATGTGCGCACGTGTGCAGTCGCATACATGTGTGTTTGAAGTAAAAATAATCAGAAAGAGATAATATATTTCTGTTTAAGCTTCCATTTAAAGAAGATAGGGTTAAGAAATGTGACTAGAAATTTGCAGAGACCATAAACTAATACAAATTATCGCTATGTTATTAGGGAGCTATTTTTGCTTTTTCATGAACAAGGTATATTTTTATATATATATATATATATATATATATATATATATATATATATATATTACTGATTTTTTACAGAGAGAAAGGGAGAGAGATAGAGAGTTAGAAACATCGATGAGAGAGAAACATCGATCAGCTGCCTCCTGCACACCTCCTACTGGGGATATGCCCGCAACCCAGGTACATGCCCTTGGCCGGAATCGAACCTGGGACCTTTCAGTCCGCAGACCGACGCTCTATCCACTGAGCCAAACCGGTTTCGGGAAACAAGGTATATTTTTAAAAATGTTTTGTTCATAAAACTCAGTGACAAAGAGACTAGTCTCTAGATTCTGTTGTATGTGAAATATTATAACCTGGGGCTGTGGGTTCATACATTAGCTATGCTTAAAGTATGCTTGTTACTACTTGGCACTGTCAGTTTTAATGCAGCTTTTGTTGGCTTTAAACACTGAAACAAATAGAAAACAATCAGGCTCTAGTGGCTTGGAACCTGGATAGCAGCCCAGCTTTCATTTATTAGGACCCTGGGAAAATAAGTTTAAAAGGGGAAAATTTTCAAATCTCCTTTCAGGTTACATTTAGCAAGTACTTCTCCCAAGGATCTTCAAGCTCTTTTTAATGTATATGTCTTCTGCTGATTGATGATATAAATTGTAGTAGGAACTAATGCATTTCAGGACTGAAGTGTCTATTCAAATAATTATCGGGTCTGAATAGAGCACCAATATTTATAAGTGACTCATAAATCATGGGAATTTATTTATTAGAGTAGCAGCTGCAGCTAGATATGTGAGTATGTACTGTAATATTCGTCTTTAGGGATCTTTTGTCATTTGATAGTGTATTCACTGGTCTACTTTGTTCAGTGAAAAATCTTCTAATATTGTCCAATTGAAGGGTATGGCTAGATTGGCAACATATGTGAACAATTTACAGAAATATATTTTATTGCTGTGCTATTTTTATAGTTCTACCAATAGTTGGACTGCCTTAATCTTACCATTTTGTGAATGGTCCTTAGGCGTAGGCTTGTGAGAAATCAGTTGCAGCCACATTTGGTAAACTAAATTTAAGCAATATGCTACTATGCATAGTATTATGTAGCAAGGTTAGTTAAAATATAAAGTATATAAAGTGTTTTAAACATTTCAGATCTTGAACTATAATTGTTCATTATAATATAAAACTGTTAGTAAAAGTAGGACCTCATACAGTTCCCAGACATTCTCTGTGAGAAGATTGGGGCCATTTACTCTATGCTGAATACCTATTGAGAGAGATCACTTCATTTTATCTATTGATTTCCCAGTTTTAGTAACTTCCCCTTCTAAAACTGCAATATATTTATCTTGCTCATAATTCTAAAGAACAATATTTAAGCACAAAATGTTATAATTCCATCTTTTAAAAAAATTATTAAATAAATGTATATCTTCACTGATGAGGTCTCTTGGTATTTCATTGTTTTTCTTTTGGCCAGTAAGCTCGGGTGTATGAGAAAAAAGATCCTGTCTCTATGATAATTTTTTGTGAATTAATAAAGCTAATATTAAAATATAAATCTAATTTTATCATGTGTATTTGTAATTTGAACACTGGACTTAGTTTCTGAAATCACTATACCAAGATATTCGTTGTATTCTTAAAAATCTAAAGTATATTTTGCTGCTTTTAAAAAGTCACTGCTTGTTGATTTCTCATGGAATAATAATTTCTATTTTTTTTGTTTTAGGCATGTTTATTTAATTATATGCAAAATGTGTTTTGTTCATTTTGACCCACATGTATCTCTGTGTGACTCTGTCTTCCTGTTGGTTTATTTATATGTTTTATTTTATTACCTTACTAGAGGCCCAATGCACAAAATTCATGCAAGAGTAGGCCTTCCTTCCTCTGGCTGCCGGCATCAGCTTCTGTCTGGAACCTGGGACCCAGGCTTCCCCCGCAGCCCTGGCTTCATCTGAAGGACGTCCTGTCTAATTTGCATATTATGCTTTTATTAGTATAGACTAGAGGCTCAGTGAATGAAATTCATGCACTTGGGGGTTCCCTCAGCCCAGCCTGTGCCCTCTTGTAGCATGGGAGCCCTCAGGGGATGTCTGACTGCCAGCTTAGGCCTGCTCCCCATGGGGAATGTGCCTAAGCTGGCAGTTGTACATCCTTAGCACTGCAACAGAGGTGGGAGAGGTTCTTGCCATTGCTGCTGCACTTGCCAGCCATGAGCCTGGCTCAGGGCTTCTGGCTGAGTGGTGCTCCCCCTGTGGTGAGTGTGCATCATAGGAACTGGTCATTCTGCTGTTTGGTCAATTTGCATATTATCCTTTTATTATATAGGATTCTATTTTTAACTATTGATATCTAAAATAGTAACACATTTGAAGTCTCTTATGAACTATAGTTCCTACCTTGATCTGAGTTGTCACTGAGGGACTAAATGACTATACAAATCAAATGTGGAATATTTTCAGGTAACTTCAGATCATGAATTCTGCATTTACGGAGCTAGGAAGTCATCACTCCAGCCTAAAAAGTAAAAGCCTGAACAGAATAAAAATCAACAACTCTTTTTGAATCCATAACAGAATGGAGGAAACAGGGCAATGTGCTACTCCCAAGAATGGAGAGACAGACAAGTTCAGGGAGTTGAGGTTTACCCAAGCAGAGACTCACAAGCAGAAACAACCTTGAAAAACCAGTACCTGGGTAGGAAAACATGAATTATAACTCTTGAAATACTGGATGCTTTAGTGCAGACAAATCTGAGTTAAAAACTGTAGGAGGACTCACGATAGTATGAGATTTGCATCCAGGTTGTTATTCAGCCATGAAAAAAGAAAATCCTGCTATTTGTAACAACATGGGTGGACCTTGAGAACATGATATCACGTATATATGGAATCTAAAATAAAAGTAAAATTCATATAAACAGAGAGTATAAAAGTGGTTGCCAGGGTTTGGGGAAAACAGGAAGAGATTGCTATCCTATATAATAAAAGCCCAATATTCTAAGTGTTTGGTGGTCTGGTCATCCATTCAACCAATCAAAGCATAATATGCTAATGATATGCTAAGGCCTTTCAACTGCTCTCTATGGTGTGCACTGACCACCAGGGTGCAGATGCTCTAACAAGTAGGTTATGATGCTGCTGGGGTATGGCCAATAGGGACTGAGCATGCCCTAGAGCCCTCCCGTAGTCCCTCCTGACTGACCAACTTCCTGTGTCCCTTTCCGACCCCAATTGTGCACTGGTGGGGTCCCCCGGCCTGAACTGCACCCTCTCACAATCTGGGCTGAGGAACTCCCCCCCCCCCCGCCCCCGAATGCACGGATTTTGTGCACCGGGCGTCTAGTTCACCTATAAGATGAATAGGTCTGAGGATCTAATGTAAAACTTGGTAACTGTAGTTGATAACCCTTTATTGCAGATAAAATTTGCTAAAAATATATAACTTAAATTTCCTCACTAATATATAGTCATGGGTGTGTTAACTAAATGGAGGGAATCCTTTCACATTGTATAACTATATCAAATAATCACAATGTATATTTAAATATCTTATAATTCTACCTTAATAAAGCTTATTTTTTTAAACAAAGAACAGGTTGAATCAAAAGTAAGCCTAAGAAAATAAACAGTAGAAATTAAGCAGAAATCAATGAAATTGAAAAGAAGAAATTATTAGAGATCATCAACAACACCAAAAGTAGTTCTATGAAATATAACTAAAATTGAAAGCCTAAAGCTGGACTAAGAAAAATAAAAAGAGAGAAAACACAGATTACTAATATCAGAAATAAAAGAGAGACTATCACTGCAGATCCGATGGAAATTAAATTAATAGTAACAGAATGTTATGAGTAACTCTGTGCCCACAAATTTTATTACCTAGATGAAATGAACCAGTTTCCTGAAAGACATGAGTTATCAGAATTCACATAAGGAAGAATGATACATTATCCAAATAAGTCTATATCTATTAAAGAAATTTAATTAAAGTTAATCACCTTCCAAACAAGAAATTGCTAGTCCCAGACAGGATCACTGGTAAATTCCACCAAACATTTAAGGAAGAAGTTATATCAATTCTTTACAATATCTTTCAGAAGATGGAAGCAGAAGGAATAATTATTAACTCATCCTATGAGGATAACATTACCTTAATACCAAAACTAGACAAAGGCATTATAATAAAAGAAGCTATAGATTAATATTTTTCATAAACAGAAATGCAATAAAAGATTTGAAAATTCTCAATAAAATATTTTCAAATTTAATCAAACAACGCATAATAATAAATAAATAAATATTATAAGAAAGTGGGATTTATCCCAGCTTTGTAATAGTGGTCCACATTCAAAAATCAATTAATGTAATCCATAATATTAACAGACTAAGAAAGAAAAATCACACAATCATATAAATATATGTAGGAAAAACATTGTGAAGATAAAATTTCTCCTTATTTTGATCTGTAGTTTCCATACAATTCTAATCAAAATCCCAGAAAATTATTTTTTATACAAACTTATTCTACAATTTATATGAAGAAACAAATAACTCAGAATAGCTAACACATTTAAGAAAAAGTTGGAGTACTGAGGTTACTTAACTTCAAGACTTACTATAAAACTATAGCAATCATGAGAGGATGTTGTTGGCAAAACAATAGACAAATAGATCAAAGGAACAGCATAGAGATCCCAGTAACAAATCCCATAAATATAGTCAACTGATCTTTAACAAAGGAACAAAGGAAATACAATAAAAGTAAGATAGTCTTCACAATAAATGGTGCTAGAACAACTGAATAGCTACATAGAAAATTAAATCTGGACATGGATCTTACATCTGCCACAGAAATTATCTCAAAATGGATCATAAGTTTAAATGTAAAACATAAAACCATAAAACTTCTAGGCAATAACATAGGAGAAAAAGTAGTTTACTTCAATATGTTGATGCCTTTTTATTTATTTTTCTTTAGAATACTTTTTTTGACAAGTGTACATATTTAGGAACATCTTAAAGGGTGCTATAATTTAAAAAACCTTTACAGAGCACTATTTCATGAGCACGTTATTTTTAATACAGTTTATATTCAATATTATTTTGTATTTGATTCAGGTGTAGAGCATTTGATCAGACAATCATATACTTTATGAACTGCCCCCCAGTATATATATATTACCTGCCTGGCACTATGAATAGTTATTACAATAATATTGACTATCTTCCCTAAGTTATAATTTATGTCCCTGTTACTATTTTGCACTACAAATTTGTACTTCTTAATCCCTTCAACTTTTTCAAGCAGTTACCCAACTCCTCTACCCTCTAACAATCATCAGTCTGTTCTCTGTATCTATGAGCCTGTTTCAAATTTGTTTATTTTGTTCTTTATATTCCACATGTAAGTGAAATAATATGGCATTTGTCTTTCTGACTAACTTATTTTACTTAGCATAATACTTTTAAATACAACACCAAAGCTGCAATACATGGGTGAAATAATTGATAAGCTGGACTCAAAAACTTCCACTCTTCAAAAGACAATGCCAAGAGAGTTGTAAGACAAGCCCCAGACTGGAAGAAAATATTTGCAAAAGATGCATCTGATAAAGGACCCTTACCTAAAATATGCAAAGAACCCTTAAGACTCACCAATAAGAACACAAAGAACCTGATTACTAAATATGCTGAAGATTTAACAGTGTGTTGCCTTGAAACCTGGAAAGTTCCCTGGGTGAAATCCAAAATTGGCCCCAATACACGGTGGGTAAGGAAAGATGGAAGAAAAAGCCAGATTATTCTAGTTTGGCAGCTGACAGTCTTAATGAGCAAGGAAATTTACATAACAGGCACGTGTTGAGTGATTGAAAGTGAGTAGATCTCTCACCTGCTAGAATCTTAAGAATTTACATAGAGGACTTAAGCGGATTCAGTCACTGTACAATCCAGATGATTTCAATAACACATTACTCTTTCAAGGCCACATCCTTGAAGCAATTCCTGGTTTGGAAACAGTGGGTGGAACATACATTCCAAGGACAGGGAAGGGGATAAGGGTTCATAATTTCCTAGCTCCATTAAATGGTCATGTCCTCTTGATGACCGTCTTCAACACAAATGCTTCACCAAAGAAGATATTGTAGTGTTTTTGGAGAGATAAGATAAGAAATATTTCATGACATTTCTACAAATGGGCACAAGATTGTCAAGAGATTAAAAATCACTCTATAATAAATAACCCAATGTAAGCATCCAGCCAAACTCTCAAATCCATCTGGTAAAGTTTAGATACCATCTTAAATTTATCTAAATCTACTTACCACTAAAGTAATGCTTGCAATAATGCAAGGTAATTCTGCCTTAACTATGCTTCTCTATATATGCACATATCTTAAATGCTGTTTATTAGTGCTAATTTGTATATAATGTACATATATATCTCTTTGAAAGTCACATTTTATTCTACATCATATAATATCTGTGTGACAGTGATATTTTGGTTTCGAATTCTCCAGAGATTGCATAATAGTGGAAAACAAATGATCAAAGCAATTAAAATGTTTTTATACCTGCAGGAGCTAGAAATCTGTGATTTTGAAATTAATTATTAGTTTCAATACCTAAAATATAGACAGTGCTACAGGTACTCAATCAAGCTGTTAGCATGTCCTCTTTTGAAACCTAAGGAAATACATTTTGTCAAAAGTGTATCTTACTATGTGAAGCTATCAGATTTATTAGACTTCAATAAAAAAATGTAAAGCAGCAAAGTTGATTAGACGATTCTCCCCTCTTGATAATAACAGTACAAATCTAATTGCTACATACTAAAAACTCAAATACTGCTGCTTTTCAGAATGTATTTAATATTCTTTAAAGCCATCTGTTAATTATTTAGTTTGAAAAACATGTTTAATGCTGAAAAAGTTTAAACTTCTACATAAACTTTAAACATTGTAGATATGGGGGTTGGAATATTAAAATTACATGTTATCTCTTTGTGACATAATTTTGATAATTCCCCATATGATTTTAGGTTATGCGACCTGGATCTAGCCAGATTGGTGCTCTAGCCTGGTTCTCCCAGGTGCCTTAGGAGACACATTTTAAGGGACATAAATCTGACATTATGGTAGGTATTTGTAAATATGACTTCTCTAGCCCTTTGATATTGTGCTAATTTTAAAAAAGAGTCACCAAATTAACATTTTAACAGAAGCATTTTAACAAATTACATCCGAGTTTGATTTCAGCATTCCGACTAGGCTTCAATCTTTCTTTACTCAGGCCTTTCCATCATATCAAAACCAAATCAGAGACAGAAATTTGGAGCTTTCTTGAAATTCACATAAACATAAGCACTCTTTCTCAGCCTCTTCCAGTATGCTAAAATATCTGGGATTTCTAAAATTAATATTTAGAAGTCTTTAGACAACATTTATTTCTCCATTTTGTGTCAAGTAATAGTTTTATCTGCAGATTGCATTGTAAAACACTCAACATTCCCCATAGGGAACAAAATGCTATTAGCTTAAAGAATCTATAATAATAAAAGCATAATATTCTACTTAGACTGGACAGCCGAACAACCTTCTGGACGCCCTTCCAGACAACCTTCCAGATGAAGCAGGGGCTGGCTGCAAGGGCTGAGCCCCTTGCATGAATTTCATGCATCAGGCCTCTAGTTTATATAATGAAAACCTAAGTGACCTTTATGGCGGAATGACCAGAATGACCGGTTGCTATGATGTGCGTTGACCACCAAGGGGCAGACGCTCAATACAGGAGCTGCCCCTGGTTGTCAGTGTGCTTCCACAGGGGGAGCGCCACTCAGCCAGAAACCAGGCTCATGGCTGGAGAGTGCAGCAGTGGTAGCAGGAGCCTCTCCTGCCTCCACGGCAGTGTTAAGGAGCTGCCAGCCAAGTGGTAAGGAGCAGTGAGTAGGCAGGCGGTAAGGAGTGAGGGGTCCTGAACTGTGAGAGGGCGCAGGCTGGGCTGAAGGAGCCCCCCTCCAGTGAACAAATTTCTTGCACCAGGCCTCTAGTAATTTTAATAAAGAGCATTAAGGTGTAATGAAAAGAGCACTGCTCCTGTCATTAGACAAGTTGAAAGCTAGCATTGGTATGTCTATTTAATGGGTGATCTCTCAAAAAATGTTTTTTGACATAAATATATAACAGTATTATGTGCCAAACTTTCTGTATAGGTGCTGATGATTCTTCAGAAAAAGAAATAAATCCTAGCATTCAATGAGTTTACATCTAGTAATAAAATAGATAGATGTCTAGATTCATAGATATTTGAATTCAAAGATATTATCAATATATACTGAGGACCTCTAGGATATGAAAGGAAATATACATTCTTTTTGCTGGATTTTTACTAATCAAATCATTCTTAACACTTTAGAGTCATATTGAACTTCCTATTTCAAATGCTGAGATACACAAAGCAGAACTATTGTCTCCAGGTTTGCTGTTGTGTAGCCCACAAAGCATTGACCTTTTTTTCCTGTCACATTGCATTTCAGCCAGACACCTGATTTGTTAGCTACCTTAGGATCCTTTTTGACATTGTAACCTATTCATTTTCTTTTATCCTTTGAGTCCCTACCTTTTAGAATTACTTGCTATAAAAGTTGTATTTGTTACAGAGCAATGGTTAGCAATCATTTTGTGTAGAAGCCACTATTAGGACTTGGATATCTTTTAAGGATTGAATTGTATCATTATATTGTAGTTGGAATTATAGTTTTTTTACATGGCATAGATCTTAAAGATCACTGAGTACTATCCTATAATTTCATAGTGTTTAACCATCTAACACAAGGTCACATAGGTACTGGTAGCAGAGATGGAACACTGTGCAGAATCCAAAGCTCTTTATACTTTTTTCCTGTCTACAAAACCCTCATTTTTATGCATTAACAATGTTCCTCCTTACTTCTTTCTCCCTGTTCCTGAGTTTAACCATAACAATGTATTGCTTTGGCAAAGCTTGTAATGCATTCTAACCGTATTTACCCCCACTATTATTTTCTGTCAAAATTACATTCTCTAAAGAAAATCACATGCTTTTAAAAAATTAAGTAAGCATTCAGACATTTTATTAGAATTAGGTATAGAGGAATCTCAATTTATTTTAGATGAACAAGAAAGAGTCTGGCGAAAGTAAATTTCCTAAAGAACAGCAAAAATGACCACAAGATTTATAAACTATTTTAGGAAGGTCATAGCTGACACTCTCAGATATTGTTTTATTTTAACTCACACCAAGAAGTAGCTGAACTTAACACAGGACAATAAAAATACGTGTTTAAAGTGCCTAGAAACTATATAAATAATGATTTTTTTTTTTTGCTTTACAATATTTCAGGACAACCCTGAAAATTTAAAAGAGGTTTTGTTATTTCTCCAAATATAATTAAATAAAATATTTTCATTCACAAGTATATCAGTAAAATCTTAAAAGTAATAATAATATTTAAGTCTTGGTGCAATCTTGCTCAACAGTAAAGCTTAGTTGATAAATTTTTGTTGTTGTTATTTTATTTTACTTTCAAATACAAATTATTGCTTGGTAGGTGCTGATTTAGAATATCTTTTGCCCTTTTTAGCATCCTTATATGTTCAAATGTAAACATATAGTCTGTTTCTCTACAGCAATCAAGATTTTGAGACATACTGAAAGCAACAAATTAACAAACAAAACAAAAACAAACACTCATTGACTCAGACAACAGTATGGTGGTTACCAGAAGGAACAGTGTGTGTGGATTAGTGAAGGGAAGAGGGGCACGGGTGTATGGTGACAGAAGAAGTTTTGACTTTGGGTGGTGGGTACACAATACAATATACAAATGATATAGCATAGAACTGCATACTTGAAACCTATATACTCTTATTAGCCAATGTCACCCCAACACATTTAATAAAAGTAGAAAAAATAATTCTAGACACAATAGGAACTTTGACAACCATAGATTAATTTAGACATTTTCTGATGGACAAGCTGAGGCTCTAAGGGATTAAGTAACTACTGCAGCTCTGTGAACTCCATTAGGGTAGGGGGTAATTTTATCTTATTTCTCAATGTTTTGCTGTGGAACCACACCAGGTCCTCAGATAGTTAAGGGCTGTGGGAGCACAGCGGACTTGCTATCAATACACCAGAATGCCCAAAGGCCGCTCTGGGCATGTGCCTAAACCAGCCGTGGGCAAACTACGGCCCGCGGGCCGGATCCGGCCCGTTTGGCTGTTCTATCCGGCCCGCGGAGCCGAAAGAGCGGAGGGTTCTCTTGCTCTCCCCTCCGCTCCTTCACCAGCAGCAGTGTTAACATGGCAACGTCGGGAAACACAGCCGCAGCTCCTTCTTCTGAGTCCAGTTTAAGAACCCATTGTGGCGCTTGAGTCAAAAAGTTTGCCCACCCCTGGAAACGGAACATTCAAGGACTCTGAGTCTGGGAATCCTAATCAGACCAAGATACCATGAGTGGCTGCAAGGACACACAGTACAATGTGCCCTTCAGTCGCCAGTATGATTGATGTAACTACTGGCACGAAGCCTTCTTTGTCTAAATGGTATAAAAGTAGGTTACTGACCAATCTAGTCAGCTGAGGTGGGCGTGAGTAAAAGCTGGAGTGTGGAGACAGAGCAGCTAGGATGGAGTGTGTGAAGAAGTCTGCTAGAGAGGGCAGCTGGGCAGGATAGCCAGGAGAAGCTGCTGAGCCAGAGAGCTCAGGTACCGCTATGATGTGAGACAGTGAGGCTAGGAGGCAGCGTATGACTGCTCAGATACTAGCTGTGGGTACAGAGACTGATGCTATTTTATGGGAAAGATATATGTTCATCAGCCCAGGTCTGGCTGCCTGCCCGTATGGGCTTTGCTGTGAGGATGTCTTCTCTGATGGCCACTGGCTTCTGCAATAGACTCATTCTTATACACACACAACCTTTCATGGCTTCTCCATCTAAGACCCGGCTTCCTAGGAGGCCCGGCCCCAGGCAGGGGGGCTCGGACCCCACACCTGTTACTAGTGAGCAGAGGATGAAGGAGGAAGTTGGACTAAGTTCCCAACAGTTGTACAGTGGGCAGGGTTCAAGCAAGAACCAGCCCTGGCATAGTCAAATGGGAGAATGCAAAAGAATACATGGACTCAGAACAACTAAGAGCACCAGAGCTTGTGCAAGGCTCTGGCCGCGCTCTGACACTTGCCTAAAATAGAACAAATCCCCATTAAACGTTTGTAGCATGATCCAGTGATTTAGTGAATGAGTGACACCATACACTAAACTCTATACAACTAAAGAAAGGAAGTACTTTACTAGTTCACAAAGAGCATAACAGCAATACTGCTTATGCTTTGTATCTGTTTGAGATTTTTAGAAATTTAAACTTAAAACTCTGCATCCAGAAGAAATTAATCAAGAATTAGGATAATAAACTAAGGCAGTTTTCTAATTTCTTTGTGATTCACTATATGCTCTGTAGTTGTTTTATTTAAAAAAAATACTGTTAATTCTTATGCTACCACAACAGCCAAATATAAATATTGTACAAAGTGGTTTTTTAATACATATAAATTATTTTGAAATTTTTCATCCATCTGCATCACTGCTATACTCGTTGAAATAGATTTTTGAGGCATTGATTCTGTAGAATTGGTCAATCTACAGAAGACTGATATAGTCAATCTAACTCAATTTACTTCTAAAACAGAACGAAAAAATAATTAGGTAGAAAATGACAGTGTTTGCCATATCACTTGACTGTGAATTCAGTTCCATTAACATAATCACAAAAATGAGAGGATATAAAGATATAAATAAGTAGAAATAAGTGCCATAGAAATCACATATATATATATATATATATATATATATATATATATATATATATATAGCCAGCGACTCTATTATCTATTTACCTATCTTTTTGTGTTCAGTGGCAACAAGTAATGAATATACTATGCCTGTGTATATGTGTATGTCATTTGCTCTCAAATGAGATACAGGAGAGATGGAGTTGTGTGACAATGATGTCTCTCTATACTGAATATTTAGAAATATTATTTTTGAAATGTGACTATGCATTCTATATTAATGTATGTGCATATATTTTCCCTTTGACTAGGGGAACATCTTTATCAGAAGGGCATTTATATTAAAATGTTTTTTTAAAAAACATTGTTTTGCAATTATGACATTTTATGTAAATTGTAAATTGTATTTCAGAATATCTGAGTTTTGTAACATCACAGATATAAATAAACCTTGGAATATTTTGGTTTCATTATTTGAATAATTCAATTTTTAGATTAACTCACAGATCCCAATGAAACATCATCTTATTTGTGGACAACACAATTCTTCTTCAGATCTTTTTTTTATTTAGACTAATTTATACTAACCTTTTAAACATTTAGTCCCAGGTTAATGTGTGCTTGAATAATTTTTGTTTTGTTTTTTGATCTAGAGCATAGCCCTATACAATTTTTTAAAAATTATATTTGAAAGTTTTTTTGTATTATTTTATTATGTGTTAGCCTCAGTGATTTTAATGAGTCTATTTTTCATCATATTACTTCATATTCTCTTTAATTGTGTCAATTTTTCCATTTCTATTTTCTTTAGTTGTTCTCCTCACATCTTATATTTATGAATTTAAATTTATTTACACAGAAGTATGACTTAAAACTGATGGAAAATCAGCAGAAATCTTAGAAAGGCCAGAAAAAACTCAAAGCAAGTCAAATTAAACTTATCAGCAGGAAACGATTTCACACACCTTTTCCATTCAATGGCCACTTTTGTAATTCAAACTTCCACTTAGAATTAAAAGCAATTATGATTAAAGGCTTCCAATTTTGATTTTTCATTAAAGTGTAGCAATGTTAGACTGTTAATGCTACAAAGATAAATTTGTTTAAGAGTGTACAGTTGGGGATTTAAATAAAATGTGGTTATTTAAAACCCTCTTAATTTATGTTCCGACACTCCTGCTGTTAGAACCTGTTTCAGAACTTAATTATCTTGATAACTATTGTAAAATTCTGTGACAAATTACCTTAGGAAATATAAGAACATAATTTAGGACAAAAAGGTTTTAAATTAACTATTTTCTACTCAATGAAGTTCTATCAGGCAACCTTTATTTTATAACTGAATATTGATTGAGAGAGAAATAGAAAAATTGCAAGAATTTTCATTCATTTTTGAAAAAAAAGTTGTATTCTTCACATTTCATGTGAATCAACAAATCATACAGCACCATCTGAAAACATGAGGCATTGCTCTTTTCAAGATTTGCTGTTTTACATGAAATTTGAATTTATTTATTCATTAAAGCTCAAAAAGAATGCAGGTCTTATAGCTTGCTTGCTGGTCATGTGATTGATATATTTCTAAAAATTACTGCTGTGAAATGTACATTGTGTGTCATATATCAAAAATATACTGTATCAATTTATCTCTATGAAATCTGTGTGCATGTGTGAATATATGCAATGTTTGGCAGTAATATATATTTTGAATCTTGCAATTGCTATGCATATACATGTACACATGCCAAAGGTGTTACATTATCCCTTCAGTAGAAATTGCATGTGACCCATGAAAGTATTCACTCTTTGCATTTCAAAAAAATTATTTTATAATTTATCTTTATTGTTGAAAGTATTACAGATGTTGTCTTTGTTTGTGTGTTTTTTCCCCAGTGACCCCCTCCACCCCGTACCCACCACTTCGCCTTTCTATTGGTACTGACTTATACAAGCAGAGTTAAGAAAAACCCTTTGTGTGCAGAAGGTGATGTCTACTATCTCACTAAACATGTAGCTCTAATTACCATGGATAACTACCCTACTAGATGATAAATTTCTTAACATCAATAACAGAATGCTTCTCATGCTTATATCCTTAGCACCTAGCACAATGTCAGACATTGACATATAGTGGATCCAAAATTACGTTTAAGCCCTGAGTGCATAAAAAAGTAGAAGTCTGTCATCCTTGAGATTGTACCATGATGAAACTCAGTTCCCCGGATGCATTTCTACCAACAGTGCTGCGGACAGTTTTTTTCTCCAGGGGAATATGGGAGACTCGGAATATGGGAGACCTTGGTCTTTGGGATTCTTGTTCAACTATTTAGCTTTGCAAACAAAGGTTTTTAAATGACTCCCCCCCTTTTTTCCCCAGAAGTTTATCAGCCTCCTGGGATAATTCTCTCAGGAACTCGCTTGCTGTTACTGAACTTATCCTTCCTCCCCCTGCTCCTGGGAAACAAAGGAGTTATGTGCAGTCTTTGTAACTAACCCCTTTTCACTGGCTCATCATCTGTGTCCAAGGCAGATGATTTTAGTTTTATTGGTACTTTCTATTTTCCATCTGTACCTGGTTGTACTTTATTTCATTTCACCCTGAACAGTTGAATTTCAACCAATACACTTAAAGGCATGTTTTAAAAGTTTCCTGCATATTTTGAAATTGGGTCTTCCAAATTAATCAATGCAATGAAAAGTGGACTAAACTTCATAGGATGTTCTTCTCATCAAGAAAATAATTATCCACCAACCTTTGATATCTTAATGCTCACTCTTAAAAGGTAGATCTGTTATTTATAGTATTTTAAAGTTACCTTTTGGTTTATCTTTCTCTTTGATTGTGTAGTTACAAAAATGATGAGATTAAGAAAATATCTTCTTTTTAAAAAATTTTTAACATCCTTAACCAAGACTATGTTTACTGATTTTAGAAAGAGGAAGGGAGAGAGAGAGAGATGGGGACTGAACCATCAAACTTTTGGTGTATGGGATGACACTCCAACTAACTGAGCCACCTGGCTAAGGCAAGAAAATATCTTCTTAAACTATTTATTCCATTTGAAGTAATTAGAATTATACTATAAATATTCCGAATGTGTTAGTTTATTTTTTCTTCTCTGATTTGCTTTCTTTCATTCACCTAATCATTATATATGAAAGAAATGATAAACACCATATTTTTTTATGCACATAATTTATTTAGTACTTTAAATTTACTATGAGCTTTAATGTATATTTTATTTAATCCTCATAGCTGCCCAGAGAAATACATAGAGCGTATGACTAAAATTACACTGGAGGAAAACTGATGCTCAGAGAGAGGCAAAACTTGGCTATGTTGAGGTGCCAAAGCTTGATCTCTCATCTCACATCTAGCAACTTTTTCATCTACCTCTTAATATAGCCGCCACCTGATCCTTTTATTTCCTTCATTTATCCAGCGTCATTTCTAAAGAGTATTGCCACCAAATGTACATTGTATGTCATATGTCAAAAATATACTGTGCTAATTTACCCATATTAAGTCTGTGTGCATGTGTGAGTATATATAATATTTGGCAGTAATATGAGTTTTAAATTTTACAATTGCTATACAATAATGAACTGTTGGTGAACAAAAACTTCACATGAATGATTTACCATTTATGCTTTCAGAAAGTTTAGTGGGTATTTGACCAACTCCTTGGATCAATCTCATACCATGGTAAAGATTGATGCTAGGATCTTTTCATTGTGATGCTAATTAATTTCTGCCTAGCTTCTACCATTCTCATATATCTTCCTAAAGTAATCAATCATCATGCTAAGGCAAGGGGAATTCAATCCATCACTCCTGGATTTTGATAGAGGGCTTATGGGGAATGCAAGTCATCTCCCAAGCAGTAATCAAGCAGCTGTGATACATGCCACTTTACGCTTATATCATCATATAATAGATGGCTTTCCTTTCATGGAAACTTGCCTTAAAAATTTCAGACAGATGGACTCTCATGCAAAGGTTTCATTTTGTGGAATTTAAGGCTGTGAACTAGTTATTGACAAATACTAGATCATCAGTTCCAGTTGAAGACACAGCCTAATAAGTAGAACATTGGCACTAATCCTTATTTAATCAGCCTTAAAATGGTAATTTCAAATTGATGAGGGCACAGGGAATAGATTTTGCTCTCATAAAGTGCTTCTAAAAATACCAATAATGTGTGTATACAACCCAAGGATGAAATTAAAGAGACCCCCGAATGTATAATAAGATGAATAAACTCTAAAGAGCATGTTGCCCTAACTGGTTTGGCTCAGTGGATAGAGTGTCAGCCTGTGGACTGCCGGGTCCGAGGTTTGATTCCACTCAAGGGCATGCACCTTGGTTGCAGGCACATCCCCAGTAGGAAGTGTGCAGGAGGCAGCTGATAGATGTTTCTCTCTCATCGATGTTTCTAACTCTCAATCCCTCTCCCTTCCTCTTTGTAAAAATTCAATAAAATATATTTTAAAAATAATAAAAAATGAAGAGCATGCCAAAAGTATGACTGAACGACCTTATGAAAACAGAGAGACAAATTCTTTCTGGTCCCTCCAGTAACACATATTCATATTTACGTATAGTTTTGAAATGTAGTCCATGGAACAAATATTCATATGATTGAAAGAGAAGGGTTTTAACATGAGAGGATGTGTATCATTAAGAACTTTTCTCATTTCTGAATGCAGGGAATTCATACAGGGAACAAGTTCTAATTTTGAAAGGGATTTTAGAACTCTTTGGGTGCAAACCAAGTATTTGCTAGAAGTAGGGCAAGTGAACTTAAGTTGTGCAGATAGTGAGCTCCTAGGCAAAGATTAGAACCCAGACCTCCAGTTGCTCTGTGTTTTTTGTTCTTGTACTACCTCTGTAACAACAGACCCATGAAGAAAGTATTGGCTTCTATCTGTCCCATAAGGAACCATAGTCCAATCGTTTTTATGTCAGCTTTAGCACTTCCAGTTTCTGATGCACAAAATGTGTTTAGCGTAGCTTTCCAACTTCTCTATCCTTCCTGTGATGAGTCATCCAGGACATGTCATTCTACTCTCTTTAACGTATTGCTAGACTTTATTTCAGTAAAATATCTATGCACAACATATGACCACCTCATGTGTGTTAACAGGGAAACTTTCCTGCATAACAAACCTCAAAGATAAAGTTTCATGGCCTCAGAATGAATCTATTTTGTGAAATTTTAACAGTTAGAAATAATTGGACCAGAAACTCTGTGAAGCAGCCATACCTTTCACTCTGTGCATCAGACCCCTTTATACAGGTGGCTATTTCTTAGGCACTATAGAAAATTTGACTTCAATAATAATGGCAGCAGCAACTATACATAACTAATATAGACTGAACATGGTACTAGGAGATTTTCATATTATCAACATATTCTTGTTGCATACTCTTTTAAATTCCTGCTTTAGATATGAGGGAAGTATGGATAATTTAAATAACTCCCAGAGTGTCTTAAAGCTAGCATCAAAATAGAAATTGAACTCTCATCTACCTGATCTAAAAGTTACCTCCCAATGATCCTAATATACTATTTACTACCCCACACTCCCTTCCCTATGCTAGAATTGTTTATGTCACGCTGGCTACCTGTCTTTACATTTCCCATTTCTCAATGACTGGAACCTAATGTATTCATAGAAAAATTCTAGAGCCCACAGCTTAATTTTTATAGAATTATGAATTTAACATATCCCACTTTTGAATTAATATAGGATAAATACATATGTATATTGGAATGTTGAGACATTTATTAAAATTTTGTGGACAAGTATCACACTGAACTCTGTGACTTAACAGAATTAAACGTTTAGTTTTCTTATATAATAAATACATAAATTAAAACTATATAATATATAATATACTTGTTTCATAGCTGACATCCATGTGTAGTAGAGGTTTGTATAGTTTATAATATTTTGGGGCACCTACTTCTAGCCAGTGTCTTAAATGATATGAGACATAAAAATAAACAAAGTCTGAAGGAGATTAGTATATCTACAATATGAAGCAGATTCGGGCAAAGTCTCTTGAGAGTATTGTAGGGTGCTACAGGCAATCAGAGGATGGGGATACACATTTCTTACTGTGTTGGTCAATAAAGACTTTAAGAAAGAGTCCATATCTGAGATATACCTTAATGTAGGAGTATGTAGAAAGAGATAAAGTGAAAGAACTGATTTCAACCAGGTACAAGGTGTCAGGTGAAAATTGAAGGAAATATGAAACATCTTGGTTTTATTGCCTATCTTTGGGAAATAGTATATATATAAATTAAAAAACAAGATTGAATATGCAATTGGAAGTTGAGAATATTAAAGAGATTTGAGTGTGGAAATGGTATTTTTAAAATTTTAGCAATGAGAAATTTCAGTGACTGAATAGGAGAGAGATTAAAGATGGAGCAGTCAATAAGAAAGCTGATAGCAGAAGCAACTTTACACATATTGTTTTAGTTATTTGTTCAACATCTCTAAAAATCAGGTATTAACATTTTTACAAGTAAAATCATTGATAATCAGAGAAATTAGATAGCTTGCCCAAGGTCATAAGATTTTTTAAATGGAGGAAGTTTTTCAAGAGATATATAAAATGATAGGTGATTAATATTTGATGATTAAAGGGACATTGGTAAGCAATTTCTTTATAGGGGTGAATATTTAAGACAACAAATAATGAAAAAGTGAAATTCCATTTTCATAAATGAATAAATACATAAAATCTATAATTAAAATGTCACATAGTAAGCTAAAGAATTGTTGTGTGTTCATGAACACACTATGGAAATGGGTGATTTGATCATGAGGGTGTGGGAAGGAGAAAATAGAATTAACTAAGCAAATATCACAAGTAAAGTCAAAGGTGGTGAAATATTAAGGAGATCCTTATAAAATTTAGACATGAAAGTTAACAAAACTGAAGAAACTATACATTTATTTGAAATGAATCCTCTCAATTCATAAACATATAATTAAATTGTTTAAGTGACATACAATGCAGTTATTCTAGCCACTACAGGTAAAGTTTTCTACAACTACCTAATATTTCAATGGTCTATTATATTTTTAAACTATGTGGCACTTAATGATTCTGCTCATATGTTAACCAACCAATTTTAGTTCACAGCTTTTGTTTGCCACCAATTGTCTGATAAAACCTTATTTTAAAAATAATATTTATATTTTTTTTAAAAACTGTATACCCATGTTACAAGGTATTGTATTTTCAATAAATATATCAGACTTGAAAGGAAATTATCTTGAATAGGACCACCTATTCATTAAGTCACTTTAGGATAGATTTATCACATACCATCACACTGTCAGCTCTGAATTTCTGAATTCAGTGATATTATACTGAATAACCAGAATAAAAAAGGTTTGAATTTTGTTTGCATTTTATTTATTTAAACTATGTGGGACACATTAAGGACAATATTAACTGGCTTTTAAAACTTCAGTAGTGACAAATAAGCAATTAGAATGGCTAGATTTTGTTAATTCAGGGCAGACACCAATAAATGGCATTGCAAAATACATGGGCCAAAGAATCCAAACATACCAGGTATGCCAGCATAAAAAGTAAATGTAATTCAGTTGTAGGTGATTATTTAAGAATCTTTGAGGATTCTTTTATGCTGACCAAACTAATTATACACTGTAGAGTATCTTTAGGATAAGTGATGCTCTAGGTTATCACAAAGATTTCTCTTGTCCTGTTGTGTTGTTACTAGTTAAATTTAATTTGCAGTAACTTTAGAGTAAGTAATAATATAGTAAACAAAAAAATCCCAAAGGAGAGGGAAAAATATCATGAGAGGAATGTACTTTAAAGCTTTCTTGGTTTGCTTTAACTTCTCTTAGCATGCTTGAGTTTGAAAATAAGTAAAACTGAAGTTAAATCAATTCTATATTTTCATGTCTATTTTTCCAAATAAGTATTTAGCATATTCATATGCTTCTTTTATTTTTTATTGAAGTATAATTGGCATACAATATCCTATTAGTTTCAGGTATACATCATTATATATATATATATATATATATATATATATATATATATATATATATGACAATATATATATTGCAAAATGGTCACGACTATAAGTCTAGTTACCAACTGCCACCATACAAAGTCATTACAGTATTATCAACTATATTCCCTACAAAAGGCCCAGTGCACAAAAATTTGTGCACTTGGGGGGGTCCCTCAGCCCAGCCTGTGCCTTCTTGCAGTCTGGGACCCCTCGGGGGATGACCACCTACTGGCTTAGACCCGCTCCCCAGGAGACCAGGCCTAAGCTGGCAATCAGACATCTCTCTCGCAGCCAGGGAGCCCTCAGGGGATGTCCACTTGCCTATGGGGAGCAGGCCTAAGCTGTAGTCAGACATCCTTAGCACTGCTGAGGAGGCAGGATGAGGCTTCCACCTCCAATGCTGTACTGGCACCCATCAGCCTGGCTTGTGGCTGAGCAGAGCTCCCCCTGTGGGAGTGCATTGACCACCAGAGGGCAGCTTCTGCATTGAACGTCTGCCTCCTGGTGGTCAGTGTGTGTCATAGTGACCAGTCATTCCCAGTCTTTCTGCTGTTAGAGTCAATTTGCTTATTACCCTTTTATTATATAGGATAGAGGCCTCATGCATGGGTGTGGGGGGGTGGCTGGTTTGCCCTAAAGGGTGTCCCAGATCAGGGTGGGGGTCTCGCTTGGGTGCCTGGCCAGCCTGGCTGAGGGGCTGAGGGCCGTTTTCAGGCTGGCCAAACTCCCTTCAGGGTGGGGGGTCCTGCTGGGGTGCCTGGCCAGTCTGGGTGAGGGTTTGATGGCTATTTGGAGGCTGGCCAACCCCCCCAGCAGGGACCCTCACCCCATGAGGGTGTGGCCATCCTGGGTGAGGGGCTGATGGCTGTTTGCAGGCTGGCCAGGGCCTCCAGCCACCCAAGCTCCCAGTGGAGGCTGGCTGGAAGCAGGTATCTGGGATTTATTTATCTTCTATAATTGAAACTTTGTTGCCTTGAGCAGAGGCCACAGCAGGATAGGGCAGGCGGGAAGCTTGGCTTTCTCCATTGCCGGGGCAACAAAAGCCTCCTGCTTGCTCCAGCTCTGTGGCTGCTCGCCGCCATCCTGATTGGGTTAATTTGCATATAGTTGCTCTGGTGGGCATGGCTTTGCATGTTTCTCTTTTATTAGATTAGATGCTGTGCACTACATCCCCATGACATATAACTGAAAGTTTGTATCTCTTAAACACCTTTACCTATTTCTCCTATTTCCCACCTTCAAGTCTCCCCTCTCTGGTAACCACCTGAGTTTCTCTTTCTGATTTATTTAACTTAGCTCTAGGTATCCATCTATGTTGTTTTCATTGATACTGTGTTTCCTAATTTCCACCATGCTTTTACAGTTCTCTCTTTCTCTCAGCCTCTACTTTCCATCTACACTCTAGCAGAATGCCCCATTTTTTACAAACTTGTGTAAGAAGTCCTATTCCTTGCTTACCAAATAGAGAAATTGCTCTAAATTTGCATCAGAGTAATGGATGATTCCCTAA
The DNA here is from genome assembly GCF_014108235.1 of Myotis myotis. Classification (NCBI taxonomy): domain Eukaryota; kingdom Metazoa; phylum Chordata; class Mammalia; order Chiroptera; family Vespertilionidae; genus Myotis; species Myotis myotis. The sequence continues at coordinate 127,246,139 of NW_023416324.1, forward strand.
CATGCGTTTCATAAAATACCAACTCTCTAAATTTCTATAGCCTGAGAGGCATTGGAGAAATGAAATACATCCGGCTAATCCATAGAAGTGCTCAATAAATATTATTAAATATATGCTGAATAAAAAATATTACATCTAACTTTAGTTGAAATGTCATACTTTGTTCTGTTCTGAAAGCAGAAAGAATAGTACATGATAGATTGAGGCAATAACTCTTAGTATTTTGGGTTACGTTTATTTACCTAATAAGACTCTGAAAAATGAGAAAAAAATATCTTTTCAAAATAATGACTTCCTTGGCTGGGTAGCTCAATTGGTTGTCTTGATACACCAATGTTGCAGGTTTGATTTCTGATCAGGGCACATACAAGGAGCAATCAATGAATGCATAAATAGGTGGAACAACAGATCAATGTTTCTCTCTCTCTCTCTCTCTCTGACCTCTCTCTCTCAAATCCCTGACCTCTCTCTCTCAAATCAATCAATAAATAAATATCAATAAAAATAATTTTTAAACAATGACCAAAATACTTTTGACCTATTCATAATTAAATAAACTAATATTTTATATAATTTGAAAACAAATAATAAGCTATATAATGGAAAAACATATAGGTAGTCCTAGAGCAATATGTTGCTCTCATGGTGGAATTATAAACACAGTCCATCAATAGTTCTTTTACTAAATATATAGAAAGACATGGAAGCTCCTTTTGTCCCTTCTTTGAAATATTAAACAACAGGTTGTTTAAAAAGGGTATAGAATCAATTAGGATAGAAAGATCCTCCGTCAAGTAGAGCCAGTGATGTATAATCACTTCCAGAAATTTCGGAGTAGTGGCAAATGTTCACATTCAAAAATGAACAAATTTTGTGCCTGTTGTATTCTTGCTTGGGATACAGTTGCCAAATGAAAGATAACTCCCTATTCTCAGAGTTTCTGTCTATTGCTAACAATGTGCTGAAAATACATTCAAAGTTAAAGTTATTCTACTCTCTAAACAAACCAGCTCATTTTATAGCTTTAGCTGACACTGTAGTGTTACTGGTGAGGATTCTCGTTCTGGTAGAACTTGGCACAGTGATGGGTACAGTACGGGGGATACGGGAGGGGGCGGGGGGATGGTTTCTCAAGAATAAGTGTCAACTGATTGAGCCAAAATCCCCAAATTTGAATACTAACATTTTTTTTTCCCAATTGCTTATAAAAATCAAAATAACTCTCTTTGAAAAAAGAATGGGAGGATGTATAAACATGTTTTATAATCAAGTCAACTTGGAGATTTTGTCTACATCTCCAAAGCATTGTTCTGTTGTTGTTGTTTTTAATGTTTAGTGAGCATTGCAGGTACAAACTAAGGTTCTAAATGAATAATTATATTTTTCTAATTTTTAAAATACAGTAATTGTAGTGGAGTTTTATTTTTTAGAATGATATTAAAAATAATAGAAGCATCAATCCTAGAGAAAAAAGGGATGTTTTTGTTTTTGTTTTTTTGTTACAAGTGACTAGTGCATGTAAGAAGCTCCAGAATGAATCAACATACATTAGCTGAATAATGTTTGCCATGTATTTCCAAGATACGTTTAATCTCAAACATCTGATTTAATTCCTCCACTATGTTAAAGGTAACATGTATATATTATTTAAAAACTACTGATTGTCTTAAGCAGAACTCAAAGCAGGACTTTCTAATGGACCGAAGTGATCCATCTACTTTGCAGACGTCTGTGTGTATTTATCTCTAGCACAAATGGGCCTTAAAAGACTAACTAAAAGCTATCTTCAACAATATTTTTGTACAAGATCTTTAAATACAAAAGTTTAAGTGGTTCCTATTTTGTAGTTATTTGAATTCAAAATAAGTGTATTTAAATATGTATGCTTATATATAATTAATATTTTTTTCTTTTAGCAGTTTATTTTTTAAAAATTAATCTTTGGAACAATCTATGATGTCATAGAAGTTTACATTAAAGAGATTATATTAATGAAGATAAGGCAGTTGATTAAAATCAAAGCAAAGCAGGTTAATGAGTGAATGTTTTTGATACTTGCAATATACTAAGCACTCTTACAATTGGTTTACATGTATTGATTGACTAAATCATGCAATATGTGATGGAATCTGAGGCACAAGAATATTGAAGAATCATCATCAAGGTCACACAGCTGGAACGAAATAGATTTGAGATTAAACTCAAATAGCATCGCTCCATTGATTGTGCTCTTAACCACTTTGTTAGTGCAACCGATAATAAATGTATGAAGTAAACATGAAAATTATTTTTTTAATTTATAACATGATTTTTAAGGTGAGATACTAAAAATACCAATATAATGAAAGTTTAAAAATGCTTTCAACATGATTATGACTAAGTTTGTGTTTGATTTTCAGTAGAGTCATTTAATAGAGACTATTTTATTTTATTTTTATGTGTGTCACACATCCTCATGAGTGTTAAAACTTGAAATACAGTTATGTAGTCATTTCTCTGGAGAGCAGAGAAATGTGTAACAAGACAGGAGTATAGAAAAATTGGTGGTAACCATTACTCACTTAGGTATTATCAGGTAGTGCTAACCATATAAATCTGAAAGTTTATTTGCTGGCAGATGAAAACTAATTGAATGTAAAGAAAAGAGGTGTGAAGGTTTATAAGTAATCAAAAAGAGTAATGTGAAGGGATTAAGAAAACATGCATTTTTCTTATTAACATGCATTTCATGGTTGACTATAGCAAAAATGGTTTGCTTTGGTAAAATGTTAGAAAGTTTGCCCATTGCTTTGTCATAGGTAACACATTTCTTTTTTTTTTTCAGTGAAAACATATCTTTGTCTTACTGATCATGATAATGATTCTAATGCAGGGGTGGGCAAACTGTTTGACTCGAGGGCCACAATGGGTTCTTAAACTGGACCAGAGGGCCGGAACAAAAGCATGGATGGAGTGTTTGTGTCAACTAATATAAATTCAAAGTAAACATCATGACATAAAAGGGTACGGTCTTTTTATTTCAATAGTTTTATTCATTTCAAACGGGCCGGATCCAGCCCGCGGGCCGTAGTTTGCCCACGGCTGTTCTAATGACATTACTAAAATGTCTCCATTACCTGTAAAATCATTTTTGACAACCTTTCAGAACACTGCCAATAATCTATATATATAAAAGGCTAAGTGACTAGCTGACCAGCCGACTGGCCAGTAGCTATGACTTGCAATGACTGCCAGGGGAAGACGCTCCAACTGGTAGCTATGATGCACACTTATCACCGGGGTGGGGGGGTGGGGGGGGGGGCAGACGCTCAATGCAGGAGCTGCTGAGTGACAGGAACTTTGCAGAATGCTCTCTTGCACTCTGGGACCCCTTGGGGGATGTCGGACTGCCAGTTCCAGCCCGACCCCAGAAGGCCAGGCTGAGGAATCCCTCCTGCTGGAGGGGCCCTGCTCACTCTGCAATGCTATTCGAGCCCCAGTGCCACCCTAGGTGCGGCCAGCTGGCTAGGAACCACAGGAGATTGGCTCCAGGGTGTGTCTGGTCCATCTTGCCCAGTCCCGCCCCACCAGCTACCTTCTAATTTATTTTCAATGTGCATGAGTCCATGCACTGGGCATCTAGTTTATTAATAACAGACCTCAGCACAACACAAAACAAATAATAAAAGCTTTTAATTTATTTAGGACTAATTGAGTTCCTACCTTATAATATAATGTAATAAGAAATACTTAAACAGGTAAAGGTCATCCCTGCCTCAAGATGCGTTAAAAGAAAGTGGAGAAAAAGACCTGTAAACTAGCTCTAATAAATTTCTAAACATGTAGCAGTAGTTTTAAAAGTGGTCCTGAACAACCAAGAAGAAAGCCATTCTGTAGGAGAGTGAAAGGTTGAGGAGGCTTTCATAAAATGGCCATCCCTGAAGTATACCTTGGAAGATGAGTATTAGATTACTAAGGAAAAAGGGCATTCTGGTATGGACAAAAGATCTGATGAGATAAATCGCATGGCCAGTTAGCTATCTTCTTTATAGAATGGATAAATTTGATAATGCAATGGGAAGACAAAAACGGGAGCCTTGGATTCAGAATAAGATGCATTTAGTTGGGAAGCAGGTGGATGTGGCAGCTGCATTTGCATGAAGCCAATAATTGTCTAAGATAAGGTGGGATTGGAGGCAAAGGTTCAAAGTGAAGAGGGCCTTAGTTTGAAGCTACCATGGCCAAAATTAACTGCTCTAGGGCGAAGAAAAAGATTTGAATCCTAACCATTCATGATTATCCAGGGCCAAAAGGAAAAGTGGACAGACTACTTGACTTGATCATTGATTAGGAGCTGCATGCTCATAGAAAATCTCACAAGTCTAGCAAAGAGATCAAGGTTGAGTCACAGGCTGTACTTCAGGAACTTATACATGTGTATATTGATAATATTACAAGACCAAATTGATTTAAAATATTGCTTATTTTATGTAGTTTAGGGGAAATATTTCTCATTGTTGCAGGAAATAATATATAATTGCAACAACAATTACCATTTAGTGATTACTAACTAAGCTCATAGCCATAGTTAGCACTCTTCTATATTATTTTCATTAATTTACATATAATGCAAAACTTGACATATTCAGTTAATTATAGTGCCCGGGTTTCAAATACCATTTCCTTGAAAATAAGAATTTCAAAGTGTTTTCACATTTTAATTTTAAATGTATTTATTGATACTACTATTAATAATGGAAATTGGAACTATAATACTCTAATCCTATGAGTAACATTTGCACATTTTATAAATCATTCAACTGCAGAACTGAAAAAATAACCAATTAGTGAGTTATGTTAGGTTTTTTTTTTTTTTTAAATATATTTTATTGATTTTTTACAGAGAGGAAGGGAGAGAGAGATAGAGAGTTAGAAACATCGATGAGAGAGAAACATCGACCAGCTGCCTCCTGCACATCCCCCACTGGGGATATGCCTGCAACCCAGGTACATGCCCCCGACCGGAATCGAACCCGGGACCCTTCAGTCCGCAGGCCGACGCTCTATCCACTGAGCCAAACCGGTCTCGGCAAGTTTATAATAGAGGTCAGTAGATTTAAGATGTAGTACCATAATGCCAAATTTTAATCATTTTGAAAAAATTAAAATATTACTCATGCTAATCTGGAAACAACTTCCCAATTCAATTTAACTTTGTAACATCATAGGTTTGTTATGAGAGGCATTTATTGAAACATTATAACTATAGGGAAAAGTACAAAAATAGCAGTATTGCTGCACATTTTTATTATTAACTTGATAGTTAAATCTCAATAAGTATATTATTCACATATTGATGTGTATTTACCCTAAAGTAATGGGCATTAGATTGAAATCAAGTATTTTTTTAAGAATCTTAATTTATACTGTGACCAGTCATCGTATTGATTGCATGTTTAAGTACAGAGCTAAGTGATCATGAAGTCTTTTGCTATAAATTACAGACAGGGAATGACAGATTTCACAGATTGGTTGTGGCTTAATGACAAATTTCATAGTTTGAGAAGAAAAAGGATATAAACACACAGAGGAATAAGATTACACTGACTCATGATGTGAAAGTTAATTTCTAATGCACACAGACACATTCATAAATCAAATGTGAGACTGCAAAGAAAATATTAAAGCAGTGAGGAAATAACAATCAATTGTATCTATCCAAACCTAGGTTTTAAAAGGATAGACAGATGTATACAGGATTTTATGTTGAAAATCTGAAACAGAATACCCATTAAATAAAAACATACAACTTAATTAAATGAAATATTACTGAGTAATATATGATATACGATAATATATACATATATATACATATATATATATATATATATATATATATATATATATATATATATATTAAGGGGTTCCTCAAACTTTTTAAACAGGGGGCCAGTTCACTGTCCCTCAGACCATTGGAGGGCCAAACTATAGTTTAAAAAATCTATGAACAAATTTCTATCCACACTGCACATATCTTACTTTGAAGTAAAAAAACAAAACGGAAACAAATACAATATTTGTATTTGCATGTGGCCCACTGGCCATAGTATACATACATATATATATATATATATCTCCTGGATTTTTGTAGTTAATATTATAGTATACATATATATCCACAACAAACATTTAATATATTATGTAATATATTAAATATAATATAATACATATTTATTAATATAAATAATGTTTACATTCTGAGAAAAAGTATAATACTTCAGCTAAAAATAATAAAATAGATTGAAAAAGAATTTGTTTATTTCTTAAGTGGTCCCAGTTAATCTGCAATATAAATCAAAAGAGAAAATACAATGTTTTTTTTTTCTATGTTCTACTTCATCCTATCTAATAATAGACAAACATGGCAATTAACTGTATCTCCGACACACTTCCCATTGGCTAATCAGCGAGATATGCAAATTAACTGCCAACCAAGATGGCGGCCAGTAGTCAGGCAGCTGAAGCGAACAGGAGGCTTGCTTGCTCCAGTGAAGGAGGAAGCCAAGGTTCCCCACCTGCCGCTGCTGGGCTCTGAGCTTGCACTCTAAGAAACAATGTTACAATTATAGAAGCTAAACAATCCCCAGAAACCTGCTTTCAGCCAGCTGGGCTTTAGCCAGCAGGACCGCAACAGTGTTTCAATTATAGAACAAACCCAGAGACCTGCTTTCAGCAGCCGAGGTCTCAGAGCTGCAGCTGGGCCTCAGACCTAAAGCCGGCTCTCAGCTCCAGTGACAGCCATAGAAGGTAAATAAATCCCAGAATAAAAAATAAAAAAGAAAAAGAGGAGTGGTTGGGAGCTTCAGTGGCCCACCAGCCTGAAAAGGGCCCTCAGCCCCTCACCTAGACAGGCCAGGCACCCCAGTGGGGACCTCCACCCTGAAGGGGTTGCGACCAGCTACAAACAGGCATCATCCTCTCATCCAGGCTGGCCAGGCACCCAAGTGGGACCCTCACCCTGAAGAAACAAGATGGCGGCTAATTTGCATACTGAAGGCGGGCGGCAGCCGGCCAGGCTGTCCGCGGTCTGGGACCCGGATCTGTGACCCTGCTGGGCAGGGGGCACCGCAGGAGGCTGTCGCGGCCCCGGGATCTGGATTCATGACCCTTCCCGGACGGGCGGCAGCTCGCACAGGGGCGGATTGGCCAGGGTTGGGCAGGGCAGGACGCCTGGCTTCCGCCCAGCCCCAGTCACTCTGGGCAGGTGAGCAGTGCAGAGAGCCTCTGGACAGGAGAGGTAGGCCGTAGGAGGGCAGCCTGTACTCCCCACATGGCGGTGGTGACAGCTGTGAGTGCACCAAGCGGAGCCTGCAGGCTGAGCTGAAGTAGCACCTGCAGGCCATCAGCGTCCAGGAGTGGCTGCGCAAGATCCGTCTCCTGGCCCAGAAGGTGCAGGATCACAGGGACAGCCACCGTGGCAGGCCAGACTGAAGTCCTCCTGGCCGCACCACGGGGGTTTGCAGATCTGCAAAGCCAGAGGCCTCCGGTGTGCACATCCCCCCCTGGCGTGCGAACATCCCCCAGCACACTGTCACCCTCCCGTGCCTGCAACAGTTGCAAACCAAGGCGTGCACAAGTTCCCCCCACCTCTCCACCGCACTTCCATCAACCCAGCATGCCGAACACCCCCACAGGGTGTGCACACATCCCCTCTGATGTGCTCATATCCTTTGGAGAGTGTCTGGGTGTTCTAGGTGCTGAGGGTGGGTGCCTGTGAGATGACAGTGAGAGGGCGGAGTGGTGATGCCCTGTTCCCAAGGAGGCCCGTGCAGCTACAAGATCACCTCTAGGGGGTTAATGCAGGTGCTGAGGCAGGAGCAGATGCAGACAGACACACCTGGGGGGCGCGGGCGGCCCTCGCTGAGGTGCCTTTGGTCAGCGTTCAATATCAAAAACCCAGAGGTGGAGAGGAATTGGGTCTTCTCAGTGAAACAGTGGGATAGTCGGGGCAACTGTAGAGGAGGAATGTGCACTTTGGGTGCCAGCACCCATGAGCGAAGGCTGCCCTGACTGAGCCTCGCTTGCTTGGGGCCTAGCGCACTCCTGCCAGACAGTGGGTGACAGGACGTGCTTTTCTGAATTAATGAGAGAAAAACGTTGATTTTCCTGCTGCCCACGAAGGTGTAAAGTGAAGTGGGGAGACATGTGGGGAGTGAGTGAGGTTCCCTGTCTGGGGGTCCCAAATCTGCTGTTGGTTTCTTTCACCGCTGACTAGAGATATAAAGGGTGTCCCCCCAAAATGTATACACACTTTGAATACCTACTAATTCCAATGGTTTTAAGCATGAGAAGAAAGAAACAACAATGGAGCTGTTATCTGTTAAAAGTGTGGGCACAAACAGGCACTCAGACATTCCCTGAGGGGTCTCAGATTGGAGAGGGTGAAGGCCAGACTAAGGGGCCCTTCCCCACCCCACCCCAGTGCATGAATTTCATGCACCAGGCTGCTAGTTTCACTATAAGATGCCTTCTTCATAAATGTATGTACTCTTTTCTTCATTAGTCTCCGTGCCTATTAATGCCAACAATCTGCAGGGATTGGGTGATGTACTAGTAAGCTGTTTATGACCCTTTCTTTAGTCTGTTTCTACAAACATACAAATCTCTCATGTGACAAATAAGTTGACTTTGTGTGTGTATAAAGTATATAGATGTTGAAAATGGAAATTTGTGACTACAATGCCTCTTAGTTGTGTTTTATTTTCTTTTTATGGTATTGGCATAAAAGAAGGAAAAAAAGAAATGGGGAAAAATGGCTTTGCTTTCCTACTGCCGATATTTTCCAAATTTTTTGTTGTTGTTTTAGTGAACTTCTGTGAACCTTTATTTTCTAGCCCATTCTCTTTAATATTACTAACGTAAAACTGCCCTTAAATATCCAACATGGATTTAAAATAAGAATGATTTATTCCAATCAGAATAAGATCATTTTAATGGACAGAATTAAATGGTAAGTTTAATTCTAGATATTGTAAATGCTTATAAATTTTACTATTTTCCTAGCCACATTAATTTAATTTTCTTTTTGCTTATAGAGGATAGAAAAATGTGCAGTGCAAAGTAGAAATAAAAATAATGATGAAACTTCACTAGACTAATATAATTCCTTTAAACTTGTGGCATTTCATTTGCAGCACTCATTTTGCATTCACATGATGTTATCCCATGGATTCACAGTTCCCGCAGGCTGCAAAAGCCCTTAATATTTACAGATAGTCACGTGCTCTAAAGATTGACTTCATGTAATGTATACCTTTATAGAACTTACACTATGATTTGATTTTTTCCATTCCATTTCAGAACATGTAAACAGCGTGTTCTCAATAACAATTTTAAGAAAACTACTGACTCAGCAGTTTTCAGTATGTCCACTAAGAAGGTATAAAATAGTAAAGGGAGGGCTCTGCACCTCCATTCTGAGAAGGACCATTTGACTCTTAGTGGTAGCTGAAAAATCAGAGCTTATCCTGCAAACTCATGCTGAATGGGAGAGTGTTCAGTTACGCTATGATTTGTCAGGCATTTAATCACTAAACTGATTCAATTTTTTAAAAATCAACAAAAGTTGATAATCGCTAGTAATGATATGCAGTAAGATCTGATATACTAGATCGGTACTGCAATAAAAGCAGTTCACATAAACAAATGTCTATCTTTTAAGTTAAATTTATCAATATAATCATATTATTAATATCCAATTACTCAATTTCATTCTGAGCTTTCAAAATGAAATCTTAAGCATGGAATAAAATATAATTTACATACATATAGATGGTGTACAAAGGGAACATGGAAACATCATTTCCACATTAAATAAAGCTATCAAAAATTGAGTAACTTCCACACAGACATTTCCCTCTTGCTACATTTAGTTATTATAATTATTAAGTTTCTCTTTAAATTTGTTATTTGGAATATTTTATCACTGTTTCAGGGGTGTTTTTGCATTTAATCCTTAGTAATTTATATTATTCTCACTGTGGACAAAAAGTTTAACAGATACTAAGTGAATGGATCTTTTCAACATGCATAGTCTCAAAATAACATAATTTAATATTTTAAACTCCCTAAATATATAGATTATAACAAGTTTGTATATCTGTTATTTATCATAAGATGATTAAATAATGCAATGAAAACAATTTATTTATAATAGAATTCAAATATATATGATAATGCTAGTGATGATTATGCCATTGGGTGCTAAGAGGGGAACCTGTTACTCTATCAATTATATAAAAGACTAAATCATCCAAAGAAAATAAAGCAGAGATACTAACAACAAGCATGGGTACAAAAACACAGTCCAGGTATAATTTAGCTTAGCGATCAGGCTGGAAATAACTAGAATAAAAGTAAAATATATATATAAAGTAAGTAATATAAACAAGGAAATACTGAAATGCATTAAAATTGTTATGGATTACAGTGAGGCAGAGGAACAATGCTTTTTTTAATAATAGAAACAAGATTCTTGCTCTGTCTTAAGATTTGTTCATTTCCATTGTATGAAGTTGTTTCCCTGATTATTTTATCAAATGATTACTTGTTATTTTAAACATGGAACAATTCTATTTCCGGATGGGGTCGCATCCTTAAAATTTAGAAATCATCTATATATAAAAGCCTAAGCAACCAAATGACCAGTTGACTGGTCGCTATGACACCCACTGACCACCAGGGGCCAGATGCTCAATGCAGGAGCGGCCCTCTGGTGGTCAGTGTGCTCCCACAGTGGGAGTGCCGCTCAGCTGACCAATGGAAGCCAGACGCCAGGCTCATGACTGGCAAGTAAGTGCAGCTGCAGTGGCACGAGACTCTCCCACCTCCACAGCAGCGCTACTGAGCAGCAGCTGCATCAGGTGCAGGGGGGCCAGGCTGAGTGGGAGTGGTGTTGGGCCCGGGCTCCAGCTCCTCAGCCTCCTGCCGCTTTGTGCACTACTTCATCCTATGGGGAATGTCGGACTGCAGGTTTCAGCCCGATCCCCACAGTTCAACATCCCTCACTGGGTCCTGGATTGCAAGAGGGTGCAGGCCAGGTTGAGGGACCCCACTGGTTCACAAATCCATGCACTGGGCCTCTAGTTTTATAAATAAATAGCATAAAACTTCTTAATCACTTAATATAAAAACCCTCTGTGAAAAAATCTCCCACAGTTAAATGAGTACACATAATTTCATATAGTTTATAGTCTCAAAACTGGTGTTTGAGGTATCCTGGAACCAAGTTATTAATCTGAGATTATTAACTTTTTCCAAGTTACATATTGGGAACACAATGTTTTAAAATAGCATGAGGAGTGCACCTTCCCTTTCCCTGGAAGACTGCAGGCCAGGGAGCAGACAGAGCTGCCTTGCTGAAGAGCATCTGACCCCAGGCTGCCTCACAGCAGTGCTGAGGCAGCAGGTGAACTGTGCCAAGGTGGTGGCATTGTCACAGCCATGCTGTACCACCACTGAGCTGTTTTCTTCTTCACTGCATCCCCAGTGGGGGATTCCTGTTAGGGTTTGAATTGGTGCCTAGGACCATCCATTGACAGTTCTGGTCACTTAAAGAGCTAGCAGCTGTTCCAGGTCCACCATGTCAGAGGCCCCTCTGGATCACAGCCGGATCCGATGCCGTGCTCTCTGGTGTCCTTCTGAGGAGGGTCTTGTGTGCCTGCTGCAGGCACAGTTACCCCTTTGGGACACCTAGGCAAACACCTGAGACTCTACCCTCCAGGGCCCTGCTGTGGGACAGAGATGCCACTTAGCAAGAGCACTGAGCCATTAAGCATGAGATATTCACTCAATTATTTGCCTACCAAATTAACTTAGCTCATTATGAAAAATTGAATTAATTTTATTTGCAGGGAACATTAAAAACAAAGGAAATCCACTTTCAAAATGTGTATAATATGTACTGTGACTATATCTAGCACAATAAAGCCAATTATTTTTAACAATAAAATCTAGTATCAGGTAAGATCTTATCTGTAGCAACAGTTGGGTAGTTATTCTTGTCTAATTTTGAGCAATGAAAAGTCAAAGCTCGCAAATGGCTCTTAGTGCCCTTGTATAATAAAATGTAAGTGCTCCCAAGCATATTTTGCCATCTGCCTCCATCAAGGCCTGCAGTCTAGTTCTCACCCAGGGACCAGGTCCCCCTGACCCACAAAGGCCATATACAAACCCACCAGAGTGTCTTCTTACCCCAAGCCTGGGACCTCCTCAGAAATGAATTCCTCCGAGCACTTTATAAAGGTCAATTCCTCATTGCTTAGCACTTAACTCATAACAGGACTTATGAAAGTGACAGGTACTGGGAATAAGAATTAATAAGATTAAGCAATTATAAAAAATATAGCATGAAATGAGGAAGCCCAAGATGAAGTGAGGGGAGAGGTATCACACTGCCCTTTTCAGCTTCCATTATTCAAAGTTACACTATAGCTAAGAATGGCATGAAGTGATTTATAAGTAATAAAATAGCAACAATGAAATAAAATATATTTGTTTTGTTTATATATTATAAAATTTGATATGCTTTGTACTGTTGATTGATACTCTTAATCATTTTGCAGCTTCCAGTCTTTATTCTACTCACTTGATTTCCAAAGGATAAAACTAGTCCAAAAGTCTTGCTTCACCTACCTGGTTTTACCTTGGTAAACATATTTGTGTGCACATGCATGCAAGCATGTGCACATACGTGTGACTATTTACCTTGCTATACTTTATATGTATAAAGTGTTGATCTTTGTATTATTTTTATTATAAATTTAAATTCTACTCAACAAAATTGTGAGAGGAATGACTATTTGTTAACTGCATATACTACAATATTGAACACACACTTACCAGCAATATTTAGGGAACAGTAATCAAGGTATATCAATAATTCACTTTTCTGCAACATAAGATATCCTAAATTCCAACTGCTCTTTCTTCCTATAAATAACCCACCTCTCAGATTGCTTATTAACATCTTGAAATTTCAATTAGCACATATATTTTAATAGACTGACATTTATCTTTATATATAGATATACTGTTGTACTGAAGTTTTGTAAGTCTCTCAATGGGAAGAACTCTTGTGATATAGTTCTGTTTTCTTCCAGAACATAACAGAAAAACCCACATTGACACTTTGTAAATATCAATGCTGCTCCCGATATTGGGGAATAAAAGGCAGACTCAAATGTGTGTATACACTCATGTGTATGTTCTTATATTTCCCTATAATTTCATAGTTCAAATTTTTATTTTGTTCTCCAGATCCTGGGGGGAAAGATGCCTCTTAACAATTCTTAACACTAATGTTAACATGTCAATGATTTTAGTGAAAAATAACAGGGTACTTTAGAAGACTTGACTTAGGGTGGTGGCCACACATCGCAATATACAGAGGATGCATCAGAAATGTACACTTGAAACTTTTGTAATCTTACTAACCAATGTCACCCCAACGAATTTAATTTAAAAAGTTAAAAGAGAAATATACATTAAAAAAGAAAATATTATAATATAAAATAAAAATGTACATTTAAATACATGCAAAAAAATATAAGTAAGAAAATTATTTCTATAAATAACAATTTCAAAAGGTATCTAATTAATTTTTTTTCAAATGTTTATTGGATTTTAGAGAGAGAAGACGGGAGAGGGAGAGAGAGATAGAAACATCAATGATGAGAGAGAATCATTGATAGGCTGTCTCCTGCACACCCCACACTGGGGATTGAGCCTGCAACCCGGGCATGTGCCCTTGATTGGAATCAAACCAGGAATCTTCAGTCCACAGGCTGACTCTCTCCACTGAGCCAAACTGGCTAGGACAAACTAAATTTAATGCATCGCCATCAAATGTGAAATATATGTATCATAGAAAATGGAAAGCAAATACTTTGGAAAACTGAAAAAAAAAATGTTCATTAAAAATAAAGCTAATTAGACAAAAGATAAAATACCTAAAGTTGTTAGCATTAGAGTGTTTAAAGTTTCCGGAGCATCTGATTCCAGGAACAGAACGCATACATCCATATTCCTAGCCATTATTAATAATAATAACAATTCTCAAAAAAAGCATATTGCAAAACCCCAGGAAACAAAACAGCAAATGTTCCCTCCTTATCCTGTTTCTCATTGCAGGCAGATTCTCCAGTCAAGATAATGCTATTTGTGTTAATTATTTATTTCTGTCAACTTAAAAAACGAAACAGATTAAGACATCATTGTTCTAAAAGTAACTGCAAAATGCAAGACTCTCTACACTAATTTACCAGGTTATTCTCACTTTCTCCCCCAAATAGAGGTCCAGATTGGATCTTACACTTTCTGTGCAGCAAAGTCAGTTCCCTCACTCTCAGATCAGCCCTTTTGTTATGCCCTGAAACAATCTGTTGCCATTCTCTAATGAACAGGATGAATCCTAGCCACTCCTCAAATTACACTTGTTAGTGCTTAGCACAGTGGTTAGGAGAAAGGACTCCGGTAATTATGAGTGAGTAAAACCCACTCATTAGTTGTTATTTTATGTGATTTACTTAACCTCTCTCTGCCTTAACTTCCTGCCTGGTCAGATAATGACAGTAATGCTATCATAGGAATACCTGGCACATGTTAAGTGCTCAATGAGGATAGCAATTATTATTTTCTCATAAACATAACTGCATTTCCTTCAACAAATATGGACTGAATGAAGAGCAACTGAACACCAGAGTGCCAGACACTTTGTTAAGTTAAAAATGGGAGAAACAAAACATCAGTTAGACCTTTAGCTTGAAGATCTAACAGGGAAACAAAAACTCCACCCAGAAAATTAAAACACAATTTAATAAATCCTGTTGCAGAGAACGTGCAGGGCGCAGTCACTGTGATTGTTACTTCAGCACTCCAGACACCATGAGGATTGATGATCAGTGGATGCAAATATAAGCATCATGTCAGGCAGTATTTTTTTTCCTGAAATTAGAAGGGAAAAACAGATATCACTAGTACCTAGATTTATAGATATTAACTGGTTGGAAATGGATTTTCTTTAGAAACAAATGGATGATATTGGAACTTAAACTGTCAAGAAGAAAAGAAAGAGGGAAGAGTAAAAAGAGAAAAGAAGGAAGGAAATGATCCTTTAAAACTAACTACAGTGTAATCTAATTGTAGTAATATTCTTTCCATTTCACTCAGTCCTCTTGGCCATACAGATCACTGACAATCAGTTAGATATACCACTGAATACTTGTTATCATTAGTTGAATTCAATTTGGTTCTTTTGACTATAAGCTCCAAGAGGGAAGACTTTGACTTATCTAAATCTGAATCATCAGTGGCAGTATTTCAAGAGTTAGTATTAAAGGACTTCTGAGAATTAAGATACACTGAAGATCATTTATTTCTTTCCTTTGCCCCTTTAGAAATGTGTTGTCTTTTATACTAAACTAGAGGCCTGTTGCACGAAAAGATTTGTGCAACAGGCCTTCCCTTCCCCTGGCTGCTGGTACCGGTTTTCCTCCAGCACCTGGGACCCAGGTCTTCGCTGCTCCAGTCAGAGCCGCCTTCAAGCCTTCGCTGCTCTGGCCGGAGCTGCCTTCAGTCTTTGCTCTGCCGCTTCGTGCCTATGTATGCAAATTAACCGCCATCTTTGTTGGCGGTTAATTTGCATATCTTGCTGATTAGCCAATGGGAGGTGTAGCGAATGCATGGTCAATTATCATGTTTGTCTATTATTAGATAGGATAGGAGATACAATATTTTTTTCATCCCTCAGAAAGGGATTTAGACAGTATAATGAGGCATTTCACTTATCATTAAGGAAGAATTCTACCACCACCTCCTGTCCCAAATCTCAATGTCAGCATTGCTTATATAGAAGCAAAGAGAATTTGTAACTAAATATTCTAAATTGCACACTGTCAGAAATTCTAAATAGACAAACACAAACCAACCTACCAACTGATAAAAATCATTTTAAAAATCTATTATAAAAAACACAAATACAAAGTATGATTAAATGCCTTTTAATGAAAGTGATAGTTATTCTCAAATGTGTGAGTAGTCACTACGAATATGATGTCAAAGCTTTAAACTGTTGGCAAGCAGAATTGACTTATATCCAAAAGCTTCATATCTTTTCTTTTGGGAAGTCCATATGTACAGAGTGATGAATTCCCATGCAATAGAATTTAAGCTATATATATAATATTAAAAAATGAACAACTACAAATTGGTAGATCATGTACTGTTTTGAAACAAAGGACCTAATATAGTTAATATAATCATTTGGCTTTTATTTCACTGTAGACAACCGCATCATAAAATTTTGCATAGAAATAGAATGTTCTACAAAAATTCTTAGAGAAAAGAATAAATACACATAAAAACACATATAGCCATGTATAAAAGCAATCAATCAATGCATAGATATATATGTAGATATAATATTGGGACTATTCTAAACCAAAAAATAATAGTAAAAATTCATTTTAAGAAGTGTTCCTAATTTAAAACATAAAATTGACTAGCAAATCTTTATTTTGCTAATAATTAATTCTGTCAGTGCTAACAAGAATTTCTGTAAAAGTATTAAACATACCAATGTTATATGTTCTAAAAATACTTTTTTAAAAGTTGTGCAATTCTGAAAATATATTTTCAGCAATGATTTCATATAACTTGGATAAGACCCAAAATCTAGGTTCTGGATAGCACTACAATGAAAAAGTTCAATGCTCTTAAAATTTATCTAGCTCTGCCTCCACTTGATGCTGTCATTTTTTTTTTAATGTGACTCAGCCTATGAATAGTTTCTAACTTTAGTCAAATACCTCTTCAAGATTTGAAAGAATAAAGCTTCATATGAGAATGCATTTTTTTACTTAGTTCTAGTTTTTAAAAAGTTATTTTGAGATGAAATCTAATTCCCATTGACTTCCTATTGTAAGTAAGATGTCCTTTGTTTTATATTTAAAAAAAAAAGAAAGAAAGTTCTAGGGATGCTTTTTTTAAGATAATGTTCTTCAACAACAAGAGGCATCCTCTAGGTGCTGTCCTTATAAAGCAGACATGAACTGGCCTCTGTTTCAACAGAAATATACAATGATTTTCTAGTTACATTTTAATGAACCTGAGCACATCACAAGTATTTGTCAGGTAATCAAAAACAATGTTTTGTAATTAGATAGTTAAAGAAGTAAGAATGATATAACAAATTGTGTTTTAGAGCTGTGTTATATAAACCAGTATATGGAAGCTACTTTCAAGTTCTATGATTTTTTTTTAATAAAAGACAATAATGAATTTTCATGAATGAAATATTTAAAAATAAATAGGAAGAGAATAATTGTAAGGGGGATGTCATATCCCCATGTTGTTTACTTATAAGCATATCTGTTAAAATCAATAAATACCTTTGAACATTTGAATTAAATTCTTATTAGATGTTTTTGCCCAATACCTATAATAGGAAATAATTTATACTTGAAGTGTATTATGTTCTTATACATCCTCTCTTGGTTCAATACAATTACTCTGCTCTTTTGTAATAGTGAAAACCTGTGATAAAATAGACTCAAGTTTATGCTGGGCAGAGGTTTATTTATACTAAACGGTATTGCTTCAAATCTTTTTTTTTATTTTCCCTTCAAATGCTGAAAAAATCCTGTGATTTGGATAATGAACACAAGTTTTACAGATTTTTAAAAAATCCATCACAATATATCTGGCACATCAAGCAATCAGGAAACCAGCACTGGCCTGAGTGTGGTGACAACCTGTCAGACTGATGTGCTGTGCCTACCCAGGCATTTTCATGTTTTGTAGATAACAAGGTGAAAAGTGAGCAAACACCACACAAAAGCACAAAAGAATTCCCATTTGCATTCCATTTCTTACATCTTCGCCAAGGGTTATTTTAGTTTTACAAAATGAAAGTATATATTTAAGTTTAAAACTGGAAAATGAAAGATAGATATGAATGCACATAAAATCTGAATTTAGAAAACCAAAAATTCAAATTACTTATCCTACATGAAAGGAGGACTATTTTCATATGGTTGCATATATGGATAGAAACAAAGTCTGAATTTTTACAAATAGATTTTATAGATAGACCCCCCCCCACACACACACACACACACCCACTACCATAAATGGTGACTTTTTTTTTTTTTTTGGAGGAGGAGAAGTGGCAGAGCAATCCTTTACTATGTAAGCAAGATACAAAGTTATGTATTTAAATATAAAACTTCTATTTAGTTTTTCCTTATGACATACAATATGCAAAGTCTACATATAACCCTAATCTTGTTTTCTACACAAAACGAACTTGTCATCCCAAATCAAAGGAAAGTGCATTCTAAGAATAAAATGTCTTTATGTAACTTTATTATAGTTTAGTTCATTTAGACTTGCTGGTATTGTGTGCTTTTTTTCTCTTTCTTTGTCTTCATATCTTTCTAAAGAAAGCTCTCTTATGCAATATTCTACAGGTTATTTTAGCTGCTTATTTAGTAAATTCTTACTCTGAAGATTTAGTGTTCTTAGATTTTCCTCAACAAATGTTAGCCTAAAACTACTGACATCATTTTTCTTCCACTATTTAAATTTGTAAACTTATGATGATGATTCTAATCACATTAATCACATATCTTACTTCTTTATCCACTGGGTTTTTTATGCCTCCAAACTGTGGAGACGTTTGAAATACAAAACCAAATATCAAGTCAAAAAAACATTAATCATTTAGTGACTTTAATTTATGTCATTTTATTCACAGCTCTCTTTAAACTCTTACTTTAAGACTATTTTAATTTATGTGTAGTCCACAGCTGTAATAGTTAGAGGTTTTATAGTAATCTCTTCTTTCAGTTAAAACAAGTATTTATGGAATCATTGCAGTCATTTTGAAGCACATTCCCTACTAAGGAAAGGAGTTAAGTGCATTGCTTTAATTTAAGGCTGGTTTTCCTTGTTATTTATAAGAGTGGTCTCAAAAGCCAACTGCATTTAATCAGTATTCGACTGTCAGAAATATTGGCTTACGGTCACTAATGTAAAGCCAAAACATTCATATTTCAGATTATTCTTAAATATTTAATTGGTGTATTTGAAATGCCACTTATTTCTTGTATTTATATTTACTTTGTAACTGATGTTCATGGCAGTTTAACTGAGAAACTACTTTGCTTCAAATTCAACAATTTACATGTGGATATGCTAGTTAAACTTATGTTATTTGTCGACAATTGTTATCTCAAACTTAAATTGAACAATTTTTGGAAAGTCCAGTTGGTTTTTGAAGTTTATATTCATAATGTAATCCCTAAATCCATCCAGACTATTTGACATTTGTAGAGCTGGCGCATAATGGTGTGTTCCTCAGTGAAATGCTTTTATAGAACTTCACCTATGCATGACACTACTGCCGTGTATGAAGGGACACATCAAGAACAAAGCATACAAACTGGTCTTTATGTTTACTTTATGGACTTATATAGACTCCCCCTGCCTGTGAATATAAACTGGAGAAATGTTCCTCTCTCATGAACAATGATTATTGGGAGTTCAATTAATAGACTGAAGAAGAAGATCAGTGATTTGGGTTCAAATAAAAGCTCAATATTGGACAACTTTCTAAACAATCTAAGCTTCAGTTTTCTCATCTGTAAAATCGATATATTATTCTTCTCACAGGATTGATATGAGGAATAAATGAGAACACATTGATCTCATAAGGTAGTTAATATCACCCCTGTAGCCCCTAAAATTTCAAATGCTACTGCTGTTGCTGATGTACATTACATCTTTTTTCTTCTTCTTACTCTTATTTCCTGGAATCAATCTGTCCAGATGCCTGAGCAAAAAGTAGATACGTATTATATAGTCATCTTTGCAATGAATAATTTACCTTTTAAGAATAATTTGTTTTTATAATATTCTATTACCCAATAAAGAAAAAGACCTATAAATTCCCTTTAAACTTGTTAAGATAAGCAGTCTAAATGTACACCATGGTAAAGATGTCAATTTTCTAAAAGTGTATCATTATACACAATATTATCTGGCAAGTTTTAAAAGAAGATGAAAATGGAGAAGATTTAGGTATGGGTGAAGGTGTCTTTATTAATTTTTAACTTTAAGTAAATAATAAACTTTTATCTTGTATGGTGATCAAGAGACAGTTTATTATGAATTTAGGTACTGTGACAGATATCAGAACAAAGTTGTTCCTATTTTGCATTATACAAATAAGTGGCTACAAATAAACCACTGATTTAAAATCTATTTTATCTACTGCTCCCAATATTTATATTAAAATACTATGAATTAACAGATAACTTTGATCTTACTTTCATATCTATCAAACTTGACTGCCATTCATTTTGGAAAATTGTATTGAGAACAAAATTCTTGGAAATTATACAATACTACTTTAAAATCATAAGGCCAAATAATAATTCTAATTATATACATATTATTGTGTTTTTAATTAAAAGTATTTGTCAGATGTATACAGATGCTTAAAATTAATCATATATTGCTATTTAGAATAAAAACTTGAATAGTAAAGTACTATTTACACAGAGTATGCTTTGGAAATTTACCATTTCAGTGTGCTGTTTAGTTAAATGAAAGATCATAAGAAAAGGAAAAGATTACATGATATCAAAGCAACAGCTCACATTATGACAATAATTACAAAGATTCTGTTTAATATAAATATAGCTGATCTAGCAACTCATTCTTAGTCATTACTGATGTCCCTTCAGTAGCAGGTAATGTTGAAAATGTTGAATTGAACAGCTTAATTTATGATGAAATGAAATGAATCTCAGTAGAATAAATCAAATGTCTCACCAATGAAGGGTAATTATCTGTCTTTTTCTCAAAAAAAAAAAAAGAAGAAGAAGAAGAAGAAGAAGAAGAAGAAGAAGATATCCATGACTGAGATATGCCTTTTCACACTTAGAAAGTAATGGAAGGTCTTTTAAAGTAGATATTTATATTCCATCATTTAATTTCTAATATTTTCTTATAATTTTACCTAATTTTCTAAATATATTATTAGTAAAACCACAATTACTTTGTCAGCGTGGCAGCAGAAAAGTTTCTTATTTAGTTGAAAAATATTAATTATTAACTAAGTTCTGAAAATTAGAAGAAACTGTCATTACTATGAATATTTTTCTAGCTTTTAACTTTGTGAATTCTGTTTTTAATAATTCCTCACTTTTCCCTTTTCCTTTCTTAAAAGCAGTAAGTTGTACATGAAAGAGAAGTTAAAATCACCTACAGGCATATCAGTCAGTGCATCGCTTGGCCTCAATGACTAAGGGCAGAAATGAACCTGTTACTATAGATAAATATTTAACTGTCAGAGTTAAAGGGCCCGCTCCCTCACACAGTTTTCAGAGACTATGGGGTCAAACCAGAGTTTTCATTGAACAGCGTTATGGGATTTTAGTTAAATTGCTTTCATTAGTATTAGTAAGAGACTCAAAGAAAAGCCTGCACAGCACTTTAAAATAGTAGCAATATAACCCCTGGTCACAGCCAATAGCGTGGTGAAGGCCTGGGGTTGGGGCGGGTATGGGCTAGAAGGGGTCAATGGGAAAAGGGGGTGAGGGGTGGGGGGGCTTCTGTAATACTTTCAACACTAAAGATAAATTTAAAAAATAGTAGCAATAAAGTGAATGTTTTAAAATGTTTTTTAGTAAATTCCTCTTTACTGTTTTGTGAGTGTCTGAAAACCTTCTGTCTAGCACTTACAGTCAACATTATTCAGGAGGTCAGTAAAATGACCTTTTTATTACTGAATAAAAATATATTTATTTCTGAATATAATAAAGCTGCCTTTGTAATTCTGTTTGCTTTCTTTCAGAAACCATTTCACTTTCCCTGCAGACGTGCACACTAAAGACTGCTAATTTGGCATGAGTCCCGATTGTTTTTTCTATAAAGTTCCGTGTGTGTGTGTGTGTGTGTGTGTGTGTGTGTGTAGATTACACAAACATCTGTACATACGCATTCATATATGTATACCTATATAGATATTCATGTATGTGTATGTATGCATATAAACATACATGCATACAAGAACTACCTATAAATATATAAAAATGGTACTTTCCATAGTGAATGTTGATAGTCATATAAAAGAATAGAAAAAGGCTATTTGAATTACAGTAGGTGAGCCACTTTAGTATTCTATATCGTGAACCCATAAAATGACCAACTATATAGCTATAGCATATGATATTTCATTTTCCCCAAGGTGCTTAAATAAAGAAAAGCCGTTATGGTATTTTCATGCAATAAAGTTCTAACATTGTGGTTACTTAAAACTTGATGAAGATAAAAGATAAAAGTCTCATGGGAATGCAGACTGGTGCAGCTACTGTGAAAAACAGTATGAAGATTCCCCAAAATATTAAAAATGGAACTCCCATTTGACCCAATAATCCCACTTCTAGAAAACAGAAATGCCAATCAGAAAAGACATATGCACCCCTATGTTCATAGCAGCACAATTTACAATAGCTAAGATTTGGAAACAGCCTAAGTGCTCATCAGCAGACGAGTGGATTAAAAAACGGTGGTATATCCACACAATGGAATACTATGCTGCTATAAAAAAGAAGGAACTCTTACCATTTGCAGCAATGTAGATGGACCTGGAGAGCATTATGCTAAGCAAAATAAGCCAGTCAGAGAAAGATAAATATCACAGGATCTCACTCATTTGTGGGATATAATGAACAACATAAACTGATGAACAAAAATAGATCCAGGGACTAAGAAACACTGATGGGGACATCCAGCCTCAGAGAGAAGGCAGGGGAGGGGGAGTGAGGGATCAACCAAAGGACTTGTATGCATGCATATTAGCATAACCCATGGACACAGACACTGGGGCGGTGGGGGCTTGTCCTGATGGTAGGAGTTGTGGAGAGGGCGGGGGTGTCAATCAGGAAAAAGGAGACATATGTCATACTTTAAACAATAATAAAAATACTACCAAAAAATAAGGAATATACAACAAATAAAATGTTAGCTTTCCACATGCTATTTCTCATTACAGTTGGAACTAAATTTTAAAGTTTTTATTGAAGATATAATCTAGTTAGAGAATTTGGTACAGTTACAGCAAACTGATGTTGTGTTGCTATGATTTGTTATGATTCTTACTGGATTCTCCTAAGTTTCTCATCCTGATGTGCCTCTCTGCTCTATTTCAAAGTAAGCCGCTTGCTAACACTCCCCCAAGCACTGGAGGTGTTTGAGTGTTGGGCCGAACAGTATGAATCCATAGTAATAAAAGCATCAGCAGGATTCATTTGCAGCCTCCTGCCAGGAGACACTTTACCTTAGCAGCTCAAATTATATTGAATCACAATGAATGAAGAAGTGGATCCCTGCCAGTGAATAGTTTGTAACTTGGAAAAGTAGGTATAATTACATAATAATTCTGCCGTTCCAGAAGGTGCCTCTGCTTTAGAAGTACCCCATGTTATTTACAGCCATTCCTTGCAGCTCTGTTTACTCATCGTGTTGGTGTATCAATCAAGCCCAAGAATTTTATGTTCTTTTTATTTCAACTTTACTGCTGAACAAAAAATGTAATGACACTTATTTCACTCCTGCAATCTATCTAGGATTTCAGCATCTTAACTCCTACCACTCCATTGTAAGTTTTATTTAATGGTTATAACTATCTATAACATGGAAGTATTTTTACAGCCTCTCATTCTCTTCCTCTTCCTCTCTCTCTGCCTACCTACATTTGCTTGCTGTAGGACTTAACTGTATGACTTACCTCTATAAATATTTATATACTTAGCTCATGCAGATATCCTACATATAGCAAGAAATAGCAAAAGCTTAAAAGGTTATAATATGGTAATGTCTTTTTAAAAAAATTCTCTCTATTGTTAAAAGCATTAAGTATTGTTAAAAGATTTTCCCTTGTATCCCCATTGATCCCTCTACACCCCCCACCACCACCTACTCTCCCCTGGCCCTCACCAGTTAATCTCTCCCCACCTACTCCCCCACCCCTGCTTTCCTTCTGAGAAGCATCAGTCTGTTCTTAAGAGTTCTTTAAAGCCATATTCAAATTTTATATTTTTAGTTCTTTGACTTCTATCACTTTTCTCTTAATATCCTAAAATTAAAGGACATTGTGGTAGTAAATCTATTATTCCATAATTTGTCTTAGTCCCTTAATGAGGCATAACATTGTCTTAATTAAGCATAAAACAGGAATAGGGACATATTTGAAAAAAATCTTGCTCTATTTTAGACATGAGGATTATCATTTAAAAAAAGCATTTGTGCTGTTAGTTTTAACAACATATACAAACACTTCCAATAGTTTATCCACATACATGTAATAGCAATCTCAGTGAACTTCGAATGGCATATTGTGGAATATATATAATTTTTAACTAACAGTTCAAAGACTCTTTAGATATTTCATTAAAAGTAGTTTGCAATAAAATATTTATTGATGTGCAAAGGATAATAAAATTAAATTTTCATTTAATACTTAAATATGAAACTTATTGCTGCTTCATAACACCAATTTTGTCAGCAAAATGATAAGTAAATTCTCTGCTAAAAGAAACAACTACTAATGTGATACAATTAGAAGCAATATCTAGCAAATGCTGATGATGAAGAGAACAAAAATGACTTAATCAGTACCACTGAGAACAATATTTGAATTGGTTAAAGTTTATAGATGAGTGTGTTGGTGGCGGAGAGAATGAAAATGCACCAGGTATTAGACCAATGGGGTCAGACTGGACCTCAGTTCAGCAACCTTGGTACTTGAGTTCTGGTTAAGAAAAAATTTAGAGCCAAGACTCAAACTACAAGAGAAGGTTTATTTAGAAAGTCACAGATGTATAAGAAGTGGGTTGTAGAAGAAATGGGCTCAGAAAACAAGTTGCAGAGGCAAAAGTAAATCACTTGGGGCTTAGGAGAGAGAGCAAGGAAAACACATGTGGGACAGGGGAAAGAAGAAGGTGGGGTGGCGGGGAAGCACAGGCAGCTGAGTCCTCCAGCATAAAGACTTTTAAGGGTAAAGATTTTAGGGGAAGTCCCAGGGGAGAACCTCAATAGAATATTCATCAGCTTTCCAGGTGTGTCCTTCCAGAGTGTGGTCTCCACTGACTGGTTAGCTCCAGGGCTGGGGGTCACTAATAAACGCAGCTGGGTCCCTTGTCTGGTTTTGCAGTTTTTGTAGGCCTGAAGCTAAATTACAACTGAGGCCTATATGTATTTGATGCAGCTCAGAACCTCGCTGTCCTGAGGGCTTAATGCTTAAGGCTATCCTCCAGCCCCTTGTTTTTCCCTTCTAAGAGGGTCTAACTTGCATGACTAGTGACATGCCAGGGGAGGAAAGGTCAGGGGAGGGTCTGCAACACATGACCAATGACATGAAAGGGGAAGAAAGGTTACTCTGGGGGCGAGGTCCTTGTTTTCTCCATTTTGTTCTTTGCTAGGCACCCAGGACTTTCTATTCTGGTGACCTTCTGTGCTTGGCCCATCTTCCCAGCTCTGCTCATGTCTGCCTAACTGCTCACCAGAAGTGGATGTGAAATATCACAAATTAATAATAGATATTTTATTAAAAGCCACTTGCAAAGGGGGAATGAGATTAAAGCAATGGCGATTATCCATGATGTCAGGCGTGATGTTAGGTAGGTTTGCCTGTATTTCATCATTAGATCTTTACAACAAAATGGTGAAGCTGACATTTTAAAAGAAAGTTCATTTAGACACAATGCAGGCTAATTTCCCCAAGGCTATTAAAGAACAAAATTAAACGGAGTAAATTTGAAGATCGAATTGACTTTATTAAATGTGTTATGAATCCGGCAGCATCCCATTTACCAACTGGAAGGGCACTGTGAGGGACTGTGCAATGTGGAAGGTTTTTATAGGGAGAAGGGTGGGCCAAAGGGCTCGCAACAGAATAAAGGAAAGGATTATTTTTAAACCAGAACATCTTTCAAGGAGAAGAAAATGGCAAGGATTTTTACCATGCAGATTGTCACTTATTAGGGGGGATAGAGGGGGTCTACAGGACACATTACCTCATTGTTGTTGACGAGCGAAGTCCAGACTGTTTGAATAAGATTATATTTCTGGGAGAAATTGAAAGAGAAAGTTGGTCAAGTATTAAATCTGGGTCTGATATCATGGATTTTAGCGCAAGTGACACGACTTGGACCTGTAGTTTGCTCTTTAACAAGGCAAACATCTAAACAGAGGTTACCTGTGTGTCATCCAGGGCCTGGGTAATAGGAAAGCCCACCACTGCACACATTCACAAGAGACATACATTCCCTATGTTCCATAGTTTCACAGTCAACCAGGCAATTACATGATCAGATTGGTTAGAGATGAGCAGATTTGTTTACACAACTCCATTTTATTAAACTTTTCAGGTTCTTCATTTCTAATATAGAAATAATAAAACCACCTATTTCACGGGGTTGTTTTGAAGTTTTAGTGAGTTAATTTGTGTCAAGTGGTCATTAAATGTTTGCTTTCTTTTGCTTATTGTTTGTTTGTTTGTTTTCTACTGTCTGGTCTCTGCAGGGTTTGGACAGTACTACCTGTGATGTGAATAATGAGTGGGGGTAAAACAGACATAATATTCCTTATCCATTTTAGATATTTGCAAGATACCTTGTTTCCTATAATATTTTATACTTTATTCTTTATAGGTGTGATGATTAGGTGTCACTTTACCATTCTCTGCAATTTCAGAAATCTGTGGGTTTCAAATGTTCTCTGGGTTGGTCTTTTCCTTCTACCTCAGCCCTGTTTTACTAATATCCTGAAATCTAGATATGTTGAATTTCCTTCTGACCCATGCCTGATAATCTTCATCTTATATCTTGTTGTATGAAAACCACTTTCCCTCCTGACTTCTGGCTGGGACAACTGACTTCTCATTCAAGTTCAATGATTAAATTCTGTTGGACTCCTTACCTGCACTTACTGCCACCTCTACTTTGTAGGAAGAACCACTTCTCAAAAGAATGATTCTTTAATGTTCATGTGCATAACCAACACCCCAGTTAGATCATTAAAAAATGTATATTCTCAGGTTCCATCTCCAAACACTAAATCAAAATATCTGAAAATGAACTCAAAGAATCCGCATTTTTAACTAATGAGGCAAATGATTTCTATACAATTCCAGGTTCATACTTTGAAAAACCCTACATTAGTAGAAAATGTAAAATTTATATCCATGAAGAATTATTTTCAAATAACTCAGTAGGAACATTGTGTTTGGTACTAAACCTAGACTTACTAATAAATAAAGTGAAGCATTCATCTCTTAAAATTTCTAAATGCCAATTAGGGTTTCACCTTTAATCACATTTCTCTATATAATCCCCTTCTGACAGAGCAGTGAGAGAGATCATTTAATATATCAAACAGATGTCCTGTTTTTTTTTTTTTTTTTTAATTTATATTTTATTGATTTTTTACAGAGAGGAAGGGAGAGAGATAGAGAGTTAGAAACATCGATGAGAGAGAAACATCGATCAGCTGCCTCCTGCACATCTCCTACTGGGGATGTGCCCGCAACCCAGGTACATGCCCTTGACCGGAATCGAACCTGGGACCTTTCAGTCCGCAGGCCGACGTTCTATCCACTGAGCCAAACCGGTTTCGGCAGATGTCCTGTTTAAAACCCTGTAATAGCTTCCTAATGCCATTACAAAAACAAACAAACAAAAAATCCAAACCCCTTTCTCTGCCTATAAGACATTTCTGGTCACTTCCTCTCTTTCTGGCTATATTTCTCAGCATCATTTCCTGTTTTTGTTTGTTTATTTGTTTAAATAATATCAACTGTATCTCTTTTCATTGCTCAAAAACACCAAACACATGCTCACCATGGGGATTTTTGTCACCACTATTATCTGGGAAGGTCTCACTTCTTTGTCACACTTTGTCACACCTCTTTGAGGATATTTACACAGTTTCCTTATTTCAGGTCTTACTTCAAATATCATCCTTCAGAGAGGCATTTCTAAACACCCTACATAAAACATCTCCCACCATCTACATGCTACCCCACAGAACCTCCAGCACTTAGAACTGTGAGAGGCACACAGGAAGCTCAAAAGATATGTACAGAATAATGAATGGAGAGCATATGATAGAAGCTCTATCCGAGTCTCCATTATCTATTTATAGGATATTCATATCCCATTGATTACATAATGCTAAGGCTGAAATATTCACATTGGTATATTGAAATAAGTATTTCATCAATTTGAAAAAGCCTGTAAGAGCTTCCACAATTTGAAGAAGTGTGTCATCAGTTTCAGCCACCAAGTGAAGTTATATAAAAATACAAAATAAGAGAAATCAGAATGAAGGAAAGAAGTTAACAAGACAGTCTCATCAAAAAATTAATCTGTCATTGAAACAGCTACTTGCCTTATTTAAAAAAATGTGTATAAATGGTTGATTAAATGTTTTAAAACAATAAAATTCTGATAGTCATTTTAAATTTTAGTGTATTTAAATAGTTTTTATTATATTTTCTTCTTATTAGAAATTATATTTTAAAACAAAAATAATAGGGAAATTTTGAATCATATATATATATATATATATATTCTTTGCCAAAATGTCCAATTTAACTCTCAAGAAATGATAGTGGTGTCATTTTAATTTCATTTAAATTCTTGTTTTATTTTACTAATATTTGCCAAATACCGTTCCAGTCAAAGACTTGAAAATTTCTGTTATAGCTTTGATATTGTTATGCTTTGCTTTTTATCTACAAAGCTTAAATGACTTCCAATATGAATTAAGCAAATGAGCCATACTACTGAAGTCTGAATAATATATCATTCGATGAGCTATTTTGTGATCAGATACATTTACAAAAGAGACTGGTTTTGGCTGAAATAAGCAAAGCTTTTTGGCTGGTTCTTTAAAATATGGCTAATTCTCTCTATCACCATATGGTTTGAAACTTCAGTCATAAGTACCTAAATTACAAAGAGCTAAATTTAGACTATACCCAGGACAACAAAACATTCAGAGATTCCCATGAGGTAAATATCTTGTTTTATTACTCTCATTATGGTGCATTTTTGTGAGTATTTGCGAAATTATCTAGTGCCTGCAAAGGCCCATGTCCAGAGTCAATTTTTTCGTGAGTCACAGTATGAACAAAATTTGTCTTCATGGAATGTTAACTTTAATTTACATCTCTTGGAAATAAAACATATTTTGTTTGCATAGAAATTTAATGTGAGTTTCATACAATTTTAGGTTAAAAAGAGTATAAAATGGAATAAATTGAGTATTCTCTTTTTTGAAACCCTATTGTTAATTCAAATACTTGGAAATACAGTGTAGAACCTTAGGAAATCAGTATAGTCAACTATTGGTAAGTACATAGGCAATTCATCAAACCTATGGACAACATAGTAATTTCCCTAACTAGGAAAAATATCAATATATGCAGTTTACTTATTTTTTTTGTTTTTCAAAATTAAATCTTGATTAATTATGATATTTTCTTGTTGGTTATAAAACTGGGGGAAAAAGACAACCTTTTGGGAGGAGGGTGTCCAGCTTTATAATCCTAATTTTGTCTAATCACATTTTCCCATATGATTGTTATATTCCTGCTTTAGCAAATTTAGTTTGCTGAAGATAATGCATCTTTTATTGATGATAAATGCATTTTTCTAATCAGGAGCCCCTCTTTTTTATTACATACCTAGAGTGATGGCTGAGTCATTTAGTCTCCATAATCCTACATTTTTTTCATTTGGAGACAGATATAATAGTCTTATCTCAGAATACTATGAAATATAGTGTATTTAAGAAGTGAATAAGATAGTCTACTTGGTTGGACCATATAAAATTGCTTGTGAATATGTTAGTGATGCTTGGTTTTTCATAGCAAGTCCACCTGGGGCATGTGTCCAGATCTTATCACATATCACTTAGATCAGAATTGTTAATAGTGGACCAAGGACATATATATATCCTTAAAATTCCAAGGTGATTTTTATATGTGGCTAGGGTTAAGAACCACTGTTGGATGTAATTCATTTTTTTTTCATAGAATCTCAGTGTCCACTATCTTACGAGCAATCACTGTATCAAAAGAATTACCTCCCATACAAAAGGATGAATAGAATATTTTAAAAAAGAAAAACTTTTTAATGAAGTATTAAAGTTGAAGTGCTTTCAAATGTATTCAAATTCAATGTTATGCCATGTAGCCTTCAAACATGAACCTTCTCAAGAGAATGGATTATAAAACAGTGCATAGTGGTTGCTAGAGTATCATCGATACTGCCTGCTTTTGATAAAGAGAAATGCAGAGATATTTTAATAAGTATGAGACTCTCCAAAAGCAGCTATGAAAGAAATGATCAATTTTAATAATAAGATAAATAAATAACAGTGAGAGTGCTTTTAGTCTAAATCCAGGGCTCTTCAGGTGGGAGGTAAAGTCTCCCTCGCCTGAGAAAGCTTTTAGGGACTCTGGCCTATAGACAGGAAGCAGCGATATCAGGAAGGTGGGAGAGAAGAGGGGCATAAGACAAAGTAACTAGGTACAAATGTAGCTACTTTCAATGAAGTATACAAAATGCACAACTGCTTTCCTCAAGGATCAAATTTTTTATAAAGAGAACATTTCCTTAATGTATTAAAAAATTTCAAACATGTAAATTCCAAAGCTTTATTTTTCCTTATAAATGTATATTTTAGATGAGATTAGTGGGCTGAAAGGTGTGCTAAATTCAAGACATTGCCAAGGACTTCTTTTTTATTTTAAATATTGTTTTCAACTTTTTTTCTTCTTCTATCTACTTGTAAAAGAAGTGTGTTTAGTTGCACTTAAGTGATGGCTCTAATTTATGTGAGTTTTAGATAGCATCCCAAGAACATGTCTCTATGTAGCAATGTATGTCACAAAAGGTTGTACAATAGCTGTCAAATCAAAATTGAGTTAGTGCATTTTTATATTATTTTTTAGACAATTGTTTAAAAGCAATTTAGACAATTGTTCTAGAAGTACTTCCAATGTGGGCCATTAAATAATTGATTTCCTTGTGAATAATGTAATTTTATCTCTATGTACATGAGTGTAGAGATCTGTTATGTATAGTTCTCCGTGTGGTATATCAAATCAATTATCTTGGACACAAATTTATGTTTCCAAGTTTCTAACCTTCTGATAAGACAAATATTTATTGACAGAAACTATTTAGCATATTTTAAAATTTAATGGACACTCTCTGTTTATACATTTAATTTTTAAACAAAAGTTTAAAACCATTTATTAAAGTGTGTGTTGATATGTGAATACTGTATGTGTTAATCAACTATTTATGTTATTAATAGGGCTTCCAGGCAACAGTAGGGTATTAATATTTAATTTTGGGGGTAGTCAAAAGTTATATCTGAATTTTTGACTGTGTGGGGTTCTGTACCCTAACACCTGAATTGTTCAAGGGTCAACTATACGTACATTTAACATTTTATTCTGATAATTTGTGGCTCATGTTTCTTGACATAAGATTATTTTAAAGATCAGATTATTTAATCCATGATAAATATTTAGCATGATACTAGTCACATAATAAGAGCTTAAATAAATACTAGTTGATAAAATTAAGCTTTAGTGAATACTTCTTAAGGTTTCTTTCTTTGTAGCTTGTCCTAAGATTCTATTGCTATATGTCTTCATTTTTATTTTTTTTTTATTTAACTACTAGTGGCCCAGAGCATGAAATTCATGCTCGGGGTGGGGGGAGGTCCCTCAGCCCAACCTGCAACCTCTCCAATCTGGGAGCTTTCAGGGAGTGTCTGACTGCCCTGTGTGATCAGGCCTAAACCGGCAGTTGGACATCCCTCTCACAATCCGGGACCCCTGGCTCCTAACTGCTCACCTGCCTGCCTGACTGATCGCCCCTGACCACTCTGCCTGCCAGCTTGATCACCCCCAACTGCTCCCTATTCCAGCCTGATTATCCCTAATAGCACCCAACTGCCACTCTCTGCTGGCCTGCTCACCCCCAACCACCACCCCCTCCAGCCTTCTCACCCCCAAAGGCCCCCTGCTGCCGGCCTGCTCACTCCCAACTACCTTCCCCTGCCACCCTGATTGCCCCTAACTTCCTCTGCCTCGGCCTCACTCACCACCATGGCTTTGTCCGGAAGGATGTCAGAAGGTCTTCCAGTCTAATTAGCATATTACCTTTTTATTAGTATAGACAGTCAGTATACAATCTTATATTAGTTATATTAGTTTCAAGTGTGCAATATAGAGATTTAACAAATTTATACATTAAAATATGTTCACGTCACTAATTCTAATAATCTTTTTTTTTTTTTGTAAACACAGTCTCATTAAAATGTTAGGAATCATGTCCTGCCAGATGCACAAATATTTCCCAAGTCTCAGTAGTAAGAGATATATTTGGGAAGAGAGACTAGATACTCTTTTTCTCTTCTATTTCCTTATACTCCTTTTACTTTTATACATGATAAACTATTTTATAAATGGCTAAAGCTTTGCTATTACAGAATTAAGTGGAAACATTCCAAGGGCTAGTCACAGTAGCCATCATGGAAGTAGTTTTTATGACCATTTTTTGTAATATTTCTAAGATTGTTGTATACTATGAAACATTTTTAAAGAAGTATTTTCTCTAATGTGTTAACATTTTGTATGTTCCAAATCTTACAACTGGAAGAAAGAAAAATCTTTGAATTAAGAGTTTCCTTTTCACAAATTTGGCATTGCCTTTTCTTGTTACACTAGTGTAATAATGAAATAATTCGTTATATCATGTAGAATCTATTTTACATTAAAGCAAGAAATTTAAGAGCATACAATGTTGTTGTTGCCAATAAGGTTGTTGTTAGGGTATAAATAGAATATACCCTAAGTCCTTGCAATGTATGGTACTAATTTTGATGTGAACCTGGAAAAATGCTAGTGAACAACATGCATGTATTAGTTCATTTAATAGGCAATGGTTAAATGACTATTATATTTCATTATATAAATTTTTAATAGGCAGAATTCCAACAAATATCCTGAAGACCATACATTAACCTTAAATTCTCCAGATTTTGATACTATTTCAGTGCCAGGTTACCTGACTATAACTGCAATCATGTATATTCTTTCTTTAATGAAACATGTATACATGTACACAAAATTTATGTATCTTCTGAATTAAAGAAATGTAAAGATAATTCTCACATTGAATTAAATCATATAGCATAAAGCATGCTTTAATATTACTCAAAATGATTACTTAATTTAATTCAAATCATAACTTGTTTTACATGTTCTTGGTCTTTAATTCCATTTGCATTTAATTTTTATAAGAACCATAGGAAGAATGTGATGGTAAACTTATATTTTCAGAAGAACTGAATTTCCAAAAGTGATAATAACTTACTCAAGGGCCCAAGTAAATGATCTTCCTACCACTCAAGGCTGCATCCCCAGAAAAAAAAACAAAAACAGTATATAGAGGGAAATGTATTTGTCACAAACCTCTGGGTGAAAACAGGGCAGAACAAAGCTGCTAGCCCTAGCCCAACAGTATGAAGTCTAAACAAAGCCCCACGCCATGTGTTTTAAACTAACTTTGTTTGAACAAGGGAATGTGTAATCTTTTAAATAACATTTCTATAGATTATAATTCCTTGACCAAAAAAAATGACCATTTGAAGCAATAAACTTCCTTAGGAAGTTTTGACAGTTAAAGGATGTTTAATAAATATTGATTTAGAAGTATCATTATTATTTATTAATTGAATATGTAGGTATCAGACATGTCTCATGAACACTCAAATTAAACAAGAGAGAATATTCTTAAGATTTCAATTTGAAAGGAACACTGTAATTTAAACATCTATCTAAAATGTATAAATTTTAAAGTACATTGACAAAGTATTATATTATGATAAAGATTTTTGCTCAAATTCTGGACTTATTCCAAAATTATAATACTTTACTTCTTTATTTACTTTTTTTTTTTTTTTACTAAATAACTATATCCACAAAATAGATATAGCTGGTCATGGAAACATTCAAAATATATTTTAAACATTGAATATTTGTCATTTGGCCAAATTTATGATGTTTATGACAAGAGACATTTTTCTACACACTAATTTTACATGTCTTAGTGGAACTATGTGTAAGTTATAATTTAAATAACTTACATAATGTCAATGTTTTAAATTTATTATGCATCAAATATATTTGTGCTACTAGTACACTTAGCACAGAGGGTATATTCCAGATTTTGTTTTTACTGCAAACATTTTTTACCTATCCTTATGAAGGTTATTTTTAATAAAAAATATTTGAAAATGTAACTGGATGTTTCTTCAGTTTTGCTTTAAATGTGTTAAGTATTCTATATTTATTATTTCTTCCTGAAGTTTTTTTTTTCCTTCTTTCAAAACGGCAGTATTTTTAAATCTCAAAATATAATATTAGCAATGTATAGACATACATATATAAAGCACATAAAAGACAGATATTATGACTTTTTTTTACTGTGGTAATCTCCAGGGTATTTTTCCCAATATAAATTTAGAAAATATTTTTCAAAAGGAAAGAAAGGAGGAGTAGAACACTCTATAAAGCAATAGTATTTATGATTCTAACAGTAGAAATTACAGAGAAAATTCCTTATTATAAAGAGTAAATAAGAACCAAAATTATTGCAAATTTATTTCAAAACATATTAATAGTAGGATTTAAAAAGTTATGGCATTTCAAAGAATGCATATATCAGTTTCTCTTAGTTTTTCGCTTTCAAATCTCTTATAATATCATGTGAGACAATAGTTGGGTGTCTTTGAAGCATTCAAAAGTAGAGATATGTTAATATATTTTGCAATCACTATAAATTTTTGAAAAGAATGTTATCTATCGCACTACCTAAGTATTTGCACACAGGACCTATGCGTTTGTATGATGTTACATCATTCATTAATTTCAGGACCAACCTTAAATAGATATAGAAAAATGTACTGACTTTGTGAATCTTTTTTTTTTTTTAACCTCATGTCACTGAGATATCAAATTCAGGTAACTTGCACAATTCTCCACAGCCTAAATTTGTCTCAGTTTCTTTATGGTGTCATTTTATGGTTCTCTCTACACTTTCTAGAAATTGACAAATTGGTCTATAATTTTCCTATTAATGTAGTTCCTTATTAACAGGTAAATACTTTTGATACCATTGTATTGGTAATTTAGAGTGAACAAATTTTATCCTGCTATATCTTAAGAGCAGGTTTTGATATGAAGAAAAATGGAGAGAAAGGCTGTCATCCCGAGGGATGAAGATTCAGGGCAGAGGGTATCAGATAATCCCACCCGCCGACCCCTGCCAATTTTAACTGAGGCACACCCCTATAAGTAATGAATTGTTTGAAAGGAGGTAAAGTGTCCTAATAGGGTTAGCTCTGAATCCTGGTATAAAATGTATAATGTCCAATGACCATAACAACTGTAAGGTGACATGAAAAGAAAGTTAAAATATTGAAAAGGAAACTGCCTGACCTCCAAATTGCTTTATGGTTCAAGAGTTTGAGAAAGCAAGAAATATGACACAAACTAGAAATGCAGCATCTACATTAGCTTTTGTCTATTAATTTTTCATTAGTTAATTTAAAGCATGTTTAATGAGCACCTACTTAGTGCT
Organism: Myotis myotis; assembly: GCF_014108235.1. Classification (NCBI taxonomy): domain Eukaryota; kingdom Metazoa; phylum Chordata; class Mammalia; order Chiroptera; family Vespertilionidae; genus Myotis; species Myotis myotis. The sequence goes on from NW_023416324.1 coordinate 127,281,913, forward strand.
GAGCCATGTGTTAACTGTTCTGAGAGGACTGTGTTCCTCAGTTCCCATCATGCCAGTTGGAGGTTATTTACCTCCACTATGTGCTCCTGTGGTACACTGTGCATTTCATCACTATGGAACTTATCACTAGGTATTGTAGTCATCTATTTTTTTTTTTTATCCATTCCCCAACTGCTACAATTCATATCTCATTTTTGTATTTGCATTACTAAATATAATACCTTATCAGTCAGTTTCTCAGATGTTTATTGAATGAAAAAGCAAATCATGATCCTTGCTTGAGCAGCCAAATGATTTGTATATATGCATATTGGCATAACCAATGGACACAGACACTGGGGTGGTGGGGTCTTGCCGGGGATGGGAATGGCTTGGGGGAGGTTTCAATTGGGAGAAAAAGAAACGTATGTAAAGCTTTAGACAATAAAAAAGGGGAGAAGAAACCAAGATGGCAGCATAGGTAAACACCTGAAATTGCTGCCTCGCACAACCATTCAAAAATACAACTAAAAGACAGAACAGACATCATCCAGAACCACAGGAAGGCTGGCTGAGTGGAAATTCTACAACTAGAGGGAAAGAGAAAAGCACACTGAGACTCAGAGGAGGTGCAGAAGTAAAGTGCAGAGGTATGGAGGCGCATGCAGAAAGGGCTGGCAACCGAGGACTTGGTTGTCTTTTTCAATCGGAAGGGAGACACAAGCTCCCAATTGCTCTGAACTCCAGTCCCAGGAGAGGCTCTGGGGACCCAGACTCATATGGGGAGAAACTGGACTATCTGGCATCGGGTGAACTTGAGGAAGGCTTACTCTCAGAGGTGCTTGCAGCGATTACCACGGGACACTGAGACCCAGGGCCTCTTAGGGCAGGGCTGAGGATCAGCCATAGCTGTTTGCTCTGCCCTATTGATTCCCTGAGACCCCGCCCCAACCAAGCTGTGTGCAGAGGCTTTTGCATATGAAAGGCCTGGCCCTTTGCAATCTAAAATTATCTAACAAACTGCAACTGGGTCAGAAAGACCCAGAACATCCAAAAGAAGGCCCAAGGCCCCACAGCAGCTTGCATTGCTTCACAGCTGTGCCTTATCTGGGCACCTCCAAACCCCAAACAAAGAAGAGGAATCTGCAGATCTATCCAGAGCTCCTGCTGGGTAGCCTCAGACAGAGACTAAATTAGCACCTCCTTAGAGATCCAAGACCCAGTGAACCCAGTGGTCAGAGTGTGACCATCCAGATTACAACTCCTCAGATCCATAAGGGACACACTCAGGGGACAGACTCAGTGAGCACCAAAGCCCCACTGAAGCAAGTCTTGCCCCATAAGAGTATCTCCAGCACAGAAGTTCTCCCACCATAGACACAGCTGATTCTCACAGCCAATTGGCCTGGAGGTCAATTGTTCCTAGTGATACCTACAACAATCAAGGCTTAACTACAACAAGACTGTGCCCAAAGCCCACAAAGGGGTGCACTAAGAGTGTCCACCTCAGGTAATTGGGGAGGCTGAGCCACTGGGCCCTATCAGACACTTAGCACAGAAAGCCATTCTATCAACACAGGGAAGCAGCCAAAATGCAGAGACAAAGAAAGAGGTCACAAATGACAGAAATGGAGGAAAGCAAACTATTGGATATAGGGTTCAATACCACACTTCTAAGGTTTTTCAAGAATTTTCTAGAAATCGCTGATAAATTTAGTGAGACCCTCAATAAATCTAGTGAGTGCCTTGAGGATATGAAAAAGGACCAACTAGAAATTAAGCATACACTGACTGAAATAAAGAATATTATACAGAGATCCAACAGAAGACTAGAGGTTGCAAGAATAAAGTCAAAGATTTAAAATACGAAGAAGCAAAAAACACCCACATGGAAAAGCAAAAAGCAAAAAGAATCCAAAAATATGAAGATAGTGTAAGGAACCTCTGGGACAACTTCAAGCATACCAATTCATACAGAATTATGGGGGTGCCAGAAGAAGAGAGAAAGCAAGATATTGGAAACCTATATGAAGAAATAATGACAGAAAACTTCCCCTACCTGGTGAAAGAAATAGACTTACAAGTCCAAGAAGTGCAGAGAACCCCAAACAACAGGAATCCAAAGAGGACCACACCAAGACACATCATCATTAAAATGCCAAGAGCAAAAGACAAAGAGAGAATCTTAAAAGCAGAAAGAGAAAAACAGTTAGTTACCTACAAGGGAGTACCCATACGATTGTCAGCTGATTTCTCAACAGAAACTATGCAGGCCAGAGGGAGTGGCAAGAAATATTCAAAGTGATGACTAGCAAGAACCTACAACCAAGATTACTTTACCCAGCAAAGCTATCATTCAGAATTGAAGGTCAGATAAATAGCTTCACAGATAAGAAAAAGCTAAAGGAGTTCATCACCACCAAACCAGTATTATATGAAATGCTGAAAGGTATTCTTTAAGAAGAGGAAGAAGACCATTTGCAACAGCATGGATGGAACTGGAGAGCATTATGCTAAGTGAAATAAGCCAGTCAATGAAAGAAAAATACCACATGATCTCACTCTTTCTGGATAATAAAGATCATTATAAACTGATGAACAAAAATAGATACAGTGGCAGATCAGCATTGAACAGACTGTCAAACTATAGGGAGAAGGCTGGGGAGTGTTGGGGGGCGGGTAAGAGATCAACAGAAGGACTTGTATGCATGCATATAAGCTTAACCAATGGTCACAAGACACTAGGGGGTAGGGGAGGCCGGGGGAAGATCAAGGAGGGGGGGGGGGAAGGAAAGGAGACATATGTAATACTCTTTGTAATACTTTAAGCAATAAAAAAAAATTAAAAAAAAGAGAAGGAATCACTGATTCAAATCAGATCTGATACCCAAAGGTATGGCTTTTGGAGATTAGGAGAGAGTATATTATAGGAAGTTTGATATAATGTTGACATAGAGGAGATGACATTTAGACACTAGTGAATTCATAATCACATATTTGTCAGGGCTGAAGAGGAGGGATTGGTAGCCCATGTATTGGTATGGAGCCTGCAAGCTCATGATACTCTTAGAGAGCAATACAATGGAGAGAGTGTCTGGTGGGCTAGGAAAGCTGATTGGGGCCAGATTATGAAGGAATTCAGACAGGATGCTAAAGAAAGTGGGTATTTTTCTGATGGTAGCAAGGTGTCAGTGGAGGTAACCAAAGTCTGGTAAAGGTTATTCTGATAGCACCTTAGAGGAAAAATGGGTCAAAATAGACTATTGCCAGAGATCAGTTTAGAATTATTTCAGAAATCTGGCGGTTATTAAGGTCTGACCCAAGATTTTTGAATTGGATCTAATCATTAGATCCATATGGATACTGTAATTTAAGGAAACCTTTGAGCTACATTTATAACTGCCATTAAAAGGTAGGTCTATATCCCCTCCGTCTTTGCCCAATTTACATCCTAGTGAGTTCACATCCCAAATCCAACTAAACATTATTTGAACAGTAAAACCTAGGAGGTAGCATTATTAGCCTGAATCAAGAGCCCTAATAATGACTCACGCTACTAAAAAACTAGCTTTATAACTTATGGCATGTTAGAATTTAAATTAGAACCTCCAACGCAGCATTAAGTGCCATGAACATGTTATTGTTTTAATGTATTGCATTAATGCATCCCAGCTTCTAGCCCTGGCTGTTGTCATTTCTTCATTAAAACAAATAATAATAAGAGAAAATGCTGTTTTTCCAGTTCAGTTAATCATCCATTATATAAAATTATTTTTCCTGCCCAGCAATCTCATCTCCATCATCACAAAAAAACATAGAACTACAGTGCGAAATTTTACAATAGGTTGGTTTCCAGAATAAGTTCCCTAACAATCTAGTTTTCATGTAAAGGAGGGAATAAGTTGTGTATTTTCTAACAGGACTGAAATCAGGTTGAAGCAGCCTGCATCCTTAATCTCAGTCTTGAATTAATTTTTCCCCTAATTCCCATTGTTAGGAGAGGAGGGAAAGAGCCTGAAGTTATTATCCAGCAGAATTATTTCTAATATGTTAAAGACAACATTTCCTTTGAAACTCCAAGTGACAGGAATATCAGTAATGACAGCTGGGATATTTGAATAAATGAGGTATGTTCACTTGCTATAGTTCTGGGGCTTTGTATCTCTTTGACCTTCAAAGGAGAACTTTGAAATCCACTTCACAGAGCTCAGATGAAAACAGATACATAAAAAATGAGAAAGAAGTCATTCATGCGTTTGGCAAAGATTAATGGAAGACTGCTACTGTTTGTGTTGTTATATGGAGACTATCTTCTTATACTTTTACACAGAACATTTTCTTTTACTTTTGTTTGTTGATTGTTGAGAGAGAGAGAGAGAAAGAGAAATCAATTTGTAGTATATTGGATCGAACCCGAAATTTTAGCATATTGTGATGATGCTCTAACCAACTGAGCTACTTCATCAGGGCAAACATTATCAAATATTACTCTCTAATTTCTGACTAAATTTTGTTATTTCCCTGGAAAATTAGTCAAAGATATAATATAGAATAAAGCTAAACTTTGGATACACTAAAGATATTATTTCAGTTGTACATCTAATAGTTACTGGTTTACTACTAAAATTGGAAACTAAAATATATGAGTTTTACATAAGGAAAATAACAAAATAAAAACTGACAATGAAAGTAAATAAGAAATATCAACCTCATAGTAAGGTGAAAGAATCAAATGTAAATTTAAAAAAATAATAAGAAAACAATTCAATTATTGTTTATTGATCTTTAGATGAACTTGAAAAATAAATAAAATATTTAAATTATAGTAATAAATGTTTTACAAAAAAAATCAAGTGTATATTATTTGCTCAGAAAACCCAATTTACCCTAGCTCATTTGGCTCAATGGATAGAGCACTGCCTGCGGGCTGAAAAGTCCCAGGTTCGATTCTGGCAAGGGCACATGCCTGGGTTGTGGGCTAGATCCCCAGTAGGGGGAATGCAGAAGGCAGCGATCAATGATTCTCTCTCGTCATTGATGTGTCTATCTCTCTCTCACTCTCCTTTCCTCTCTGAAATCAATAAAATATATATTTAAAAAAAAACTAACTCTATGAGATAATTGTCCAAAGTTTCATATAACTTTGCTTGTGAAGATACTGCTTAAAATGATATTAATGAGGCAGTAATAATAATGAAATACCTCATAGAAAGATCATTTATTATTCAGTTCAGTACAGTCAAGCAAGTTTCGAGTTGCATAATTGTGGTAGGAGCAGAAAGTGACAAAGATAGAATAAACTTTGTTACAGGGTACAATTTAAATATAGTATTTGAGTAATGACTAGGGAAGACATTTTCCTCTGAAATTAAAACCACCTTATCTGCCTGGCTTTCTTTTTCACAGTGTTTCATCATTATGTTTTACCTTGTTGAATTTAAATGACTGTGACATTCTTTTTCCTACCTTGGTACATTTTCTAAAGATTATCTTAGGTATATTAATAATTCTTAATTATGTTTTAAACTTTGCTTCGAAATGGCAAAACAATTATAATATTAATCGTTTGTGGTTTAATTTCTTGATAGATATTTCTTCTACAAACTACTGTTGACCATAAAAGTGGAATTACTATTTTGAATTATATTGTGCTTGTTTAATGTAGCATGTACACTTTCTTGGCTCAACGTGGGATGCTTCACAAAACTGTATAAAACTGGCTTGTTTTTTAATTCTCCAGCAGTATGGTATACTGCATGCATAATTCAACTTGTTGAAGCATGCTAGAAAAGTTTTCTTTATTGTGAAAATTGTAGCAACATGTAGAAATTAATTATTTGTTATAACACAAAGAACTTTTATGCTATAGTCCCACTATGTTTCACTCTGAAGTCTTGATTTGCAAATGTGAGTGAAAGATTAACTTTAAATATCCAGAGATGATTAGCTGCCAGTTCTAATCAAATTGAGAAGTAATTAGCAAATCAAAACTTGATTAGCTCTTTGCTTGATTTACTAAAATTATAGTTTATGCTGTTTAAATAATGGGGGAGGGGTGTTGTCTATACTCCAGATATAGTAGAGTCTACTAAGTTGGGGCAAGAAGGGAACTCCCTGCTTTAAGTACTTTCTAAATGACAATATATTTTTTGTCCCACTGTGATACTATAGATATTATTAGCATTTCGCTTTTGCTTGTCTGAGAATAAAGCTTTCTCTTAATTATTACATATAATAAATAGGTTACATATTATTTACCTTTTGAAGGATTATTTTTAACATATGTAGAATCATTGTTTAATCGTAGGTAAGTCAGCTATAGTCAAGATTTTTTCACTTCCTGGATATAAGAGACTTGTAAGCCATGCCTATCTACACACTAAATTATTGGATATTTAAAATTCAGGAAAAGAAAATCAGTACACAACTGTACTAGTCTGCAAGGGCTTACCATAACAGAGTACGACAGGCTGGGTGGCTTGAACAACAGAATCTTTATTTTCTCATAGTTCTGGAAACTGGAAGTCCAAGATCAAGGTGCCAATAAGGTTGTTGTCTGGTATGGCCTCTCCTTGTGTTGTGAACAGCTGCTTTCTTCTGTGTCCAGTACTCACATAGCCTTTATTCAGTGCTGGAGATGGTGGTGGTGGAGGAGAGAACTTCGATGTCTTTTTCTCTTCTTATTAGGACACAAGTCTGATTGGATGAGGGGCCCACCCTTGTGACCTCATTTAGCATTATTACCTTCATACAGGCCTTATTTCCAAATACTGTCACAACGGGGGTTAAGGCTTCAGCTTATAAATGTTGGAGGGCACATTTCATTACATATCAACCACTGATCAGTGTTTTTATACAGACTTATAGGAACAAACAAGTGATACAAGAGAAGAAAATTGTTGCTGTGCATTGACCATCACTGACAACAGCAGCTACAATCTTGTTTCACTCTGAAGTCTTAGAGGCATAGCAGCTGGATTCAGAGCTTACAATATATATTCATATCTCTAGCATCTATGGAGAAAACAGAGCTATAGTCATCCTTTCAGAGTTTACTCTCAAGCAGTGGGGGGTTTGGGCCACAGATAGCAAATATGGTATCTCTTAGCTGAAATTATATCTTAAACTGATGTTCACTTATTTACTTATTTTTACAACTCCAAGTATGTATTTTCAAAACTTTATACAATGATATTTTATATCAAAATATTCAGAAATAAAATAACACAATAAAAGAAAAACCTTATTTTCAAAAGTAGAACTTTTTTTGGGGGGGGGGGGCAGACAGAATGCTCATAACCATATTAGCTTATCATAAAGTAAAGTTTTTATCCAAGTGTATATGCATTTTAAGAAAGAATATTATAAACACACCATTAAAAATATTGAAGACCCAAAGAAAGAAATAGAATTTTAGGCACCAAGATAATCTTTCCATTTGCCTCTCAAAGCATAACATAGAGAGGGTCTGTTATTACTTACACTTGAGGACTAGGCCAGATTTAAATTAGAGGATAAATTGTTATTAGAATGATATCTGTCATATTAGGTGCCAATGTGTTTTGCTGTTATTCATTGATTGTATTTTGTCACTATTTAAAAGATAGCAATGATAAATTCTTTGAACTGTCTTTTATCTTAGCCTTATGGTAAAACATTAGGCATGGCGTAGGTCTCCTATCTATATAATAAAAGCCTAAGAGACCTTTATGGAGGAATGACCAGAACAACCGGTTGCTATGATGCTCACTGACCACTAGGGGATAGATGCTCAATGCAGGAGCTGCCCCCTGGTGGTCAGTGCACTCCTACAGGGGAGCGCTGCTCATCCAGAAGCTGGGCTCACGGCTGGCGAGTGCAGCGGTGGTGGCGAGAGCCTCTCCCACCTCAGCAGCAGAGTTAAGGAGCAGCAAGCTGAGCAGTAGCAGTAAAAAGAGAGCAGGCAGGCAGTAAGGAGCAAGGGATCCAGGATTGAGAGAGGGGTGTCCGACTGCCAGCTTAGGCCCGATCCCAAGAGAGATCGGGCCTAAACTGTCTGGTGGACATTTCCCAAGGGGTTCTGGACTGTGAGAGGGCACAGGCCGGGCTGAGGGACTCCCCCCAGGGCACACATTTTCATGCACTGGGCCTCTAGTAGGCATATAATGTGCATCTGTACATAATATAACACTTATTTTATCTATGAAAACCAACAAAGCTATTCTAGGGTGTTTTTTTTTCTAATATTGGTTGGATTTGTGATCTTGGTCATTTTAACTGTTTAGAGTTTGCTGTCATAACCTGTAATAGAAAATGGGTTAAATTAGATCATGAATGGCAAATATGAGGGATGACATTTCCACCCCCTCTTCCCCACTACACACCCATGTAAGACTCACTCAAATAATCAATCAATCATATATTCTTTTTCTTGCTCAAAACTTAAGATATTTGTTTTAACTTGTACCACAAAGCCATTGCATATTATTTGCCTTTAGCAGTGAAGATAAAGACTATTTTTGCAGAACCAATATATAGATATACACAAAATATTCCTTTTGGCTCAAATTTGTTATTGTATGATTTCTTATGTCTAGAAGGATACCTCACTCAGAGTGGATCTCAGTAATTTGCTAAATATATACATATGTGAAATCAATGAGAAGTTCTTAAAAATGCTAAGATAAATTAAAGGACCACCCTTATAGTATCACCAGTCAGGGAAAACAAAAACAAAAACACTCAAGTTCATTTATTTTGGAAACTCAAAAACATTTTTGAAAAGTGATTTCTTGGTGTGATTTTGAATATTTGAGAAATACTCCCACAGTGATTTTTTTTATTGTTGTTTCCAATTGATTTTGAGAAAATGTCATTTTAAAATAAAGTTCATTACATCCTTACATAGTACAAAACACAAAAGACAAAAATCAAGATGCTTTCTTATTTTATAAACTAGAGGCTCGATGCATGAATTTCATGCAAGAGTAGGCTTTTGCAACTCCGGTGGCTGCCTTGATCCCACTGCTGCAGTCCTGGCTTCATCCAGAAGGTTGTCCAAAAGGACATCTGGACTGCCATTTGGTCAATTTTCATATTTCGCTTTTATTAGTATAGATATGTTTAGATTAGTAATTATAACCCAACATTTCTGGGCCCCCACTTATTGAAACAATGAAAACTACAAAGTCAATTAAATTACTATTTATTCATTGCATATCAATTATGATTAATTTTTCACAGGTTTACAAAAATAAGAGATAGGAATTGATTTGACATCAGTCTATTAGAGTTTTTATACCAGTAGTACCTTCCTGGGCTTAATTCAATCTACCTTTATCATTTCCCTAGTGTCTCATACATATGTCCTCCTTCTTTATCCTGCACTTCTATTAATTCCATTTATTTTCTTGGTTTAGTAGGCAATTGAAATGATTTATCTCCTGCCTATCAAGGAATTGTTTCACAAAGCTCTTGTCTTAACTTGAACACAGATTTTTGCCCATGTTTCGATAGTGTAATTTAGGTAATTTTGACAGAGACAAAGCCAGTTCATTAAAGTTAATTAAAATTTTCCATCTCTTCACTTTCAATTAGTTTCGTTGATATGACATATTTTTTTCCTATTTAATGTCTCACTGTTATCACTAGGCAGTACACAGGTTATGCTTGTCTGTCAAAGGAATAGCGATTATTAAAATAATCTTTAAGTAGACATTTTTTTGATGTTTTAATTGTCCTCTTGTCTTTGAACAGCTGAGTCTTGTAATTAGTTTTTACTACATTTTATGTAGCAATTTTAATTTGTTCTTGAAGGTTTTTTGTTTTGTTTTGTTTTCTATCTCGAAACCAGAAAAGGTTTAATGAAATGCAAAAGAAGTAAGAGATAGTAGTATAATATATTTAACTACATTGCGGTAGATAAAATATTATTTTAAGACTATAGAGTTTATAAATTTTTCCTGATCCCTTATTATTTAAAGATCATTTTTAGATGCATACTTTATTTTATTTTATTTTATTTTCTCCTTTACCATTTATCCCTTCTATACCCTCTTCCACCTCCACCCACCCCACCCCCCCACAGTCACTACACTGTTATCCCTGTCCATGTGTTCTCTCTCATTTTATTTTTCTTTTTTGCTCAATCCCTTCACCTGGCCACACGCTCCATCACTAGCAGAGTTGTCTCCCTACTCTCTACCTATGAGTCTGTCTCTATTTTTCTTGGTAGTTCAGTTTAAAGGTCATTTTGTTACAAGATTTATATATTGTACCATGTGCCCAACACCCAAAGTCAAATCTTCTGCCACCCTATATTAGGATCTCCTTCTTTCCCCAACTTCTTCCCTCTGGCAACCACTACACCGCTGTATGTGTTCACAAGTTTTAGTTTTATATCTCACATATGAGTGAAATCACATGGTTCTTAATTTTTTCTGACTGACTTATTTCACTTAGCATAATATTCTCAAGGTCCATCCAGGATATTGCAAATGGCAGTATTTCATCCTTTCTTATGGCTGAGTAGTATTCCATTGTGTATATGTACCATGTCTTCTTTTTTCAGTCCTCTGTCGCAGGACACTTTGGTTGTTTTCATGTTTTGCCACGATGAATAATGGTGCAATGAACATGGGGGTGCATATATCTTTGTGAATACGTGATTTTGAGTTTTTCAGATATATGGCCAGACGTGGGATTGGTGGGTCATATGTTAGCTCTATTCTTAACTTTTTGAGGAATTGCCAGACTGCTTTCCATACTGGTTGTACCAGTCTACTTTCCCACTAGAAGTGAATGAGGGTTCTCTTTTTTTTCACAACCTCTTCAACACTTGCTATTGCTTGTCTTGTTTATAATGGTTACTCTTTACAGGTGTGAAGTGCTATCTTATTGTAGTTTTGATTTGCATATCCCTACTTACTAGTGAGGTTGAACATCTGTTCATAGACAACCACACCTGAAACCTATTTTGTCATTATATGATCATGTCAACCAATGTCATCCCAATAAATTTAATTTAAAACAGAAGAGATAATAAAGATCTTAAATAAAACAACAACAACTAAATTTACACCTAGAGGAACTATAATAAAAAGAACAGGTAATCACAAAGTTAGCAGAAGGAAGAAAATAATAAAGATCACAGCTGAAATAAAGAAAGTAGGGACTAAATAGTAGAAATCATCAGCAAAACCAAGAGCTGTCTTCTTGAAATAATTAGGAGTTGACAAAACTGTAGCTAGATTGACTAAAAAATAAAAGGAGAGAAAACTCAAATAAACTATATAATCAAATATTTAATAACACAATTCTTCAACTGTAGACTTAAATATACACAATTTTATGTGTTAATTATACCTCAATGGAAAAAATAAAGATCATTTACCACATGGGAAATATAACTATTTTGAATTCTGTTTAAACGTAAAGAAACTTTTATAGAAATGTGATCAAGGAAATTTTTATAGATTAATGTTATATTTACCCTAAAGATAAGTCTGTCATTTAAAATTTTCTCCAAGGCTGAAGTTTACCTGAATAGTAGTTTTACAGACACATTATAAACCTTTAAATTCACCTTTGTGATGTTTTTGAATTTTGCTTTTGTGAAAGCCATGTAATATTCATGAGTGTATAATCTGTTAATAGTAGTTTTGTTACTGAACACAGGTTCAGCTGCCTGCCACAGTGAAAGAGGAGAGAGGAAACAGGTTTATTCAGGTATCAGCAGCCTGAAAAGATGCAGGACTCCCATCCCAAAGCCCATCTTAAAATCTCAGTGCAGGCAGGGGTTTTGTAGGGAGAGAGAGGAAAAACAGAACAAAGCGATCATGAGGAGGGGCTGTGGATGTGCAGTCGATATCCTTGCTGGTCTCAGTATGGATATTTAATGTCAGCATACTGGATCTAATCAGTGCTGGCCAAATTCTTATAGGTGTGTGACCTGCAACAACTGAAGTCATGGTCAAGGCCATTTTTTGCACAAGCAGGAACTGGAACTGTTGACACCCGTGATATGATTATAAGAAAACTGTCAGTGTGTGAGTTCTTTTTATAAGTTAGTTATTACATTTTATTTTAATTCTATGTCATGGGAAGTCAGATTAGTATAAAGTTTGATTCCATATTACAGTTTAGGTTCTTATATTCTTACTCATAAATTTAGACTCATAAAGCCCCCTCTTTTTCCTTCCACAGTGGGTTATAGGTCATGTAAGAAAGAAAATAAGTTTATGTGTTGGTCATTTATATTTTTACATATTCCATTCGCCCTCTATACATAAAGATAAGTTAATCAGGTTGTTTGGAGAGGATATTTTTTACAGTACAACATCCTTCTCTATGGCAAATGAGATCATTTAAAATATGTGAGTTCTAAATCAATAACAAAACAAATTAGACAATAAGTATCTTACAAAAAATGTTATTTGTATTTAGAATACTTCTTTCGTTCCTAAGATAAGCAATTTTCCTGCAATGAAAATCTCAACATTAATCTCAACTTTTTGAGACCACTTCTGTTTCTTAAGTGTTTATTCTGTTTATTTTAAAGTTAATAAGTATATTTGTTCATTGGTTAGTGTAATATTTTTGTAGGATCCTTGAAATGATCATTCTAACTTAATTATTATTTTATAGAACAGACAAGTTAACAAGTAGCCAAAAAATATGGTGGAAATGTGCATTGCTTCTTAATTTTTATCTTGGATTTTGTTTCCTAGGAAGTTATAACTTCCATGTTTTGGAATATGTGAAGCAAATCTATCCTAAAATCAAGCATCATTTAGCTATTATGTTCCATAACAATGCAACTCTGGATATCACTGTCATGGGGTGCCTTTAATTACAAACATTGCTTACATTACCTTAAAAGAAAGGAGATTTATTATAAGGACATAGTACATAGAACTAAAGAAAAGTCAATAATGGACTTCACCAGGGCAGCTCTTAGATCACTAAAGGCACCATGATTCTACCATCGTGAGTTCTGTCATTGGTGTGACTCAGCTATGAGCTCACTCACATTCCATCTCTCATGTTTCATATTCTAAGAGTTAGTTGGCTCATTCCAGTTAAGGATTTCTTCTCATGTGGTCAGGTGCTAGTCAACTATGGTCAGAATAGATTGTGTCACATTATACAATAGCACAACTAGGCCTGTGGGAGAGGGAGTATATAGGAGAGGGATGGGGAGAAGTCAGGATGAAAGGAGAGCAAGGAAGCAATCAATAGCCACTATAGTCATCTCTGTCAGTCTTTTTGAGGCTTATTGGATTTGCATCCTGTCTATGAAATCTCTTCACTTCTGGAGAGAGCTGTCACCTTTCTCTTTAAATCCTAGTATTTCTAATTCTATATACTTAAATTGAAATTGTTATATTCTGCTCTGTGTGCTAGTTATTTTTATGGCTATTTGTTTTATCTTCTCAGATGGATGAAACAGAATGACATCTCAGAGGCAAGGGTGGTGGTGGGAACAGGAAGATATTAACCAAAGAATTTCTATGCATATATACATAGCTCATGGTAGACAAGGTTGTTGAAGGTTAAGGTGGGGTGGGGACTGGATGGTGGGGGGAAAGTGGGGGAAATAGGGGGCATCTGTAATACTATCAACAATAACTTTTTTAAAATTATTATTCAGGAAAACAAATATCTTATATATGGGAAAAGTCATGTTCTCTATGTTCAGCTTTCCCCTGCCCCAAGGCACAAGGGGTAAAACTGAAAAGTTTCTCCAGAAGTTAAGATCTCCATATATACCCATTATATTGGTGGGGAAGAAGGGAGAAACATTTCTGTGACAAATGTTACAAGTAGAAAAAATCCATTTTTTGAAAGCCTATGATAATTATGTTTGCAAAAATAGGCATGTATATGTAATAACACAGAGTTATGTTATAATATAAATTAAAAAAGAAGTTTAACATACCAGTTTCAAAAGTATGCAAAGGATATCCTGTATAATAAAGAGGTAGTATGCAAATTAACCCTCACACCCTCACAAGATCGCTACCTAACACCAGGTCTGCAGGGGTGTTAGTGAGGGAGGACCAAACGACTGAACAAGCAGGCTGTGTGGGGCAACCAGGCCGGTGGGGGGGGTCATGAGGGGTGACCAGGCTGGGAGAGGGGGGCAGTTGGGGACAACCAGGCCTGCAGAGGGGGGCAGTTGGGGGAGGCCAGGCCATCGGGGGGGCAGTAAGGGGTGACCAGGCCAGTGAGGGGAGCAGTTAGGAGTGACTAGGCTGGCAGGGAGGGGGCAGTTGAGGGCAACCTGTCTGGCAGCAGGGAGCAATTAGGGGCAACCAGGCCAGCAGGGGCGCAGTTAGGAGCAAACTGGCAGGCAGGCAGGTGAGCAATTAGAAGCCAGGGTCATGATTGTGAGAGGGATGTCGGACTACCGGTTTAGGCCAGATTCCCAGGATCTGGCCTAAACCAACAGCCAAACATCCCCCGAGGAGCCCCGAATTGGAGAGGGTGCTGGCTGGGCTGAGGGAACCCCCCTACCCCATGCACAAATTTCATGCACCGGACTCTAGTTGATTCTATGTGTGTGGGTATTACTATGTGTTAATGTGTAGGTGTTTCTGTACATTAATTATAATTTAAGGGGGGGGGGGAATACTTGGAAAGATAAATGCCAAAATTTCAAATTGGATTTCTCTTGATCAGTAGCCACCAGTGGTTCTCAAACGGTGGACATCATCATGAATGTCACCTAGTAACTTGCTAGAAATACAAATTATATCTGCTAAATCAGAGGTTCTGAGTACAAGGCCCAGCAATCTGAATTTTAAAAAGTACACCTGCACTCAAAGCGATTGTGTTGGAGCCTAATGTTTGAGAAATTGTACATTAGCATAGAGGGCGTGACTATAGGTGATTTATTTTCTCCTTGGTGCTTAATGACTGTGTGGTGTGTTTGAATTTATAAAGCACTACAAATGTTAATTTTCTAAGGAAAGATGCCTTCTGAATAACCACATTGTATACTTCTTTGTAAATCCCACTCTCACAGCAGACATTTACATATACCAGGTGTGATAAGTACATGCTGATAGCTTGATTAAAATTAGCTTTAAAGTGTACCTCCATCTCTGCCTGTTTCAGATTCAAAGGAGTGTATTGAGTATGACCCACCAAGGTCAAGGTTTACAGTTTGAACTACTTTTGGTAATGAAGTGTGAAATAATTTATTTTAATGCACTTATTTAGAACCACAACATAAGTAAAATTGCTCTCGTGGAAAAGATACTGTAGTATGGAATTATTAAAGTTATTTCAAAAATTCAAATAGGAACTAATTACATGCATTCTGGAAAAAGCAAGAAACATTTTCTATTAAGCTGGGAGTTAACATAAAGGTCTCATTGCTATTCTTCAATTTATTGATGCCTGCAGGTCATATTAAAAGTTACTTAACAAGAGCAACGACAATAAGATAGCAAATCACAAATTAGCCTTGTCTTTGGGGAATTGTACTGCACCCACTTCAGTTTTCCAGTCCTTAAATATTTTGTAACAGTTGTTTTATTTGTATATTATGTTATCTGGGCAACACAAAGGCATCCAGAATGAATTTGAAAAAAAAGAGAAGCTTCATAGAAATGATTTTTAGGAGGGAAATAGTTTTTCAACAAAATGATAAAGGAATGAAGAAAGAAAAATAGTGATTAGAGATATAGTAACAATGTTGAAAATCTATACTAATAATAGAGGAATATGCAAATTGTCTGGGACACCATCACAGTAACAGTAATGACCAAACAACAGGCTGTGTGGGGTAACAAGGCTGGCAGGTGGGTTAGTGAGGGATGACCAAATGACTGAACAGCAGGCTGCATGGGTGACCAGGCTAGCAGGGGCAGTTAGTGAGGGACAACCAAACGACTGAACAGCAGGCTGTGTGGGGCTACCAGGCTGGGGGGGGAGCAGTTGGAGGAGATCAGGCCAGCAGGTGGGGCAGCAAGGGACAACCAGGCTGGTGGGGGGGGCACTTAGGGGCAACCAAGCAAGCAGAGGGGGGTAGTTGGGGGCCACCAGGCTGGCAGGGGGGGGGGCAATTAGGGATGATGAGGCTGCCAGGCAGAGGTAGTTAGGGGTGATCAGGCTGGCAGGAGGGCGAGTTAGGGGTGATCAGGCAGGCAGGCAGGTCAGCAGTTAGGAGCCAGCAGTCCGGATTGTGAAAGGGATGTCTGACTGCCTGTTTAGGCCCGATCACTGGAAGTCCGACAGTCGGACATCCCCCAAGGGGTCCCGGGATGAGGCCCCCCATGCTTTAATTTTGTACAGCGAGCCTCTAGTTGTATTATAATATAGTTGTATTATAATATACTAGAGGCCTGGTACATGAAATTCATGCACTGGAGGGGAGGTCTCTCAATCCGGCCTGCACCCTCTCCAACTCGGGACCCTTTGGGGGATGTCTAACAGCCATTTTAGTTCCCAGCCCTGTGGCAGGCAAGGGCATAAACTGGCAATCTGATATCCCTCTTGCAATCGGGACCTCTGGCTCCTAAATGCTTGCCTGCCTACCGGCTTGATCACTGCCTAACCGCTCCCCTGTTGGCCTCGTTGGCCCCCAACTGCCCTTCCCTGCCAGCCTCATGGCCCCTAACCACCTCTGCCTCAGCCCCCACCACAATGGCTTTGTCTAGAAGGAAGTCAGATGGTCAGAAGATGTCCGGTCTCTTGGTCTAATTAGCATATTACCCTTTTATTAGTATAGATTTTAAATTATTTAGTCTTCTTTAATAATTGTATACATTTCTACATAATCTTATTCTTAAAAGAAGTTTAGGTCATGCTAATTCATGATAGGTTCCCCAAACATCATTAATCTTGATTTTCTGAACTCTGACCAGACATATGATTTGCCTTGCATAATCTCAGTACTCAGTTATATTAGTCTATGGATAAAATGTTTAACAAGTGTTTTAAGATGTCACTCATATACCAATTAAAAAGTAAGTGCCTTGAGAGCCAAGACATGCAGTGAATGCTTCCCTGATACCCTCACTATGGTCTAGTAATTATTTCAAAAGTATACTAATGGATTAGGTTACAGGCTTTCTAGAATCAGGATCCAGCATGTGATATCTGCATTAGTTGTCAAAACAAATTACCCACAAAGTTAGTGTCTTTAAGCAACAAACATTTGTTATCTCATAATTTTAAGAGGAATCTTAGGCTTAGCTTAGCTGGAGCTCTGACTCAGTGTAATTTACAAAGCTAAAATTAGGGTTTGGGTACAGGTGCAGTCATCTCAAGGCAAGACTCATGGACAATATGCTTCTAAACCCACTCATGGTGGTTATTGGAAGAAGTCAGTTCCTCAGTGACTGTTGAACTCAAAGAGTCAGTTCTGTGCCACACAGAAAATATAAAGCTTCTAATAACAAATAGGCGACTGTTTGTTGGAACAGAGTAAGGGGGGATGTGATAGAAAGTAAAATCAGAGGGAAAGAAGTGGAATGTTACATATGACAGTTTTTTTTTTCCTCAGAAATCAAGGTGCATATGAATAACCAGGTGATCTTTTAACGTGTAGATTTAAATTCAGAAAATCTGGGGTGGCACCTGAGATTCTGCAGCTCCAACAAGGTGATGTTGATGTTGCTGGTCTGAGGAAAAAACTTTGAGTAGCAAGGAATGAGAGTATTGGAATTTATTGGGCAGCTGTTGCTTTTTGCTGTGAGTGAGATGGGGAACCATGGGAAGAATTTAAACCTAAGTGAGATGTGATCTTTTCCCTGGCTGATATGTTAAGAATAGACTTCCACTGTAAAGGGCAGAGGTAGGAGACCAAAAACAAAAACTATTGAAATACACAGAGAGCAGGTGATAGTGACCTAGATAAAGGCAGTAGCAGTAGAAAGGGTAAGAAGTGGAATTCCTCTAGACATATTTTGAAGGTGGAACTGCCAATATAGGTTGATGACTTGGCTGTTGTGAGTAAATAAGAGGAATGTAAATGACCTCAAGGTTTTTGGCTTCAGTAACAGAAAGATGGTGTTTGTGGCTTTTGAGGAGAAGACTACAAGGGAAGCAGCAGAATTGTTAGGGAAAAGAGTAGGAGTGTTGGACAATTTAGATTTGTGATATTTATTAGATATCCATAGGGATATATTTACAAGGTGGAGCAAAAATAAGTTTACAGTTATGAGTACACAAAACACAGATTTTATTCTTGTATTATTATTTATAAATTATTATATTACTAGAGGCCCGGTGCACAAAAATTTGTGCACTGGCAGGGGGGTGGGAGGTGAAGGGGTGGGGGGTGTCCCTCAGCCGGATTGTGCCCTCTCACAGTCTGGGACCCCTCAGGAGATAACCACCTGCTTGTTTAGGCTGGCTCCCCAGGTGGCAGATGGCAGGACCGGTTCCCGCACTGGGTCGCAGATGGCAGGCCCTCTGCCACGCCGCCCCGCCCCGCTGCCCACCGCACAAGGCAGGCCCGGTGGGCGGTGGGATGGGGTGGGCGGATTGCGATCGTCCGGGTGGGCTGCAGGGCGGGGAGGGGTGGGGTGGGGTGCGGGGCGGGCAGGACGCGATCCACTGCGCCCTACCGGCCGCTGGGCCGTGCACACGGACTGCAGGCCCAGCGGGCAGCAGTGCAGGGCGGGCTGCCAGACCACACACACAGACTGCAGGCCCCGCTGGGCCACGCACATGGACTGCAGTCCCAGCAGGCGGCAGGGCTGGGTGGGGCGCAAGGCAGGTAGATCGTGATCCTCCATGCCCTGCCCCACTGCCTGCCAGGCCACGCACACAGACTGCAGGCCCCGCCAGCCGCCGGGCCACGCACATGGACTGCAGGCCAGGCAGGCAGCAGGGCAGGGCTGCTGCCGTGCAGCGTATGTGGACAGCAAGCCTAGCGGGCTGCGGAGCAGGTGGCGCTGGCAGCGGGGCTGGCGGATCGCACTGTCTCGCCCTGCCTGCAGTATGAAAATTAGCTGCCATCTTTGTTCACGGTTAATTTGCATATCACACTGATTAGCCAATGGGAGGTGTAGCGGAGGTACGGTCAATTACCATGTTTGTCTATTATTAGGTAGGTTTTTTTTTGTTTTTTTTTGCTACAAACAATATTATCTTACTTTTGTCCCAACCTGTATATCCAAAGTGTTTCAAATACTTAAGGGAGGGATTGATGTTGTCAAATATTACTATAGTTTAAGTAAGATGTGGACTTAGAATTGACTATTGGCTTTAGCAATGGGAAAGTAACTGATGACCTGGGCAAGAGCAGCACAGTGGATTTGTTGGGGCAAAAACCTGACTGGAGTCAGCTTAAGAGAATGGAAGAGAATAAATTGAAGATTAGATGACTGAGTAGTTATTTTGAGTAATTTCACAGTAAATAGGAACAGAAAAACTGGGTGTTCATTGGAGGAAAACTTGTTCAAGAGAGGAATATATTGAGTTGAAACAAGATCATAGTTGTGTGCCCATAGGGAATATGGAATAGATAGAAAAATTTGATGATGTAGTGGTAAAGGAACAAAATCATTGGAGTAACAGCTTTGAGTAGATGAGATGGAATGGGAACTAGCATAGTAAGAGAAATAAAGGCTTTAGAAAGAGGCATGGAAAGTTTATCATTCTAACAGCTCAGCAGAAGAGAAGGAATTATCTATATAGTAGACAGAATAATGGGTAGATGTGTTGATAAGACTTTTCTATAATTCTTTTCTGAATTTTCCTTCCTTTTTGCTCCATAAAATTAAGTATAGTAGGAGTAAATTAAGTGAGAGATGCTTGGTGAGTGAATCTGAAGAGTTATCTAGGCTGTGAAAAATGAATGTTCTAAAGATATGTAGGAATTCTGGTTAGAGGTAAGGATTTAAGATTAGTGGCCATGAATTTAAAGGTATACCATATACATTTGGTTGTTCTCTTTCCCCCGGTATATTTTTGTTTCTCCTTAAAAATACAACATACTTTCTTTAGGGTTAGTTAATTTTTCATGTGCATATTCCAAGTCCAATGGTAACATCAGGACCATGTACTTTGTAATTCTTTCATTCCTTACACCATTGACCACAGTGCATGAAACCTAATTGTTTATTGATTGACTTAAGGTCTTTGTGATAAATGAGAGACAATTTATGTAGGAATGTAGGGTTGGAAAAAAAAATTTAGACATCATTGAGTCTATTCACAGAATTTTATGTTGAAAAACTAAGTTCTACATTGGCCAGTAAACTGGCGTAAGGTCATACAGTTTGTTCAGACTAGGAATTATAGAGTAGTGAGGAAATTTGTATACTTTAGCTTGTAATATTACATTTCATATTGGTTTTTCTTTGTTAAAACCACCAGTGTTGTTCTCATTACCTGAAATGAGAAGCAGGAACCCACTTTAGTAATTCCATAGTCTGAGCCACTTATATCTGATTGTCACCTAGAAATAAGAGCCATCATTGTTCAGTGTTTATTTCATGCCAGGCACTGCACTAAACACTTCACAAGAACAATCTCATGCTGCTTTCATATGGATCCTATCAGGTGAGAATTCTTTCACAGATGGAGAATTGGAATCTTATCCAATCCAATGTAAATGACTTGCCTATAATCACACAGCTAATAAAAGAGTCATAGCTTGAAACCCAGACCCAGTTGAACACAGTGACTCAAACTTTGAAGTGCATCAGGATTCACAGAGGGGCTTATTAAAACAAAGGTTGTTGGGCCATATTTCTTGAGTTCCTTAGTCAGTAGGTCTGGGATGTAGCCCAAGAATTTTCATTTCTAACAATTTCCCGTGTGATTCAGCCACCTCCTTCACATTGCTCCAGAAGCCCCTCTCCTTTTCACCCTCCTCTTCACTATCCTAGTTAAAGCCTTTGCTCCTTGCTTCACTCTCCCCTGCATCTTTGAACACTGATATTATGAAAATTTCTCACACATCTAACACTGGAGTATATGAATTATGAAGTACAATTTACATGTTTTATGTTATTAAAAACTGCTATAATTTTAACTATTATTTGGAGGTTAAACTATTTAAATTTATTTGCTGCTGTTTGTTGCAGTATAAGCATTTTTTGTTTCAAAAATTATAAAAATAAAAAAAATAAAAAAAAACCATAGAGTAATCTATTTATCCATTGGTATCACTCATTATAGCTTATTTATATAGAGATTTAACAATTTGCAAAAAAATGAAGCCAGACTATAAAAGCTGCTTCCAATGGGACCGTTCTGTGTTGTCTCTTTCTATTGTATTCAAACTACATATATTAACTAAATCAGTCATTCTGAAGTGAAATTCTCATCATTTCATGGCTCATCTTAAGAAATTTCAATGAAATCCAAATGCCTAATATATTAAGTCCAAATTGAACACATTGGAATTAGAGATATACAATGTGGTATCAATTAATCTGTCCAGCCTAATTTTCCAATTCAATTTCCCTATGTTCAAAACATCTGCACTAATTCTGAATATGTCCAAAATCTAGTGCAACTAGACCATTATTCATGCAATTGCATTTTCTTCGAATATTCTTGAGTTTTTGAAATATAACCTTTGCCTCTGGGCTTATATAAAAAATATCTCTTCTGTGAAGATTTCCTAAACTTCTAGGTAGTTGCATTTTCTTTCTCTCTTTAGCTCTTTTACAGCAAATTTTGGTACATTTTTTATAGAACTATTTAAGGTGACACATATGGGTAATAAATGGAGATTGGATTTAAACCCAGGTCTGAGTGATTACTTCCACTTATTCTCTATTTGTTTAAAGCCTCAGTTTTCTTTTCAATGAGATGAGGGGAAACAGTATTTATGTTTTAGAGGCATTGTAGGGAATAAATGAAGTAATACTTTGAATAGTCTATGGCATTTCTCCTTGAATAAAGTGTTCTCAATAAATGTTAATACTAGTAATAGTCCGGAATCTTCCAGTTCTAAGTAATAGAAATCTAGCCTAACCTATCTTGAAAAAAAAAAATTAATGTTTCAGTAACTTGAAAAACCAGAAATGAATTTCGGTCTGAGCGTATCTCTACCCAAGGTTTCAAAAGACGCCATTATAGTATTCCTCTCTATCTCTTTGTGTCTCTAATTGGCTTCACTCTGTATGTAGGTCTTAATTCACAGATATTTAAGCTATTATAAATGAATATATTTAGCAGTTAATATTTGTAATATATATATATATGTATATATATATATATACACATTATATATATACACATTATATATTAAAATCTTTCTAGATTCCTGAATTTTTGGTTTAAAAACAACACTGATTTATGTTAGGGTCCTTATACCATTTCAGAAGTTTCTGATGAATCCTGCTTGGATTACTTGCCCAGTTAGGACTAATCATTGTGGAGGACACTGTCCTATGATTTTTCTAACTAGTTCCGTGCCCACCTCTGGGGAATATAATTGGCAGACTCATCACAATTGTATTTAGTGAAAGTGGTGATTTCTTCAAGGAAGGAAGCCTGGCATGCGAGACCATAGCTATTATATTTTTCCCCTCTTTCTTTATAATATAACAATGTGTGCCTGATACCCACGGAAGCAACTATATACTTGTTTTGAATTAGTATTTATCTACTCTTCTCTTCATGTTTTATAAACTTGAGGATGTGTACTATGAGTTACTCATATTTTTATCTCTTATATGCACACACTTTGCACAAGGAATGCTTTCAATAAAGGTCTGGGATGTACTTGATTTAACTATAAAACAAAAAGTAAACCAAAAAGCAGTCTGGAAACATGCACACACAGAGAAATCTACAAAAAAAAAAAATGCAGGAGGAAAATCATTCCAGGAATGCATGTTATTGGAACATTTTATTGTCTGGTCTTCTTTAGCTCAGAATCCTAAATAAAGTTTTCTATACAAGATTTTGTAGTATTTATATTTGCACATAAATTCAGTGTATGCCTGAGAAATAAAACTTGTGACAAGTATGAAAAACATGGTTGGGCCAGGGCAGTGCTTCTCAAAGTTTGATGTGCATTTGTATCACCAGGATCTTGTTAAAATGTAGATTTTCACTCAGTAGATCTAAGGTGGGATCTAAAATTTGTTGTGACTAACAAGTTCCAAGTTGGAAAGGATGAGGCTCATGGAAATACCACACTTTGAGTAGCAATGGTTCAGACCAGTGGTCGGCAAACTGTGACTTGCGAGCCACATGTGGCTCTTTGGCCCCTTGAGTGTGGCTCTTCCACAAAATACCGACTTCTGCGCATGGGCCATGAAATTTCAATCGCACTGTACATGCGCGCCCGCACATGGTATTTTGTGGAAGAGCCACACTCAATGGGCCAAAAAGCCGCATCTGGTTCGCCAGCCACAGTTTGCTGACCACTGGCTAGAGTGCAAAGTGTGAATCACATCAAGTTGTGGACATTGGCTGTTTTGACAGCACAGATTTCAACCTTTTAAAATAAAGTTAAATGCCTTCTTATGGATTTGGATGCTGGCACTTATCTATTCCTTATTTTATTACTTTAAAAGCTATTACTTCTCAAATTTAAATTATTAACTTGCTACCAGCGAATATTTAGGGTTTAGATTCTTGTTCATAGATCTCTCTATTCATACTCAATTATTTCTGTGCCTAATCTGAATGTTTCCAGGAGAGGTCCTTTATGAAAGGTACCTTGTGTGGGACTGCAAATAGTGTGAAATTCCTGTTCTTGATTAAAATATTTGAGTACATTTAGATCTTAGTCTAATCATATATAGTAGTTTCTATTCTTCCTAAAATGGAAGGGGTATATAATATGTTGGTGGGGGCAGGGAGGCAGGAGGGAGAGTTAAGTGATGGTTTGCGAGATTTTAATTTTTAGAGAACAGTAGATAGTCTACAACCTTTTAGATTTTCCCTTTAAGAGCTTTCTATGTCCAGATCAAAGGAATTTATTAGGCTTTTAGCTCTCCTGTGTTTTTTTTTTTTTTCCCAGCTCAAAAATGAACAAATTTTCAAGTACAAAAGAAATGCTTTAAAAGAGTTCTTTTAGTCTTTATTTGAAATCTCCTGCTCTCCTCCAGTTCACAGATGTGCCATGCACCGAATGGAGGAATCAGACTACTACACTTTGATCATTTCGCTATCTTGTTTGATTAGTGTTTTCAAACTATGGCGTTTATCCGCAGGGGGCAGGTTGATCCCTGTGGCTTATAATGGGCAAAGTATGGGGGAAAAATAGGTTTTTAGAAATCGTTTAAGATCAATCAGTTTCTTCCTTCTTCAAGGTTTAAAAATAACATCATGGACAGATAGACTTTGACACAGAATAAGATCAGATATTTCCAAGGGAAAACTGACCAGCATGGTACACTTTCCCCCCTCTTTTTCTCTTTAAAATCGTGACTTCTAGTCTTTACATTATTACAAACTATAATCAAACTCCTTTAAAAAGGGAAGCAAGAGTCACAACTGCTCAATTTTAACTTTCATTTACTGTACAAACATAGCTTTCAGAATGAAGCGTAAGGTTGTTAAATGAGATTTTTAAGAATTCAGCTCTTTGGGGGAAGGTTTTGAATTATGTTGCCTGTGTCAGTTTTAGCCATTGTTGTGAACTTGGATTATTAATCCTCTACTTAGGGATTGTTAATTTGTGGTTCCATATCTATAATTCAGGAGACATAGTTTTGCCTCTGATGATAAAGCAATACCAAAATATGGTCTTTCTTGTGTGGTATTTGGAAATATCCTGCGTGGCAATGCTATACATGTTGTCAGCTGGTGATCTTTGAATGAGGCTGGCAACATATTAGTTCAATGACTGACTTCCTTGTAGATCTGAGGAATGCTGTTTAATTATGCATTTTTAATTTTGGGGGTAAATTATATCATATGTGACTTTTCAGTTTAAATACATTTAGCTGGTTTTCAATTTGAAATGAAAGTATGGGCACAGAGAACTGGAAGAAAAAAATGCTAATTTGGTCAGATTCTTGATGAAAATTTTCCTTTCACCATATTCCTGCTTCCTGATGTTCCCTTCTGAGGTACCTAGTGGGGGCTTCTTGCGATGAAGCTGGTCCCCTTTGACAAGCTCCTTGGGTTGTTCACGCTGCAAAATGTACTTGTCCTCTTATAACCCTACTTGTGTAAAGAAGAGGGGAGTCTGGCTGGTGTGGCTTAGGGGTTGAGCATTGACCTATGACCCAGAAGGTCATGGTTCTATTTTAGGTCATGGCACATGCCTAGGTTGTAGGCTCAATTCCCAGTTGGGGAGAAGGGCATATAGGAGGCAGCCAATCCATAATTCTCTCTTATTACTGATGTTTCTATTTCTCTCTCCTTCTTTCTTCCTGTCTGAAATCAATAAAAATATATTTTTAAAAAGAAGACGGAAAGATTAAATAAACTATTTCATACTAAAAAGTAAATGACCACCAACTCAGATGGCCAAATGAAGAGCATTTTAATGGTAAAAATCTCAGGCATTTTTACAGAATTAATGGAAATTATCCCCAAGCCTATAGGAGATATATATATATACTTTATAGGTATCCCAATAGTTATTTTGAAGTTTTGTCAAAAGAGTCACCAATTGTTAGTTTTAATTTATTATAGGGGCATTCACTATAAATACATGTTATATGCTATTATCTTTAATTGAAAGCAAGATGTAATTCTATATTTCTTGTAGTTAAATATAGAATAGGTAATATAATTTACTTCTTGTTTATTTATATGTACCTTAATTCAAAAAGGATTTATATATTTGAGTTATTTTGGAACATTTTATAGTTTGTTAGAATATATCAGTTCTAAACGTGTATGTCGGTTAAGTCTTCATATTAGGTAGCTAACTATCCTATAAAGAGCTAATATGCAAATAGTCATCACACCCTCACACCATCACACCATAAAGGCTCAGACGAGAGAGAAATGGGGACCAGCCAGGCTCCGGGAGAGGAACAAACTGCCCGCCCCATGGTCCCAGGTGCCAGTGGCTGTACCTATGGCCTAGGAGAGGGGCAAGCTACCCCCTCTGCAATCACGGGCACCAGTGGCTGGGGCTGCAGCCTAGGAGAGGGACAATCCTCATGTCCCACGGTCCCTGCAGTCCCGGGCACCAGCGGCTGGGGCTGTGGCCTAGAAGAGGGACAAGCCACCCGCCCCGTGGTCCCAGGTGCCTGTGCTGTGGCCCAGGGGAAGCCACCTGCTTATGGTCCCCTGCAGCTGCAGCCAGCCCAGGCAAAGCTGAGTCCTGGGTGCGGGATGAGGCAGAGGCGGTTAGGGGCGATCAGGCCAGCAGGTGATTAGGGGTAAGCAGGCAGGCAGGCAGGTGAGCAGTTAGGAACCAGCGGTCCTGGATTGCCAGAGAAGCAGTCAGACATCCCCTGAGGGGTCCTGGATTGTAGAAGGTGCAGGCCGGGCTGAGCCCGCCCCCCCCCCAACCCCGTGCATGAATTTTGTGCACCAGGCCTGTAGCATAATATAAAATAATTGATAGAGAAGTGTGATCTCTGTTCACTTCTTAATTATTGATAAATGATTACTTTTTTAACAATTGATTTTAAGCAATTATTTCTTAACTTCAAAATACTGAGGATGTGGGTGACTTTTTTGGTACTAGATATACCAAGAATGGGATAACGTTTTTTTAAAAAGCATTCAAAAACTGTGATAAAAATTAAAACATAATTTCAAGAGATTTCTGTTAGTCATGAATTTATGTCTCCTTTATCCTCAGAATTGCAGCTTCACTTCGTTACTGGGAAGTTGCAGTAATCAATAGAATAGTTTTGTTGCCTCACATAATCTCTCCCACTCTCTTTCCGAATATATCCTCTGAATTGAGCCCAGTGTTTTCTCCATAAAATGCAAATCCTCTCTTGCCACCTGCCTCTCTCTATTTTTACATAGATCCTCAGCCCCCTGATCATGTGTAATCTCCCTGTACAGTTACCTCTTCTCCCAGATGCAACATCTTCAGGCCCCTGCAAGTGACATTTTTTTCATGCCTGTGCACATGCTGTTCTTTGCCTGAGGACTTTGGGTTAATTCTTCAAGAATCTTCCTAAGCATTTTACCATCTGGCTACCATTGTTGACACCTTTTTTTCTAACCTCCCCCAAAGATGGTGAACACTCTTCCCCTCTAGTTCCATTGAACATCAATTATAGCACTTTTCATGGTATATTGTGATTGTTTAATTGCCTATTTCTCTACTATAATATGCATATTGTAAGAGCCATAACTGTGTTCTCTTTCTGGAAAATTCACAAAACCCCCACTACAAAAGTACAAAATTGCAATAATTTTCTAGTTCATGTGTTCCCATGCTTGAAACCTTTTTCCTTTTCTGCACTCCATATTTTGGACAATGGCACTAAGGTCAACTGATTGCCCTAATCAGATACTTAATGAGGTCCCAGAATACACAATTCATGGAAGCAGTGAGTGTAGTAATAAGTGCTACAAGCTATCTTATATATATAAAAGGCTAATATTCAAACTGTCCCATCAGGAGTTCGACCAAAAGACCAGGAGTTTGACGTGTGCTGACCACCAGGGGATGGCACAGAATAAAGGAAGGCCCCGACCAGCAGCCAGAAGGCCCTGATTGGATCTGATCACCGGCCAGTCCTAGGGACCCTACCTGTGCACAAATGTAATGCACTGGGCCTCTAGTGTAGGAACAAGAATCCAAAAACTAACCTTTTCTAATTATAAAATCTTGGGCAATTTCCTTAACTCCTCTTTATTTCTACATTTCTTCAGCTCTAAAGTGAGAATGGCAATAGTCATACCTCATTGGACTGAACACTATTTCCTACTATTCTGAAGCTAAATAAAGTTGCAAATGAGCACACTGCATGTTGACTGGACTCCCTTTAAATTCTGGCCCACTGGCCTTCATGATTTCTAGCAATACCAGTCTATTCACTTTTCCAGTTCGGTGACCATGTTGTACCTCTCCCTTCTCCTCACCTTCAATACATCTACTATTCTTACTTTCATCTGATGATTCTGCTCTCTGCTTAGTGAGAATAATAGCTCCGGTTAGAATTGAACTGTGCACACCATGCACATCTGTCAAACACTGTGCTCATGAATGCTGCCTTTTCTTTGACTGTAATTACTGGTGGAAACAGAAATCGTCATTTGTGCTCCCACCTCACCTTTTGTCGTGGGTGGCTATAATGTGCCAACAATTGCTCCATTCTCTTTCCTACATGATCAGTTTTCACCTCCCACCTGAATCTTTTCTATCAGCATAAAAACATTTAGTTATTTCTCTCTTCTTAACAATGTATTGCCCCTACTTCCTTTGTATCTAGAGCTTCACTCTCCCCTCTATATGCTTACCACAAAGCTCCTTAGAGGAAGTGTCTCCACTGTATCTTATTCGTGTACTTTCATGCTAGCCTGAACTCACTGCACCAACTTTTCTCTGCCACCACTCCATCAAAACTGTTCTAGACCATGCCAGTTGTAAATTTTGAGATCTCATCTTAGTGAAAGCAGAAGTATTTTACCCAGTAGATCACTGACTCTTATGGGAAATATTTTATTCATTTGCCTGCCAGAAACCCACCCTTCTGATTTCCTCTCCACCCTCACAGGATGCTAATGCTTCTCTCAGTCTCTTTAGGAGGTTCCTCCTCAATTCCTCAATCTCTAGACTTTGGTCCATTCCCTGGGCCTCTTTTCATTTTCATTGAATTCTGTTTAATTAATGATATTGTTCATTTAAAGTTTTTAAATACCACCTATAAGCTAGCAATTTTCAAATTTCTATCTATAGCAAGAACCTTTCCTCTCAACTTTAGAGACATATAATCAACCACCAATACCTACTTTTGTGTCTAAAGCCATTTCCGAATTATCATGTCCAAAATCACTTTTTTAATTTTATTTTTATTGTTGACACTATTGCAGATGTTCCCACCCACCTTTGCCCTATTCTTATCTTCCCCTGAAATATGTTTCTTTCATAGCATTCTACTTTTCATATAGTGACAAATCCATCCATTTAGTTTTTCAGAACAAAAAAACTTAGAGGCATCCTTTACAACTCTTTCAATCACACCCTACTTCAGATTCATGAACAAAATTTCTGATGGTTTTACCTTTATTATATACCCAGAGTCGATTCAATGCATACTACCCTCCCACATAACTATTACCATTTCCCCACAATCCATTAACCTTTCTTGTCTTTATAATAGCTCCTCTTGTATTCTGCCAAATCCATAGAACCTTGAAGTGTGTATAGCTTGTAGTAAGAAATCATTCAATATCTATGAATTTAATGAAGTAGTACTGTTATTATTATTTGAAATTGTCTTTTCAACATTCCGTATTTTTTATTTGAGTGTTATTTAGCAGTACCAGACATGTTGTAAATTCTTAGTAGTTGTAAAAACCTTCATTTTTTCATAAGTGGAGTGGCCATTTCTAATCTCTTAACATATAACCTTTAACTGTCTGATTTTGCTAAATATAATTTAATCTTTAATAATTCTAAATAACATTTAAATGTAATGAATTGGAATCATTATTGATACTGCCATACACAAATTGGGTACATGTTTGCTCTTAATATGTACTGTTTCTTTGTTATACACTGGAACTTAGTTGCTATGTAAAATAAATCTCTAATAACAGTTAATTTTTGTTTTTAATTTGCTTCTTTCAACTCAAAGTGAATTGAAAAAATTTAACAATCATATATAGGCTGTGATACCCCATTACTTTACTGCTAATAGCTGTTAATGAAAATAGAAGGATTCTTTTGCCAAGTGATATTATTTTCACTTAAGCCATTTGTAACTTTAAAAGTGTCCTTTGTCTTTCTGTTAATCAACAGTTTTTACCATTGTTTCATTAGCATTTTTAAAAATTATTTTTAAAACTTTTACATACGCCTCCTTTCCCCAAAATTGATCTCTCCCCACCCACACCCACCCCCCAACAAATGTCTCCAGCCCTCTATTGTCTGAGTCCATTGTCATGCTCAGATGCATGGATACAAGTCCTTTGGTTGACCTCTTAACCCTGCCTCCAACCCTCCTTTGCCTTCCCTCTGAGGTTTGACAGTCTGTTTGATGCTTTTATGTCTCTGGATCTATTTTTGTTCATCAGTTTATGTTGTACATTATATTCTATAAATGAGTGAAATCATGTGATTTTATCTTTCTCCAACTGGCTTATTTCACTTAGCATAATGCTCTCCATGTCTGTCCGTGCTGTTGCCAATGGTAAGAGTTCCTTCTTTTTCAAAGCAGCATGGTATTCCATTGTGTAGATGTACCACATTTTTTAAATCCACTTATCTGCTGATGAGCACTTACACTGTTTCCAAATTTTAGCTGTTGTAAATTGTGCTGCTATGAATATAGGGGTGCATATATCCTTTCTGATTGGTGTTTCTGAGTTCTTGGTATATATTCCTAGAAGTGGGATCACTGGGTCAAATGGGAGTTCCATTTTTAAGTTGTTGAGGAAACTCCAGACTGTTATCTACAGTGCCTGCACCAGTCTGCATTCCCATTAGGAGTGTATGAGCTTTCTTTTCTCTCCACATCCTCGCCTGCACTTGTCATTTGTTAATTTGTTGTTGATAGCCATTCTGACAGGTGTGATATGATATCTCATTGTTTTGATATATATCTCTCAGATGATTAGTTACTTTCAGCATGTTTTTATATGTCTCTTGGCCCTCTGTATGTCCACTTTTGAAAAGTGTCTACTTAAGTCCTTTGCCCATTGATTTTAATTTTTTAATTTCTTTATTGATTAAGGTGTTACATATGAGTCCTTATCCCCCCATTACCACCCAACCCCCTACTCATGCCCTCACCCCCTATTGTCTGTGTCCATTGGTTAGGCTTATATGAATGCATACAAGTCCTTTGCCCATTTTTTTATCAGATTGTTTATCTTCCTGTTGTTAAGTTGTATAAGTTGCCTATAAATTTTGGAGGTTAAACCCTTTTCCGATGTAACATTGGCAAATATGTTCTCCCATGCAGGGGGATATCTTGTCATTTTATTGAAGGTTTCTTTTGTTGTGCAGAAGCTTTTTATTTTGATGTAGTCCCATTTGTTTATTTTCTTCTCAGTTTCCATGGTCCTAGGAGATGTATCAGTAAAAATATTGCCACGATATATGTCTGTTATTTTGCTGTTGATGGCTTCGTCTAAGATTTTTATGGTTTCCCGTCTTACATTTAAGTCTTTTATCCTTTTTAGCCTGTTTTTGTGTTTGGTGTAAGTTGGTCGTCTAGTTTCATTGTTTTTTATGTATTTGTCCAATTTTCCCAACATCATTTATTGAAGAGATTGTCTGGGTTCCATTGTATGCTCTTGCCTCCTTTGTCAAATATTAATTGAGCATAATGGCTTGGGTCAATTTCTGGTTTCTCTGTTCTGTTCCATTGGTCTATATGTCTGTTCTTGTGCCAGCACCAGGCAGCTCTGAGAACAGTGGCTTTGTAGTATAGCTTGATATCTTGTATTGTGACCCCTCCAACTTTGTCCTTCTTTCTCAGGATTGCTGCAGCTATTCTGGGTATTCTTTTTATTCCATATAAATTTTTGGAGAATTTGTACTAGGTTTGTGAAATATGCTGTTGGTATTTTAATTGGGATTGCCTTGATTCTATAGATTTCTTTGGGTAGTATGGACATTTTAATGATATTGATTCTACCAATCCATGAACAGGGTATATTTTCCACTTAATTATAACTTTCTATATCTCTTTTTTCAGTGTCTTGTAGTTTTTCAAGTATAGGTCTTTTACCTCCTTAGTTAAGCTTATTTCTAGATATCTTATTTTTTGTTGTTGCTATGGTAAATGTTTTTGTTTGTTTTTTTTTTCTTAAATTTCTCTTTCTGTGAGTTCATTATTGGTGTATAAAAATTCCATAAATTTCTGGGTATTAATTTTGTATCCTGCTATGTTGCCAAATTCTTTTATTAAATCTAGTAGTTTTTCAATGGAGTCTTTAGGGTTTTCTATGTTCAATATCATGTCATCTGTGAATAATGACAGTTTTACTTCTTCTTTTTGAATTAGATGCCTTTTGTTTTTTTCTTCTTATCTGATTGCTATGGCTAGCACTTCTAGTACTATGTTGAACAGGAGTGGTGAAAGCCAGCATCCCTGTCTTGTTCCTGTTCTTAGGGGAAATGATTTTAGTATTTGCTCTAAATACTGATGTTGGCTGTAGGTTTGTCATATAAGCCTTTTATTATGTTGAGGTATGATCATTCTATTCCCACTTTATCTGAGAGTTTTTATCAAAAAGAGTGCTGGATTTTGTTGAATGCTTTTTCTGCATCAATTGATATGATCATGCGGTTTTTGTCTTTCAATTCGTTTATGTTATATATTATGTTTATTGATTTTCAGATATTGTACCAGCCTTGCATCCACAGAATAAGTCCCACTTGGTCATGATGTATCATCTTTTTTGTATTGCTGAATGTGATTTGTTAATATTTTATTGAGGATTTTAGCATCTATGTTTATCAGAGATATTGGCTTATAATTCTCTTTCTTTGTAGTTTCTTTTTATGGTTTTGGGATTAGAGTAATGCGGGCTTCATAGAAAGAGCTTGGAAGTATTGTTTCCTCCTGAATTTCTTGGAATAGTCTGAAGAGGGTAGGTTTTAATTCTTCTTTGAATGTTTGGCAAAACTCCACTGTGAAGCTTTCCAGACAGGGGCTTTTGTTTGCTGGAAGTTTTTTTTTTTTTTTTTTATTACTGCTTCAATTTCATTAGTTGTTATCAGCCTATTCAGGTTTTCTGATTCCTCCTAATTGATTTTTGGAAGATTGTATTTTTCTTGGAATATGTCCATTCATCTAGGTTGTCCAGTTTGTTGGAATAGAGTTGTTCATAGTATTTTTTTTTATAATCCTTCGTATTTCTGTGTGGACAATTGTTATTTCACCTCTTTCATTTCTGATTTTGTTTATTTGGGTACTCTCTCTTTATTTCTTGGTGAGCCTGGCTAAAGGTTCATAAATGTTGTTTATCCTTTCAAAGAACCACCTCTTGGTTTTATTGATCTTTTGTACTGATTTTTGATTTCTATGTCATTTATTTTCACTCTGATTTTTATTATTTCCTTCCTTCTACTTTCTCCAGGCTTTCCTTGTTGCTCTTTTTCTAATTCTTTAAGTTGTAGGGTTAGATAATTTATTATCAGTTTTTCTTGTTTCTTGATGTAGTACTATGAATTTCCTTCTCAGGATTGCTTTCACTGTGTCCCATAGATTTTGGATTGTTGTGTTTTCATTGTCATTAGTTTCCAGGATGGTTTTTATTTCTTTTTTTTTTTATCTCCTCTGTAATCCAGTCATTATTTAAGAGCATGCTACCCAAGTGTTTGTTTTTTATTTTTTTTACTGTAGTTGATTTTTAACTTTATGCCATTGTGATCTGAGAAGATGCTTGATATGATTTTAATCTTATTGAATTTATGGAGACTTAGACTGTGTCATAATATGTGGTTTATCCTTGAAAATGCCCCATGTGCACTTGAGAAGAATGTATATCCATAGCTTTGGGGTGAAATGTTCTGAAGATGTCAATTAATTCCATCTGATCTAGTAAGTCATTTAGGATGGCTGTTTCTTTATTGATTTTTTGTCTAAAAGATTTATCCAGTGATGTCAATGGGGTATTAACATCCCCTGCTATGATTGTATTGCTGTTCATCTCTCCCTTGATATCTTCCAGTTTTGTTTTGTTTTCTTTTTCTGTTTTTTCTTTCTTTTTTTTTTTTATTGTATTTGGGTGCTCCTGTATTGGGTGCATATATGTTTACCAGAGTTATATCTTCTGGTTGTATAAAGCCCTTTAGTATTATGAAGTGGCCTTCCTTATTTCTTATTATGGACTTCACTTTGAGGTCTATTTTGTCATATATAAATATTACTACACCAGCTTTTTTTTTTTTTTTTTTTTGATTTGCCTGAAAAATATTTTTCTATCCCTTCACTTTGAGTCTGTGTGAGTCCTTTGTTCTGAGGTGGTTTCTTATAGACAGCATGTATATATGGGTCATGTTTTCTTCTCCATTCAGCCACCCTATGTCTTTTGATTAGAGCATTTAATCCACTTATGTTTAAGGTTATAATTGACTAGAGGTCCCATGGATTCTTTCACCAGTGGGGTCCTTCGGCCTGGCCTGTGGGGATCGGGCCAAAACTGGCTCTCCAACATCTCCCGAGGTGTCCTAGATTGTGAGAGGGTGGTTCTTGGGTTACACAAACCTGGAATTGGGCTCCCTCCTCTGGTTCCAGGTGCAACACCTGAAAACTGCATCTGCCAAATCGCTGCAGCTCAGCAGCCCCTGCATTGAGTGTCTGCCCCCGGTGGTCATTTCACGTCATAACTACTGGTCGGTCAGTTGAATGGTTGGATTGTCACTTAGGCATATTGTCACATAGAGGTTAGTGATAATTATAGTAAATAATTATAAGTAAAATAATTATAAGTAAATAAACAGGAGAGTTCAAGATGATCTAGTGGAAATAAAAGACCTCTTACATTCTTAGAGTGTATTGTCATATATATATATATATATATATATATATATATATATATATAGAGAGAGAGATATATATAGATAGATAGATATAGATATATATAGATATATATATATAATCTGTTTGTTGCCATTTTTATCCTTTATGTCTGTGTTTCTCCTTCTCTCTCTATTCCTGTTTCTTACACAAGTCCCATTATTATTTCTGGCATTGCTGGCTTGGTGGAGAAGTAGCAGTTTTAATGTATTCCACTTCAAACTTTTTATTACATTGTACCTCTTTTTGTCACTTTTTATTAAAATTTTATAGTTCTCATTCTCACCAACTGTTATATGATTGTCTCCTAGTTTCTCAATGTCTTCCCAATTAAGTCTCAGTTATGGGATTCTGACTTCCAATGAATTAAATAATTTTCTGGCTTTTGTAACTTCTATGAGGAAATAAATTAATTCATCTTAATGTAAAATTGTTGCAACTTTGGTTATCTTATCTATGGTGATGTTCAGCCCCAAGATGTCCTATCAGGTTTAGATATGCTACCTAGGCTCTCTTGTCTATCCTGCATCAAACCATGGGACTAATCTTTTTTTTTCTCCACATAGAGGTTAGTGATAATTAGAGGAAATAAACAGGAGAGTTCAAGATGATCAAGTGGAAATAAAAAGACCTCTTACATTCTTAGAGCGGAAGAATCTATTTTTGATACTGATTTCCTCATAAAATCATAATAGAAGCAGACAGGGAGTGTAACTCACTTAAATCTCTTAAAAGCAGGAGGCTTGGAAGAAAGCACTTTAGAGCAGCACTGCACAATAAAAATATAATGTGAACCACAAATATAATTTTAAATATCTAGTAGCCACATTTTTAAAAGTATTTTTAGAAAACAACATTAATTATAATAAAATATTCAGCTCAATTGTATCCAAAATGTTATTTCAACATGTAATCAATATGAGAATTATTACAGAGAAAACTTATATTTTTTTCTAGTACTCAGTCTTCAAAATCTATTATGATTTTTCACATACAGCACATTCCCTCAGACCAGCCACATTTTAAGTGCTCAGTTGTCCTGGTGACTAGAGGTTGCCATTTTGGAAAGTGTAGCTTGAGGTAAAATCAATGTAAGTAAAGAGCTCTCTCCTCTGAAGCACACAATTTGCATACCTAAAGACCTCATCCAGGAGACACCAGGCAAATCTGGATTCCCTTTTTCAATTTTCTCTCAGCCTGTCCCAGTGATGGCTAAGGGAATAGTCTGATTTTAGGAATGACTACTCTTCTAATCTCACCCCAAATGCCTTAAATCTACTCAAGGCAGGCACAAGAGCAGTGAGGGAAAGGGGATTTGTTATCGATCAGACCTCCTTACTACCTAAGTAACCTCAATTTTAACTCTCTAAGTCTTTATTTCCTCAGCTATAAAATGGTACTGATGATATAATTTTCCTCATATGATTGTAGTAGAAATTAAATGACATGATGAAGGTAAGATATAAGCACAGCATCTTTGTCCATACTTGTTGCACAATAAATCTTAACTGGTATTATCAATTCTTCTATATGTCAAGGCCAAGTTATCCTAACTATATATTGACAATGTTGGCTCATAATAGACCTTGAATAATTTTTTGCCTATGGAGAATGCTAACAAATTAAATGTGAAGTACTTTTTACTGAAAGTTTTGGATATTTTGATATTTTTAAAAATCTTAGAAAATCAACAATTCAGTGATAGTGGTGGCCAGTAGTGGGAAGTGATCCTCCCTATACACAATACAGCTTTCTGCTCTTTCTCTTTCTGATAACAAAATCAGAAAATGGGAAAGATATCAAGCACCACACTTTACCATCATCTGCCCTGAGAATGAAGAAGATTGATCATGTCTTTCTAGTGGCCAAGCAAAATACTCTAATAAACCTGGTGTTGAGGTACAAATACGTTTATTGGTTTTTTTTTTTTTACGTGAATAAGGTAATTTATAACTCATACATCTGAAGTGCATATAACATGTGGTTTATGTTCTTTTGATTCTGTACAATGCCTTTGGTTATTCTTGTTGTTGTAAAAGTCAGCTACATTGAATTCTCTAAGAAGAAATGGATGTATACTTTACAGATCATAGACTTGATTCAACTTTTCCCCAGATAGTAAAATTCAGTTTTCCTTTTTATTTTTTGTAAAAAGAAATAATTTCTCCAGATAAAATGTAAATGTGGTTGACAAATTCTTTGTTTCATGTATTAAAGAGCTTTTTAACTTCAAACTTGTTTATTATACCCATTCCTACCTTCAACTTTATTTGCATCATTTTATCTTGACATTTTTAGTATTTTTCATGTGCTAAGGAATTTTTTTCTTCAATAATTGATAAGATAAAGAAATATAAGACTTCACAACTAGGTCATTTTTTACTTAAATTGTTCTGCAGCTATCATTTGCAGCAAAAAGTACATTCTTTCCCCAAGGCCGAAACAATTATCTTTGATATCATACAGAAGTAAAACTGGCACATGTGAAAAATGCTTGATGCATTTCACTCTATGTAAAGAGCACCAGCCACTGTGCAAAGCAGTATAGATCAACCTCAAAAAATTAAAAATGGAACTGCCTTGTGACCCAGTGATTCCACTTCTGGGAATATGTCTGAAGAAACCCAAAACAATAATTTAAAAGAATATATGCACATTTATGTTCAGTGCAACATTATTTACAATAGCCAAGATTTGAAGGCAGCCCAAGTGACTATCAATAGATGAGTGGATAAAAAAAGTTGTGGTACATTTACACCATGGAACACTACTGGGCCATAGAAAAGAAGGAATCTTACTTGTTTGTGACAGCATGGAGGGGGGGGGGGGGGGGGGAGGATATTTGCTAAATTAAATAAGCCAGTAAGAAATAGATAAGTACTCTATGATTTCACTTATATTTAGAGTCTAATGAATGAAGTAAAATGAAATAAACTAATAAACAAAATAGAAACAGACTCAGATACAGAGCAGAGACTGACAGCTGTCAGAGGGGAGAGGTGTTGGGGGCTGGGTGAAAAAGGTGGAGGCATTAAGCAAAGAAAAAAGACCTCAGAGACACAGACCACGGTATGGTGATTACCAGAGGGAAAGTGAAGTAGGGGCAGGTAGAGGACAGTAAAGGGGGGATGAATGGTGATGAAATGAGACTTAACTTGGGTTATACACAATACAATATACAGATGAGGTATTATAGATTTGTACACCTAAAACCTATATTATTTTATTAATCAATGTCACCCTACTAAATTCAATATTTTTTTTAAAAGAGCAGCAAAAGGCTAAAGGTCTTTTTGAAATTGGCATTGGGAAGTACTGGGCATAAAGGATATGCAGGTAAAAAGCAGAGATAGATTTTTTTTTTTCAAAAAATGAACACAATTTTCCTTGCATTTGTAAAATATGAGCATTGGTCAGTTAAAAAGCAATTCTGATTATCACAAAATAAGGACTGATGTGTAATTTTTGCCTAAAGAACCTCAACACAATGTGAATGCCTAAATTTTTTAGAGCAATTTCAAAGAACAGAGAGATGTAGAATCAACAGTAATACATAAAAGACAGAATAGAATATTGGGTAGTATCCCTTTCTCTCATGCATTTCTAGACTAGCAAATTCCCAAGCCTAAGAATAAATATAAATAAAATTGATATACAAACATCACAGATTACATGTTCAATATGTTGATTACTTTTGTTGTTATTGTTGTTGTTAAAGTTTATACCATTATGATGGAGTAGCAACCTGATATAATGGCAATGCTGCCATGGGACAGAAGTCTCCTATATTCTCTTTTCAGCTGCAATTTCAATAAACTCTGGCCTCAGTAAACTCAAACACTCTCCTCTAGGTTTAGTTTCCTCATCTGTAAGATAAAAGGGTTAGATTAGATGTTCTCTAGGGCATTTCCAGCACTAATGTTCCCCGTTCCCAATTCTATGTTACAAACTTACTTCGGGTCCTAGTGGAGAGGATACCGAACCCGAAATATGGCCTCAGTGAATCCTGTATGTAAATGAGTGACACTCTTGATCCAAGCCTCCTTGGATTCCCGTTCACATATGAATTACTTTTCCTAATTAAAAATGAACCTATTTTTTTGTTGTTGTTGTTCTGGAGATGTCAACTAAGAAATAAATTACAGAATAACGTGTATATTCCTTTTTTTCTATAAAGAATTAGGAAGTATGCTTGAATTGCCTTCCTTTTCCAATCTCAAGTATCCCAAACACAACCCTTATTCTAAGATTATGTCTCACTCAGTGTTCATTAAACATGATTTCCAAATTCCTGTTCTGTGTTCTGCTATTGACATTTTATTATTCTATTCTTCTCCTCAGTTCTCAAGCTCTAGTCATTCACTACCTTCCATCACTTCTTCATAGTTCAGCTCAGATCCAAGTCAATCAAACTCAGTGTTTTAGCAATTTGCAAACAAAAAGAGCACTGAGAGTAAAAATCAACAGCAGTGAAGCTGAACATGAAATGTTAACATTACAAAGAGTTCAGCATGATGGCCATGTGTGATCTGAAGTTGTGGGGAGTGTTACCTCTGCTGCAGAGACACATGATACAAAGAAGAGAGATGAGGACGATGTTTATTTAGCAAGAGCGAAGAGACATGGAGAGAGCCACTGTCCATAGGAGAACACTGGGGTGACTACTGTGGTCAGCTCTGTTTTGGTCCCTGTTCTTCCTCCCATTCTTACTCTGCTCTTGCCTTCCTTAAGCTTAGTTGCTTCTCACCCGTGAACTGATACCCTTTCCCCCTCTGCTTGCAAGGCTGTCATGGGATTTTTCATGGCAGAGTGATTCAGTGATCTTTGTGTCCAGTCAGTCAGTCCTATTTAGTTAGGCTAAGTGTGTGGAAGGTCTGAGGTTTCTACCAAACTGAGCATTAAAGTGCTTTGCTGAACAAGAATTGCCAGCTTCTGGAGTTGAATAATGATTCTTCCATAGAAGGAAGAATCTGCCTTATCAATGTTTCTATTAAATCGTGTGTGTTTTTCCTCTACATAATAAATTTCCCATCACTTAGAGCAGTGGTTCCCAACCATCCTAATGCTGCGACCCTTTAATACAGTTCCTCATGTTGTGGTGACCCCCAACCATAAAATTATTTTCGTTGCTACTTCATAACTGTAATTTTGCTACTGTTATGAATTGTAATTTAAATATCTGATATGCAGGATATATTTCTATTGTTACAAATTGAACATAATTAAAGCATAGTGATTAATCACAAAAACAATATGTAATGATATATGTGTTTTCCGATGGTCTTAGGCAACCCTTGTGAAAGGGTCGTCCGACCCTCAAAGGGGTCGCGACCCACAGGTTGAGAACTGCTGACTTAGAGGAACATGAATGAATCTCTGTAGCATGCAATCACAAAGACCAACTAAAATAATAAACGTCTATCACTTGATTTTAAAGTTTACGCATGTTGATATAGGGACAGGAGAGAATGGAGTGTAAGTTATTTCCTTCTCTGATAATTATCCCTGCCCATTTTTTATAGGAGAGCAGAGAACTTATTTTCAAACAATATTAATTTAATCATTAGTTGATATAGTGGCTCTTGCTCTTCTATTTTTCAAGGCAGTGACTCCTATTTCAAATTTTTATTTGGTAAATATTTAGCAAGTGACTGGAATGAAACCTGGATAATTCTAGCCCCTCTTCAACTGCATCCCACTTCCTTTAAGTCTACAAGATTCTACATTATCTGACATTCTTTGCTACTTTTCCTCCTCCTCCTCCTCCTCCTCCAAATCTACATCAGCAACACTGACCTTTCCCCTGCTTCTTTGAATATGTAAAATGATTTGCTTCCTTAAGACCTTTGCGCTTGCTGTTCCCTATACATGAAAAATATCCCGTGGGATACATACATAGTTTACTCCCAATTTATGTTCTCATAGGTGCATTCTTTGATTATTCATTCTAAATTAGCACCACTCATTATCCTCTATACCCTAATATTTCCTTTTTGAAAAACATAGTCCACAGCACTATGTGAGATTATTTTATATTTTGATTGATTTTCTCTTACTATTTAAAAATGCATGTTGTCTTGAAAATAAGATTTATGAATTCAAAAGTTTTCTCTTTGGGTCACTGTAGTTTACACAAAACATACAGTAGGTGTTCAATAAACATTTATTGAATGAATGAAGCAGAAATTTAGTATGGAACAATAAGTTTAAAATCTCATAGAATTCATAAAAAATAAGTCAAGTGAAAAATGAACAAGCAAGTAAAACCTCCATGACTCTAAAATTTACTTCTAAGTTTTCTTAATGTTATGGGCTAAAGGCTCCCAATCTGATAACACTAATACTCAGTAGCTAGGTCAAATAAACCTCTACTCTAATTACTCAAATACCAGCCTCTCAAAGTAACATATAATTTAGACCCTTTGGGAGACAAAAGATGAGCTAATTCCTTGAATTTCTGATAATTTTTATGTATCAAAAATTTTGCAATTAAAATTTTCATTTAGCTGCTAATTCAATTGATTTTTAAATCCTCTGAATTTATGACATAAATTCATTTTTGACATGTTGACAGAAGTGGTTTACATAATCTTAATGCTAGATTATTTAGAAAATACAAATAATTTTATTCTTTATTTAATCTCAATTGAATCAGATTTTATAAGTAAGCACTGATGC
Organism: Myotis myotis; assembly: GCF_014108235.1. Taxonomy (NCBI): domain Eukaryota; kingdom Metazoa; phylum Chordata; class Mammalia; order Chiroptera; family Vespertilionidae; genus Myotis; species Myotis myotis. The sequence continues at coordinate 127,323,105 of NW_023416324.1, forward strand.
CAGATCAAAAGCATGTTAAAAAAAGAAAGAATGTAGAGTATACCTTATGTTTCTGTAGTTTTTTTCTTGCCTGAATATAAGAACTGTGTTAATGCAGTATTTCTTGCCTGACTGTTTATCAAACCATTTAGGGTCAGGCTTCCTGGGACTAAACTGGTAGCCTTTGAGTTATAAAGAATGTCAGGTAAATGGATGTAAATTGTCTGTCTTGTGACCTGAGGGCACAGACAAGGCATCAAGAGACAAGTGTTCCACAAACCCATCCCATTACCCAAGAAAGCCCTCTGCCTGTGTACTGGGGACAGGAGGTTACGCAGCATGCAAGTAAAACCTCACTGTCACTTAGTCATGATTTCTCTCCCTAGTGTAAAAGAATGCACTCTGTGAGCCAACGTTACTCAGCTTGCAAATTCTGTCTGCTCTGTTGTAAGACACTGACTATCCACCTAAAGTCTGATTAAGAAGGAAAAATAGGGTAGTCTCCAGGGGCATACTAATTTCAAGCTTATGTGAGTGTTCTCATAGATAAATTCACCAAGGTTACAGTGTGCTTGCTCAGAAATGTATCTAGATTACTGAGAAGGGAGTACTGTAGGAGAGGAAAAATTAGCAAAAAAAACAATCTTTCCCCCAAAGCTAAAATAATCATTTTCATCTACTAGATATGAAGAGGGAGTATCTAAAGAAACTCGAATCCAAACGGAACTATGGAATTATAAAGATATCAGTACTGCTCTCTGTGAAGGGCTTATATATGCTTAGGATATTAATGGGAAGAAAGGAAGGAAGGAAGGAAGGAAGGAAGGAAGGAAGGAAGGAAGGAAGGAAGGAAGGAAGGAAGGAAGGAAGGGAACATAGAGGGCGAGAGAGGGAGAGGAACAAATTAAGACAGTATATTCCCTACTCTAGGTTACTGAATTAATTTTGCTACACCTATACTTTCTTTGAGATATATGAGGTAATGGGAAGAGGGTGCTAAATCATAAATTTTTAGTGTTGAAACAGAACACTAAAGAATCTGGACTGGAACCCAGATTCTTTCTCCACCAGAATTGAAGAATGAATCCAAGGAGAGAAAGTGGTATAGCAAAGGTGGAGATTTATTGAAGAACAAGTACAGACTCCCACGTGGGGAGAAGGAGTCCCACGGAATGGACTCCAAAGTAGGGAGGGGGGAAAAGGTCCCACTGAGTTCCTTTCCCTATGGCTTAAAAGGCAGCCGATCCTGGGATCCTGGTGCCTTGATATGTCCTCTGATTGGTCACTATTCCCTTAGACTGGTTACTATAGTAACTCCTGAACTCAAAGGTCAAACACCACATGGGACATGTGATTCTCTCCTCCCTCATTGTTTTCTTCTTTCTGGCTTTCTTCCTTCTTCTTTATTTTGTAAATATAGACCTTTTTGGCTACTTCCAGCTCCCTTGTCTTATGTAAATGCAACTGTTGCTGCTCCCTGCACCTGGCTTCCTTGTATTATGGAGATGTACCTTCTTCCCATCTGTAGCCCTGTGTTTTTCCCCGTGGGGCCCAATTCTAAAAATTCCCTAAATCTGCCTGCATACCCCCAAAATTCCTGTTTCAGTGTTATACACTGAGTGGCCAGATTATTATGACCACCCCATCAGTACTTCATTGGGCAACCTTTTGCCTTCAATACTGTGGCGATTCTTCTTGGCATTGACTTCATGAGATGTTGAAATGTGATGCGAGGAATCTGACACCATGCCTGATGAATAGCACTGTCCAGTTCTGTGAGATGTGATGGTTGTGGAACCAGCTGCCTGATGGCTCTTTTAACTTCATCCCACAAAGGCTCAATTGGATTGAGATCTGGTGATTGTGGGGGCCACCTAAGCAAGGTAAAGTCTTCCTCATGTTCTTGAAACCACTCCTGCACAATACGAGCACCGTGGCATGGCACATTGTCTTGTTGGAAGAAGCCATCTCCATTGGGATACGCCATCAACATGATAGGATGAACCTGATCAGCAACAATACTTAGGTATGTTGTGCTATTCAGACATGTATAATGATCTGGCCCTCTAGCAACTTCAGTGGGAAATTATAGCTAATTTGCCTACAAACCTAAAGAAAAATCCTGGGATCCTTCCCACCTAAGTTTAATTCAAGTAGGTTATATATGAGCAACCTATTGTTTCACAGGGTTATTCATTAATTTGATGAACTTATAATAAGAGCTGAGCACTCTGTTAAGCTGGGAACAATAGTCAATGAAAATAAAAAAGATTCTGAGCTCTAGAAAATAACATTTTTAGTAGGGGAGACAGATAATAATAATATGGTACACACAAAAATGCACCAAATCAATGTAAATACACCTGCAAAAATGTAAAGAAAACACACTCTACCAGTGTGATGAAGGAAAAGTTGTCCAGGTTTTGACAAGCATATGAAGGATCAAGAAAGGATTTTCAAAGAAGTGGCACGTGAGGCGATGGAGATGTTACCTAAGCCTATTGTGTTAATCATTTTGCAATTTTTATGCTTATCAAATCATCACATTGTACACCTGAAACTTACACAGTGTTAAAAGTAAATGTATCTCAATAAAACTGGGGGTGGTGGTGGGGGGAAACAGAAGTGATATTTGAAGAGAGAGTAGAAGGCTCTCAAGGAGATAAACAGAGGAAAGCAGCAAGAGCCTCCAGTATAGAGGTACAGGGTGGGAGGAAATGAACCAAGAAGTCAGAAGGAGCCTGCAGCCCAAAGGAAAGGAGGTGCTGGGGTAGATGAGGGTGGAGAGGTAGACAGGGTTGCATCATTCTGAGCTTTTCCTTTCCCATTACCCACAAAAGGTGGGAAGAGGAATTAAAAGCAAATGTAAAGGTTTCAGATGTTTTCCCACAGTGATTTTAAAATTTGCGACATCCTAAGTTATTGTAGTTTTACATACCTAAAACAAATCGTATTTCTTTAAACAAAACCAGTGGTCTGCCAATAAAAACTTGATACAGAATATCTGAATTTATTGAATATTTATCTTACTGAGATTAGAAATGCAAGTATTTTAATGATTTATAAAAATTGTAATTAGCCCTGGTCGATTTTCCAGTTTCTATCAGTGGTTAGAGTGTTTGGTCCATGGGTTTGATTCCAGGTCAAGGGCATGTACTTCAGTTGCAGGCTCAATCGCCAGTCCCCGTTGGGGCACATGTGGTAGGCAACCAATGGATGTGCCTCTCTCACATCTCTCTCTCCCTCTCTCTCTCTTTCTTTCTCTTTTCCCCCTCTTCTCCCTCCCCTCCACTCTCTCTAAAAAAAAAGCAATGGAAAAAAATCCTAGGATGAGGATAAAAATAAATAAATAAATAAATAAATAAATAAATAAATAAATTGTAATTAATAAGCAAACCCTTTATAATATATAGCTAAATATTTTAATTACTACACCCAAATTAGTATTTCATTTTACATTTTGAGATTATTTATATTTTTGACTATTTTACATTATATATTGTGTTTTGGATTCAAATAACTTTATAGAAATTATTATTTTTATTTTGTTTTGACTGTGTCAAGAATGAATAATTGGGTTTTAAATTTGAGCTATGATACAATTGGCTAAATAGAAATTTCTCATAATCTCTAAAGTACCTTGCAAATAAGTCACCAGAAATATAAATAAAGCTGAGAAGAAAAATTGCTATAGCAATATTTGGAGAATATATATGTATATATATATATATATATGTAGGCTTAGTTACTATGGCTTCTTGGTTTCTGAAATATTAAAATGAGATCATTTAGATAGATGAAGGCAAAATCATTAGTTTGTGATGAACATGGATGTCATGATCTTTCAGCAATCACTGTCCAAGTATAAAACCATCAGAACTTTTAATAGTATTTTGTTGAATGATTTGTATTGATGTGCCTGAAAAGTTCATCATAAAATCTTTCTAACCACATTAATATCCTTCCTAGGTTATTAAGAAAGCAGCTCTACTTTTGTGTCATTTGTGTGAATAGAATTACAAGCATCATAAGGGACATTTTGTATTTAAGTATCAAATTCCTGTTTATAAAAAGACTAGAGGCCCGGTGCACAGATTCATGCATCGGTGGGGTCCCTCAATGTAGCCTGTGGGGATTAGGTTGAAACCAGCAGTCCAACGCTGCCTGCTGCTGCTGCCTGCGGCTCCTGCTCATTGTGGCCCCACTGTGACTTCTGCCCTCGCCACTTGGTAGGCTCGCTGCTGCTCTGCTGAGGTCTCTGTGAGCCCTGCGTCTGGTGCACATCAGTCAGCTGAGCAGCGCTCCTGCTGTAGAAGCACACTCACCAACAGGGGCAGCTCCTGCATTGAGCGTCTGCTTCCTGATGGTCAGTGCGCATCATAACAATCAGTCGTTCAGTTGACTGGTTGCTTAGGGTTTTATATATATGTAGACTAGAGGCCAATGCATGACATTTGTGCACTGGAGGGGGGTCCTTCAGCCCAGTCTGTGCCCTCTCGCAGTCCGGTACTCCTGGGGGGATGTCCACAGGCTGGCTTGTGGCTGGATGGCCTTTTGCTGCTGCACAGCCTGCTGCTTGAGCTTCAGCAGCTACTGCACTTGCACAGGCTGGGCCACCACAGTCTGTCCTGTGAACACCATCGAGTGGGTGAGTCAAACACAGAGGCAGGCTCACTCTGAGTTCCCTACTCTTCCCTGAGTCACAGAGTTGTTCAGTCTGACTGCCTTCTAAGGCACCAGGATTGGGCCTAAGCTGGCAGTTGGACATCCCTCTTGCAGTCCGGAACCCCTTGGGGGATGTAGCAGTGGGCCAAGTGGCAGGTGGCCAGGGAGGAGCCCTAATTGAGGCTGGGTGCTGCACTGCTCACCCTCATCCTGGCCTGATGCACCTGCTGCCACCGCTCAGTAGTGCTGCCGCAGAGTCAGGAGAGGCTCCCACTGTGGCAGCCACGCTCACCAGCCATGAGCCCAGCTTCTGACTGAGTGGCACTCCCCCTGTGGGAGCACACTGACCACCAGGGGGAAGCTCCTGCATTGAGTGTCTGTCTCCTGGTGGTCAGTGTGCATCACAGCAACTGGTTGTTCCGGTCATTCTGCCATAACAGTCGCTAAGGTATATAGATGATAGATAGATAGATAGATAGATAGATAGATAGATAGATAGATAGATAGATAGATAGATAGATATAGATGCCTGCCACCTGCCAGTGGAGCTCAGTGGTTGAGCATTGACCTATGAACCAGGAGGTCACTTTTGATTCCCAGGTCAAGGCACATGCATGGATTGCAGGCTCTGTCCCTAGTAGGGAGCATGGGCATGCAGGAGGCAGCCAATCAATGATTCTCTCTCATCATTGATGTTTCTATCTCTCTCTACCTCTCCCTTCCTCTCTGAAATCAATATATATAAAGATGCCTGTCCTTTATTCCTGTATTAAACAGTTATGCTTTGAGTCTCATTTTGACTTAAGCTAAATTCTCCAGTTTTGCCCTCAGTAGAGCAAAAGTGCAAATATCAAGAGAGCTGATTTTATTTGTACCTTGCTAAATATTTGCTGATCATTTATTAGTTTCAGATTATTTATCTTACTCTTAACCCTTCCTATTATTAGAATAATGAAAAGGTACTTACATACCAGTTTTCCCTTTTTACTACTAGGATATATGAAGTTTTAACAAATCTGATGCTCTTAATTTATAAAGTTATCCAGATTTGAATATTTCAAGTTTTCATTTTTAAAGTTATATTTAGCACTTCTACTTGTAAGTATAAACATTAATTGATATTTTATCAAATTTCAGGAATTTATTTACTTTTCAAATCACAAACTTCCACTAGCCATAAGGAATGCATGTTTAATTTTAAATAAGGATTTTTTAAATTCTTTGGAAAAGGCTTTTTTTTGTTTTTCAGCATACTGTTTTTGAGAAAATTAAGTATAAGAAATAGTGAATATAAGTACTCTGTGTGTTTGTACCAGGGATTAGTGAACTGGATTTTAGAAGCCAAGTTATTCATATATGTGCTGCTATATTTATTCAATTTTTATGCACTCACTATATAGAACAGAGACAGAAGTCCATGTTTTATACCTCTCTCCTGGTATTTTCTCGAGTGCTTCACATAGAGTAGTTTCTTAACAGGTTTTTTGTTTTTGTTTTTTGGTGAAGATAATGAAGGAGAAATGGACAAATCAGAAAGTCTCTGTAGGTTAAGTTAACAAAGGATTTCATGGGAAGTGTTAGGAAAAACCACCCATATAGTAGATGCATCTAGCTGTTCTTTAATCATGGAGGTTGTGCCTTTGTGACCAAAATTTCATCTAAACTTTATGAGAATTTAAAGGTAAAAGAGACTTAAAAAAAAACAAAAAACACCCGAATTAACTTCTTCTTGTTATATGTGTGTGTTTTGATGGTAGGGGATTGTTGAAAGAAAGAATAAATAATTTGCATGGCTTAAATAAAAAGTGATTTTTGCATATTATAACTGCGATCAAGTTTTTACCATTTACTGGCTATCTAAAGAAACCACCCTTTTCAGAGACAATGCAGTATCAGTTGGCTTTTGGCACGCATCTGCACTGAAGTAGCCAGCACTTGCTGGGGCGCTCATGGCTATTGAAGCCACAGCAGATGCCTCACTTTGACGTCTTCCTGATTCCCACTGATAGATGTGTTGCACTAGGCCTACATGCCTGAATACTGAAACACAGCCCATTAATTCCATGGAGTCTCTGTCCTTTATAATAAACGAGCTTACATCACCCTTAAAATCAATTAGTTTCACATCATAGAAATCTAGACTCAGGGTGTAATGATCATCTCATTTACTCCCCTCTCAAACCCCAATAGAAAGCCTGAATTTTATTTGGAATAAAATTCCTGCCTCCTGCTATCCATGTTATTCATGAAACTTTTGATAATAAGAGCTCCTTAGGAACCCATGTGTATAATTTAAAAATGTAATCCTGTTTTGAGATTAAAAATGTGAAGGATCTTCTTCCTTTGTAACATCAAAATTTATCTGTTTATTTAAAATACAGTTTTGATTGTTACAGCATAGGACAGGGTAGTGAGATTTAGAAGTCAGTAATATCATCAGAAATAATTTCTCAATCACACAGGACCTTCCATATTGATATTACACTGACTATTGGAAACAACTTTCTTATATCGAGTCAATATGTAGTTTCTTCCCAGGGAACCAAGTTACACTTATAACAGTCTGTTCATTAAGTACATACATTCTTCTTCTGCTACACGAAGATCCTTCTACAACATGAAAACTGCTTTTCCTTTTTAAGCATATTATCTCTCCAAATTAGACAATCCCAGTTGATTCAACCTTTCCTTGTCATCCAGTTCATCATATGAACAACATCCTCATTTGCCCTTTATTAAACACCTTAGAAATGTGGCATCCTCCTAGATTATACAAAACTTTCAAGGGTTGTCTACACAATGAATAGTGGCATGGGATCATCCATGGCCATACCCACATAGGACACTTCTGATAATGGAGCCTAACATTGAGTGCACTTTTTCAGTTTCATGACAGTGTTTATGTATTGACCTAATTGCTGATTAAAACATCTATGTTAAATTGTTTATATCTATATTATATCTATATCCTATGTAATAAAAGCGTAACATGCAAATTGAACCAAGGAATGACCAGTCAGCGGGGGACGGGGCTGGCAAGCAGACAGTGCCAGGCCAGCCAAGGTGCGTGCCATCGGGCAGAGGGAGGAAACGGCGATGGAGGGTGGCAATCATCGGAGGCAGAGGGGCAATGGGGGCGTCAGCACCGTCCCCTGATCGGCCCCTCTGGTCACCTCCTGCAGAGGGAGGCTGGGCGGCAGCAGCAACGGGGTGATGGAGGCAGCGCCATTCCCTGATCACCTGTCTGGTCACTTCCTTCAGAGGGAGGCCAGACTATGGCTTAGGCCCACTCCCCTGATGACTCCCGGACTGTGAGAGGGTGCAGGTCGGGCTGAGGGACCACCCCCCAGTGCATGGGCATCTAGTATAAACGCCCAAATGACTGGTAGACTGAATAACTGAACGACCAGTTGACCTGTCACTATGATGCACTCTGACCACAGGGGGCAGATGCTCAACACAGGAGCTGCCCCCCGGTGGTCAGTGTGCTCCCATAGTGGGAGCCCCCACTCACCTGATTGACAGGCACCAGACACCCAGCTCACTGCTGGTCATTGCAGCCCAGAGACTGCAGCGGAGTGGCAGCAAGCCTATTGAGTGGCAGTGGCAGATGCAGCGGGGCCAGGATGAGTAGAAGTGGCAGGCAGGAGCTGCATGAGGCATTGGACTGCCAGTTTTGGCCCAATACCCGCAGGCCATGTGAATATATTTTTATTTTGTTACTTATTACAACTTTATGTCATTATAATATTTACCCAGTTGTTCCATCTATTATGTCATTTGAATGTTCAGATGTAATGAATGAGATATTTGTTGAGAATTTATTTTTATATACTATATTGAAGTAAGCTAAGAGTGCGATAAAAAAATAGAAACTCAGTGAATCCCTAGTCTTAAGAAATGGGTGCTACAGGAACTCACCAAAAATGAGAGAAGACTAGTGCAATATTATGTTAAACAATTATTTGTTATAGCACATGGAATTGATGAGTGAGAAGTCAGGTTTCTGGCCAATTATGTTGGATCAGTTGTGAGGTGGGAAATGAGGCAGAGAATAGGAGTGAGGCTGATGTTCCAGGGGAAACTTTCAGTAAGTGTGAGCCATAGAAACATGATGTAACAGGGAGAGTAAAGGAGACTGGGGTAGACATCTTCACTGGCCCCTCTCTAGTTTAGACCTTATCTACTCTAAGATGCTTGACTATCCCAGAAGTTGTGAGGGTCCCAGGCTATCACTATAACCAGTGGCTTTCAACTAGTACTGGGTCATAGTTCCAATTGTATGCTATTTGTTAACTTGTCTTTATACCTGTATTCTCATATTGATACTAATCTTTGGAGTCCTTAACCTTTAATCATCCTACATATCATGTAAAATCAGTCTTTTAAAAATTCTTCTTTGTTTTAGGAATCCATAATGATGGTCAATAGTCTGTTTCTTGTTGCCTAATAGTAGAGTTCATCTGTAATAATAATGCTAATAATTATTTACTGAAGATTTAACATGCACCAGGAACTGAGCCAAATATCCTCAATGCATTATCTCATTTAATCCTTATGAAAACCCTATGAAATTGATAACTTAACATTAGTCTAGCATTTGATTGTATGATGCCTATAGCAATTCATTCATTCCATTATTTATTCAACAAATATATAGTAAATTTATATTATGTGTTGGACACTAATGTAGAATAGTAGGTCTCAGCTTGGGACACTTTTGCCCCAGGAGACATTTGGCAATATCTGGAGATATTATTTGTCACACCTGAGGAAAATGGCTATTGGTATCTGTAGGGCAGAAGTAAAGAGTGCTGCTATGCACCCTACTATGCACAAAGCAGCCTACCACACAAAGGATTATCTGGTACCAAATGTCAATAATGCTGACTGTGAAAAACCATGTTGTGTAGTGAAGAGATATAATGCCTAGAAAATCAGACACATATCTGCCTTTGTAGAGCTTATGTCATTAGTTTGGAGGCAAATATAAAATCAATAACCAACAAATTAAATACATAGGTGTTAAATGTGATAAACTGAAGGAATATATGGGGTACAATCCTATATAATCCTATATAATAAAAGCATAATATGCAAATGGACCAAACTGCAGAATGACCCATCAGCGGGGCGTGGGGCCGACGAGCAGGTAGTGCCAGGCCAGCAAAGGTGCGTGCATGGGACCTTTAGTAAAAAAATAAGACAGTAGTGGTTAATTTAGATTCTGTTATAGGGAAGTTTGGGAGAAACCTCTTTGAAAAATAAATATTTAAATTGAAATCTAATGGAAAAATCAGAGTTCACAAGGCTAACCATATGGGGAGGATTTGAAGAGGGAAGGAACATTACACATTTGAAGAGTAGAAGGTATGCCAGTGGGAATGGACCAGAGTATACATGGATGTGTGGGTGAGAGATGAGGCTGTTCTCTGATTGTCTTATGTATATAAATCTTTTCTAATAAGATTACAGACTCCCACAAGGAGAACATGACAAATACAATATTTACTTTCTATCCCATGGAGTGTTTTGAACAATATTGGGACATAATAGGTACACAATAACTTCTTGCTAACTTGACTCGTGTATTTTTCCTAGAAATCCAATTTTTAGATTGTATTATGCCAGTTTCCACTTTAGGGGAATGGTAGGGCCTTTGACAATCTTTCCAATTAATTCAGGAATTGCTTCCAATCCTAGACCTAGCCGGAGCCCTGCCATTTGTCAGGCAGTCATCGTGTCTGCAGGCTGCCCGGGGCTGCACTGAGCTTTTTATATAACCACAGTTACTAAATCACTTGTTGTCAGCTGGCCTTGTTTTGGAATTTCAATAAAAACCATACCTTTTCTTAGTCTTCTTGAAAAATTCTTACTAAGTACCATTTTCCTCTCTATTGCATATTTGTATTGTTTAATAGTAGGGCAAATAGTTACTTTGTTATATGAAGAATTCTCATTATTTATAAGACCCTGAATTATCACAATCCATTTAATTCCAGGATACAAATAACATACATACTTATAACAGATTTAAAATATAATAAATAAAAGATCCCTTTGGAATCAGATTTTCTTTGGAAACCATTTCAATTATTATTAACATAAAAGGTGGATTTTTTTAAAGGCCCTTGTTGGCACAGGAGAATATCCACAAATAATAAGTTTGAGTCATTTCAAATTATATTGAATTTATATTATTTTTTTATAAAATGAAGGTGCTCATTTAGGTCAATAAAACTACAAAAAATACTTCATACTTATAGGAAAGTATGAATACATACTTTCTGTTATGTTAAATAAAAGTTAAGAAAACCAACTTTGCTCAATTGGAAACATTTTGGATTAAACTTTTTCTAGAAAAAAGATAGAGAACTTGTCTTTAAAACTTTACAAAAGGAAAAATCTTTTCCTATTGTCACAGGTAAAGAGAATGCCCTCTACTCACAGCTGTATATCCTACATATAATTATCTCTAGCAATTAATGTATACTGAGTTAATATTTTGTTAGGGTACTCTCTTCAGTGTTTCTTAGTGTATGTAGTTGGTGCTCTAGATGCTCCAAAAATGTTATCAAATAACAGATTAATACATAACCGTTAAAAGCCTAATTGTGTCACACACTCTGCAATATAATTGACAAATTGTGTGTATGCATATATGTGTATACATATATATGTGTTTACATGTAGTGTAATGTGTATGAATGTGTATGTTTATGTGTATATATGAATGTGTATGTTTATGTGTATATATATGTGACTATACACACATATTTGTGCACAGAAATACACACAGACTTTTTCATACCATTTTCATAGAACTTTGCTTTGGGTAATATTTAAATTTAGAAGAATTCAAAAGCATCTCTCTAGTTAGCACATTACTTTTTATCTGTTCTCTTGACTTCTTCTGGATTGCTTGCTTTCTGGAGTTTGCCTGCTATTCTTCCAAGGCTGCAAAAATGATGCAAACTTATAAGGTCAGTTCAAGCTCATGTTCCTTTGGCCTCTTGCCACCCAGAGGATAAGGTTCCTGATAGAGGACTGTGTAATCACTTCAGAGAATACTGATGTTTGAAGGAGGGAGAAGGAAGAAAATATATGAAAAATTCATGGGCCTTCATTGGCATTCATACTGTTATTCGGTTTTCATCAGACAGTAAATGAGAAGAACCTGAAGTCCTGTTTGTGTTAACAGAGCTCTTTTAAATGCTGGACAGCCCCTGTAAATAAATGCTCAGCATGTCATAAAAATCCTTCCACTGCATACAAGAACAGACTTTGTCACATTGGGCCTAAATATAGGCAGTGATATCCATGACTGGCCACTCTTAAGGAAAACGTTTACATTCTTAACAAAATGCATGGAAGAGAAAAGAATATGCATCATGAGAAGAGGTTATCATATAGGGTGCAGAGGCAGGTGTGAGATCTACAGTTCATTAGGCATGCTGATTATATTCAGCACAACTTAATAGAGAGAGATAAAAAGAATATCAGTTTTTGCAAATGAAAATATGCTTTTTGGAAAGCACTTTCTGGCTAATATTTAAGCTAAGTGGTGAAGGTGAAATTGAAGAATTTTTTAGCTATAAGAAAATTTAATGAACATATTAATTGTAGTATAGAGTTAGTGGCACACCTTAACTCTGCAGCTTTCTCTGAATGATAATCATCTTTAAGCCATATATGTGTGAATGAGAGGCATGTGTGATTTATAATATTGAGTGGCAAAGCATGTTAAAGCTGAAAGTGACCTTAGCAATCACCTAAAATTCTCTGCCTCATTTTTCAGTTGATGAAACTGACGCCAGTGGAGTCAAATGATTTCTCAAATTTTCATGATAAATTTCTAAAAGTTCTATCCCATGCTGTCACCCCATTTAGCTTCTTAGTGTCACAGAGAAAAATTTTAAGTATTTTGCTTTACTTGTAGAACTCCAAATTAAGTTTTCTTCCATTGATTCTTACTAATTATTTAGTAATGTCTAGGACAAAATCATTACAAAAACATAACAGCTTTATGCAAATACCTGATCTATTTCATATAGATCACCTCTTAGAAGTAAAGAAAAATCTGCTAAAGGTTTCAACGTGCATTGTGCAATGTGTAGGAGACAGACATTTTTATTTAGTTGTTGATTTGTTGCTTTTAGCCATGAAGCAAAGAATGTGCTTTGGATTGCTTTTCTCACAGCTTCATTCCTCATGTGTCTCAGTGACACAAATAGACAGGCTGACAACAGATTTATTACCTAAAGCTCAGCTGAAAAATTAAATGATACACCTAAAAGTCATAGTCTGTCTGAACGCCCACTTGCCAGTTCAGGAGTGAGCATTAAGTACCCCAGGATACTAAAGTGGTGAAACATTTGGTAGAAAAAGAAACTGGGAATAAATCACTAATTTGATAAGTCTCGACTGACCAAACAGGAAAATAATTATTTAAAATGCGTTCATCTTTAAATTAGTTGCCTTACTACGTAGAGGAAAGCTTAGTCCTTTCCAGTAATCTACTAGTTATCTCCCACATTTTCACAATGTCATCGATTCGTTATAAGAATTTTTCCATGTTTCCTCGGATTATCTGTTGAGCATTACAGGAAACTAGTTTCAGCAGAGTGGTATGTGAAGGTGTTTATACTGAAGTTGGAGACCAGAGAAATATTTGATTTACATATTTTCAAACAACTTTGCATATATTGAATATGTAGTGTAATGTAGCTAAGAATAATTATTTATATAGTAAGAATTGCAAGAACACTAAATGTTTCTTATTGTTTTATTATAATGTTTGCAAAGAGCTTCCTTTTTAAATAAAAGCCAAATTAGCATTCTGTATTTAATACACAGAGGGTCCTGAATTCCACTTTATTAAAGATATTTTCACATTTTTCTCTTACATTCTTTCAAGAAGACTGTTCATTAATCCTTGTATTCTTTCTTAATTTTTTTTAAATTTATACAGTCATTAAGAATTATAAGAAAATAAAAATATCTCCAAGTCTAGGAGATTTTGTTGGGTTTATATACCATGCCCAAATGTAAAACTAATCTCATGTGTCATTGAATCTGTGCCAATACTTTCTCCCTTTAATGATTACATAAAAAAGTTATTTTGAAAGAACTGAGGGGTTTATTATCCCAGTGTATTTATGCAGGGTAGGTGAAATAATATGAACATAATAAAAATATTTTTACTGTGAGTGCCACTTAGATATTAAGTATACATGAGCTCAGAAGTATATCTTAGAAGGAGCTATATCCTAAATCATTGAACTCTTCTACATTTCTATTTTTAGAGGAACATGAAGATGAGGGAGTGGCTGGAGGCAAAATAGTTTTGACGTTCACTATTCTATCTAAAAGTCTCAAAGTTTCCTGATGCGTTTATTCAGAATTATCCTAACACAATATTGTTCTCTATGGTTGTCTGATCTGCTTATATGATGAACTCCCGGACTTAGGGTAAAAGCAAAATGAATGCAATAGAGCTGTGTATCTTTTTTTTTGACACTAGAACCCTTACTAAAAGCCTAATAACTTCAAACATAAAATATGAATCTTGCTCTACCTTTCTGGTGAATTCTTTTAATATTATCTTATATTTTCACAATTACATGGAATTCAAAATATAAGGTTAAATATTGCTTTCCAAATTATGACTAATTTATCCTTTGTGACACAGAAATTCTTTTTACTGGATAGTATAGTAATATTTAACATGACGAAATGCTCAGGTTACCTAGGATAGTAGTGAACCAACCTGGTGCCAGTAGGAAAACTGTCTGTACTTTCAGCTGTGTCCTTGATTCCCCCAATTACATAGAAAAGAGTGGGAAATTTATGGAATACAGATATCCTTAATTTATTGTTTTTCCCCTACTCTTCCAAGATGTTACTCTTAGAGTATAAGTCCTTTAAATAAGTAATCACTATGACTGTTCAATGTATGACAATACTGGGTCTATATCTATGTGTGTTTGTATGTCTTGTGTTTTAACAGAGAATTGCCTTCTTCAGTAACCCCTAGGAATCATTTCTTCTGATTACAGCTGGAGCTACATGATATGATATGTTCACACCCATTGGTAGGCCAACCCTAATATCTGCAAGGTATAGAACAAGAGATCAAATAGAAGCCCGCACAGAATAGGTCTTAATATTTAAAAATTGCAAATCATGCTAATAAACTGTACAGTCAAATATGTTTGAATCTCCTACCTTGATAACTACATCCCCCTAAAGACCTGGAAAAATTAATTTGAATTTAGAATTCTTGAATTCCTTTGAATTCCTCATTTAACATCGTGATACAAATAAGCTGGCCCCTCATCCACCCTAAGTTACACATCATGTAAGAGGAATCTTTGCTTGCAAGTTAGGATATCCCAGAGCATGTGTCAACTCTGCATACATACCCTTAAAGACAATTGCCTATAAGTTTAACAGTGGGCAAACCAAAAGAGAGACCCAGTAAGGCCCTAAAATGTCTCAAATACAAATTTTTAGTACCTTCTCTTTATTTTAATTTTAATATATTTTTTATTAATTTCAAAGAGGAAAGGAGAGGGAGAGAGATAGAAACATAAATGATGAGAAAAAAATAATTGACTGGCTGCCTCTTGCATGCCCCACACTGGGGATCAAGCCCACAATCCGGGCATATGCCCTGACTGGGAATCAAACCTTGGCCTCCTGTGCCATAGATTGACACTCAACCACTGACACACGCCGAGCAGACTCAAATATATTTTCATAGCTAGTTCTAGGGTCTTTTGTGCTTGGAACATAGTCTGGAGCCTTGATCTTTACAATTACTCCAACAAGCAGTATCAGTAAAACCTGGAATCATGTTAGAAATGCAGAATCTCTGGCGGCAACTCAGAATTACTCAATCAGAATCTTAATTTTAAAGGATTACCCAAGGATTCCTGTTGGCATCATAGTTTAAGACTCATTGATCTAAAAGATGGCAGGGTGTTTGTTACAGAAAACAGATGGGCATATTCCCTTGCCTGTCAGACTTTTCACCCTATCATATCACTAACTTTAAAATTAGCCTGTAAAATACAAAGAGACATGTCTTATTCGCAACTGTAGCCATTGGCTATTCCTTTATGGATAAAATTACAGACTGGAGATATGTTCTAATATATAATTCAAACATTCTATTTCTTACTGATAGGAAATGATGATTTCAATAAGAAGCCTGGATTTAAACAATCAAATGACTTGTTGGCTATAGAGATTTAAAAATATATTTGTTATTATTTGTTTTCTGCTTAAAGGTATAACATCTGTTCTATATATGTAAATACATACATATGCTACATGAGGTACATAAGCAGCTATTGATTGTAGTCCAAATGCCAGCTGCATGAATTCATAAATTACAACAAAGTTCTATAGTTAGCCTCTAATGTGTTTCTAACATCAAAAACTAGAGCATAGTTGCTCTGCATAGTTTTATCATTAGTGCTGTAATTTTGGGTTTAGTTTTACCTCAAGTTTTCTTTCCCTTTCTGCCAAAACTAATCATGTAGATATTGAAAAAATCAATATGATGGCCATATTTCTCTTCTTAGTTGTCTTATATGTATTTTATAAGTAATACTAATTATTGGTGTCTTTAAGTTGTCAATGTCATTTTTTTTAATCCTTACTTTAGAATATATGTTCATTGATTTTTCAGAGAGAGAGGAATGGAAAAAAAGGGAAAGAGAGAGAAACATCAATGTGAGAGAGAAACATCAACCAGTTACATGCCCAACAGGGGATTGAACCTGCAACCTTTTGGTGTAGGAGACGAAGATCCAACAGAGCCACCAGGCCAGGGCCGGACAATATTCTTCATGGCTGATATTCACTAAACCTGGGCTATCTATTCCATTTATGCAGAACAACTATGCTCTATACTATAGGGAAAATTAGACAATATACATTCTCCCTGGCAGTCAGGTACAGACTATGTGTTTGGTGTAGAGTTTGGCAAAAGGATGGCAGCTTTGGGAAAGGAAAGACTAGACTTCCTTAGATTCCACCCCAACAGCACCAGAGCCTTATCTTGGCCTGTTAGGTGCAAGCTGAATTTCAGCCCCACATGCTTCTGTGCAGTGCACATTTTGCATGACCTAGCAATTCCACATATGTATTAAGGGCATTTAAGCCACCAGTTTTGTGAAATGTTTATTTTATGGTGTTAAAAGAAGGTATTAAAGCCACTAAAGAAAAATAAAAAAAAAAGGTTAGGAAGCACCCAGTTGTAGAAAACATTAAGAAACAAAGGGTTCATGTTATAATTTTTAAGAGTATATTTAAATAGTTTAACCCCATCTATTTCTTTTTAATTAATTCTCCTTGAGGTTTTTGTCCTTCTTTTGCTTTATTTAATATTTTTATTTTGAAGTTTGGTCTGGTGAAATCACCAACTTAATTATTCATTGGTCTAAGGCATCTGTTTAGACACAATCAGTGGTTGAACTAACTCTCCCTCTGGTAATTACTCACCAGCTATGTTCTAGTGTAAAGACCAGAGGCCATTATGATTTCCTTAAACTTTCAGAGAAGAAATATTAAATGTATATTTCATTATTCCTGAGGGAAGCTCATTAGCTTATTTTGATGATGCAAATTAAAAGGATGACTTCTCTTTCCCTGACCCCTACACAGAGCAAGTTCTTCTAAATGCCATAGAAAAAATTAGAAAGAAATATGGGAATTTTTTTAGAAATAGATAAAAGGAGAAGAATGACTGGCTTTTGCTTAATTTGTGAAATTCTGGAGATATTTCTAATATCCCTTGAAATGTTTAATGTCTTTTAAAGATATCTAATACCATCTTAAAGACCAAGGGGCAATTTGAATCTATTATTATCTATTATGATGACAAGAACAACAGTGATTTAAAATAAAATATACAATAAAATAAATTAGTTTTGTTATGGACTCCAAATTTTTATGATGGAGTCTAACTCCCAATGCAGATATAGAGCCTTTAAAAAGGTAATTAAAAGTAAATGAAGTCTTGCCCTGACCCATGTAGTTCAGTTGATTGAGCTTCATTGCAGGTTTGATTCCTGGTCAGGGAACATGCCTAGGTTGGGAGTTTGGTCCCCAGTTGGAGGGCATACAAATGGCAATTGACCGATGTTTATCTCTCCCTCTCTCTTAAGTCAATAAAACATATCCTCAGATAAGGATTAAAAATATACATAAAAAATAAAGAGATTAAATTAAGTCTGAGGGTGTTTCCCTAATCTGATAGAAAAGGAAGGGATATTGAGGAGTGCAGGCACAGAGGAAAGGCCCTGTGAGGACATAGGGATAAGACAGGCCTCATGAGAACACAAACCTGTTGACACCCTGATCTTTGACTTCTAACCTAAAGAATTGTGAGAAAATTAATTTTTGTTGTTCAAGCAGCCAAGTCTATGATATTTTGTTAAGGAAGCCCTAGCAGACTAATTCAGAGTGAATATTTTTAATATTCAATATAAATATACCAATAGGCAATAAAATTCTAATTATAAAAATTATTCATGCATTTATATTTTTTATTTAATTAAATATGTATTGAGCACCCATTGTGCTCAGGCTCTTGCTAGGCCCTGAGAATAAAAAAATGACTCCAGAGTGAAAATTTTCTATCCCTTCCCTGTGATTTTCTGTTAAAATTTAAGCTATAGAAGTCCAGTGTTTTTGTTTTTTAATGATTGTAATATTCTCAGAGTTTAGTACCAGGTTATAATAATCTACTTTCTCCCCCAAAAGAATCCTATATAATAAAAGCCCAGCAACCAAATGGCAGAATGACCAGAATGACCAGTTGACCAGTTATTATGATGCACACTGACCACCAGGGCACAGACGCTCAATGCAGGAGCTGCCCCCAGTGGTCAGTGCTCTCCCACAGTGGGAGCGCCACTCAGCTGATGGGGATGAGCCACACTCTCACAGTGGGAGCAGCCGCTAAAGGGCAGGTCTGCAGCAGCTCAGCTGACCAGGATGAGCAGAGCTCCCACAGAGGGCTGATTCCTGCAAGCCATGCCCCCCACCAGTGCACAAATCCATGCACTGAGCCTCTAGTATTAAAATAATGATTTCAATATTTATTGTTTCAAGTGATGAGTTTTTAATTTCATTAAATGTAAATACTTTAAATTTATTAAGTTATATTTTAAACACATTTATTAAACTTTTTTATAATTTTGTATTAATATCTCACTTTAATTGACATATAAATTTTAATAACTATCCATGTATATTGGAGTTAGGAAAACTGTAATAGATAAGAAGCTTTAGAGTTTTCTTAGGTCAAGGATTCTAATCCTGCTCTTGATTCTGATTCTTTCCCTCTTTTTCTTTCTATTTCTCCTTTTTTTGTATCTATTTTCATTCCTATGTCTATTGTAGAAAACTATACTGTCATGATGTGAATAATAATGATGATAAACACTATTACATCATTCATTCTCTTTTATTGTGCTTTTTGTGTTTTGAAGTTTGAAATACACTGTATTTTTGGAAAAATAGTATACTAAAAATTTAATGAGCCAAAACAATATTGCTTTTCTCTTTATGACAAAGAAACATTTTGCATTCTTATTTATATTTTCCCTGACATAATTTTACCTCTTTTTTGAACTATTACAAGAACTTCCTAATTGGTCTATTCATTTTTTTTTTATTATTGTTTAAAGTATTACATGTCTCCTTTTTCCTGATTGACTTCCTCCCCGGCCACTCTTACCCCCGAGGGCAAGCCCCCACCACCCAATGTCTATGTCCATTGTTTATGCTAATATGCATGCATGCAAGTCCTTTGGTTGACCTCTAACACCCCCCCTCCCCCCCTCCACCACCACCATTTGTCTCTGGATCTTTTTTTGTTCATCAGTTTATGTTGATCATTATATCCCACATATGAGTGAGATCATGTGATATTTATATTTCTCCAACTGGCTTATTTCGCTTAGCATAATGCTCTCCAGTTCCACCCATGCTGTTGCAAATGGTAAAAGTTCCTTCTTTTTTATAGTGGTGTAGTATTCTATCGTGTAGATGTACAATAATTTTCTAATCCACTCATCTGCAGATGGGCACTTAGGTTGTTTCCAAATCTTAGCTATGGTAAATTGAGCTGCTATGAACATAGGGGTGCATATATACTTTCTGATTGGTGTTTCTGGTTTCATGGGATATAGTCCTAGAAGTGGGATTACTGGGACAAATGGGAGTTCCATTTTTAATTTTTTGAGGAAACTCCATACTGTTATCTACAGTGGCTGCACCAGTCTGCATTCCCACCAGGAGTGTATGAGCTTTCTTTTTTCTCCACATCCTCGCCAGCACTTGTTGTTTGTTGACTTGTTGATGATAGCCATTCTGACAGGTGTGAGATGGTATCTCATTGTCATTTTGATTTGCATCTCTCAGATGATTAGCTACTTTGAGCATGTTTTCATATGTCTCTGGGCCTTCTGTATGTCCTCTTTCGAAAAGTTTCTATTTAGGTCCTTTGCCCATTTTTTTTATTGGTTTGTTTATCTTTCTGTTGTTAAGTTGTATGAGTTCCCTGTAAATTGTGTAGATTAAACCTTTATCTGAAATAGCATTGGAAAATATGTTCTCCCATGCAGTGGGCTTTCTTGTTGTTTTTTTGATGGTTTCTTTTGCTGTGCAGAAGCTTTTTATTTTGATGTAGTCCCATTTGTTTATTTTCTCCTTAGTTTCCATTGCCCTAGGACAGTGATGGTGAACCTATGACACGCGTGTCAGAGGTGGCATGCGAACTCATTTTTTTGGTTGATTTTTCTTTGTTAAATGGCATTTAAATATATAAAATAAGTACCAAAAATTGCTGGGGTCCAACCCCAGCAGGTCCAGGGGTCCCCAAAGGTGTGGACGGAGTCAGCGAAGAAGGAATGACACGGAGACAGCGTTCAGTTGATCAGCAGCCTAGCCAGGATCTCTAGCCAAGTTCTGGTTAGGATCTCCAGCGAAGTTCTGGTCAGGATCTCCAGCCAGGTTCTGTGTCCATGTTCTCTTGCTAGGTTCTCCAGCCAGGTTCTCCAGGTTCTCCAGCCAGGTTCTGTAGCCATGTTCTAGTCAGGTTCTCTTGCCATGTTCTATCCAGGTTCTATAGCCAGGTTCTCTCGCTAGGTTCTCCAGCCAGGTTCGGTTGCCAGGTTCTGTAGCCGGGTTCTTCAGCCAGATTCTGTCTAGGTTCTCCAACCAAGTTCTGTAGCCATGTTCCCTCACTAGGTTCTGTCCAGGTTCTCCAGCCAGGTTCGGTCATCAGGTTCTAGTCAGGTTCTCTTGCCATGTTCTATCCAGGTTCTGTAGCCAGGTTCTGTCTGTAGGTTTTTCAGCCAGGTTCTCTCGCTAGGTTCTATGTCTAGGTTCTGTCTCTAGGTTCTGTGGCCAGTTTCTGTCCAGGATCTTTTGCCATGTTCTCTCTCTAGGTTCTGTCTCCAGTTTCTGTCCAGGATCTTTTGCCATGTTCTCTCCAGCGCAGTTCTTCTGTCTCTAGGTTCTGTGTAGGTTCTGTGTCTAGGTTCTGTGTCCTGTTGTCTTGTTACATCTGTATTTATACCAGTTGATTCCAATCCTATCAATCTCTATTCCAAAGGTTAGGGCGTTTCTTATCTCTATTCCAGGGAGTAAAGATTATGTAGCTTAAGCATGATTGTTCGTAATTAAAGTGATTAATTACCTGCCTGGCACTTAGTTAAGGGGTTTTATTCCCTCCCTAACTTCAGGGGAAAATCCCTACCTGGGGAAACAACCTTTCTCAGAGAGGTGACCTTGGTTAAAACACATAGTGCCAAGAAGGTGAGCAAACATATTAAGAACAGTATGCCATATATGCCAGGTCCCTTGAAACAGCAAGGATGGACCGGCTCCCGGCAAAAAATATAAGTCTTTGTTTTACTATGATTGCAAATATCAAAAAATTTCTATATGTGACACAGCACCAGAGTTAAGTTAGGGTTTTTCAAAATGCTGACAAGCCGAGCTCAAAAGTTTTGCCATCACTGCAATAGGATGTGTATCGATGAAGATACTGCTTCAGCAGTGTCTGAGATTCTGCTGCCTATGGAGTCTTCTAAGATTTTTATGGTTTCCCATCTTACATTTAAGTCCTGTAGTCATTTTGAGTATATTTTTATGTATGATATCAGTTGGTGATCTAGTTTCATTTTTTTGCATGTAGCTGACCAAATATCTCAGCACTATTTATTGAAGAGACTGTCTTGTCTCCATTGTATGCTCTTGCCTCCTTTGTCAAATATTAATTGAGTATATTAGCTTGGGTCGATTTGTGGGTTCTCTGTTCTGTTCCATTGGTCTATATGTCTGTTCTTATTCCATTACCAGGAAGTTTTGAGAACCGTGGCTTAGTAATATAGCTTGATATCTGGTATTGTGATACCTCCAATTTTGTTCTTCTTTCTCAGGATTGCTGTGGCTATTCTGGGTCTTTTTTAATTCCAGATGAATTTTTGGAGAGTTTGTTCTAGGTCTTTGAAATATGCCATTGGCATTTTAATGGGAATTGCATTGAATCTGTAGATTGCTTTGGGTAGTATGGACATTTTAATGATGTTGATTCTAGCAATCCATGAACATGGTATATTCTTCTATTTATTTATGTCTTCCTCTTTCTCTTTTTTCAATGTCCTGTAGTTTTCTGAGTACAGGTCTTTTACTTCCTTAGTTAAGATTATCCTCAGTATCTTAATTGTTTTGGTGCAATGGGAAATGGAATTTTTTTTTAGTTTCTCTTTTTGTGAGTTTATTATTGGGGTATAAAAAGGCCATAGATTTCTGGATGTTAATTTTGTATTTTGTTATATTGCCAAATTCATTTATTAAGTCTAGTAGTTTTTTGATGGAGTCTTTGGGGTTTTCTATGTACAGGATCATGTCATCTGTAATAAGGACAGTTTTATTTCTTCTTTTACAATTAAGATGCCTTTTATTTCTTCCTCTTGTTTTATTGCTATGGCTAGAATTTCAGTACTATATAGAACAGGAGTGGTGAGTGTGGGCATCCCTGTCTTGTTCCTGTTTTAAGGGGAAATGGATTTAGATTTTGCCCATTAAGTATGATGTTGGCAGTAGGTTTGTCATATAAGGCTATTATTATGTTGAGGTATAATTCCTCTATTCCCACTTTATGTGAGAGTTTTTATCAAAAAAGGGTGTTGGCTTTTGTCAAATGCTTTTTCTGCATCAATTGATATGATTATGTAATTTTTGTCTCAGTTTGTTTATGTGATGTATCACATATATTGATTTGTGGATATTGTACCAGCCTTGTATCCCTGCAATAAATACCACTTGGTCAGGGTGCATGATCCTTCTAATGTAATGCTGGATCTCATTTGCTAGAATTTTGTTGAGGATTTTAGCATCTATGTTCATCAAGGATATTGGCCTGTTGTTCTCTTTTTTTGTGGTGTCTTTATCTGGTTTTGGAATTAGGGTAATGCTGTCTTCATAAAAAGAGCTTGGAAGTGTGCCTTTCTCTTGAATTGTTTGGAATAGTCTGAGGAGGATAGGTTTTATTTCCTTTTTGAATCTTGGCAGAACCTGTAAAGCCATCCAGACCACGGCTTTTGTTTGCTGGAAGATTTTTTATTACTGCTTCAATTTCTTCGATAGTTGTCAGCCTATTAAAGTTTTTTTTTCTTCTTCTTCTTCCTGATTGAGTTTTGGGAACTTGTATTTTTCTAAGAATATGTCCATTTTGTCTAGGTTGTCCATGTATTTGGAATAGAGTTGTACAAAATATTTTTTCCTAAGCCTTTTTATTTCTGTGGATAAGTTGTTACTTCACTTCTTTCATTTCTGATTTTGTTTATTTGGGTCCTCTCTCCTTGCTTCTTGGAGAGCATGGATAAAGGTTCACCAATCTCATTTACGCTTTCAAAGAACCAGCCCTTGATTTTATTGATCTTTTTGTAATTTTTTTTGTTTCTATTTAGTTTATTTCTGCTCTGATCTTTATTATTACCGTCCTTCTGCTTATGCTGGGCTTTTCTTGTTGCTCTCTTTATAACTCTTTGAGTTGTAGGGTTAGATAGTTTATTATCATTTTTTTTGTTTTGTTTTGCTTTGTGTTTTTTTAAGGAAGGCTTGTATAGCTATGAACTTTCCTCTCAAGACTGCTTTCGCTGTGTCCCATAGATTTGGGACTGTTGTGTTTTCACTGTCATTTGTTACCAGGATGGTTTTTATTTCTTCTTTGATCTCTTTGGTAACCCAGTCATTGTTTAATAGCATGCTATTTAGCCTCCAGGTGTTTAATTTTTTCATTTTTTAAATTTTGTTTATTTCTAATTTTATGCCATTGTGCTCTGAGAAGATGGGAGACTTTGCCTGTGTCCCAATATGTGGTCTGTCTTTGAAAATGACCCATGTGTACTTGAGAAGAATGTATATTATGTGGTTTTGGGGTGAAACGTTCGGAAGATGTCAATTAATTCCATCTGATCTAATGAGCCATTTAGGATTGTTGTTTCTTTGCTGATTTTTTGATAAGAGGATTTATTCAGTGGTGTTAATGAGGTATTGAAGTCCCTACTATGATTGTATTTCTGTTGATCTCTCCCTTGATATCTTCCAGATTATTTTTTTTTAATGTATTTGGGTGCTCCTGTATTGGGTACATATATGTTTACCAGAGTTATATCTTCTTGTTAAATTGCTCCCTTTAGTATTATGAAGTGGCCTTTGTTATCTCATGTTATGGTCTTCTTTTTGAGGTCTAATTTGTCAGATATAAGTATGGCTACCCTAGCTTTATTTTCATTTCCATTTGCCTGAAAAAAATTTGTTTCATCCCTTCACTATCAGTCTGTGTGAGTCCTTGTTCTGAGGTGGGTCTCCTGTAGACAGCAGATATAAGAGTCATGTTTTCTTATCCATTCAGCTACACTATGTCTTTTGATTTGGCCATTTACTAGTAATCCATTTACATTTAAATTTATTATTGATAAGTACTTGTTTGTTGCCATTTTTATTCCTTATACCTGTATTCCTTCTTCCCTTCCTATTTCTTCTTTTTACAGCAAACCCTTTAGCATTTCTTGCATTGCTGGTTTGTTGGTAATAAAATCCCTTAGTCCTTTTTTGTCTCTGAAGCTCCTGATTTCACTTTCAATTTTGAATGATATCCTTGCTGAGTATAGTATTCTTGGATTCAGATTCTTCCTTTGCAAGACTTTGTATATTTCATTCAATTCCCTTCTGCTCTGATGTGTTTCTGTTGAGAAATCAGTTCATAGCCTGATGGGAGATCCCTTATAGGTAACTTTCTGTCTCTCTCTGGCAGCATTTAAGATTCTTCCTTTGTTGTTGGTGTTTGTCAATTTAATTATGATGTGTCTTGGTGTCTATCTTTTTGGGTTCATCTAGTTTGGGACTCTGTGAGCTTCTTGGACTTGTGTGAATTTTTTCTTCCCAATACCAGAGAAGTTTTCTGTTATTATTTTTTCACACAGGTTTTCTATTCCTTTCCCACTTTCCTCTCCTCCTAGGATTCCTATTATGCGAATGTAATTTTGTTTCATGTTATCTCAAAACTGCCTTACACTCTCCTCCTTTTCTTTCCTATGGGGACTGTTTCTTTGTCTCCCAATTTTCACTCCACTCAGGGAGTCTGGCTATATGGTTCACTCTCTGCTGCATTGACTTAAAGGCACAAAATACAACTCAATAAGACACAACACAAAGGGCACAAAACACGAATGTACTCACAATACCAATAACCCCAAATAAAGTTGACCACCAGAGAAAAGAGAATTAGAGGAGAGAGAGTGCAAAAATGATATTGAGGAAAGGAAAAAAAGGTAGGGCAGAAAAGAAAAAGAAGAAAAAAGAAGGTGAAAAATATATGTATATGGGTAGAAAATTAAAAAAAACAAAACAAAAAAAAACCCAACAACTAGTCCAAGAACTGCAAACAACAAATACCCAGAAAAAAAAAGGAGGAAAGCTGAATCTGAAGAGGCAGAGCTTATTTCTAGAAGGTAAGGTCAAAAAATTGAACAAATGGGGAAATGGCCACAGTTCAGCATAGAGGAGGTATAAAGAGAATGAGTGTATAAACATAAAAGAAAAAAAAATAAATACTAAAATTGTAGAAAATAATAATTGAAAAATATAATTAATAATATTAAAATATATACATAAAATAATATATATATATATAATTTCCCTTTCTTTAATCTATCTATTTATGTATTCATCTATTTTTGGAAAAGGAGAATAGAGAGCAGATAGGCCTGATTTGGTGATTGAAACTAATTAAGTTATTAATAGAAGAAAAAAATAAGTGAGAAGAGAAAAAACAAACACATAAAATAAAAAACAAGCTAATAAACAAGAAAACAAACAACAACAATAAGAACAAAAGAAAAAAAATTGGCTAGTGAAGAAATAGAAAAGAGAAGTGTGTATGTATTTGGAGCAGGGGAGAAGAAATTAGACATATGAATAAGCCAACTGAGACTACTTTAATAGTAATACATCAATTAAGCAGATAACGAAGATCAATTTTTAACAGGGAGTAAAAAGATGGGATAGAGAAAAACTAAAGCAGGAACAGAAGAGATACATGATGAAAAAGGAAACAGTGTGGAAGAAAGTGTTGGCATAAAGGAAAAAATGAGATAGAGTAAAATAATGATAAAAATAAAAATAGAATGTAGAAGACTAATCAAAAAATGTTTTAGAACATGGTAAAAAAATAATAATAAATAAAAAATAATAAAATAAAGTGAGAAAAAATTTAGTTTCTTAAGTAAAAGATGAAAAATGAAAAGTTGAAGTAGTAAAGTTCATTCGCTTCAGGGGAGCTTCAATGTCCCATGGGGCCTAGTTTAAGACCCCTCTCTACTGTGTGGTCTTTCATGTTTCAGTTTACTGGTAGGTAGTCAGCACTGTGCTGAAGTTCCCAGAGATCTACTGCTCCTCTGTGTCATACACCACAACCTTGATTTCAAGCAGAGGGATCAATCTTCCCATTTTGTTTATCTGCCTGCTTTCAGTTGTATTTACACAAGCGTCTATTTATGACACAGCTCCTAGGTTGTGGTGTTTCTGTATTACTTTCCCGGGACCAAATGGCCCCTCTACCCAGTCCTCCAGGGCTCCCTGGGGGTATTTAGAATCTTCTTTTCCCTGTCATGCTCAAGACTGGGTGCAGCTGTGCTGCAAGGATGAGTCTGGTCTTCTTAGAGAAAAATGTCTGTTCAGGGTTGGAAGGATGGACTGTCCCAGAGCTGGCTTTCTGCTCATCTCTCCCTATTCTGCTCCCCAGTTTCCACAAAAACCACCTTCCCCTGCAGTCTCGGTGAGTGTTTTAAATTGAAGAACCTAAATACTGGGTTTAGCAAGTGGACAAGCAAGGAAGTTATAAAGACAAAGCAACCTCACCGCCTCGTGTCTCTCTCCCCTGGCATTGTGCAGCCGGTATAGAATTTCAGGCTGCCTCCCAAGGCTATGGGCTTAGATCTAGAGTCCCCCCTGCCAGCAGCCCTATGGACCCCATTCCACATTTAAGAGCTACACTGACCCAAGGGATGCGATTTTGGTGCAGTGTAGTCTCCCTCTGAGACTCTAGTTCCGGCTGCACAAGTTTCTCCCTCCAGCCTGGATCCCAGATCTCACCTCTCTCCAGGTGATCTCTGGCCTTTCCATCCATGGATTGCCTCACCAGCTGTGTTTAATTCACCAATTCTGGGTGGATGTTACTCAATTCAGTTATTCCTTCTATCTGTTCTGTGAGAAGGCACAGGACCTGTCTGCCTATTCGGCTGCCACCTTGTCTCCCCCTAGATGAAAGTTTTAGGCACCTGCAGATGGGGAGGCTGGAATCTCAGTGTCTGTAGTTTCAAATCTGAGGCAGCTAGTCCCTACGTGATGTGGTTGTAGGGCCCCAGGTGGTATCTGAGGTCTCCCCAGGTGGAGGTGAGGCTGGACTTCTGATCACAGCTGCTTTCCCCTTCAAGATGGTGTGGTCTCTGCAGCAGAGCCGGCCACTCCAGGAGAGATTGCAGCAGTAGTAGAGTCTTCCCAGTGAGGGGAGCCTTGTCCACCAGCCCCCAAGAGTCCTGCGGAATATAACTGTCCCCCACTCACATACACACACGCCCCACACGTCCACACTCTCCTTTTGCTCTCTCACTCACTCATACTATCTTGCTCACTGCTGTCCTTTCAGCCACCATCTTGGATCTTGTCTATTCTTTATACTACATACTGATGACAGTTACTATCTTAGATCATCATGTGAAATGCTAACACTTTACTAAAAAAACAATAAAAAAACCCCACAAATAAAATTATAATAAATGAGGTAATTCCAAAGCCTGTACAATACAGTTCAATGGCATAATATTTATGGTCCTTCATCTTATCTTTTGGCTCTTATCTCCCTTACAGATTCCTCCATGCACTTTAAAGAGCCCAGCCAAAGTAGAAGAGCATCACACTCCACGTTCAAATACTCTCTTCTTATTGGCTATGCTATTTCTGAGGTTTGAAGTGTATTCCTACCCTATTTATGCTTACTGATATACTACTTATTTTTAAAATATGAATTCTCATAACACTCTACTTCTGAAAGGATTCTCCCATAATCATAGTGAATATAAATTGAACCTCACATTTGATCCAATCTATCCTGCTTTGACTCTGTTATAATCATGCAGCACCATATTGCATTATAAATTGTAGTCTCTAGTGAACTTAAGTTTCTCAAAAATATACCTTGTTTCTAGGAAATTGATTACAAAATGTTTGCTAAATTGACTTTAGTTATTAAATAATCTGTATTTTAAAGAATAACATTCTACATAAATAATTAGGGTGTGGTTCAATATGAAAACACAAGGTTAAATTTTAGCTATGTTTTACAATAACATGTTAGAAGCATATAGTTTTCCTCCCATTTATTGATTTAATTCTCAATAATTAATGTTTATGCATAAAATAATTTTGTTAGTAGATTAGCAAATTATTTTGTTTTTATATTTATTGAAAATTTAAAAATGTATTTATATTGAAGTTGTCTTTAGGTTTATTAAAAATGTGTTATCTACCTCAAGTACTGTTAATCAATACTGATTATGACGTCTTGTATATGTCTTTATTAGGCTATAGTATCACATGGGTATAACCAGGGTGGCCTATAAAATCCAGACTCTATGCTCAATAATGTTTGACTTATTTTAAAAATCAAAGTAATAAGTTTTTGTACTATAGTGTTTTATCTCTGTGAATTATTTTCATAAACAGAACAAGCAGTATTATTAAGGCCTTTGTGACTATAAATCAGATATAAGAAACACTAACTAAACTTACTAAAGCTCTATTTATTGCCACAAGCACTATTTTATTGCCTAAGTTTATGATTGCAGGTATGAGGCAGCTCCATTTAGTTACTCTGCACATGATATGAACAATATTACAACTAGATTATATCTGTCATAAATGAAAGCCATATATTTTTCTCCTTGTAATTCATTCACAGTTATCCAGATCCATAATCCTCTAGGGAGTGTCATGAATTCCACATAATGTTCCCAAATGCTAGATACTGCATTTGTATATGTGATTTAACTGACAGATGTATAATATCACATGCAGCCAAATAACTTCAAAATGACTGCCACTGTGAATCCTAAAATTTGCTAGTTTTTCTAGCTGATAAAGATGTACAATATAATCAGAATAGTCCAATTCCAATTTAATCCCTTATTTTAATTGCACGTGTGATTAAAAATTTAGCAACAGACAAATAAATAAACTGCTTTTGAATATTCGTAAAATAACACACAGAGACAATAAATAAAGAAAAAATAATTATGTTTTTATTGTTCTTCTTTAGTGATTAAAAATGCTATAATTCTTAATGCAGTGCAGCAATCACTGGTTTATATGACAGTAGGTAGATA
The DNA here is from genome assembly GCF_014108235.1 of Myotis myotis. Classification (NCBI taxonomy): domain Eukaryota; kingdom Metazoa; phylum Chordata; class Mammalia; order Chiroptera; family Vespertilionidae; genus Myotis; species Myotis myotis. Next base: position 127,352,723 of record NW_023416324.1, read on the forward strand.
TCAAGATGGCTATCCACTTTCCCTAATAGTATAAGTGGCAGGGAGACTGAGGTATGGATTACATAGGAAACATATGGGTAGATGAAAATTATTGGTAATATTCTATTTCTTGGGTTGTTGGTGTATTCCTCTTGTTTATTGCATAGTACTTTATAAGTCATGCATACACATGTACCTAATTTTGCATAGCTTAAATATTATATTTAAAACTTACATGAGAGAAAAGTAACAGGGAAACAGTGATTTCTTTGCTCCTCTACGATGCAAGTCACTGAACTTAGTGTGTGTACTTTGCTGAAGAATTAAGGGGTGTTGGGTGGCTGCATCTACCCAATCATTTGCATCTTTGTGTTGCTTGTTTACTGATTTGACGAAAACTTAATTAAGATAAACTGTAGACAGAGTTGACTCATCATTCCCACTGATCAGACCTGGTGGGCTCACCTTACCCTATTATCTATTGTAAAACTTAGTATCTTAAGACAGTAGCAACTTTATTAAATTGTATTATTTTGAGGATCAAGAATTTGGTCAGGCAACTATTGGGGAATTATGATTTTTGTGTCATCAATTAAAGTCACACACTTATATTCAGCTGGCAGGAGTGCTGCTCTGTAGGATATAAGATTTTTCACAACTGGCGTGTCTGGTCCCTTTGGCCCCTGTCTCACGAGGGCCTTAAAATGGTCAGTCTCATGAGAGGGCTCAGTCTTCCAAAGGTAAATTTTTCTAGAGAGCATGATGGGGAGCTGCACAGCTTTCCTCACCTCAGGAGGCATGTAGCTGTGTTCTATTAGGAGAAGAGGTTCTTTGTGCAGATACAAGGGATAAGGGCATAGACCCACATCTCTGTGGGGTGAATGTCAAAGAATTGGCAGCCTTGTTTTTAAACAACCACAGTCACACCAATATAGCATTCCATTTTGTGTCATCATTTTATAGATCCCACATATCCAGTTACCTGTTCAGTCACTTGCTGGAAGTTAATTCCAACAGGGCATAATAAAATGCAAAAAGTCCTCAAAAGGTTGATGGGCTTCTAAATTCAGCAGGGCTGAATCATATTACCTGCTGCTGAAATAGTTGAAAGCATTTCCCCAAACCTGAAAATCTACAAGTTATTACCTGCTGCTGGCCAAACAGCTGAAGAGCCAAAGGCAGTTCCCCCAACCTGATAATACTTTACTGCTTACCAGGCCTTACCTTTGATATGTATATCTGCTTTGCTATAGGGCAAAATGTAGGAATAAAAAGCCCTGGGTCCGGAGATAGAGACAACTTGGTTACTGAAGCTAGGTCTCCTCTGGCTCCCCAAAATGCCTTCCAAATTTATATTTCATGTCTAGTCTCTTCATTAATTTACTCACAGCCCTTCTCCAGATTCCTGAACCCTTCTAGATGCTGAGAAACGCCCTGCCAGTCACTTTTCCTAGCGGTCTCTGAATATCATGTCCGAACCTGGTTAAGTCTACCAGGAATCATAATGAAGCTTTGGATAGAGGCAAAGTCTACTTTCATTTATTCATTTTCTTTACATATTGCTACTGCTCAACCTTCTTTCATTTATGTAAATTGGTCCGTTGTACAACACCAGGTACATGTATTTGAATATATAATCTCTATCTGTCATCTGCTATAGCTGCTGCTGGAAAAACAAAAAGTTCTGGCCTAAGCTTATTTATGCTTTGTACAGCATGAGGTTTTGCCACTTGCAACTTTAGTGAATATGCCTTTATTCTTCTTGAAATTCCTACTCTCCAGTCTCACAAGCATTCCTTACTTTCTGTTGTCTTTTTTTTCTTTCCTCCCTTCTCCATAAACACCCACCCCCAAAATGCTAGCAATAAGGGTCGCAGTCAGGAAGCAGATAATTTATTCTCTGCACCATCCTTTTTTCCTTTTCCCCTTTCCTTCCTCGTATTCATACTGCTTGCTCCTCCTGTTAGGCTCTTCTTCAGACTCTTGCTGTCATTCTCACTATCTTTTTATCAGGTCCACAAGTCCGAGACTTAAGGTTCTATATAATAAAAGGCTAATATGCAAATAGACTGAATGGCGAAACAACCGAACAACCGGTCGCTATGACATGCACTGACCACCCCGGGGGCGCATGTGGAACATGGCAGGCGTCAGCAGCAGGCAGCAGAGCATGGAACATGGTGGGCATTGGCCTCGGTGGGATGGTGGAGCAGGTGAGTAAGGGCAATATGATCAAGACAGGGCATCCGTCGCTGTCATCAGGGTGAGCCTCTGGTGGTTACTGAAAATTCTTTGCTCCCACATGCCAAGGTCCCGCCCGGTGCTCACACCCACTGATGGCACCCCTTGCCGGCTCAGATAGCCCCTCAGGGCTCCTCCATTTCCCCCTGCTTCTGAGGGGCAATTGGGACAGCAGCCGCTGCTTGCACCCACTGCTGGTGCCAGCCCCACTTGCATTCGCATCCAGCATGCAGTCAGAGGACTGGGGGCTGCAGCAGGAGAGGGCTGGGTCAGGGCACGGAGGATGGGCAGAGACCTGCCCCTGTGCCCACCGCAGCTTCGTGGCCCACAGTTCCTTTCAGGGTGCACAACTTCGTGCACTGGGCCCCTAGTATTATTACAAGAGTGTCAGACTACATCTCTGTATTCTCCTGACCAGGCTACAACTATTATCAACTTATGGTGATTCAGATTTCATATTTTCAACATCTAGATATTTGTTTAAATATATTTTTAAATTTTTAGTTACAGTTGACATGAAATAATATATTAATTGTCAGGTGTACAACTCAGTGATTAGACATTATATACCTTACTAACTGATCACCCGGATAAATCTAGTACCAATCTGACACCATACATAGTTATTAAAATATCATTGACTATATTTCCTATGCTGTATTTTACATCCCCATGATAATTCTGTAACTACCAAGTTTATACTTCTTAAACCCTTCACCTTTTCATCTATAACCCCTTCCCAACTGGAAACTGTCACAATGTTCTCTGTACCTATGAGTCTGTTTCTCTTTTGTTTGTCCACTTATTTTATTTGATTGATTTATTTTCTTTAAATTATATCTTTATTGTTGAAAGTATGTGCTCTTTGGAGAAATGTCTATTCAGGTGCTTTGCCCATTTTTAATTGGATTATTTGTTGGTGTTGAATTTTATAAGTTCTTTTCTTTTAATTAAATATTTATTGTTGAAAGTATTACATATGTCCCCTTTTTCCACCACTGACCCCTTCTAGTCCCCTCCCCCCCCCCCGCCACCTCTAACCCCCACAGGCCTTCACTGCCCTATTGTCTGTGTCCATAAGTTACACATATATGCATACTATTCTTTGCTTGATCACTTCTCAGCCACCTACCCTCCCCCACCTTCCCTCTGAGATTCAGTGGCCTGTCCTATGCTGCTATGTCTCTGGATCTATTTTGTTCATCGATTTATTGTGTTCATTCAATTCAACATATGACTGAGATCATGTGAGACTTGTCTTTTTCTGACTGGTTTATTTCGCTTAGCATAATACTCTCCAGGCCCCTCCATGATGTCTCAAAGGGTAAGAGATCCTTATTTTTTTTACTGATGCATAGTATTCCATGGTGTAAATGTACCACAGCTTTTTTTTTTAATCAACTCATATACTAATGGGGGCTTAGGCTGTTTTCAGATCTTAGCTATTGTAGATTGTGCTGCTATGAACATAGAGGTGCATACATTCTTTCTGATTAGTGTTTCAAGTTTCTTACGAAATATTCCTGGAAGTCAGATCCTGGGTCAAATGGCAGATCCATATGTAATTTTTTGAGGAAACTCCATACTATTTTCTATAATGGCTGTATCAGTCTGCATTCCCATCAGCAGTGTACTATGATTCCCTTTTCTCCACATCCTCACCAGCACTTGTCATTTGTTGATTTGTCGGCGGTAGCCATCTCACAGGTATGAGGGAATACCTCATTGTTGTTTTAATTTGAATACCAGTGATGATCAGTGACTTTGAGCATTTTTTCATATGTATTTTTTCATATGGCCATCTGTATGTTCACTTTGGAGAAGTGTCTATTTAGGTCCTTTGCCCATTTTTTAAATTAAATTATTTGTCTTCCTTTTGTTAAGTTGTTAAGTTCCTTATATATTTTGTATATTAACTCTTTATCAGATGTATCATTGCCAAATATGTTCTCGCATGCAGTGGGCTCCCTTTTCATTTTGATGGTTTCTTTAGCTGTACAGAAACTTTTTATTTTGATGTAGTCCCATTTGGTTATTTTCCTTTGCTCTAGGAGATATATCTGTATATCTATTGCTAAAAGAGATATTAGAGATTTTGCTGCCTATGGGTTTGTCTAGGATTTTTATGGTTTCACAACTTACATTTAAGTATTTTACCCATTTTGACTTCATTTTTGTGTATGGTATAAGTTGGTGGTCTAGTTTCATTTTTTTGCATGTATCTGTCCAATTTTCCCAACACCATTTATTGAAGAGACTCTCTTGACTCCATTGTAAGTAAGCTCTTGCTCCCTTTGTCAATTATTATTTGAGCATAATGGCTTGGGTTGACTTCTCCGATCTCTGTTCTGTTCCATTGATCTATATGCCTATTCTTTTGCCAGGTCCAGGCTGTTTTGATCATGGTGCCTTTGTAGTATAACTTCATATCTGGAATCGTGATCCCTCCAACTTTGTTCTTTTCAAGATTGCTTTGGCTATTCGGGGTCTTATTTGGTTCCATATAAAATTTTGAAATATCTACTCTACATCTGTGAAATATTACATTGGTGTTTTAATAGGGATTGCCTTGAATCTGTGGATTGCTTTAAGTATTATGGAAATTTTAATGATGTTAATTCTGCCAATCCATGAATATGATATTTCCTTCCACTTGTTTGTATCTTCCTCTATATCTTTTACTTTTCACAGTACAAGTCCTTTACCTCCTTGATTAAATTTATTCCTAAGTACCTTAATTTTTTTTGTTGTTGTAATGGTAAATGGGATTGCTTTTTAGTTTCTCTTTCTGAGAATTCATTAATGGTGTATAAAAATGCCATTGATTTCTGGGTATTAATTTTGTGTCCTACTACACTACCAAATTCATTTATTAAATCTAGTAGCTTTTTGGTGGTATCTTTAGGGTTTTTTATGCACAATATCATGTAATTTTGGAATAATGAGAGTTTTCTTCCTCCTTTCTAATTTGGATGCCTTGTATTTCTTCTTTTTTGATCACTGTGGCTATGATTTCCAGTACTGTGTTGAATAAGAGTGGTGAAAGTGGTCATCCCTGATTTGTTCCCGTTCTTAGGGGAAATGGTTTTAGTTTTTGCCCATTGAGTATGATCTTGGCTTGCAGGTTTGTCATATAAGGCTTTTATTATGTTGAGGTATTATCCCTCTATTTTAACTTTGGTGAGAGTTTTTAGCAAAAATGGGTGTTGGATTTTGTCGATACTTTTTCTGTATCTATTGATATGGCCATTTAGTTTTATTTAGGTTCCACATATAAGTGAAATTATATGGCATCTGTATTCCTCTATGTGATTTCATTCATCACAATATCCTCCATGTCTATCCATGTTGCTGCAGATGACAAGATTATATTTATTTTTACGACTGAGTCATATTCCATTGTATATATGCACCACTTCTTCTTTATCCATTCATCTATTTATGAACAATGAGGTTGCTTTCATATCATAGCTATTGTAAATATTGTAAATAATCATGCAATTAGTATACATATTTAATTTGTTTGGGATTTGTTTGAATAAATACCCAGAGATGGACTTGCTGGGTCCTTCTTTGTCTCCTATACAGCCTTTGTATATTTTTTGTTGTTGTTGCTTATAAGTGAAATTTGAAGTTTAATTAAAATCAGGACAGGTATATAGTAAACAAACAAACATAGCATACTTTTCTGATCATCAATTTTTGAGACTGAAGGCATCTCTAAACTTTTGGTGGTCCAGCTTATTTCTGAGAGATAGCAACCATCACAAAAGGTTTCACTCTTTGAACTATTCACATTTTATAGCAGAAAACAGAACAAAGTTCCTCAGACATTTTCCCTTTCATATCTAAAATGTGTTTGCAAGCAGAGTCCTTTCATATTTCAAAAGAAAAACAAGCAGCTTTCTTTCTTAACCAGTTGGCCTGTTACTCTCACCTTGGGATGTGATCGTGCAATATGAGGTTCAGGGCACCAGATCCAACCCCAGACCAGGACACCAGTGGCTACTTGTCTTTCTATGAGGAGGCAGAGGTATTAGTCTTTCCGCAAAGGGAAGGGTATGCCAGTCAACTGTCAGGAGATTAGCTGGGGAGGATGTGCAATGACAGAGCAAAGAGTAACAGAAAAGAAGAAGGCTTTCACAAGTCAGAATAGTCCAGCTTTACAAACCACGCACTAAAAATGCCAAATAGCACACCCAAAACTAGAGGGAGGAGGAAAGAGCTCATAGAAACTGCAGGAGACAAAGGATGGTGACATAGAACAGCAGATTTGCTTACAGATATTTATCACCTTCCTAACCCTGGAAGATGTGATTAAAAAGTTGTAGTTCAAAATTGTACTAAAAAACATTTCTAAAAATAGGCCTGTGGTCATCTTAAAAAATAAAAGGTCACTCCTCAGATAATAGAAGTGACAGATACTATCAGATACCAAAATTTGAGGTATCTTTGAAAATGGCCTGGCAGAGAAAAAGGAAGGAGAGAGAAAGTGAGGAAGGGAGAGAGGGAGGAGGAGAAAGGAAGGTAAATTCAGAGTACAATGGGAAAGGCAAAAAAAATGGGGAGGAGCACATTTTTAAGCCCAAGCTTACCTTTCTCAGCAGCCAAATAATAAAACAGGTGCACAAAGGAAAAAAAAAATAGTTTTTTTCTAAGAAACTTCTGGAAGTCAATGTTAAACTAAAATATACATTTAAAAATCTGAGATTGCGCATATTACAATGCTCATTGGTTTGAAAAACAATGACCACTGAGACTAGGTACTCAAATGGGTCAATGCTCTTCCAAGGTTAATCTTAAGTATCAAATGCAGAATACTGTGATCACGCCTTACCTAAAGTGCCTCTATCACTTGGTATGGACGTGCTCTGAGAGCAGTGAAATGACCTGGATGCTCAGAGAACAACAGAACTTCAATCAAAATGATGCAAGCAGGGGGAAATGGAAGAAGAGGAGGAAAGAACAGCTGGTTACTGATGACTCCCTTTTCATGTAGAGAGTTTACCATTATTTTCCCAAATGTGCTAAGTAAAGATATGGGAAAATGAACTATAACACCAAAGACAAAAGACATTCATTATAGAAAATAGAGGGGAAGTAGAGCTCAAAACTGTGCTATAGGGCATTCCTATTAGAGTTTTACAACCTCCACTGTCCCCAAAGACAAAAGGAAAAGGAAAAGCAGTTCTCTTCTTACTTATTTTCCTCTGGTTTGGAAGACCCCACACCCAGGCTCTTGTGGCACTGATCTGTGGGCAGAAGCCATGAAAGAGAGACACAATGTAAGAACATGAACAATGCTGAACCCACCAAACCTCTGCGACACTGCCCCAGACTTCCCAGATTGCATTTGTTAGTAGGTTGATATTTGATTTGGGATTTAAAAAAAATGGTGTGGGAGATGTTTCTCAATATGAAAATGACTAGGGAAGCCAAAGGAATTCCATTGTTTTTCTTTGCGGGCTGCTTAGGTCTACAGAAATATCCCACAGGCCTTCAATCTAATCTGCCTAACTGGGAGAGGAAATGGTCAGATGAAGCTCATCTTTGCATCATTTGGCACCCAGAGGAAGAGAAGGAGAGGGAGACTGCAGTGGGGACTGCTGGTAGTGCCTTTTCATTGTTGATCCTATTGGCCACATCAGGTATACACAGGTATCAGTTTTGCTGCTATTCTTCTGATCCTTGCAGTTTGAGATGCCCATCTCAAACTGATCATCATCCCCAGACACATGCTTTCTCTCATGATTGCTCAAGATATTCAAATTATTTACTTCTACTATGGAGTCTTTGATTAAGATTCCAGGGCTGATGAATCCTGTGGTATTGGGCAGATCGCAGGGTTGCATCTGAGGCAAGAGAGAATTGAAACTATCCAACAGAAACTTTCAGCCATAGATTATTTGGGTTCCTCTTGGTGTGGTGGAGAAGAGCATCCCCCTGGGCATAGAGCTATAGTCATGGGGCAGCTGCAGGGCATTGTTGTTGGGCACCATGCAGGTGGGTATGACATGGCTCTGGCTATGCTGGTGGTTGTTACTGGCAGATGAGAACATGGCCCTGTGCGTGGACTCTTGAACTTTGTACTGTGGGCAGGCAGTATATAGCCTTTGCTTTAAACTTTATTTTGTCAGGTATAAATATTGCTACCCCAGTTTTTTTGTTACTTTGTTTCCATTTTCATGAAATATATTTCCTATACCTTTACATTCAGTCTGTGTGTTTTTTGATCTAAACTGAATCTCTTGCAAACAGCACATATGAGGGCCTTGTTTTGCTATCCATTTAGCCTCCATTTGTCGTTTGATTGGAACATTTAACCATTTGCATTTAAAGTAATTGTTGATAGATATGTATTTATTTTAACTTTATTATTAATAGTTTTACTATTTTTTCTTCTTCTTAAACAAAACCCTTTAACATTTTTTTGTAAAACTGGCTTGATGGTGTTGAATTCCTTTAGCTTTTTCTTATCTGGGAAGCTCTTTATCTGTCCCTCAACTCTAAATGATAGCTTAGCTGTGTAAAGTAGTCTTGGTTGTAAGTCTTTGGTTTTCATCACTTTAAATATATTTTCTTAATTCAAGTTCTTTATTAAAGTATTACGTAAGTCTCCTTTTCCCCCATTGACCTCTCCCTGGCTGCCCTCACCCCCTAACATGTGCTCTCACCCTCCCACACCCTGTCTGTGTCCATTGGTTTTGCTCATATGCATGCATACAAGTCCTTTGATTGATCTCTTACTCCCTCACCCCTTGCCTTCCCTCATTGGTTGGGCAGTCTGTTCGATTCTTCTATGACTTTGGTTCTATTTTGGTCCCTCAGTTTATGTTGTTCATTGTATTCCACAAATGAGTGAGATCATGTGCTATTCGTCTTTCTCTGACTGGCTTATTTCACTTAGCATAATGCTCTGACACTGACTATTTTGTGCCAATCTCTTCTGACCTGCAAAGTTTTTGTTGAAAAATCGGCTGACAGTCTTATGGGGCTCCCTTGTAAGATTACTGATTTTGCTTTTCTCTTGCTGCTTTTAACCTTTTACATTTTAATTATGATGTGTCTTGGTGTGGGCCTCTTTGGGTTCACCTTGTTTGAGACTCTCTGCACTTCCTGGACTTATATGTCTTTTTCTTCACCAGGTCAGGGAAGTTTCCCCATCATTACTTTTTCACATAGGTTTTCACTTCCTTGCTCTCTGTCTTCTCCTTCTGGCACCCCCATGATGTGAATGTGTGCTTGATGTTGTCCAATAGCTCCTTATAGTATCCTCTTTTTTAAAAAAAATTATTTTTCCCTTTTGCTGTTCTGATTGGTTGTTTTTTGCTTCCTTATTTTCCAAATATGACCTGATATAGTAGATGTCCTGTAGGGCTCACTGGCATAACTTCCACAATAACCTGACCTGGGCACTCCAGGTGCATTCCCCCAACCGGTGTGGGCAGTATACACCTTCTGTTGTAGTTGATTTTTGATTATTGTTGGCACCTCAATGGGAGGGATTTCCCTTGATGATTGGCTGCAGGGACTGGCTGAGACCAGCATGAAGGGTCTACAGAGCAGGACTGACCCCCCACAAAGCAGGATTTACTTCGGCAGTGCTCTGCTGCTTGCTAAGTCTGTCCTTTGAGTTTGTCACATGTGGAGGTGGTTAGGTGGTGCTCTGTCATGGCCTGTAACTATCCACCAGGTACGCTGGCTCTGAGGCCTACTAGAAGGTTCAGGCCAAGGTGAGCTGCCATCTGTGCCCTCTTTGGGCCACTCAGCATGAGCCACAAAGCAATTGGCATATGGCTGTTACTTGTGCCAGTATTGGAGGTGCCCAGGAGAAGCCAACCTGCAAACCAACACCTACTGCCACTAGTGTCTGGCCTGGGAACACTTAGCAAGGGGTATGGAGTATTATCAGGTCAGATGCTGATTAAGAGATTTTAGGTAAGTCCAAAGCATAAGCCAAGATAGCCATTTGTATGGAGAAAACAATGGAAATGGCTTGGGAAAGCCCACAATTTGGATGGGGCTGGGTCTCAGGGATTCACCTCTGGGAGAGGAGGGGCAAAAAAGAGCTAGCCAGGTTACCTTGCTGGACACTCAGAAATGGTGCCTAAATGCCAGATGTTAGTAGGGAGGGCCCAGAAAATAAGCAATAGCCTCTGCCAGTGCTTCTGTGTGGGAGAAAACTTCCCCTCCTGCTCTTGGCCTGATTTCAGACAATTCAATTATTCCCTATATGTCCCTGGTGCCTTTTGAGCTACTGTACCAGTGCTGGAGCTCAGAGCAAGTGAGCCTGAGTATGTCCATGTATGGCCCTTTAAGAGGACAGCTAGGATTCCAGGAGCCTTTGTCTCATGAAGCTACAATCTCTGCTAGTTCTATACCAGCAGTTACGGGGTCTTCTCTTCCTGGCACTGGAACCTGGGCTAGCAGCCTGGTGTGGGACTGAAACCCCTTGCTCCTCAGCAGGGAACTCCACAGGTGAAATATCTCTCCCAATTTTTATCCACCACATGTGCGTGTGGGAGCAGCCGTTCTATGTCTCGGCTCCTCCTACCAGTCTTGATGTGGCTTCTTCTTTATATCCTTATTTATAAGAATTCTGGTCAGCTAGATTTCAGGCAGTTTTGTGTGATGGTTATTCTTTAGCTTTGTCATAATTTTGATGTGGTTGTTGGAGGATTCAAGCACCACATTTACCTATGCTGCCATCTTTACCAGAACCTCAACATCTAGAGAAGCTAACTGTGATATTCTAATTCTACATTATCTCTTAATTTTATCAATGATTTGTCTCCCTGAGGTATTAGTCATATAGGAAAAGTAAAATAAATGTTTATTGCTTTTTTATGTTTGCTTTTGACAATTTAAAAATAACTAGTTGAGCTCCTGGCATCTTCTAAATCGGTTTGTTTGTTTATGAATTTGCATCTTTGTTTTGGGGATCAGTATGTGTTCATAAACTTAAGCATATTTGATGTGTTTAAATCTATCAGAGTAATTACTCAGATAGTCCCATATTTGACTAGTGATTGACTCTTCAATTCTTTTGGCATAAAATCAGTAGACTTTTATTGCTTTTTAGCTTTCTGGATGGTATACTTCTCGTCCCCCTAAAAATTGTTTCCTTGAGAAGTCCTAGTTAATTTTAATGGAAATGTATTTATAGACCTCAATTATGATACAGGAGTTGCTCATTGATACTAGATTTGTCATTGATTCTAGGCCTTCCTGTAACAGGAAGATATATATATATATATATATATATATATATATATATATATATATATATATCTTTAAATTAATATATATCTTAAATTGATACTTTCAACTGAAATTTTGGGCTATAAAATTTTACTTAATGGTACTCATCTTACCTCTCTCTGTTGCTAGAAATGTGATCAGCTTTCATTCCAGTCATTGAAAAGAGAGGAGGGAGAAGAAAAAATACTTTTTTCATGGAGCTTTTCTTCAATTCCAAAAGAGTTAAATGTCATTTGGATGATTTACAGTATTAGCATTAAGAAAAGTGAAAATTCAGGACCCCTCCACTAATCTTACACTTTTCTTCACGGCTTCTGGATGACTAATACTATTTTAATGATGTCAGATTTCCATGGCATAGAGATTAAAGACTTATATGTACACGTTTAGTATGTAAAATGAAATGTAAAAAATCCTTTCACACTAAGAGAATAAACAGTTTATCAGCATAAGGGCAAATGGTTTATCAGAGACGTTCTGTTTTCAAATGGGATAAAGGGCTATAACCTGAGGATTCTGAACACATTGTAACTCGTGATTCTCAGTTTCAGCAGTGTTTTACTGACCAATTACACATACAACCTAGATACAGGGGCTGAGACAATACAGAAAATGAGCTGACTGAAATAAGAGGTAAGGCTCTAAATGGCTTAAAAGAAACATCGAGTAAGAAGTCATAAACATTGTAAAATTCAAAGTTTTTTTAAGTTTGTTCCTATTCACATGCAACAAAACCTGTCTGACCCAGAATCGCTCTCTCATTCTGATAGAGTCTTATACTATGCAGTGTAAAAAGGACATTTCCCTTAAAATTCAATAAAGTGTTTTCTGAACACCTTCTGTATATACTTTGTAGGAATTGTTCTACTGGCCTATACTGCCCTGAATAATTTATGCAGAATTCTATTTTTTTTGTAATGAGTCAACTTGGTTTTAATAAAGCTTAAGCCCCAGGAGAGTCACTCATCAAAGGTGTTCTTTAGGTGAGTCAATACTACACTACATAGACTTCATGTTTTCTTCTTCAGTGTTTTAAATGTGTATTATGGTACATATTATTTTTAGTCCTGGGTCTTTCTATTTAAACACATGTTGTTGTTTTTTAATGTTTCCAGGAGCCTTTTGTTTTCAATAAATGAATATACATTCATATTGCTCCCCATAAATAGGATTAACTGAATAGAAATCCAAGGAATCTAGGGAGTAATATAAGTATTTTCCTGAAAGGAGATGCTTCCAAGAAATCTATCATCTATATTTTCCTTTTCCTAGCCCACTTTCCATTTTCTGTCTAGTTTGACTTCAGCTATGTACCATGTAAAATCTTTCCGTTTCAGTTCTCACTGATCACCTTATATAAATTATCTAAACATTCATTTCTGATAGAAATTGGCTGATCCTTTTCAAAGCAGGGTACTAATGCTATATATCAAGAATGTAGAGGAGAAAATGATTGATTGGACAATTAGATTTGCAATAACAAATGCCAATAGGGAAACTCAGCAGGCATTTTCTTGAAGGAGGGTATTTTACCCTTTTCTCCAGGTGAGAGTTAGGGTTGGGGTGGTAAGTCAAGCAGCTCTAAATATGTCTAATACAAGATCAATTTATATGGCAATTATGAGGTATATTTGCATGCCTTTTTCCTTCTTTAACGTGCTGCTAAAGGTTACCTCGATGGTTTCTTACCTATTTTATACTTGGTGATTTTTTTTTTTCAAACAAAATAACTCAATATTAGATCAATTGAAAAAGTACCTTAAGTGTGTTATATCCTTTGTTAGGACACTTGGCATTCTATTTTTTTAAATGTACTCAAAGCCAATACAAAGGACAAGATCATTCAAAATAACATCAATGCTTAGTGGAAAATTGTCAAACATCTTATTATTTTCATCCTTTGTTTCTTCAGACTAAAGTACTTGGCACAAAGTACGTTTTTTATCTTTATTTCTTGTTCAAAAACTGTCCTGAGTGTCTACTATACACTGAAGTCTGTATGAGGAAATGGGTCCCTACTAGTGAGCAGAGAAAACCAAGCCCCCAGTAAAGGGAGAGCAAGGAAACAGATAATTTCTCTGTGAGGCCATAAATGGTGCAATAAAAACAGTCTCTGTGCACTTAGCATGTGCCAGAGTGTGTTCTGAGTGCTTTCTATCTTATTGAATAATTATATTCTTATTATAATTCTATGTGTCAGGTACTGTTATTATTGTCCCATTTTAGGGATGAAGAATTTGTGGCACAGAAGGATGGCATAGCTTGCTCATTTATGTCAGTAAGTGATGAGGGCTGGTTTCTAGACCTGGCGTTGAAAGCTTCTAGTGAGTAGATGTGTTGCGTGAACATTACAAGAGACACTGTGCAGGCAAATTTAATTAAAAAAATCAATAATCTGGCAGAAAACTTATTTCTTCACTTTTATTTTTTTCCATGATGATTTTTTTAATTTGTCTGTATGTACAAGGAGTCAGCTGCCAATTGTAAACCCTTTGGGGACTTCACAGTACATTCCCTTGAGCTCCACATGCTGAGATATTTACGTAGAGCTTGTTCACAGAACCTCCTGCCATTTGTGAGCCAGGCTCATTACAAATCTGCTAACAGGCTGAGAAACCTGGTATCTGACCTCCAAACCTTACATTCAAAGGCCTAAGAAAAAAGAAGCTAATTGGAGTCTAATTTAACTCTGAAAAATTTATTCTAAAGTTACTTATGGCTTTCCCCCATCACATTTCATCTTTATTTATAGTGAATCCCTTTTTATTCCTATAATTTGCTCATTGTGTCATAAGACTGAGGAAGTGTCCCTGAAATATGTATATTAAATTTCATATGATCTCAATTTTTCTCTTAAAAAATGTTGCTTAAAACTATATTCACGCAAATAAGTTACTTATATAGATTGTCATTTTATTTTCCTTAGAAAATCTAATAATATGATTAGAGCAGCTAAGATAATCTTCCATCTCAAGGTTTTATTCATTTCTGATTCATTTTGTCTATTATTAAACCCAGCTGTTGATGTTTTTGAACAAACTGATTTCTGAATTAACTCTACATTGTGTTCTATAATAACCCCACTTCAGTATTACCATGGGTTGTTCCCAATTTACTTTAGATAATTAAAGCTTCTCTTTATTTCTATCCAAGTTGCCTGTTTTATTTCCCAGAACACAAGGATGTGATTTCATTCATGTTGCTCTAGGGTCTAAAGTTGATAATCATTTTTCTACATCTGCCCTCATCAGTGTCTGCTTCCAATATACATTGCTATATCCCCATCTCTTGGCTTCCTCTCATTGGCACTCACATTCCCACTGATATATTCTGTTTTTCTGCCACAAGCCATTCCTTGTTGTTTCTATAAAGTCAGTACCTTTGTATCAGAATTGTCCTAATTTCCTTAGCATATTAGATATTTTTTCCTATGTTGACTTGTTTAAGATGATTGTTTACATACAAATTGCACCTACTTTTGAATTGATGACATTTATCATTGAAATATGAAAAATGTATACATTTTTCAGTATCTGAATGAGCAATTCACAAGTAGGTATTGGGAAAGAAGAAAATCTAGGTCATCAGAAAAATCCTTGCTTATTTCTCTTTCATTTTTATGATGAAAACTTGAAACCTATTAAAATGTATATTTTATTTGTTAGATCAGAACAAAGAAAAAGTGGTTTAAGTAATTTTTATATCTAATATATTCTAGTAGATATTCACTTATAGAATGACAAAGCTATAATTATGTATGTACATATTTGAATAAACAGTTATAGAAGTATCGGTATATTTTATATTCTATGTATTTTAGAGGTTTGTTTTATATATTTTATATTAGTATTGAATTACTTTAAGATTTTTTTTAATATATTTTTTATTGATTAAGATATTACATATGTGTCCTTGTCCCCACGTTACCCTCTACCCCCCCCCCCCCGCTCATGCCCTCACCCCCCCGTTGTCCATGTCCATTGATTAGGCCTATATGCTTGCATACAAGTCCTTTGGTTGATCTTTCCCCCTTACCCCCACCCTCCCCTACCTTCCCTCCAAGGCCCGATAGTCCAATCAATGCCTCTCCGTCTCTGGATCAGTCCTTGTTCATCAGTTTATGTTGTTCATTATATTCCACAAATGAGTGAGATCCTGTGGTACTTATTCGCTCTCCAGTTCCATCCATGATGTGGCAAATGGTAAGAGTTCCTTTTTTCTTCTTCCTCTTCTTAAAGAATACCTTTCAGCATTTCATATAATGCTGGTTTGGTGGTGATGAACTCCTTTAGCTTTTTCTTATCCGTGAAGCTCTTTATCTGACCTTCTATTCTGAATGATAGCTTTGCTGGATAAAGTAATCTTGGTTGCAGGTTCTTGCTATTCATCACTTTGAATATTTCTTGCCACTCTCTTCTGGCCTGCATGGTTTCTGTTGAGAAATCAGCTGACAGTCGTATGGGTACTCCCTTGTAGGTAACTGACTGTCTTTCTCTTGCTGCTTTTAAGATTCTCTCTTTATCTTTTGCTCTTGGCATTTTAATGATGATGTGTCTTGGTGTGGTCCTCTTTAGATTCCTTTTGTTTGGGGTTCTCTGCGCTTCCTGGACTTGTAAGTCCATTTCTTTCACCAGGTAGGGGAAGTTTTCTGTCATTATTTCTTCAAAAAGGTTTTCAATATCTTGCCCTCTCTCTCCTTCTGGTACCCCTATAATTCTGATGTTGGTACGCTTGAAGTTGTCCCAGAGGTTCCTTACACTATCTTCATATTTTTGGAATCTCTTTTCTTTTTTCTTTTTCGGTTGGGTATTTTTTGTTTCTTTGTATTTCAAATCTTTGACTTGATTCTTGGGATCCTCTTGTCTGCTGTTGGATCTCTGTAAATTATTCTTTATTTCAGTCAGTGTATGCTTAATTTCTAGCTGGTCCTTTTTCATGTCCTCCATGGTCTCACTATACTTATTGAGGGATTCATTAAATTTATTGGCGGTTTCCGTAAAATTCTTGAAAAACCTTATAAACGTGGCCTTGAACTCTATATCCAGTCGTTTGCTTTCCTCCATTTCTGCCATTTGTGACCTGTTTCTTTGTCTCCGCATTTTGGCAGCTTCCCTGTGTTGATAGAGTGGCCCTGCGCGCCAGGTGTCCTGTAGGGCCCAGTAGCTCAGCCTCCCCAGGTACCTGGGGTGGACACTCTTGGTGCACTCTTGGTGCCTTGGTTGTTGTAGGATCACTGGGAGGAATTGAACTCCAGGCCAATTGGCTGTGAGAATCAGCTGTGTCTAAAGTGGGAGAACTTCTGTGCTGAAGACACCCCTCTGGGGCAAGACTTGCTTCAGTGGGGCTTTGGTGCTCACTGAGTCTGCTCCCTGAGTGTGTCCCTTATGGATCTGAGGAGTTGCAATCTGGATGGTCCCCCTCTGACCACTGGGTACAATGGCTCCTGGATCTAAGGAGGTGCTAATTCAGCCTCTGCCTGAGGCCACACAGCAGGAGCCACAAAGAGGCTCGGCTGTGAAGCAATGCAAGCTGCTGCGGGGGCTTTGGCCTTCTCTTGGAAGTTCTGGGTCTGCCTGGCTTGGCTGCAGATAGGTACATTCACATGCAAAAGCCTCTGCTGCAGTCTGGGTGGGGCGGAGTCTCAGGGAATCCAAGGGCGGATCAAGGAGCGGTCTGCCTGGCTCGGCTGCAGTTAGGTACATTCACATGCAAAAGCCTCTGCCGCAGCCTGGGTGGGGCGGGGTCTCAGGGAATCAAAGGGCGGATCAAGGAGCTATGGCTGATTCTCCGCCCGGAGTCGCGGGTCTCAGTGACCTGCTAATTGCTGCAAGCACCTCTGAGGGAAAGCCGCCTTCAAGTTCGCCCGCTGCCGGACAGACCAGCTTCTCCCCGTATGAGTCCTGGGTCCCCAGAGACTTCCCGGAACCGGAGTTCAGAGCAGTCGGGAGCTTGTGATTCAAAAAGACAGCCGCGTCCTCAGGTGCCACCCCCTTTCCCCGTGTGCGAGCTGCCGTACCTCTGCACTTCACCTCCGCAGCGCCTCTGGCTCTCAGCGCTTTTCTTTCCTTCTAGTTGTAGAATTTACACTCAGCCAGCCTTCCTGTTGTTCTGGATGATGTTTGCTCTGTCCTTTGCGGTAATTTTCAATTGTTGTGAGAGGCGGCGATTTCCCGGTGTTTACCTATGCTGCCATCTTAGTTTCTCCTCTACTTTAAGATTTTTTTTACTAAATGTCTACTCCCAAAGTGACAAAACAAAATAATAAAATGTTCAAAGAATATGTGGAATTGCTAGTTCTCTGCATTATGATTTATAATTTATATATCTGAAGAAGTTTCTTAGATTTTATGCATTCCCTTCTATAGAGTACCAATATTTTCTTGGTTCACCAAAATGAAAATTTCCTAGGAAAACTATGTCATTATATGGTTTCATTGTAAAACTAGAGACCTGGTGCACAAAATTCATGCACTTGGCGATGGGGGAGGTCCTTCAGCCTGACCTACACCCTCTGGCAGTCTGGGAGCTCTTAGGGGATGTCTAACTGATGGCTTAGGCTCACTCCCAGCTGGCTGAGCGGCGCCCTCCCTGTGGGAGGGCACTGACCACCAGGGGGCTGCTCCTGCACTGAGTGATCAGTGCACATTGACCAGTTGTTCTTCCATTCGGTTGATTTGCATATTAGCCTTTTATTACATAGGATAGACATTGAAAAATATGATTGATATAGTTAGGAAATTTCCACTATCTTTATTATGTGTTTAGATAAAAACCACTGTCCTTATTATATGCTTATATATCTTCCTTACTTAGTTGCCTTTCCTTTACCTGAAGAATAACATCTATACTGAAAACTTTGCATACCCAAAAAACAAAAGGTGTATTTTGACATTGTGCAGATGTATTAAATATTATATAGTTATATAAAAATATTTCAATGTTATATCTTATAGGCACCCAAACCCCTATAACTTTCTACAATTTTTAGCAAAACTAATTAATAATAATACAACCTCCCCTAGTTTAGCATTTCAAAACAAGTTATCGGTATTATTTACCTTAAGAAAATAAGATGTTCTTTGTGCATATTTTAATATTTCCAACTCAAGTATGCACTTGAATAAGAGTTAAAATATTAGTAATCCAGATTTTTGTCTTACTTGCCAATACGCCACACCCATTTGACATATATTATAAGAATTACCATACTCAGATGTAAAGGGGGTTTTTTTTGTGTTGTTTTTTTTTTTTGTAAAGGGTTTTTTTGAAAAGCTTTTCTATTTTATGAAAAGAGGACTTGGAAAGATACTTTGTTAATACTTTAGATTTTCTGTCACTTGCTGGTAGTAGAATAAAATATTCACAGTTGTTTTTCTGCCTTTAGAGTTTTGGGTATTTGATTCTAAACATGTGAATAGAATTTGGGTACTGATATCTGATGTCTAGAGTTTTTTCTTTTTAGTACCTGAGATGTTATATATATTTTATACCAGTGACTTTTAACTAAGTTCATGGCACACATGAACTAATCACTAAAATTCTGCAGCACAACAAAAAATGTATTATATTTTTTCTAACAAAATATATTTTTTCTGGAAAAAAAGGTATCATTTTGATTTATTTACACTGAATGGCTATTCTTGTTTAGCTGTTGTCATTTTCTTGATCTGATAATCAAAGAGAAAATAGGTCAGTGCCCCTGACTAGTCAGGTATTGCATGTTTTAAAAGTTACTGGGCACTCTAGTTAAAAATCACTATTCTGCACTATAATCACCTCAGCTCTCTTTAGTACATAGGAAGAATGTACTAAATATAAAGTTACTATTTTCAGCCATCATGAAGATAGTTCATGTGAGAGTACAACCTTTAATGTTTTTCTTCATTTTAATAAGGACCCAAAAATGACAATGAAGTTGGTGTTTGCAGAGTAGATTGAATAGATGGACTGTCCCAAAATATACACAGGTTATATGTGGGAGAATTTAAAATAAGTAAGGTTGAATAGTGCAGTTTAATTTACCAAGAGTCTATGTTTTATTTGCTTTGTTTTTTGCTTTACTATAGTTTTTTTTTTAATTCTTTGAATTCTAGCCTTTTCTCTAATGCAATTATCAATTTTCATGTAAAAATCAATGTTCATTCAGTGATACTTTCTTTTAGTCAATGAAAACCAGAAAATTTGTTATGACATCTGTTCATAATCTTTAGTAAAAATTTAGGGCCCCACATCACTGAGGTCTTTAATAAAGTATTTATAACAATTTTCTAACAGTTGATATTTTCAACTCAACTTTGGCTTTTTAGTTTATGATTTCACCAATGTTTCTAGCTCTAGCATTGAAGACCAAGAATTAAGTTAACGATGAGTATTGAATTCATCTGTTCCTATGATTTCTTGTTAAAATATGCCTATTCTGAAACATGATTTTTGTTTAAACTTTAAACAAAACAACATTTTTTGACAATTTCTCTTGGCAGGCAAGCATGTTAAAATGGTATCTATTCTTTTCTGTAAATGTCAGTGAAAATTGTTGACTTTGAACCACTGACACTATATTACACTTTTTATTTGTTCTGTTACTCTACATATAAAGTTTCCTTATAGTTTATTTTGCCCTAAGAGATAGCACTTTGTTAATATGACTGTGTACGATTTTCTGACATGTGCTGAATCTATGCTAACAAAAATGATTCTTATTTATGATGTGTCAAATTACAGTACTGAGAGTAGACCTTTTAGGTTACATTCAGACTTTAATTTGACTGAATTTAAATGGCATAAAAATGCCTTTTAGTTGGGCTTTGGCTGACATATTATATATCTCAGTTCAATGAAAAACATTCACATGCAAATATGATTTGTTTGGAGTAAGGACAAATATGACTATGACTGATGAAGGCTTTTGATCACAGTTCTACAAACTGAAACCTTGAAAAAGAAGAGGCTATTTGTACTGGCATCTGCAATCCCATGAATTATTTAGTTCACATTATTCATAAATCTCTTTGAAGAGGAGTTTTTAGGAGGTTTTAAGGAGGAGCTGTCATAGTTGTATTGCCAGCTTAAGTGTATGCTGTGTTTGAAATGCTGTGTTCCATAGCCTGTAAAGTGTGTTACCTGACTACTCCAGCAAGTTCATTTCTTTTTAGAAAATGAAATCAATGCTCATTCCTTCCTTACTCTTTCCATCATTGGGTCTATTGGAAGGAAAAATGGAATAAACATAATGTCGAACGTTTCACATACATTATGTAAAGAAGTAGAGAAAACACAGCAATAGAACACTCATTTTCTATTCCAACTCCATACCAGAGTAAGCTAAAAGCTGTCCTCCCCCCGCACCATGATCCTCCTCTCCTCCAGGACTCTGCACTGATGCAGTTGCCAGGAAAGACCTCTCTCTTGTCTTGTTCTAGGTTTCCAAAGCACTTTTTATTGCTGGTGAATTGATTTTTCCAAAACTTAAGTCCCATTGCTCATGACATAGACTAGTTTTGCACGTATGTTTTTTTCTGAATTAGTTGTTTATCTATTTATTTCCTTTTCTGATCTTGTATTAATCATACTCTTTGTTACAGAGTGACATCATCTCTGAATGTCCAAAAAAACATCTGTTATCTGGACTTGGAGAATAGCTATATCTGATGTTGTTTACAGTTTATATAAAGAACTATTACTTCAAAATCATTTCAATATTTGAAACATTAAGAGAAGTTCAATATTGACTGCACTTTGGGAAAAACATCCTCTTTAGCTAACACAGGAGAGTAACTCAAGTTCAGACCACGTTTTGAGAGAGTGAGTTGAAATGCTCAGTTGTAATTTCCTCATTTGAATTTTTAAGTAATGCTTTTAGAGTTTTAAATGTAATGAACAGTTGCATTTTATGCTGCTGAATAGCTGTCTCTTCCCCTCAATTTAAAGTGCACAGTATTTGATAATCAACACTGGGAAGGAGGTTAGACCAGATAACCCTTAATAGAAACTTTAACTGAGATTCTCGGAAATCATCCCAGGTGGGATTTTAGGCTTAAGAGTAGATTCAAATGCAAACAACCTGGGTAAATTTACTTACAGTTTGACTATTTAAAAAATCCAGAAAATGATTTTTATCTTATTTTCTCTAAAATATATATTTTTGAACGGTTTGGACTTTGCAATATGTTTAATAATATGTACATATAAAATGGTTTGTAAAATTATGAGATATCTATATAATAAAAGCCTAAGTGACTGTTAGGACAGAACGACTACAATGACCGGTTGACCAGTTGCTATGACGTGCACTGACCACTGGGGGCAGACTCAACACAGGAGCTGCCCCTTGGTGGTCAGTGCTCTTCCACAGCAGGAGCACTGCTCAGCTGACTGACCCGTCCTGAAGGCCCACCGGCCAGGCAGCAGTCACTCACTTCCTCAGTAGTCCTGCAGGTCCAATCCCTGGAGAACATGCCAGGCACTGACAGACCAGTGCCACTGGAACGATCCTGACAGCACCGCCAACATCCTGGAAGTCAGCCTTGGCCACTGTGGCCACTTTCCCTCCCTAAATGCTCCAAAAGGAAGAAAACTTATAAAAGGGGCCACCAGGTGGCTCCCAATCACTGGCGGGCATGTCAGAGAGAGGGATAAGGGTCCCAGGCCCTCAAGGGTGTCCCACCACCCGCCTAGAGGGCCAATCATGTCCTGGCCTCCCACCCCCACCTCCTCGGGACCCTACCCATGCAAAAATTTGTGCACTGGGCCTCTAGTAGCATCATAATGAAGCAAGTGTTTTTTTTGTTGTTGTTGTTGTTTTTTTGTAGTTAATTGGAATATTATTCCATAGATAAGAGGAACCAGAATATGTATACTGAAATTCAAAAAGAATGATGTGAGGGAAAAAGTCCCTGTGCTGGGAGTTGGAAGATTTGGAACTTTCTTGTATCCTTTCCTGAGTAGCTGGGTGCTATTGAGAAAATCTTGCATTGTCCCTCAGGCCTCAACTTCTATGCATACAATTTAGAATTAGCAGTATCTGGTCTCAGAGTTTCTTTGTGAATTCTATATAATGACAGATATGGAAATATTTTAAAAAGCATTAAATTACCTTTTTAACAATGAGATTTACAAAATTTCAGGTAAAACATTATCTGCCAAGGATGTTTACTTATTTTAAGAATTTGTTTTCTATTTGATTTAGTGAGGTTGTTGTAGGTTTCTTATATTTTCAAATGTATATTCTAGACCAGGTTGGTATGTTTGAATATATCTTTCATTCAGGTGATCACATAAAATGTAGAATTAAAATTATTATTTTCTCATTGTGACTGTCTGTCACAGACATTCAACTTCAAATTGAATGTACTAGCTTTAAAACAAAAAACAACAGTACAAATAGTAATGTGATCTTTAGCATTAGGTATTTTATTAAAATACTAGAGGCCTGATGAACGAAATTCGTGCAGCGGGGGGCGGATTCCCTCAGCCCGGCCTGCAACAACGCCAGCGTCTCCTGCCCCGGCCACTGGCCCGAGGCCCCTCCCCTCCCTCCATGCAGCCAGGGCCCCTCCCTTCCCTCCCTCTGAGCGGCCAGGGAGGGGAAACTGGGTTCACAGCGACATGAGCCCAGTGTCCCTCACCCTGGCCTCTGGCCCAAGGACCCTCCCCTCCCCTCCCTCCACGCGGCTGGGGTGTAGATGCTGTGCTCGAGTTGCCAGGGTGATGCCATCAGCGTCCCGCCCCAGCCGCTATGGGCGCTGCCATCTTTGTTGCAGAGTGATGGTTAATTTACATATTACTCTTTTATTAGATAGGATGAATTGTTTAATATCAGTATGATTATCTTACAAGTATATATTGAAAACCTTATAACTGGTAGTGTTTGATTTATAAAATGCACATAATACTTATAAGTTGAGCATTATCTTAGAAGCCAAAACTAGCAGTTAGCTTACCTGTTGCACAGTATTAACTAGTCTTCCACCTGCTCTCTGTAGAAATCTGAGGTACTGGGAAAATTAATATCCATAAATTTTTTATAACTTACTTATCCTGGTCAAAATATTTTGTCCTTTTCTACAGTGAAAAAGTTTATTCCAATGATAATGTTTTAGCTATAATTTCAAACTGCCTAGGCCTAACATAAATACTACATAATAATTATACTGAGTTATTTTTAATGTATATTGAAATCTTGTTCTGAAAAATGTCCCTACATTGCTCTTGTTTTGCAGGATTTCAAATTGAGATGTAGTGATAGTAGATCCTCAATTGTTCAACATTTGTTAATATCCCTTAAATAAAATGTTAATCATTTTCTTGAACCACAATCTATACCCTATAATTCATGTTATTCTATCAAGCATGGTAGACTAATGATATCTGTTGACCCAGAGAGTTACATAGCACCTGATAAAATTTTGTTTTGAAAAATAAAATTATGCAAAATCACTGACTATATCAATATAAAATAAAACTTTTAAATAGAAGGTAATGGCAGAGCAACATAGGGAAAAAAATGCCACTGAGGTTCTTCATAAGACTTACTGAAACCAAATACCAACAGCCCAATACTTACCAGTACTTAACCCACCTATTTAGCATCAAATCAGTGATATGACTTCTTCTTCGTTCACTTATTAAGGCTTAAGCAAAATAGCATCTGTGTCAGAAAGCCTTAATTATATTATACTAGAGGCCCGGCACACAAAATTTGTTTGTAGGTATGGTCCCTAGGCCTGGCCTGCAATCAGGGACATCTTCCCAGCTGCCCCCAGCTGGCCCTGGCCCCCACTGCCACCCATCCCTGGTTCCCTGTTTCCCATTGGGTGATTGGTGCCTGAGTATGGGGGGAAGAGACTGAGAGGTCAGCTGTTCCTGCCTGCTCACCGGCCCCGCCCCCGCAGTGGGTGGCCATCAGGTGATCTGAATCTGCCGGACGGGGAAAGGGACCAAGAGGTGGTTAGTGCGTCTCATAGTGACTGGTCCAGTGGTCATTCTGGTCATCCTGCTCTTAGGGTCAATTTGCATATTACCTTTTTTTATATAGGATAGAGGCCTCGTGCATTGGTGTGGGCCGGCTGGCCTATGCTGATCTGGGTGAGGGGTCCCCACCGGGGCAGGGGTCACAGGGTTTTCAGGCTTGCCTCACCCCCGATGGGGTGGGAGTCCCCGCTGGGACGGGGCCGGACTAGGTGAGGAGCTACCAGCGGTTTGCAGGCTGGCATGCCCTTGATGGGGTGGGGACCCCTGCTAAGGGGGGGCTGGCCGAGACGAGGGGCCAAGGGTGGTTTGCAGGCCGGCCACACCCCTGGCTTTGTCAGGAAGGACAACCAGAAGACGTCCAGTCTAATTAGCATATTACCCTTTTATTAGTATAGATTACAGCAAAAATTTCCATATATCATGCCTAATTAATTTGAAAATGACATTTCTAAATGATCACATTCCCTGCATATGGTTTATGGAAGTGATGTACTAAAAATAAGCATCTAATTGCTCCTAAAACTAACATATCTTACATAATAAATGTATGTTAAGTGTGTGTATTCTGGGTCTGATATATTTTATTGTGGATGATAATTTTAGGAAATTATGACCCTGCCTGAGGTATAAGTTAGGGTGAGATCAGTAGCTGATTCACGGCATTCTGCAGGTCACTTTTCACCTTGCTGGAGCTCTTCATTGAGGTGATCCCCTAGAGGACAACACCAAGTATTTCTTTGTCAAAGGCCTTCCTTGTCCATTCCACTGATTGCCATTGGATTCCTTGAGAACTGAATTAGTTACCTGAACTACAACAGAGCAAATTATATACATTCCCTTAAGTTATTCCTAACCACATTCTCTATTTGCATAGCTTTTCAGAATGAGCCCATTATCTAGTAATTAGTAGTCAGGGAACATTGAGTATATGTCTGCTTTATAACTATTTGCTTGGCCAAATCAGCACATGGTCCTGATATATATAAATTTCAGTTCTACCCCTTAAAATATCTCCTGTTGCTACCCTCCTTAAACTGAAGGTATAAACCCTTGGGTTAAGTGTAAGCCCAAAGTGGTATGGGTTTTCTTCCTTTACACCAATTATCCCAGGCATCTATTTTAATAATTGCAAGACTGCTATCATTAGGTGATGGTTTGGTTTTATAATTTAAAACCATTCCCAGCAGTTATTCTTCCAGGATAAAAAAAAAAAAAGTACTAATTACCAACGTTATAATATGAACTGATTAAACTGTTATACATGTATATGATTATACAAAATTATTACATAATGTTATTTTCTGTATACATACACATACACAAACACACACACACACACACACACACACACATATATATATATATGCATATACACGGAGAGAATGTCATATCATATTTCTCCTATTATCTTCTGCCTTAGAATACAAATTTTTACTGATAAATGTCATACCATTATAGATTCTATATAACCACTGAAGAATTTTGATGGACAGAAAGTATTCAAAGAGGCATATATATGTGCTTTATTATTTTACCATGAGAGCCCCGGTGCACAAAAATTTGTGCACTCCGGGGGTTCCCTCAGCCTGACCTATACCCTCTTGCAATGTGGGACCCCTCAGAGGATGTCCACCTGCTGGCAGTCAGACATCCCTCTAGAAGCCTGGCAGCCTTCAGGGGATATCCACTTATCAGCAGGGAGCAGACCTAAGCTGCAGTTGGACATCCTTAGTGAGGAGGTGGGAGAGGTTCCCACCACCACCGCTGTACTGGCAGCCATCAGCCTGGCTTGTGGCTGAGGAGAGCTCCCCCTGTGGAAGCGCACCAACCACCAGGGGACAGCTCTTGCATTGAGCGTCTGCCCCCTGGTGGTTAGTGTGTGTCACAGTGACCAGTCATTCCCAGTCATTCTGCTGTTAGCGTCAATTTGCATATTACCCTTTTACTATATAGAATAGAGGCCTGGTGCACAGGTGGGGGCAGGCTGGTTTGTCCTGAAGTGTGTCCCGGGTCAGGGTGGGGGTCCCGCTGGGGTGCCTGGCCACCCTGGGTGAGGGGCTGATGGGTGTTTGCAGGCTTGTCACACCCCCTTCAGGGTGGGGGTCCCCACTGGGGTGCTGGCCAGCCTGGGTGAGGGGCTGATGGCTGTTTGCAGGCTGGTCACACACCCCCAGTGGGGACCATTACCACTTGGAGGTTTGGCCAGCCTGGCTCGGGGGCTGATGGCTGTTTTCAGGCTGGCCACACCCCCTTTAGGATGGGGTATCCCCACTGGGGTGCCCCCACTGGGGTGCCTGGCCAGTCTGGGTGAGGGCCTGAGGGCTGTTTTCAGGCTGGCCAACCCCCCACCGGCAACATAAGCTCCCAGCCTCTCCTTTTTTTCTTTTATTCTGGGATTTATTTACCTTCTATAATTGAAACTTTGTAGCCTTGAGTGGAGCTCAGAGACGGCCAGGGTGGGTGGAAAGCTTGGCTTCCTCCATCTCCAGGGGCAACACAAGCCTCCTGCTGGCTCCAGCTCCGTGGCCATGGCTGGCTGAAAGCAGATATCTGGGGTTTATTTATCTTCTATAATTGAAACTTTGTTGCCTTGAGTGGAGCTCAGAGCCAGTCTCAGCAGGCGAGAAGCTTGGCTTCCTCCATCACTGGAGCAACCAAGCCGTCTGCTTGCTCCAGCTCTGTGGCTGCTGGCCACCATCTTGGTTGGGTTAATTTTCATATAGTCATTCTGATTGGCTGGTGGGTGTGGCTTAAGGCATAGTGAAGGTACTGTCAATTTGCATGTTTGTCTTTTATTAGTGTAGATTACTACTTATGGGCATAATAGTATCATTACTTTGTGTATGTTTTTTTTTTTTAAATATATTTTATTGATTTTTTACAGAGAGGAAGGGAGAGAGATAGAGAGAGTTAGAAACATCGATGAGAGAGAAACATCGATCAGCTGCCTCCTGCACATCTCCTATTGGGGATGTGCCCGCAACCCAGGTACATGCCCTTGACCGGAATCGAACCTGGGACCTTTCAGTCCGCAGGCCGACGCTCTATCCACTGAGCCAAACCGGTTTCGGCTTTGTGTATGTTTTAATTAGTAAAATAAAACATATTTCAAGAGAAATTACTGAGTAGACATTTCTAATTAAGATAATAACTCAATAAGAAAAAAATTCTTCAAGTGTAATTATAACATCTAGAAAATAGGAAATGTGGCCGATCTCACTGATATTGGAAATTAGTTTTCTTCGTATCTATTTATGAAACACATCTTAAATCTAAGTGCTCATATAATTGACAACAATTTAAGTATGTATATTACATTTATCCATATAAATTAGCCACTAAGGATCTGGGAAATAATGTGATATGAAACTTATTTGGCAACATTATATTTTAGTTGTTATTGATTTACGATATTTCTAAAAGAGCTTCCTGATTTAGTAACATAGATATAAAATATAATTTCAGAGGATGCCCGTGCACTTTATTTATTGATCATGCCTGTGGCTTTCATAATAATGTATGACTGATATATCTAAGGACTTTTATTTATTTTAGTAGATATACCAGTTAATAATGTGGATTTTTATTTCAATATATGGAGTTACATATATGTTGATATATATGTGATTTGATATCTATGCTATTTTGTTGTATTGACAGCAAGCTTCAAAACCTCATATGTCAAATTTGCTGAAGGTGTTAACATCATAGATATTTTTACACTTAAACATGTTGAATTTTGTGTCAAAAAAGAGCATTTGGGGGAAGTTTTAATTCATTATTTTGAAAAAAAATTATCTTATACTTCGGAAAGTTTATGGTGAACATGCTCCATCTCAAGATACTTGTGAACGCTGGTTTAAATGCTTTAAAAGTGATGATTTTGATGTGAAAGACAAAGAACATCCAGGTCAACAGAAAAAGATTGAAGAGCAACAATTACAAGCATTATTGGATGAAGATGCATGTCAAACTCAAAAACAACTTGCAGAAAGTTTAAATTTTCTCAGCAAACAATTTCTGATCGTTTATAAGCAATGGGAAAGATTTTAAAGGAAGGAAAATGGGTGCCATATCAAATGAACAAAAGACAAATGGAAAACTGAAAAGTCATCAGTAAAATGTTGCTTAAAGAGAATGAAAGAAAGTCTTTTTTGCATTGAATTGTGACTGGTAATGAATAGTGGATTTATTTTGAGAATCCCAAATGCACAGAATCATGGGTTGACCAGATCAACCATTAACATTGCCTGCAAGGCCAAATCATTTCAGAAAGACAATGCTCTGCGTTTGGTGGGATCAGGAAGGTGTGGTGTATTATGAGCTTCTAAAACCAGGTGAAACCATTAATACTGATCGCTACTGACAACAAATAATCAATTTGAACCATGCTTTGATTGTAAAACAACCAGAATGGACCAGAAGACACGGCAAAGTAATTTTGCTTCATGATGATGCACCATCACACACTTCAAAACCAGTTAAAGATACCTTAAAAGATCTTGCCTGGGGAGTATTAACCCACCCACCCTATTCACTAGACCTTGCTCCTTCAGATTACCACTTGTTCTGATTGATGGCACACACACTTTCTGAGCAGCACTTCAAAATGTACGCAGAAGTGGAAAATTGGGTCTCTGAATGGTTTGCCTCAAAACAAGAAAAGTTCTACTGGGATGGTATCCACAAATTACCTGAAAGATGGGGGAAATGTCTAGCTAATGGTGGACATTATTTTGATTAAAGCACTTTTGATGTTTCTCTTGAAATTATCATGTTTTCTTTGATTACAAAATCTGCATTATTAACCAGTAGTATAGTCCCTCAAGACATGAGTTTGAGTCCAATTATTCACAAAGCCTTGAAAACATCTCCCTATATCTATAGGGGAAAGTCATAGCCTACAGGGAATATAGAATGTGGTGCAAGAAAAAGAGATTTATGAATTGATAGTGACTCATGAAGTTTAAAGAGATTCTTGGAAACAAAAGAAATAAATATAGAATAAGGTAGTGTAAATATATTATATATACACTATTAACCCTGGAAGCCTGGAAATCATAGAGAGAAAAAATTCTTAACGCAAAATAAGTTATTTTAATATGTATAATAATTCAGTATTTGTGTAGTAAGAAAACATGGAAAATAACCATAGGTTAATTAATTCTCAAAGTACACATGAATAAAGTAGTTAGAAGCTTAAAATAAACTTCTCATTTACCTCTTTAGAAGGAAAATGTTTATTTCATAGAGAAAACTACAATGTCCCACATTTTAAAGACTAAATTTCCTAAACCAAAATTGTTTCATTGATGCCTGTTTGCTCTGTACATGCCATAATCATTTTACTCAAATGATAAATTGATCTCCTTCAATATGAAGACCACTATATAGCCAATACATGGTGTTTTATATTCACTGTTACATTTAATAATATTATAGGAAAATCGGTACAGAGAAATGGTAATGTTTAAACAGAAATTATCCTAGATACTTAATTGAATATTTTAAATATTTTTATAAGAAATATTGACTATATACAAAAGTAGATAATATAATAAACAGCATGCATCCCAAGATTACTCTGAAACAAATATCAGGCATGTATTTCATTTTGTTAAAAAATAATGATTAGCCGAAACCGGTTTGGCTCAGTGGATAGAGCGTCGGCCTGCGGACTCAGGGGTCCCAGGTTCGATTCCGGTCAAGGGCATGTACCTGGGTTGCGGGCGCATCCCCAGTGGGAGATGTGCAGGAGGCAGCTGATCGATGTTTCTCTCTCATCGATGTTTCTAACTCTCTGTCTCTCTCCCTTCCTCTCTGTAAAAAATCAATAAAAATATATTTAAAAAAAAAAAAAAAATAATGATTAGCCGAAACCGGTTTGGCTCAGTGGATAGAGCGTCGGCCTGCGGACTGAAGGGTCCCGGGTTCGATTCCGGTCAAGGGCATGTATCTGGGTTGCAGGCACATCCCCGGTAGGAGATGTGCAGGAGGCAGCTGATCGATGTCTCTCTCTCATCGATGTTTCTAACTCTCTATCCCTCTCCCTTCCTCTCTGTAAAAAATCAATAAAATATATTTTAAAAAAAATAAATAAATAATGATTAAAAAAACAGTTACTATTATTATATTTGCATATTAATAGTAATTACTTAATGTCACGAAATATCTGGTGCTGAAATCAGGATCCAACACATGACAATTGTTTGTTGTATCTCAAGGGTCTCTTCAATTGATATTTTTTTTTATCCCTAAAACCTATTTGCCAAAGAAACCAAATGCCAAAATTGATGTGTGGTTTCCCACATTCAAGATTTGACTAATTGCATTGGTTTAATGTAATTTATTTGTCCCCTTGTTTATTGGACATTGAAAGTTCAATGTAGAGGAATGATCATATTCAGATTTGATTATCTTGTTAAAATACTTGTTAAATGGTGTATGAGAAGGCATATAATGCTTGCTAGTCTTATAAATAATGTTAGTAGGAATGGCCATCACTGCCTATGTACAAAAACTCATTAAGAATTAGAGTGGTGCCAAAGCCGGTTTGGCTTAGTGGATGGAGCGTCGGTCTGCGGACTGAAAGGTCCCAGGTTCGATTCCGGTCAAGGGCATATACCTGGGTTGCGGGCACATCCCCAGTGGAAGATGTGCAGGAGGCAGCTGATCGATGTTTCTCTCTCATCGATGTTTCTACCTCTCTATCTCTCTCCCTTCCTCTCTGTAAAAAATCAATAAAATATATTAAAAAAAAAAAGAATTAGAGTGGTTTTTAAACTCCATTATTTCCTCTTTATTTATTGCCTGAAATATTTGTATGAAGAGATATTTCTATGTATCAAATATTTGGCTATTCTGGGGTAAAATTTTTTGGCATTTTTTTTTCTCAAGCATTACTTTTACACATTTTTTTCTAGTGTGAAATTTGTGTGTTTATTAAGAAAGAAAAAAACTTTTGAAAGATATTAAAGTCAAACTTTTTCAATTATTCAAATTTCAATGAGACTTTTAAGAAAGTTATGTTTAGATGGTTAGTGGGTGGCTAGAAAGTTGTTATTTTAAATAATTCTCAAGTGATAATTGAAGGAATGTGTTTAACTTTGTGCTAGATAGTTACAGAAAAGGGGGAAATGTAGGTGGTTATCTAAAATGCATTTATTTTAATATCCTTATCTTGAAGGACTGTTATAATGTGGCATTTGATCAATTAAGTGTAATAGTACTTTTCCTTTTCAAACCAGTGTGATTTCCTTCTTTGAATAAATGAATCAAACTCAGCTGGTTTGATTAGCACTACATTAATACTGTTAGGTAATGATTGCATTTTGATGTAGTGGATTTAAAGATATATGTTTATCAGGCATGCTTTTTTCATTGTAAATTTCCTACTGGATAGCTTTGTAACCTAGAAAAAAAATCACTTATCCTAGGAAGTAGAGGCAATGTATACTCTCTCTCCATAAATGTCAGTAACTTCTCTCTCTTGGAACGTCTAAGAATTTTTTAAGTTTATATATTACTTCCTTACTAAGGAACAGTAATCTCTTATCTATAAATTTGCTATGGGGGGAGGAATGAAAACACTAGACTATAGTATTAAGGTATTTAGACAAATTTTATATCACCTTAAAATGAAAAAATCAATAGTGCTTTAGCCTTAGTTCTGAGTGAATAAATACCAGCCATGTCTTTGCTATCTATTTACTAAATGTTTAACTGCTAAATAACTTTATGGCAAACACTTCTAAAGGCAACCACAAATACAGTATGTCCTAAATCATTCATACATTCAAAATATTAATAAATATACCTCATTTTGTTATGACAAGAAATCTTAAAACAAAAAGCAGGAGTTAAAAGAACAGGGAAAATGTGAGTAGGTCATTTTTTTGAGGTAGGTTTTAAAAGTGATCTAAACTCCCTTGTGAATGCCCTCATGTTTTGTACTTCATATTGAGAAACATTGTTTTAGATTCATCATTTCTTCAGAAATTATTAGTGATACCTTTCAAATAGACAGACAACTGGTTAATTCAACAAAACTAATTAACTAAACTGGGACATAATTGTATTTTTCTTTTTTGATCATTTGTATTGGAGTTTTTAGAGATGAACCTTACTAATCTGATTCCTAATATTCACTAACATAGTGAATTCACCTGTAAATAACTATGGTGATTTTATTATGATTCACATAATTCTGCTTCAAAAATTACATGTGCAAATTTTTACCTTATTAATATTATAATTATCAGTTACAGATTTAATATTATAACTAATCAACTCCTAAAAAATAGTGTGAACACCTATAATATTACAGCTTACTGCTTTTATTATAAAGGTGAAGAAATGTTGATAACATACCTAAAACTTTTCTTTGGTCAAAGTATCTTTACTTCTTTTCTTTCATTTTAACTATAAACTGTTAAAATTGTATTTTTAAGATAAATTTCCATCACTTTTGTGTGGTGTGCAATGTGCACTTTGCAATTGACTTATAATTGGACTATGCTGACAATGGAAAATCTTACAAGTATTGAACATGACATTTATGACAGTATTGCTGTCATCTTGGCTTCTTTTATTGAATATGCAGAGAATTATAATTGGGCTAACAAGCCTGGTAGCCTGGCCTCTTTCCAATTATATTAACCAGCCTGGTTGAGTATTAGCTGCCTGAACACACACGTATTAGGCATAAGGCTTTGTTTTCGTTCCTATTTTATTTTGGTATCTACCCAATAATCTAAGAATAACATTATCTGCCTCCATGTAACGCTGGAGAACTTTCCATAATTCACCTCCATTTCACTGAGAAATGTAAAGAAAAATGTGCCTTCTCTACATGTATCTCATTAGTTTTTAGTAAGACAATGCTTTTTAATTAAAAATTGGTTGTATTTGCTGCATATTAAATACTAATATTTATCTAATATTTTATAAAGGCTTTTGGCAATGCTTTTTGAATTCAGGCGAAAATTTTTAAGGGATGAATTTGAAACTTAAGAGAAATGTCCTTTCATGTGAGCAAGTCAGTATACTGATGCATTGAAATATTTTCTTTGAAATGGAGGCAAATAATACTTTTTACATAATCTAAAAATGCCTTTTAGTTTTGAGTAGTTTTAAACACAATATAAAGATAAAAATAATTCCTGATGTTAGACTTCTGAAATCTATTATAATTCTAGCAAGAATTAAAAACTTAATTTTTAATTGAAAAGCCAATATTAAGAATTGTTAAATGAAACAATTGTTAAATGAAACAACTATTAAAATTAGTGAGCTGAAACTCTGTGTATTAACCTGGAAAATGTGGAAAAGCAGACTGCAAAGTAATGTGTACAGCATTATCTTATTTTTAGAAAAAAATACACAAAATATATATTTACTAGTTTTTATAAGAATGGCAAAATTAATTTTTCTAACATTAGAAAACTGTTAACATTGATTATTTTAGTAGCTAACAGTGGAGAAAAATGAAATATTGTTGTTTTTTTACCTATATCATCTCTAATTTTTTTAGGTGCATCAATTTTGTAATAAAAACAAACAATGAAGTAAAATAACTATTTCATTCATTAAATAGGAGTAAATTTCTTGGTACAAATAACTTAAATTTTGTTTTAATATTAATCATTTTAGGGTCTTTAATGGTCTATACTTTATATTATGAATTACTTCATCATAGGAGCAATATCACAATAAAACTGGTAGTTTAGTTTTGGATCATTGCTTTTTAGTTTGAATTTATCTTCCTAATAACATTATGAACATTCTCCCTCTCAAGCCATATATACTCTCATTTTAAAACTGGGAAAAACAGAGATTGAATGGGCTTTAAGAAGGAATAATTGAGTTTTTTTTAAATATTTTTGTTTTATTTTATATATTTTTATCTGAAAAAATATTTTAAAAACTTGATACACATTTTTGTATGAGTTAGTGAAAGATAAATGCTAATAGTAAGATCACATTTATAATTGTAAAAAATTAAATTCTCTGTGAGTAGCCTGGCATGTAACTAGAAATGCTAGGAAATTTTATTTTGCTTTAAATAACTTGAAGGAATGAACTATAGACTAAAATTTCTCTATATGGTTCATAAGTACTTGATCTAAAATCTAAATTAAACTTCATTGAAGGTCAGTATGCCCAAGTAGAGACTGTGTATTGCCCAATTAAGGAATGTGTTACCACTTCATCTTTAACATCATTTAGGGAGTGAAAAAGACTATCTTCATTTTTAAATAGCATTTAAATCAAAATAGAATATATCACTTCAAAACATTTAGAGGTCTCTAATTATGCATTTTGTCTAGAAATCTCCCTTTGAATAAAGAACTCTCCTTTAGGTCTGTTATAACTTCCTCATTAAGTTTACTTCTAACCCCAAATATTGTTTACGACTAGATATAAATAAGCCTAAATTTGTACTTCTTAATGGTAATAATGCTATTTAAAGTAACTGAGTTTTCTAATTTCATAGCTATACGCTCAACCAAAAACCAGATAGCTGGAGGTTGATTTGGCTTTGTTGACCTGATGTTTGCAATTCAGTCGGTGACTCAATGACTTAAATCCCAATAGCATAAGGGATTTTGGAGTCACATACACCGATAATAAAATCTCACATTTGCTTTTTTTCCAACTATATTACGTGTCAGCAAGTAATTTGACTTGTCAAAGCCTCAGTTTCTGTTTCTGAGGCAACAGCCACAAAACTCCCACCTTGAGCTTGCTGTCATTAAGAGGGAGAAGTATGGAAAATGTTCAGCCTCAGTCTCTGACACTGAGTCAGCACGCAGTAAATACAAGTGGCTTGCCCTTGTGATTGCTCCAGACTTCGTGAGCTATATTTTAATTCTTAAATAATCTGAATTATATTTGAACTATATATGAGTATTTCTTTAATTCAATTATTACTTAAGCTTAGAGTTAAGAAGGAAATAGAGAAAGATTTACAGTCCTCAACGGAATTTCAGCTCCTATCTATTTTTTCTTTCTTATTCAAGAAATTAGATCATATACTAACAAAATATAACCAATTGTCACTTTCATTGTCATTGGCCCTATTCATAAAAGTATGTTGATCATATAATAATAAATGCATCTTTTTAGACTGTAGCTAACAGTTCTAACATATCTCTTTTTCTTATTAGAGACTCTGTTTAATATCTAATCTCTGTTTGTTCTCTTCTTCTTGTGCAATCTTTTCTTGGAACCAGCTGCTGCTTCAAAAAATAAAGTTAAAGGTGAGCTCCTGTCTGTTTTGCATGATTCACCATGATTCATTTTTCTGTTCAGTCCTCTAAGTACTCTTAAATGATGGAGCCAATTCTGTTGGTGATAATATTAGTTCAGTATATAAATATTCATCACAAATTTTTACAAATATAAATATATATATTATTTGAATTATTCAGCTTCTGATATATATCTGTGTTTGCATCATGATTTGTGAGATTTTTTGTTTGTTTGTTTTATTTCTCACTTTAAACATTGCTTTTGTGCACTAATATTTAGTTTTTTGACCTTTGTTTCCTTGGTGAAATTGTAAATTGGTAAAAATATAACATAAAATAGGCTGATAGAAAATCTCAAAATTGAACATACCCTTCATAGAATTATGTGAAGAGAAAATGTTATCTTTTAAAAATGAATATTATAAACTGTGGGCTGCTATTTATGATGTTCCTTCTATTTCCTAGTTGCATTAAGTTTGTATTTGCTAGAATTCTAAAATATATATTTTCACGAGGAAGGATGAACTTGTCTAATGCCAGAATGTTTCCCTGAAAGAAATATACTTTTGGCTTAATGTGCCAATCTTTACAGTTTTGAAAGAATTCTAGTATATGTATAATACTGTATCATAGGTTTATAGTTTATGTTTTGATTTTATATTCTCTACAACAATGTATATATTTTAAAAAATTTTCTCCTTCCTATAAAGTGAATATATATATATATATATATATATATATATATACATATATATATAATCTTTCATGTATTATTATGCAACAAAACTGCAATTATCTTATTGGTCATATATCTATTATCTTCAGTTTCCTCATCTACAGAGTGTGAATAAACAACAAGTACTTCAAAAGATTGTTGTAAGAGTTGAATTAGATAAACATTTGCATTTTAAACAATGCTGGTTTCCTTTTGCTTCTCACAAAACTGCCTCTTCTTTGTGAAGAATTTTATGAGTTTTTATCACTTATGTTGTGGTATCTATTATCTCCCTGTGTGTGCTCAGAAGAAATGAGCAGGTGGTTTTGTCTCTTTCTCTACTTCTCTTATTCAAATTCATCCCAAGGCCAACCTTCTCTGTTATCTTCTCCCTCCAGCCCTGCCCTTCCCCAGGTTTTAGTTTTATAGCTAGTTTCAACACGATGATAGAGTCATCTTTGAAAGTTAACTGCTCCCTATTTATAAGGCTAACCATTTAGTGTGCATGTACTATTTTCCTAGCAATATATTTGTTTTATAGAACACTAACGATATAAAAGACAAGATGGCAAATCCATGTTACCATTTGTCGTATCCTCTATATCTAGCCTAATGTGTGATTTTCTTGATGGTGAGAATGGCACCAGGTGTTAGACCTATGGAGTCAGACCAGACCTCAGTTCAGCAACCCTGGTGACTGAGTTCCAGCTAGGAAAGAATTCAGAGCCAAGACTCAAACTATAAGAGAAAGTTTATTTAGAAAACCACTGAGATAGAAGTGAGCAGTAGAAGAAATGGGCCCAGGAATTAAATTACATTATGGAGGCAATGGAAAGGCTCCTCGGAACTTAAGCGAGAGAAAGATAAGGGCAACTTGCTTAGGGGGAAGTGGAGCAGGATTGGAAAGGCACTGGTATGCTCCAGAGGGAGAGCAGACTGGGTCTTCTTGCCTAAGGGCTTTTAAGGGTGGAAATTTTAGGGAAGGTCCTAGGAAAGGATCTCAATAGAATATACATCAGCTTTCCAGGTGTGTCCTTCCAGAGTCAGGGTCTCCACTGATTGGTCAGCACCATAGCAAGGAGTGAGTAGTCAGTGCAGCTGGTCCTGAGGTTATCTGTGGCATCACTTGTCTGATTTTGCTGCTTTTCTGGGCCTGGAGCTGAAGCACAGCTGAGGTTTAGATGTTATCCCTGAGGGCTAATGTTTAAGGGAGTGGACATCCAAGGGCCCTCATGGGAGTCACATGAGGCCACTCTTTGATTCCTTGTTTCTCTTCCAATGGAGTCTACCACACAACTATGGACATGGCAGGGGAGGAAAGGTCAAGGGAGGGTCTGAGCTGCATGGCCAGTGATATGAAAGGTCAGGGCGTCTAAACCACAACCAGGGTATACTAGGTAAGGAAAGGTTACCCTGGAAGTAAGGTCCTTGCTCTCCCAGTTTTGCCTGCATCTAGGCACCCAGAGCTTTCAGCTCTAGTGGCCATCCGTACCTGGCCTATCACCCTTGCTATGCTCATGTCTGTCTAATTGCCTACCACAGTTTCTGTAAATGTGCTAGAATAATTATTTAGGCTGGAGTCCTCCTCAGAGAATGCTTTAAGTTGCAGGTAAGGCTTGAACTGATTCTTGATGGTTGGGTAAGATGTTGAAAAAATTAGTAGAGAGAAAAAATAGCAAAAGCATAAGTAAAGGTATAGAAATAGAAATGAGAAGAGTTCATTTCAGTATAATGAAGACAGGTTTTGAGGAAAGACCTGTGTTATTATGGAAGTGGAGGAAAATAAATGTGTTGATTCAATAGGCAATAGAGTGATTGTGAGCCATTACCATATTTTACTACATAAAACCTATTGTAATACTCAAATGTATGATCACCTAATAATTTTTAAAAACAAAGGACAATAATTCAAATGATAATATACTAGAGGCCCATTGCATGAAAATTTGTGCCCTGGGGCAGGGGTGGGGGGGTGTTCCTCAGCCTGGCCTGCCCCCTCTCACAGTCCAGGAGGGCAGCCTGTAGGATAGTTTGTGGGAGGCGACTGGCTGATCAGGGGAAGGCACTGCCCCCATCACCCCCTCACTGTTGCTGCCTCTGGCCTCCCTCTGTGGGAGGCGACCCAGCAATCAGGGGAAGGCGATGCCCCCATCTACTGCTGCCACTGCCAGCCGTGAGGCTGCCTGAGCCTTGGTTCTCACAGACACTGCAGTTTGCGTGAGCCTAAGGCCGCCCTCATTGCCTGATCCTCAGGCCTTCGCAGTGGCAGCCGCCATCCGAGGCTTGCCTGAGTCTTGGGCTGGCCTTAGGCAGTGGCAGCCACCATCTGGTCCCCCGATGCACCTCCTGTTCAAGTTCCCACCGGGGATGCATCATCAAGTCCCCATCCACCCATATGTGCCTTGCAGCTCACCCAGCCCCGCCCACCCACGCTCTCCTGCCGTGCACGCAGCCTCCTGGTTATTGCTCATTGTGGCATGAGGGAGTCATGGGTGATGGCATGACGACCACGTAGGCTTTTATTAGTATAGATAAGTTACAAAGTATTAAGTATAGAAAAACAATTTCCCAATGTAGAATTATAGCCATAAATTATATTACAGGTATCTGTTAAGTCATGTCAGAAATCAAGCTGGCTAGGATCTTACAATTCAAATATCCTTCTGCATACAATTTGGTGCTTTTCACATCACCATCCCTACTGTTCTACACCTATTTATTTTATACTCCGGAGTATAAATCTCCTTTCTCCAATTGTGTACAAGCCTGCAGGGAGCTTTGGGACATAGTTTGCCTATGTTTTTGCATCTATAAGGTCTTATAGAGACCAGAAATGACACTTTCTAAAATGAACTGTACCTCAAGTAGAAATTGAAATTTTATTTCTATCAATTGAAACATATATTATGTAGAGATAATAATAGAGAGAAATACTCAATGCTTTTATTAACCAATTTCCATGTTAAGGAAAATGGCATTCCTTAACATGAAAAATAAAAGAGTGGGTAAGAGGATAATAAAACCCAAGGTAATATAAAACACAGTTGCTTAAAAATAGTTCATTTCCTGGTCCAAACAAAATATATATATTACAGGGAAACAAGGGAAGTTTTGAAGAGGATCATATTTCACTCATTTCTTCCCATGAAATCATCCAAATGTGGGGAGCCTCTGAAATATTGGAGAGAGTCATGTGTCCTGATATATATATTTTTAAGAATTACATTCCAGAACACAAAGTCTAATAATGTTTTGACATTAACTTCCCAATAAAATTTTTAAACAGACTCTTAAAATAATTTATGGGTGTTTACATTAAAAGAGAGGATATACTAAGAGTCAACATTCATTAGTAATGGTGTAGGAAATTGTCCTAATTCCCTCCTTATTTTTTTTTATATTGGTTATTATCCTGGTTTCTGAGGACAAAATTATAAATATGTCTGAATTTCATTAAATCATTTAACAGCTAATGCTTTTCTTACCTATGCAGAAACTTTCATTCTGGAGACCACCAATTAATCTTTAGTGCTCAAATCCAATGGTGGCTTCCCAATCTTCATATTACTCATTTTGTTTTGCTGAATATATATTGTTTATTTTGATTTTCGTTTGCCCTTGATTTTTGATTTCAGTGTCTCCATGCAAAATGTATGTATGTATGTATGTATTTACTTATTTATTTACTCCTCTTTCTGTTTTTATATCTTGCTCTGGAATATAGATTTCATTCAGATTATATTTTTGATCCCTGAAAAGATTACTAACTGCAGTGTTGGTTCAGTGCTCCACATCCCCTTTAAGAGATGAACTTTAACTTCTACAAAATAAAGAAAGCAGCCTTTTTCTAGATGATTATGCATCTACAACCAACTTCTCTCACCATTGTTGACTATTAAGAGAAAAACAAAGGACCTAATAAAATTCCTCTGCTGAAAACTTAGAACTGGGAAGGGAGAAAGGAGAGAGAGAGAGAGAACTGAAAGGGGCAAGAAAAAGGAGAGATAGGGAATCAATTTTGTTAAACTGTGTGGCCATGTCTTTTGTATGTAGACCGAATAAGAACATTAATTAAGTCAAGAAAAAGAAAGCTGGATGTACAAAGAGAGGGCAAGAGAATGACCTCATTGTGCTGCATTTTGAAGGTCTTTTATCCTTGAGGAAGGCCTTTTAATTAAGCTTTCCAGATGGGTTTATCTTGTTCTCAATCAAAAGGGAAACAACTACCATTAACTGTCTTCTTTCTCTGAAGGTTTCTTAGTTGATTTCAATGAATACTTTTCTTGACTTGTTCCTACCATTAAGCTCTTATTTACTATTTCCATTCACCCTACTAAACATTTCCACCTGAATACTAAAAACTGAAACCTATTTTTTTGCAAATCTGAGGCCTCAGGATTTGCTGTGTTTTCTCATGAACAAATACTTCCCTAACTTTGTAGTTTAAAATAATTGAGACATCTTTAACTTCTTTGACTTAATGCCCCCCATAACCAATTAATTATCAAATTGCCCTTCTTTGACGGGGATAAAATTATCCTGATTACATCCTATTTTTACCATGAGAATAGTAGCTTTTGCATGGAACTCTCTTCTTCAAACCACTTATTTCTCAGAGCTGGCCTGGAGAAGTTCCTACCTTGTCTTCTGCTTCAATCCTTGATACCCTACAATCTATTCTACATTCATATATCACAGTAAATTTTTTAAAAGATCAACAGTTAGAGGTAGACAAAAAGGTACCATGAAGTGTTCCTATATTTTTTGTATAAAATTATTTCATTTTATGCTATTGTAAACTTATAAATATAGACTACATGTATTTTAATGACTAATGTTGTTTAAAAATCTTGTAAAATTTCTAAATACTTTCAATCTAGTAAGTATCTTTTTAGTCTCTAACCTGATTTTTCGGCTTTTTTAAATTTAAAATTTGGCAACTATAGTGAAGATAAAATTTTATGTCATTTCTAGTTAGCTATTACTTTCAATCACACAATCGTTTTTCAGTGCTCAAATATAATTAACATAATTCTTTTCACTATACATGAGAATTGAAAGATAATGCAGGACACTCACCAATCAAAGTTCAGTTATATATGTGGTTTGAGAAGAATCAGTATTTCAATTTACTAGATTTAAGTAATAGTCATATATAATATTGTTAAGTAAAGCATTCATACACGTGCAAATATAAAAGTCTCTAGTAAACCTTATACCTTGTAGGTAAATTGAAATGCATATATGAGGTTGAAATTGAGACATTGGTTCAAACTATTCTAAGATTTTTATCTTAACTGGGGCACATATTTTCAGTTTGTATGCAGTATATATACTAACAATTTCCATTTTGTACTCTGACAGACATAGGTCAAATCCTGATTTTCAATTTATTAGATTTGAACACTTGGACAGTTCAATTAATTTAATTCAATATTCAGTTATTATGACAATTATATGGGATAATGTATAGAAAGAAATTAAACTATGGAAAGGTGCCCAGTAAACAGTAAATTATACTTATTACTATCATTTCTATTGTTATTTAAAGAATGTCTGTGGAACAACATACACAATAAAATAAAATAAAATAAAATAAAATAAAATAAAATAAAATAAATCATGATGTAAAAGACAAACCCAAAAACTAAAGCTTTTATTGAGTATCAGCTGTATTTCATCTTTATGATGCATTCATGTTTAATCATCTATACCAGGTGTGGGCAAACTTTTTGACTTGAGGGCCACAATGGGTTCTTAAACTGGACCGGAGGGCCGGAACAAAAGCATGGATGGAGTGTTTGTGTGAACTAATATAAATTCAAAGTAAACATCATTACATAAAAGGGTGCGGTCTTTTTTTTTTTTTTTAATTTTATTCATTTCAAACGGGCCGGATCTGGTCAGCGGGCCGTAGATTGCCCACGGCTGATCTATACTAATAAAAGGGTAATATGCTAATTAGATTGGATAGACCAGATATCATTCTGGACATCCTTCCTGACAAAGCGGGGGCCCAGGTAGTGCCACCCGGGGTCCCGGGTGCCTGCCCCGCAAAACCAGCCCAGGTCCCGGGTGCCTGCAGCCAGCCAGAGGGAGTGAAGCCTGGGTTCTGGTTGCCTGAGGCC
This sequence comes from Myotis myotis, assembly GCF_014108235.1. Classification (NCBI taxonomy): domain Eukaryota; kingdom Metazoa; phylum Chordata; class Mammalia; order Chiroptera; family Vespertilionidae; genus Myotis; species Myotis myotis. Next base: position 127,395,268 of record NW_023416324.1, read on the forward strand.
GCCGGAGGAGGGAAGCCTGGATCCTAGGTGTGGGGGCTGAGGCAGAGGCGGTTACGGGCAATCAGGCAGGCAGGTGAGCAGTTAGGGGCGATCAAGCAGGCAGACGAGTAGTGAGGGATGATCAGGCAGGCAGAGGCAGTTGGGGCAATCAGGCAAGCAGTTAGGGTGATCAGGCAGGCAGGCAAGCAAGCGGTTAGGGGCATCAGGCAGGCAGGCGAGTGGTTAGAAGTGATCAGGCAGGTAGACAGGAGATTGGTTAGAAGCCAACAGTCCTGGATTGCTAGAGGGATGTCTGACTGCCAGTTTAGGCCTGATCCCGCAGGGGTAAACTGGCAGTTGGACATCCCCCAAGAGGTCCCGAATTGCGAGAGGGTGCAGGCTGGGCTGAGGGACACCCCCTCCCCGTGCACAAATTTTGTGCACCGGGCCTCTAGTAAACACATAAAACATAATGTGCATAGTCCACTAGATATATTAGTATATTTTCTTTCTTCACATTTAAATATCAAAAACCAAACTGTATAAATGATATCCTTAAGGAATTTCAACCCAATGTCAGAAAGGAAAAAAAATGAAGAAAAATTGTCACAGAGTGGTTTATATAATACTTAAAATGTAAAAATAACTTGTCTCTGTGAAGAAATTGAGGACTAAGGTTATATATAATTTATTTTGAATACATCACTTAACTCCTTTTGTTGAAACTATGTTTAGATTTTAATTTTAAAAAGTGTGAGGAAATTCTTGCATAATAGCTATAAAATCTTCATAAAAAATAACTCATCAAGAAACAGTTATTAAAGCTTATGTTTATTTGTCCCATGCAAGGCAAGCTGATATAAGAAAACATGTTGTGAATGTTAGATATACAGTATGTCAGAGAATTTAAAAGCATATTATGTTTCTATAACATATTCACTAAGGGCTCCAGGTGGACTTGGCTGAGATTTGCTAAATCCATCATCTTGTGCTTCTCACTTCTCTAGGAAAAGTGGCAGAGACATTGCTATATATGATAATGTAGTAACATTTTTAAAGATATAATTTGTAGCTACAGCATTTTTTTAACTTTGAAAAGAGTAGATAACAATAATAATTATAACAGTTAACATTTCTTGAATGTTTACTATGTGCTAGACAATACACTCAATATTTTATATGTTTCCTAATTTAATACCTTCAAAACAATTTGAGGTAAATACTGTTATTATTCTCATTTTTAAAAAATAAGGAAAAAAAGCAAAGGGTTAATAAATTTGTTTTACGTTTCCAAACTGAATAGAAGGCAGGATTACAATTCAAAATCAGACCTAATGATTCCTGAGATGAAGCTTTGTATCTTTTAAAATCTCTAAAGTTGCCAGATTAATCAGTATTACCAGTCACCTAAGTCTTATTAATTTAAATGTTTTTACCTATGTCTCATCCACCCAGGCAGGACTCGGGTTGGAATGGGGGTAAAGTAGAAAGATGATGAGCTATCAGAAACAAATAAATTGGACCTACCAAGTTGGGTACATTGCTGACAAAAAAATATTCTCCCAGACTTGTTTTATTTTTCTTCTTTTTCTTTCAGGTCCCTTATCCTTTTATCGTATGTTAATTTTACTTATTCCCTCTTGGGAAAGGAGGTAGTTTCTCAATAAGATGAGTAATGTTTTAGTCATAGCTAATGTAAAATGCTAAACTTAGAAGAGGGTAACAGGGTTAAAAAGTGTGTTCATGGAAATTTTATGATAAGATGATTCAGTAGGTCAAAATATACATAATTTTAGTTTTTAAAGTGCAGCTTTATTTGATGTGGTTTCTGATTTTTATTTCTCACTGTATAGGGGTTTTGCCATGTAGTTGCTTTATAGAATATTTCATTATTTACTCTGGTGTAACTGTCCACATTAATGTTGTACAGTACAAACCGGTGTGGGACAGGATGGAACAACCCCTCTAGACACTCCATTTGCAAATCTAAACAAATATAATTTTTCACTTGATTTAATGGAACTTCATTTTGCTCACTCCTTTCTTTTTGAAATGCAAATACAGGCTTGAGCTTTCCTATGGACATGTGTATAAACGTAACTCATTTGCCACCAAAACAGAGTAAATTTTGTGCAGTGATTAAAAATTAGTTTAAGCATTGCTATTGTAAGTTTATGTCCCAATTTCCATTATAAATAAGTCATTGCAATGCTTTTTATTCTATCTAAATGCATCTCATACCAAAGGCAGAATCTTCAGGGACTCAATGCATTCTGTTGTTTCATGTCATTCTATTATGTTAATAAAATTGGTTTGTGCTTATTCTATAGCTATGGGGTAGGGTTTTAGAAAGTCTATCATTAAAAGCCCAAGGTTGGTGGCTTCTTACAGGTTTTGAAACAGAAAAAGTTGTAATAATGAGAAATACAGTGATTAATGTATAGCAGTTGGGCATTTAGGGGAATTTTCAAAAAAAGTTATGTAAGGCCAATAGTTACATTAGACTAAAAATAAATCCCATTTCATGTTTCAAATCAGATGGAGTTATAGGTATATACTTTTAGTGGAAAAAATCATTTGACCTGACATCATATTATAAAATATTTACCATGAACAAATTGTACTGTTCAAAGCTTTGGTGAAGGATATCAGAGTACAGTAGATCCTCAGGCTATGAGTTATGTCGCAGATCCGTTCCTACTCATGACATAAGGCAATTTTTGCCCTAAGTCAGAACCCACCTACATAAGCACCCACGTCACTCACGTGGAGCACATACACAGCAGTAATGAAGTGAAACAGTAAAAAAAAAAATTAAAAGAAAGATAACAATTCCTGACATTTACTTGTGGTAAATACATAATAAAAAACATAAAGCACATATGTGCATATGTCAAAATGATGGAACATTTTTTTTAATAAATAAATGGGAGATGCTGACGTAACCACGAAACAATGTACATCGAGTCCGACATAACCCGAGGACTGCCTGGATGTCAGTTTTTACTTTATCACTTACTTGCTTTTCAGTCTTCATATCAGTAAATAGGGATGAAACTATTAATATCACTAACTACATATAGTTTTAAGAATCAAAGGGCATCTGTAAGGAATTTTAAAACAACCGAGTCCTGGCCAGTATGCTCAGTTCTTTGGGCATGTTCCTGTGCACTGAAAGGCTGATGGTTCCATTGCCAATCAGGGCACATGCCAAGGTTTCATGCTTACTCCTGGATAGGGAGTTTGCAGGAGGCAGCCTATTAATGTTTCACTCTCACATCAATGTTTCACTCTCACATCGATGTTTCTCTCTCTCTCCATCTCCCTTTCTCTCTAAAAATCAGTAAAAACATTAAGCAACTAACAAACAAACAAAAAATAACTGATATCCATATGTAAATAGCTATTAATTAAATGTCATAATTACAGAATAGAAACTTGATATTCAGTAATGAATAAAATGTGACTGATGTTCTAAGCCCATGCCAATGATCTATGTGCATGGAAATATCTTGTAATAAGATATCCTTTTAAGTATTTTGTTTGTTTGTTTTGTGTTTTGTTTTTTTACTGAACATTCTTGAGTAAGGAGAAAAAAAGTATGTTCTTTTATTTTTGATAAAATTTTATTGAATGTCTGTAGTGTGCTAAGATAATGGGACTTTATGGGGCTCTCATTCATTCATTTTTTCACTCATTCCTTCACCCAACATTGACAGAAATTGCTGCAAATATTTTAGTAAAAAATAAGTAAGTTATACACTAATAATCTATATATCTATAAAAAGCCAGTGACTGTAATGGCCATAACAAATCATAAAGACCAGTCACTATGATGCCCACTGTGGCCAGCAAACTGGCTGATCATGGGGTGGGGCTGGCCGGCCAACCTCTCAGCCCCTCCCCGCTGCAGGCCTGCCCCTAATCAGACTCTCCCACCCTGATCAAGAGCAGGGCTGCCTGCCAAACACCCCTTCCCTTCTCCCCACCCCTGCCAGCCCCACCCCCAATCAGCCAGCCCCACCACGATAGGCCTGCAACTACTCCCCCTGCTGGCCCACCCCTAATCGCACTCTCCACCCCAATAGGGGGCAGGGCTGGGTGGCCAACCTCCTGCAGTCCCTCTCCCAACTGGCCCCACCCCAGATCAGCCCCCCACCCCAATCAGGGGCAGGGCCAACTGGCCAACCACCCATGGCCCCTCTCCCAGGCTGCTGGCCCCCGATTGGCACTCCCCACCCCACTTGGGGGTGGGGCCAGCTGGCCCACCATCCACAGTCCCTACCCATGGCTGGCCCCGCCCCAATCATTCCCCCAACCCCAATCAGTGGTGGGCCCACCATCCAATCACCCACAGCCCCTTCCCCCAGCCAGTCTGGCCCTGATTGGGCCCCAATCAGGGTGGGCCAGCTGTCTAACTTCCTGCCATCTCCTCCTCCTGACAGGCCCAGCCCCAATCTGCCGGAATTGGGGCCAGGCTGGCTGGACCCCACCCATGCATGCATTCATGCACTGGGCCTCTAGGAGTGTTATAATGTGATAGGCATTATGAAGAAAAGATAAAGTCAAAGGGTGAGATAAAAATGCTTGGACATAGTACAGAAGGGAAGTAGTTCTAATGTTGATCAGGGAGATTAGGAAAAGAAATATTTGATGAGGAAATTGATGGCGAGGAAGCAAGCCATGCAGATACCTTGGAGAACCATCCCAAAAAGAGGACTCACAAAGAAAAAAGGACTAAAGGCAGTAAGGGTACAGTTTATTCAAGGGACATTGAACAGCCCTGTATGGCTAGAAAAGCCTGAACCTAGGAGAGCAAACAGGAGAGAAGGTCATAGAGGTATTGAGGTCCCACGTCATATAAGGATTTCTGTTTTGTTCCAATTGAGATTAAAAACAAACAAACAAATAACAGAAATAACAACAAAACACTGGAATAATGAGCAGAAGAGAGACATGATGATTTAGCTTTAACATGATCAGTTTGGCTGCTCTGGTGATAATAAACTACAGTAAGAGATGTTAGTACACTTTTCAAAGAAACCAGGGGACAGATGACAGTCGTAGGAGTAGAGTTGTAGCAATAAAGATGATGATAAGTGTTCTTTTGAAATTACACCTACTCAAATTTGCTGACTGGAAGTGGGATATGATATAAAAGATGAAGTGTGGGTGATTTCAATGTTTTATTTCTTTTTTTGTGTCTAAAAAAGTGAAAAGATAAAGTTACATTTACAAGATGGAGAAGACTGGGAGAAACATGGTAAAATAATGAGAGCTAAACTTTCAATATGTAAAGTTGGAAACACTGTTAAAAGTGAAGATAGCAAGTAGAAATTGTCTATGGATATACAATTTAGGAGAAAGTTTTACACTGTAGATAAAAGACCTGGAAATCATTGTCAATTGACAGTACATAAAGCTATGAGATTGGATGAACTCACCTAAGGTATGAGTATAGTGAAAGAAGAAATCAAAAACATTAGGACTGAGTTCTCAAGTATCCAGAAGTTAAAGAGATCAAACAGATGATAAAATACAAGCAAAGAACTCAAATAAGAATTAAAAATAAGTGAAGAAAGTGTTTTCAAAAAGGAAGTATTGTTCGACTGAGTTAAATGTTCTTAATAAATGAAAACTGAGCACTTACCATTGGATTTAGAAATGTGAAATTAATTGAGAACTAGTAATTGCCATTTAGTAAAAGATATAGAGATTAACCAAATATTAATTTGTAGGAATGCAAATTTGCTACTGTGAAACAATAGCAAAGTAGTATGAGATATGATTTTAGGGAAATTTATCATAGTCAAAAAAGACTACAAGGAAGATTTCTTAAAGTAAGTGATAGTTATGAGAGAGCTGAACTAGTCAGAACTAAGTAGGCCAAGAAGAGAGGGAAAAACTTCCCAAATCAAGGGAATGGCAGCAGGTGACTAAAAAAAAGCCATAGTTTCCAATATAGGAAACAATGGGAGCCAGGGATAAAATGAGAGTACATATATCCAAAAATTGTTCCCAGAACTAATATCAAATAACTTACTAACTATGATTTCTTTTAGTTTTATGATATTGGATCTTATGTTCCAGTCTTTAATCCATTTGAATTGATTTTTGTGTATGGTGTAAGACAGTTTCTTCCTTCCTTCCTTCCTTCCTTCCTTCCTTCCTTCCTTCCTTCCTTCCTTCCTTCCTTCCTTCCTCAATCCCTCCCTCCCTACCTACCTCCATTTCTTTCTTTCTTTCTTTCTTTCTTTCTTTCTTTCTTTCTTTCTTTCTTTCTTTCTTTCTTTCTTTCTTTCTTTCTTTCCTTCCTTCCTTCCTTCCTTCCTTCCTTCCTTCCTTCCTTCTTCTTTCTTTCTTTCTTTCTTTCTTTCTTTCTTTCTTTCTTTCTTTCTTTCTTTCTTTCTTCTCTCCATGTGGCATTCCAGCTTTCCCATCAACAATTATTAAAGAGACTATAATTTTCTCATTGTATGTTCTTGGCTCTTTTTTTGAAAATTAATTGACCACAAATGCATAACTTTATTTCTAGGATCTCTGCTCTGTTCTCTTTATCTAGGTGTCTTTTTTTAGGCTAATACAATACTCTTTTGATTACTATAACTATGTAATACTGTTTGAAATCAGAATGTGTTCTGTTGGCTATCAGGGTTATGTAGTTCCATACAAATTTTAAGATTGTACTTTTTATTTCTGTAAAAAATGCCATTGGAATTTTTTTTAAATATATTTTATTGATTTCTTACAGAGAGGAAGGGAGAGAGATAGAGAGTTAGAAACATCGATGAGAGAGAAACATCGATCAGCTGCCTCCTGCACACCCCCTGGGGATGTGCCCGCAACCCAGGTACATGCCCTTGACCGGAATCGAACTTGGGACCTTTCAATCCGCAGGCCGATGCTCTATCCACTGAGCCAAACCGGTTTCAGCCCATTGGAATTTTGATAGGGATTGCAGTGAATATCTTGATCACTTTGAGTAATATGTACATTTAAACAATATTAATCATTCCAATCCAAGAACACACAAGATCTTTTCATTTATTTGTGTCTTTTTCAATTTCTTTCATCAGTATCTTATAGGTTTCAGTGTATAGGTCTTGCATTCCTAAGTTACATTTATTTATAAGGATTTTATTCTTTTGGATGCAATTGTAAATAGAATTGCTCTCTTAATTTCTCTTTCTGACATTCATTGGTGTATAGAAAGGCAGCTAATTTTTTGTGTATGGATTTTGTGTTCTACAACTTTACAGAAATAATTTATTATTTCTATAGTTTTCTACATATAATATCCTACACAGTGCCTTGAAGGTTTTTTTACCCAGTGTTATGTTTGTTCTATTTTGTTTTGTTTTGTTTTTTAATTCTAAGAACAATGTGAAGCATTAAGGGGCTTTAAAGGGGGGGGGCAGTAAGTATGGGGATGGTGGGCTATTATCACATTTATACTTTGAAGGAGATTACTGGATATTCGAAAAGAATAAATTAGAAGAGATTAATATAGATGACAAAGAGACAAGTTGAATTTTATGGAAAATTGAAGTAGACCAGAAAGAAATACTTGTAAGTTGGTCTAGAGGCAAAGAGTTACTAGTGGTAACATCAAGGAGAAATGGATAGATTTGAGAGAATAGGAAATCTTTCCAATTGAAACAGTTGAAACATTTAGCAAAAATAAAGAACACCATTAATTAAATAAAAATAATTTCCTCTAAATATTTGTAACAGATTTAAAATATTTTATTATTCTTCATATTCATTCTCATCAAAACCTCAAACCAAAACTCAAAAAAACTAGTATAGCAGTTCTGATCTTGTCAACATGTTAGCTCATAGAAAAACACAACTATATTGTACTGTTGAACAGAAAAAAAAGTAAAGGAAAAGTTGTAAACTTTATTACAAGAAAAATATTATATATATATGTGTCTTTCTTTAAAATAGTTCTTATATATCTTATTAATTTTCATAACAAAATTTCATATATCTAATTAATTCAGGGAGGAGAAACATATTGAAAAACATTTTAAGAATAACTGAAAACATTCTAAAAGTCATAAAAACTTATAAAACTCAATTATATATTTCTGTTGGTTCTATTTTGAATATAACAGATTAAAAATTACTTATACATTTGATTCTTATCTCTAATTCAGTATGACATTCTTTTAGTGAAATGAAAGCAGTAATAATGTATGTGTGTGGCATAAAGCTCATTAATTTAAATCACTACTTTTGTGTTTTCTCATTTTGGCCAAATTAAAACAAAATAAACTAAAATAAACAAATAAACACACTGGCAGAATAGAATTCAAAATTATTTTGTGGGAATCTGTTTTTTTCTAAGATAGGGTAATCGTATGATGAGGATTGGGTTCACTTAATCAAACATGCAATCTTGATACAAATTAGGAATACTAATTGATTTGAACAAGGGACCAATAGTTCATGAAGAGTTATCTTCCATCTTAGCCAGAAATGATCTTGGGAAATACTATCAGATCTCTTGGCTACCTAACCAGAGTTTGGGAATCCCAATGATATATATTCACAATGGCATGTACAGTTATTTTCCTTAAAATAAAACAAGCAATTTTCCTCAAAAGAAAATACATGTACTCACAGATTTACAATATATACTGAAAAAAGAAAATACTACTTTTAAACTGCAGTTGTTCAATTCTAAAATGCAGCCACTCAACAGTAAAAAACTAAAAGCTTTTCTCTAATATCAGGAACAAGACAAAGATAACTATTCTTTACACTTTTATCCAACATATTAGTGAATGTTCTAGCCAGAGCAATTAGGCAAGAAAATGAAATGAAAGGCATGGAAATTGGAAAGCAAGAAGTAAAATTATGACTATTTGTGAATGACAAGATTTTATGTATAGAAAACCCTAAAGACTCCACCAAAAAAACTGTTAAAACTAATAATTTCAGTAAAGTTTCAAGATACAAAATCAACATACAAAAATCAGTTGCCTTTCTAAATACAAACAACAAACTACCAGAAGGAGAAATTAAAATAAACAAACAAAAAAACCCACCCATATTTATAATTGTATCAAAATAATAAGATTCCTAGTAATAAATTTAACCAAGCAGGAAAACACATGTGCACAGAAAACTATAAGACATTGATAAAAATAAAAACAAATGAAGAAGACAAAAGCAAATGGAAAGATATTCTATGCTTGTGGATTGGAAAAAGTATTGTTAAAATGTCCAATTACCCAAAGCAACTATAGATTCAGTGCAATGCCTATCAAAATCCCAATGCCATTTTTTACAGAAATAGAACAAACAGTTCTCAAATTTATGTGGAACCACAAAAGAGCTTGAATAACCAAAGCAGGCTTAAGAAAGAAAAACAAAGCTGGAGACATTACACTCCCTAACTTCAAACTATATTATGACGTTATATTAATCAAAAGAGTATGGTATTAGTATAAAAACAAATACCTAGATCAGAAACAAAATAAACACCCCTGAAGTAAACCATATAAAAAGACAATTAATTTGTAACAGAGACAAGGACATATAATGGGGAAAACTATAGTCTCTTCAATTAAAGATGCTAGATGAGAAACATAATGGTGGTGTAGGTAAACACCTGTAATCGCCTCCTCCCACAACCAGATCCAAATTACAACTGAACTATAGAACAACCATCATCCATAACCACCAGAAAGCTGGCTGAATGGAAGTCCTACAACTAGAGAAGTAAAGAAGAAAGCACACTGAGACTGACAGAGGTGTGGAGGCATGGAACGGGCTGGCCTGACACCCACTTGTGCTGCTTTTTTAATCAGCAGGCAGATCATCTCTGTGGAGGCCACCCGTGAAAAGAAAGGGGTCCCAACCCCACACCAGAAGCCCAGTGCAGCATCCCAGAGCTTAGAAAAGAAGTTTCTGTAACTACTGGCTGTAAAAACCAGTGCTGATTGGAGCTCAGTGATAAAGAGGCTGCTGGAGACCCAGCTACTCCTCTTAAAAGGCTGGCACCACAAACTGAACTTACAAGGTTCAGCTTCCTCTGAGCTGCAGCACCAGGGCAAGGCTCTGGGGGACCTAGACACATACGAGGAAGAACTGGATTTTCTGGCATCAAGGCAGGAACTTGTGGGCGGTTTTCTCCCAGATGGAGGTATTTTCAGAGATAATTATTCCTATGCTGGGACCTTCCCATTTGCAGAACTGACTGGCAGCCATTTCTGTTTGCTCTGCCCTGGTGATTCCCTGAGACCCCGCACCATCCAATTTGCAGGCTCACCCAACCTGTGTGCAGCAGATTTTTCATATGAATGGCCTGTCCTTACTCAGTCTAAAATCTGTCAAAAAAGCTTCAGCTGTGTCAAGGAGCCCCAAACCTATCAATAAAAGGCTCAAGACCTGGCACCAGCATCAGCCTGCCTTGCTTCACAGCTGGGCCTTATCTGGGCACTTTCAAACCTGATACAAAGAGTAGGGATCTGCAGATCTCTCTGTATATCCTGCTGGATGGCCCCAGACAGTGGCTTACTTTACTCCTCCCCAGAGACCCAAGAGCAAGTATACCCAATGGTCAGTGTCAGAACATACCATATTGTAACTCTACACAACCATAAGCAACACACTCAAGGGGCAGATTCAATGAGCACCAAAGCCCCAGTGAAGCAAATCATGCTCCATAAGGGTGTCTCCTGCACAGCAACACCCACTATAGTCCCAGCTGGTCCTCACAGCCAATTGACCTAGAAGTCAATTCCTCCCAGTGACACCAACAGCAATCAAGTCTCAACTACAACAAAACTGTGCACATAGCCCACAAAGGGGTGTACCTAGAGTGTCCACCTCAGGTGATTGGGGAGGCTAAGCCACTGGGCCTTATAGGACACCTACTACACCAGGCCACTCTATCAAATCAAAGAGACATAGCAACTCTACCCAATACATAGGGAAGGAGCAAAAATGTGGAGACAAAGAAACATGTCACAAATGAAAGACATGGAAGAAAGCAAACTACTGGATGTAGAGTTCAAAATCATGGTTATAAGGTTACTCAAGAATCTTCTAGAAACCTCCTAAGGACTTAGTGAGGCTTTCAAGGATCTTAGTGAGAATGCCAAACAAAATAGAAAAGGACTATCAGAAATTAAGCATACACTGACTGAAATAAAGAATAATATACAGGGATTCAACAGTAGAGTAGAGAATTTTGAGAATCAAATCAACCAGAAGAGATAAATGAAATAAGAATCCATAAATATGAAGATAGTATAAGGAATCTCTGGGACAACTTCAAAAATACCAACATCCTAATTATGTGGTGCCAGTAGAAGAGAGAGAGCAAGATATTGAAAACCTATTTGAAGAAATAATGACAGAAAACTTCTCCTACCTGGTGAAAGAAATAGACTTAATAGTCCAAGAAGCACAGAGAGTCCCAAACAAGAGGAATCCAAAGAAGACCACACCAAGGCACATCATTTTTAAAATACCAAAGGTTAAAGACAAAGAGATAATCTTAAAAGCAGCAAGAGAAATGTAGTGAGTTATGTACAAGGGAATGCCCATACAACTCTCAGTTGATTTCTTAACAGAAACTATGCAGGCCAGAGGGAGTGGAAAGAAATATTCAAAGTGATGAATAGCACGGGCCTACAACCAAGATTACTCTACCCAACAAAGCTATCATTTAGAATTGAAGGTCACATAAAGAGCTTCACAGACAAGAAAAAGATAAAGGAGTTCAGCACCCCTAAACCAGTATTATATAAAATATTGAAGAGTATTCTTTAAGAAGAGGAAGAAGAAAAAAGAAAAAGATAAAAAAAATATGGACAACAAAATGGCAACAAATACATACTTATCAACAATTGAACCTAAAAATCAAAATAAAAGAATAATCAACCTAATGAACAAATTAAACTGGGGAATAAGATAGAATAAAAAAAAAACATGGAAATGGAGCAGACTGATGACTCTCAAAGGGAAAGGGGGTGGGGGGAACTGGAAGAGATTAAACAAACATCTTGAATGCATGTATTCATTACCTATGGACACAGACAACTGGGCGGAGGGGGAACAATAGGGGAAATAGAGGGACATTTGTAATAATCTCAACAATAAAGATTAAAAACAAATAAACAAACAAAAAAACAGCTATGACACATGCTCTATTTCCTTACCTTCAAAATGGTAAGATAAATGTATGTTGATTTAAGTATGATTTTGTAGTGCTATGCTATTCTGGAATAGAAAATTAATATAGGATACAAAAATTTAAAATTGAACATGTGTAAAAATATAAAGGGCTTTGGAAGTATTGATCAATATATTATAAAACACAGAGTTTATTTTTGTCTTAGTATTTATTAATTATTGGTATATTTTCCACTGGAAATTATATTTTGCCCCACACTGTAAGCTTGTTTTAATGTATTAGAAACTATAAATATCAATTTTAAATAATACACAGAGGAAGAAACTTGAAATATTCATTTTAAATAATATACATTGAAAAATACTATCACCTATTATGTTTATATACATGTATGTAAACAAATATGTTTACATCAAGGTATACACAAATATAAGCTTATATCAAGGTACATATATATTTTATACTCACAAAGGCACATATATATATATATATATATATATATATATATATATATATAAACACACACACACATCATAAATATGTATCATTAAATAATATGCCCAGGCCCTGGCTGATGGTGCACAATGGTTAGAACACCTGCCTGGGCACCAAAGGGTTACAGGTTTGATTCCAGGTCACTGGCACATACCTGGGTTGGGGGTTTCAATCCCAGCTCTGGTTGAGGTGCATGTGGGAAGTAACCAATTGACATGTTTCTCTCATATCAATGACTCTCTCTCTCTCTCTTTCTCTGTATCTCTCTCTCATTCCTTCTCCCTATCTTCCTTCCACTTGCCTTAAAGATCAATGAAGGAAATATCCTTGAGTGAGGATTAACAACAAAATAATAAAAATAAAATATGTTAGTAAACTGAACAACCATGCACAAGAATGAAACTAGACTACTACCTTATACCATACACAAAAATGTACTCAAAGTAAATGTAGGCAGTGAGCTTCTTAACATTAGTCTTGGCAATAATTTTTAGATCTGACTCTGACAGCAAGGCAACAAAACAAAAATAAACAAGTGGTCTTATATCAAACTAAAAAGCTTTGGCAAAGCAAAGGAGATCATCAATAAAATGAGAAAGCAACCTATCATATGATCCAACAATTCCACTTTGGGGTATTTTTCAAAAAATATGAAAACACAAACTACAAAAAATATATGTAACCCCATGTTCATTGCAACATTATTTACAATAACCAAGATACGAAACAACCTAAGTTTTCACCAATGAATGACTAGATAAGGAAGATATGACATGCATTTATAGACAATGGAATACTACTCAGCTATAAAGAACAATAGAATATTGCCATTAGGAACAATACGGATGGATCTTGAGGACATTATGCTAAGTGAAATAAGTCAGAGAAAGATGAATACAGCGTGATTTTACTTATATATGGAATCTAAAACACAATACAAAATAAAAGCCAAGCTCATAGATACAGAGAATAGATTGTAAGAGGGTAGGGGGGTGAGGGTATGATTTAAATGTCTGGAGGGGGATAAAATTATAAACTTCCAGTTATGAAATAAATTAGTCATATGAATAATATGTATAGATGGAGACTATAATTACTACTGTGTTGCCTATATTAAAGTTGATAAGAGAGTAAATCTAAAAAGATTTTTTAATCTAACAACTAGAAATGCATTTAGTGACACATTAATTCATTAACATTTAATTATTTATTGTGTCAAAAATTGAATTTATGTCATTATTCAAAAGAAGTGATAGTATGTTTTATATTTTAAAATCAATCTAAAATTGTAAGACATTTCAATATGAATGATTTAAAATAAATTATACATAGCACCAAAAATGAGTATGTTTAGAATCCAATTTTAATAGACTACATATGATATTTGCAAAAACATAACCCAAGAAAATAAGCATTTTGCCTTAGATTATCTTATTTATCATTAACTTCCTACTAACATGATGGAATGGAAGTTTGTATTATCAGGATGTATATTCTACTATTAATCTTTGAGTAGTACCGCTTTACATACCAAAACAAATTTTGGGTGTTGTAGTTGTTGTGGTTAAAAATTTTTATTAGCCTTAAAGGCAACTGTCATCTTAAAGTAGGTTGGCGTATGAATAGTAAGTTTTAAGATGTCAACCACATTATCAGTTCTAAAACTGGTAGATGAATATACTAAAATGTGTTTATATTAGTGAGGTTTAAACAGATCAGACAAATTTTGTTTTCTTGTAATCATTCAACTGCCTCAGCTTCATCAGTAGTTTGTGCAAATGTAAATGACAGATCTGAAATCAACTTGAATAGATAACTGAGGAAGAAAAAAAAATTAAAGAAAAATAAAGTGGGAAATTAATACGATGACAATAAAATTATTGAAAATACATATAAATGCAAGTTGCATTCATTGTGAAGAACACGATGTCAGAAAGTGCTATTATTTTGAAAGAAAATAAAACTATTTAAAGTTTAAAATAGATGAAGAGGCACTGGAAAAAGATAAAGTTTAAATAATTGTTTAAATATAAATAAAACATATTAGCTACCTCAGGAGACAATGTATTATTGGTAACTTTATTAAAATAAAAGCATGCCAGAAAATAAAAATTTTAAAAATGAATTATCAAATTCAGTGACATGTGACATTGAAATCTGCTTCCAAAACAATTTTTAATTATTGAAAGTCATATGTAAAGGACGGATGTGATCTATTATGTGAGAAGAAAACATTTAATTTTTATCCTTGTAAATGGATTTAGCTTAATAAGCTAGTTTTACCTTTGAAACAGGTCTTCTATGAAAAATAGCAGTGTTAAAGAGTAGCCAATGCTATTAATATCAGGGTCAAACAATTTAAAGCAAGGATATTAATTACATACATATTCTAGTTGGAACAGATGCCCAAGTTGGTAGCATTTCATTTTCTAAGAGATTTGGTAAACTAGTCTATCTTTTATATATATGTAATATAACATTATATTTATACTCTCTTTATCCTATAAAATGTTTTCCTTTTTCTATAAGTAAACTAGGTTCCTGATTTGCATGCCTTGTCCCAATGAGAGCTGTAATAGTATTTGGTCCAATGGTTTCAGTAATAGATCAAGTATAATGTACCCTTCCTGACAGTGTGGAGATCAAATAATTCACACTTTTGACACTAATTCCAACTGTTTGCTGAAGTGACCGTTATTTCAATCTATACTGACTATATTTCATGTTTGTTATTAGAGAGACTTTAATTTTTGCTCCACCTTGGTACTTATGTTATTGTTACAGAAAAACCGGAGAAGAACCAAGCAACGCTTAGAGAGATGGAGTTACATTTATTATTACGTGCGGGCCCAGAGGAAAATGTCTCTCAAATTCTGGGTGAAATCACACAGGAAGTTTCCTGTATTTATAGCATCTTACCCTCTTTGTCTCCCCAATATGGGTTTTTTCCGGTTCCCTTTGCAAATTCTTAAAGGGCCCTATGTGCTGGCGCTTTGAGACCTCGACCAAAGGCTTGGCCTGATGCCAGCACTGATAACTTCGTCTGGAGAAGGTTCAATGGCCTCTCTGAAATGGGAGTAGTCTTATTTTCCTTATTATTTAAGCCAGCAAGCATTTACAGAAGCCAGAAATAGCAGGGTTAAAATTTCAAGCAGCAGTTTTTATATAAGATGGA
This sequence comes from Myotis myotis, assembly GCF_014108235.1. Lineage (NCBI taxonomy): Eukaryota > Metazoa > Chordata > Mammalia > Chiroptera > Vespertilionidae > Myotis > Myotis myotis. Next base: position 127,411,071 of record NW_023416324.1, read on the forward strand.
TGCTTCATTATCATTACCAATTGCACTCTTTATTTTGCTTGTTTCCCCCTTTTTTCTTACTTCAACCTTAGGGAATCTAAGGTCCTGAACTTCTTGTATCAGTATAGCAGCTTACCACCAGATCCCCTAGTTTGTTTTTTTTTAATTCAAATTACCATAATAATTCACCTCCGTATTTAAGAGTTTCAAGTCCCTACAACATCAGCTGGTTCCTTTGATTAATTGTTTCATTTGTTTGTTTTTCTTTGCAAGGAATTTGTTCCCACAACCTTCCCACAAAGCATGTGGAGCCAACTCCCTTCTGGCTCTCTGGAGTAGCTCTGCAGTTCCCCACATCTGATTAACTCCTCACATCTGATATTAATATGTTTGTTCACTTTTATGACATAGTCTCTCTATTCAGAGCTTGATTCTGTACTCACCTGATCCAGCAGCTTTTCCAGAATAGTGCAGTCATCAGAAATTCTTGTCCAGGGCAAGAGTTCTCCTTCCACTTTCTGTCAAATAGTCTCCTTCTGAGTTTCCAAGCATCATTAAATAGGATTTAATTGGATTATGCTATGAGCTTTGTCCAGTCCTAGTATAGGAATTAGTGAAGCCCTATGCAAAGAAGAGGTTGGAATTCTTCAAACCATTTGACTTGAGCATCTAAGATGTTTAGATATCATCTTTTATTTTAGTATAAGGAGGTATAATTTCAGCCAATAGCTTCCCTGCTTTTAGTTTTGAAATATTGCCATATAATTTAATTGGGAAGTGCGTTAGTGCAAAGTCACTTGTTCCTGTCTTAGATAATTTATTTTCCCCGAAAATAAAAAGAGTGACTCTTGATATTTTCTTGCCAAATAACAAATCATTTCACATAAGGAAAATTCCTTCTCTAAGCCATGACCACCTTACATTATTCAAGCTGAGATTTAAACAATCAAATGCACTTGTTACGCCACCCATTTGGGCAGTATATTTTACTATTTCACTCAGAAAATACAATTGGAATGTAAGTACATATAATGTACTTTCCTTAAAAAGTCATCCTTTTCTGTAGCTCACAGAAACAATTGGAAACTACTATTTTGTAAATCACTTGAGTTATAAGGAATCATGCAGTGAATTTCTAAATGCAAAACACTTATTTTTACAAATTATTACTTCCTTAGAAGTTCTTGAGGGTTATGATATATGTTTTTCTAGTAAGTTGACTACCTATTATGTATTAAGCACTGGCCTAGCAGCAAGGAATACAAAGGGCTTTGTCTAGCAGTATCTAACAAACTCTCATTTCCTATTACCAGATTATAGAATGCCAGAGCACACACTGACATTGTCATTACTTTTAAAATAAGCATATTGTTATTTCATTTTCCTTATTAGTAGCTTTGACCATTGATCAAACTAGCATTATGATAGTGTCATCTAGTGCTTCTTATGCAGGTTGTAGACATTTGCCTATAGAGGTATTCTTTTTACTTCCCATGGTTGAATTTCACCTGATAAAACATGCTATAGGCGTTATGCATACATATCTTTCTCTTTCTCTGTACATTCATCTTTCCTGGGATCTTCTGCTGAAAGACACTGTAAAGAAATACTCTCGGTGGGTCACTGAATATAATGCTCTGATTGTGTCTGCCTGTCCATGATGAAAAGGACATTATACACTTTTAAGAAATAGATGATAAAATAAGTTACATTAGCATTTTTAAATTCGCTCTCAGTGATTTAAATTATGAATTTTATTTTTATTGCAGTTTCATTGAGAGTATTGAGGAGAAAGGTTACTTAGAAGCAGAAACAAAAAACATAACCTGAGACATCATGAACAATATATTTTCAAAACAGATATTTAGAAATGATGTTAGTGTCTCTCAGTAACAATCGTGGCATATCTTATATCTTCTATATGAAATATATTTTTCTACATTAAAAAATGCTCAACTACTAATATGATTCTAGTGTTTCAGTTGGCAATTCTGTGGCACCCATCATAAAGGCCAGGTCTAGAACATAGATAAAACTTTCTGATGGAGGTTTGTTGGAGCAGTTCTTTTATTTCTGCGCAGCATAATCTTCCCACAATTTGTTTTCTTTAAAAGAGATTTTTGTTTGTTTGTTTGAGATCTGTCTCCTCCGACTGCTTGTTATGCATGTACTTCATTGATTTGGTTCTTTCTACTATGTGATTGCATTTTTCTTTTTGAGTCTACCAATTTGTGCACAGTTATGGACTGAGCAGCTCACATTACTCTCTGGGTGGTTTATGTAAATAACAATAATGAAAAACCCTGAAGCTTCATCCCTGTTCCCAGTGGTATCCCACTGACCTCTTTACAGCTTGAAAAGGCTCTATCTGTGGCTGATTTTTTCCCTTCCCACTGGCAATTTTCAACCTACTGTGCTTCTTCATCTGATTTCTTGACTCTTTCTTGACTTAAGAATTAATTATTGAAATGTATCAGATGCACTCTGAAAATGTCAGTGTATTTGGTTGGACTTACAAAGAAGCACAGCTTTCCAGCCAACATGATATTGGAACTGAATTTCAAGTAGTGCCTTTCGCCACACATCCTTTTCACAGGCAACACAAAAACATAATGCAGATGATCTATACCAATTCTGAAAAGGTTTGAGCTGTAGAAGGCCATTTGTCTCTATCACTTTAAAGCAGAATGTTTACCTTTGCATTTCAGTGCCTTATTTCTCTTTGAAATTTTAACAAACACTTTGTATACAACTACAAGTGACTCAAAGAAGCTATCCCTCTATCCTCCTGCTTCCAAACCAGCCTGTGGCTAATTTAATCTGTCCAACTCAGATGGTTATTGATCCTGGTATAAAAGAAATTCACAACTTCCCTTGTATTTGGTGGAATATTCTACAAGCTTTATTCTCAGAAACTTGGACACGGAATCCATACACTGAATAGCACAAGGCATCTTGAGAATGGAAGCAATTTAAACACAAAGATTAAAATAATCTGAAAAGAGATTCAGAAGCATTTATTAAAACAGTCCAGGTGTGGGTTTGAGAAGGGAAGAGATGTTTTAATTCACAGAACATTTTAAAAGAATATTTAAAAAATAATAGCTTCATATAGCCTAGACTCTATGCTTATTCATTAACTTGTAAAGTAATTATTAGACACCTTCTTGGAGGTCAAGCTGTTTCAGGGGTTTCTGTTTCATTGGTGTATACACCCAATGAAAGAGACAAAAACTCTATTCTCATAGAACACATGTCCTCGTGAGGAAAGATAAACAGCAGCATACCAAAGTAAGGAAACAGTACAGTTATGTTTCAAGGTGATGAGGATTTGAGACAAAACACAGAGAATGGGGTTGAGAATTGCCTGGAGGCGGGAGGATTGCTATTTTAAAGGAAGCAGTCAGAGTCAGGCCATTTTGAGAAGGTGACATTTGGACAAACTGAAGGTGACAAGGGACAAGGTTATGAGAGGGAAAAGCAGTAAAGAATAAGACTGGTGCTAAAGCCTTGAGGCAGGAGCATACTTATGTGCTTAAGAAAGAACTAGGGATCTGGGGTAGGTGGGAAGACAGAGGCTGCTCACAGGTCCCTCAGAACCATCTGGAAGGTTTTCTTTCCCCCTGTGGCTCAGGGGTGACTGGCCCCACAACTTCCAATCTCCCTCTTACTCCTGGATTTTTCTTCTTGTGGATGTCTTACCTCCCATATCACCCCATCATGCTTGTTTCCAGAAATTTTTTTAAGTCCAATTTTTACCTCGTAGGAACTCAGCTTTTAAAATCTGATAGCCAGGAAAGCTTTGTTTTCCTCTAAGTTTTGAACATGTATCTTTCTTGTATCATGACACTGAACAGGCTAACTACCCCTGATTGTGGAGAGTAGGGCAGCGTGAAGAGGAGACCTAAGTGGATCAGGAGAGACAAGAAAGAAATGAGTGAAGTTAATTTGCCAGTCTTCTCCAGAGATTAGGCCCCTTGACTGATGAGTGGGGAAAGAAGGAGGTCTAATCTAACCTGTCTTAGTGGAGATACTGAGTAACAGGTAGAACAGGTGTTGGCAATATCTTGCAGTAGGCAGGCTAGGCTCAAACATGTGATGAGGGGATTTAGGAGTTCTAAATGTATCCAATATGTAGGGAATTGTGAATAGCCCATAAGACAGTGGTTCTCAACTTTCCTAATGCTGCAACCTTTTAATACAGTTCATGTTGTGGTGACCCCAATTTCATTGTTACAAATTGAACATAATTAAAGCATAGTGATTAATCACAAAAACAATATGTAATTATATATGTGTTTTCCGATGGTCTTTGGCAATCCCTGTGAAAGGATCGTCCGACTCCCAAAGGGATCGTAACCCACAGGTTGAGAACTGCTGCTGTAACATATCATGGGCCTGTCCCTGTGGTAGGATACATTTTCTCTGAAATTTTAACCATGAATCTTCCTGAGTGGCCCCAAGAGTTAATAGGGACTGAAGTTCCTCTGGAGTGTATTAGGGCATTATATGGGGTTTAGCAAAGAGTTGGGGAGATGGAGGCTTTCTCTGAGTCATTGTCTTGGTCTCCTGGTCTGCTTTGTTGTTTCTCTGTATTACGGGATCATTCTCTACTTGGCGTCCTTTGCAGTGAATGACTTTTAAAAAGGCTAGAAAAGGGGAGAGGGGTTCCTAAATACCAAGCAGGAAGACCTATTGAGGATTTCAATGATAGTGTCAAGGACTATGAATGGGCAGTGGAAATAAATAAAGTCTAGGCTCAGATATAAGGACTTAAGCCAAAAGGAGAGAGCCTGGGTGGGGCTCCTTTAGCTTATGAGAGAAGGGGTCCCTTTGAACGTGAGGGGTGACAAACTTTTCTAGAACTTTCACAAGCATTTCTACCCATTCACAAAAACCAGCTTTAGCCAAAAAAGCAAACAACCAGCATTTCTTAGATTGACATTTATTAACAGACTTTAAGCATACTCTTACTTTCAAGAAAATACACATTCAACAAAGTTCAAGAGACCCTCTGTAATAAAAACTAAGAGCAGGTGAATTAAAACATATCTAGTAATCAATGTTTCAGTTTTGTATGCTATTTTAAAATATTTAGATGTTTGTCATTTAACCCAGCAATGCTCCAAAGCCTTTAAGTTACCAAAGACTTTGGAAAATTATGTCTAGGCATATGAGGCTGGAGAAAAGGCAGGGGGAGGAGAGAGCTTGCCCTGCAGCCTGTTCCCAGGCCTCTAGCAGCTTGGATTTAAAATTGCCACATTTTTCCTTAGAGATAACATGCTAAGGTTTGGGTGAGGATGAGTTCAACTTCTGATAATAGCGAGACTGTTAAGTAAGCATGTGAAGTAAAGAAAGTTGTTCTTTGGGAAAGGTGAGGGGAGCGGCGTGAGAAGGCACTGAGGTCAGAGCAGTTTTCAGAGCATTAAAGGGGTGAGAATGCTGGCCTTGGGATCTAAAGGCTCAGTGAGGGGGTCCCTTCCCCATGTCATGTCATAGAGGAGCTATGCAAGAAGACTAAAGTTATGAACCCAGAGGCGAGAGTACCCAGTGAGCCTGAGAAAGGAAAAGATTTCTTGTTCAGAGGAGGGGACAGTCAGAGAGGAGATAAAGAGATAAGGCATTTATAGTCCAAGGAATGGCTCGGCCTTGTGGGGTGAGAGAGTGAAATTGAGGCAGGTGACTGTGGTTTGGGACAGCTAAGCTTTATGAGGGGATGTGTGGTAGCCCTAGCCGGGCACCAGGGTAGAATGAGAAAAGAGTGAATGGGAGTATTTACTGAGATGCAGTGTAGAAGTGAGGTGGCTAATGACTGTGAGACTAACCTGTCAACCCACATAATAGAGACTGAGGAGTGGACAACGGTTCCAGCAAATTCAGAGAGGGCAGAATAAGTGGCCCCAGTGTCAATTAAAAATGAGATAGGCTTATCTGCCACCCCAGTCATTACCTGAGGCTCTGTCCTGGTGATGTAAGTCTGTGGGGCCCTGCCAGGGCCTGGGCAGCTTCAGTCTTTGGTGACCAGTGTCAGGAGGTCTGGGAGCTCAAAACCAGATTCAGAGAGCGGCCCTGATGGACTGGCTGAGGGGCCAGACTATAGTCTGATTTCCAGGGGCCTTCCCTTCTGCACCTTGGGCAGGGCCCAGGAGGGGGTCTCGGGTTTGAGCAGGGCTTGGCCCAGTGTCCTTCCTTGTTGCATTTGAAGCATAAGCCCAGAGGAGGCTTAGCCCCTGACTTACCCTCGGTAGGAGGACCGGCACTTTGTTTGGGGTTCATGATAGTGGTGGCTAGTAACTGGAAGGCCTCCTTCTGGGCCTCAGCCTTGGCCTGATCTTGCCTTTGTTTTGGGATTTGGATCTCCTTGTCTCTATTATTAAAGACCTTAAAGGCCAGGTTAGCAAGGTCTTTTTGAAGGATTTGTGGACCTGTGTCTATTTTTCAAAGTTTATGGTGTGTGTTGGGGGCTAATTGGGATATAACATAGGTGTTCAGAAGAAGGACTCCCTCTGGGGAAGTGGAGTCTAAGGTGTTAAATTTCTGTAAGGCCTTCATGAGGAGGAAGAGAAAGAGAGCTGGGTTTTCATCAGGGCCTCGAGTGATTTCACTCAGTTTTTCATAATTGATCACAATACCCTCAGTTCCTGCTACCGTCTCAGGGGTAGAATGGGTGCGGTAATAGAAGAGGCTGTTGAGGAGGGGAGTCTCTGGCTGGCCCAAGAGTGAGTGTTAGGTGGGAAAAGGCTCTTTTGGAGCTTGTATTCTTGGGATTTGGGCTCTCAGCACCAGGGAGAGGTGGTTGCTGGGTAGGAAGGTCTGGGTTTTGGGAATGTACTGCAGGTGAGGGAGGGGATGTATAAAGGGGTGGAGGTCGGTGGTCTGCTGGGTCATAAGTAGATTCAGAGTCAGAAGTGTTAGGGGTAAGATGTTTTGTGTGAAGGAGAAAGATATAGTGGGTAGAGCAAGAGTGTGAGAGAGGATTGGGACTGAAGGGTGAAAAAGGCCTGGACATAGGGAATTACTGAAAATTTTCCATTGCAGTGACAGCAATTATCTAACTTTCTCAGTGTGTTAAAATTGAAAGTGCTGTTTTCAGGCCATTGAGACTTATGATCTAGTTTATGTTGTGGTCAGGCAGTGTTACAAAATAAAGTGAGGTGATTGGGCATAACCTCCCCCATGAGTGTGCAAAGGGAGTATGGCATGGCCCATGAGAGAGAAAGGGTCAGTGACAGACCACAAAGCCAAAGGTGACTATTTAGGGCAGGCGTCCCTGCTGCTAAACAAATCACCATGAGAGATAAGAGGTGACCCTCTGGACTGGGCATTCCCAATCCAGAAGGACCCAAAGTCAAATGGCTGAGGAGTCTCCTGGTCTAGTGCTAGGACTTTTGAGAGAGAGACTTCTGAGAAGTCAGTGAGAGAGAGTGGGCAGAAGACCCTGGACAAAGGGAATTGTGGAATGTCACTCAGAGAAGATTGACCAGTGTGGGATGGAGGGTCAGGAATGGAAAAGGAGAGATTTCTGGTTAGGCATCCTTCTTGGCTGGCTGGGAGGAAGAGGGGGGGTGCATAAGGCTGGCAATCGAGTCACCTGAGTAGGATTCAGAGGTAAGCCCAGGATGAGCTGCCCCTGCCTACTGTTCTCCCAGTAGCAAACTTGCAGTGATTGAAGCCAGGACGATGGCTCCCCTTTCCCGTGGAATCCTCCTGGGTTTCGGCACCAAATGTTAGGTCACCGAAGGAGGAACACATGAGGCCAGAATGGTGAGGGATTATGAATTTATTGGATCATCCATATACCTGCACACCTGGTAATTGAGCGTGAATGGCTCCAGCACCCAGTGACAGGAGTCAGCAGTTTTCAAAGGACTTTTGGAGGGCTTTTTCTGGACGGGGAATTTTCTGTGCATGTCCAGAGGAGAGAGATAATGGAATGTGGTCTCAGCAAGTAAAGTGTGGTCTCAGCAAGTAAAGTGTGGTCTCAGCAAAAGGGAATGTCCAGAGTGAAATGACCTGAAATGTCAATTCCAGGGGGAGAGGTATTGATTCAGTTATTTGATCAGACCTAAAAAGTTCCTTAAATGTTTGTATATTAATAGAAATAAATTGCCCTTCCTCCATTTAAGAAGAAAGGGTGAGGAGAACACCTGTGGTAAATGAGAGCTTGATACAGTGCTGGAGAAAGTGAAGGCACTATCAATAAGGGGCATAGAATCAACCCCCAAACCTTTAGTCTTCTGTGATGTCCTAGTGCCTTTTAGCTGAAAAGGCGATGTTATATTTTTATAGTAGCAGCAGTGCAATAAAAAACAGAAATCAGTGTAATATGCAGACTATTTAATTGTTTGAAATAGAATGAAAACTTTGTATATTTATGAAAACTTTGGACCTTGTTAATTCCACAAATATTTAATCACTAGGGGCCCAGTGCATGGATTTGTGCACCAGTGGGATCCCTAGGCCTGGACTGTGGGGATCGGGCCGAAACTGGCTCTCTGAGATCTCCCAAGAGATCCTGGATTACAAGAGGGCACAGGCCAGGCTGACGGACCCCACTAGTGCACGAACCTATGCATCGGGCCTCTAGTATGCATATAAGATCTTTGGTTACTCTCTTCCCACCTTCCCCCCTCCCCCCTTCCCTCTGAGATTCATCAGTCTGTTCCATGTTTCCATGCCTGTGGTTTCCGCTCCTGCATTGAGCATCTGCCCCCTGGTGGTCAGTGTGCATCATAGTTACAGGTTGGATGGTTGAATGGTCAGCCAGTCAGCTGCTCAGCAGTCATTTAGGCATATATATATATATATATATATATATATATATATATATATATATATATATATAATTGTCTCCAGATCATCAAAATTACTATCATTATAAATTCTGGATTTGTTTGGTTTTATATATTACATAGTGAAACCCAGAAATTAAACTGAAATGCATTGTTTTCCTCTGGGCAGGATGCAAAGGTGATTTCCCATTTTTTTGTCCAGGTGGATTCAAAGAATGAAGCCACAGACAAAAGGTGGTATAGGAAAAGGTGGAAATTTATTGGGAAATAAGCACAGACTCCCATGAGGGGAGGGGTGAGGAGAGAGACCCACTAAGTCCCTCTTTTCTAAGGTTTATAAAGGCTGCAGTTCTTTGTGTCCTGATATCCCTCTGATTGGTCACTATAGCAGCTTCAGAGCTCAAACCCCATGTGGGGTTCCCCTGTGCTTCTCCCTTTAGCTTTTATACTCCCTGTGGCCTTCCTCTTTATTCTGGAGTGAGTGGTTCCCTCTCCCTTTACTCTGTGAATGTTACCTTTGGGCAGCTCCCAGCCCCCTTGTTCTGTGAATGTGTGCCTCCTGGCCGCTCCCAGCTTTGCAGCCCTGCGGTTCTCCCCCATGGACCCCCTAATTCCTAAAACTCCCTAAACCTGCTTTTTTTTTTACCCCTAAAAACTCCTTTGAATAGTACGTGCAAAGTGTTGCACAATGACATGGTAGGGATGGACAAGTGTGGCCCAAAATAAGAAGTCTTTGAAATTAATATTGAAAGGGTTAGCTATCTAGCTTAATTAGGCTGGTTTAGGGAATCTTAGAGATAAGAGGGGTCTATGGGGGAAGGAATACATAATGGAGACTTGCGATACCAAATTTTTGGACTGGAACCGGATTCTTTGTCCACTGGAATCGAAGAATGAATCCACGGACAGAAAGTGGTATAGCAAAGGTGGAGATTTATTGAAGAACAAGTACAGACTCCCACGTGGGGAGAGGGAAGAGTCCCACAGAACTGACTCCCATATAGGGAGGGGGAAGATCCCATCGAACAGAATACCAAGTAGGGAGGGGCGAAAGGGTCCCACTGAGTTCTTTTTGTCTAGGACTTATAAAGGCTGCAGTTCCTGTGTCCTGATATCCCCTCTGATTGGTCAATATTCCCTTTCAAATTGGTCACTATAGTGATTCCTAAGGCCCTCCTTCCTCATAGTCCTTCCATTCCTCTGGGCTTTCTTCTTTTCCATCTGAATGAAGGGCTTCCTTCTCTTTATTTTGTAAATATAGACCTTTCCTGGCTACTTCCAGTTGCCTTGTCTTATGTAAACGCAACTGTTGCTGCTCCCTTGTCTTATGGAGATATAACTGCACCTGGCTTCCTTGTGTTATGGAAATGTACCTTCTCCCAGTCTGCAGCCCCTCCCTTTCCCATGGACCCAGATTCTAAAAAATCCCTAAGCCTGCCTATGTTCCCCCAAAATTCCTGCTTCACTTGAAGATGCCAGGGTGTTTATCTTACTTGTATGGGGAATAAAGAAATTCCACAGGCAAATAGAACGATAGCTGGCCTTTGCAATTAAGACAGCCATAAACCAAAGACAGGGGTATCCCAGGCCTGAGCAATTAAAGTGACCATAAATTAGGCCAAAAGCAGCCCTGACCTGAGTAGCTGGGAGGGCCATCAGATAAGGCCTTCTCTGCCAACACAACTGGGAGAGCTATAAGATAAATCAAAAGTGACTCTAACCAACAGGATAAGGGGGAGAGAACATGGGAGACACCACGTGGGCTTTGAGCTTTGAGAACTAGTTCTGTGCAGCAGAATGACCAATAAGAAGGGGTCAGGTTCAGACAAAGAACTGCAGCCTATTTAATGCCTCAAGGCAAACAAAGCAGTGGTCACCCTTCTCAGGGGCCCCTCTGTTCACCCAGGAGGGACAGTCTTAGGCCTAGAATTTAGAATTAGGTTTTAGAGGTCGTGTCTGCTTGCAATAAAGTTCCTGTACTTTTCACCTATCACCTTTTGTCTGTGGCTTCATTCTTAGAATCCATCGGGACAAGAACCTGGGAATTCACCTTTGCATCCTGCCCAGAGGAAAGACCACACGCTCCAGTTCAATTTTCATGTTTTAATATATTTTAAAAATATTTGATATAAATGAATTTCCTCAGTAAGCTGTAATGGCATTTGAATCAAAGGACTATGGTTATTTTTTAACATCTTACTATATTATAAAATATCTTTTCAATGCATTTTTTTAAAATTTATGTGCATGAAATTGTTTTATAAATTGAAAGTTTTTTATTTTTCTGTCAAAATATAACTCCATTAGTGGAAAAGAGGATTATTTATGTAGATATTTTTCTCTATAAACTCTTCAGAAACATTTCTCTTCTTACACATCAGAGCCTTTTGCGTGTCATACTGCTCCTAATAGATCAAAATATTGTTAGCTTTAAAAATAAAAGCACTAAAAAGTTCATTTACATTATTTTAACCAGCTTTATCTCATTTATGTCTAGACAGCTATTAAAAAAATAAGCATGTAGCATTGCAAACAAAATAAAAATACTGAAGCAGAAAAAAAAGAGCCTAAATTGCCCTTGTCTCTCCTTTCTAGTCAATTTATTTCTCTACCCAGGTTTCTGATGGGTATCTGTGCTTGTGCACGGACTCAGTCTGTATCTATTCCAGCTGAATGCCCGCTTATCTGAGTCTAATATCAGGGCTCTAGAGGCAAATGAGATGAAGAAAACTGAGCGAGTGATCGTGTTAGTCATAGGGCATATGGCTGTTTCATTTGATCTGAAAAGCCTTCCCTGCCTGGTCATTCACCTTTTCCACAGCTGCCCTCATCCCATCACACTCGCATGGCTTTCCTTTACATGTGGTCATGGGGCCCAGTCCTTCCTCTTTCACAGCACTTGCCACACGTAATTGTCTTAGTTTAGATGTCCCTTTCTATCTTTACAAACTGCAAGGAACTTTACCAGTGCCCTGGCCTGTGTGGTTCAGCTGGCTGGGCCTCCTCCATGTGCCAGAAGGTTGCTGGTTCATTTCCCTGTCAGGTCACAGGCCCATGTTTAAGGCTAGATCTCAGCAAGGGGGAAGTGCAGGAAGCAGGTGAGCTATGTATTGCTCTCACATCAATGTTTCTCACTCTTTCTCTCCCTTCATCTCTCTCTCTCTAAAAATCAATAAAAAAAATTTAAAAGTAAAAAAAAAAAACAAAAAAAAAACCACTTTACTAGTCTAATACATTGCCTAATAATCCATAGGTATTCACTTAATGTCTTCCGAATAAGTGGCTTATGAAAATATGTAAGAGTCACACATGGGTGAAGGCAGCCCAAAACGTGCTATAAATATAAAACTAATAATAGCAACAATGAAAATGATAACAGCTAACTTATTGAGCACTTACTAAGTGTAGATGCATTTCTGAGAGCTTTCGCCCATTATTTTATTTCATCTTTATGACAACCCGTGAAGAAAAATTGTTATGGTACTCGTTGCTATGAAAATAATTTGTGTGATAATTCTTCTGTGACATCACTTTTCTGGTGTAATCTAATATTTTCTCGTTATCTTCACATTATTAAATGATCTAATGAAGTGCACATCAATTTTGTGGTAAACTGCCAATATTAAAAGAAAGTGTCACTTGCTTTAAAATAGATACAATTTAGTATATATCTGTAACTTAGACCATTTTGTGGAAAATTACATAGAAAAAAGTGCTGGCAGGGACGTTCAATATTTATATTGCTTGACTAGGTACAGAAGAGAAGATATATGCAGTAAAAAACCATAGTCACTGACCCCAGACTAGTTTTATATGCAGATAAACAGGAATCCACTTGGAATTGAAATAAAATAAATGTGTCATGATTCTACCTTTTGTTTTCAGTTTCAAGTGCTAATACTTACTTCTACTTATATAATTTTTATGTCTTTAAGTAGGATGTTGAGATACATTTGATATGTTTTTTATTGCTGTTGCTGTTGTTTGTTTATTTCTTAATGGCATTCATTTCTTTTGTTTTAGTAGGATACAATGTTCCCTTTTTTATTTAAAAGTAATCAGAAGGGCAAGCACTGATCCTGTAAGGTGATATTTTCCCCCATACACTGCTCTTGCCATTCTCCATGAGATATGAGCTGTAAGCACTATTAAAGCTATATTGGGAGAAATTTGTTGAACTATTTTAAGATACTTTTTATATTCCTCTTCCACTTAGTACTGAGTTCAGCCTTGATCATACATTTTCATTTTGCTGAAAATGTCTAGTAATTTTTGCACCAACTCCACATCTTTCAGGATGTGTTTTCATCTTGAATGAGGTTAACATTTTCTGAAATGTGAATAGTATCTCCTCTGCTACTTAATTCTCTGAGGTCATCCCCCAGCCTTTCTCAAATTCCCTACTTATCCTCTGTCTTTAATCCTGCTTTTGGAAACTTGAAAAGGAAGCTGAATTGTTGCTGCTCTCCAGGCTGAACACACTCCCTTTCCTCTTGATTTCTTACAGTAGTTGAATAGTCTGTGATTCATTGAAGAATAATTTGAGTTACAGTATCAGGCATTATGGCAAATCTACTTAATATTCAATTTTATGACCTTTACATACATTTGTAATATATTTGAAAGATAGGATGAGAAAAGCATTTCTATTTTTTTTTTTTTACCAGTTGTAAGAACTATATATTTCCAGCTGGACAGTTTTATATTTTATTAAACCGATTTTGGGGTTTTACTAACCTATTTTAAGGTTGAAAAATTGTCAAATGCCATGGTGAAGATAATTAGAATTTCAGACATCTGATGTTGCTCTGGCACTGAGGGAAAAAAGTTGGAGTATTATTTTATCAACTAAATATACTAAGCTAGGCTCCTCCATGCTCTCATTGTGCTTACCCATAGAGGCTAAATATAATTTCAAATGCGACATTTTTACCACATCTTAAATTTTTAAAAAATTAGTAAGAACTTGATTCATGTGAAGTAAATACTCATAACTTTATTTGTGAGGAGACTCATTACCAAATTAGTCATAAGTATTGAATTTGGAATTCAAAGAAGAAAAGAATTCAACATTAACAAAAATAAGTGCAATAGATCTTTTTAAAGAGTAATTAATCAGGAGACTTGTGAAGAGGAATAAAAGAATGTAGGTTAAAGGTGGAGTCAGTCAGCTGGGGAGAAACTTTGGAGCTAAAGCAAGAAGGAGGCAGTGGCAGTGGTTGTGGAAGGGCATCTAACCCTAACCCTAACCCTCACCCTCACCCTGACCCTCACCTCACCCTCACTCTAACCCTCATCCTAACCCTAACCCTCACCCTAACCATAACCTTAAACCTAACCCTCACACTAACCCTCACCTGAACCTTCTCCCTCACCCTAACTCCCAACCCTAACCTCTAACTCTAACCACTAATCCTAGTCAATGAGTCTAAAAGTCACTGAGAAATTATGCTTGAGGAGGAGAAGGACTACATTTGCCTGATCATAAAGTGAACCAATGGTAAATTGCATTTCATTTTTCCAATGGATAATATTTTTCCACTGTTTTCAGGATTCTGAAAAGTTAAATTCTTAAAGATATTCTTGGCATGGTTAGATGTCATCTGGCAATACTTATCAATTTAATAATGCATATATTTGAATTAGTATCTACTTATATAAAAACCCTAGGTGTAACATCATGGCCAGAAGCACGACCAACCAGAAGGAAGTCAGTCCTTCAGGGGTCGTCTTGGACATGGCTGCGCCCTCCCCCAGCTGTTTCCTGGAGGGTGAGGTTTCAGGCAGGAACCCACCCTCAGAGCAGAGCGTGGAAGTGCTGAGTCGTGGGTTGCCTTGCCAAGGGCTGAGCCCTCCCCGAGCTGTTTCCCACGAGGCCTGAGGGAAGAACCCACCCTCGGAGTCCCAGGAGCTCCCAACAGCAGTCAGTCCTGGGTTGCTGAGGTGGAGGCCACTGTGTGGTATAACTCTGGGTCTACCCCAACAGGGGGCGTGGCCAGCCTTCAAACCAGACCCTGACAGTAAGGAGGAGGCAGCCCCATTCCTCACAGAATCTGCTGTTGGATAGCTTGCTGTCAGTGGCCTGCCAGCCAGGAAGCCCATTCACCTGCACCCCAGACCCTGACAGGAGGGAGGAGGGAGCCCCATTTCTCATGGAAATGACATGTGGCCAGCTTGCTGTCAGGGGCCTGCCAGCTAGGAATTCAATTCACTTGCATATCTGTATAAAGTTTTAATACATTATATTAGAGGTCGTGGTGGTACTGTTTTACCCACAGCATCTACAGGAATTGCTGCAAATTTACTTCTCTGCGGAAGCACCTTTCATTCCCAATATAAATTACCAATTCTGTTAAATGAAACTTCAATTTCTAGACTCAATATAAAGAGTGAAGTTGCTAAAACTATTAAAAAGGCCCAACTTCTCATTATTGATGAATGCACCACGGCATCCAGTCATGCTATAAACGCCATGGACAGATTACTAAGAGAAATTATGAATTTGAATGTTGTATTTGGTGGGAATGTTCTTCTTCTTGGAGGGGATTTTCAACAATGTCTCAGAATTGTATCGCATGCTATGTGATCAGCCATAGTACAAACGAGTTTAAAGTACTGCAATGTTTGGGGTTGTTTCAGAAAGTTGTCTCTTACAACAAATATGAGATCAGAGGATTCTGTTTATAGTGGATGGTTAGTAAAACTTGGAGATGGCAAAGTTGATAGCAGTTTTCATTTAGGAATGGATATTATTGAAATCCCCTGTGAAATGATTTGTAATGGATCTATTATTGAAGCTACCTTTAGAAATACTATATCTATAGATAATATTAAAAATATATCTAAACATGAAATTCTTTGTCGAAAAAATGAACATGTTCAAAAATTAAATGAAGAAATTTTGGATATATTTGATGGAGATTTTCACACATATTTGAGTGATGATTCATTGATTGATTCCACAGATGATGCTGAAAAGGAAAATTTTCCCATCGAATTTCTTAATAGTATTACTCCTTTGGGAATGCCATGTCATAAATTAAAATTGAAAGTGGGTGCAATCATCATGCTATTGAGAAATCTCAATAGTAAATGGGGTCTTTGTAATGGTACCAGATTTATTATAAAAAGATTACGACCTAACATTATCTAAGCTGAGCTATTAATGGGATCTGCAGAGGGAGAGGCTGTTCTGATTCCAAGAATTAATTTGTCCCCATCTGACACTGGCCTCCAATTTAAATTGATTCGATGACGGTTTCCCGTGATGCCAGCATTTGTGATGACTATTAATAAATCACAAGGACAAACTCTAGACAGCGTAGGCATATTCCCACCTGAACCCGTTTTCACACATGGTCAGTTATATGTTACTTTCTCTTGAGTTTGAAGAGCATGTGACATTACAGTTAAAGTCCTAAATACTTCATCACAAGGGAAATTAGTCAAGCACTCTGAAAGTCTTTTCACTCTTAATATGGTGTACAGGGAGATATTAGAATAAGATTAATCATGTTATCAGTCATTGTTTACATCACTGTTGTTTTCATATCATGTTTTTGTTGTTTTCATATCATGTTTTTGTCGTTTTTATATCATGCCTCTGTTGCTGTTATATCCTTTTGTTACTGTTTATTTATTAATAAATTTATATATTATTTTCATATACATTTTACTAATTTCCTTTCATCTCTCACACTTCTATTATAAAGGGCAAATAGCAATATTAAAATATCTCCACAAATTAATCCCTTTTTAAAAAAATATATTTTATTGATTTTTTACAGAGAGGAAGGGAGAGGGATAGAGAGTTAGAAACATCGATGAGAGAGAAACATTGATCAACTGCCTCCTCCACACTCCCCACTGGGGATGTGCCCGTAACCAAGGTACATACCCTTGACCAGAATCAAACCCGGGACCCTTGAGTCCGCAGGCCAATGCTCTATCCACTGAGCCAAACCGGTTAGGACAATTGATTCCCTTTTAATGTGCATGAAATTCATGAACCCGGCTACTAGTACTTTATAAAATCCATTTATTGAGAAATGGTACTTTATTTTTGTTTTCCTATTTTATGGAAGTTTATTCAAAGTTCTCATATATATATCTTTGACATCAGAGTCTTGCCATCACCAAAGACACTTGAGAAATTTAAGGTGATTTCCCCAGAGCACATTTTCACATTTATTTAAGTTGTTTGAAATATTGTAGCACTTTTTGATTTGATTCTGGCACACAAAATTTTAGTGTAAACCTGACGTATCCGTTTGCTATTCATAATCCACAACTAACCACTTAATACATTTCTTAAAGGATCCATTAAAAACTTGACAGCTAACCCTTGCAATTATTAAGGCATATGCTCATGACTAAATCCATATTAAATTCTGCCTGCTTTTATTATTCTGTTTGTAAGGATTGTGTCAGGTGACGTTTGTAAGTATTCAGAACCAGCACTAAAATTAGTTCATTTGGTAAACATGTAGGGTCTTTATAAGGACTATTATCCACAGTAACTGTTCTGAGAAATAATGTTTAGGTGAAATGAATCAGAGTCCTAAGGAAGAAAGACTCAATTTAGGATGATTTGAAGCGAAGTTAAGAAAGACATTGTTGCCAAAGACATGAGCAGGGTGTTGGAAAACCATAATAGACAGCGTGCAACTCTATGGTGGGTAACAGGGAAGCTGTTACTAATCTTCAGCCTGAAGATGCAGAGGAGATGACAATTTCCAAGATAAGGGAGAACAGTGTAGAAAGGTCCATCTTCAAAGGTGAGACCTAGCCAGCCTGCTGCGAACCTACAGGAAGTGATTCTGACTCTCTCTTCTTCCTTCCTTTGATCTCCTGAAAGGGCTGTGCATTATTCTAACTTAAACAAAAGCCAGAGTAAGAAGCTCATCCTGTAAATCAGCCTACCAAGACAGAATCAGAAGGAGAGGGTAGAGTGAGGGGTGCAGGTAAGTAGAAGATAGTCTTCAGAGAAAAACTTTAATCCCTCTCATCTCCCGGTGTGTGTGTGTGTGTGTGTGTGTGTGTGTCTGTGTGTGATTGTGATAACAAAGTCATTTAGGCTGTTCTCAAGTCCATTGATATATGGGATTTGGATTTGCCTACATTAAATAGTTATATTTTTAAGTTGTTACCCAGGAGGAGTAAAGACAAAGCACCATTTGGAGAGAAGAGCTTTCTTTCTTTTGTCTCCAGTCTTGTAAGGCACTCGTATTACTGTCCAATCTCAAACACTAATAACCAGATTGTCCCAGCTGTGGAAGAGAAAGGGTGCTTTTGTTTGTTTGTTTGTTTTGTTTTGTTTTTATTTTGTAAGTAAATAAAAAAGTTTTATCATGTAAATGTAGAGTTATGGTCACAAAAATAATTTTCAGAAGAAGTTAATCATTTAGACATTAAATATAAAAAATAATCTGGAGCCCTGGCCTCTGTGGCTCAGTTGGTTGAGCATCCTCCCATGCACCAAAAGGTCACCAAACTGATTCCTGGTCAGGCCACATGCCCAGGTTGCAGGCTTAATCCCCAGTAGGGGGTGTGCAGGAGGAAGCTTATCACTGTTTCTCTCTTACATGGATGTTTCTCTCTCTCTCTCTCTCTCTCTCTCTCTCTCTCTCTCTCTCTCTCTCTCTCTCTCTCTCTCTCTCTCTTTCCCCCCCCCCTCCTTTCCCCCCCCCTTCTTTTTGCAGTTTCTGTTTTCTCTGAAACATGCCCAAGCCTTTCCCCATCTCCTTCCCCCAGGTGCTTATATCCTTGCCTTTCTTTTTTTCTTTTAACTCCAAGAGCCCTTCTTTAGCCTCTCTTAACTTGTTTCCTAAGCCCACACAGCCCAGCTGGCTCACTTCTCCCATAGCTCACTTCTTCTACCTCTGTGACTTTCTAAATAAACTTTTGGTTGTATTTGAGTCTTGGCTCTGAATTATTTCTTAGCCTGAACTCAAGTACCAAAATTGCTCAATCAAAGTCCAATTGCTGATAACATTCTGGTGCCATTTCACCACTAACAGGACTAATAATAAAATTGACATAAGACCAGATTAACAGGAGAGAAAACAATTTAACATGTGCACATGAAAGATCATAAATGATGCTTCAATAAATAAATGATGAACCAGCTACCTTTTTATACTTTTTTGACAAAGAAAAAATAAATATGTGAATAATTGACAGGACAAAGACAAAGGCTTGGGTTCTCATTAGTAAGGAATCTAAACAAAATTTGTGCTTGAGTAGTAAATAAGTAAAACAGTAACAAGGTTTTGTTGTTGTTGTCTTAATGGAAACTTTTCATCCCTGGATTTCGTAATTGCAGTGATAAGGATGTCTCTCTTAGTCCCCTTGCAGCAAGGAGACCACATTCTACAGGGGAGATTAATTTCCTGCATTCAAGAAGGCAATGGAGGATCAACTTGCCCTCCTTATACAAGCTGCTTGTCAAGTAACTTTAATTCAAATTAATTAATGTACCATTGTGGAATATTTGGGACAGCCTTCCCTAGGTCACAGCAACAACATAGGAAAGGATTTATGGATGTAATTTCTGTAAAACCTAGAGTGAAGCTGGCTTTAGACATTATTGATTGAAAGTGTTCGAATAATATCATCATCATTATGTCTCTTTCTCATCAACTTTTGGCTTCACTTTTTTCTAACTTAGCTTTGTTCTTAGATGCTCTTTGACCACAGTATATGCAGGAATAGATTTGAATAGTTCCAAATCTTTTTTAACCTACATGACTATTGACTCTCCCAGTGTCGGAATGAGAAAAAGTCTCTCTCTCTCTCTCTCTTATATATATATATTTCCCACCCCACCTTGGCCAGTTTAGGTCATGCATCTTTTCTACATTCATCACAATTTTAAAGGGGACTGTGTTCTTTGAGTAGCCAGCAATTAGTTTTGTGTTCACCTTTATGAAGATGAAAATCAGAACCAACTGATTGGCTGTTGCTACCCCCTTGAAAGAAAGTAAGTTCATGAAAGTATAACATGCTAGACCAAACAGAAAGCAATAGATGCTCACTATGAGCCTTTGGAGTATTCCCCTAAAGCACTGCTTTTAATTAAGAAAATAAGATAATAACAACACACCAAGAACACTGTAGAACTTGAGGCAATTACGGAAACAGAGAGTAAAGCCTGGAGTGTTAGATTTGGTCACTAAATATTAGTGAGAGCAAATAGTTTAGTAAATCTCTATTATAATTATTTTTATTGAAAGCCACACAAAGTGTGTTTCTGGGTTCTAATAGTGTTCTTTTTTCCAGAAATATTCAATGTGTTTGCAGAATAAACTGACAATACTAAGCACCCATTTACTTCAAAATGAAGTTAATGTGATTTTAAACTTTGTTTTAAAATTAGAAAATTATTTTTCCTCAACCTTTAAAAGGAACTGTTAATTTATCACAATAATTGAATAAACTAGAAATCTGTCTCAACTCAGCATGTGGTGTTTTTTGTTTATGTCTACTTTTAAGAAATTGATTAATTTTTATAAAATCTGAAAACTCTAAAGGTAGAAAGATGAATTTTTTTTCATGGGTCCTTCAATTTCTTATTTTGAAGTGACATACATTTATGGATATAAATGATTTTTTTTCTTTAAAAATAAATGTCAATGAAATGTTCTTAATGAGTGAAAAACAGAAAGGTATGTTATTATACTCATTGGTTTGTCAGTAAGAAACAATGAGTTATTTCTAAATTACACATTTGTTAATATATATATATATATATATATATATATATATATATATATATATCACACACACACACTAGTGGCCCAGTGCATGAAATCCATGCACATTAAAAGGGAATTAATTATAGGAAATATTTTAATATTGTTATTTGCCCTTTCTCTATAATAGGAAGTGTCAGAGATGAAAGAAAATTAGTAAAATGTATATGAAAATCCTCCCTCCTGTCAGAGTCTGGGGCACACTGTGGGACCCAGAGTCAAGTCCCTGCCCACCCGCATGCTCCTCAAAATTGTACGAGCCCCAGACCCGG
Organism: Myotis myotis; assembly: GCF_014108235.1. Classification (NCBI taxonomy): domain Eukaryota; kingdom Metazoa; phylum Chordata; class Mammalia; order Chiroptera; family Vespertilionidae; genus Myotis; species Myotis myotis. The sequence continues at coordinate 127,431,867 of NW_023416324.1, forward strand.
TTGGCCCCACCCGCATTGGGCAAGATCCAGACCTGGCCAGCCCCACCCCCATCAATCCCTGCCAGGTGAGGGGCACAACCTCAGGTTCCCCAGCCCAGTGCTTGGCCGGGGGCCTGGGCTGAGGTCCCCCGGCCTGGCACCAGAGTGGGAGGCACAGTCTGAGGTCCCCCGTCAAGCCCCACTGGGGGGAGGGGGAGCAGTCTTAGGTCCCCCGCCCTGGCCAGGCACCACACAGTCTCAGGTCCCTGCTGATTGCTCATTACAGCTCATTACGGGAACCCTGCCTTGGCTGTTGGCACAGCCATCTTGTGATGGCATGATGGAGTGAGGGTCAATTTGCATATTATGTCTTTATTATATAGGATATATATTTGAAGATGTTATATATCAAACAGATATATAATTAAGATATTCAACTACCTTGGTCACAATACCTCTATTTCATATTGTATTTAAGCCAAGAATGTCATTTGTAGAAGATCATGTAGCAATAGCTTGATATGTTGATCTTAACATTTACTTTTGTCTTATATTTATTTTTCAGAAATATAGACATATATGAAAACTATCAGAATGATGATCTGTCATCTTTGAAATTATCTCAGCATAGATAGTAATATTATATTACTAGTTTTTTATTCTTTTGTTTTGATCTATTTGGACAATATTGATGTTGTGTAAATGGATTGCTATTTTATTTTCAACTTATTTAATTCTTATTTTGAGAACTTTTGATTGGGTTATTACCAAAAGCTGAATATTTAAAGTACAGAAAAAGTCTATAGAGTGGAATCTCCCTGTGCAGTAGGTAGAGTAGAATAGCATGGTTTTAATAAAAATATATGACTATTTGGCACAGAGAAGTGGACATTTCAGATAATTTATGGATCTCTGTTTGGATTGTCCAAGTTCAGGAGAAAACTTTATTTGAATTTGAAATAACTTAATATTTGATGTTTATCTCCTCATAAAATATTAATATTAAACAAAGGAAAGTTTGCACTAATAAAATTTACCATGTACTTGAACTTAAATATTACAACAATTATAAAAATTAACATTTGTAATATCTTGGAAGATTATAAGAAAGGGACTAAAGTTAAGAGTTTGCCTTACAAATGCATATTTGCTTATCCTTCTATTTATTCATACATTCAAATAACTTTATTGAGCACCTACTACATGAAAAGCAAATTGTGTTAAGTTCTTGAGTTATAGGAATAAATAAACATGGTTCAAATATTTCAGGAATTTGTTATTGAAAAGGTACAAAGAACTTGATCCTGGTTTCATGAAGCATAATCTGGTCAGGGAGAGAGATAAGTAAATGAATAATTTAAAGAAAGTATGATAAAGTTTAGGTATTTATAATCACTGGATGCTATAGGTACATAAGTAGAGACATTTTCATAAACTGGATTAAGGGCTTGAGTAGGAGTGACAAAGGCTTGATAGAAGTTGAGCCATATTCCGAAAGAAAGGGCTAGTGCACACAAATGCATTGGGGAGGGACATAGTGTTGTAAATCCAGGGGACTTCAAGTTTTCTTATGGAATAATTGTATGGTACTGAGAATGGGAAATGAGATTAGTAGCTGAGGTGATTTAGATACTAAAAGAGGATTTTTAAATTTAATTTTTATGATCCATTGAAGAGTCATTAATTAATAAGTGACTTATTCAAATTTATATTTTTTAAAGGTTTTCTAGGAACTAGAGGATCTAGGCCAACTGAATTTAGTAACTAAGTGGAAATTTTATAGATTTCACAAGGGTATGGAAAGGATGTAAACTAACATAGACCAACAGATGGAAAAGTGTAAAGATGAGTTGCTTTATTTGTTTTTTAATTACTCCAGATATATTATTGACTTGGCAGTGTTCACTTAGAGACAAAGAGAGGTAGGAAAAAAATAATAATGGGAAGGGATATATATAAACTAAGAAGTGTTTTGTTGGTAGCACAGAGTTCAGTAAATTAGCACCAGGTTGGTACTGTCACATAATTTGCTGGTAGGAGCACAACAGAGCAGCTTGTAAGAACAGATGAGCCAAGGCACAAATAAAGCAATGAACATAAATCAGAGAAACTTAATTTAGCATTGGACATCTAGATGGCGGTCAGTGAGCTGATCATTATTACCGTACTGCCATGCTCAGAGGAGACGCAAAGTATTTGTTGGTGGTAATTATAAATTTAAACAGAAACATGACTAGCATCTCTGCCCCCCACCATTTAGAACATGTTTGTTCATAAAATATTTAGATGTTCATCATGATTAGTAAAAGATGCTTTGACCATTATCTGGACTTTAAGATACTTTAAAATATTAAATGTTTCCTTCTTAAACAGGCAAATTTATAAACACCTTGTTTTCTATTTCCAGCAGACTGTCTCATCTCTGCATGTTTCTGATGGTTCAATGTTTAGTTTGGTATTATTTTAAACAGAAGTTTAAGTATATAATCCATTAAATTTAAAAACAAACATTACTAAGTACAAGTGAGATTTTTATTGTAGCAGTAATCTCATCTAGGAATAATCTCTTTGGCTATATTTCCAATTTCACTTGAGTTTGTCAATCTCACATGAATTCCTCATTTTATTTTATTTTATTTTTTTCTCTGCACTAAAAGTCTCAGTGATCTTTCTCGACTGTTGAAAAATTTGCCCACATGATTCTTTATTTTGCAAAAAAGAGAAATAATATAAAAATCATTTTTGAGTGGGGAGTTAATTTTAAATCGGTACAAGATGGCGGAGGGGGAGGAGGTGGCGCGGAGGCAGCAGCCGCACCTGGAGCTGCGGCGCCGACGGCGGACCAGCGACCCCGGCACCGAGGTTAACCACGTCTCGTCCACGACCTCGCTAGGTGAGGATTATGAAGATGAGAACCTAGTAAACTCTGATGAGGTTATGAAGAAACCATGTCCAGTACAGATTGTTCTTGCTCATGAAGATGACCATAACTTTGAGCTTGATGAAGCAGCTTTGGAGCAGATATTGCTACAGGAGCACATTCGTGATCTTAACATAGTGGTAGTATCCGTGGCAGGAGCTTTTCGTAAAGGGAAATCATTTCTACTGGACTTCATGCTTAGATATATGTATAACAAGGATCATCAAAGTTGGATTGGTGGAAACAACGAACCATTGACTGGCTTTACATGGCGAGGTGGTTGTGAAAGAGAAACAACAGGCATACAAGTCTGGAATGAAGTGTTTGTGATTGACAGACCTGATGGAACAAAAGTGGCTGTGCTGCTAATGGATACTCAGGGTGCCTTCGATAGCCAGTCAACAATCAAAGACTGTGCAACAGTGTTTGCTCTGAGCACTATGACTAGCTCAGTCCAGGTATATAATTTGTCTCAGAATATTCAAGAAGATGATCTTCAGCACTTGCAATTATTTACAGAGTATGGCAGGCTTGCAATGGAAGAAATCTACCAGAAACCATTTCAGACATTAATGTTTTTGATTCGAGATTGGAGTTACCCTTATGAACATTCATATGGTTTGGAAGGTGGAAAACAATTCCTTGAAAAGAGATTGCAGGTAAAGCAAAATCAGCATGAAGAGCTACAGAATGTAAGGAAGCACATTCACAATTGTTTCTCAAATCTTGGTTGCTTCCTTTTACCACATCCTGGTCTTAAAGTTGCAACTAATCCTAGTTTTGATGGGAGATTGAAAGACATTGATGAAGACTTTAAACGAGAGCTTCGAAATCTGGTGCCATTGCTGCTTGCCCCTGAGAATTTGGTGGAAAAAGAGATAAGTGGATCTAAAGTCACTTGCAGGGATCTTGTAGAATATTTTAAGGCTTACATTAAAATTTATCAAGGAGAGGAACTTCCACATCCAAAGTCCATGCTTCAGGCAACAGCTGAAGCTAATAATCTTGCTGCAGTAGCAGGAGCAAGAGAGATTTATTGCAGAAATATGGAACAGGTATGTGGTGGAGACAAGCCTTACATTGCACCTTCAGATCTGGAACGAAAACATCTGGATCTCAAGGAAGTGGCAATTAAACAGTTTCGTTCAATTAAAAAAATGGGTGGAGATGATTTCTGCCGTCGTTATCAGGACCAGCTTGAAGCTGAAATCGAAGAAACCTATGCAAATTTCATAAAGCACAACGATGGCAAAAATATCTTCTATGCTGCTCGTACACCTGCCACACTGTTTGCAGTCATGTTTGCTATGTATATAATCTCAGGACTGACTGGCTTCATCGGTCTAAACTCTATAGCCGTCTTGTGTAACCTGGTCATGGGTTTGGCACTGACATCTCTTTGTACTTGGGCATATGTTAAATACTCTGGGGAGTTCAGAGAAATTGGAACAATGATTGATCAGCTTGCTGAAACACTGTGGGAACAGGTATTGAAGCCCCTGGGTGATAATTTGATGGAGGAAAACATAAGGCAGTCTGTAACAAACTCTATCAAAGCAGGCCTGACTGACCAGGTGTCTCATCATGCCCGGTTAAAGACAGACTGACAGTTCATCTCCTCATGGACTCCACTCTCCCTCTTGTTCATGCTTGCTGTACAATGAGAACTCAAATACAAATAAACCAAAGTTTACAATCAACTGTAGAAGTAGTTTAGTACAACTGGCTTCACAGATGGCTGCCACAGAGTGTGAAAATTGTTGGTTGGTTTTAAGCATTCTGTTCATGGCTCCTAAGGCATGGAAATTGGCTGAGGAGCATTAGTTTATCATGCACATTTGTGCCATGTTTTTAAATCTTTCCTTTCCTTTTTACTTAAGCTAATGTTAGTGAAATTTGTTTTATGTAAAAGGATATTTCAGGGAAATATTTTAAGAAATCTATTTAGAGTCTCTCTAACAGTGTCCCATTGAATTTTAATTTTTAGAGAAGCTATGAATCACTGTATAAAGAATCAGATTGGAATGACAATGAAGCCTTTATTGAGCCACTACATTAAAAGTATATATTGCTTTACTGCCTTCAATACCAGTATTACATAAATGCATGTATCAGAAACTTCACAGAAATTACATGACAACTCTTGTAGCTAAGAAAGTGATTCTGAGGTGTACATTTGTCTTGCCTTTTGAAATTTATAAACCTGCCCTAAAAGGAGATGCATATCTGGGAATCTGAACTGTCATGCAGTTTAGCCTTCATGTACATAAAATATGCCATTAATTTTATTGGGGGAGGAATTCCATCCAAAAATGTTGCCTACAGCTATGAGTTAAGAGTGTCTGTACAGTGTGTAGCTTTTATTTTCTAAACTCACAGATAGGGCATGTATATGAAATATAAATATATAAATAACAATTTTGTATTAAAAGTTTTGTAGTTTATGGCAAAATCTGGTTCTGTGGTAGGCTAATAAGTACAGTCCCTGTGAAGGAATGTTTGTGGCTCACGTCGGTGTGTGAATGCATAAACTATTTGAAGTTTTTGATATATTTGTGATATTTATCTTCCTTGAGCACTGCAATCTCACCCCCAAGGGAATCCAATGGGAATGTTTATTGTGACTTTGTTCTCTGTTGCATTTTAAAGTTATTTCCTGTAATTTAATTTAAAAAAAAAAAAAAAAAAGAAAAAAAAAATCATTTTACTGCATAACCCTGAGCATGAGAGGAGTTGGAGTGGAGCTGGAACACAAAACATAAAACAACTTATTCACATATGGTATACTCAAACCTAGTAATGCCCACTTTGATAATATAAAATAAGAACATTATTTAAACATATAGCTCAGGCTATTATTAAGGACAGACTCTTATTCACTATTCGTACAGATTCTCATCCATTGTTTGAGTTGGGACACAAACAGAGGCTGATTTTGTTTTTTAAAAAGTTAAAAAATATGTTGTTAGAAAATTGCACCTGATTATAAAGGACATTATTTTAATTCTTTTGTTAAGGTTGTTCATTTCTGCCTAGCTCTCTTCTGCATTGTCCATATTTTCCTGAAATACATAGAGTTACAGTATTTAAAATTCAAGGAGGAAAGTAAAATATGCACAATATTAAAATGCATTTACTCATGATGAAATACAATATAATACAGTGCCACACAATGCAATAAAATAATTCATGCTGTTTTATAAGCAATCAAAATCACTCATGTCTGGTCACTTAAAAATACTGTTCTCTAGCTTTTATCTCTCTCAATATTGTAGACACCATTATCTTTTGTTTAAGTGTGTCACTGGGGAAGGGATAAGTAGAAAAGAGGAGAAGTTTACTGTACATCCTGTTTCTTCATAAGTTGCCACATAACACTTCTGCTTATATTTTAGTGGCCATAATTTAGTAATATGGCTATGCCTAGCTGCAAGATAATCTAGAAATATAGTCTTAATTCTGGAAGTCACATACTTAGATAAAATTATTGTAGGGAGATTGGTATTAGCAAATGATTAGTAGTCTCTACCATACTAAGTACCATGGGCATAATAAGTCAGATCCTCTCTCTACTTTGATGTCTGTTTGCTAGTTTTTGACCAACATAACTACAAACTCTTTTTTTCCAAGAAATTTCTCCAAATGGTATCATAAATATTTTTATGAGGATAACATTTTTATTGTGAATAAATGCAGATAGTAAATACATAAACTTAAAACTTAATACATAATCTTATGAGAAAGAGACCCCAAAATTACTTTGGTTAGTGTTTTACTGTTCCATTAAATATTAGAAACACCTTTTGTGGTATCTATTTGAGTGTTTTATAATTTTACTAGAGGCCTAGTGCACAAAATTCTTGCACGAGGGGTGGTCCCTCAGCCCAGCCTGCACCCTCTCCAATCTGGGACCCCTTGGAGGATGTTCCTTTCACAATCAGGGACCACTGGCTCCTAACTGCTCACCTGCTGGCCTTATCTCCCCTAGCCTCCTCTGCCTGCCTGCCTGATCACCCCTAACCGCTTCTGTCTCAGCCCCTACCACTGTGGTTTTGTCTGGAAGGAGGACTAGACAACCAGAAGATGTCTGGTCAACTGGTCTAATTAGCATATTACCCTTTTATTACTATAAATTTTTATAAAAGAATCATCCATATGTAATGCCAGACTTGCTAGAAATACAAGTTTTCTGAACTCTTAGTGCTCTGAAAAAAAAATGCTCTTCTAAAAATAAATTGTACATGTTGGGAAAATGTTCAAATCAATGTGCTAGTTGTTACATTCAAAATTCCATTACTGTTAATGAGATTTGCAAGCATAACTTGCACAGCAAGTTACTCTGAAATTTTTCCCAGCTGTGTCCTTAAAAAATAGATACTTTTTTTTTAAAAAAAGAAATACATTTTATCAGAGCAGTTGCTTTTCAAGTTATCTATTTTTGTGCTGATGGCAGTTATTCTATACAAAATGTTGGACTTATATGTAAAGAAAAAGCTTAGGTATTTGTTCACTACATCTGTATGAATCACAAACAACTCATTGACATGAACTTAGCACCTTAGCAGAGTTCTGGTATGGAACTTCTGAATAATTCATTACCAAAGAACATGAAGCATTCAGAAGTCAGTGTTCACTCAATGATGCACTGCAGTATCAGCAACGCAAGGAATATGCTTTTTCTATACATATTTTACATGAAGCAGCTGATAAGTTTATGGTTCATAATAGGCTTATTTTGATCCCTTTATAGTTGTTTGGGGATATTTTAAAAGTAATACATTAAAATAAATTATACTCAAACCAAATTTTTTAATCTTCTTTTAATCTACATATATTGCCTTGGAAGACAATTACTAGTGATTAAATCTGTATTTCTAAAAGAAGACTATTTTTAAATAGTTATATATTTACATAATTAAAAAGCAAACGGTAAAATGGTACCTAACCAATAAAAATTGTTAACATGATTTTAATCTCATCATCTCCTACTTATACCACACTGACTAGTTGCTTTATAAGAATTTGAAAATTGATTTATATCATATGTAAGTCCTGCTAACAGTATTTTATATTATCAGAGCAAATGCTTTAGGCCATTTTCTTTAGTTTGAATTTCGCACAAGGCAGAAGAGGAAGTGGCTATCAGGATCACCTACAAAACATTGCAAAACATACCCCACTACCAGCACCACATCCCCAAACTGTGCCTTACTGAGCCGCTAAGTATTATAGTGATTGGACTTGTGTTCTTCTGTTTGGAACATAAATGGGGATCTTTTTCTCTCAAAACTCTAAAACACAGTTATGTTTTCCATTTAAAAAAAATAATATTAAAAATAATATAGGATTATTTCCTATATTGGCAGAAAAACAGCCTTAGTAAAATAATTAATCCTATGAATAAAACTGTAAATTCTACAAAATAGAAACTTATAGACAAGGCACCAGAGTAGTGATTCATAATAATGATTTCAATCATCAAAACCAAAACAAACACATTGTGTTATTCTTGTCTATTTGGTAGTATCATTGTCCCATCTTCCATACAGATTGGGTTTATAGTATGTATGAAGTCTGCCCTTAAAGAGTTACAATCTTTGATGGCTTTGTAATGAACACTTAAATGTAAGTCAAACAATGAACATTCACACTAACCTATTTTATGTGGCCAGAGAAAAATCTGGGAATGATTGTTCATTAAATAAATTATTAAATAGAAGTAAGTCAATAGAATTTATGAACTTATATAGGTAGGCAGAAATAAAATGTTCTTATTGTTTTAGGTGAAGTTCCCCAGGAAAAGACTCTGAGACATATATTTCCTTCCAAAGAAAGCAGAATTGGTTAGAAGTCAAAGTTGCAATGAAGTCACAAAAAAAGGTCTCAGATGACTGCTCTAGGAGTATGAAGCTAGGATTACTTTTAAAGTTGTCCCTTCTGCCCTGGCTAGGTGGTTCAGTTGGTTGGAGCATTGCCCCATACACCAAAAGGTTTCAGGTTCAATTCTCAGTCAGGGCACATACCTAGGTTGTGGATTCAATCCCTAGTCTAGTGCCTAGGGGAGGCAACTGATTGATGTTTCTCTCATCTCTCTCTCTCTCTCTCTCTCTCTCTCTCTCTCTCTCTCTCTCTCTCCATATCCTCAGGTGAGGATTTAAAAAAAAAAAAAGGTTATCTGATAAGGGGTTAATTTTTGAAATACATAAAGAACTCATACAACTCAACAAAAGGAAGACAAACAATCCATTAAAAAATGGTCAGAGGACCAAAGGTAACATACAAATGGTCTAGAGACATATGAAAAAATTGCTCAACATCACTAATTATCAGAGTGATGCAAATTAAGATGACAATGAGTTACCACCTAACACACAAGTGCTGGCAAGGATGTGGAGAAAAATCTAGTACACTGCTGGTGGGAATTCAGACTGGTGCAGCCATTATGGAAAACAGTGTGGATTTTCCTCAAAAAATTAAAAATGAAACTGCAATTTGACCCAGTGATTCCACTTCTAGGAATATATTCTAAGAATCCTGAAACACCAATCAGAAAGAATATATGCACCCCTATGTTCATAGCAGCACAATTTACTAGTACAATAGCTAAGACCTAGAAACAGCTCCAGTGCCCACCAGTAGACAAATGGATAAAAAATGGTGGTAAATTTATACAATGGAGTAATATGCAGCTGTAAAAAAAAGAAGAATCTATTACCCTTTGAGACAGCATGGAGGGACCTGGAGATTATAAGTGAAATAAGCCAGTCAAAGAAAGACAAATATATGTATACTAGAGGCCTGGTGCACAAATTCATGCATGAGTGGGGTCCCTCTGCCTGTCCAGACATCGAGGCCTATTGGGGGGCCGGCCATCAGGGGGGAGGGATTGAGGGAGTTTGGCCGGCTCGGGGAAGGGGCTGTGGGATGTTGGCTGGTGGGGGGGAGGAGCTGCGGGTGGTTGGCCACCGGCCTCGTCCCCAAACAGGGGGTGAGGGGGCTTATTGGGGGTGGGGCTGGCTGGGGGGAGGGGCCATGGAAGGTTTTGGGGGGGTCAATTGGTTCCCAGATCTGGCCCTTTGGCCCGCAGTGCGCGTCATAGCGACCAGTCATCCCTGTCATTCTGCCATTCTGATCACTGGGCTTTTATATATACAGATGATCTCACTTACATGTGGAATCTAATGAACACAATAAGCTGATGAATAAAATAAAACCAGAGGCATGGAAACATGGGACAGACTGATGAATCTCACATGGAAGGGGGGTGGGGTGAAAGGGCAAGAAGAAAATGTATATGCATATATGCATTGCCCATGAACACAGACAATAGGGTGGTGAAGGCCTGGGGTGGGGGTAGGGATACTGGGTGGTGGGGAGCATAGGGGAAGAAGGGGGGTTGTTTATATTTGTAAAACTCTCAACACTAAAGAATTTTTTTTAAAGTTCAGGGTTAATGTGACATTGGGGATTTTGCTTTCTTTGATGAGACAATTCCAGAACAGCTCAGAGGAGTCACCTGTTGCTGGGGAATGAGTGCCGTAGGCTAGAAGTGGAATCTGGGTGGTGTTCATCAGCATCCACTTTTCAAAATTTATGTTAAGATAGTGAGTTACTATCTTAAATAAACTTGATTTTGAAGAATTACTAAGTGAAAGGAGGAAGATTTCTTGGTTTGGGCTGAAAAGATTGTTTAAATAACTATTGCATAATTAAAATAACACTGAAAGTTCTTTACACAGGTAAGTGGACCAGGCACAAGTAATAGGTGGTAGAAGGAGATGAGTTGTAGTATAGTAGGAAACCCTCATTTCATAAAGTCAGGAAAGTTTATGACAAATGAACTAAAGAAACCCGTTAAAATGATTTTATAGACCCCCTGAGACTCTTCACCATTTTGCATCCACCTAACTTCTCTAATGTTACTTCTTTTGGAACAACTCCTAATGGTTACTCACTGTTTACTGGAATGAGCATGGATTTCACACTCCTTTCATGCTGCTCTTTTATACCTCTATTTTCCTTTCAAGTTTTCCCATCCTTAAAGTCCTGTGTCGTGTCACTCCCCATTGTTCCCTAAGTCCTCCCTGGCTCCCTCCCTCCTTGTCACCCTTTCCTACATTTTCTTGCTAATTCATTGCAAGTTCCTCTTTTCTTCCTTCCCTCCTCCTCCAGTCCCCTCCCGGCTCAGCTCCTTATCATCTCCCCTTCTCTCTCTTTATCTCCCTCTCAGTTTTAATTTTCCCATTCATGCTTTTGTTCTATTTATTTTCACAATAAAAGTGTGAATAAATACTAGATGGATTTATATACTCTATATACACAAATATACACATGCTATGTATAGTGTTATAAATATATATAGTATCTAATTTTTATAAAGTATTCTTATACTTTGGTATTTGCATTTTTCCTATCTGTCAGAACATCTTATGAGATTTATTGATACTAACACATTTAGATATGTTCATTTTAGCTAAAGTATAGCATATCTTCAAATGAATAAGCCAGATTTTATTTTATCAGTATATCTAATGATGTTTTATGGGGGTTCTTTTTAAGTTTTCATTATAGTAACAAAACTATAATACATATCCTTGGAATTATTAAATTGTATTTGTTAGAGCTTCCTAACAAGAATATAGGTTCCTTGAAAGAAGAAATACCTTTCATTGCCTATGATATCTAGCACAGAGTTGACTTCATAATTATAATATCTTGCTGAGAGATTGGTTGGAAAGCAATGGCTTTGGATCAATAAGCAAGAGCCTTTCTCTTATATGTAAAAAGGGACTATTTGGCAGGTAGTGTTTATTTGATAGCATATACTAACTTCTCATAAAATAGGTTCTATCAACTAAGGTTGTGTTACATTCTTCTTTATTTAAGACTTACTCTGAGTCATTTCACTTAACTTCCATATATCTATTTACTGATATATTCACAATATTTAAGTTCTTTGGAAATAATGTCATCTTTGCTTATATAAAGGTAGCTTTATATTAATATCCCACCCTGTTGCTATTTTCTGGAAGCATATGATTTATTGCCATCTTTCCAATTTATTCTGAGTGAGTCAATTGTGCCTTCTTAGAAACATTTCTTACAGCTACTTAAGTAGGTCGGTGAAATGGCCACCTCTCATTTTGACCACTGCACAACTCCTCCCTGCTCTGCCTGCTTTGAGCATGGTCCTACTCTAATCAATTGCCAATTTGCAGCTGCCAAAATGATCCTTTCCTCCTAGTGCTTTGACTGTGACTCCTCTCAGTTTGTTCTTCCTATAGCTTCATAATCTAGACACCAAGCTGGAGAATAGCAGCTTCTATGCCAAAGCTTTTCATCAAAAAACTTTACATTGTTTTTTTTTCTGTCTCTACCTATATCCTCTTCACTGGGTATCTTCTGGCAATCTTACCATATCCCTTTTTACAATTATCCTATTTGGCTTCCCTTTCTCTTCAATGCATTCTCTGACTTGGCTTGTAAGAACTCTGTCTTCCTCTATTATATTTTTAGTAGACATCTATCTATCTATCTATCTATCTATCTATCTATCTATCTATCTATCTATCTATCATCTATCTATCTATCTATCTATCTATCTATCTATCTATCTAAAGGCTAATATGCTAAGTGTCTATCCAACTGGTCACTATGACATGCACTGGCCACCAGGGGGCAGACACTCAACGCAAGAGCAGGCCATTTACAGAGAAACGACACCACTGACCTGGCACCCACAAAGCAACACAGGCTTTCCCTAAATGGGACACAGGCCCTACCACCACCCCGAAGCTGCCAAGACTCCGTGGTGCAAATGTCGCCCACAGCTCATCCCAGCCTGGAAACGATGGCTGTGGGCCCTGGGTAATGATGTCATGTAGCAACGCCCAGCTTCCTCTCCCTAGCAATAGGCCATTTAACAATAAATGGAACCACAGACCTGGCGCCAACAAAGCAACACTCAGCTTCCTCCAAGTGGGACACAGGCCCCGCCACCACCTTGGAGCGAGAGCCCATCAAATCGCAGCCAACGCTGCCGAGACCCCATTGGGCAAAATGCAGCCCACAGACTTGCGCAGCCCAGAAACAGTGACTGTGGGCACCCGGTCATGATGTCACATAGCAACACCCAGCTTCCTCTCCCTAGCGACTAGCCTCCTTGAAGTTTCTTCAGCCCAGGAACACAACTTGCTTCATAGCCAGGTGCAAACATTTTACACTTTAACCAAATGTCTGTGAAGCATTTTCCTGTGCCTCATCTCATTTGATCCTCACAGAAGTCTTGGAGTAGGTAGATAGGAGACTCAGTGGAATCCTATTTTCTTTTCATTAGCCAGAAAATGGAGATTTAGAAAGTTTGGAAACTTGACCCGACTGAAAAGAAGAAATGGTGGAGCTTGAGAATGACTTCTGGTTTTCTCACTGCACAGAATATAATCAAACACTGCTGCAGTTAAATATTTTATACTTTGTTCTCCCTGAATGCTCTATAATAATAATCTGTTTCGTGTTGATATTTACTGCTGTGTTGCTGACAATTACCTGAAAGAGAAGTTGGGGTTCTTCACTGGGCTGGAAAAGTTTAGCTAAATCAGAAAGCAGGTATAATTAAGCAAGTTTATTCTATATCTATAAAAGGCTAAGTTGACTTGTGCATGCACAATACATATAAAGCTCTTGCTGGCACAAATCGCACGCGTGTGTTTTGACCTGCTATTGTCGATCATGAATTTGGTTGACACTTCTATTATAGAAAACAGGCAAATAGCAATATTAAAATATTCCTTCTAATTAATTTCCTTTCAATGTGCACAAACCTGTGCACCAGGTCACTAATTTACTATAATTATGCAACTTATGAAATGAATAAAGGGAGATAAGAAAAATAAAGAGGAAAAAAAAAGATATCTACTTTTATCTAATAAAGTAGATATCTAGGGATATCTACTATTATTGTTTAAGTATGTTTCTTTTCTTTCTGAATTACATGGACAAAATCAGCTCCTCTGTATACTAAATTTGCATTATTTTTTGCTAAATACTATATCATACACATCTTTCATATACTCAAAATTTTTTGTGAACAGCATTTCTTTCAGAAGAAAATAAAAATACATGAAGATACAATATAGAGTACTCCATTCTCAAATATAATTAAAAACACTAAGTAAGTAATTTTACTGGAAAATTCAGATAATCAGTTAAAAATAATTGCTGATTGTTGTTGATAGATGGAGTCACTGAGGAATAGGAAATTAAAATCTATAAGTAGGAAAATATCATTAATGAATATGCCCAATTAAAGAAACAAGTAGATAAAGACTGTGGTAATTTGCAAGACTGGAGCTTTATTAGGAGCAAATGTTCAAAGAAGTATTTGTTGTTATATAACCAATGCTAAAATTAGCATTTGAAATACTTAACAAGGAATGTTTTTCTATGTGCCATGCTTATTCTGTTCCAATTCTTTATTCATTGAGAAAAGTGTTAATGCACCATGAGTAGGGTCATTTCCAGAAAGGAATGTGAAAATGACTGATGTTCCTCCTAAAGAATTTGCAAGACCCTAAAAGATTAATAATAATTCCTTACATTTGTATAACCAAAGTGTTACAAGATCACTTTCATATTAATTATCTTCTTTTATACTCACAACAAAGCTATGAAGCAGATATTATAATTATTCTATTTATAAATGGATAAAACCAAGGTCAGAGATGTTAAGTGATTTACTGAAGATGATTACCATTAGCTGGGAGTATACAAACCTTACCTTCTGATTCATTCTGTTTGATTTTGTTTATTTTATTTTTTTTAAATAATAGGGAGTGTGCTTTGGTAAGGATGACAGAAATGCCATACATTTTTAAATTTTTAATTGATTTTTAGAGAGAGAGGGAGAGGGATAGAGAGAGAGAAATAGCAATGAAAAAGGAACATCAATGATTAGCTGCCTCCTGAACACCTCCTACTGGGGATCAAGCCCACAACCCAGCATGTTCCCTGTCTATGAATGGAACCAGTGACCTCTTGCTTCATGGGTCGATGTTCAACCACTGAGCCACACCAACTGGACTGAATGTCATATTTTTATAACACAGAAACTTTAACCTTAAATTCTTAATACTCATTATATTCTTGGTTGTTTAGTCCCATAATGTAGGAAAAAGCATATTTTCTAAGTTTCCACAAAGAAACAACATTTGAGAATATAAAATTTCTTCTCTGACTTACAGCTATTTACTCTGGTATCTCTGGCAATTACTAGTGAAAAGAAGTCATAATTCTCCCATTTTGAGAATTACCTTCTTCGATGTTGCTAACATTTTTAAATGTATTCTTCAAATACTAAGCATTTCTGGAATCTGCCCAATTGAGGGGTCATTAATGTTGTTTATGAGGTGGTAAGGACATTCAATCTTCTTATGGAGTACATTTCTATTTCAAGATTTATTTTTAATCATTATAGTCCCAATTATCTTAATTCTGCTTCAGATGTTTTTTGAGGTTGAGCCCACCTTCTATACACTATAGCGATCATCTTCTTTCAATCATTTTAATTCTTCTTTCATATTATCTCCACATGTTTAAGAGCTTGCAATTTTTCCTACAATTCTTTTTTTTTTTTTTTTTTGCTTTCTAGCATCAAGATGCTCTTGGTTACCTCTGAGTCAGATTTTGGTTCTTTAGTTGGTTTTTAAAATTATCTCTTATATATTTCTTATTTTATTCATTTTCCCTTTATGATGTGTTTTTTATTTTTCATATTACCTTATTCATCATTCTTCTTCTGTGCGATCTTCCTTGAGTTTGATTGAATATATTACAAATAAATGGCCTTCTTTAGGAAAGGCCCCACATATGCTTTGTGTTTTGTTTGCTTATATATGGAAGAGAAAATATTATCCAGTGTTGTACTTTCTAACAGAGTACTCAGATTGTCTCTGATTCCACATTCTCTTAGCATGAATATTGGATAAATACCTCTTATATGCAAATTAGAGGGGAAAAGATGCATATGGTTTCTTAATCAATGTGTAGTGCAGTGATGGCGAACCTTTTGAGCTCAGCGTGTCAGCATTTTGAAAAACCCTAACTTAACTCTGGTGCCCTGTCACATATAGAAATTTTTTGATATTTGCAACCATAGTAAAACAAAGACTTATATTTTTGATATTTATTTTATATATTTAAATGCCATTTAACAAAGAAAAATCAACCAAAAAAATGAGCTCGCATGTCACCCCTGACACGCCTGTCATAGGTTTGCCATCACTGGTCTAGTTGTCATATAGATAATACAGACTTATTAGATTAAGATAATAATCTAATCTCAACTCTCATCATATTGTTTTGGTCTAATGCTCTGAACAGAGGAAGTACATAAACAATAATAATACTATTGGGCAATACATGAAGGCAATTCCTGAATTAATTGTGTCTATTTTACTTTACAATGTTGGTATTTTTTTTTTCTGATTCAGCAAGCAACTGCCAATTCCCCATTTAACCAGTTGTATAATGTACCTAGAGTATACATTTTATTGGTATGGTAAACAGGTTATTGTCCAAAATGGAAAATCTGAGAGTGAAAGTAGGCTCTATTAATAACCAGGCCAGGGCACCAGCATACACTAGAGTTACGTTAGGCAAACTGGGACATATGGTCACCCTCATTCAAGAGTGTTCCCATGGTTGTGGAAGAAGGGTCACTACCCCAAGAACAAGATAGCTGGAGTTCGACTAGTGTTCTCCTCCTTGGAATAGCAGCCATTGTATAGAGGATGGACATTCAGTTTTCAGAGTGGCATAAAGCTTGCTTGCACTTTTGAAGCAAAGAACAGGCTCTTACAGAAATTCCAATTCTGTGATTCTGGGAATTTATCCTTGTAATTGCGTAAGAGAGGAAAAAGAATATTCATTATCTCAGTTCAAGTCTCTTGGCCTTATAGTTCATAGGCATTTTCCAGAAAATATATGCTTGTGACATATACTGATGATTCCCATTGTCCTGTTTTGTCATGAGTTTTCACTTTTTGTGTGTGTCTCCATAATTATATTGCTGAGTGCTGGGAAAAACGGAGTTGAGCTGTCCTAGCAAGGTTTTCTTTAAATTTCTGTTTCTATTTCATTCGGTCTGATAATGTGTCTTTCATCATGTATTAAAATCAGCATTCTCTCTTTATGTATTACATTTAATAAATATGTATTCAATTTTCCCCATTATCTCTGACATAGATTAGCAACTCCTACATAGTATGAAATAACAAATAGATTCAACAAATATTTATATTAAATATCTATGAGTGTATCATACTTTTTAACTTCCTTGGAGTATATTCCATACTTTAACTCAATGAATAGGTGTCAAATGTTTTAATGTTAGTAGCAAAGTACACACATAAAGTAAAAAAAGGGTCTAATTATCATATTTAGTTTAGTTAGTGACCACCTTAAAGAATACAATTAAGCATGTTACTTACAGCTCAGTTATAAGCTTAAGTGTATACTTTGTGCAGCCATGACTATTTTTATTGATGAAAAGAAATCAAAATCACAGAGTAGCTATAATATTAGTGCAAATTTAATTCATGAAGTTTTCTGTCACTAAATTTCTTGCAGCTAGTGGGACTATTGTGATCTATTATCCTACTGCCTGATGTCTAGTCTTCTCTGCAGTAGATGTCAATCAGTTCCACCCAGGAGCATGGTGCCACCTCCAACCATGACCTTATGTCACTTTCACTTCCCCCAAAAACTGCATGTGGCATCATTGAAACAGTTTGAATTTTTTAAAATTTCACATGCACAGCAACGCATCTGAGCATATTTCAAAACAGATTAGAGAAAGACAGTCACATGTGCTTTCCCTCTTCATCCCCACTGCTTCTAGAAAGCTCACCAAAAAGCTTATGGGCCCTAGCTGGTTTGGCTCAGTGCATAGAGAGTCAGCCTGTGGACTGAAGTGTTCTGGATTCAATTCTGGTCAAGGGCACATGCCTGAGTTGTAGGATTGATCCCCAGTAAGGGGAGGAGGCAGCTGATCAATGATTCTCTCTCAGCATTGATGTTTCTATCTCTCCCTCTCCCTTTGCCTCTGAAACCAATAAAAATATGTTTTTTAAAAAGCCTATGAACATTGGTAGATCTGTGGTGTTTGATAAATGCTCAAAACAGATGGTATTTTTAACATCCTAAACTGATGTTTATTGCCTGTCTTTCACATCTAGTTCTTTTAACAGTTTTATACAACACAAGAAGTAAATTATTATGTTTGTTCATTTTGTTGCTTATATTGTAATTGATTATTGCCCAGAGGATGATGTGCTTCTTGTTTTTAGTTCCTTCTTACAGCTTTTATGATAATCAATCAATTAAATCTTATATTCAGGCATTTGCCATTATCTAGCTCATTAACAGGTGGTTTTCAGGTAATATGGCTATGTATTTAAAATACATATTATCACTGAAGCAAATAAATTTCATTAATGTGTCATTTAAACTATTAAAGCATAATTATTGAAAGGTTGAACATAAGATGAGAGCTGTTTAAATAAATATTTTGCTAATACACCACACTTATTGGTTTTATTTAGGGTTACAAGAGAAAAAATATATTTGTGGCTTGCTTGATTTTTTCTTTTTCATTTTTCCAAACTGAGAGCAACAAATTTTTAGCAAAACTTCCTGGCTAAGATGATAAACATAAGCAGAAACAATCACTATTAAGAGCTAACATGCATATTATGAAATTGTATCTTAATTCCTAAATTGAAAATTTTTGAAAACTGGAAGAAATATGCATGTATGTATATTATTTTCCATATTTCATGTGCATTATATATACATATATACATATAAATACATGTATAATTTGTGCATATATCTGTCTATGATAATATAGGCATATATGTACATATATAATTTTTTCTTGTTCAGATAATGCTAGGTCATACAAGTGATTAGCCTATAAAAGTTACACGAAACTACTTTATTAGGAAAAATATGTGCTTTCCAAGCTTAGTTTGTTCTTCTATGTATTTTATACACTAACTTGATAATTCACATGCTAACAAAAACTGCCATTTTATTTCACTTTAATAGATTTTTCATTTTAATGGTTTTGTCTGATTTTAGTGTTCTGTACAATAGTGTAACTCAAAAAATGCAGCATTTTGTGACATCTGTACAGCAGTGTTCAGACTTCAATGAGAAGAAAAGAGAAAAAAGTTGCTAGCAATTAACTTTGGTATTTTGCTGCTAGGACATAAAATATTGACAGCTCAATTAAAAATATGAGTTCAAATAAAACATGCTGCTCACTGAGAACTTTTATGCAATTCATAAAAAAGCAGCTTTCTGCAGCCTCTTTCCATGGGCTGCTGTAGGAAGAGGATACTGCACTGGAAGCAGGAAGCCTGGCTCCTCTGCCAGCCCTACCAGTAAGCAGCCGTGCCAGGGTGTCCGTCACTTCACCTCCGGAGGCCGTAATGTTCTCATTTTAAAAATTAAAAAGTCAAAGTGCACAATCTTTAAATGTCACTTCTAAATGAAAAATTCAGTTCCATGTGCTTACTTGGAAGGTGGCTAAATTTCAAGTATCTACACTATTGTACGAAAGACTAAATTTGAAGTACAACTAGCAACATATCCAAATATAATGATTTTTATATGAGTGTAAGATGAAATATACAGGTTGCTTTATGCTGTTGTTCTAGAAATTTGTGAAAGTCCTGTGGTGGATAATGGCAAGCAGAAACCCAATTGTACTGTTCGCAGGGCCCCTTCTAATTCTTTATTTTCCACCAAATGGGGTCATTTCCTTTTTGTTAAGGCCCTCATTTAAGTTCAGCAAGTGGCTTTTTACTCCTCTAAATTCAGAGATATTTTTCATATACTTTGATAATTTGCTGCACAACAAGGACAGCCGTAAAATGTTTTAAACTTTTGTGTGTAGCAATGCAGTGATGTAGTGGTGCTTGGACTTCATGCTCTGTGGTAGATGTCATTTACAATAGGCACCTCTGTGGGTCTCGTAACCCATCTCCTATGGCGTAAAACAACCCTCTTATTTTTATGAATCAGAAAACAGTAATTCTTCTTCCAGCAAAGGTGTGTGGACCTGGAGGTGAGCACTTTATCTAAATTAGACCATAGATACTTTGTTCAGTGAAGTATGTGATAGTTCATTGGTTTAGTAACAACAACAATAATGATGTTAAAATAAGAGCAGTTCCTGAAGTTCTTAAGTTCACTGGCCAATCCATGAATCAATTCATATCTCTCTTCAGAGAAATCAAATGAAAGTTAATGTTCCGATGGGTACATTAACAGAATATATATTTACCACCTTGAGTTTTAATGAACTGAAAAGTTTGTCAAAGGCGTATCCTAGAATTCATTATTTTTGTATGTATAAAGCGCCATAACTTATTTGTGTACAATATATATTTGCCTGATATTATTTATCCTATATTTAATATTTTTAATCTGGTCTCAGCTTTTGTGTCTACACTTACATGTCACACCATGGACATATATGATAGAAATGTTTAGGAAAAATTAAGAGAGCTAGGTGGAATGAACAAAATAATGCAAAAAGCCTCCCACCCCCTCTGCAGGTAAATATTAAAAAAGAAATGGAGAATGGGCCAGAAATTTATGACATGCTGATAGCATTATCTGAAAAGGATATTTTTTCTAAAATGAAATATCTTTCTTTACATTCCATCTATCTAGATAGCTGATCTATAATGAGCTGAAGAAGGGATTTTGATCTTTCCTGACAGTGTTTTGTCAATGATCAGAAAAAGGTGAAGGTTTTCAGCAAAAGGGGTATTAAATGCATTGAGCCTTTACAAGTGAGCAAAGTATTGTATTTTTCTTTCTTTCTTTCTTTTCCTTTTTTTTTTTTTTTGGTGTGTGTGTAAAATATATCCATGTACCTCTGACACTAGTGGAGGCAAATGGAAATATCATGGTGAGAGAACCACATTGAGGTTAGCAGGATTGTTCCTTACCAAAGCATTTTTGAAACATAAAACAGGTTGCACAAGTTTTAAAACTGTGCATGTAAGACACTCACATGCATTCATATGGAAAAAGAGAACTTTCTTAGTGTTAACTGATTTTTTTCCCTCCCATTAAAGCTCTTTCTGGTCATTGTTAGCTTTGCAATGTTTGCATTCAAATATTGAAATTTTCTTCTACTTAGGTTTATGTTTAAATGTATGTATGTGGAAATATGTGTACATTGCCTTTGTTTCCTATGTATATGCATTTGTCTCAGCAGAATTTATAGAATACCTAAGGTTTTCAACATAAACCATGAATGAAGATGTAGACAGGTTTTTGAAAATAAAGTACATTTGTGTAATTCTAACTCAATTTAACTTACTTTGTCACTGGGAACCAATAACATATATAATTTATTAAAGAATTCCAAAATGCCAATTATGGTCATTATCTATATACTAGTAGCCCTGCGCACGAATCTGTGCACCAATAGGTTGCTGCCACCATCCTGTAGTTCTCCACCTGCTGCCCCACCCTCCTGTAGCTCCCCCTCCCACCTCATAGCTTGTTGCCCTGCCCTCTCCTGTAGCTCTCTGCCTCCCACTTGCTTGCTGCCCTGTCCTGTCCTGTAGCTCTCTGCAGACCGCTTGTAACCAGTAGGTCACTGTCCCACCCTCCTGTAGCTCCCCCCACCCTCTCCCCCTCCCCCCTCATACTTGCTGCCCTGCCCCCTCCTGTAGCTCTCTGCAGCCCACTTGTACCTCGCTGGCCCACCCTCCTGCTGATCTGTGATCTGGTCATGACGCACTGGGTTGTTACACCTCAGGGCATAATGGCTAATTAGCATATTCCTCTCTTATTATATAGGATTATTATATAGGATATGAAGAGCCAGGGGCTATCACATCCGAAACAACTGAACAGAGGACTGAACAGGCTGAGTGGGGCAATGAGGCTGGCAGGGGGGTTAGTGAGGAACAACCAAATGACTGAGCAGCAGGCTGCATGGGGCAACCAGGCTGGCAGGGGGGTTAGTGAGGGGCAACCAGAACAGCAGAGGGGGCCAGTGAGGCACAACCAGGCCAGCAAGGGGGGCAGTTAGGGGCCACCAGTGTGGCAGAAGGAGGATGTTGGGGGTGACCAGGTTGGAGGGAGGGGCAGTTTGGGGAGACCAGGCCAGCAGGGGGCTCATTTAGGGGCAATCAGGTCATCAGGCAGAGGTGGTTAGGGGTGATCAGGCTGACAGGGGGGCCAGTTAGGGGTAATCAGGCAGGCAGGTGAGCAGTTAGGAGCCATTGGTCCTGGATTGTGAGAGGGATGTACGACTTCCGGTTTAGACAGTCAGACATCCCCCAAGGGGTCCCAGCTTGGAGAGAGTGCAGGCTGGGCTGAGGCCTGCCCCCTCCTTCACCCCACCACCTCTCGTGCAGAGTTTCATGCACCCCACTTCTAGTTAGGTAATATTAACCTACTTTTTTTTTTCTTTTGTTTTTGTTTTTTGTATCTAAGGGACTGGCATCCAAGGGTTAACTAAGAAGTTTAGTTTAACAGAGGAGAATACTTAGGCAGAATACAAAAGCTATTGAGGATCAATAATTATCTATTTATATTTCACTTCTATCTTGGTTTAGGCTAGAGGCCAAATTTTGTTTTTACCCTCATTTTTGCTGAGTACAGTGTTTAGTGTTCAGTAAGTTAGGTCTCATTTTAGTCTGTTGTCATTTTTCTTTAATGCTTCACTCCAAATTATCATCTTTATTTTTGTTTCCACCTGAGAATGTGCTTTTTGCTGGATGAGTCCCTTGCTATATTACTTAGGCAATGCTATCTACTGTAACAAATAGACCCACAGGTTACATGCTGGTTTAAATATATCCAAGTTATTTTGTTTTTCTGGTGCCCTTATTGATCTGAGATGAGTGTTCCTGACCTGAGGTATGTTCTTCTTCCTCAAAAATTGATGGAAACAGGCTAACAAGGGCTTTGTTTAAAAAACACACAAAACTATCTTAGATTGCAATTATAGTCAGCCAGAAGCAGAGTGGAGAACATAACAGAGTGCTGTGGTACTTTTTAGTGAGTCAAGTCTACAAAATAAACATCCCCTTCTGCTCAGAATCCTTTGTCATTTAATCATATGGTCACAATTAATTGAAAAATAAGATGGGCCACACAATATTGCCAAAAGGACAAGAAGGGGAGAAAAAATGTTTTCATGAATAGCTAGCCATCTCTGCATAAGAAACTTGATAATAAATGCTACTTTTAGTCCATTTAACCTTACCACAGAATACCTATATTCTCAAATTTTCAGATGAGAGACATGGTCATCTCAAAAGTATTTTATTTGTTCCAATATCCAAAATATCAATAATTCTAGCTTTCTGCTTAAATATGTATGTTATATGACATTGAATAAATCTGACTCCTTCAGTTTCTATGGATGAGTGATGTCCATAATATCATGTCCTCAGAAGGCCTGCTCAGCTCCTGTGGACTCATGACTATGGATTATTTTATATTGTCAATTCATCTCATCTTTTATCTTCCCTTTTTTCTGCTGCCTCTGGTTTTCCTCAGAATTATCATCTTTTTCCAAAGAACCCTGTTTTCTCATGATATTCATTAAGTAGGATAACTTTAAAAAAGTTTATTTGTTAATCACTTACTTAGAATTTGCTTAGAGTATCACTTTTTTATAAATGGTAATGCTTTCAGGCACATTTATATCTTAGATTTGACCAATCACATAGGATATCTTTCTGAGAAAGACTGGAGATTACTTGTTATTGGTTTAATGTCCTTAATTTTCCCACACTTTAAATTGCATGAGGGCTAGAGTCTATTTCAGTTTTGATCATCTTATACCTGCATTAAAAATGATACATTGTTCATGTTAAGTACTAAAATAATGTGTATAAATATGTGTTGAATGAATAAAAAAGGCTTAACATGTGATGATGTAATTTATTTTAAATAATAACTACATGATTATTAGCTTCAATATTTTACTTTTATAGGGAATATGTTACTTCTGGCCAGAAAAGCATAAAATTAGTTTTTGAGGCTGATTCTTCTTGTTTTGAAAGTTATCTTGTGTTTGTGGAGCTTCTCTTTTATTATCATTGCTACACAGCTTCTACACTTTCATTAGATTCTTTGCCTGTGTTTTTCAGTGTCACACCTCCATTTCCTCTACATCCTTTTATATACTCCCAGGAAAAAAATTTTATGTTTCTATCTGAAAATTTACCCCCAAAGAGCCTAATAAATATGATAGACATTGTCTATCAACAAACAAATGTACAGTCTCCTAGTTTAGATGGACAAGAGAAAATATATTCATTAGATTTGATATGCATGTGATTGTTTTACATTTACTATAAATAGCCTTTAACATGTATTTAGTATTATTCATGGTAAAATGTCTTGTCATAAAAAGATAATTAATAACAGAAAGGCAGTTATTTTATCATTTAAAGAGGAAGATTTTATGAAACATTTATATCTGGTAGAAAAGTAACCATATTTAAAATAGTGTGCGTAAAAAATGCATTTTAATGTAAAGATATTCAGAAAGTGGTTTCCTTTTTAAAACAATCCCATTGTACATTTTCCAAAAATATTACCCTCATGAAACATTTTTATCAGTTTTTTACAACCAGATAGATCACTACTGTTTTTTTATACTCAGAAAAGCTCTAGAATTAGAGAAGTTGATATTTTCTTGAAGGTTTACATTTTTATCTTCATTTTCCTGAAATATTGTATTGTCTGCCATCCTAACCAATCATTTTATTCAAGTCATGCATAACATCAGGTGGACAGTTACTCTGGATAAAATTGGAAACTATTCTTAGGATTGGGATGACTACAAAACAGTGGGAAATTAGCAGAGTTGTGTAATTTATATATAATGCCAGCTTCAGTGTGATAATTCTGCAAAATACTAAAGAATGATTTCAGAAATTTCCATTCAGTTTTCTGCTTGGGTGGTTAAATTTGTTTAATCTTATAAACAAACTCAAATTAAGAAATAAATAGAAGGTTAGTAGACAGGTACTTAAGGAGGCATCTATGTAGAGCAATAAGAGCTTCAGTGTGAAATACCAAGTTAAGACTCAAACCTTTAAGTGTTCATTCATCAGAAATGTTTTACAAACTTTAAAAGTTTTTCAAATCTTAAAAAGGAGTACATTGGCATATTGGCCAAACAATTAAAATTATTCTATTTTAAAAGCTTTTTACCATCTCTATGTATATAAAAGACTAAACGACCGTTAGGACCAGACAGCCAGACTACCGAATCACCGGTCAGTAGCTATGATGCACACTGACCACCAGGGAGCAGACGCTCAATGCAGAAGCTGCCCTCTGGTGATCAGTGCACTCCCACAGCCAGCCTCCTGCATTCCCTCTACCCAGCCGGCTGGCCCAATCGCCCAATCGTCGGCGAGGCTGAGGGACCCAACCTCAGACGAATTTGTGCACTGCGTCTCTAGTAAAATAATATAATTGCTACTGTTGTCATTGGTTCTATTAATGCAGGAATTAATAATGTATTGGTAACTGGCTCAGGTGTTAAATATATAGTTCAAGAAATTTGGGTGGTGAAGGCCTGGGGCAGGGGCCAGGAGTAGCTAGAAGGGGTCAATGAGAGAAAAAAGGAGACATATATAATACTTCAACAATAAAGATTTTAAAAAAAGAAATTTGCATAGCATTCATTCAGTAGATTAAGGATTATGTTCTAGCTTTATAAACCTGAAAAGTGAAATCTATTCAGAATGCCTTGGTAAGATAATCACGTTCATTCTGAATTGTACAAACTACTTCTTTTGTCTATGCTGACTTCTGTCCTTTTGCTCTTAGATATGCTTGCTTTCTCCAGACTCAGTGCTATGAAAGAAGTCTGGTGCTACACTAAATGAATATGTGTATAACAAGATTACTAGAGGTAGATCTTCCATTATTTCCGTTACATACAATCTGATGCAATAAACTTAGTGACATGCAAAACCAATTATGCTCTCATTTATGAGAAAACCATGCTCTGGCACACAGTTGCTATTCAGATAAATCCATTCACGTCTGCATGTTATTAGGTACTAAATTATCTTTAAAATAATTCAGTAATTTAAAAAGTAGAAGATTTTTATTAAAGGATTTTTAGAGCAAAATAAGAAATGTAATTTTAGTATAAGCAACTGTTTCTAACATGAATTCATTGATCTAGAAAATTACTTTAATGCACTATCAATATACAAGCCAGTTGCTAATATTTCAGCAATTAATTAAAAAATCTTATTCACTTTTGTGTGTTTAATACAAATACACACAAACTTTTCATAGTAAAATAATAAATATGCTTTTATTATAGTTATTTCAGTAAAACTAAGTTTTAATTATTGTTTAATTAAATTCATTAAGATTTAATAAAAATTAAAAATAAAAAAAATCACATATTTTAGATTTAGTATAATTTTCCTATGTTGAAAAAGATTAAATGTTTTGATAGAAAAATACATATTTAACTTTTTAATCGTAAAAGAGTCTTGGTAACCACTTAATTTAAAAATCAAAAATAAGGACATTTCAAATTTTCACAGTATGAGAGAGATGGGGGGATATAGAGAGAGAGAGAGAGAGAGAGAGAGAGAGAGAGAGAGAGAGAGAGAAAGGGAGAGAGAGACTGAAAAAGACAGAGGGAAAGGAAGCTATTTTATTAAATACCTGTGCTTGCACGTCTCAAATTCATGTACACTAATGAACTCAAAACATCACTTTCATTTTAAATACGTGTGTGTGTGTGTGTGTGTGTGTGTGTGTATTTAGAGACCGAGAAAAAGAAAATCACCTATATGAGAAAGAAACATCTATCGGTTGCCTCCCATACATGACCAGACTGGGTATCAAACCTGAAACCTGGGCATGTGAATCGAACACCTTTTGGTGTACTGGACGACACTCCAACCAAGTGAACCACACCAACCAGGGCTCATTTTAAATATTGTAAAACTTCATGCCTGTCATAGTGTTTGGCATACAATAGACACTGAATAAATTTTTTTGAGTGGGTAATTGAATTAAAATACTATTTAATATAGGATCTAGTTTAAAATTCCCATCTTGCCATTCTTAAGGTATTTACTTTTAGATGTATTGTTTATCTTTATATTATTGATAGCAATAATATATATCTTCAGATTATTTCTACTCTTTAATTATAAGGGACTACATTTTGGGGACATTAGAGAAATGTAATATTTAAACAAAAGTTGAAAGACATTTTTAACAAAGTATTTGATTTCTAATATCTCACATAAATCAGCACTCAATAGTAATTGTTAAGACTTCCCAACTGTGTTGATTGTATCATTTTTACAAAAAATTTCCCTGTTGAAAGGGAAATATGAATCTCATATAACTTTAGTTGTATCCTAAGTATTTAAAAAAAACAATATATCTTTGATATTCCAGAAAGTTCTGCTAAATAATATGACTTGATTTGATGTGATCTTTGAATCACAATTTAACTCATTTCTGTTTACTTGTTCCTTTAGTATAAAACAGGTTGCACATTATTTATTTATGTTTCCTTTTAAATTATCTCAAATTCATTGCTTATTATATTTCCAAAATGTACATAAATATGCATTTATTTATTTCCCTTACTTGCATCTGCTTATGCAAATGTTTCATTTTATATTTCAGCATTATCATTTTCATAAATAAATTTTTATGACATTTCAATATATCCAATTGCACGAAGCATATTTGCTATATTTTAAAGTCAGCTTTTCATGGTTGGCTCTTCTCTAACCTTTTCCCATATTCATTTGCTATTATTTTTACCTTCTTACCTATTCCCATTCAAATATGCCTGATTAAAAAAAAAATCAATTTATTAAGTATTTTCTAACAACTTACATTATTTAGTGCAGGTGTGTTAAGCTGGTGTTCAGTAAGAACTTTATCTCAAATTGTCTAATGTATAAGCAAACCAATTTATAGAACAGCTTTTAAAGTGTCCCAGTTCAGAGCAGCATTAGAAACCAGTCTGGACCATGCAGAAATCTTCGTGATGCCAACTTTAAAGTCAAAGTAGATGAGCTCACCGGTGTTTCATTCTACCTCATTTTAATATGCATACCTTGTACTTGCATACAGATGAACACATGTTACTGTCATGTGTGTAGGGACAATTAAATAGAAGTTGTACATTCTTTAGGATTATATTAGTCAATGAGAACTGTGTTTATTTCATTGTGTTTTCTGTTATATTTCCTTAACTACTCATTTATTTTAAGAACGAAAGGAAATAATACAACTATTACCAATGCTTAGACTGGTGAAGACTAAGTAATATCAAATGGGCTGATAGCATTTTAGCAACTTACTATAAAGAAAAAACAAACAAACAAAAACATTTACTGGACTTCCACAATATTTAAGAAAATAATAATTTCAAAATAATGGCAAAGATTATTTAAAAGAAGTTTTCAATGTGAGGTGAGATGTATTCTTATTTAACCTCAGTGTAGATTTTTTTCGTTGTTTGGTTGTTGTTGTTTTTTTTTTTTTTTTTAATTGATCTCAGATCAAGGAAGGGAGAGAGAGATAGAGAGAGAGAGAAACATGGATGCCAGAGAAAAACATTGATCAGTTGCCTCCTTCATGCTCCCTCAATGGGGATTGAACCCTGCAACCAGGGTATGTGCCCTAACTGGGAATCGAACCCTCCACCTTCTGGTGTACAGAAGATACTCCAACCAACTGAGCCACACTAGCCAAGGCTGTACTTTGTATTTTTATTTTTATTTAAGTTTTTTAAAATACATTTTTATTGATTTCAGAGAGGAAGGGAGAGGAAGAGAGAGATAGAAACATCAATGATGAGAGAGAATTATTGACTGGCTGCCTCCTGCACACCCCACACTGGGGATCGAGACCGCAAAACCCAAGCATGTGCCCTTGACTGGAATTGAACCTGAGACCATTTGGTCCACAGGCCGACGCTCTATCCACTGAGTCAAAGCAGCTAGGGCTAAGTTTTGTTTTATTTATTTAATGCTGCCACTAGAAAAAAATAAGAGTGTGACCATCAGTCCAACATATTCATTGGAAGAGGACTGTGCTGACTAGACATAACAATAATGTTGCTGACCTAAGACTAGGGCCCTGCATTGATGTGCCCTTCCTGAAGTGGGAACACCATGGTGCTGGTTACTCCCACTCTTCTCAATCGGCCTGGTAGGTCAAAGAAAACATTTGTAAAAAATTTAACTGAGTCACAAAGAAGGTTATATGGCATTATTCCTCTGTTAGATGAAGAAGTAAGCAACAAATAATAAAAATATTCCTCCCTTAAAGTCTATACTCTCCTTTAGCCTTTGTTAAATCTCCATATTGTCAAGTTTCTTGAAAACTATTAGTTACACTTAATATCTTCATCTGATAATCTCTCACCCCTAAAACATTGTATTCTGCTTTTTCTTTTCTTTTCCAATTAATCTCTTATAGCAGATACCCTAAGGCATATTGGTGGTCATGCCCCAATGACTGTTTTTGATTTGTCTTAAACTTGGTTTCCTGCAACATTTTAAGTGTGAAAATATCTTTCATTCTTAATTTTCTTTTTTCTTGCTTTGGGATGTACCATTTTTTTCTCTGATAAATTACTTTAATCTCCCAAACCAATATCTGTTCAATAAAAAGAATAAAAAAATATTCATGTTGCTCTGTATCTTTTTCTTTGAATAATCTTTTTCCACATTGACTCTGGGCTTCACCCAATGACTAGTTTTGGCCAGTAGAACAATAGCAAACTTAAAGCAAGAAGGGACTTGGCAAATGCTTGCTTCTTGGGCTGTACTCTTGGGACCCAAGAGCCCTAAAATCAAGCACAGTCACCAACTGTCACTCTAGCTGACAGCCAGTCTATCCTCAGATGCAGAGCCCCCAAAAGCAGGTAACCATTGATACATTAGGGAACACAGCCAAATCAGAACCATCCAGTAGACCCCAGTACAAATTGCCACTTCACAGAAATGTGAACTACAGAAATGATATGTCACTAGGTTAGTGGTGGTTTGCTAAAGAGAAAAAAATAACAAACATACTGCTTCCCTTGTGGTATCTAGATCTTTATTAGTAGCACTGCCATCTATTCCATCATATATCTGGAGACCCTGGGTCATCCTCAATGGTTTTCATTAAATTTAAACCTTTACCTTATTGGTAGCTAGGTCTTGCTGCTATTTTTAAATTTCAAATTATTTTACTGAAATAATTGAATATTTTATGAATGTAATGCATATTTGTGATTACTTTATATATGCCAGAATTATTAAACCAATAATTAGAAGCAGAATGATTTGTTCATTTTGAATTATGGATTTAATATCTCTTTCTGCCTTATGTACTATATCCCACTGTCTTTTTTATAATATACAGTATTTCTGATTGCCTTGCATGGTGCAGATATGAGTCTGTTAACTCTTTTATTTTATTTGTTATCAAATTGATTATGAGCTTTCTGAAAGATTTTTGTAGTCTCCTACCTAAAAGATAATATAGAGATGAAAGGTAGTCCATTTGTTGTTCTTTGTTGTTGTTATTGTTTTTTTATTATAAAATCCAGGAATTTTGTCTCTGGTTGTTTCACTGAGATGTAAAATCTCTATCCTCTTGATTCCTTGTTCGACCAAACACTGTTTGCACAGCTTGCAAAGAATACTTTTGTAGGAAATTAAATATCAGTAGTGCCTCTGTCTCATGGCCATGTTTGCCAGCTTTCGGGGCGAGAATTTCTACTTCCATTCACAAAGCTAAATAATACCTACAAAATCCTTGAAGGAACTTTAAGTTCCTGACAATTAGAATTCAATGTGGGGGAGGGCAGGCGGGGGGGGGGGGGAGAATGTTAAATGTTTGGCATTAGAATTTATATGAGTGAGTCTTTTCTAATCACAACTATCATAAGTGCAATGCACAGGAAGCATTTTAAAATACAACATTTTTCACTATTTATGCTTTGCTACTTTACTCAAAAAGACATGCTCGTTTTCAAGTGATCACGGAAACATTAAAATAAGGCTTCCATTGAGCAGTCATTCAGTTTAGTTTTTGGAGTTGATTGAATGTATTGTAGAGCATTGTTAATGCTGACCTTATTGAAATGATTATACTATGTAGTGTTCTTATGCACTTTGTGGTTTCTTTTTATTTGCATTTACTGTGCCTTATTCATAGTAGGTGTCCAATAAATAATGTGAGAGTAAATAAAAATTAGCAAACAGTAAGTTATTTTCTATTAAAATTTATATTTATGTATTTCTTTTTTATAATATGTTTTTATTGATTTTTAGAGAGAGAAGAAGGGAGAGGGATAGAGAGATAGAAGCATCCATGACAGGGAAACATCATCCATCAGCTGTCTCCTGCACACCACCGACTGGGAATTGAACCAGTGGCCTCTTGGTTCCTGGATCCATGCTCAACCGTTGGAGCCACACCAGCCAGGCTCTATTTTTTTTTTTTATATATAACTTTTTTGTTATCTCTTTGTCAGTAGAAAACACAGGGATAGGAAAAAATTGGTTTACAGTTGTCCTACTGAAAAAATATGAATAATACAAGAATAAGTAATAATATAAAATTAAACTCTGATTTGCATATTCATGACTGAAAACCTATTTTTGCCCACCTCTTATATCCTGCTATGCTATAACAAGTGTGTGGGGGGTGCATGTGCTATAATAAATGGAGGACATAGTATATAGTATCAGAGTCTAAGAAACATGGTCCAACTCTTTTAAAAACTCTCTCCCTTTAAATTTATGTGTTGGATAAAGGAGAACAGTTGTGTAGAGACAATGTAAAATTCTAAAATATGGAATTGTAATGTAGGTGACAAAATTTGAATCTTATAAAATGGATGGGCATGCCACTGGGTCAGTGTACTTGAGGGTGGAGAGATGAGGAACAGTCCCATCATTTAATCACATTGCATTCTTCAATAAATTTAAAATTCAAGTGAATAACTTGGGGTAGTGAGCGTACAATACAATACACCGATGGCTTATTATAGAATTATACATATGAACCCATGTAACTTTATTAACCAACTAGAGGCCCATTGCACAAAATTTGTTCAAGGGGCTTGGCCCTCACAGCCCCAGCTTCATCCAGAAGGTCGTCTGGCAGGTGGTTCAGCTGTACGGTCTAGTTAGCATATTGCACTTTTATTATTATAGATGTCCCCACAATAAGTTAAAAAATAAAAACACACATGATTCAATACAGAGTACTTAGCTTAACACTTTATTTATTGTTTCTTAGAAATTTTTATCAAAACTTGGCCTGTTAATATGACATCAACAAAATGTAAGTAAGCCTAGTAAACTGCAAGTTGAAGATAGGGTGGTTTGTCCATTTATATAAGAAAAATATTAGAAATAAATATTTTTCCTACAATATTGAGACTTCATTTGGTTTATATCTTGAAACACTAACATATACAAGCATTTGATTTAGAATAAATGCTGCTATATAAAAACAGACAGTTTTATGTGGGTTTGGTTAAATGAAGTAGAAAATTAACAAAAATAAGTCATTAAAAATGGCTTAATAGTTCATTGAAACCACTGACGGCCACTATTTATGAGTAAGGGCACTCAACTTTCTCACCAACCCTTCTGCTTTCTATTTGGCATAAATCCCAATTTCTGCTGTGTTAATATTTGCTCCTGGGAAGAGATGAAGGAGAAAAGGTCCATAAGGTTTCCATTGGCCCAGATAGTAGAAACATCTGCTGGATTCAAGAGCAGCTTGCTGGCCCAAGTCAGCAGGGAGAATTGATGCCTATCAACCCTGCCATATGAGTCGATATTTCCTGTGCCCTGGGGCTAAGCAAGCTTAACCAAGAAAAATAAAGAAGCACATTGCATGTCAAAGTTTTCTTATTAAATAAGCATTGTGTATTTTTAAAGTAACTCCCATAGCATTATAAATTATGAGTTTAGTACTGTGAAATTCAATTTCTAGCAAACAAAGCTTATTGGATTATTTTATGATTAATTAGATTATTTTGAGTAATGATGGATTCCATGCATTTAGAACTTGTTTAGAGAGTTCTGACCCTTAAACTTGAAGAGCTGATTAATGTTTTTCTTGGTGATAAAAAGCTTGTCATCTTTGTAGGCAATTTTAGGATTAGCTTGTCAATAATTTCAATAGTGAGATTTGGGATTATAGTGACAAATGTAAACTTAATAAATTGTTACTAAATATAATTATTGATATTTACATACAAACACATACATTTTCAATTTAGAAAGAAATTGCATTCAAAAGTGTATACTTATTTCTACATTGCTGCCAATACCCTGAACCCTGGGGTTTTTTTTGCAATTGTCCTCTGACTCTGTGGCTCATCCTATTCAACCCTAAGTTGGAAAAGTCTGTATCTTCCAAAGTTTGTTAAAATTTTTAATTAACACAACACTCAGTAGATATCAAATTTGAGCAATGAAATATCAGATTTTATTAATAATATATGTCAGTGTAATATGTATTTTATTCATATATATTTAATACTAGAGGCCTGGCACACAAAATATGTGACTCAGAGGGGTCCCTCATCCTGGCCTGCACTGTCTCACAGTCCTGGAGCCCTCAGGGGATATCTGACTGCTGGCTTAGGCCCGCTCCCTGACTGCCGACAGTAGGACATCCTTAGCACTACAACAGAGCCTGGAGAGTCTCTTGCCACCGCTGCTGCACTCGCCAGCTGTGAGCCGGGCTTCTGGCTGAGTCGTGTTCCTTCTCTGAGAGTGCACTGCCACCAGGGGGCAGCCCCTGTGTGGAGCATCTGCCTCCTGGTGGTCAGTGTGCATCATAGCAACTGGTCATTCTGACATTTAATTTGCATATTAGCCTTTTATTATATAGGATGTATAAAAAGAGAAAGATGTCTACGCACCAAAATCTATCATCTATCTATCTATTCATCTATCTGACTATCATCTCTCTATCTACCTATCATTCTATCTCAGCACACACCTTTGATTCAGATCTGTCAAAACCTGTAAGGCTATGATTTTGAAATGAAAATCTGTTATTGCCCATATTGTATGGTTTTCTGAGACTAGACAATGTATGTAGAATTTCTGAGACTAGACAAATGTATGTAGAATTCATAAAATATATAATACTCTAATCTGGTATGGAAAGGAAACAAGACAAATAGAAACAGTTCTGAGATTTTATTTGAAAAGTCTTTACCTCACCAGATAGACTATTCAGAAATGTTCTTTATTTTTAAATCTGATATAGTTGCAAAGGCCAATTTGCTAGAGCAGTAATACAATTCTTGGTTCCATATACACAGTGATACCAATGAGAAACACTGATATCACTACAGGCTTACCCAAAAGTCAAAAGACAAGTGATATAGTAAGAATATCAACAACTAGCAGAGGTTTTGTTACTCTCTGAAATGCTTCTCAATGTGCAGTTACTCCTGATCCCAGATTAGACTGAGTCCATCAGAAGCCACAAGCTCTGGAGTCCATTCAGTTTTCTGGCCTTGCTAGTCACCCTCCTTCCTCAAGATTATGCCATTAGTTCCCATCCTCTGACACATCTAGATCCAACCAATACTGATAATTTATTATTCAATAAGTCATTGCAACAATGAAATGCAGGTACTTAGTCTAGTATATTGCAACCTTTCTGGTTCTCATTTATTTTGAATCCAGTATACATGTAGGATTTTTTAAATAGCAAAGATGATTCAACCAATAGTTAGCTTTTTAGGGTTTTCTGAGACTAGACAAAAGACCAAGAACCAGATATTACCCTCTCTTTCCAATGTTGCAGTGAGGAGACCATTAGCTTTGCTATGAATATAAATATATATTTTTTCCATTTATCATTCTGCAACATCTCTCCAGAACAAGCATTCTTCAAATTTAAGAATTCAGATGAGGTTTATTTTTTTTTTTCATTCCACCTCAATGTATTGTATTCAAGTTTAATTTTAATAATATCCATTAAAAATTCATTTTAACTTTCTTAACTTAACATATTATAACACAAAAAAAGAATACAAGAAGATATTATTAATTTCTTTTCTGCCTTATCAGAAGTATAATTCTTTGAGCTGGCTTATGTGTACTAATCTACACAAAATATCTAGTTTCTTTTTAATATTTTCCCACAGTAGTTTCCACTTGGTCTCATAGGGCAATGTTCCCCTAGATCTAATGTGGCACTACAAAGGGACTTAAACATCAAAGCATGTAAACATGGACAAGATGGGTGAAATCAACATTAATGAAATCTTTGTGCATTCAGAAATGATCAAACAGTGAAAAACACATCCTATTAACCACTGTGTTATTACATATTGTTTTTCAAAAGGGAGCTTGTTCCTTTGGGGATATTCCAAGATGATTCATAAGTTACTGCATATTGATCCATACTTAAATAATTAAGGTGACATCATTTTGTACACAATGTTCATATTTTCAAAAATGTGTGCCCAGCCCTGGCCAGTTTGGCTCGTGGTTAGAGCATCGCCCTGCTGACCAAAGTGTCACAGGTTCAGTTCCTGGTCAGGATTGTGTACCTCGGTTATGGGTTCGCTCCCTGGCCCCAGGAGGGGCGTGTGCCTTTGTGTTATAATATGTTAATTTAAGAAAGTTAAAATAAATCTCAATTAATGTTTCTCTCTCTCCCGCCCCTCCCTTCCACTCTGTCTAAAAATCAACAGAAAAAAATATCCTCGGGTGAGAATTAAAAAAAAACAAAAAAAAGTGTGCCCAGCCCTGGCTGGTGTGGCTCATTTGGTTGAGCATCCCCCAATGCATCAAAAGGTTGCTGGTTTGAATCCTGGTCCAGGTTGGGACTCCATTACCAGTGAGGGGCGTGCAGAAGGCAGCCAATCAATGTTACCCTCTCACATAACTGTTTCTCTCTTTCTCCCTCTCCCTTCCTCTCTTTCTAAAATTCAACAAACTACTTTGAAAAAGGGCTTCAGACTAATGAGCTTATTTAAAAAAAAAATATTCCTACTATGCCCACTTATGCTTGTTAGAAAATTAAAAGTAATACAGACTTCTTTCTATGCTATCAAGGACTTTGAAGATATTTCAGGTTATAGAGCAACGGTGACCTTGGGCATACAACTTTTGTTATTGAAAAAGAAAACTCTATGATATTAGTCAAAAGAGGAACCATTTTATAATGTTTACAAATGTACTCAAACAGGGGAAAGTGTTTTGTGATCTCACTTTTGTAGTCTTTCATGAACTCATTATTTATTTAAAAGCATAGTTTATTGTTATCCACTCAGGGAAATATTTCTTTGCCAAAGAAAACTCTCTTAAAAATAATATTTACAGCAATACTTTCCTTTCTCCCCGATAACTATGGCAGTTTTTAAAATAAGCAGTAAAACAGAAGTTCTCCATTATTAGTAACAAGGAGCTTCCATAGGCAATAGCATTTTAAAGTGGAAGTCCCTGACACCTCTTCTATCACAGAGTGCGGCTCAGTTGGTTGAGTGCTGTCCAGTGCAGGAAAGGTCCCCGGTTCGATCCCAGGTCAGGCACATGCTCAGGTTGCTGGCTAGGTCCTTGCAGGAGGAAGCCAATTGATGTTTCTCTCTCACATTGATGTTTCTCTCTCTTCCTGTCCCTTCATGTCTCTCTCTAAAAATCAATAAAAACATATTTTAAAAAATAAAATAGTGGGAGGTATATAGAAATGTGGGTAACAAGTCTGTATTAGTACAAGCTCAAGTCAGTAAAACATGGGTTTCCATTTACTAGAAGGTTTATTTACAGTATAAAACAAGTACCAATAGATTAGTTACTTTTACAAATAAATTATCCCATGATTTAATGGATTCTTGATATTTTCTCAGTAAGGTTCTTGACGGTAAACACAATTTTTACAGTGATTCACCTCTGAAATTAAACATCTTTGGTTTTGGGTTAAAGATATATCAACAGAAAAGCAACAATTTCTGAAAATTTATATTGAATTATTGCCATTGCATGTAGAATAATTGTAAGCTCCCCATTGTGACATAAAAAGTTCTGCATTATGTCCTCCCTTCCCCCAGTTTCTTTAATAGCCAATTTCTTCTCCTTATGGTCCAGGCCTTTTACATCAACTAATTTACTTTTTGGAATACTGGCTTCTTCTCTTTAGCATTTTTGTCCTCTGGCAATTTTTAAGTGACTTGTTCTTTCTCCCCATTTAGGTATCAGTTGAAATGTAACATATTCTTTTTTTAAAAATATTTTATTGATTTCAGAGAGGGAGAGGAAGAGAGAGATAGAAACATCAATGATGTGAGCGAGTCATTGGTTGGCTGCCTCCTGCACATTGGACTGAGCCCACATCCCAAGCATATGCCCTTGACTGGAATCAAACCTGGGACCCTTTGGTCCACAGGCCAATGCTCTATCCACTGAGCCAAACTGTCAACATATTCTTAACCATGTCTTTCCTTTATATCAGCAATGTTCAACCTTCTTCATCTCATGGCATAAGTAATTACTAAAATTCTGAGACACACCAAAAATAAATTTTTTGCCGATTGACAATAAAGTAGGTATAATTTTGATTCATTCACACAGGGGGCGGGGGGAGGGATGTTACCTTTTTTTTTGGCAATTTAAGGAAAAGAGGTCAGTGCCCTGACTAAATAGTCAGGTATTGTATGAGTTAAAAATTCTCATGGCACACTGGTTGATGATCACTGCTTTATATGATTGGGTTTTATTGTTTGACTGCCTGTATTTAGGCAGTAAGTTCTAAAAATAGAATTTTAAATTACTGTGGCATTCCCAGTACCAACCATGTGAAATACAATCTAAGCACAAAACGTATATATTTGTCAAATAAATTAATGTGATAGAAGCACATTTTATAGGCATACCCATTATAAATGTAAAACATAAGTTTCAGAAAGCATTAACATTTTATGATGATATATAATTCATATGCCTAATATAAACTGATTATTTATAATTATTTGTTGGATGTGATATTTTATAATGTTTAATATCATATTTTTTCTTACATGTATCTTGTATCAAGGTCATCTAAAAATGTCCTATTACATCCCATAATCTAAAGAGTTATAATCTAAATCAACACATATGTTGCTCTTTTATATTAATATATCTGTTCAATGCACCAATACAATTATTTATGTTTTCTGCGGGGAACAATACTTGAAAAGAATATTAATATATAGTCAACTTGGATGATAGTCAATATAATTTTATGCTTGCAGAGAATGCTTATATATGGTACAATCCAAAAGAAAAAAATATTACCACAATATATTTACTACATTTAAGTAAAATCATTAACTAGCAACAATTATTTTGAATATATATATATATATATATATATATGTAATGGAATTAGGGAAAGTCAGCATGAAAACCAGATTGAAATCCTAATATTGTCTCAATTTAAACTTTCCTCACTATCTAAACCTAAATGTGCTAGTTATGTTTTGTATATTTGAAGCAATTATATATTTGTAATTAGGATTAATGATACTTGCTTTATTTTCTTACAAGTTTTTCATTTAATTTGTTTCTAGGAATGTTACTAGGAATTTAAATTTTTCTCAAAGTTATTAAATATTTTAAAAGGTATAACAATAAAATATTATGTCTAATTTTCTTTAAATATATCAACCATCTAAGACCTACCAGATGAAACAAAAATACTTTTAGCATTTTTCCCTTTTTAGTTTCAGATTAAAGGTTTTCTCAGGGTCTTCAATTTTAAACAGTTATGTCCCGCCCAGCTCATTTCCCACAAGAAGACTGATTATTGCACTCTCAGCACTATATTCCTCACTCTGTCTTCAGAAGAGTTCTACCAACTGTATGTTCCTTTCCAGAATATTTCCTCCAGGTTGACATCTCAATTTAGAATTTAGTTACATGATTGAGTTTTACTGTGAATCAGACTGTGATTGTGGTCATAAATTTATTTTCTCTGGAAGGCTGCCTCTCAAATATTCATCAGTTAGCAAGTATAATAGTCAGTTCTTGGTCTTGATCATTCACCCTGAAAACAGTACTCTGGAAAGATAAAATGACTTTGTGCACTCATGATAATCACTATGTAAACCTGTTTTGAAGTTATAGAAATATTTTTAAAATCTGCTTATTTTTTTATATTGCTTAAAAGACATCCAGTGTCCTTTTTACTTTAATCATACTTCCTTTGCTTTTTATTCTTCTACATTGTAATAGTTAAAATACCTATTTGTATAGAAAGAAAAGTAACCTTGTGAATATAAATGTGAAAAATTGAAGTTCAGTTTTTCTTTGAAAATCTGGGGCAGGGTGGGACCCAGGTAGGGAGAAGCAGTGGGGGAAAATGAGGGAACATCTTTAATACTCTCAAAAACAAAGATAAAACAAAAGAAAATTGTATGACCTCATTCAATATATATATATATATATATATATATATATACATATATATATATATACACACACACATATATATATATATACATATATACATATACATATTTATTTTTGAGAAAGCTCAGGACATGTGAGGAAATTAATTAAGCTAGACAAATTAATAAAAGTAAAATATATTTTAATATTTTGATCATAACAATCTACTTTGGATGTAAAACTAGATATATTTATATGTAATCTAGTTCACTAAGTCTATAGTTTAGACAGCTTTTTGTTTATTATGAATTTTAACAGTGGGTGAAAAGACACAAACAAGCTAAGAATGGAGATACAGGTTAAAAAGGGTTGGGAATATTTTTTTAAATTATATAATGTTTTATCACATGCAAAAGCAATATAACCACTACACAAGAACGTAGAACAACCATAAAACAATGTTTCCCAGGATTTTATAAATATTCTCTGAAGCTTAGAATTTTGTAATTTAAGGAAAACAAAGTTTGTGATATGGCTGGGTAATATAAAATTAATAGAAGAAATATGAGAAATCTACTTTATGTAGGAAGAATAGCTGTGCTCGGAATATTTATAATACAGAAGGTTGAGCTATACAATCACACAAAAACATTTTTACAATGAAAGGAAAGCCACTAATATTGTATTTTACCTACATTACAAATTTCTCCAGGGCCAGCCCTGGTACTAATAATCAAGAATTAACTTTAATTATAAATTCTATCAGAGACACAGCAAACCATAACTAGTC
Organism: Myotis myotis; assembly: GCF_014108235.1. NCBI lineage: Eukaryota > Metazoa > Chordata > Mammalia > Chiroptera > Vespertilionidae > Myotis > Myotis myotis. The sequence goes on from NW_023416324.1 coordinate 127,472,029, forward strand.
TTCATATAATGTAGTTAAGTGGGTCACCTTCTCACCATCATTGTGTGTAGGTCAATCGAAATAGTGCAAGTCCCTTGACCTGCTATGGGTGTCCAGAAAAACCTATGATCATGTCTGGAAAAGAAAAAGAGAGGTGACATTTCTGCAGGGGAATTGTGATTCTCTGGGTCAGGAGCTGTGGGAGCCATTGTAAATCTGAAGGAGCCTTTTGTCGTGGATCACAGGCCAGCAAAAGGACTAGGGCCAAGCTTTGGGTACACAGGAGTTTCTGCTCCAGAAGTTGGGAGCAGAATGGGTTGCTCACAATGGCCACAGTGAACACCGGGATCTGGTCTACAGCATTGTAATTGCCGAAGCTGTCAATTTGGCATTCTTTCAACCTGATATCAGGAAGAGAAAGCCCTTCCAACCTTCCCTGGCCTTGCAAGACCCTGTGCCCGCCAGCTTTGTTTCTTTCCTGCCTTGGTCTGGCAGCTGCAATGGAACACAGGTCTCTGAAGTGCTTCCTGTCTCTATGGAAACTGGCAAGCAGCACCAGACCCGTGGCCATGCTCCATAGCGGCTGGGCAGAGGGGCGGCGCAGAAGGTGGATACCAGGTGTTGTACTCTATGAGGCAAGCGGAATTCGGAAAGGATGAAGGAGAATCAGAGAAAAATAAATATGCGGTAGCCTAGGAAAACAGAATGCTTAATTTTTCAGATAGAGCTAAGAGATAGAATGAAGTAATGAGAAACGTGTCTAGAGAATTCTAAGTACTTGAAAGAACAGAGGGACATTCCAAAAATGGAAACACTTCTGCACTTAGTCTTAATTTTCTCTCTAATTTCTTTCTCACATGATAGAGTATCCATCACACTTTTCTTAAGAATTATAAGTTTGCATTAATAACATTTGCGCTTTTCAATTCAATAGGCTTTAGCATGCAATATGTATTTCAGTCCATATAACTGCTGAGCCACAACTTTCACATTAGAAGCTTATTTGTTTAGAATGCCCTCAGTAATTTAGTGGAAGTAATCGCGTATTGCGTGTGCATTTAGATATACTTCTAGCAACAAGAATGAGCTTGAATTTTCTAAGTTGCATTCTCTCTGTATAAATACCCTAAACTAGTTGATGAAATAGATGAGAGAGAAAGAGATAGAAACACAAATCGGAGAATAGTTGAGGGGGAAATCCTGAAGAATAGTAGGATATTTCATATTTCATTTAAAAACGAGTTATCTATTTCTGTCATTGCTTATTGAGGTTGGTATTTAAGAACCTTTAATTTATTTTGTAAATACTTATCTATTTGTCATCTGCACTTTTCATAAGCAAGATTTGAGAATGTTAATATAAAAAAAAGTATTTTGCATTTAAAATAGGGTTCTTGAGAGGACATCAAATGTTTTAAAACAAACCAAAACATTATATAGGCCACTTGATTCAGGTGCCAATAACTTGAATTAAAATTTTTGTAGACTGTGTTGACAGTTTTCACTAGATATAAGTATATTCCATTCTGAAAGAAAGGCTCAAAATACATGGCATTATTTATCTCAGGAGAATTTTTCACTTTCTTATTGAAAAAGCGTATCTTAAATTCTCTTCATATCCTGTTTTTATTTGTTCCCCTTCACTGTTTTTAAATCTGGTTCTTCCTTTGAAAAAGTTTTGCTCATTTTCAGGAAGAAAAATAATGAGGGTCCTCAGTTCCTGTTAAATAGCCCACAAAATTTGATCATTTACTCTGAAAAATCACCGACTGTAACACACTCCCTCTCAGATGCGAAAAGGCTCAACCTCTGCCTGTCTGTCTAGATATATCTCAGGTGATTATTGCTCTCAGTAAGTAAGCACTCATGCACAGTGTGCACTGATCCATTGCTGTGGCCCAAGTTTAATCTTTAGCACAGGAAGCGAGATAGAGAAAAGCATTGCCTTTACTCAGCCTCCATGCAGGGGATAGCAAGGCTTGAACGACGCTTTTTTTGGAAGCAGAGCCAAGCGTTGAGATCAGTGTTCAAACATGCAACTTCGCCTATCTGCTCTCTTTCAACAATACAGCTGGCTTCAAAGATTTCTCATCACTGCTTTGTTTCTTGCTTCTTTATGCTTAAGGCACACTGCAGCCTTCCCCGAAGCTGAGGTGGCTGTAACCTAGAGTTTGCTGCTTTATGTCCTGTGTGACAATGTGCTAGGTTCTTGGTGGTCAGAGAGTAAAGGCACATGTGTGGGGAGGACACCTCTTAACTGAGGTTCACAGGAGTCAAGACTGAGTTCACTTGATTTTGAACTTGGTAGTTCCTAATCTAGACAAGGAAAGCTTTGGACTATTATTTTTTTAAATACATGACATGGAAACATTGAAGGGATAATAACAGCTGCTCTGTCTGCAATTTAAAGATGACCTGGAAAAATATCTTTTTAGAATATTGACTAATTGCTCTTCACTAAATTGTCTTTCACGGCAGTAAATTACCAAATTATTTTCATATGATTACTAAGACCAACTTAAGTGTTTTTGTGGGTTTTTTTTTTTTTTTTTTTTTTTTTTTTGTGTGTGTGTGTGTATGTGTGTGTGGTGGTTGTTTTTTTTACCACTGATGCTAGTTAGTGACAACCTGAGAAAAAAATAGTAGCATAAAACAACTATCCATGTAGAAAAAAGACATCTTATCTGAAATAAGGGAAAGAGGACTTTGGAAAGTGATTTGAAGAAAAAAAAAATTTGATTAAAGAAGAGGCTCAAAATATGAAGAAAAAGAATGTAAAAACCAGTACTAACCTGTATTAGAAAGATTAATTGGTTTTCATAAACAAATTGAAACAAAACAAAACACCTTATTTATACTAACAATGCATGCAAAGCTCCACCAAGAGGCATCGAGGGTGGCGTCCTCGGTGGTGTGCTGTACATGTATATGTTTAACAACTGCCTCTGTGGGGGAAAAAGAAAGAAAAAAGTTGGCCTGGATTGTTTGCCAGTTTCCACCATGAAAATAATCCCATTGTGGTCAATTTCAAGAGACCGACATAGCTCACTGAGCATGAAGTGAGTAGACTGCGGTTGTCACTATCAGCCTAGGTGAGCCCAGCTGCTCCTACTTAAGTTGAAGATGCTACTTTTACTTACTAAAAATAGATGCAAACGGTCTAATTGCATCTTTGAAATGTTTGATTTCAAACTAGCTGCTTCTTTTATAACAATTATTCAATCAAAATTTTCACTTTACTTTCAAAGCAGTTCAGTGGTTAAACACATGAGATCTGAAGACAGAGTACAAGAGTTCAAAACCTGTCTCCGCCCTTCCCAGCTCTGTGGCTGTGGGCAAGTTTTTCAAGGTTTTCTTGCATCTGTCCAGTCCATTTCTGGGTAGAGATGACAATATTATTGGCATGAAAATTATATTCTTGCTGAAAGAGATGTACTTAGAATAGTGTTTAACATATTGTGGATGCTCAGTTAAGGTTAGTTGTATTTTCCATGTGTTTACCACTGGTTTAGTGACAATTGAGGGATGACATGACATAGGAAGGGTATGTCGGCATAAAAAATATCCAGATCTGTAATAACTTTTATGAGAGTTTTTGAGCCAAACTGAGGATGTGTGTCAGGTAGCAATATATCAAATGCAGCTTATTTTATGCATTTGTGATTAAGGAGGGAACTAAGGAAGAAGATGTAGGACTGTGAGAAAGCATGATGGGGATCTGATTACAGGATAGTTAACAGGATTATGTGTTTTCTTGAGTTAATACCTGGTATTACTTTTGTATTTCAAAGGTGTGTTAACCTAGATGCAGAAGAACAATGAACAGGGTTGACTTAAGACCTTTCCTAAAGAAGTTATGGGCCTGAGTCATGACTACCCTGTGAATTTATGATCAGATTTTCCTGTGAGGCCACTTTCTGTAGAACTCCCCCCCTCTTTTTTTTCCATCCACAGGTGCTATTAAATTGAATGTTGATAAAAGGGAAATTGCACCATGAAGGGAAGATAAAAAACTTATAGTCAGAGAAATCTATTTTCTTAAGAGGGCTTATGTACTAATAGACCTTATTATACTTAATGTTTAAGAAAAGTCATTGTCTTCTAAGTCCCCCCTCTGGAGCATAGATTCAGCACAGTCTGTCCTTTCATGTCCCATTTTGGGAGCTGACAATGGTGTTAGGTATGTCTGTTCTAGGAATTAGTCTCTCCTTCTCTCCTCCGTTTTGATCATGAACCAATGCAACAGAATTGAATTACTCTGGTCATTCTATCACAGGTTTCTCTGCAAATGCCAGCCACTGGTCTTAGAAGATTCTTTCATTTTGGGCAATATGTACCAACTGAGAATTCTGATTCACAACAAAGAAAGTTAAGCAATGTAGCTGACTCAAAAATACATAAGATGCCTTGTTACCTGGCCCTTAATTAGCTTAGAAACAAGTGAGGGAGACTGATATTTATGCAAATAATAAAATGACATAAACACACAGAGGGAAGGAGGAAAATGATGGATATAGGTTGCCTGGGAAAATAGCCAACTTCTGCAATTCTAAATTGGAAGTTGTGCTTCCTTTAAATATCATCATAAACTTGTTTTAGAACTACTCCTCTGAAACCAAAGATGGTGGTGAGCTTAGGCAGAGTAAATATCATTTTAAAATAATGCCTCAATGATATGACCAATGCATTTTAGAAATCCTTGTAGATAGTAAACAGCACCACACCTAGACTGTCTTCTTTCTCCCTTTCCATCACACTCTCTGCTAAAGTTTCTGATTATTTTACAGTTCCCTTAGAAAAATTTTCTTTCTCTATGCATCTTTCAGATGCTGATTCATACAAGACAAGGCATGTAGTGGATCCCCCAAAATATTTGTTTGATGAAGGTATTGAGGATGAATCCTTAATTTGGCACATATACTAATTTTGCTAACTGGGAAAATTAGTAATTTTTTTGGAAAGATTTGAGCCACAAGGAGTTAAAAGCAAAAAGTATCAGCTAACGTGATGCTTTTTCAAGGTTATAACCAGAAGTAAAAGGCAATTTCAATCTTTGAGAAGTTTGTTTGACTGCCTCTACAACACTGGCTTTTGGATTGATTTTGGAAATCACATATCCTAAGGGTGTTTAGGATTAGTAGATTCTCCACATGAGTTTGCTCTCTATTGGGAAAAACTAAATTATTTGACCACAGGGACTTTAGGCCGCAGGTCCCAGTGAAATTGAAGGTGTAATACTTTAAAGTCAGAATCCACACAGAGAGAAGATGGAAGAAAGCTGTCCCAATCTCCTATTCCCGAGGACAAAGTACAGGTGCACTGGGGTATATACAGTACCTGGCATGTAGAAGACCCTATGGAATATTACTTTCTTCCTTCTATGGGCCAGTAAGGAAAGACTGAAATAATTAACAAAAATGAGTTCTGAATAGAATAGAATATTTAAGGGCAGTTAATACTGACATCTCTTCTTTTTTTAAAATATATTTTATTGATTTTTTTACAGAGAGGAAGAGAGAGTTAGAAACACAGATGAGAGAGAAACACTGATCAGCTGCCTCTTGCACACCCCACACTGGGGATGTGCCGGCAACCAACGAACATGCCCCTGACCGGAATGGAACCAGGGACCCCTGAGTCCGCAGGCCGACGCTCTATCCACTGAGCCAAACCAGCCAGGGCTGACATCTCTTCTTATTTGATTTTAATGTTATAACTGAAATTTATGAGGACATAGTTCAGCTAGGTATGCAATTTGAAGTTTTATTGTTAAAGAGCTTACTCTTTATTTCTTAAATGTCTAATTAATTTTTAAACAAATAGTAACAAAGTTACTGTGACTAAGAAGGCTTTGTGAAAAAATAAGAATAAAATGTTGAACTTTCAGAACAAACTCTGAATGGTTCATTGACCTTGTTTCACCATGGAAAAATCACTTCACCTCCCAGTGTCAGTTTACCCACCTATGAAATGAGAAGGATAATATTTTCTTATGGGGATGTTTTCAAATTATTTTGCAAATGCAGTGGATGAAATGGTTACAAGCATCACTGCTCCCCCCCACCCCCACCCCAGCACACTTCTTGAAAGAAGTAGACAGTATACCTACGTACCTGTTGATAGTCAAATTGTCATCTTGGATGAACTATGTGTATTTACTATCAGTTGTGTGCTTTTTATTATTTAAAGAATTCCCTCATCCCCCAGATTTCTTTATTTATGTATTAAGTCAATACCTGGGAACCCAAGCAAAGTATCTTAAAATCATTCTGAACTTCATATTTATGAGCTGCTAATCCTGAATCAGTGGTAATTATTTCTTTTTTTCTGTTTTTACTTATATTTTCTCTGATGTGGTTTTTCACTTCACCTCACTTCACAAGATTGATAGCTCTCCATGTTTCCCAGCTAGGAGTCACCTTTGAGCTGAAGAAAGAAAGACACATCCCACTCTGGCTCCTGTTGACATACAAGTCAGCTATCAAATCATTTGTGCCAGACATCTCCTAACCTCAATGTAAAAACTCCACCCTAAGGATTAGAGGGACATGTCCTGGGGAGTTGCCATAGTGACTCTAAGTGGTTGGCATTGAGGAGACAAAGCTGCTGATATCAAATTTTTATACTTGATAAGCTTAATTATATAAAGTGGCCATGAACCTCTGTGCTTGTGTCATTTAGGTCTGGAAAGAAGATTTCCCCTTCAGGCTCTTCTGTATCTTATGGTGCCAATCAACCGGCTTCTTGGTAATAGATTCTTTATGCCAATATCTCCAGCATAACCTCAAGTGGTGCTTGTAGTAATGATAGAATCATTACAAAACTAAAGAAAAAAAGGAAATATATTTCATGGGTGTGATTAAGTCATCATAATGTTCTTACATTGTAAATTATCCTTGACTTAATGAACTACCTTGCTCATACAAGAGTGTTTTAAGCTGGCTGAAGAAAATAAATTTTTACCCATGTTGCTAATTGTTACCAGACCTGGCAGAGCACATCTTCAGATCCTCTTGCTCACCTAACATTTATGTATTATGTTTCTATAAGCATGAATTTTGTTTTAAATATTGGAAGTACTATTTTTAAGTAAGGTTATTACATGCATTTCTTTAATAAATAACTACACTTAGGAAGACAGCAAACTCAATTTCTCATAATATCCAAATTGACAAGGGTTATTTTAAACATTTTTTTGATTATAAAGGAAATATGTATTCAAATCATTAAAACTACAGAAAGGAACAAAGAAGAATATTATCCTGATTTCCAAGGTTAGAGTAATCACTTTAAGACTTTGATGGATATTCTACAAAATGAACACTATTTTGAAAACTACTTACTAAATACACATTTTGTATTTCTAAAAACAGCTATACATACAAGAAATCCTAGTGAAATAAGATTTTTAAAATACTTATTTTATCAAAAATTAAATCTAAAGAGAGTTCAATTCATCCAAAATTATTCCAAAGCCTTATCTTCAAAGATGACCAGTTTCAGCACAATTTACTATAATTGATGCAAGGCCAAGAGAAGTTAGTGATACTCATATTACTATTTAAACACAAATGTTTATATGTGTCTAGGAGGAAAAAGAATGTTTCCTGGAACATGTGAGGGAATGCAAAGGGGTCTTAATTGTATGTCAAAACTGTTGCCATCTGATTAAGGATTTTCAATAACTTTTCCTTTTGCAATATACAGTTTTGTTGTTGTTTGGTTGGTTTAATTTTTTTTTCTGATTAAGAAGGTAAATACAATGAAGCTCTTGGGAAATTAATCATTTTATAACTTTCATTTAATCAACATTTTCTTTAATTCCCTTTTAGGCAGCCAAGGGCAGTTTCCACTAACACAGAATGTAACAGTTGTTGAAGGAGGAACTGCAATTTTGACCTGCAGGGTTGATCAAAATGATAACACCTCCCTCCAGTGGTCAAATCCAGCTCAACAGACTCTGTACTTTGATGACAAGAAAGGTGAATACATTTTCTTTTCAATGTTTTAATCATATTCTGAAATGTCCTAATTATAATGAATTTATTTCTGAGATGATTCAAATTATTCCTTTTGATTACCAAACTGCTGCTGCTTGTATTTAAACATGTTAAATATTAAATGCTTTAGTTTGCAAGTCATAAACACTAAAGATAACCTATGCCAACTTTTTAATAATATAAATAGTTCTAATTCTGTTTCAAAAATAGCTTTATGCTCTCTCTTAACAATCCAGATACCATATTCTTTTGGTTTTGTGGCTGCATTGGGTATAGATTGATTATTTTTTCCTCACCTCTGGCATTGTGATATGCTATTTTTATTACCTCCACTTTTTTTCTGGAGGTGTTTGTCGCAGTTTTTTCAAATCAAGTGATCTTTGTTGCTTTCCTAAGAGTGAAGTTCATTAGTTAAAAAAATTAAGTGAATAAGTAAGAAGTCACACAGAGATTTAACAATCTGTTTTTGCTTTTAGTATTAATTGAATACAAGTATTATAAACAAATATATATATATATATATAATATATATATATATAGATATATATATATACCAATATATAAGAATATATCAATTTTAAAGAAAACTCTCACTTGCCCAATCATATAAAACATGTTTTTAAGAATACAGACTTTTAAGGATGTTCATGGATCAATTATATATATAGTTGCACTATTGAATTTATCAATTTGATTATATGCCCATATTTAAACTAATATAAAACATATTAATTTAGAAAACTTATTTTTTCCACCCTTGCATTTAATGAAATAATTTTACTTAGAAGCACTTTTTTGAAAGTGTAGATACTATCAATGACAAATTTGTCCCAAGCAACAACTAGTATAAATTTTTATATCATTACAACAGTCTTCGTTGTTTATTCATCCAGCAGGAGTATAATAATTATCTCCATCATGTAGAAACTAATTGTACAGTGTTTTTAAGAAGATATTTAAGAGAAATTTTTACACTGACATCTGAATCTGAGAGGTCAAATCCTCAGGCACAAAAACAAAATCTATACAAACTGTCTTTGCCTCCTCTTTCGTGATTCTATATGTTATCCTGAATAAAACGGCTAGCACTAGAATTGATTCAGGGTATTTCAAGCTAATGCATCTTTCCTGTAGCAAATAGAGAACAACTTGTAAAGCAAGATTTGCAAAGGCTTGGAAATAAGGCAGCTCTCTTTTCTGAAGGATAATTATGGCGAGAAAAGCCATTATGTTATATTTGCGATATTTAGTAATAAATTCCTGCATCTTACTGCTATAAAAATATAATGATACACCTGACTGGATGAATTGCTGAAGTATGTACTTGCTTTATTTCATTTCTCCTATTCTAATTGCTAGATAGCTTAGACTTAGGTTCAACAAAGGTAGTGTGTGTGTGTGTGGGGGTGTGTGTGTGCGTGCGTGTGTGTGTGTGTGTGTGTGTGTGTGTGTTTGTGACTGTGTTTATGTGTTTGTAAAATAGCAGGTTTCTGTCTTCAATATTGACTTTTTCTAACTTTATTATTGTTCCAATTGTCAGTTGCAACACAATAGCAGAAGGTTTTGAATAAATAAACCCTTTCACGAATGGCCACCTAGTATGTCTACACTCTCACAATTACTTGGTTCAATTCCTATGCGATGTCTTAGTGGAAGGGATCTTGGACAATGACGTACATCAATGCAAGAGTTTGAAAATAAAAACATTTCTTAAAGATTCCATGTCAGAGTTTACCCCACACTCTTTTGTTCTCTGCATTTAACTGCCGAACCTCAATCCTAAGGATTATCTTGAGCAAATAGACTTGCTATGATGTGCCGGAGCAGAAGTGGGTAAGCTAAGCATGGATCCGTGTGACTAGAATGTCCCATATGTGCTGTGAAAATGACAACTGCTCAGAACAATAGAAAAAATAGTGGGTTGCCTGTGTCGCTGATTGCACTAACTCCTCCTACAGGTGGCTGCTCCTGTTAAATACTTCATTTGTGGCTCTGTTCTTATTTCTGTCTCCACTGATGTTGCCAGTTGTTCTTGGGAGCTTTCAAGATAAATTGTATGCAGTATGCTAGTGCTTTAATTGTGTTTCAAATGATTATAAAATGCAGCTGAGGTTGAGAAGCTTTGGGTTAAGCAAATCAATTCTCATAAGAGTTCTGTATCCCTAAGCTTAGATTTCTGTGCTGACATAGGTTACTGAGAAGAAAGGAAGGGAGAGACAGGGAGGGAGGAAGGAAGGAGAGATGCTGCCCAGAAGAACAGAGCAAGTGCTTCTCATTAACATCACTGCTGCCAGTATGAGATCTAAGAGGCATTCTGAATAGCGTTTCATGCTACCTGGAGACACAGGCTCTGAGGATCTTAGCTGGGAGGGTTGAACAAAAAACTCAGGATGGCAGACACTGGCCCAATTAGAACTGGAAAAGCCTTTCTTGTTTACTTGGAATTAATAGCCAAAGAAAGGTATGCTGTGAATGGGCTGTTGATGATCAGGTAAATAAGCATTAAGCTGAGCCCCTTCCCTATGAATCTCTTTCACAGAAGTTAAATATGAGGACTCACATTGACACCCCACCAAATTAGATGTTCTGCTTGTTGTACCACAATTGCATTTTTAACAATTTCCCTATCTACTGTGGAATCTCTTTACGAGGGAGGGAGATAGGTGTCTAGGGGAGAGTTGGCTAAATATTGCAGTATTTCTCTCTCAGGCAAAATATGGAGGAGGTCACAGATTTCGGGCTTTTGCTACCTTGAGCACATTTAACATGATCAGTAGCTTTTGCCATTTACAAATGAAGAAATTAAGGATCAAATTTGTCCAGACATTCAGCTAAGGCCTGGTAATAACAGGATTTGAATCCAGGTGTGGCCTCTGTGTTCCTTGTAAATGCCCCTAAGAACAAAGGCGTCTGGGCACCAGGTCACTTTACATATAACCCAGGGGGCCTCTGCCATTGTTCTTGGCAGCCGCCTTTTCGTTGGGGAGCAGCAGTTCCTTTGAAACACGTAAAGGCACACCTAGACCAAGGCAGGGAAGACAATGTAGTCAGCACACCCGGCGGGCTCTTGATGATGATGGCAGGCTCTGTATCTGTGCAGAATGACTCTGTAGCCAGCAGCCATGTGTAGATATTTAAGTTAATTAAAATGCAATAAAGTTACACATTTAGTTTCTTGATCACACCAGCCACATTTCAAGCACTCAGTAGCAACATGTGGGTAGTGGTTACTATTTTGGAAAACACTCTTCTGGATGCGGATTCACTCTTGAGATGCCGTGCAGCCTTGGCTGGTGGAATGCCCGTTTTCTAACTGAGAAAGCCCTAGGTCATCATAAAAACGTGTATCAAATATTCAATAAGTAAAATTTCGCTGTTTAAATTGCTCAGCTTTAATGGGAACATTGTAGCACAGGAGACAGGGAGTCATAACTGACTTCTAATTCTGCCTCTGACACCAACTAGCAGAGTAATAAAATGGGCACATTGACACCCCACCAAATTAGATGTTCTGGTGGTTATACCAGAATTGCATTTTTAACAATTTTCCTATCTATTGTGTGTGCACTGAACACCAGAAATAATCAACCTATAAAGTAGATATTTAATTACAATTCCATTTTATTTCTGTATAATTTCTTTATGAAGCTTTTTCTATAATAACCTGCAAGTGTAAATGGAAAATAAAAATCAAGAGGAAAATTTGCATGTTCTTATGGGTCAGAGGGACCTAGAACATATGTAGCTAAGGCAACATTCACTTTTTATGGCCCTCTTTTCTCTACAAATCTTACTACATCTTTTATAAAATGTAACGAAGCATTTGAAATAGAGTGGGTAGAGAAAGACAGAGTAGGGACTAGAGGTCATTGAAACACCACACAAATGCGGTGTGGTATTTGGCAATAGAATTGTAAAAAATCAATTAGGTCATTGCATCTGTTTCTCTGCAGGTGTGGAAGAAACAACTGAAGTGTACAATCTTATCACTTAATGCTCAGGAAAGTACACTTGAGTTCCTTCCTGTTATTGACAAAGAATATTTTGGACAAACATCCCCAGTCTATGCATTCAATAGACACATCTCTGTGTGCTTGTATTTTTTTACATAAAAATGTAAACTACTCTACTTTTTAAAATGATGTTTCTCTTTACAGTATTTTTGCTTTTTTGAAGAATCCTCACAAATTATCTGAAGGAAATTTTATTTCTGAAGGAACAAAATTAAAATATTATTAAGGGCATGCATAGCCTAAAATTGCTAGTGTTAATTATTCTGCTGATAATTTTACACTAGTACTGGGGGCAATGGGAGAGGAAAAACACGAATAAGCAGTCCTAGAACAAGGAGTGATAAAGAGAAGAAAAATGAGATTAACCTGAAATAGAAGTACAGGCTCTCCTGGCTGCACGCCAACCAATGCCACCTGACTGTGCCCGTCCACACAGCTGGTTTCCATCAATTTGACAGGCTTAAACATATTAAAGATCAACTCAGTAAAAAGCAGGCATTAATATTACCTTTATCCTTGCTTTCTTACAAAATTCTGACATCATGTATAACTTAAAGACCTTAAATTAATGACAAGTTACAGTTATATAATGCTCTACACTTTCTAAGTAACTCTCAACATGTTTATCTTTTCTCATTGGATTCACACCAACCGTTTAGGGTAGACATTCCCATTTTCTATAAGAAATACTAGAATTTTTCAGATTTGAATAACTGAGTAGTAAATGAGAAAATAATTATGATACCTCAGTTTTCTTATAAGCCTAATTAACTTCGAGCTATGTCACTTCAAAAAAAAAAGATATTTTTATTGATTTCATAGAGAAAGGGAGAGGAAGAAAGAGATAGAAACAACAATGATGAGAGAAAATCATTGATCAGATGCCTACTGTACACCCTCTGCCTCTGGGGATTGAGCCCGCAACCCAAGCATGTTCCCTGAACAGGACTCAAACCATGACCTCCTGGTTCATAGTTTGATGCTCAACCACTGAGCCACAGAAGCCATGCTATGTCATTGTGATAAGGATTTAATTTTATTACTTTTTTTTTACTTTTTTTCTGAAAATTATTACCTGTATTAGGTCTTTATTCCAAAATCACTTTCTCCTTGATGAATCTTCTGAACACATCTCATATTTTAATCGCATCATAGAACAATACTTTTATATGTTTTAGCAGATTTCCTATAAGTGCACATATTAAATGAGTATGAATGAGGTTCCCATTAAGAAACAAATGAGACACGTGAGTTAATGAAGAATGAGCACATAGTTATAATTAAGGGAAACAGTCAAGATGATGCAACACCCAGGGGCTAGCAACTGTAGGAACCATTGGACCCTCAAGCCTGAAAGGGTGACAGCTGTGGCTGTGAGAGAAGACTCCTAGTTAGAAGCTGTGGAAACATGGATATTGACTTCTCTTTTTTTCCCATTGATCTCTTGTCAATGCCTTCCATGGGCTGAGTACAAATGAAAATCCTAGGTTAAGTTATCATGGGGCAATTTACTCTCCATGGGCAGGGAAGAAAATAGATCTGGAAGGATCAGCAGAAAATAACCAGCACAACTTACCATATATAAAAGATATTTCTCCCAATCCAATTTTCAGAAGAGATATTTATTGAATACCATGTATTATTCTGTGCTTACAGCTAGTTTTACTTGGTTCCATTTTGGAAGAAATAAGTTGCAACAATGCAGACCTTTCCAAACATATTAATTTATCAATATCCCTAAAATTATACAATTATATATATATATATATATATATATATATATATATATCCTATATAATAAAGAGGTAATATGAAAATTGACAATCATGCCTTCACACAAGATGGCTGTCCCCATGTGAGCACAAGAAGGCCACCACAAGATGGCCGGCAGGGGAGGGCAGTTGGGGGTGACCAGGCCAGCATGGGAGCAGTTAGGCATCCATCAGGCTGGCAGGGGAGTGGTTAGGGGGTGAGCAGGCCAGCAGGCAGAGGAGTGGTTGGGAGCCAGCAGTCCCAGGTTGTGAGAGGGATGTCCAACTGCCGGTTTAGGCCTGATCCTTGTGGACATCCCCTGAAGGGTCCCAGATTGGAGAGGGTGCAGGCTGGGCTGAGGGACACCCGCCCCCAGTGCACAAATTTTGTGTACCAGACGTCTAGTATATGTGTGTATATGTGTGTGTGTGTGTGTGTGTGTGTGTGTGTGTGCAAGTGTTAGCTTGTAGATTTCCTAAAGAAATAAGTTACCTATCATTTAAGTTGTGAATGACAAAACTCTTATTGGAAATTCTTATTAAGTATACTAGTAAGTAAAATCTTGAGTTGTACATTATATAATTACTACCTTTATCTCTTTATGCCAGTGTAGTTCGAATATAGCAATTTCAGGAAAAACATAATCATATACATTGTAAATTTTCTTATTTATATGGTAGGTTAAGCTACAACAGATCAAGATTTGGAACTTTAATTCTGAAAGATATATATATATATATATATATATATATATATATATATGATTCTTTTAGCAAATTTTAATTTTTGTACATTTAGCATACTTTTATACTTGGTATTATATTTTAGATAAATTAGATTTCACTAATATTACTACTTTGTATAATACTTTTTGTACAGTTTGTATTTACAAGTAAAGGTGAAATTTACTACAAATGTAAGGGTACCTCTGTGAAAATGACCGAGTTTCTGAATTAAGTCCTCATTGCTATTCATTAACTTTTAGCAAAATCCTCCAAAGGGAAAAATTATTTCTAAACACTGAAATATTATATTCCACCTCCTGATGATTCACTTATGTATTTATTCATTCACTCAATCGACATTTGCTGACTATTTCTTGTATGATAAGCACTGTACCAGGTTGTTTGCAGTTTTGTGGTGTCCATTCCATGTTTAATAGAGATACTTAAAAGAAACATTGTTATTAAAATCAGATTTTCTTTATCTTCTAGTCATGCATGATTTGGGACACATGTTTTATAAGTCCATTTGTATGTCGGTGAGACATACAGAGTGGCCCAACTGGTGTGGCTCAGTGGTTGAGCATGGACCCATGAATCAGGAGTTCATAGTTTGCTTCCTGGTCAGAGCACATGCCTGGGTTGCAGGCTCGATCCCCAGTACGGGACGTGCAGGAGGCAGCCTATCAATGATTCTCTGTCATCATTGGTATTTCTATCTCTCTCTCCTTCTTTCTTCCTCTCTCTCTCTGAGATCAATAAAAAGATATTTTTTAAAGATATACAGAGTGAGCACATAACCAGCAATTATTGCAATAAATTATTGCGAGCACATAAGCCACCTGGGGAACAACGGTAGAAAGGATATCACCACTGCTGTGCCATCTATGTCCATCTCCCAAAACAGTATGTTATGAAAGTAAGCAATAACCAGGTTCTGGGAAATGCTTCAATATTGTTTGTAATATTTAATATTCTCCAATTTGGGAGTAAAGTTATTAAAGTAAGCAGGCTTAACTAAGAGTTCTTAATCTATAAATATCTAAACACATTGGATAGGTAACATATTTCCAAGTTACAATTTCAGTTCAGTTTCTTGAATATATATGAAATACTAGAGGCCTGGTGCACGAAATTCATGCACTGGGGGGTGGGGTTCCCTCAGCCCAGCCTGCTCCTCTCACAGTCTGGGAGCCCTCAGTGGATGTCCTACTGACGGCCACAGTCTAGCAGCAGAGGCTTGGAGCAGGCGTCGTGTGTGTGTGTGTGTGTGTGTGTGTGTGTGTGTGTGTGTGTGTCTGCTGGGGGCCTGCCCCCAGCCACACCTTGGAGGCTTGGAGCAGTCTCCCCTCTCTGTTGATCTCTCAGGCTCCTGGCTTCCACTGCAATTTGTACTCTCCCTTGAACTGTGGCCAGGGTGGGGCACCCTTTCCTGCTGTGGGATCGCCAGGGTTTCCCAGGGACAGGCGCACAGTGGGGTTGGCTGCAGGCCACCCTATCCTGCTGTGGGATTGCATCAGCAATCCCATGGACAGGCAGGTGCACATGGGGGCTGGCTGCAGGCTGCCCTATCCTGCTGTGGGATTGCATCAGCAATCCCATGGACAGGCAGGTGCACATGAGGGCTGGCTGCAGGCTGCCCTATCCTGCTGTGGGATTGCATCAGCAATCCCATGGGCAGGCAGGTGCACACAGGGGGACTGGTTGCAGGCCGCCCTTTCCTGCTCCGTGATCGCCGCTGCAACCCAGGGGCAGGCGCATACAGGGCCTGGCTGCAGGCTGCCCTTTCCTGCTCTGTGATCGCCACTGCGATCCCACATGCAGGCACACATGGAGGCTGGCTGCAGGCCGCCCTTTCCTGCTGTGGGATCTCCGGTTGCTCATCCCTGGCAGGGACGGCCAGGGAAGAGGCAGGTGCCTGCCTCTTCCCTGCCCCCCTCTGGCTTCTCCGATCACCGGCAGGGGGCTGTGCAAAGGCAGCTGGTTCTCTGATCCAGGGCCAGGGGCAGTGCCTTCCGGCTCTTGCCTGCCGCCTGTGTTTCCAATCACCATCCTTCCCCTATGGCCTCCCATCATTGCGCCTATGTATGCAAATTAACCGCCATCTTTGTTGGCTGTTAACCGCCATCTTTGTTGGTAGTTAATTTGCATATCGCCCTGATTAGCCAATGGGAAGGGTAGCGAAGTTACGGTTAATTACCATGTTTGTCTATTATTAGATAGGATTGGCATATTTCAGGAATTATGCTGGGCATTGGCACTACTAAAATAAACAAGAAGTGGATTTTGCCCTTAAGTAGCATGTTTTCATATATCATCTATATTTCCGAATGGTGGAGGGGATGAAGAGCAAATAATTTGGGCAAGCATTCTACAGGTAGATAACTGTAATTGTACTTCTTACATATAAGCCTCATTGAAGAGGATGCAAAATACCGAAAATAATTGGTTAATGTGTCTTCTATGAGCCTTAGAAAAATAATCTGACTTAAAAATATGCATGACTGAAAACATAAATTTTGGATTAAATTGATTTACTTAAATAAACAATTATAAATAACTATTTGTCAACTATGAGAAGCAACAACGTATTGCACAGGAGCCTGATTTCCTACTGACATACTGATATGGTCTCTAAGGTGAACAGCCTATTTCAACATTTAAAGTAAGTTTCAAAGTAGCATTATCATTGAAATTCCTTAGTAAGTGTAAGAAAACCTTTAACAGTATCAAAAAATATTGCCCATAAGCTATCAATTTAATTCTATTTGTAATTACGTAATTTTGATTCATATTAATTTACTTCTATTTTAGATAAAACATGGTGTTTGATGTTTTACTATTTAATTTTAATGATTTTATCTATTCTGTGTGTTTCATAGTAATTTATACCAGACTTGGAGCAAATGATATTGCCACCAATGGTGAATCTACACTGTAGAAATGGTAGTGATTTTTGAGTTTGCAGCTTTTGAGTTTAAGAACTGACTTAGCCCTAGGGCTTAGTCCTAGGACTTAGCCCTAGGACACGACTATTCTACTCACAAACTTAGACTTCACTGCATTCCTCGGTTCTAGTTTCAAAATAATAGGAGGAAGGAATAGATTGGTTAAGGGCTAGGTGCCTCTCCTGTGCTTGAGGTGGAACCAGGCATGGGTGGCCCTTGAGTGAGCCAGTCACTGTAATTTACATCTTCTACCTTCAATAAAGGTCCCACTCTATAGGTTCGGTGTATAGCGTCTATACATCCCTTGACAGAATACTTTTTATGAAAATAACTTTAGCATAAAGTACAAAATGAATGAGAAACCTCTATTTTAAATATTATTACTTAAATATCCCTAATAAATACAGACTTTTTTTTTTAATTGCAAGGAATATTAGTTTTATAAGTAAACTTGAAAATATTGGTCCAAGTACCAAAAAGTAAAAATTAAAATACAGTTATTCATTAAAGACCAAACTAATTAAAAAGCTACTAGATTATGAATTTATTGTAATTAAAATGTTAATGAATTCAATCTACTTTTCAATTTATTCATTTTGTTTTCTTAAATTATTTTGTGTATTTCTAATATTTATAAATACTGAGTGTTTTTCCTCTTCCATGCTTTTTCAGGCAGCATTTCTCTATCCTTGTAGCAAAATATTACAGTTAAGAAATACATTTTCCTAATACATATTTTAATTTATTGTTTTAAACTGTGTGGACTGAAGGGCTATACATTGGTATAGGTACCCTACTTTCCTTAGTTTATTATTACTTTAGTCCAAGCAAGATCCCGTGTGATCCTTGGGAACAGATGTAAATGAGCATTTGGGGCTCTTGTGGAATGTAGAGAGGCAGTATTATTTTAGTACTGGAGTGTGAGTGTCTGTAAGAATTAAGTGTCTTGGTTTAACACCTATTTATAATGAGGTTAGTTAGTGGATTCAGGTGCAAATGGCTAATGTTGGGGGTGAAGGGGGGATTCTGAATGATCTGTCTGCCTATTCTGTAACATTCACTTTTACATTTCAGAAAGAGTGATGGTAGTTTAGGAAGAATGGTGGTAACATGAACCTAGACATAGCATGTTCATAGTTGTTTTGTACTTTCAAAGCCGCTTCAAATACGTACAGTCCACCTTTTAATGATGAAAATCGTATGTATTTAAGATTGAATGAGCTATTTCCTAAATAGTGAATGGTGATATACATATCTTCTAGGGCACTGATTTTTAACTGGTGTGCTACCAGAATTTTTAAAACATGCAAACCTGACTATTTAGTCAGGGACACTGACCTCTTTTTCCTGAAATTGTCCAATAAAAAAATTATAGCTGCCAACACAAGAGCTGTCCAGGGTGGATGAATCAAAATTATACCTTTTTCTTGTCAAATTGGCAAAAAATACATACTTGTGTGCCTGTGTTCTTCCATGGAGATGATATTGTTATTAGTCACATATTTATTTGTATCTTTAAATATTGTCTCATGACATTTTATGGTATAGATGAGCTGGTTGGTGAAGTTTATAGGCTTGATAGTCAGGGGAGCTGCACTTGAATCCAGGCTCCACCACAGGTTTGTGTGAGGTCTTGAATGGACCTTGACTTATATAACCAATCTCACGCCAGCCTATCACCCTCCTGACGCAGTGGTTTGTGAGGGGCCACCTGCGGCTATGCCCAGGCCTGCAGGGTGAAATGATTCTTAGAGTTTGTTTTGACATTTTTGAAATGTTGGAAAAACCAATGCTGCAGTATCAAACAGAATTAAGAGCAAAAGTGTGCCAAGGCATCTTAAGCAGTTTCTTTCTAACAGGAAGTTGCGATCTTAAACAAACAAACAAAAAACACTCTTTTGACTGAAAGTGGCTGTGTATGAGTAAATACCTGAAATGGGTCTTTTAGTTAATGGAACTTGAAGCAGAGACCCTGCATTCCAATGCTAATATTCACCCTGCTGGTGTCTTGGTGCTAAAACTGTGCTGAAGGTAAAATGCAATGAAGGCTTCTACTATGGAGGCTGAGTTGCTCTTCTAAAGCCTTTGCGAGAAAGCAACTAAGTTAGAAGGAGAAAACGGAGGATGAAAAGGAGAGTTGTCATCCTTACCTTCTTGCCTCTCTCTACATTGAGTCTGAGCTCTTGTAGTATGAGCTTTTCATAAAGAGATGTTGAGTTTCTCCCACCTCAGAGCTGTCACTGAGTTTTTGTGACAGGGTGGCAAAGAGCGAGAATGAGAATCAGTCCTGGTGCCCTGATGCTGGCAGCTACTTTCACTGCTTTCTTTGCCCCCTTCTATATTTTGAGTGGGTATCTAGCAAGTCGACATGTACATTTCTATGTTGGTTATTACCTCCTCACTAAATACTCTCTTGCTAGTTCCAATGGTGTTTTGAACTTCTTTGGGGGTTTCTCATTAGACTACTCTGCATTGTCTATAAATAATTGTGCTTCTGTATTTTAATAGCCATAACTACTCCCCCCCCCCCTTAGTATATTGGCTACATAAATTCTCTTAAAGTTAGAGGAATGAAAGAAATAATCAACTGTTATGGGAAGGGAGACTTTGAGTATAGAGCAGTAAAAAGAAGATAAAAATGACTTTAGCATCTCTAAAATGAAATGATAATGACCTGAACCAAAATGAAAGCTAAGGAAATAGAGAAAAACAATATACTTGAAAGGTATTCAAGCAATGAATTATCTGGTGTTGGGGATGCAGTCAGGCAACCAAAAATTAATTTCAAGTTTCCAAACCAGGAGCAAAGTAATCTAATTATGAGTAGGCATATGATTGTTTATATTATTAGTGTATTACAATGTATGTCAGAGAAGGTGTGACAATTGAAATTAATTATATCTCAGTTTCTAAGGGATCCTAAGATTATAGATTCACAATAATTAGTAGATGTTTCATTTACTATATCTATGCAGTTTGACACGAATGCACGTAAGAGTAATTAAGACTCAATTATTCACTCAGTGACATTTATTGAGCTGCTATTTGCTAGGTGTTGTTCCAGGCACTTTGGATATAGCAAAGAAAAAAAGAAAACCAAGCAAAATCCTGCCCTCACGCAACTCACATTTAAGTGGGAGGAAACTGACCTTAAGTAAAAGAAAGAAATAAAGGTATATTTTGTGTAATGGTAATGACATATCTGAAGAAAAAAAAAATTAGAAAGGGAGAAAAGAAGCATCATTTACAATACGGTCTGAGGGAAAGCCTCATAAATAAAGTGATATTGAAACAAACTTAGAAGAGGATAAAGGGCTGGGAGTGGGACTGTGTGTGGGGACAGTGAGCCAAGCTGAGGAGCAGCCTGGAATGAGTATGTCTGAAGAAGAACTCAGCCAGTGTGTACAGATCAGAGTGAATGGGGACAAGCGATGAGATGAGGGCAGAAAGGTAAGGGCAGGGGAGTGTGAGCAGGTAGGGTCTTGTCGGTCATGGAAGGATTCTGGATTTTTCTCTGATGAAGATGAGAACCCATTGGAGGGAGGGTTTTGAACAGGGGGAAGGTTCAGATTTGGCCTTATTACATTTGAGCTTGTTAAACCTACAAGGAGGGATATATAATAGGCAACTGGGTATATGAGTCTGGAACCCAGGGCCTGATTCAGGTGGAAGATCTTAGACAGACTAAGCATGTCACCAGACTGGATGTGTTACCAGGAGGATCTGGACACAACTGGTCCAAGGTATGATCTCTGGAAGCTACCACTATTAGTTTAAGAAGGTGATAAAGAAAAAGCATTTGAATCATGAATTATCATTTTTTTTAAGTTTGCAGCTTTCTATATTTTATGACACTTGGCCTACAGAATAATTTTGAAAAACATGTAGTGATAGTACTAGAAGCAGATTAATATCCCCCTCCACTGAATTTATACGTTGCAAGCATTCTGGTTTTCATATCTTATTTTTCCATTTTTCTTGTCATGTTTATGAACTTTATCATTCATATCCAGAAGGTAAATCAATGCTACTGTGGTTCTCTGCATACATGTTTCATCACACTTGCAAGTATGTTAGATGGGATTCCTTTTACCAAGTGTGGGCTATCCTATCTTATTCACCCCCAAAACCCTGTATAGGCAAGAACACTTTGCCTTCTTTCCCAGGAGATAGCAAGGTCAGGGGGAGGAGGTTCAGACATCAATGATTCTTCTAGTGAAGTGGCCTCAACCAGAGGGCCATGGGAGTTGCAGGAGCTCATTCCCTGGGCATCCAGAAAAGCTTCTGAGAATACCTACAACTTATTATGATTGAACCATCCCCTCCTTACTCTTATGTTAAGTTCCCTGCTATCATGGAAGAAGTCAAGGTAAGAACAAGAGCAACATAAACAAAACAAAACCCTCCCTAAGTCCTAGTCTTCCCTTAGCCTAATCCAGTTTTCCTACATGTAGTAGAAAAGAGGGGAGTTGCTTTTTTGTTGTTGTTTCATGAGAGGGAGTTGGGGTAAAGACGTCACATTTCTTGTTGGGACCTGCTCTATCTTCTTGCCACCATTTAGGTCCTTTCTCTACAACAAGTCATTTCTGAACAAGGTTGTAGGTGGGAGCTGCAATAGTGACCACAGCAACCAAATTAACCTCATTAATGGAGCTCTGTCAGCACTTAAAGCATTTGCAGTGAGGGCTGCTGTATTTTCTAAATCAGGTACAAGTGATAGAGAGCTTTGTAAAGTACAATAAAAATGGGTTATTAGAAAATGAAGTAATAAAGCACACAAAATGCAAGTCCCAACTTTGTATTATTAGGTTCTATAAAAATAAGATATAAAAATAAATTATAGCCCTGGCTCAGTGGATAGAGCATCGGCCTGTGGACTGAAGGGTCCTATGTTCGAATCCGGTCAAGGGCATGTACCTTGCTTGCGGGCACATCCCCAGTGGGGAGTGTGCAGGAGGCAGCTGATCAATGTTTCTCTCTTATAAATGTTTCTAACTCTCTGTCCCTCTCCCTTCCTCTCTGTAAAAAATCAATAAAATATATTTAATAAATAAATAAATAAATAAATAAATTACAAAATTGTAGGTATTCATTGAGTGTGGTTATATTTGGAATAACACAGTAGTTATCTTATTTGTAATTGTTATTATTTAATCAGAATTAACAAAAATCTATAAAATACAAATTGTTTATATTAAAAATGATATACACACTTTGAGTGACCATCATATATAACAATTATTTAAATTTTAATGTGGTGCATGTGTTTGCTGCTTGCTTGTTCATTTATTCAATCTCCTGGAACTGACTAGAATATTTTACAGGGAATAATGTATAATCTAAACTGTTTCCATGTCTTATATTAATAGCAGTCATAGCAGAGAAATTAATCTCAGACAAGTATGTTGTCAGGAATGGAGAAGAGATTTTAAATCTATTTCATCAATCTTAAGATATTCATTTTTAATATTTATCCAAAATGAGACACATTTGCTGCATTTTCAAAATTCAGCTTCAATCCCTCATTAGTAGCTAGTTTCGTATTTCTCCTGTAAAGTTAGAGTTAAACATTTTTTGATGAAATAAATTGATTCAGGATCTATGAATTTCTATATGTGGACATTTTTGATGTAATATACCATTAAAAATGTTCTGTTGTATTGAAAAATGGTCTGTTTTATAAATGTTCAATGTAAAGATCATCACATATTTTACTGATAATTGTACCTCATTTATGGATCACATCATAAATAATTGTAGAAACTCTGTTCTTTCAAGCCTCTAACTTTTGCCTTTTCACCTTAACTGCCTCTGCAAAACATGTTGCCTTCTTTCCTCGCAAGAAGTATTAGGAGCATTAATGACACCAACTATATCAGACACATTAGGAGGCTGGCCTTATAATGCACATATCTTAAAATTCCTGGGCTGGTTTCTTATCTTGTATGAAAAAGAGCTTTTGTTGTTGTTCAACATTCTCAAAAGAATTTTTCATGTCTGTAACCTCTGTGCCAAGCATGCAGTAAAGTTGTTTATAATCAACTTCATATAAGTAAGAGTCTTGCATTTAAGTTTGAACACAATTCACAGTTTTTACTACATTGCAAAGAATCCTGATATTTGGCTGATACTTTTATTGTGTAGCAAGCATTTCTTGATGAAAAAAACAGTCCATCGGTTTATGTTCTGCATTAGCATTTTAATCTAAGCACTCCACTGTGTTTCCCTGCCATTGTAGCTTGCCGTTTTACTGCTATATAAAACTTAACCCACAACCCAAATTTACCGACAGAGATCACACACTTTGAAGTCATAGCAATGTAAAATTGCTATGAAAGTTTATAATCATTTATTCTCAACGTGTATAGTCATCTCTTTGATAAACAATTTATAGCTGGCACTTTGAGAAACACTGTTGTATGTAGAGGTAATGCCTACTTTGCGGAGATGTGGTTAAGAGTACCAATAATCTTGGAAAAGTGTCCACCAAATAGTAGGCATTTTATTTAAAACAGCTATTAAATTGTATTAAATAATTGTCTACTCCACTTTAAGCAATTCAGGAGTTGAAAAAGGGATCAATAAAACAATCTATCTGACCTGAAAAATCTTATAGAGAATTGTATCTGTCTATCGATACTTATGTATCTACATATAGATATACAAAACAGACATATTCAATTATAACATATCTTCTTTTAAAAAATCTTTATTATTGAAAGTGTAACATATGTCCCTTGTTTTCCTCCATTGACCCTTCTAGCTCCCCTGCCCCCTGCCCCAGGCCTTCACCACTCTATTATCTGTGTCCATGGGTTATGCATATTTGCAGAAAAAAATTATTTGGTTTATCTCATCCCACCCACCCACCACCACTGCCTTCCCTCTGAGAGTCTAAAAGCATGAAACAGAATCACGAATGCATATCTTCTATAAGAAAAACTAATAATTGATAGGGATTGGTCAGAGCATAGGCAGAAAAATTATATTAAATTAAGGAGATCTGAATAAGACTCAAAACAAGAGATGGATTATGAGATAGTCTTAAAAAGATGGCAGGCAGAGCAAGTTGCTGCAATGTGAGACTGTTGAGAGCTTTCTAGGAATTTTGCTGTTATACTCTTGTCCTGGCATATTTTCTCCACATAGGATGTATTAAGGAAACAGTGGAGAGTCTCTTTTAGCTGAGAGAGCTTGGAAAGCATTAACTCATATAGTCCTCACAAGGGATAAACTGTTATGCATGTTTTACATATAAGGATCCTAAAGCAGGACAAGCTCAAGGATGCGTTTCAGTTTGCTGCGTGAAAGCATAGCATCCTAAATAGTCTGCCCTCACTCAGAGTCTGTGCTCACCAACAGAACACAGTGCCCTCTCATGGGGATAAATGGGGGCTAAGAATGGAAAGACTCAGTGAATTTACATGGGGAAGATAAAGATAGAGGGTTTTTCCCAAAAACCTTGAAGTGAGCTCACAGCGCACAAAGCGAGCTGAAAGGTGGTAGAGAGAATGGTGGGAGCAAGCTGGCACTGCTGTGCATTAGGAATTACAGTTACGATCCCTGATTAGATCTAACAATTACACAGAGGGTGAAAATCAACGGTGACAAAAATCCCTGAATTTGAGAAGAAAATTCTCTGAGGAAAGAGAAGCTACACATTCCTCTGACCTCCCCTCCACTCTTGCTTATTCACTAAAGCTGAGTGAAAGGCAGTGCCCTGGATAGAACAATACCCGGTAATTCAACTGAGAAGCAGAACAGAACTAGGAAGTGGAAAAGGAAACAAAAAGGCAATTAATTGTGAGAAACGCTGAGAACTTTGAATTTATACTGGCAATAAATTGGCTGAGTGTATGATTGAGTGGAGGCCTGCGAAGAAATCAGTGATAATCAGTGATAACCCAGGTCTCAAACCTTTGTGAGTATGATATCCTCAAGAGAAATGGAGAATTTAGGAGGAGGAGATGAATGTGCGGAGAAAGGGTTACATTGATGAAAATAGAGTAGTGAATGTTCTTGAAATCTTTCAATAGGAAGAGTAATTTGTATTGAAAATTATGATATGCATACCTGAATGCATGTAGAATATAAACTGAGGGGTACTTCGTTTGTGTTATTTGAGAACAATATAAAACTGATAGCCATAACTGAAGTAAAATTACCATGAGAATATATAGTTAGATCATAGCAGAAAATACAGGGAACCATCAAAAGGTTCAAGTTAAGAGGGTTTAAAGAAGATACCATTACAAAGGTGCGGGAGAGCTTAAGGAAACCAACAAAAGACTAGCCACTCAGAGACAAACAATTTGAGAAACTATCACTATCCCTAAGCCTGGAATAACATGTGACCTAAGCTGTAACCAGAACATGCAGCCACTACCACAGCTAACAGAAACACTCTCCCTTGCCCTTTTCCTATCCCACAGTATCCTTCCATGGACTTTCTTTGGCTGAACTTAATTGTAAGGCAAAGGACTGGGTCAAGGGGAAATGCATCCCAAAGGGCCAGTTGCCCAGGCCATATACTCTACAAGGGATGAAAATGATAAAATCAGACACTGTGACATGAGTAGCAGCATTATTCACAGAATAATCTTAAAAAGGGACTATCTGTAGGATATTGAATACATATTTTATGAATATGAACTTTATCTTTTTTAAAATCACTATGTGCAGATACTTTGAAGTATAGGTCTGGTGTTAAAGCTTACTCTCACCCAGTCACTGTGTCTCTGTGGCTGAGCATTGACCTATGAACCAGGAAGTCACAGAAATGATTCCTGGTTAGGCCACATACCTGGGTTGTGGGCTCCATCCCCAGTAGGGGGTTGAAGGAGGCAGTTGATAAATGTTTCTATCTCTCTATCCCTCTCCCGTCCTCTCTCTGTAAATATCAATAAAAACATGTTTTTAAAAGTTTACTCTCAATGCTATAATGCATTTTTTATGCAATGATGAAAAATGTAGATTGTACTAACAATGATTTAGAGTATTAACTATTTTAATAATAATTGCTATGTTTCACAATTCCAGTAATTTATTTTTGCAAGTAAAATAATATAACTAAGGGATTAGTTTTGTAACAGTATCATGAGTATACTAGAGGCCTGGTGCACAAATTCATGCATGGGTGGGATCTGGCCAGCCCTGCCCCTGATCAGGGTAGGAGGGCGATCAAGGGCGGGGCTTCCCAGGGGGAGGGGCCGCTGGCCATTTGCCAGCCCTACCCCCTGGTCAAACCCCCCAATTGAATTCCTGGTCTAGGGGATAATTTGCATATTAGCCTTTTATTATATAGGATAATTACTGAGCTCTCATATCATCACATACTTTTATAGAAATTCAGCATATTTTTTTTAATAAAACTTCTCATTCTGATAGGATTTGTTAATTATAAATTCCCTAAGTACATTATCAATCACTTCACTTGGGCCATAATATGGCACCAGTGAGTTAATTGGAGCATGTATATAATTGTTGGTGAGTCTGACTTTACTTTTTTGTATAAAGCTGCCTACTATACTATTTAATGAAAAAAATGCACTTAGATTTAATTATTACTTTGCACCATACTTCTTTTAAAATAATGAGAAATCACATGTGCACATTTCAATCATTAAAATAACAATATTGGAATGAATTGTGTTCCTGATTGTAGGGCTTTTATTGTGTTTTTCCCAAACAATATTTTATATAATTTATTATTTCAGAATTAGCAGAAATGCACACAACAGGAATGACTTTAATAGCTGAATTTGTTAAGGAAAAGTGCAAAATAGTTTCTCATCCTCTTAATTGCAATATGAAAAGATTCTCCCTATAGTTACTAAATGATAGTGGGGAATGAAGGAGAAAGGGCAAAGAAGAATAAACACTTGTCTTTGAAGTGAACCAGAGGGAATTTCTAGAAGATTTAGAACCATATTGGCTCATTGATTACTCAGATGGCAGAAAGATATTCTCAGTGTGCGCTTCTTTATCCTAATGAAAAAGACTATTAACCCACCTCAAAATATATATTAAAAGTTTTATTTTTGTTAAATGGAGAGATCTGTTTAAAACATTTGGGGAATTGGGCCTCTTCTTGAAAATTAGCAACCACTTTGAAGCAGTATCACCGCAATTACAGATCAAGTGGAGTTAGAATTGAGATATAATTTGTTAAATTCTGATTGCAAGATGAGTGTAGTGAAGAATTGAATTCTTTGTGCTCCAAAGATTATGCAGAACATTTTAATTTCACTGTTACCAAATTGACCCTCAAATGGAAGGTCATATAAGCAAGCTAGAGATTGTATCAAGGATGCTGAAAGCACTATTAATGCCTCTTTCAATGACCTCAAATTGAGAGTATTAAGGAAATCACAGTAGGTTTCATTGAGATTATTCTTTTTATTGAATAAAATTGAACATTTAAGTAAATGAATAATCTTTTTGGACAACATAATATATAAATATATGACCATAAAAACTGGATAGCCCTCCAGCAGTGCTTGTGGAAATTGCAATCTCTTACAAATATTATAATGGGTGGTAACTCAGTAGAAAATTACAAGGGCTGTCTAAATTCTAGCACATTTCATTTCTAGTGCATTTCCTAAAATATGCATTTTTATTACTTCTTCGGGTGCATAAAGTAATGTATATATACTGTATTGTATGGCAGTGTAGAGCCATAGAAATACTATATTTTCTCTGATATTGAAACATTTGACAAGGAAATAAAATGTTCTTTTGAAATTCATGTGATTATCAGTAAATTTGGTAATGGGTAAATTACTTTACTCATAAAAAGCTTAATTATTTTCACCCTGTTTTATCATTTTTTTTGAAATCCCATTTGTTTTATTGTATAGGAACCAGACCAGAGGCTACTAGAGCTATAATTGATTAGAGAGATTCACTTCAGATGTTTCATAAGGAAAGTCTTCCTGAAGCTTATTTTAATGTGTACATATATAAAATAGTGAATGCTTCTGTGCTGTATTTTCTTCAAGTAGATTTAACCATATGAAGAACTCTACCAGCGGTTCTCAACCTGTGGGTCACGACCCTTTCACAGGGGTCGCCTAAGACCATCGGAAAACACCTATATAATTACATGTTGTTTTTGTGATTAATCACTATGCTTTAATTATGTTCAATTTGTAACAATGAAATTGGGGGTCACCACAACATGAGGAACTGTATTAAAGGGTAGCGGCATTAGGAAGAGAACCACATTGAGAACCACTCATTTCTGCTGGGAAATTTTATAGTAGTTGTGTACCAACTATCTGCAAAATTTTTAAGGAAACAAAATATCAAAAATAGAGTTGATCAAAAATATGATTCTCCAACATTTCTTATAGAATAAATGAAAATACCATGAATCTAGCATTTACTTATATTTTTCTATTTGACTTTGTTTAAAATGAGAGCAATTTTTATTGTATACTCAAATTTTTTCACGTTCATAAATGTTATGCTATCTGTTCTTAAGAAATACAAATCTATGAAAAGCAAACTAAACATAAACACTATCCTATAATAAGTGGTCTTAAGAAAACTGGCGATAGCACAACCAAAATATATACGTTAAAAATCATCAACTAACCAGATGAGTTTGGGGCATAATCAGAACAATGCATTTTGTGCTTCTTACTCACACTTCATATTTCAGGTTTATGTTATTTTAATATATTAAAGTCTTCTTTCTGACCCACTCAGTGTTGAGCAGCTATTTTTCTAAGAATGATGATATATATTTTATTCATCAGTGTTTACTCCTGATTCAGATTTGTGATCCATGTTCTGAGTTGGTTTGTAGTTACATCCCCTTAGGCAACAGAACATGATGAATTACTGGACACGTGGGGAGCAGAATGCTTATAATACTGGCCTCATTTGCAAGGTTAAATACTTCTTGCTCAGTTCTCCCCATTCTTCTTGTGGGAAAAGAAGGTTGGCCTTGAATGGATAGTGATGGAATTAACATTTTCCAGGTGATTGCTCTATGTCACACACAGTGCTGAGTTCTCACAAGTGACATCTTATACAATCTTCTCAACCTGAGGCTACAGAAGCCCAGATAAGTTAAGTAAATTGCTAATGGTTACAGAATTCATAACTGATATAGCTGAAATATACTTATACTATCCAAGAAATTAAAATGAACTAAATGGATACTCATATAGGGTGTAGGTGTATGGGAGTGCGCTTGTATGCATGAGTACATGTATGTGAATGTTGAAATCGTGGGTGTGATGGCCTCTTGATCACACCAAGATGATAGAAATTAAAATTAGAGTTGTTAATCTGGAAGGACATCAAAACTGCAATTGATTAAAAAAGAAAAGAAAAAAACTTTACTCTGCCCACAGCCCTAATCCTAGTAGTTCTGTTGGGGTTGCCTTCTCTTTTTCATCATAGTCTTGTGATTAATGTTTTGATGGACATCTTTTGATAGCTTTTAAAGAGCTAAATTGTAAGACTTGAAATATCTGAGAGGTAGCTACTATGAGAGCAGTTTTTGCACATTTTTTTCTGACTTGTTGGCCTTATCCTGTTAATCACTGTTTACTCTGGGCTATAGGGAAATCACCAGAGATTGCCCAGAAGTCGGGCTCACAGGAGCAGTTTTCATTTGGGAAACTTCAAGAGCTGTGACGAGAGGCTGTGAACCTGTAGGTGAAGTAGAGGCACAAAAACTATCAGTTTAAATTCTGAGTGAATTTTGATTCCCCTGTAAATCAAGTGTGTTTTGGAGAATTTTAATGTTTTTTTCTGTT
Organism: Myotis myotis; assembly: GCF_014108235.1. Classification (NCBI taxonomy): domain Eukaryota; kingdom Metazoa; phylum Chordata; class Mammalia; order Chiroptera; family Vespertilionidae; genus Myotis; species Myotis myotis. The sequence goes on from NW_023416324.1 coordinate 127,502,219, forward strand.
TGCTTATAGTGATTGTTGGTGCTTTTCCTAAGGAACCTAATGTACTTTGACTTTCATTACTTTCTTAATAAAGGGCCTTGTTATTTACCTCCAAAAGAGAATCTTAGAGACCTTGTTTGTATCTAGAGCAAGTGGAATATGTATGCATAAATAGATAGAAGATAGATATATCCCTTTCTTACAAAAGACAGACACAGTTTAGGCTGATTCTAATATATCACATTGTCTCTAGGGAATTTTCCCTTTAATTAGGTCTTCTCATGGCATTCCCTTTGTGCCTACTGTAAAACTTCATATTTCTAGTTAAGTCCTGGCATAAAGCACTGTGTTTAAAACCCTCAATGCAGAAAATGTCTTTACTATTCTCATACAGAAATATTTTAAAAGCCATTATTGCCTACAAATCATCAGTTTTGAAGAAAGAGTTTTAGTTTTGAGATGCCAAATGGAATAAAAATTGTATTATTGACTTGTAATGAAGGGATTAAAGTGCATGGATAGAATCTGATCTTTTATCATCACTTATTTAAAGAGCTTTCAGGGGAAAAGGGAAAAACTCCCTGTAAAGAGTGTAATAACTTGCTAGTGAAGTGCATTTTCTCTTTGTGCAGTGAGCTGAAAATAGTCAAAGGGAAAAGCCCAGAGGGCATGATTGTAAAAGTGACCGTTTGCTACTGGTGCAGATAATAATTTATTCCAGTGAAAGAAGAAAAGTTATTTTAATCACATATTGCTTCAGGTTCTGATTCTTTCTGCCTTCTGTTGACTGCTAGCAAGAATTAGAAAATTGTAAAGGCAAACTGATCCAGGCCTGAAAATCAGGCTCTTTCCTCAAGAGTCAGTAGTGGAGGTCAGGCTTAATTTGTTGCTTTAAAATGTGGAAACCACTGTTCCTGTTGGGTGCAGTGTGTGGCATACCTTAACTATATGATAAAAAAAGGGCCTCATATGTCACTGTACGTGTGTGACATAAAGAATATCTATTTGGAAAGACTTAATGGGCCTGGAATAGGGGGTAATAGAAACCGAATTGGAGTAATTTATGTTGTGCACCAAAGAAGATGGCCAGGGAAACTTCAAAGACAATTCCTTCTGCATGACTAACGCTGAAAAGGCATTTTAAAGCTATCTTACTTTTAAGTGAAACTAAGTATCAATCTATTGACTCCAGATTTTATATCTTTAAAGATTTTGATATGAGCAAAGTAGCATTAATGCATGTTAGCGACTGGCCAGCTGAAATATGGGAGCAAGTATAGTTCAGGTAACAGGCAAACTTATTTTCGGAGACTTCTAATTAACCATTTGAGAAAAAAAACTGAACTTACTGATCACGGTTGCCACTGGAGAGACTGTTTTGAAAATGAATGTCTCAGTTTCTATATGGGATAGTTCAATTAATTTAACAAACAAACAAAAAAACAACAACAAGCAGTAACAATCTACTACTCCCTGGGTTAATTTATAGGGGACATTTTATGGCCTGAGATATGTATGATAAGGATAATGCTCAAATCATATTTATTTTAGCTTATTCCTCATGCTCTAAACAATACAAATTAGAATTAGCATAGCTAACTACATTGTGGAATTTTATGTTTATTGTATTAAATTTGGAGATCTCTGCTTCATTCAGTGGAATGAACCAATGCCATAAAATAAAGGGAAAATAAGCATGCTAACTATATCACTGAATTATGTAATATTCTTTCTGCTTCTGAAGTAGAAAATCATCTAGTCATTTACAATAGTCTTTCTCCTTTTGCCTAACATTCCATTCGGAAAAGAAACTCAGAGGCAGAGAAATTCCACACCCTGAAGGAAGAATAACTCATCGTGGCAGGTTTAAAGTAGGAGAATTGAGGTGGAACAAAGGGAGCAGGGGAGGGAGAGACATTTTTGTACACAGTGTCTTTTGTTTTGTCAAGTATGTGTCAGTTGCGCCTTCTCATCATTCTTTGGAACTGATTGATGTGCCTCAGCAATCATTTTTGAGGTTCTATACACATGAAGATCTTAGACTAGAGCAAAAAGCTTTCCTGCAAAACACCTAAGTGAACTCTGACAGACAGTATACTGTTTTAACGAAAATGTGCTCTACTCTGTTGCAATTCTGCAGGCACATTACCTTCGGGTATATTTGCTGGCACTGTGATGTTAAGAAATAGTTAACAGAGATATTGTGATAAAAGATTGAAGTAAGTCATCTTCATGATAGATAATTATTCATATGTTCCCTTTCTCTTTAGCCCTTATAAGATGTATTTTACTTGTATGAGTTACCTGGACACCAATTCCTTGGGGCATTGTTATTGTCATACATAACAATCATAAATCATTTAGATAAGTTCAAATCTTTTTTTTGCAACTGTATTTTATCATCACCATACGTATGTTCAATTCAAATTTCAAGTGGCTATCTCATTATTTAACAATGGCTGAAGAGCTAGTCAATGAGGCTAAATGGCCAATGTGGGAGTATCATTGCACCACTACGTGAATTTAAACAAGGGACTTAAACTTTCTGCATTTTAAAAGGAGACATTATTTGGAAAAATATGAAGAAAAAATATCTCATGGATCAAGACTAGCTACTTAATCTGAAGTTCTAGGGGGAAAATAAAATGAGTGGACCTTTGTTCAAAATTTATGACTAATTTTATGTTGCAACAACAGAGCATTAAACCTAAGCGCTGACAGGGGAGCTTTAAGCCAAGCATGGAGCCCTTTTAAGCGCAGAGCCCTATGCAACCCAGTTTGTAATTGTTATGAAGATTAACTGAGTTTGTAAATTAAAAGTATATAGACTACTTCCTAGAACATATTAAGAACTCAAAATAATTAAAAAAAATATTCTACAACATTTTATTTGAGGTTCTCTGGCTATATATTATGTTATTCTTAAAAAAATAATAACTTTAACTTAAGAGTATATATTTTGTTTTGTTTTAAAATTTTGAAGCTATTATAACTAACAACAGAATGTTGCCTCTGGAAAGCCAGGTGGTCAAATGAAGGTGATATTTGTCTGTAGGAGAGATACATACGGAGTAGGGAGTGGTGAAAGGGAGAGCAGAATCGAGTTGTGTTGTGTGGTTTCCCTTTGGAAGACCTTCTGAGGAGAGCAATGTGGTCTGGGATACAGAGTTACAGGGAGACCACTTGGACAGAGATTTGGGTACAGAAGGTGGAAACCCAAGTTGCTGCAGGTTCACAAAATAGGGAAATACTAGCAATTCAACTGCGAGGAGGGTCAGATAAAGTTAGGTCTCAGAATCCATTGCAATCTTGGGCAATTGAATAGTAACTGCCACTTGCTCTCTCTTTCTTAAATCATTGATTTTTTTGTCTGCTTATTGCCTTCATGCTCCCCAAATAGTGACTGGCTTGTTAAATATTAACACAAACTGTCCCACAACAATTTCTGATGCTTATATCATTTGGCTTAAAATAACACAGAAAAGGAGTTAGTTTTCATTTTTTATTTATATAAAAGAGTCAAAGAAAGAGGTATGATTCTATTGCATTCAGCCACCAAAGTGCTGCACTCCAGACTGCTATGTTATAGTTGGGTTGGAATGAGTGCTCACGAAGTGCAGACATGGGCATTGAGAGCTGCACCTGTGTTCAGACTAAGGCAACCATATACAGCCTAATGGATAAGGTAACTGATTCCAGAATAGGCAACCCTGGTGAAGGCAGACATGCTAATTAAGCTCCAAAGAGAAACTAAATATTCTCTGGAGAAGAGAGAAATTAACCTAATGATTTAAAATAGCAATTGGAAAAATAAATACATCAGTGCCTTGCCATTATAGCATAGCATAGGGGTGGCAAAGTGGTAAGTAAACCAGAGCTATAGTAATTGAATTTATCAGATACTTCAAATTTTCTTACTACAAATTTATTACTGTTGATAAATTGTTCGAACCATCCTACTGTAAGTGACTCTCAATTATTGCTGTGCCTCAGTATCACCTGGGGGAGACTTAAAAAATACAGGTGTATAGGGCCTACTGCCTGAAATTATGACTCCATTGGTTTGGAGCCTGGCTCAAGCAGTGGTATTTTCAAGATCCCCCTGGTGAGTTTAATGTGCAGCCAAGATTGAAAATCACCAGGTATTTAACTAAGTTATTTCTTATTGGCTCTGTACAAAATATTTTTTATATCTCTACAGAATATAAAACACCAGTCATAGATTTCGAAAAAATATTTTTGCCCAGTTACAATAATGGAATGGGGATGGGCTATGAAGGTGACAAAGGTGATTTTGATGGTGCAAAAGTAAATAAACAGCTATTACCTTAAAGGATTTATAACCCACAGCTCAAAATGTAATTGAAAAGCCCTTGCAGCAAATTCAGTTGGGGTTGCTTGTTAAAATTTCAGATGCCTTGGCCTTACCCTGATCTACTGAATTAGAATCTCTTGAGGTGAGCTCCAGAACATGCAGTTTACCAGCCCCTCTCTTGAACATACGTGTATGAAAGTTTAAGAGCCATGGTTAGGGCCACATGCTTACTCCTCACAGCTATTCTTTCCTTCAGCAAACTTAACAGCAAAGATCATAGTACCCTAATTAGCATTGCTGCTCACCTGGTGACTGTAACTCATTGCATACCATAGTGCCTGAGAGAATTATTTATTTATTTATTTGCTGACTGACTGAATAAACCTTCTTTTTAGTTTTTGAAATAGTACTATGTCCTCTCTATTTAGTTAAAGATGACTATTCTGTATTATATAGAAACTGCTATTTTTATATACCCCTGTCCCTTTTGTAATATTTATAATATTTATTCTAATAGGCTGTATATTTTTTCCTCTACACTTAGGTCTTATGAAAAATGGCTAGTAATAAGTAATAAACAATTAAAATTTGTGGATATTAGTTATTCTTTGCCCTTTCTCTGATTTGACCTTGGGACTATATCTGTATACTAGCCATTCTGCCACCTATGTTATGGAGCTCAGTAAATGCAGCTGCGTTTCACATACATGAAGCACGTATAAAATTCAGCTTTCTATTTAATTGACATCAACCAAGATGAAGGGAAGTGAGTCTGAAAGAATAAAGGCAATCATATCTCAATCGCAAATATGCAAGTCAGGGTCACTTATTTAACAGTCAGGAAGGAAACATCAAAATTCTACTTTCTTGGAGTACATATTCAGGAAGATACTGAATTTAGTTACCATCTCATAGATTAAGTAAGTGTAAGTAGCTATGTACTCTTTATAGATCTTATGAAATAATTTATCCAATAAAAAAGAACTTTATCATTATCATTTGAGAGTTATAAGTAATTATGGGTAGTAAAAGAGAGGCACTAAAATACAGCATTATTCCTTGCCATCTCTTATTTCTCATAGAGACATGTTCATGAATTGAATCAGGATTCTACCAGGAATTGTGTATTTCAAATTTCTCTGTATTTGTATATAATTTCCCATTGGAGTCTATATTTTAGCTTTTTTCTGTAATTGCTTGAATTTTATTCCACATGTGTTCTTTCTTTGACAACCATGTTTCCTTGGTTCAATAAATGTTATCAAGCATTCTTTGACTGTTCCTATTGCATCAACCTTAATTAGCTTTTGATTACTGTTAATTTCACAGCATTTTCCCTTTAATACGTTGCATCAAAATGCTTTCATTTCTGTTGCAGCAAGTTTAATTAGTTTTTGAGCCTTGTTTCTCTTCCATTAAAAAAGATGACACCCACTTTCTTTGTTTCTATGAGGATGTCCATGTCTTACAGCAATGTTCCTCAGAAGCCCTCGCCCAAGACTTACAAAACAAAATTGTGGTAACTTGTAGCCTTTGCATTTGCATCAGGAATGTTCCCATGTACTTACATCTATATAGTCACTTCTGATTATCTTTTTAAAATAGTATAACTTGATTTTCATGTTTTAAAAGGGCTAAATCACTTACTTGAAACATCTAGCATCCCCATTGGCCCATCAAATTAATTTAAAAAACTGTTTAACACTTCGTGTATCCAATTACACGACAGAAAATAACTGTTTTTTCAGGAGTGTTTGTGCATTTTGTCTTGGTGAACTAAACTGTTACTTCTAATATCCCTTAGGATAAAGCAGGGTTGGGCAACCTTTTTGTGAGTGCATGCCAACCCTAATTTTTTGAGAACATGTTACACCTACTTGATATCTCTTAAGGTGTACGTATGTGAAGAACCTTGAAGAAATAATAAAATTCATTCGAGCGACAAAAACACAGTATATGATGATAAAAAAATACATTTATTTTTTAATGTATACATGTACACTGATAGTGTGACAGAAAACTTTACAACTCCGTTTGATATTATCAGTGGGACTTTTCCTGCTGCATCACTGATGACAGAGATTTTACATCAGGTTTATATTTCGTGACCTTCAGAGATATGCACGAGCTATTAGTTTCATCCGTCAGGCTACTCCTATTATGAGATTTAACAAAATTCATCACTGAGTACAAAGATTCACAAGAGTATGTGGATGAAACCAAAACACTGGTTGGATCTAGGAAGGCAGAGAGAGTTTAGGCAGAGGCATAGAAATTGCTCTTCCCCTCTCTCGTCAATCCATGTCTATGGTCTTTAAGATAACTTGTTATGTAAAATTATTTATTTATCTAAGATGCACCTACACTGAATTCATCTGAAAAATAAAAAAGTCTATATTAAGAAAAAAATTGTAAATGGAAGATTATAAGAGAGGGTTTCGCGTGCCAGCAAAAGTTACTGGCGTGCCATGTTTGGCACGCGTGCCAGCGGTTGCCCACCCCTGGGACAAAGTAACACCCAATTTTTTTTACTGTATATTAATGAGTTGTAATTGTTAGCATGCTGGATATATTTATTTTGTTATAATAAAATACATTAATTTATAATAATGCATTACATGTTTACATCATATACGGTTGACCCTTAAAAAACACAGATTTGAACTACATAAGTCCATTTATACACAGATTTTTTTCAATAAATGATGTAACTATATTTTCTCTTCCTTATTATTTCTTAATAACAATTTTTATCTAGTTTACCTTATTGTAAAAATACAGTATGTAATACATAGGACATACAAAATATGTGTTGACTGTTTGTGTTTTAATGCTAAGTCAACCAGAGGCTTTTAGTAATTAACTTTGGGGAAGTCAAAGTTATACATTTAGCCACCCACCTCATACCTTACCAGTTGTCTGTTGACTGGTGCAATCCACTAGTGAGCTGATTCCAAATCCCAGCTTAGGAAACAGGCTTGTTCTACATGTGCATAGCTCTGTGCAGAAAGCCTGGGAACAGTCTAGAAAAGAGGAAGGAAGGAAGGAAGGAAGGAAGGAAGGAAGGAAGGAAGGAAGGAAGGAAGGAAGGAAGGAAGGGAGGAAGGAAGGAAGAGAAGGAAAGGAGGGAAAGGAAGGAAAGAAAGGAGAGAGAGAGAGAGAGACAGAGAGAGAGAGAAAGGAAGGGAGGGAAGAAAGAGAAAGAGGAGAAAATTATTCATGGATTTTCACCTATGCCTCTAACCTCCACACTATTCAAGGGTCAACTGTACATCATTAACTCATTGATATTTATTTATGTGACTTGAAATATAAACTAGGACATTTGTGGGGATTTGAAACTTTTAATTATTTCCTACCAAAAAAAATTAATAGGTAAGAGCAAAGTGTGTATACAGAGCATATTAATATTGTATGACAAACCATTCAAATACCAATGATTCTAAATTGTTTGTAATATTCTATATCATAATAGACATTATAATAATTATCATCATATTATAATAATCAACATTTTAAAATTATTGGGATAAATGAAAGAAAAGTAAATGCTCAATCTAATAATTGATTAAATTAATTATGATACACTCAATTGATAACATAAAACTCTTTAGAGAGAAAATTAATAGTTGCAAAACAAAAAATTGAGTATTAGATTTAATGGTATTCATTTGGTATCTATTTAAATAAATTTTCAAGTGCCAGACTAGAAGTATATACAGAGGTGAGGGGAAAATGTAACAGAAGCATTACAGAGAAGAGAAGGGGTTACAAATCTTGTATGTATGTATAAATATAGTGTCCCTTACTTAGAAAATGTAAACCCTGGCATTTGTAGGAGTTTAAATGCCACCTACAATGTTTCATTTGTTTCCATATTATTTTCCAAGGCTCATGCAAACTCTGTTTGACTATTTCTGTTGGAGAAAGATCATTATCTTCTTACTATCTTCAGTTAACCCTGAAATAATGACTTTAAGCTAAAATCTGCAAGGATGTTGCTTTCATTATTGGGTTCTAATTCTACCCAATCAATCCATATGGGAGGTGGTTGGTGGGGAGAGGGGGATACATCTGTTATCTCTAGTACATGTTACATAATTACGATTTAGAATAACATGATATTTGTTTAGATTAACAGACTTTATTAATAAATATGCATTAATAAAGATAATATATACCAAGAGAGATACCTGCATATTTTTTTGTATTGTTTTATATTTAGGCAGAGAATAAGAATCTGTCACTTTCTCATTTGATTGACCATAAAATGACTCTAGTCTCCCTAATTTCATGAATGTGCCCTTATTTAGAAGCCCTATAACAGTACTAGAGGCCCAGTGCACGGATTTGTATACCAGTGGGGTCCATAGACATGGCCTGCGGGGATTGGGCCAAAACCAGCAGTCCAATGCAGCCTGCCACTCCTGCCTGCCACTCCTGCTAATCCTGGCTCCACTCTGCCTGCTGGAGGTCTCCCACCCAGTCAGTCCCAATCTGGAGAGGCTCACGCCACCACAGTGTCACTCACCAGCCAAAGCAGTGCTCACCAGCCCTGAGCCCTACACCTGGTGCCCCTCGGTCATTTGGTCTTTTGGTCGTTCAGTCACGTAGGCTTTTATATATATATATATATATATATATATATATATATATATATATATATATATATATAGACTAGAGGCCCAGTGCACAAAAATTTGTGCACTCAGGGAGGTGGGGAAGGTCCCTCAGCCTGGCCTGTGCCCTCTCACAGTCTGAGACCCCTCGGGGGATGACCTTCTGCTGACTGAGGCCTGCTCCCCAGGGGATTGGACCTAAGCTGGCAATCAGACATTCTTCTGGCAGCCCGGCAGCCCTAGGGGGATGTCCACTTGCCAGCGGGGAGCAGGCCGGAGCTGCAGTCGGACATCTTTAGCGCTGCTGAGGAGGCAGGAGAGGCTCCCACCACCATTGCTGTACTGGCAGCCATCAGCCTGACTTGTGGCTGAGCTCCTCCATGTGGGAGCTCACTGACCACCAGAGGGCAGCTCCTGCATTGAGCGTCTGCTCCCTGGTGGTCAGTGTGTGTCATAGTGATCAGTCATTCCCAGTCTTTCTGCTGTTAGGGTCAGTTTGCATATTACCCTTTTACTATATAGGATAGAGGCCTTGTGTATGGGTGGGGGCCGGCTGGTTTGCCCTGAATGGTGTCCCAGATCAGGGTGGGGGTCCCGCTTGGGTGCCTGGCCAGCCTGTGTGAGGGGCAGATGGCTGTTTGCAGCTGGTCACACCCCCTTCAGGGTGGGAGTCCCCACTGGGGTGCCTGGCCAGCCTGGATGAGGGGCTGAGGGCTGTTTTCAGGTGGGCCAAGCCTTCAACTGAAGCTCCCAGTCTCTCCTTTTTTTTTTTTTTTTTTCATTCTGGGATTTATTTACCTTCTGTAATTGAAACTTAGTTGCTGCTCCAGCTCCGAGGCTGGCTGGCTGAAAGCAGGTAGCTGGGGTTTGTTTAGCTTCTATAATTGCAACATAGTTGCTTAGAGTGCAGCTCAGAGCCTAGCCGCAGCAGGCGGGGTAGCTTGGCTTACTCCATCGCCGGAGCAACCAAGCCTCATGTTCAAACTGCTTGGCTGCCGGCCACCATCTTGGTTGGCAGTTAATTTGCATATCGCCCTGATTAGCCAATGGGAAGCGTAGCAGAGGTATGGTTAATTACCATGTTTTTCTATTATTAGATAGGACTAGAGGTCCAGTGCTCGATATTTGTGCATGGGGTGGTCCCTCAACCCGCCCTGCAATCTGGGGATGCTGCACACACCAGTGACCATACTTTTCATACAGGTGAAAGACATCTTGCTGTTGTATGGGCAGCTACATTTTTTTTGCCCTGATTATAAAAAGTAGTACATAACATGATCCTTCTGAGGCAGTAGTACCATTTTCCCCATATTATGGGTGGAAAAACTGAAGCAGAGAGAATTTAAATAATTGGCTTTGTCACACAGTTATAAGTGTCAGAATCAGGCTGACCACAAAATGTGCAAGCCAAAGTCCATGCATGTCATCACTGCATCATCCTGTTTTTTCAGTGTTAGAGTAGCCTTGCCAGGTTTCAATTTTTAAATCTAAGAGACTGTTCCCAATATATAGGATATGGTCCTTAGGCCTAGCTCGCGACCAGGGCTGATCTGTGGGGCAACCAGTGGGCAGGGTAATCGGAGCTCCCCGCTGGCCCTCACCTTGGCTGGCGGCCTGGTGCTGCCCTCTGGCTGGCCCTGCCCCCCGATTGTCGTTGCCAGTTGCTTCCCTCTCAAGGGAGCAGACACTCATCATAGGAGCAGATGCACTGAGCATCTGCTCCCTGGTGGTCAGTGCGCATCACAGTGACCAGTCATTCTGCTGGTCATTCCACCATTTGATTGAATTGCATATTAAGGTTTTATTATATAGGACTAGTGGCCCGGTGCACAAAATTTGTGCACTCGGGGAGGGGGACGTTCCCCCAGCCTGGCTTATGCCCTGTCACAGTGTGGGAGGCCTCTGCCAGGCCCTGGCCCAATCCCTGATGCTGCAAGTCCCTGCCCACCTGTGCTTGCTGTGCATGCAGCATTCTGCTAATTGGTTGTTACACATGAGGGCGTCCTGACCATTTGCATATTACCCTTTTATTGGTATAGATTAGAGAATTTTCAGGGCATGTAGTTCTTAAAATCACTAGTTCTGTCTTGTAAGTAATTATAGTGTATGTTTATTTCTATAATAAACCCTTCTATCACACACACATTACTGGTATGTTATGCCTTTTACATGATTTTAAAAAATTTAATAGCTTTAATGCATGTATTTACCAGTTTTGCAGCTGCTGCGGAGATTAAAAAAAGTACCACAAAAAATTTACGATAAACCATCATGATTAGTGCCTCTGCGTATTGCTCCAGAGAAAAACAAATTAGCACTAGAAGGAAAATCTGTTGTGGGAAGTCCCACACTGCTGGTGTAATGACCTATCCCCACAAGAGGATTGAATAGAATAGATCCATTGTAACTTCCCAAATGATCATGGCTGGCAGCCTCTGGAGATGAGGAACAGCTGAAGTGATAGAGAAAATAAAATGTTCTGCTTGAATGCAAGCTGTATTTGCCTGCTTCCCTCAGCCCTCTTTCAGGAAATGTTGCCCTTTCAGACTAGGACACCTGATATTTAGCTTTGTGGCAAAAACTAGACTTGGATCAATGAGATCTATCTTCTCGGGTCAAATAATAACCTGCTCATGGTCGCTTACATTCATCTCAAATCTCCATTTCTTTTAGAAATCTCTCCTGCAGACTGGCTACCATCACATATCTTTTTAGCCAAATTAGGATGTAAGGATGTCCCTATGCCTCTTCTCTGCAGACCCCACTGAGGAATCGAGGATAAAGAGAGGATGTCACATATGTTTTAATACAACCTTTCTTTGGTTTATTGAACTCACTAAAGGCCCAATGCATGAAATTCATGCAAGAGGAGGCCTTCCGTCCCCCAGCTGCTGGCACTGGCTTTCCTCTGGCACCCGGGACCTGGGCTTCCCTCCAGCCACTGGCAGGCACCTGGGACCTGGGCTTCCCTCTGCAGCCCTGGTTTTGTCCAGAAGGTCGACCGGAAGGATAACCAGTCTAATTAGCATATTACACTTTTATTATTATAGATCCTAGTGTCTCCTCTTTGATTGTCATGTTTGCCCTTACTGTTTACTTCTTGCAGGACAAAGGATTATGAGTCACAAATGGTTACAGATTAATTCCTTAGGTATCAGATTCATAAATTATTAGAGTAAATGCTGTACACAAAATTACTTAGCATTAATCTCTAGACCTTAAATAGCAGATTAAAATATAAAAAAGATAAGTAGGTAATTGTAATTATGTGCCAGAAGTTCTAGTAGTTCCTAAGAGCCTTTGCAGAGAAAATACAACTATAATGAAATGTTTAGTATTATTATGGCTTTGAAACACCATGGCCTTTAAGGTAGACTAGAATCATCTTAAAGAATGCATTTTGAAAACATGGAAAAATAATTAAAACATGTTGTTCTTAGTTTATATTTAGATTTCATTTATAAAAGTAAAAAATCTTATATTTTGTTTCAATAATTTCTTTCTTTCTTTCTTTCTTTCTTTCTTTCTTCTTTCTTCTCTCTCTCTCTGTTCTTTCTTCTTTCTTCTTTCTTTCTTTCTTTCTTTCTTTCTTTCTGTCTTTCTTTCTTTCTTTCTTCTTTCGCTGACATTAAATACCTGGAAATCAAAATAACAGCAGAGTGATTGTTTTCTATTATTCTCTCTCACTCTGTCCTGTTATTACTGTAAATTTATAATGGTATATATGGAAATTGTTTATTTTTATCATGAACAAAATCAATAATTTAATTATTTCTTTTAAATTAACCATGTATTGTTTTATTATTTAAAATAAGATACATTACAAATACATTTTAAAATAAATATTTGTATGAGTTTTTTTTAACCATTCCATAATCTTGATTTTCAAAGGTAATATATATGGTGTCAATTATGTCATTCTCTCATCAGTTTAATATACATGAGGAAAATACCCTTATACAGTTGGGGTCAGGGGAGTGTTAACTAACTATATGCAGGATTATCATTATTATATATTTAAACCTGATTTTCTCCCAAGCCCAGAAGTGCATTTGAAGATCATCTTAATGTTCCTGGTAAAAAACAGAAGCTAAAACTCCAGGGAGAACTCTAAAACAATCTGCTGTATCACTTCCCCAAAATTAAGCTTGAGCAAGAGTTTTTATTATAAACTAGAGTCCCGGTGCACAAAAATTTGTGCACTCGGGGGGCGGGGAAAGTCCCTCAGCCTGGCCTGTGCCCTCTCACAGTCTGGGATCCCTCAGGGGATGACCATCTGCTGGCTGAGGCCTGCTCCCCAGGGGATTGGACCTAAGCTGGCAATCAGACATTCTTCTGGCAGCCCGGCAGCCCCTGGGGGATGTCCACTTGCCAGCGGGGAGCAGGCCGAAGCTGCAGTCAGACATCCTTAGTGCCGCTGAAGAGGCAGGAGAGGCTCCCACCACCACCACTGTACTGGCAGCCATCAGCCTGGCTTGTGGCTGAGCTGAGCTCCTCCCATGAGAGAGTGCCCTGACCAACAGAGGGCAGCTCCTACATTGAGCGTCTGCTCCCTGGTGGTCAGTGTGTGTCATAGTGATCAGTCATTCCCAGTCTTTCTGCTGTTAGGGTCAGTTTGCATATTACCCTTTTACTATATAGGATAGAGGCCTTGTGTATGGGTGGGGGCCGGCTGGTTTGCCCTGAATGGTGTCCCAGATAAGGGTGGGGATCCCACTGGGGTGCCTGGCCAGCCTGGATGAGGGGCAGATGGCTGTTTGCAGCTGGTCACACCCCCTTCAGGGTGGGAGTCCCCACTGGGGTGCCTGCCCAGTCTGGGTATGGGGCTGAGGGCCGTTTTCAGGCTGACGGGTGACTGAAGCTCCCAACCTCTCCTTTTTTTGTTTTTTTTATTCTGGGATTTATTTAACTTCTATGGCTGTCACTGGAACTGAGAGCCGGCTTTAGCTCTGAGGCCCGGCTCCAGCTTGAGCCCTCGGCTGCTGAAAGCAGGTATCTGGGTTTGTTTGGCTTCTATAATTGAAACACTGTTGCAGCTCCAGCTCTGAGGCCCAGCTGGCTGAAAGTAGGTTTCTGGGGTTTGTTTAACTTCTATAATTGCAACATTGTTTCTTAGAGTGCAGCTCAGAGACCCGTTGCAGGAAGATTCCTGCAAGAATAGAGCTTTCTGAGGCCAGAGCGAAGCAGAGAAGGGAGCGAAGCCCACTGAGGTGGGCTTCGCTCCCTTCTCCACTGCCTTGCTCCCTCTTGTCTCCGCTGCTTCACTTCCTCCCATGTCCGCCGCCTAGCTCCCTCTCATCTCTGCTGCCTCCCTCCCTCCCATCTCTGCCATCTCGCTCCCTCCCTTCTCCACTGCCTCGCTTCCTCCCATCTCTGCCACTTCGCTCCCTCTCGTCTCTGCTGCCTTGGCTCCCTGCCTTCTCCATTGCCTTGCTCCTTCCCATGTTCACTGCCTCACTCCCTCGCGTCTCTGCCACCTTGCTCCCCCCTTCTCCGCCACTTTGCTCCCTCTCGTCTCTGCTGCCTCACTCCCTCCCGTGTCCGCTGCCTCAGGTCCATTCCCTTCTCCCCTGCTTCGCTCCCTTCTGTAGTGCTTGGCTTCCTTCTGTGCTGTCTTCAGTCTTCGTTCCGGGCCTGTGTATGCAAATTAACCGCCATCTTTGTTGTGTTAATTTGCATATCACTCTCATTGGCTGGTGGGCATAGCGGGGGGATGGTCAATTTGCATGTTTCTATTTTATTAGTGTAAATAGGTCTCAAACTACAAAACACAAAAGGCCACAAGAGTTTTCATTAACAGAGATATCACTATGTTTTTTCTTTTCTTACATTTTAATTTCTTTCTGAATGCTTAATTTAGAAAAATCAACATTCACTCATTTACATATATAAGGAGCACCCACACTGTACGTTAGCATGTCTAACAGAGCCATAGAGAAACAATTTGGAAAAAGTAGATTTTCTGTTATTTGTCCTATATTTTTATTTAGAACTCTCTGAGTCGGAATTGCCAACAATGTTTGGGTTGGAAGTTTAAGAAACAGGATATTTAAGGAACACTTTGTCAAAAAAGACTGAATTTTAAAGATACAAAGTGTTTGCAATGAAGCATACATTAAAGTATAAATTTAAGATTATATGCCTACTTTTCCCTCAGCCATTATCACATTGAGTGAATATGAAAACAAATATATAGTCCTAGCAGGACAATTCAGGATTAGGGTGGGGTGTACTTGGTTAGTACGACTGTACAATTTTGTTCTCAAAGCTCAAAGAGTCAGAACATTATTTGAAAGTCATAGCATCATATCTTTTGGTAATCGTTAAATTATAAACCCTTTATTAATACATGATGGCTTTGTCTTCAGTTCTTAACTTTTACTCATAATGAAAGTATATAATGAATCTTATTTCACTATTTTCTTTAAACATTTTAAACATTTTACCTCAGATTTGGAACCTGAATTTTAGAAATGTACATAATTGAATAACTAAAATAAATTATGGATACATTAAAATTTTTATTTAGTAAACATATTCATCTACCCACTATGTGCCAAGTACTGGATATTTAGTCCTCATGACCAGTCTAGTAGTGAGGTCCTTTATTAGCCTATTATGGAAAAGGGAACCAAGCCTCAGAGAATTTAAATAACTTTCCTAAATTCACAGTGATAGTTGGCAGAATAAAAATATGAATTTGGGCAGTCTATACTTTTCACATTCCATTTAATGAATATTACCCACATGGCCCCGGAAGACGAAAGGGGACTAGAAATGATAGTTTCTGCCTTCCAGACAATTTTACAGAAAGAGAAAAGGAACCTGCATCAGCAGGATGGCCAACCATCTGTCACAGTCATATTATCTAAACTGAGCCAATGCTTATTTATGTACAGGAACATGCTGTTGGCCAGTTCATTGATTAGAGTCAGTGTCAGTGGTAGTATGAAAGATCTTTAAGATTGTATTGTTTCCTAGACTGTATTGTTTTAACAATAATGACAAGTGCTGGCGAGGATGTGGAGAAAAAAGAACCCTCGTGCACTGCTGGTGGGAATGCAGACTGGTGCAACCACTGTGGAGAACACTATGGTGTTTCCTCAAAAAATTAAAAATGGAGCTCTCATTTGACCCAGTGATCCCTCTTCTAGGACTACTATGTCCCAAGAAACTAAAGAACCAATCAGAAAGGATAAATGCACCCCTATGTCCATAGCAGCACAGTTTACCATAACTAAGATTTGGAAACAACCTAAGTGCCCATCAGCAGGTGAGTGGATTAAAAAATGGTGGTACATTTACACAATAGAATATTACGCTTCTGTAAAAAAGAAGGAATTCTTACCATTTGCAACAGCCTGGATGGAACTGGAGAGCATTATGCTAAGTGAAATAAGCCAGTCAGAGAAAGATAAATATCACATGATCTCACTCATTTGAGAAATAATGAACAACAAAAACAGATCCAGAGATAGAGAATCATGAATCAGACTGTCAAACCTCAGAGGGAAGGTAGGGGAGGAGAGTTGTAAGGGGGAGAGATCAACCGAAGGACTTATATGCATGCATATCAGCCTAACGAATGGACACAGACACCAGAGGGGTGAGGGCATGAGTGCGTGGGTTGGGGGGACAATGGGAAGATAAGGACACATATGTAATAAGTTAACCAATAAAGAATAATACAAAAATAATAATGATTGCATGCTGGACTCTGAACAAATACTGTTACCTTGGGAAATTTTATTCATACTATTGATTAATAATTTTTTATCAATATATTTTATGAAGAATTTTTACCCCAAATGAATTTCTTTTTATTAAAATCAACATTCTTGCCTTGTAAAACATATCTTTAATATATATATATATATATATATATATATATATATATATATATATATATAATTGATTTCAGAGAAGAAGAGAGAGATAGAAGCATCAATGATAAGAGAGAATCATTGATTGGCTGTCTCCTGCATGCCCACACTGGGGATTGAGCCTGCAACACAGCCTGAGCAGAAATTGAACAGTGACCTCCTCGTTCAAAGGTTGATGCTCAACCACTGAGCCATGTCGCCTGGACATAAAACATATCTTGAATTTCCAAATAACCTCTTAAATACTTCCAGCTCCAGAATTATGGAAACAGTCACACCTTGTTCAATAACCTGAATAAAATAAACAGCACACTCAGTTAAAAATAAACCTTGTTAGACCAGGCCAGCTTGGCTCAATTGGTTGGGTGTCTTCCCTTGAACACAAAGATTGCCAGTTGGATTACCAATCAGAGCACATGCTGGGTTGCAGGCTTGATCCCTGGTAGAGGGTGCACAACTCTCTCTCTCTCTCTCTCTCTCTCTCTCTCTCTCTCTCTCTCTCTCTCTCCCCCCTCTCTCTCTCCTCTCTCCTCTTCCTTCCTCTCTCTCTCTAAAAAAATAAATTTAAATCTTTAAAAAAACATAAACCTTGTTCGAACAGGTTTCTCTATTTCCCATAGAAACATCATGTTTTGAGTGTCAGTCATCATGTGAAATTCACTGCAGTCCAAGTATTTATTTAGCACCAGGATGTCCAAACGAGGGAAGTAATTTGTTTGTTGGTTTGTTTAGTTGTTGTGTTTTTTTTTTTTATGGAATATTTTTGGACTTGACTTTAAGAGATGTGTCCTGAGGTCAGACGTGACCAAATTTAGTATATACAAGACTCAAGAGAGCAAGGAATTTATTAGGTATAGGACTTCTCAGAGACTTTGCTCTCAGGTGCTCTTGCACATGGGGTGTCATCAAGAATGAGATTTAGTGGAAAGATTTTTCCGTTTGAGCCACACAAAATCAAATGAACATAACTGAATATGTTTGAAATTTAGGATACTATCAAGAACATAGGGATGAATGTGTATTAAGGAATGGAAACTTTGTATATTTTACTGTCCATTAACTCAGGCTTCTCAAATGTTTTCACGTCTTGGCACTGATAGAAAATGACAATATTTATATTGGCAAAATAGGGTAAATAGATAAGGCCATTAAGGCTGGGAGTTATAAGTCCAGAGGTGGAGCCTGAGTGCTGACGTGATCATTTCAATGCAATGATCAGCACCATTACAACTAGTGATGGTTCACAAAGAACACAAGAACTCTTGCACAGTGTGGCTATGTGATTGCTCTCTCTTCTGCTCTATACAAATGCCGCTTTCCTCTCATACAATGTGTCAATCACAGGATGCTTCACCCTGTGTCTTGTGTCTTTCTGTGTGTTTCTGACTTATTTTGATTTACATAAAGTTTTTACCTATTGCATCTTCAAATGTTGACAGTTCATTTAAAATATAAGTTTTACTACAAGAAATGTCCAAGATTTTACTGTCTATGCTTTCTTCTAAGATGTTTAAGGTTTCAAGTCTAACATTGATGTCTTTAATCCATTTTGAGTGTTTTTTTGTGTATGGTGTGAAAATGTGGTCTATTTGTTCAATATTCCCAATGCCATTTATTAAATAGACTATCTTTACCCCATTTTTGCCTCCTTTGTCAAATATTAATTGATTATAAAGGTGTAGGTTTAATTCTGGGCTCTCTATTCTGTTCCACTGATCTATATGTCTGTTTTTTATGTCAGTGCCATTCTGTGGCACTATGTGCTACTATGGCCTTGTAATATAGTTTGATACCAGGTAGCATGACTCCTACAACTTTGTTTTTCTTTCTCAAGATTGCTGTGGCTATTTGAAGTCTTTTGTGGTTCCATATAAATTTTTGAAATATTATTTCTAGTTCTGTGAAATACTCTATCAGTAGATGAGTGGATAAAAAAGCTGTGGTGATTTTACACAATGGAATACTACTACTCTGCTGTAAAAAGGAAAGAAATTTTACCATTTGTGACAGCATGGATTGGCTTGGAGAGTATTATGCTAAGTGAAATAAGCCAGCTAGAGAAAGACAAATATCACTTGATTTTACTCATATGCAGAATCTAATGAACAAAATGAACTGAAAAGAAAAATAGAGATAAAGTCCATAGACAGAGAGCAGGCTGACAGCTGTTGGGTTTGAGTCTGGGTGAGGGGGTGGAGGGATTAAAAAAAAGAAAAAAAACTCATGGACACAGACAATAGTGTAGTGATTGCCTGGTATGTGTGTGTGTGTATAGGGGGATGGGGGAGGTGGAGGAGGTTGGGGGTGTAAATAGTGATGGAGGCAGACTTGACCAGGGGTGGTAAACATACAATGCAATGTACAGATGATGTGTTGTAGAATTGTACACCTGAAACTCTATAAATCTGTTAACCAGTGTCACCCCAACAAATTCAGTAAAAAGGGAAAATTAAATATATATATATATATTAGAGGCAGGTGCACAAAAATGTATGCTCTCGGAGAATGGGGGGGTTCCTCAGCCTGGCCTGTGCTCTTTCGCAGTCTGGGACCCCTTGGGGGATGACCACCTGCTGGCTTAGGCCCACTCTCTGGGGGATTGGGCCTAAGCTGGCAATCAGACATCCTTCTGGAAGCCCGGGAACCCTCAGGGGATGTCCACTTACCAGCAGGGAGGAGGCCTAAGCTGCAGTCTGACATCCTGAGTGATGCTGAGGAGGTGGGAGAGGCTCCCACCACCACTGCTGTACTGGCAGACATCAGCCTGGCTTGTGGCTGAGCAGAGTTCCCCCAGTGGGAGCACACTGACCACCAGGGGGCAGCTCCTGCATTAAGCGTCTGCCCCCTGGTGGTCAGTGTGTGTCATAGTGACCAGTCATTCCAAGTCTTTCTGCTGTTAGGGTCAGTTTGCATATTACTCTTTTATTTTATAGGATAGAGGCCTGGTGCACGTGTGGGGGCCAGCTGGTTTGCCCTGAAGGATGTTCCGGATCAGGGTGGGGGTCCCGCTGGGGTGCCCAGCCAGCCTATGTGAGGGGCTGATGAGTGTTTGCAGGCTGGTCACACCCCCTTCAGGGTAGGGGTCTCTGATGGGGTGCCCGGCCAGCTTGTGTGAGGGGCTGATGGCTGTTTTCCTGCTGGCAACACCCCCTTTAGGGTGGGGGAGTCCCCATTGGGGTGCCTGGCCAGTCTGGGTGAGGGGCTGAGGGCCGTTTTCAGGCTGGCCAAGACCCTCTGGTGACGGAAGCTCCCAGCCTCTCCTTTTTTTCTTTTTTCTTTTCTTTTTCTTTTGTTCTGGGGTTTATTTACCTTCTATAATTGAGACTTTGTAGCCTTTAGAGAAGCTTAGAGCTGGCCAGGGTGGGCACGAAAATTTGTGCAGTGTGGGAGGGGGTCTCTCAGCCGGGCCTGCCATCTCTCACAGTCCAGAAGAGCTCAGGGGATGCCCTACTGACAGCTTAGGCCCGCTCCCCATGGGGAGCAGTTCTAAGCTGCAGTCTGGCCTCCCTCTGTGGGAGGCAACCAGGAGGATTAGGGGAAGGCACTGCTCCCATCACCCCACTGCTGCTGCCACGCTGGCCCTCGCTTCTTAGGGTTGGCCCTGCTCCCCGCCCACTGGTGGCTGGCGGGCCATCTGGGGCTACGCTGTGGCTGTGGGAGGTTGAGGAATAGCAGGTTGCACCACGCCCAGCCTCTGCAGATGCGTGGCACTAGGACCGGCCTGTGCCATGCCTCTGTGGCTGCCTATGTCAAACGGGCAGCAATGGGATGGGAACACACAGCTTCTTCTCCCACTACCTCTGCAAAAGGAGCCACAGCACCGCCCTCTCACAAGCAGCACCACCCTCTCGTGCTCAGCACTGCCCTCTCCCACTGCCTCAGCCTCTTGCTGCTCTCCCATGGCCTCTCTTGTGAAACTGGCTCTCCAGCGGCATCTGTGAATGGGGCCGCAGCTCTGAATCAGCTTGCTCTGCCGGCCCTCAGCCCTCACAATGACTGCTGGCCCTTGGCCCGCGCAGCTGCTGTGACTTTGACCAGAAGGACATCCAGAAGACATCGAGTCTAATTTGCATATTACCCTTTTATCAGTATATATATACATATATATGTATATATGTATATATATATATATGTACACACACACACAGTATATATGTATATATGTATATGTATATATATCCTATCTAATAAAAGAGAAACATGGTAATTAGCTGTAGGTCCGCTACCCTTGCCATTGGCTAATCAGGGCGATATGCAAATTAACTGCCAGCCAAGATGGCAGCTGGAAGCCAGGCAGCTTGAAGCAAACATGAGGATTGCTTGCTTCAGTGACAGAGGAAACCAACGTTTCCCGCCTGCCGCTGCCGGCCTCTGAGTTTGAAGTTTGAAACATTGTTACAAATATAGAAGCTAAACAAAACCCCAGAAACCTGCTTTCAGACAGCCGGGATCTCAGAGCTGGAGTTGAAACAGTGTTTCGATTATAGAACCCAAACAAACCAGATACCTGCTTTCAACAGCAGAGGCCTAAGAGCTGGAGCCAAGCCTCAGAGCTAAAGCTGGTTCAGAATAAAAAAAGAAAAAAGAAAAAAAGGAGCAGTTGGGAGCTTCAGTCACCCGCCAGCCTGAAAACAGCCCTCAGCCCCTCACCCAGACTGGCCAGGCACCCCAGTGGGGACCCCCACCCTGAAGGATGTGTGACCAGCTACAAACAGCCATCATCCCCTCATCCAGGCCGGCCAGGCACCCCAGTGGGGACTCCCACCCTGACCCTGGACACCCTTCAGGGCAAACCAGCCGGCCCCCACCCATGCACCAGGCCTCTATCCTATATAGTAAAAGGGTAATATGCCTCCCAGCACCGGGATCAGCATGACAGGGGGCAGTGCCCAAACCCCCTGATCGCCCTGCGGCTCTGTGTGTGACAGGGGGTGGGGCCACAACCTCCCTATCCACCCTGCTCTGTTTGTGACAGGGGAAGGCGCCCCAACCCCCTGATCAGCCCTGCTCTGTGCCTGATAGGGGGGAGCTCCCCAACCCCCTGATCGCCCTGCGGCTCTGTGTTTGACAGGCTGCGGTGCCCCAACTCCCTGATCGGCACTGCTCTGTGTGTGACAGGGTGCGGCGCCCCAACCCCCCCCCCCCCCCCCCACTCCACGGGCCCTGCTCTGTGTGTGATGGGGTAGAGCCATAACCTCCCCATTGGACCTGCCCTAAGTGTGACAGGGTGCAGTGCCCCAACCCCCTGATCTTCCCTGCTCTGTGTGTGACAGGAGGCGGTGCCCCAACTCCCCAATCAGCCCTGCTCTGAGCCCGACCAGGGGCTGCACCTAGGGATTGGGCCTGCCCTCTGCCACCCGGGAGCAGGCCTAAGCCAGGAGGTTGTTATCTCCGGAGGGGTCCCAGACTGCGAGAGGGCACAGGCCGGGCTGAGGGACCCCCTCTCTTCCCCGAATGCACAAATTTTTGTGCACCGGGTCTCTAGTATATGTATATATATACACACACACACACACACAATATATTACAAGTTTTATTGTAGTGTATTGAGAAAGCTTTGTGAAAACGAACATTCTTTCCAGTATGTTCTTCACACATTTGGCTGCCGGCTGTGTAACATTGGGAATAAAATATAGTCCAGTGGTTCTCAACCTTGGCTGCACATTAGAATCATCTGGGAATCTTTTTAAAACCCTGACTTCTGGGTCTCATCCGGAAATTCTGTTTCTTTGTTACTAATGTTGTGGCCCCATCCCATAACAAAGAAACAGAATTTCCGGAGGATTAGGCCCAGAAATCAGGACTTTAAAAAGATTCCCAGGTGATTCTAATGTGCAGCCAAGGTTGAGAACCACTGGTATAGTCACTCTGTTTTGTTAATCTTGAGCCATGGTGGTGTTTTACTGAATGTTGAGGCCTCTACCATATTGTAGTGGTGGGAGGGGCATTTTAAATACTTTGAGGGAAGAATCTTCTAATTTGATACAGTTGAAAATAGTCCTCTGTTACACAACAATTTGGTATAGTGGCACTTTTAATGTTACCCTCAAAATCCTTCCTACCCTGCAAACTTTTTAATCATTTTTTGCCCAATATTTTGTAGACTATACTAAACCATATTGATTGTGTCTGTTTTAAAATAAAATTATGATTTGGATTTTGTGAAAAAAATCATAATTGAGTGAGCTATTTCATTTTTAAATTTAGAGTCTAGAGAACAGTTGTGACATTTTGCAATTGTTTCTTATGATTAATTGAAATAAGCATAGGAAGGTGAAGATTCTTTCCAGCTGTGACTTCTCTGCTGGAGTGATCTTTCCTAAATTGCTCACAGTTGTTCTACTGCTTGTCTTTTCATGTAAAATCATTTTACAAACAAGGGTGAAAGTTCAGCCACTTACCATGTCCCCAGGTTGAAAATAATTATTGTCTTCTCTTAAAACCAGAATAGTTTTCAGGACCATGTCATGTATCACTTTGTAAAATCCAAACAAAACTGTAAGCACAAATTAATGTAAATTTCCAAAAAACCAGTATCCTGCTATCAAAAATTTTATTAAAGAAAAAAAGCGTAAATTTTAAGTTAGATTTCATAAACTGGGTACATATGAGTAATATATACAAAGATATTCAGACTTGACAGAAATAATATTGAAAATTAAGTCAGAACTCTGGAACTTCTAAACTAACCATGTGATTTGTATAAATCCACGTTTACTTATGATGACATTATAATTAGCATGAACCATGTATAATGTAAGCTGTTTAGCCAGTTAAAAAGTAAAAGACAAAAAAGGAGAAAACAAAACAAATGATTCTGAATGACTTAGAGCTTTAAAATATTTAGTTGCTATCAGTAAAGCATGTGTTTCCTATAACCAAACCCATATGTTCATTTCCAATGTCATCTTATTACTGAAGATTATTTCTACTGTCATTCAAAGCTGGTCTCTGTACTTCTGGGTATGTGCTTTTATTTATTTCTCTATTGGGATTAGTTAGTTAATCTTCCTAAAACATTTGCTTTTCACATTATTTAAACTTAAAAAAAAAAAAATCTCCTAAGCCTCTTTTGCCTGTTTGTCACATAGTTCCTCTGAGTTACTATAGAAGTGAAAAGTTAGCATTTTTACTTAAATGCCTAATTTTAAACATTGCTGGTCATTGTTCATTGAAAATAAGTTTATCGAGTGCTCTTATGTATCAGGTCAATTTTTCGAACTGAGTATACAGTTGTAGACAAAACAATAAAAACTAATTTAGACTAAGGGAGATGTTGGTAAGGGCGTCTTTCTCAAGAAATTATATTTAATGAGATCAGAAAAATAAGTAATACCTATACTTGGAGCAGGGGATGTCAGAGGGAATAATAAGAACTAGACAGAATCAAAAGAGATTTTGGAAATAAAGTTCCTGTAATCTATAAAATTTCATGTATGTAAGAGTTGATAAAAGGAGAACTCAAAGATTTCTAGATTGAGCAACTTCAGTAGATGGGGTGCTGATTGATGAGGTGGTAATGAAGGAAAACAGATGTGTGTCAGGGGTGGGTAGGTTTAATAAGTATGTGGCTTATTTGGGTTGTTTATGTTTGAGATTATTGTAATACATCTACATGGAAATTTCATATTGAAACATTGGACTAGGAATTTGCAGCTTATCTGCATTATTGTAAAAGCCTTCAAAATAACTGGTCTTTTCCTCTAGCTATAATATTTCTGATATACTATAATGGGTTAGATTTCCATTTTTTCCTTCCAGAGAGTACCAAGTGCTTACTTCAATTGATGCTTATTAAATATTCTATTTATATGTTGGTTGGCTCCTGTAACCTGCATTTTTGAAAATAAAATATTGTGCCTATTACAGCTGCAGTTCATAATAGACACTCAATAAATGTTTGTTGCATGCATGAATGAATTAATAGATAAGTGGGTTAGAGACTTCAATGAGACATGTATATTTGTCGGTTCTGTCTCCAAAAGACAGATAGCTGGTTGCAGACAAAGATCTTAATCTTCTTCCAGATCCATTACCATGTATAATACACTAATGGATATTAAATAAATAACCATTGATTCATGGGTCTGCAAATGAGATACACTGGTTCAGTTGGATAATCCCAGAATATGCCTGCAAAAAAACCCCAACATCTAATTTGCTTTATTTTTTCATATTTCATAGGAAATATGGAGAGAAAAAGATGTATCAACATACAGGAATAGGATGAGGATATGGAAAAGGGAAGAAAATAAAAATCTAGAAATGGACAGTACTAAGGCAGAAAGACAAAGAGACCAGGACACTATGTCTACAATTGTATCTGTGACATTTTTTTAACAGTATAATCTAATTACCATTATACTTTGCACATAATTCAAAATAAATAAACACATTTGTTTACAGATGATTTGCCCCACTGGCAAGCTCTCTCTTAATAGCTAGCCCCAGCACATAACACATAGCAGTTAATCAATACATTATTGCATACTGTCAATAATGATGTATTTTCAACCTATTTTAGCAAAATTTCTGGATATAGTTAAAAAATATTTAAAATCCCATCTGGGCCTGTGATTTTTAATTTTAAATAATCTTTCTTTTTTAAAAATGTCTTTTTCTGCCAGCATTGTCATTAGAACATTAGCAGTAATTAAACCATAAGTGGAAGTTCTAGATGACTGGGCAGCTGGAAGATAACAATTAAGCATCATAGGCAGGAAGGAATTTACACTTTCCGCATAATCAGTTGTTTAGGTATCAGAAGAGGCATTGGAGGCCAAGAGGAACAAAACAACAACAAAACAAAACACAAAAGTAGGAAAAGACAGAAAAATCAGAAAGACTGATAATGAGTAGGATATTTCTTTGTCTTAAATTATTTCCATTTAAAATCCAAAATTGAAGGCAATTCTTTAAATACTAGAGGCCCAGTGCACAAAAATGTGTGCACTCGGGGGGGAAAGGGGGTGCTTCAGCCCGGCCTGTGCCCTCTGGCAGTCTGGGACCCCTCGGGAGATAACAACCTGCTGGCTTAGTCCTGCTCCCGGGTGGCAGAGGGCAGGCACAATCCCTAGGTGCAGCCCATGGTCGGGCTCAGAGCAGGGCCGATTGGGGAATTGGGGTGCCACCCCTTGCCATGCACAGAGCAGGGCGATCAGGAGGTTGTGATGCCACCCTCAGTCACGCTCAGGGTAGGGCCAATTGGGGGGTTGGGGCACCGTACCTTGTCACACTCAAGGCAGGGTCAATGGGGAGGTTGCGGCTCCGCCCCCTGTCACGTACAGAGGCCCAGGGTGATCAGGGTGTTGGGAGCTCCCCCCTATCAGGCACAGAGCAGGTCTGATCAGGGGGTTGGGGCGCCTTCCCCTATCATGAACAGAGCAGGGTGGATAGGGAGGTTGTGGCCCCGCCCCTTGTCACACACAGAGCTGCAGGGAGATCAGGGGGTTTGGGGACTGCCCCCTGTCACGCTGATCCCGGTGCTGGGAGGCATATTACCCTTTTACTATATAGCATAGAGGCCTGGTGCACGGGTGGTGGCCAGCTGGTTTGCCCTGAAGGGTGTCCTGGATCAGGGTGGGGGTCCCCACTGGGGTGCCTGGCCAGCCTGGGTGAAGGGATGATGGCTCTTTGCAGCTGGTCACACACCCTTCAGGGTGGGGGTCCCCACTGGGGTGCCTGGCCAGTCTGGGTGAGGGGCTGAGGGCTGTTTTCAGGCTGGCGGGTGACTGAAGCTCCCAACTGCTCCTTTTTTTCTTTCTTTTTTTATTCTGAACCAGCTTTAGCTTTGAGGCTTGGCTCCAGCTCTTAGGCCTCTGCTGCTGAAAGTAGGTTTCTGACCTTTGCTTACAATGTTGTGATCCTGCTGGCTGAAGCCCGGCGGACTAAAGCAGGTTTCTGGGGTTTTGTTTAGCTTCTATATTTGTAACATAGTTGCTTAGTGTTGCAGCTCAGAGGCCTGCAGCGGCAGGTGGGGAAGTTGGAGTCCTCTGTCACTGAAGCAAGCAAGCCTCATTTTAGTTTCAAGCTGCCTGGCTGCCGGCCGCCATCTTGGCTGGCTGTAATTTGCATATTGCCCTGATTAGCCAATGGGAAGGGTAGAGGTCGTACGCCAATTATTTGTTTCTCTTTTATTAAATAGGATTATATCAAAGCCTATATTATTAAATTAGAAAGCATAAGCTAGATGATTCTCTTACCCTAATGGTTGATGAAATTGATATAATGAGTTGATTAAATGGCCTCGACATGCATGGTTACTTTCCTTTTAGACCTCTTGTAAATATATATATAAAATCACCTAAAAGGAGAGAAAGAAAAAAAAAGAATGAGTTACTTAGAAAAATATGAAATATTTCTTTAATGCAACAAAAGTCAGAGACTGTGCAGTGAGATTGAAAGGAATAATACTTATACAATTATTGAAGAGAAAGTATACAGTAATTTATCTAACATTTAGATGTCTTCAAAAGAAAATTTAGAAAGAAGGAAATAGTAAAATGATAGGTAGATCCTGTTGGTAATCAAAATAGTATAATGCTTGAAATTCCAGTTTTATAAAACAACTTTTCTGGGTTATTGCTCAAGGGCTAACTTCTACATGAGCCCACCTCCTCCTGCATATTCAGTAAGAATTTAAATGCATAAACATAAACTATATCATTGTAAGCTCTATGGTGATGCAGTCACCATTAAAAACGCGCGGCCTAGTGAAGGAGACATGCATACATGATCAGCTAACTGCAGAGCCACGAAGTTTCTAGGATATAGTAGGGCATCGTGTTATGTTATGCATACATTTTTAAAAAGCTCTTCAGAATTAACTTCACCTGTTTATCTACCCTATTATTTCTAGGTAATTGAATTTTTCTTCTGCATACCATGTTCCACAATCCCTCTGAAAGTGCTTATAAAATAATTTAAGTGTATATCACATCTCTAAGTCAAATATCCACCTATAGTCCTTGCTTTTTGGCCCTTTAACAATATGGATACATTTTAGTAATTCTCCACATTGGCCCAAAATACTCTACTTGATGGATACACCACGTAGAATATACCACCTACATTGAGTGGCCAGATTATTATGGCCACCTGACATTTGTAGGCAAATTAGCTATAATTTCCCGCTGAAGTTGCTAAAGGACCAGACCATTATAAATGTCTGAAGAGCACAACATACCTAAGTATCATTGCTGATCAGGTTCATTCTATCATGTTGGTGGCATATCCCAATGGAGATGGCTTCTTCCAACAAGACAATGCGCCATGCCACGGTGCTCATATTGTGCAGGAGTGGTTTCAAGAACACACGGGAGACTTTACCTTGCTTAGGTGGCCCCCACAATCAGCAGATCTCAATCCAATTGAGCATTTGTGGGATGAAGTTAAAAGAGCCATCAGGCAGCTGGTTCCACAACCATCACATCTCACAGAACTGGACAGTGCTATTCATCAGGCATGGTGTCAGATTCCTCGCATCACATTTCAACATCTCATGGAGTCAATGCCAAGAAGAATCGCTGCAGTATTGAAGGCAAAATGTGGCCCAATGAAGTACTGATGGGGTGGTCATAATAATCTGGCCAGTCATAATAATCTGGCCACTCAGTGTATTTTGCTGCAAGAAGAAATTTTCATCTTATACCCATGAGAAACTTTTTTTATCAGTCTCAAAATCTCTTAATTTTCATGATACCAAGAGGGGTTTTCTCCTGATTTCCAGTCTCCTCTCCTCTCCCTCTACTGTATTCTCTCTTTTCATTATATAGAACTACATAGTTCTGTCTGATTAATTACCTTCCCATCCCAGTCAACTTGCCCAACAAATAAAAGGGCCTGCAGTGTGCAGGGAATGCCCTCCCTAGAAGACAGGGAAATTACCACCTGTTGCTTCTCAAACTTGCTCCGGGTCTCTTTTCTTAGCCCAAACTGTTCCCCAAACCAGCCTTGAAGATACTTGCAGGTTCTTTAGAGAAGTCTGACTCACATAATATGCACATTCCATTACATACTGAGTATGTTAACTCTTCCCTTGGTAATTTAAAACTTCATATTAAATCATGGAGGGTTCTGATTCAGTCATATATAGATTTCCAACCTCTTTTTGATAGCATGAGGAATTTATTCAAGAGATATTTGGCAAAATTTGACATTTTTTTTCTTTCTGTAAAGACTTCAAGGATTATAATTTTTGGCATTTATAATAAGCATTCTAATCTTAAGCAGGCATGTGCTACATACAGGTTGATTAAAAGAGAAATCAGTATAACATTACATTAGTTTAATATTTACCCTTTAATGTCATTCTCTTTTTTTACAATACTCAGAATTGAAACATTTTATTTTTGGTAATGGGGATTCTTTTCTCTTTGCTATAGTCTAGTGGTCATTGCTAGTGAGAAAATATTAAGCTTCTGTATTTCCACTTCAGTGGACATTATAAAAATAGCATCTTTCTTTTTCAATATAACTTTTTAAGCTACTGTCACATCAATGCTTAGGTTTATTCCTTTCAGAAATCTATGATAATTCATTTTACTCCAAATATACAGGGGATAAGCCACATAATCTATAATTATTATAAAGGAAAATACCACACACTTAGTTAACTATTCTCTGTTCTTTCATAAATAGTTAATTGGATTTGGACCAGTTTCTCTCAACTTGCCCTAAGCATAATTTCTTTAGCTAAGATGATGGAACAGGTTCTCATTGTAAAAAAGTGCCTCAATCTATATTTTACCCATTGCTTCTTCAGGAACATCATAGAATATTTAAGATTTTATTTTCATTTATAGTCTATATCATTAAAGTACCATCAGAAACATACACAAGGACTTACAGGCATCAACATATTACGTTTAATCATGAATTGTTTGGAAATGGCAATATGCAAAACTTGAGATATTGATAATGAGTAGTACATATTAAAAGGCTTAATCTATTTAACTCTTGAAAATCTATGATACAAAATGAGGATTTTTCTCATTTTGTTATTTTTATTAATATTACAAAAATAAAAGCTTGTTGCCCCGTGGGCATGGCTCAGTGGTTGAGCATCAACCTATAAACCAATTCCAGGTCAGGACACATTCCTGGTTGCAGGCTTGATCTCCAGTGTGGGATGTGCAGGACAGCCAATCTGTTTCTATTGCTCTCTTCTTCACCCTTCCTCTCTGAAATCAATAAAAATATATTTTAAAAAATAAATAAAAGCTTATTTATAAATCACAGTTAGGAATAGTGAAGAGTCAGTGGATAGGAAATTACTAGTACGTACAACAATCCCCCCCCCCCCCCCCCCGTTTTGTGGTTGCGAGAGATGGGTGGGGCAATGCCCTGGGAAAGACCATGTGAGACATTTTCTAAAGGATACTCAGATCAGAGAAAGGGTAAAATGCACCAGCCAAGAGGCCTGTTGCCAGAGAGTCAAGATCACAGCCAAAGTATGGAAAAACCCCAGGGAGTCTAGGATTAAGCAGGGAAATTTTGCAGAACACTTGCCACAGAGTGCTCAGTGCCTACTTTTTTTTTTTTTTCTTGTATAAAACACAGACTCACTCGTGCAAGTGTGCTTAGTTAATTTAAAGGGAAAAAGAGAACACCTTGGTACTGCAAAGATGCAATCAGTTCTTATAACAATAGTAGAGGCCCGATGCACAGAATTCGTGCAAGAGTAGGCCTTCGCAGCCGCTGCAGCCGCGTAGGCCCTTGCAGCCACAGTGGCTGCAGCCCCGGCTTCATCTGGAAGGTTGTGCAGACGGTGGTTCCGCCATCCCATCTAATTTGCATAATAGCTCTTTATTATATAGGATTTCCACACACTTAGTTATCCAGAGTATTTTGACATCTGCTGTGTTCTATGAACTATTTTTAGAAGTTCCTTGCCTCATTCTTTTCTTTATTTTTAAAATATTCTAAACTTAATTATATTTGATTTTTACCACCACCAGTAATGCAGATCAAAGAAGAATACACATCTTTGTTGCCGGGCCGGCATGGCTCAGTGGTTGAGCATCACCTATGAATGAGGGGGTCATGGTTCGATTCCTGGTCAGGCACATGCCAGGGTTGCTGGCTTGATCCCCAGTGCGGGGTATGCAGGAGGCAGTCAATCAATGATTCTCTCTCATCATTGATGTTTCTATCTCTCTAACCCCCTCCTTTCCTCTCTCTGAAATCAATAAAAACAGATTTTTTAAAAAAATACACAACTTTGTTTACTGACACTTGGCACTATGAGCCAAAACAAAACAAAAATCTAATTTTAGTTCCCTTATTTTCTGAATTATATTAAACTTATAAAATCATTAGAAAAATGTTGTCATATTTATAATATTCATTCTTTCCATTCCATAAATGATTTTTTTCATTCAATTATCGTTTCATGTAACCTACTCTTGTATTCTATTCTTCAGTGTGCTGTTTATTAATATTTATTGAATCTTTTATCTATTATACCTTGAGCTGGTTTGAATTGTTATATTGTGAATCTATTAGAAAATTCATTGAACTCTATATAATCTTAGGAGTTCCAATGTATACTTTTGCCTGCTATTTCCAACGTGATAACAAATTCACTCATTCTTTCATAAAATATTTCTTTATTACTTATTTGGTCCATGCACTCTTCTGAATGAGGAAATGCAGGAGGGTAGTAAGTTATAAAGTGGAAAGAATAATAAGCTTATTTATTGATTCTACCATTAACTTTTGGTCCTAAAATTTTTACTTAGTTTTGTGGTAGCAATGAAGAAAACTCATTGATGGAATGTAAACATGTTCCAATTGAAAATTTGTGGTCTGGAGCCTCATACCATTTCTGATTTTAGCTATGAGGCCACCCAATGTGTTATTCTAAAAGTGAATCTTCTGATGAGTTGTGATAGCATATGCTTAACTGCTAATGAGTAGAACCTCTGTGCCATGATATTGCAATTGGTGAAATATGTTGAAAGATAGATTGTTCATTAACCCCTTGGGGATTATAACTTTTGTTTATTCAATTATATTACATTTACCACAATTTTCTTGTTATAAAATGCCATCTGCACATCCATTATCATTCAGACATAAGCAATTTAGTGAGAATACTAATGGGTTTAAATCAGTAAAAGTTGATGGCTTTCTAAAGTAAACTAACATTACAGAATTACTTTTACAAAATGTATAAAGCAGCTTTGTTAGAGCCCATAGCAGAAAAAAAATGAATAAAACCATATTCAACTCACATATTCATTCACATATTTTTACTTGTATACTGCCCTGAGGAAGCCCAGATGGCTGAAATGTTGGCAAGTTTCTGCACCTGCAATGATAATAAACTACTCTGTTATTACCTAGGCATGTGAGGTGAATACAGTGACACTTTCCTCTCTGCTATATGCAACTGGCAAGTAAACAGTGTATATTGTATTTCTATAGGATTGGCAAATGTGTCTTGTTGGATCTTGCTGAGTTCACCTTTAGCAATAGAATGCCAAAGGCCACTAAAGCACCTTCATGCAGACACATTAATCATGTGCCCAAGCCTGATGTGGAGTGGGTTGTTACCACTATAATATATATGGAGAAAAAAACAACTCAGTGAGTTACTTGATAGGCTATTAAATAAATGAATGCTCCAGATATACCAAAGGAGCTTAATTCAGCGTTTGTTATATGTTTATTTATTTAATACCTATGAACAACAAAAAAAATGTATTTGGAGGATTTGGCCAAGAAATCTTTCTATTTTTGTAACACTTTTAATGTAAAAATAGAACATGGTCATTGTTTTATAATGAAGAAGTATACACATAATAAAAAAGAAATAAGCATCTCTCAATCCCATCACTCTGATACAACCTCTGCTGATATTGTAGTGTTTTTCCCTTTTATTTGTAAACAATACTGAGAAATTATACAGGTTATATTGTTCTTTTCTAAGTAACATAGACATTTTCCTATGTCATTAAACATTTCTGTGAATTTGTCTCACTAGGAATCCTTCTCCTTCCCCAAACAGTTTTGCTGTATTAACTCTTAATCTTTCACAAAATCTAAGTTCATTTATCACTTTCTTAAGAATGCTTTTCTTGACTTCCTTTGCTGGAGCAGTTCCCTAGAGTAAATGTCCACAGCACCTCAAACATTTTTTTGTAGTTCTTATGTTAGTTTTTATGTTATTTTTATTTGTGTGAGTTTTTGAAAAAAATCGGTGAGATTTTGGTCAGAATTATGTTAAACCTAAAAATTAATTAGGACAATATTATCATATCTATAATATTTATTCTTTCTATTCTATAAATCAATTTTCCACCCAATTCTTTTTGCATTTTAATTTAATCAATTCATGTATTAAATTTTGAAAACACATCCTTTTTTGTTATTTTTATTAATATTTGGTCAAATCATTTATCCATTATATCTAAAATCAGTTTGGATTATTATGTTGTATATATACATATATATATATATATATATATATATATATATATATATATATATATTATTCAAAATAATATATATATATATACATATATATATATATATATATATATATATTCTTCAAAGTTTGAAGTATAGAAACTTTGTTGAACTCTATATAATTTTAAAAGTTACCATACATACTCTTGGACATTATTTATATATTTAGTAGCAAATTTATTAAGTCATTCAAAAATATTTCTTGATTATTTATTGTGTATCATCCACTCTTCTGGATGTAGGAGGTTCCAAAGAGAATAAAAATAACATAAATTGTTAGATAATAAGTAATATTTATATCATGTTGCATGGTATATGTTCTATGGAGGAGAAAAAAAAAGCAGTGAAGAAGAAGAGATAGTTTTAGGAGAATAAGATGGTCAAGAGTGCCCTAAAGGAGGTGAGGGAAGTTGTTGTGTGGATATTGGGGAAAGCATCACAGAACAGAATAACAGAGGGCAAAGCTCTGAGGTGGGAGCACATCTGTGTTCTATGAAGAGTAGCGAGGCCAGTGGCTGGAGCAGAATGAGCAAAAGAGAGTGTAGTGTCATAGAAGTAATGGCAGGAGGGAGGCAAACTATATGGGTCTGGAAGGCCACTGTGAAAATTTTGAGTTTTATTTCATGTCAGAGAAGAAGCCACTTGAGAGGTCTGAGAACTAAGAATAAGAATAACATGAGCTGATTTCAGCAGGATCACACTGGCGGTGGTGTTGGAATTAGAGAGGTGTATTAGGGTTTTCCTGGGAAACAGACCAATAGGAGATAGATGTATGATGATGATAGATGATGGTAGATGATAGATGATAGATAAATAGATAGATAGATAGATAGATAGATAGATAGATAGATAGATAGATAGATAGATAGATAGATGATAGATAAGTAGATGATAGATAGATAGATTATAGATAAAATAAGGTGCATTATAAGAAATTGGCTCACATGATTATGGAGCCTGAGAAGTCCCTTGATCTGTCCTCTATACTGGAGACACAGGAAAGGTATTGAAATATAATGATGAATAAAAACATGTTCCTTGACCTTACCCATCTTAAAATATGTTGGGATGGATAGACCATTTAGCATTTGTTATAATTTATATTTTTTCTAATAAATGAAAATAATTTAAAGCTAATAGAATCATAAATAAGTAAAATATAACTTGAAAGAAAATTTACTATAACATGGCCTAGTTTATTATTAAAAACATGTATTTAACTTCATTCCTCAGCTCACTTTGATGCTTCTTCCATCTAGCTACTCAGTCTACTCCATGGTCTACAGGGGTAATACATTTAATTAATAACTAGCATGAGCAAAAAATTAAGATGTAACTTATTTTCTGTTTCTCAGAACTATTTTCATTTTATTCAGAGAAACAACCCTGATCATGATTCAATGAATTTTATTCTTGAAACTTTCTTTAGCAAATGTTGCCTCATGTTATTTCAATGATTTTTGCTTTCCTATGTTATTTAGCAGTAAGAGACTAACCATTGTGGTCCTCACAATTAGGATACATCTTACTTTCCTTGTAATTACTTAACTGTTATTTATTTCTGAGTGCTTATCTAGGAAATACAATTTTATAATTATGCAATAAAAGCAGTGGTACATAACATCTACCTAATTAGGTAATTCTAAATGGTTGACATCCTGTGTATTTTACACTTTCCATAGAACACTGAAGTTGAAATCTCAGAGAAAGTTTTTCAGCCACAGCAAATTAAATTATATTTTCAAGCTTGTGCCAACATAGTACATTGTGGACAACAATAACAATATTAGTTTTCAAAACACAATAATATAAATTTTATATTATCTAGAATAATCATAGTAGCTCACTTTTTCTGAATCATATAATTATTACTTTTAGTTAATCTGTATAATTGTCATATATAAGTGATAACAGATTTTTACCTTTATTGAAAGTAGATAGAAGCCAGTGGATATCAAACTACTCCTTTTAAATTATTTTACTCTAAGATAAAATGAAAAATATATAATTAACACATTTACCTTAATTGGTTCTTTCAATGAATGAAAATCAGTATCATTCTCTTTTTCTTCCTTCTTTCCCTATTCCTTTACCTATTTCATTTAAAGATTAATTTTTACTTAATTATTTTATGTTCAAAACTGGCCTTAGCTTATTGAAAGAATACATTCTATGTTGAACAAAGTAAATGAATTTCAGAGAAGCCAGAAATCAAGAATACATTATTTTGATGATGCATATGATTTTTCGAATACTTTTAATTTTATTGTGAATATTTTAAAAATATAAAAAAGTATAGTGAATCATACAAAAAACATTAATATTCACCCTATTAGCATAATAAAAACTGTCATTTTGCAATTTTTGTTTAAGATTTTATATGAGAAAATAAACCATTAAAAATGAAGTCTGCTGTTTCATAATTACTAATGGTATTATTTTTATTATCTCACATAAATAGTTAAGGCCCTTAGTTGGTGCTTATCATTTCCTTTTGTGTTTTATGTTGCCACACATTTATATATGAAGTTATATTATGTTGCATCTTTCAAACATTATATATAAAATCACATTGTATGTATCTTTCAAAAATTTTGCTTTCTCAGTTAATGTTTTTGAGATTATCCATATTAATTCAAAAAAAGAAAAAAAAAGGTTTTTTTCTGATAAACTTGTTTTTATGTGTCAGTTATATGTTTTGATAATATATTATTTAATTAGTATTTTGTCATTTACCTTTTTTGTTTTATTGAGATATTGAATACAGCTGTCATTTAATATTTTTGATGTGTTAAACTGAGGTTGGACATTTTAAGGTAGTCAGATTTAGCAATGGTCTCCTCTCTGGTTTGTGCTTGTGTTTCTTGTTTAAGAAAGCTGTCCCTATTTTGAAGTTCTACAGTTTCTTTTGCCAAAGCAATTAGATGAGTGGAGTTGTTAACTGAGATAAAGAATACTAAGACAGCTTGTTGTGCAGGAAATACTATTAAGAACTCTGCTTTGAATATGTTAAGCCTGAATAGCATTTTAGTCATTCAGTAGAGGTATGAAATCAATTGAATATATAGGTCATAAATTCAGGAAAAAGGTCCAGTTTGAAGATATAAATATGGGAGTTGTCAGCATATTAATGGCATTGAAGCCGTGAGACAGGATGAAATCATTCTATATGCATATTACAGTCATGAATATTAAAGTAGACTGAATTCCATTTAACTCAAATGTGGTCTTCCCAAGGGAGAGTATTGAAGTGAAGGAGAGATGAGGAGGTTGGGGTTGAATGCACCAAAATGGTCTTGGTTGCAGATGTGCCTCAAGACCCCAAACCATACTTGATAATACATATTTGCTGAGTAAATAAATTTTAAAACTGACCACAAAATCCAAGCTGAATACAGAAGGAAGAGGGGGCATGAAGAGTGTGGGAAAGTGAAACTGTGGTAGGATAAAAGGATTTAAGTAACATTCTGGTTGGATTAAGGGAATCCCAAAGAGGGATGCTCTGGAGAGATGCTAGTTTCTGGTCAGAAAGTAGGAGGGGAAATTATGAAAGGGCTGCAGATACTGATTAAAATGGTGACCATGTCTGAAGAGTGGGTGTGCGGATGACATCTTCAGAGGGAGGAAATCAAGGAACCCTGAGCATGATTGGAGTGATAATCTACAGTAAAGTTAGAATCACTAGTTCCCTTCTATTCTGAGATTTATAAAAGTTTATCATAAATGTTATTCATTTCAAAAATACCTTTGCGTTTTTTGAGATAATGGTGGGCTTTTCCTCCTTTAGTTGGTATGGCAAAATACATTAATTAATGTTTTATTGTTATAAACACCTCACATTACTGGAATAAACCCAAATTAGTAAGGATGCATTATCTTTCATATATACTAGTGGAGTCAGTTTGTTAAATATTTTTTTATTACTCTTTGCATTTATATTCATGAGTTCAATGTGTAAATTTCTTTTTTAAAGTCTTTATGAAGTTTTGGTAAAGTTTCAACAACTGAGTGTTAAAATAATACTCCACTATTTAATTCTTATGGGTATACTATAAGATTTATGCTTGAGGTTCTCCATGTGACTTCTGGTTGTTCGACTGCTGTCATAAAAACACATATATATATTTAAATATTTGTATATCATAATAATAAAAGGCCAAGAGGCATCACGACCAAAACGACCAGATAACCGGTTCCCATGAAGTGCATGGAGCACCTCTCAGTTCCCACTGGCTCCAATTGCTGCAAGTCTGGCAGCTGGCAAGTGGGTGGGTGGCACTGTGGGCACAGCAAGGTACATGCAGGTGGGCAGGGCCATGTGATTTCACACACTGGGCCTCTATTATACGTATAATGTGTGTAATTTAATATACACTGAGTGGCCAGATTATTATGACCACCTGACATTTGTAGGAAAGTTAGCTATAATTTTGCTGTGAAGATGCTAGAGGGCCAGATCATTATAAACGTCTGAATAGTGCAACATACCTAAATATCACTGCTGATCAAGTTCATCCTATCATGTTGATGGCCTATCCCAATGGAGATGGCTTCTTCTAACAAGACAATGCGCCATGCCACGGTGCTCATATTGTGCAGGAGTGGTTTCAAGAACATGAGGGAGACTTTACCTTGCTTAGGTGGCCCCCACAATCACCAGATCTCAATCCAATTGAGCATTTGTGGAACAAAGTTAAAGGAGCCATCAAGCAGCTGGTTCCACAACCATCAAATCTCGCAGAAATGGACAGTGCTATTCATCAGGCATTGTGTCAGATTCCTCGCATCACCTTTCAACATCTCGTGGAGTCAATGCCAAGAAGAATCGCTGCAGCATTGAAGGCAAAAGGTGGCCCAATGAAGTACTGATGGGGTGGTCATGATAATCTGGCCACTCAGTGTATAATACATGCATACCATTGTCTTCCTGAGCTTTTTGCCACTGGATTCATTAAAAATAGCTACAAATTTAATAATTCCATTTCTAATTTCAGTGATTGTACTTTCTAATGATATTTAAAATTACTTACTTTCATGTTAACCTAAGTTTTTTTTTCCATTTCTGCTTATTTTTGTTTCATAATTTATTTTATTTTAATGGAGATTACTCTTTCATTTATTAATGAGGGCATTATAATCATAGGCTTTTGTATTATTTTGTCCAATTGACAGATAGTATTATTTTTATGCAATTTTGCTTTGAATATTCTGGAATTGGGGGGATTTTTTTTTTCTTGCTTCTCTCCCCTTTTCTTCTCCCCTCCTACTTTCTCGCTTCCTGTGTTCACTCTTTCTTGTTTTGAGGTTGTGCGTCATCCTAGCTCTTATAACTTACCTCCCTAAGTCTCCAGTCCAGAAACACTTTTATTTATTTATTTATTTATGTAATTGAGGCCTTTCTGGTCCTGGTGGTGTAGTTAGAGAGCCACTCCTTCAGTTCTTGGTGAAAAGACTGTGTGTTCACAGCCAGAGGATGGCAGTTGTTTGAAGCCACGGCCCTGGTGTTGGTGAGCTTTATTTCTAGCTTCCTTCAGAACTGGGGGGCCTCTCTCCAAGACCCGGCTTCAAGAACTTTCTATTCCCGCTCTTGTTTGTCTGAGAGCACTTCAATCTCTTTCACTCCATAGAAGCAAACTTCAGACCTAGAGCTAACCAGGCCTACAGCTTTGGCACCATTCACCACTGTGTTAATTGGCTTTTCTCTGCTTATTTTATTTGGAGGGCCAGTTTTTATATCTGTTGTGTTTTCCTTTATATTTCTACTATTATCACTGTGTGTTCACAGCAAATGTGTTGTCAAAAGATGAACCCCGGCACCATCTTACTTGAAAACCCTGGTATAGCTGAATTTGTTATTTTTCTGGTGGGATAGGTATTTGTTAAAATATTAAATATGATGCGTTTAACTTCTCAGTGAACCATACTGGCGTTTGAAGGAAAAACATTTTTGAAACTTTGTTATTAGATGTTGAAAGAAACGTTTATTTCTTACCAATGATAATAGGAATATAACATTTTCTAGTTGTCACAGCCATGTCTAGTTGTGTGGTTTTTTTAAATTATATTAGCTAAACTGTGAGTTTGACACAGATGAATCAAGTCCAGACATAATTACACTCTGAAGGAACTTAAAGCATAATAGAAATAATAATAGCACCTTATTTCATACAAATTCATATATCTCAAATGAAATCTATATTTAAAGAATTCAGAGCAATAGGACATCTTAATAAGCATGAGAAGCATAATCTATGCAAAGGCATATGAGAGAGATAACCTTTAAAAATAAATAGAACTTGACTGACAGATATCAGAGGGGAGACGAATGGAGGGGCAGGAAGAAGTTAACCAAAGAACGTCTATGCATATATGCATAGCCCAGGGATACAGACAATAGGCTGGTGAAGGCCTGGGGTGGTGGGAGCTGGAAGGAGGTGACAAAGGGAGGGGAAATCGGACACATCTATAATACTGCCAACAATAATTTTAAAAAGCGAAATAACTTAGTAGATAGGATTTGGAACCGAGGATTCATTGGAAGGAGGTGACAAAGGGAGGGGAAATCGGACACATCTATAATACTGCCAACAATAATTTTAAAAAGCGAAATAACTTAGTAGATAGGATTTGGAACCGAGGATTCATAGAGAGATACCTCAAACAGTGGGATCATGAGAATAGAGGCCCAGAAGTGGGCATGGCACAGACAACTTACATTTAACTGAGAAGGGCAAATGTGCATGGATGAGGAGGGACAGAAACACATACTCCTTTAAATGGGCCTATCCACCTGTTACAAAGACTATCCTTTCTTTTGCTGGAACTAATTCTCTGACCTTTAGTTTCCTTTGGCCTGTCACTGCCAGTGCAAGGCCTAATTCTATATTCAAAGTTTACAAAATAGTTTTCTTGACTCATTAGATTTTTATTGAATTACTTTCTATCCCAGCTCTTAATTAAGTTTTATGCTAGACCGACTGGTATGGCTCAGTAGTGAGCATCAAACTATGAACCAGGAGGTCATGGTTCAGTTCCAGGTCAGGACACATACCTGGGTTGCAGACTTGATCTCCAGTAGGAGGAGTGCAAAAGGCAGCTGATTGATGATTTTCTATAATGATTGATGTTTCTATCTCGCTCTTACTGTCCCTTCTCTCTGAAATCTATAAAACATATTTTTAAAAATTTAAAAAGTTTTATGCCAATTATCATTCACTTTTTTTCATGTTGCTTTGCAATTACCACCTATTTATTTTATATCTGTACATTTAATCTCCTCCAAATAAATAGCAAGCTCTTGAAAATCAGTACACGTACTTACTACTTCTTTGAACTTCATCTATATATATTCAGAGTTTTAAATACGTGTTTTAATTAATAATTTATGTAGTTGAAAGAAACATATATTCAAAAAATCATCTATATTCTAAATGTTCTTTTTTATGTTTTTTTCTCAATTAGTCTCTATTTCTTATTGCCTTCTTCAAGAGGACTTTGCTATTCTCTCTCTGCCTGAACATATAAATATGTACATACACACACACAGGTATATGAACTCATAATCTATACAAATAGCA
This sequence comes from Myotis myotis, assembly GCF_014108235.1. Taxonomy (NCBI): domain Eukaryota; kingdom Metazoa; phylum Chordata; class Mammalia; order Chiroptera; family Vespertilionidae; genus Myotis; species Myotis myotis. Next base: position 127,543,065 of record NW_023416324.1, read on the forward strand.
CAACAAGAAGCAAATTTTCAAAGGATAGTGTTTCAATTTTAAAATCAAACTATAAGCTCCTTTGTTGTGTTAGGTAAAGATAGCATCTTAGCAAGTTAGAAAAGGAAAGTGTCCTTAAAATCAACAATAAAGTACTGTTATGTATGCATAGAAAGTAACGACTGTATGTCTAAGACAGTGTTTGTGTCTGTGTGCTGTCAATCACCTTCCTTCCTTTATTAGTCTTAGGTAGAAGATAAACATCAAGACTGACAGTTGTGTGTCCTTTGTAATTTTGTGTCACCATCACAGAAAAGAGTATATTATGTCATCACTCAAGTCTGTCACATTTGATGTATTATTCTATTTGTTTTAAAGACTGTTTTCCCCATGATCCTCATATTTATGATGTATTATTTTATTATAGAAATATTTTCCCATAATATAATGTCCTGTACCACAGGCAAGAGCATTTGAGATGCTGCCCAAACCACCAGAATATAGAGATGCTTTGTTTAAAAAAAAATAATAAATTCTAAAATAAGAGAAAGAATAAATATGATAAGATAAGTGGATTTTCTTTTTTTCAAAACTCGGTATCACAAGGAAACTGCAGTGAATTTCTATATATGTATGACATGTAATTCAAACAGTGAATTTTAATATTTTTAGCATAGACAAATGAGGTATTTTAGTGCTAAAACAAGAAATGCTTTAAAAAAATTAAATTATCTTTATGATACAGGATATGGGGTATTGCTTTAAGTAATGTATATTTGTTCAGAAAATTGATATCTGATCTGAAATGGTGATAAAAAGTGATGAGTAGAAGGTGTAAGAAGACATTAATATGATTAACATGACAATGTCACTTTTCTTTTTCTTTTCTATTTTCTGGAGCTTTGTCTGCTTCTATGTTTTCTTATTTTCACATTTTACAATGAGATTTTATGGTATGTTTATTGCTAAAAGGCAGTCTAAATATATGACGTGAATCTATAGCTAGTAAATACTCAATATGAATAATCATATAATAAAGTACCAAAACATGATTTAGTCTATATTTAGTCTAAAGTTTTAATGTTTTTAAATAAGTACTATAACAATTGATGTAATGGGAAAATTCAGAAAAATACAAAGAAGCAGAAAAACAATCAACCCAAATTTTAACACTTGATTGGGTACTTTATCTGTTTTATCATAAAATTATCTATTGAATGCTTATTTTTGAATACTTCTGTTTTCAGTTAGGATTATAACATTTCCCTGTATTAAAGGTTTTTCTCTACTTAAAAATGAAGGTTTTTTGATATTTAAGAAGTTTATCTTCTAATGTTGGATATTAAATATATTTATATCTTTATTATAAATAACATTTTATGATGACTGATTTTTGTGCATAAATATTGGTTAAAATTGAAATGACTTCCACTAGGAGGGAGAGACCATGTCAATACTTCCCTATAACTGATAGCCAGTTCTCTTGATTTTCTTCCTTACTGTAATAAAATATCTTCAAATTATTTTCTTAAACAAAGGAAATAGATGGTATTTTTCTGGGGCCTAGAATATCTAACTTATTTTTTCTAGAGCAATATCATGTGGAAGATAAATTGGTTGGTTATAAAATTTTGGCCTTAAAACCTTTTATCCTCAAAGTTGTGATGAAATTGCTACTTTCATTTTAGGAATTTAATAACTTTTAAAATGAAAACACAAATTAATTTTAACCATAGAAATTGTATTATGTGTCTTTAGTTACAATTGTCACAGTATTATTTTTCTCAATATTTTCCCTGTGAAATAACTGAGAATACACACACACACACACACACACACACACACACACACACGTGTATGTGCGCAGAGAAAAGGATACATATAGAGAGAGTTCTCTTGTCATATGTGCTAATTTCTTCTGCATTTGGAGACATCTCAAGTTGGTTACATCATTTTTTTTTCACTTTCACTACATTTATATTGCTTTGACTGCTCCTTTTACTTTGGACTTGAATTATTTTATACTTGTATTCTATCTTCATCTCTATTTTTGATTGTATCGTATTTTTATTATATTTCAAATTACTTTTTTTCTGTGTCTTTCTGCTCCTTTTGAGTAAGAGTTTTATGTTCTTTTAGTGCATTGAGGGTTCTAAAGACTTATCTAATATTTATTTTCTGATTTATGTAGTAAATCCTATAAAATTGTTTAGGAGTATGTTTCTATCTTTTGATAAATACTATTTTTGTAGAATCTATGTTATATTTTGCTTTACTCAATTTTGTTATAGTAATGCTAATTTCATGAACAAACTTGCACATTTAAAAAGTTAAAGGCAATCGAATTTTAATTCTCTCTGAAGTACTGTTCAATTAAAAGTCTTTAGCATTTTGTAGCATTTTGATCTGTGGGGATCCAGCCACCCAGGGTTCTTCCATTTTGTGTCATTCCCATTGCCTAGAGCTTTGGAAGCCCCAGCTTCCAAACAGGAGATGGATGATGAGAGCGGGGAGAAGCTCTTCCAACTTCTTAAAAGCCTGAGCAGTTAAGTAAATGTTACCACTTTACTCGATTCTTAAGGGTTAAACCTAGTCAAATGGTTTTACTCCAAAATAAGGAGTTGCTGAGACAAGTAGCCATTCACTAAGCAACTACCTTCTGGATTTGAATAATGAACAAAATATGCTCTTCATTCCTTATTTTATTTGTAGCATATTTTACTTGTGGAAAATTAGTTATCTTAGCCTCAATCAATCTTTAATAAGGAGAAGTCTACCCACATCTAGTTCATTATGACATTGAATATGTGAACATTACTCTCATTTCTCTTCTTATCCTACAACCGTATGGTAGATAATATGTTAGCTCCTAGCACAATCCCCAGTGTATGTTTTGTTTAATCATAAGTAGCCCTGTAGATCTCAGATGGGATCTCAACTGTACTAATTTTTCTGGGATATAGTATGATTGTATTCTTCATGATGCATTGCTACCAAAGCTCTCCTTGTGTCCACTTCTGCATATACAGGAGTTGGCAAAAGGTTTACATTTGTGGAAAAAGTCATGCAGGTTATGATTACTACAATAGCTTTATTAATTCTGTGTTTAGCATACTTACATTGTAAGCCTACTTTTGGCAACCCTGTATTTTACTTGTGAATTCTGAACCTCCTTGAATACAATGTACCACTGACACTTTTTATCCAATTTGTATACAGGATATTGCTTTTATTTTGCCTAACAGATTATTACAATGTCAGATCTCTGGGGCTCAGCAGGAAAAAAATTCTGGTTGCTTTGAAAAGCAGCACTTATTCAGTATTTAAAAGCTTTTTTTACCCATTAGAAACCTCCCAGAAAGTATTTGCACAGTAGGACTACCCGAAGTGTGTTGTGGAATGTACAATACAAATGCAGTTGTGTAGCAGATTATTTCTGAAACATATATTTTTCTTATTCTCTCCTGCACTGGAAGGCTATTTTATACACTCTTCCTTTTGATGCGGTCCTTATTATTTCAGTCAAAGCTAAGAGAGAACCAGAATCTTTTCCACAGTGTAGGATGGTTGTTGGGCCTGCCTCCATCTCCAAGACCAAGTCACACTCAAAGCCTATGAGTCCAGATCTCAGAGCTTTATATGGAAACCGTGGAGCCAGCAAGTGTAGGAGCCTTAGAACCAGCGTATATCACACCACGATTTCTCTCCTGGGAACTAAAGAGTGTAGTGTGTGACCGGGCACCTCCACGGTATATCTCATTTCAGCCCAGCTGCAAAGTAGAAACTCAAGGTTACTTCCAAACCACTGTATTTAATGCAATAAAACATAATGTGGCTCAGTGGATAGAGTGTCAGCCTGCAGACTGAAGGGTCAAGGGTTCAGTTCCAGTTGCAGGCTGGATTCCCGGTCCAGGTTGGAGGTTGGGGCACACACGGATGTTCTCTCTCTGTGTCTCTCCCCCTTCTTTCCACTCTGAAAATCAATGGAAAAATATCCTCAAGTGAGGATTAACAAAAAACAAACAAAAAACATGCACAATGTGCTTTTTAATTAGATTTCACATGATGTGTCTAAATGGATATATATATATATATGAAATACCTTCTCAGTGAAATTCTCACTAAAATTCATCTTTTCAGTGAATTTTAGAATATTACCTCTGTGAACTGAAAAAAATAAATCTCTTTCTATACAACTCCTGAAAAACTTTTATCAAATTAGCTTTTATCAGTCACTCCTCAGGTGTCCTAGGGTTCTCAGCTTCAACCATTTTAGTTGTACATTGGACTTTTATTCTATTTTATATTTCCTCTTATTAATGTATTTATATATTTTATATATTCAACATGTGTACATGAAAGTGTATTTATATGAATTTATATAAGATAAATCATATTGTATATGTTTATATAGATACACTATATTTAGCATAATATAAACATGTAAAAATTTTAAAACTGTGTACTTTAGTTATAGTGACATATTAAAACATGTTGTCTTTGCTTTTTAGTCACTGGTTCTGCCTTTTGCTAAAATCTGTTACAAGCAAATTTGAGTGCTGTCCATTTTTTTTACACATTGACAGACTTCTAAAAGTTAGCATATCATTTAATATGAATTAGCACTTTAAAAAATGAATTTAGAGAACTAAGGTAAAGAAAAATGAAATTAACGAAGTAAGCCCCAGCCAGTTTGGCTCAGTGGATAGAGCTTTGACCTGGGGACTGAAGGATCCTGGGTTTGATTTCACTTAAGGGCACATGCCTGGATTGTGGGCTCAATTCCCAATAGGGGTTGTGCAGGAGGCAGCTGATCAATGATTCTCATCATTGACGTTTCTATCTCTCCCTCTCCCTTCCTCTCTGAAGTCAATAAAAATATATTAAAAACAAAATTAATGAAGTAAAAAAAATAAAACTATATTAAATGCCTTAAACTTAGAAAGTAGTATGTCATTTTTCAAATTCTACATAGTAAATTGTTTTATTGCCCTGAGATTTATTATATTTCCATTGGATGTTTGATTTATGCATTAAGATATTTTAGAAATAATATTTTAATTAATATTGATTTGCTGATTTTTTAGAGACAGTAATTATTTTCTGGAAGATGAACACATATTTCCTTCCCATAAGAAGGGGAAAACTACTATGAAGTAGAGAAATTGAGGGAAGGAGGCAAGATTAAGTTTTTAAACTTTCATTCACAAATGTGCATTGGCAATGAAAAAATATTAAACACATAGAAATACATGAGCATTATTGATGAAATCTGTATTATGTTTATATATTTTGTGGCTGTGCCTGAATTTCAAAAATAGAAAAGCAATTTTGTTAAATGTTTTACCATGTTTCTAGATTTTCAAAGTTTGTATACTGTAGAATTTATTTCACCTAATAATTATGTTATCCCCTAAATAGGAGCAGAACTATTAAAATTTAATCAAAATTTCAGGCTGTAGGAGATAAGGCGGGTTATTAGAAATGTACATAATACAGTCTTGAGTCATTTTTCCCCCTATGTTATAAACAGTAATTCAAGGCTTTCACAGCCATAGGGCCCTGTAATGTTACAAAATCACTGAAGGCTGTTTTCTCTATCTAATGAAAACAGACTTTTTTTTTTGTTGTTCATCCCCAGTGTAGCTTTGTGTATGCATTTCCATAATAGCATGGCATATAGTCTTTTTCTTTCTTTAATATAAATGTTCAATGATAGTTACACCACCGCATGGCTATATATGGTGGCTTTATAGTGGGGTATGACAAATATATTTCATATATCTACAAGAAAACCAATATATTGTAGGTTGTTGAAAAGAATGAGAATTTATAGAAACTGTTTAGTTCAAATACCACATCATTTTCTTGTTCTGTGAACACAGGAAAATAGTGAGCTGTATAAAATTATGAACTTTATCAAATACTGAAAGATATTTTCTAAAGGAAAATAAGAAATCATGTGATAAATACCTAGGGAAATATTGTTTTGAAGAAACAAGAAAATATTCACAGGGAAATCAAGATGGCAGCATACTAGGTGGATACTACACCCACCTCCTGATTCAGTTTTTGAAGATTGTATGTTTCTAGGAATTAGTCAATTTCTTCTAAATTTTTATTTTTATTTTTGGCACATATGTGTTAATAATATTTTCTAACAATCCCTTGTATTTCTGTATAGTCAGTTGTTACTTCTCTTCCATTTCTGATTTTATTTATTTGGGTTCTCTCTCTCTCTCTCTCTCTCTCTCTCTCTCTCTCTCTCTCTCTCTCTCTCTCTCTCCTTCCCTCCCTCTCTCCCTCACTCTCTTTTCTTTTTCTTGGTGAGTCTGATTAAAGGTTTGCCAATCTCATTTATCTTTCAAAGAACTACCTCTTGGTTTCATTGATCTTTTGCATTTTTTAGAGTCTATTTTATTTATTTCTGTTCTGATCTTTATTATTTTCTATTTTTTACTCATTTTGGGCTTTGTTTGTAGTTTTTATCTCAGTTATTTTAAGTTTAAAAAAAGTTAGTTTATTTTAGATTTTTTCCTGTTTCTTGAGCTATGCTTACAATACCATGAATTTCTCTCTTAGGACTGCTTCCCCTTTGTTCCATAGATTTTGTGTTCTCATTGTCATTTGTTTCAAAGTATCTTTTGATTTCTTCCTTGATCTCATTTGTAACCCACTCATTGTTCAGTGATGTATTGTTTAGCCTCCATGTCTTAGTGTGCTTTTCAGGCTTTTTTCCCCCTAGTTTCACACCTTTTATGGTCAGAGTAGATTCTTGATATGATTTCAATCTTCTTAAATTTATTGAGAAGTGTTTTGTATCCTAACATGCCGTTTATCCTAGGAAATGTTCATGGTGTCCTTGCCTTGCCGAGGTCTGGGCAGAATCTGGGACAGGCTAAGTTATGTGGCTCTAGAATGGGAGTCATTTCTCGATTGCACGCCGGACAGGTGCAGAGCCCTTCCTTCACACCGCCAAATCTTACCCTGTTTGGGACTGATACACTCCGTGGGCCACATGCTGAATACTTCTGGGACCCCACCCGTCATAAAGTTTTACAGGCACCCAACAGGAGACATTGAACAGATATACAGTAACTGCAATTGTGTGGTGTTCATGCTATGATGAGGCTTCTAGTAAATCTTGTCTTTACTTACCAAACTATAATGTGGTTGCATATACGGTATCATTTGAACATTTCATGTAAATAATAAATCATAATTAATGTTAAACGTCACAGTGTAAATTAAATTCTGAAGACTAAAATTGCTAGAATTGGAAGTTGCTACTTTTTTTGCAGGACACATTTTATCAATATGTTACTAGTAGTAATGATATATATTTGATTTATCTCAAATGCAGAGTATATCATGTCAACAGATAGTTGAATCTTTTAGCATTTTAGAATTGAATTTTTAAAACTAAGTTTCTGTTACGTTCTATTTCTATCTGAGAAATGATATGTTCTTTTCTCCTTAACCCATTTTTCTTGAAGAGAGTAGGTATTCTATTAGTAAGAATGAAAGGCCTTCAGTTTTTATACAGGCAAGATATTGGGCAAAAGGAATCATCTGATCTAAGATATTGTAGTTTTATATGTAAATACACACACACAGAATAATACATTCCTATTTTTTCTGATTTGTCAAAAATGAATGTTGTCTTTTAGGATTTCACCTTTATTAACTAGACATGTGTACATACTTCTTCATGATTTTGTGTTACTCTTTCTAAATACTTCATTTTGCATCTGTTTGATAAGTGTACTGACACCTAGAAGACAGAGAAACCATTTTGAGTGTATGCATACTAATTTTATAAAGTTAAATTTTAAAACACACTTGATTATCTGAGCAGTTCTTGTTGAACCATCTACACTAATAAAAGAGAAACATACAAATTGGTGTCACTCTGCTACACCCACCAGCCAATCAGGATGAGTATGCAAATTAGCCAAAGATGACAGTTAATTTGCATATGCAGGCACGGAGCGAAGACTGAAGGCTCCGGCCCAAGTGAAGACTGAAGACAACTGAGGACGACTGAAGACTGAAGAGGCTTGGCTTCTCTGCTGCAGCCAGAGCGAAGGCCTGGGTCCTGGGTTCCAGGTGCTGGAGGGAAACCTATACCGGTATCCAGGGGAAGGAAGGCCTATTGCACAAATCTCTTCGTGTGACAGGCCTTTAGTTTATTTATGTGATAATGTTTTAACACAAAAATTCACCTACTTAGAGCAACATATTGAGCATGAGGTTTAATTTATATCAAATAATTTAAAATATGGATGAATAGAACCATAAACATTATCATATCACTAGTAGCCCGGTGCATGAAATTTGTGCACATTAAAAGGGAATTAATTGCCCTAACCGGTTTGGCTCAGTGGATAGAGCATCAGCCTACAGACTCAAGGGTCCCAGGTTCAATTCCGGTAAAGGGCATGCACCTTGGTTGCAGGAACATCCCCAGTAGGAAGGGTGCAGGAGGCAGCTGATCAATGTTTCTCCCTCATCGATGTTTCTAACTCTCTATCCCTCTCCCTTCCTCTCTGTAAAAAATCAATAAAATATATTTTTTTTAAAAAGGGAATTAATTAGCAGAGATATTTTAATATTGCTATTTGCCCTTTCTTTATAATAGAAGTGTGAGAGATGAAAGGAAATTAATAAAATGTATATGAAAATAATATATAGACTTATTAATAAATAAACAGTAACAAAAGGAGCTTATTCCGAAAGGGGCTCCCTCCTCCCTCCTGTCAGGGTCCAGGGTGCAGGAGAATGGGGTTCCTGACTGGCAGGCCACTGACAGCAAGCTATCCAACAGCGGATTCTGTGAGGAATGGGGTGGTCTCTCATTTCTACTGTCAGGGTCTGGTTTGAAGGTCGGCCATGCCCCCTGTTGGGCCAGACCCAGAGTTCTACCATGCCGTGGCCTCCACCTCAGCAACCCAGGACTGACTGCTGCTGGGCACTCCTGGTGCTCTGAGGGTGGGTTCTTCCCCCAGGCCACACGGGAAACAGTTGGAGAGGACGCAGGATTCAGTGGGTCCACGCTCCGAGGGCGGGTGCCTGCCTCAAACCCCACACTCACTGGAAACAGCTCCAGGAAACAGCTCCGGGAAGGTGCATCCATTGCCAAGACAACCCCTGCAGGACTGACTTCCTTCCACTTGGTCACGGTGGTTCAGGTCATGATGAACACCACCCATGGTTTTTATATAAGTAGATCATTAATATAAAACACCTTAAAAATCTATTGAAGTTTTTTAATAGAGGAAAATATACATAGACTACACTGTATCTTTGAGTTGGTGATTCCTGATCACTGAATCAGAAATTATTTATAATTGAATAAATTTACGAATTAAATTTATAATTGAAAGTAATAAGTGTTAGTCTAAAGTAAATTTTAAAGGTAAATTCCTAATGTCATTATAAGGGATTTAAATGTCACTTAGGGCATATTCTCCAGCAATGAGGGGAAGACATTTAAACAGTCCTGGCAGATCAGGTAGCCCTTACTTGAACTATGTTTTGGACATGGCCTATTATCTCATGAGCTTGCTCAATACATTGTGAAGAACTCAATAAATAGGAAGACGATCTTTATATTACTCCCAAATCAGCTTACTAGCTTCTAATATTTAATGGATTTGACAACAATAAATGTGGCCTCTCAGTCATATTCCAATAACCACTTCCTATATTCTCTGTGTTTTCTAGTTAAAACATTTAGGCTTTAAACATACCTATATATGGTCTATGGACTTGGAACTACTTTTATTTTTTTCTCAAAATGTACTATATAGATTATCAAAGATATGAAATTAGAACATAATGATACTATATGGGGAGGCTATGATAGTAGCATTTTCCATTTTCAATAATTATCTTAGTCAAAGTTAATTTAGAATTCTCAAGAAATTCACATTTTAGAAGACTCCATTATATAAAGAAATTTCGGTTTTTTTAATAATTGAAAAAAGTTATATCTTGTAAGAAAATATTGCATTTTATTTCAAATTGATATCAGAATTAAAATGAAATGATTACTGTGTATTATCTTTCATAAAGATATACCTCATTAATACATAATTATAATTGATCTAAATCATAATGAATATTTTTTAAATTTAATTTGGTTGACAATGAACAAAAAATATTCTCCAATTTTCTAAAACTAGGGTCACACTCATCTCTGAGGATAAAATAGTCATTAGGAAATCACTGTAATGCTACCTCTATGGATATTTCTTTGTTGAATCCAGGTCAGCATTGATGAGAACATGTTCGCAAATGATAGATTCATAATTCTGTTTCATAATTTAGTAACTTAAGTTAAATTTTTGTGTCAAATACACCAAAATCATGACTATTTAGAGAAAGTATGTTATTTACTATTTTCCAGCATTTCTGGACATCCACATTAATTTTTATACAGAAGTATTAGTGCATATAGATATAGTGGTACAATTTAAACTACAATAGCAAGGCGGAAACCATAAACTGATCACTTATATCTCTCTTTCCTGTGCACAGACTGCATTTTCCAGCCCCTTACAGTATGGCCATGTGCCTGAACATGGACTGGGAGCTGAAGTGGTAGTGTATTCTAGGACACTGCAAGTACAATTTTTTACACATGCTTCTCCAGGATCACTTACTCTCGAAGACTTTCATAATCAGAAGTAGCTTATATCCCCGATACTTTTACAGTATATATTGCCATCCACCAAGGACCCTGAGAAGTTCTTTACTGTTACAAGTTAAAGAAAAATTTTATACTTTAAGATACTGAAATGAAACTTACATCAAAAAGAAAACCTAATGTAAAATCAGTGGGTATAATGATATTTAGATGGTTTTCTAGAGATTTAAAAGATTTAAGTGCATTTGTTTTGGCTTTTAAAAGTTCTTTTTGTTTATGACAAAGTCAAAGTAAGAGTAGATAAGCCTACTTACTTTCTTTAAGAGGAGTACATTTTCAATGTTTGAAAGCATAGATTTAGAAGTTTTACAGTCATCGACCACTCTAAACTATAGGATGACAACTCAACTGTCTTAGATTTTAAAAAATTCAGTTACTTAATTCAAATCATATTAAAATGTCCAAAGAGATTTAAGATGGGATCTTAGAAAAATGACTTTTGTTTTGTTTGAATTGTGGAAATATTTATTGTATTTTATTTATTTAGCCATTTTAATGATATTTTGGTACAATATAGGCAAAAAATATTAGCCTAAAAATTTAGAGCCTAAAAATAAAAAGCTGTAAACTCCTTTTACATCAAGTTTTACAAAATTAAAATTTATCAGGTGCAAGGAAACCTACTAGAACATAAGATTTTCAGTCATTTTTAAATTAAAATGCCAATTTTTACTAGAGCATATGCTCCTTACTCATTTTACTTTATGACTTCATAAATCTAGCAAATTATTTATTCAGTAGAGGCCCAATGCATGATATTTGTACAAGGGGCTTGGCCCTCACAGCTGTGGTGGTTTGCTTTGGCCCTCGCAGCCCTGGCTTCGTCTGGAAAGTCTTCCAGAAGGACATCCAGAAGGTCATTCGACTGTCAGGTCTAATTAGCATATTACGCTTTTATTATTATAGATTTGTGTTTTTACTTGTTCATTGGCTCCTTATCCAATAGAGAGAATGGGATTTATATTCAGAGCACTATGCTAATTACTGTGGGCCATTAAGAAACAGTCTTAGACAATAGTGTGATGAAGGTCTGGCATGAAGGCTTAGATGGGATAAGGGGAATAAAAGCGGAGGGATTGGAGGACATCTGTACTGCTGTCAACAATTAAAAAGAAAAAAAAAGAAAGAAACAGTGTCATTCATGGCTAGATATTCCAGGCGATCATCTATATATATAAAAGGCTAATATGCAGCCCTGACCAGTTTGGCTCAGTGGATAGAGCATCAGCCTGTGTACTGAGGGTCCCAGGTTCGATTCTGGTCAAGGGCATTTACCTTGGTTGCAGGCACATCCCCAGTGGGAGGTGTGCGGGAGGCAGCTGATCGATGTTTCTAACTCTCTATCCTTCTCCCTTCCTCTCTGTAAAAAAATCAATAAAATATATATATTTTTAAAAAAGCTAATATGCAAAGTTTTTTCCTCGGGAGTTCGACTGGGAGCCTGGGAATTTGATCACTCACTATGACATGCCCTGACAACTAGGAGGTGGTGCAGAATGAAGGAAGGGCCCGGACTGCAGCCGGCATCTGGGGAAGTAAGGCCCCGGCTGGCTGGCTGGCAGCCTGAGGGCCCCGATCGGCCCTGATCGGCGGCTAGGCCTACAGACCCTACCCATGCACAAATTTTGTGCATTGGGCCTCTAGTTGTATAATAAGATTAATGCTATATACCAGCCTATAAATAATAGACCATATATAACTATATAATGTTCACTTTTAATCTCTCATTGTCTGCCTTGGAAGCTTAGAGGAAATATGAATGTGGTTGGAGGTGGGCAATAAGGTAATTAACTTGAATGATAAGTATGCCCTGGAAACATGCAGATAGATATATGCCTTGAGGTAAAAGGACATGGATTACACACACTATTTGAACAAATGCTCATGTATTTCTAAATTATTAGGCATTTTGAAGAGAGATGGGAAACTAGATGGCATTTTATGTCACATAAAAATTTTAATGTTATAAAACACAATTAGGGTAAGTGTATAGATGTATTGTGTGCTGGTCTCTGTGCAGGGCTTTAGGAATTTAATAGAGTAAAATACTAGAGGAGTTTCCATCAGGACAGATCATGAGGTGAACACTGTGAGGAAGAGGTGCAAAATGTAGCAAGAAGATCAAAAGTAACAATGTCATTGAACTTATATTCATTCCATAAGCGTATTGATAACTTTTCCATACCCAAGTATATTGCTTTAGTAGTACATTTTAGTGTGGCAATATTTTTTTTTTCAAATGTTTCATAAAAATAGATTTCAAATGTAGGAATGAGAATAGGTATTTTTGTTTTCAAATATTTGAAGTAAGAGAGGCTGGGGTTTATAAATTTAAATTATACCACTAGAAAGCTTCCTTCAAATAGTGACACAATTTCCAGATTTATTGCTTGGATTCTGTTCATATTTCTATTCTAAAATTCCATTTACTATGGTTTCAATAAAAATTTAGTTCAAGCTAAAACTTGGTATACCAAATATCAGCTCTAGAGCAATGGTTGTTTTTTACCAATTTTCCAGAAGATTGATTTAGATTGTTTTACTAGTATGTTGTATGTCTGTAAAACAACAACAACAAAAAATGATTTACTAGCTTGAGATTTATTCTGCCTTCATGTGTTAATTCCTTTATTTCTAACCATCCACAATACTATAATGAATAACACAAACTGATGATAATCAGTATTTTATTATACTATCTATAATAATCTATAATAATAAAAACATAATATGCTAATTAGGCTGGGCATCCTTCTGGATGAAGCTGGGGCTATGAGAGAAGCCCAGGTCCTGGGTGCCAGAGGGAAGCCAGTGCTGGCAGCTGGAGGAAGGAAGGCCTTCACTTGCATGAATTTTGTGCATCGGGCCTCTGGTTAACAAATAAAATATTTGGGCTATTAAAGAAAATAGTACTTCTACTATAAGAACAAGAGTGGCTAGATTTGTTTATGTTTCCCATTATGTAACATCTATAGAGGCATATTTGACATCATAGAAGTAAATATATGATTGTTAAGTTTTAACAAGAGTTAAGCATTGTATCTGTGGCCCATTAGAAGCTTTATTAGAGCTTATTTGACTTATTTTTCCCCCAATTTATTAAGTTAAAGATATAATTAACAGAAAAATCATTCTAGTGTACCAAAGCAAAGCTGACCTCACTGCAGCTTTCATTCTTTGTCCTTTTCTTACCCTTGTAAATAGTAGATATTTCAGCTGAAAAAAAAAAAAAATAGGAGCTACCATGTCTGACCTGTGGGGATCGGAATGAAAATGGCTCTCTGACATCCCCTGAGAGGTCCCAGATTGCAAGAAGGCAGTTCTCAGGTGACTCACTCCGGAATCAGACTCCCTCCTCTCTGGTTCTGGGTGTCTCACCTGAGAACCACAGCTGCCAAATCATTGCAGTTTGGAAGCTCCTGAGTTGAGCGTCTTCCCCCTGGTGGTCATTGCACATCATAGCTACCAGTCGAACCACCAGAGGGTCTCTTAGGCTTTTATGTGTATATACTAGTGGCCTGGTGCATGAAATTCATACACGGGGGCGGGGATTCCCTCAGCCCAGCTTGCAGCCTCTCCAATTGGGGACTCCTTGTGGTATGTCCAACTGCCAGTTTAGACCCGATCCCACAGATCGGCAGTCAGACATCCCTATCACAATCTGACTGCCGACTCCTAAGTGCTCACCTGCCTGCTTGCCTGATCGCCCCTAACCCCTCTGCCAGCCTGCCTGATTGACCCTAAACCTTCTATCTGCCTGATCGCCCCAACCTCTCTGCCTGCCTGCCTGATCGCCCCTAACTGCCCACCCCTGCCAGCCTGATCTCACCCCCAACTGCCCTCCCCTGATGGCCATTTTGTGGTAGCCATTCTTTGTCCACATGGTGGCAACTATCTTATGTAAGGGCATGACAGTCAATTTTCATATTACCTCTTTATTATATAGGATATCTCTGTATTTTCCACCAGGTTTCACACATATTATTGTACCTATAGATGCACATTAATAATTTATTGGATTAAATTTAATATGTGTATCATTAATCTTTTTTATATAACCTATCTATATATATATAAAAGCCTAAGCAACCTCAGGACTGAACAACCTATGACACACACTGACCACCAGGGGACAGACACAACACAGGAGCTGCCCCCTGGTGGTCAGTGCATTCCCACAGCCAGAGCACCACTCAGCTGACAGACTCATCCCAGCAGTCCACCAGCCCAGTGGCAGCCACTCACTCCTTCAGTAGTCCTGCAGGTCCAATCTCCGGAGAATGGGCCAGGCACCGACAGACCAGCACCACTGGCCTGCTGGAAGTCGGCCTCGGGCACTGCGACCACTTCCCTTCCCTAGATGCTCCGCAAGGAAGCATATAAAAGCGGCTACCAGGTGGTTCCCAACAACCAGTGCAAATGTCAGTGGAATGGATCCGGATCCCAGGCTGGCAAGGGCATCCCACCTCCTGCCTGGAGAGCCAATCGCATCCTGGCCTTCCCACCCCCCTGGGGGACCCCACCTGTGCACTAATTCGTGCACCAGGCCTCTAGTATATATATAAAAGGCTAATATGCTAAAGTCCTACTGATCACTATGATGCACACTGACCACCAGGGGCCAGATTCTCAATGCAGTAGTTGCTGCACTGCAGTGACTTGGCATGGGTGGTTCTTGGGTGACGCACCCCGAAACCAGAGAGGAGGGAGCCCGATTCCTCATGGGGCCATGCAATTCCACCTTCACCTGTGGGTTATGTTGTTGCTGGGGCACTGTCAGCCCAAAATATGGTTTACTGCACACTTGCACTTGTGTTCCACACCCTGTAGGACAACAAGTTTGAAGAGTGCTCTCTTGCACTCCAGGACCACTCGGGAGATGTTGGAGAGGCAGATTTGCCTGTTTCCCTGAAGGCCAGGCCGAGGCCCCCACCTGCCAGAAGGACCCTGCTCATTCCACAAACACTTGGAGGGACTGCAGGAGGTTGGCTCCAGGATGTGTCTGGCCCATCTCGCCCAGTTCCATCCCGCTGGCTGCCTTTAATTAATTTCCTTTCAATGTGCACGATTCCATGCACCGGGTCCCTAATTTTACAGAATAAAATCATTTTAGAAAATTACGTATATTAAGTGAATATTATATACTGAATGATCCATCTATATATATAACAAACCAGGGTTCCTAATGTCCAAAACAACTGAAGGCTCAACGGAACACCAGGCTGTGTGCACAGCAGGCTCTGGTGGGCGGGGACTGGCCAGTGGGCTGAACTGCTGACCTATTGGAGAAAGAGAGAGGTGGGGCTGATCAGAAGCTGGTGCGGCTGCTGGTGAGGCCCAGAGAGAGAAGCAGGGTCTGATCTGCAGCCAGAGGCTTCTCTCCCTGCTTCTGTCTCCAGGCCTTGCCAGAAGTCAAGCCTCTCTCTGTCTGAGAGGTCAGCAGTTCAGCCCTGGGGGTGACCAGGCCAGCAGGGGAGGGCTGTTGGGGGTGACTAGGCCTGCAGGGCAGGGAGGGCAGTTGGCAGAGAACAGGCCTGCAGGGGAGGGCAGTTAAGGGCGATGAGACCAGAAAGGGAGGCTGTTAGGGGTGACAGGGCTGACAGGGGAGGGCAGTTGGGGGCAATTGGGCCTGATGGGGAACAGTTAGACATCAATAAGGCTGACAGGGGAGTGGCTAGGGGGTTATCAGGCAGGCAGGCAGGTGAGCAGTTGGGAGCCAGCAGTCCCGGATTGTGACTAAACCGGCAGTTGGATGTCCCCTGAGGGGTCCCAGATTGGAAAGGCTGCAGGTTTGGCTGAGGGACACCCTCCCTCCCCAGTGCATGAATTTCGTGTACTGGGCCGTTAGTCCGATCTAATAAAGAGGGAATATTCTAATTAACCCTCATGTCATCACAAAGATGGTGGCACCCACAGCCAATAAGGAGGGAATATGCTAATTGACTGCCATGCCCTCAAAGATGGTGGCACCCACAGTCACAAGATGGTGGTGCCCAGTCCCTTCAGACCCCCAGCCGCCAAGGGCCAGCCCGAGGCACAGGCAAGCCTCAGACAGCTGCTGTCCAGATGCCTGTGGCCACCCAAGGCTCAGGTAACCAGGGCCTGCCGAGGCTTGCGCTACTAGCAGTGGCAGCAGTAGAGGTATGATGGGACTTCACTTTCCCCTGATCAACGGGTAGCATCCTGCCCCTGAGAGCTCCCAGAGTGTGAGAGGGGGCTGGCCAGGCTGAGGGATCCCCCCTCCACTGCATGAGTTTTCATTCACCTTGCCTCTAGTAGCATTATATTTATTTGGTGAAGTTTTAGGTTAAATGGATGAACCAGGAGAGAAATGTGAAAACAATGAGATTGTTACTTGCTGCATTTTAATAGTCATTTTAAAGTGATTATATCACGAAATATTTTTCTTCTTATTATTTAAGGACTTTAAAATGTAACATGAATTATTACTCACTGAAACCCAATTGAATGATATTTGAAAATGTGGCTAGTAAGAAGTATATCATCACCTCGATAAATGTCATAACTCTATTTTTTAATTTATTTTTCTATTGTCTAAAATTTTACATATGTCTCCTTTTTCCCCAATTGACTCCCCTCGGCCCCAAGCCATTCCCACCCTGGAAAAGCCCCCACCACTCCAGTGACTGTGTCCATTGGTTATGCTAATATAACTGCATACAAGTCCTTTGGTTGCTCTCTAATGCCCCCTCCCCTACCATTTCTCTCTGGATGTATTCTTGTTCATCAAATTATGTTGATCATTATATCCTACATATGAGTGAGATCATGCCATATTTATCTTTCTCCACTGGCTTATTTTGCCTACCATAATGGTCTCCAGTTCCATCCATTCTGTTGCAAATGGTAAAAGCTCTTTCTTTTTATAGCAACATAGTATTCCATTGTGTAGATGTACCACAGTTTTCTAATCCACTCATCTGCTGATGGGCACATAGGCTGTTTCCAAATCTTAGCTATTGTAAATTGTGCTGCTATGAACATAAAGGTGCATATATCCTATCTGATTGGTGTTTCTGATTTCTTGGGATATAGTCCAAGAAGTGGGATTACGGGTCAAATAGGAGTTCCATTTTTAACTTTTTGAGGAAACTCCATACTGTCTTCCACAGTGGCTGCACCAGTCTGCAGTCCCACCATCAGTGCATAAGGGTTCTTTTTTCTCCACATCCTCACCAGCACTTGTCCTTTGTTGATTTGTTGATGATAGCCATTCTGACAGGTGTGAGATGATATCTCATTGTTGTTTTGATTTGCATCTCTCAGATGATTAGTGACTTTGAGCATGTTTTCATATGTCTCTGGGCCTTCTGTCTGTCCTCTTTCGAAAAGTGTCTATTTAGATCCTTCTCCTATTTTTTTATTGGATTGTTTATCTTCCTTTTGTTAAATTGTTTGAGTTCTCTATAAATTTTAGAGATTAAACCTTTATCTGAAATAGCATTGGCAAATATATCCTCCCATGCAGTGGGCTTTCTTGTTTTGTTGATGGTTTCTTTTGCTGTGCAGAAGCTTTTTATTTTGATGTAGTCCCATTTGTTTATTTTCTCCTTAGTCTCCATTGCCCTAGGAGCTGTGTCTATAAAGATATTGCTACAACATATGTCTGCTATTTTGCTGCCTATGGAGTCTTGTAGGATTTTTATTGTTTCCTGTCTTATATTCAATTCCTTTATCCATTTTGAATTTGTTTTTGTGTATGGTGTAAGTTGTTGATCTAGTTTCATTTTTTTGGCATGTATCTGACCAAATTTTCTAGCACCATTTATTAAAGAGACTGTTTTGACTCCATTGTATGCTCTTGTTTCCTTTGTCAAATATTAACTGAGCATAATGTCTTGGGTCTATTTCTGGGTTCTCTTTCTGTTCTATTGGTCTATATGTCTTTTCCTTTGCCAGTACCAGGCAGTTTTGAAAACTGTAGCTTGGTAATATAGCTTGATATCTGGTAGTGTGATCCCTCCAACTTTGTTCTTCTTTCTCAGGATTGCCATGCTATTTAGGGTCATTTTTTATTCTAGATATATTTTTTGGAGAGTTTGTTCTAGATCTTTGGAATATGTCGTTGGTATTTTAATGGGGATTGTATTGAATCTGTAGATTGCTTTGGGTACAATGGATATTTTAATGATGATGATTCTACCAATCCATGAACATGGTATGTTCTTCCATTTGTTTATGTTTTTCCCTATCTACTCTATCTCTTTTTTCAATGTTCTCTAGTTTTCTGAGTACAGGTCTTTTACATCCTTAGTGAAGTTTATTCCTAGGTTACTTACGTTTTTTGGTGCAATAGTAAATAGGATTTTGTTTTTGTTTTTTTGTTTTCATTTCTCTTTCTGTGAATTCATTATTGGTGTATGAAAAGGCCATAGATTTCAGGGTGCTAATTTGATTGCTGCTTCAATTTCTTTGATAGTTATTGGCCTATTTAGGTTTTTCATTCTTCTTGATTGAACTTTGGGAGCTTGTATTTTTTTAAGAATGTCTATTTCATCTGGTTGTCCATTTTGTAAGAATAGAGTTGTTCATTGTATTTTTTCATATTTGTATTTCTATGGGATGGGTTGTTACTCCACCTCTTTCATTTCTGACTTTGTTTATTTGGATCCTATCTCTTTGCTTCTTGGTGAGCCTGGCTAGAGGTGTATTATTCTTATTTATCCTTTCAAAGAACCAGCTCTTGGTTTTGTTGAACTTTTTTTGTCTCTATTTCGTTTATCTCCACTCAGATCTTTATTATTTCCTTTCCTATGCTTACATTGGCCTTTTCTTGTTGCTCTCTTTCTAACTCTTTGAGTTGTAGGAGTAGATACTTTATCACAATTATTTTTGTTTTTTGATATAGGCCTGTAAAGCTATGAACTTCCCTCTTAAGACTGTTTTCATTGTGTTCCATAGATCTGGGATTGTTGTCTTTTCATTGTCATTTGTTGTCATGATGTTTTTTATTTCTTCTTTGTTCTCTTTGGTAACCCAATTATTGTTTAACAGCATGCTATTTAGCCTCCAGGTGTTTGTTTTTTTATTGTTTTTATTGTAGTTGATTTCTAGTCTTATGCCATTGTGATCTGAGAATATGCTTGATATGATTTCTATCTTCTTGAATTTGTAGAGACTTTGCCTGTTTACCAATATATGATCTATCTTTGAAAATTACCCATGTGCACTTGAGAAGAATGTATATTCTGTTTGCTTTGGGGTGAAATGTGCTGAACATGCCAATTAAGTCCATCTGATCTAGTGAGTCATTTAAGATTGATATTTCTTTGCTAATTCATTGTTTAGAGGATTTGTACAGTGGTGCTGGTGGGGTATTGAAGTCCCCTACTATGACTGAATCACTGTCAATCTCTCCCTTGATATCTTCCAGAAGTTTTTTGTTTTTGTTTTTTTAATGTGTTTGGGTGTTCCTGCATTGGGTGCATATATGTTTGCCAGAGTTATGTCTTCTTGTTGAATTGCTCTCTTTAGTATTGTGTAGTGGCCTTCCTTATCTCTTGTTATGTCCTTCATTTTGAGGTTTAATTTCTCAGATATAAGTTTTGCTACCACACCTTTTTTTTAATTTTCATTCACCTGAAAAACCTTTTTCTATCCCTTCACCATCAGTCTGTGTGAGTCCTTTGTTCTGAGGTGGATCTGCTGCAGACAGCAGATATATGGGTAGTGTTTTCTTACCCATTCAGTAACCCTATGTCTTTCTAATGGGGCATTTAATCCATTTAAATTTAAAGTTATTATTGATAGGTACTTATTTGTCACCATTTCTATTCTTTATGTCTGTGTTCCTTCTCCCCTTCCTATTTCTTCTTTGTATAGCATACACTTGAGCATTTCTTGCATTGCTGGTTTAGTAGTAATAAACTCCTTTAGTCCTTTTTTGTCTGTGAAGCTCCTGATTTCTACCTCAACTTTGCTTGAGATAGCCTTGCTGGGTACAGCATTCTTGGATTCAGACCCTTGTTTTTCATGACTTTGTATATTTTATTCAATTCCCTTCTGGTCTGATGTGTTTCTGTTGAGAAATCAGTTGGTAGTCTGATGGGAGATTCCTTGTAGGTAACATTCTGTTTCTCTCTGGCAGCCTTTAAAATTCTTATTTTGTCATTGGTGTTTGCCAATTTAATCATAATGTGTCTTGGTGTCTGTATTTTGGGGTTCATCTTGTTTGGGACTCTGTGAGCTTCTTGGACTTGTGTGAGTTTTTTCTTCCCTATATCAGATAAGTTTTCTGTCATCATTTCTTCAAACAGGTTTTCTATTCCTTCTTCAGTTTCCTCTCCTTCTGGGATCCCTATAATGCAGATGTTGTTTCATTTCTTGTCTCAAATTTCCCTTCGGCTCTCCTCTTATTTTTTAAGGTTTTTTTGGTTGTTGTTTATTTGTTTCTCTGCATGGGTATTTTTTTCCTATCTTGTATTCTAGCTCACTGATGAGCTCCTCCATTCCTTCTGTTGGTGCTTCCTATTGAGTTCTTTATTGCAGTAATATCATTTTTTTATTTCTTCTTGGTCCTTCTTCATTTCTTTTTGTTCTTACACATACTGTTGAATTTGTCTTTCATCTGTTTCAGCGTCCCATAACCATTGCTCTGAATTCTTTCTCTGACATATTGCTTACTTCCATTTAATTTACTTCCTTTTCTGGTGATTCCTCCTTTTCTTTTGTATACAGGCTGTTTTCTTTGTCTCCCCATGATTGCTCCTCTCAGGGTGTCTGGTTATGTAGCTCTCTCTCCCCTGCATTGACTTAAAGGCACAAAATACAACAAGACAAGACACAACACACAGGGCACTGAACATAAATGTATTCATGATACTAATAACCCAAAATAAAGGTGACTACCATAGAAAATATAATTAGGGGATAGAAAAGAGTACAAAAATTATATTGAGAAAAGGAAAAAATCTAAGAGAAAAAAGAAAGAGAAGAAAAAAGAAGGGGGGAAATATATGTATATAAAGAGAAAACTCTAATAAAACAACAACTAATCCAAAAAATGCAAACAACAAACTCCCAAACAACAAACACCCAGATGAATCTGAGGAGGCAGAGCTTATTTCAGAAGGTAAGGTCAAGGAATTGAATGAATGGGGAAATAGCCACAATTCAGTATAGAGGAGGTAGATACAGAATGAGTGTATAAGAAGAAAAGTAAAAAACAAAACACACACACACACACACACACACACACACACACACATATATATATATATGCAAATATATATGTATATGCAAATATATATATATTTCCACTTTATTTAATCTGTCTATCTATTTGTCTGAATACTAGTGGAGAAGGAGAACAGAGAGTAGATAAGCCTGAGTTGGTGATTGGAATTATTTAAGCTATTAGTAGAAGAAGAGAACAACCAAGAAGAGGAAAAACAGAAGCAAAAAAATGAAAAAACAAAAACAAACTAATAAACAATCAAACAAACAACAGGACAGAAAAAAAGAAAAAGGGTAACAAAGGAAGACAAAATTTGAATATTGAAGAAAGAGAAGAGAGCAGTGTGCAGGGACTTGGATCAGGGGAGAGAAAATTAGATATATGATTAATATCAATTTTTAACAGGCTGTGAAAAGAAAGGATAGAGGAAAACTAAAGCAGAAACATGGTAAGAGAAACAGGATGAAAAAAGGGAAAAGTGAGGAAGAGAGTGTTGGCATAAAGAAAAAATTGAGATAGAGTAAAATAATGCTAAATAAAAATAAATATAGAATGTAGAACACTAATCCTGAAATAGAATAAAATAAAGAAAAAATAAAATAAAAGTTTAAAAAGTTAATATAATAGTAGCAGTAATAATAATAAAAATCTTACCTAATAATAGACAAACATGTAAATTAACTGCCCCCCACTACACTCACCAGCCAATCAGGAGAGTATGCAAATTAACCCAACAAAGATGGCGGTTAATTTGCATACATAGGGGCGAAGTGGCTGAGCGAAGACTGAAGGCTCCAGCCAGAGTGAAGGCCTGGGTCCCAGGTGCCGGAGGAAAACCAGTGCTAACAGCCAGGGGAATGGAATGCCTGTTGCACGAATCTCTTTGTGCAATGGACCTCTAGTATAATAATAATCAAGGTAAAATCAAGTGAGAGAAAAAAAATTCAGTTTCTTAAGTAAAAGATAAAAAATAAAAAAGTGAAGTAGTGAAGGTTGTTCATTTCTTCTACTGTTCTGCTTGACATGCTTGACATGTCTATTTCCTGTCAGGTAGACAACACAGTATTGAAGTTTCCTGCGATCCACTGCTCCTCTGTGTCAAAGCAGGTGGGATCTCTCTGCTCACTTTGTTTCTCAGCCTGCCTTTAGTTGTATTTACACAAGAGTCAATTTCTGACACAACCCCTGGGTGGCAGTGTTTCTGTATTAATATATGGGGCTAAAAGGCCCCTCTACCCAGTGTTTAGATTCTTTTTTCCCTGCAGCACTTAATACTGGGTTGGAGGTGTTGACTTCCCCAGAGCTGGTTTCCTTTTCAAATCTCCCCACTCTGATCCCCAGTTTCTACAAATACAACTTTCCCCTGCAATCTCAGTGAGTGTTTTTAATCGGAAGATCCAATGTACTGGACTTAGCAAGCAAAAGCAATGAGGTAAAAAGAGGAAAAACAAAGGAAGTGTGCTGACTCTCATCTTTTTTCCTGGCACTGCACAGCCAGTATACTGGTAGAACTTCAGGCTGCCTTTCTGGGCCCAGCCCAGATGAGGGCTAATGTATAGAGTCCCCTTCTTCCAGCAGACCTGTGGACCCTCTTCCACATTTGAGGGCTACACTGAAGACAACGGCTGCGACTTTTGTGGGGTGCAGCCTTCCTCTGAGACTCTAGTCCTGCTGCATGCATTTCTCTCTCCAGCCTGGATCCCAGATCTCACCTTTCTCCAGGCCAGTGGTTCTCAACTTTGGCTGCACATTAGAATCACCTGGGAATCTTTTTAAAATCCTGATTTCTGGGCTTCATCCTCCGGAAATTCTACATCTTTGTTACTAATGTTGTGGCCCCACTCCGTAACAAAGAAACAGAATTTCTGGAGGATGAGGCCCAGAAATCAGGATTTTAAAAAGATTCCCAGGTGACTCTAATGTGCAGCCAAGGTTGAGAACCACTGCTCCAGGTGATATCTGACCTTTCTGTCCACAAATTGCATCACCAGCTGTGTTTAATTCACCAATTATGGGTGGATATTGTTCAATTCAGCTGTTCCTTCTATATGCTCTGTGAGAAGTGCAGGGCCCGTCTGTGGATTCAGCACCACTTTGTCTCCTCCTTGAAAGACTTTTTACGCATCTGTGGTTGGGGAGGCTGGAGTCCTGGTGTTTGTGGGTTTGCAGCTGAGGCAGCTGGTCCCTGGACTTTGTGGCTGCAGGGTTCCTGGAGGTATCTGAGGTCTCCCTGGTTGAAGGTAAGGCTGGGATTCTGATCACAGAGTCTCCCCTTCAAGATGGCATGGTCTCTCCCGCAGAGCCAGCCACTCTGGGAGAGATTTCAGCAGCAGTAGAGTCTGCCTGCCAGTGGAGCCTGGTCCGCCAGTTCCCAACAGTCCTGTGGAATATAGCTGTCTCTCACTCACAAATACAGATACTCCCTGCACGTCCACACACTCTCCTTTCATTCTCTCACTCACAGACTATCTTGCAGCCTGCCGTCCCGTCGGCAACCATCTTGGATCTCTCCATCCTAACTCTTAAGAAAGAAAAACTATATTTAAAACAAGTATGTACAAATTGCTATTGGATTTTTAAATGAATAATGCCAGATAAATTCAGTAGTACTAATATCATTAAGCTCATTGGTTTAAAAGTAATTAATATAAAATTTATTAATTATGCCAGTAACTTTTGTTAGAAATAATTATAAAGTGTAACTAAAATCCCCCAAGTAATTTTCTTAGGAATTTTTATTTTACATTGCACAAATCCCAAATATGCACTTGTATAATTCATAAACCATTTAGAACCAGTGGCATATTGAAAAAATATTTTTTGTCCAAAGTTAAGTACTGTTTAATAGGTTCTTGCTCATTGGTCCACACTTCTTATTTGCAGTTAAGGTTAAATCCTCCAGAACTCAATTTTGAATCTGTTAAATCACCTCACCAATGGGTGGCAGGCACCTAATACCTGATGAGGCATGACCTCAGAGTAGCCTACTTACCCCATTAGCTCATTTTTAATCTCCATGATGTGTGAGCAATTACCTTTCAATCCTTTATAATACATCATCATTTATTTTTTATTTTTTTTTAATTCTAATATTTTTCTTTAGTTATCCGAACATAATAAAAGGCTAATATGCAAACCAACCAAACTGCGGAATGACCGGTTGCTATGGCATGCACTGACCACCAGAGGGCAGATGCTCAACACAGGAGCTGCCCCCTGGTGCTCAGTGTGCTCCCACAGGGGGAGTGCAGCTCAGCCAGAAGCCCTGAACTGGGCTCATGGCTGGCGAGTGCAGCAGCAGTGGCGGGAGCCTCTCCCACCTCTGAGGCAGCACTAAGAACCCCTTGGGGGATGTCAGACTGCTGGCTAAGGGGAGTGGGCCTAAGCCATCAGTTGGACATCCGCCAAGGGCTCCTGGACTGCAAGAGGGCACAGGCTGGGCTGAGGGACGCCCCCAACCCCCACCCCCGAGTGCACGAATGTTGTGCACCAGGCCTCTAGTTCCTGACAGAATGGTCAAAATCTTTATTTTCAATTAAATCTTTTAGTATTTATTTTGTTTTTTAAAATATATATATTTTTTGGTTTCAGAGAGGAAGGGACAGAGAGGGAGAGATAGAAACATAAATGATGAAAGAGTATCATTGATCTGCTGCCTCCTGCACGTCCCCCACTGGGGATTGAGTGTGCAACCTAGACATGTGCCCTGACCGAGAATTAAACCACACTTCCTGGTTCATAGGTCAATACTCAACCACTGAGTCACATCAGCTGTAATGAGTGTTTCTTTTTTTAAAAAGATATTTAAATAATGAGGAACATTCCATGTTCTCAAAGAATTTTTTAAAGATTAAATTCACTGCCACTGAAAATATTATAATCCTTTATTTAGGTTCATTATATATTTGAGACTTACTGTGTAGAAGTTAAATAATATAAATCGTCTCTGTTGAAGTACTACCTTTTGTGTTCTTTTGGAACCTGTAAGGCAGCATGACAATAGTTTCAGATATCACTCATTTAGTGTTTCAAACCATTTCCGAAAGAACTATCACTTCGTTAAAAATTTTTGTAGCATGATATTTCTAACTCTTCTATGAGAAACAGAGAAAGAGGACGATGAGAGGAGGCCGAAAGGGGAAGCAAGGAAAGAAAAGCGAATGAGGAGGAGGGAGACGAAGAGACGAAGACGACAAGCGGGAACAGGACGAGGGCGAAGGAAGGCGAAGGATAGGAGGATGGAGGAGGAGGGAGGAGGAGGAGGAGGGAGTAGGAGGAGGAGGAGGAGGAGGAGGAGGATCGGGAGGTAGCAGGTGGCGGAGGCGGAGGAGGAGAACTAGGCGGAGCGAGGAGGATTGAGGAGGAGGAGGAGGAGGAGGAGGCAGGGAGGAGGAGGAGGAGGAGAAGAGGAAGAATGAAGAGAGAGAAGGAGGCGAGGGAGGAGGAGGCAGGAGGAGAGAGAGAGACGATCGGAGTGGAGGAGGAGGGGAGGATGCTGAGGAGGATGCGGAGGATGGAGGGGAGGAGGAGGATGTGGAGGACGGAGGATGAGGCGAGATAGAGGCGTAGGAGGCAGAAACGAAGCTACGGAGTGAAGGAGGAGGGAGGAGGGGCGGAGGCGGTACTGAGGGGGAGTCTAACGCGAAATCTTCGGATTCTTCAGTAGGATTGGCGCGGGCGGCGTCTGATGAGGTCGGGGTCATGTCTTCTCTCTTCTTTCTTCGTTCTTCTTTCTTCTTCTTCTTCTTCTTCTTCTTCTTCTTCTTCTTCTTCTCCTCCTCCTCCCCTCCTCCTCCTTTCCTCTCTCCTCTCCTCTCTTCTTCTTCTCTTCTTCTTCTTCTTCTCTTCTTCTTCTTCTTCTCCTTCTCCTTCTCCTTCTCCTTCTCCCTTCTCCTTCTCCTTCTCATCTCCTCTCTCCTTCTCTTCTCCTTCTTCCTTCTTCTTTCTTCTTCTTCTTCTTCTTCTTCTTCTTCTTCTTCTTCTTCTCCTCCTCCTCCTCCTTTTTTTTTCCCTTCTCTCCCATGGGGATGCCTGTGGAGATATATCGAAGAGGACTTCCTAGTTCTGTTCTTTTTTCCTCTGCTCTTATCATGTACAGAATTTGGCTCTCAGTTTCAATTCAATAGCCATTCATGGAATACCCCCTGTACAGATAACGATGGGGCAGGATGCTGAGATGAGCAAGACAAGGATCATGCTCACAGGAAACCCACTGAGTTATATTATATTCCTTTTTGAACTATTCTAGGTTTCCCCGTATTCTTTCATACTTGAAATGCTATGATAAAGTGAACTGCAGATGACATCATAAATATTTACAAACTGGAAAAGATGAATGTTGTAAATGTAAGATTTGTTTAAAATGTTAATTTAAGCAGCTCTTTTGTTGTGGCAACTGAATTGAATTATCAAAGATAGTTACATAATAAATAATCATTTATTATTATAAAAACAATACCAATTGTGTCAGTTTCTTGGTTTGGGGGAATATGTTTTTAGGTTTTAGATATATATTCAAATATTTCAGTTTACTAAATTAACAATTAGCAGACTGAGGTGTATAATATTTAAGTAACTTGCCTAGATTTACATGGTTAATCAATAATAGAGTTTATATAAAAGTGCAGGTATTCTGCCTTTCAGAGCCTACTCCTTTTAGTTAAGGCTGGGAGCAGTCATAAAACAACTCAAAATATTATCTGATTAGGTAAACTTCATCAATTGAGACATTTCAGGCACTAAAATATTTAGGATCTCATAAGGATTCCAAACTAAAAATATTTTTATAATATCATTATATATTGATTTTAAGGTACTTTACAAACTTGATATTATTCAGTTCTTATCATATTCCAAATATGGAAATGAATCAAACATTATTATCCACAGAAAATTTGACCTCATATAAATACCTAGAGCAGATCATTTAATTCAAAAGTCAGTTCTTTTAGCTTCACTCGATGATAATGATTTAAATGTAAAAATTTTATTTGTATGTACTGAGTAATTCAGTTTGTCTTTAGTGATGTTATACAATTTCCACAAAATAAACCGAGGAAAAAAGAGTTAAGTTTCTTTTGTGAAAATTCACTAACATTGAAAGTTCTATCTCTTTGTCAGTGGGGCCTGTGTTAGAGGAAATGAAATTGAACACAGTGGGTGAGTAACATGTTTTACCCATACAGTATCATGGCAGGAGCCTGAGGTTTTCCCTTTTGGTGACCTCTTTTATAAAAACCAATAAGTTGTGATAAATATTTTTAAAAAAATAAATCATAGTTTTGAAAAGTAGTTGAAATAGCATGAAGTCCTATTGGGGAAATGACAAATCTGTGCCCCACTGTTTTCCTACGGCATCTGAACAAGGCATATATATTTGGACATGTAGGAGATAGAACATGAAATAAACATTTTTGAAAATGCCTGTGTATCTTAATGGCATTGCAAACACAATCATGATCAAAGTTGCCTTATATTTTATATTCAATAAAAATCAGTTTTAAAAATATTTTCAATATGTCTCATTATGAAATTAGAGTCAACAGAGAATGGTAGCAGAGGGACTATAATCATAACGTATGTGTTATTTGAGTGTGTGGGAGGATGGTTTTTAAAATACATTAAAGATCATGAAAATTTAGAATTTCCCCAAATCTTAATATTTTATAATGCCTACTCTCTCAGAAAGCACACAGGGAAGCTTCAGTAATTTAAGGCTTTATGGCACTTGGGATCTCTCTCTTCCTGGATGGCAAGTGCGTACAATGAATTTTAAGTTTTGATATCCTCATAATTCCCCATACTTGATCAAATGATTGTAAACATGTCTTAATTGTGTTTTTATTGTAGATTCATATATAATTGTAAGAATAACTCAGAGAAATCTCATATACCCTTCAGTGAAATAACATACTGCAAAGATCATCA
Source organism: Myotis myotis (assembly GCF_014108235.1). Lineage (NCBI taxonomy): Eukaryota > Metazoa > Chordata > Mammalia > Chiroptera > Vespertilionidae > Myotis > Myotis myotis. The sequence continues at coordinate 127,571,879 of NW_023416324.1, forward strand.
CAATTAGGGAATTGACAATAATATAATTCACCAGTCTTATTTGGATTTCATCAGTTTTATATGTACTCGTGTGTGTGTGTATGTGTGTGTGTGTGTGTGTGTGTGTGTGTGTGTTTATCTCCATGCATTTTATTACATGTGTAGGTTCATGTATCTATAGCCATTATCAAGATACAAAATACTTTCATCACTACAGGCATTCCTTGTGCTGTTCTTTTTTTTTTTTGATGAATTTATTGGGGTAACATTGGTTAATAAAATTATACAGGTTTCAAGTATACAATTCTATAATACATCATCTGTATATTTTATTTTGTGTTCACCAAATCAAGTCTCCTTCCATCACCATTTGTCCCCATTTATATTCTTCTACCTCTCTTCACTATACTGTTCCCTCTGGCAATCATCATGATATGTCTTATGCTTTGTGAAATAAGCCAGTCAATGAAAGTCAAGTACCATATGATTTCACTTGTGTGGAATCTAATGAAAAAAAAAAACAAAACAAAAAACTAACAAAGTGGAAACAGACATGGATACAGCAAACATACTGACAGCTGTCAAAGGGGACTGGGTTGGGGTCTGGATGAGAAGGGTGAAAGGATTAATCCAAGAAAAAAAAAGGACTATGTGCTGTTCTTTTATAACCATACTAGAGGCCCAGTGCATGAAATTAGTGCACTCAGGGGACCCCCCAGCCTGGCCAGTGCCCTGTCATAGTGCGGGAGCCCCACAATCGATCACCCCAAAGAGGTAGGCCCCACCCACACATTCAGGGCTCCTCAATGGATTGCCCCAAAGAGGTAGGCTGGAGCCAGGGGTCACGCCTCTGGGCCTCGCGGAGCCAGGAAGTGGGAGCCCAGGACCCCAGGCAGGCCTCGCCATGCAGAGCCAGGAGGAGGTGGGACCCTGAGGCAGACCTCACCACACAGAGCCTGGGGACCCCTAGGCAGGCCTTGCCTCATGGAGCTGGGGGACCCGCCTCCTCCTGGCTCTGAGCACGCTCCCAGGCAGGCTCGGTTCTGTGCACACAGTGTCAAGCCCAGCCCCACCCACCTGCATGTGACTGCTGTGCATGCAGCCATCTTGTGATGGTATGAGGGCATCATGGCATGATGACCACTTAGGCTTTTATTAATAAGTACTAGAGGACTTGTGCACAAAATTCATGCACTTGGTGGAGTCCCTCAGCCTGGCCTGCACCCTCTCATAGTCTGAGAACCCTTGAGTGTTGTCCGACTGATGGCTTAGGCCCGCTTTCCATGGGGAGTGGGCCTAAACCATCAGTTGTACAACTTTAGTGCTGCCACTACACTTGCCAGCCATGAGCCTGGCTTCTGGCTGAACAGTGCTTTCCCTGTGGGAGCACACTGACCACCAGGGAGCAGCTCCTGAGTTGAGCGTCTGCCCTCTGTTGGTCAGTGTGTGTCATAGTGACCGATTGTTCTGCAGTTTGGTCAATTTGCATATTACCCTTTTATTATATAGGATTCACTTCCCTCCTACTCCCCTTCACTACTTACTATCCTTGTCCTTTGGTAACTACTAATCTCTTCTTAATCTCTATAATTTTATTTAAATAAAGGAGGCCCGGTGCACAAAAGTTTGTGCACTTGGAGGGGGGGTGGGAGAGCGGTCCCTCAGCCAGGCCTGCGCCCATTTGCAGCCCAGGACCCCTTGGGGGATGTCCACCTGTCGACTTAGGCCCACTCCACAGGGGATCAGGCCTAAGCTTGCAGTCAGACATCCTCCTGGCAGCCAGGGAGCTCTCGGGGGATGTCCATCTAAAGGCTTAGGCCCCCAAGGGATTGGGTCTAAACCGTTAGTTGGACATTCTTAGTGCTGCCACGGAGGTGGGAGAGGCTCCTGCCACCACCACTGTGCTGGCCAGCCATGAGCCAGCTTCTGGCTGAATGGCACTCCCCATATGGAAGTGCACTGACCACCAGGGGGCAGCTCCTTCATTGAGCGTCTGCCCCTGGTGGCCAGTGCACATCATAGCAACCGTTCATTCTGCCGTTCAGTCAATGTGCATATTAGCCTTTTATTATTATTATATAGGATGTCCCTATTTCTCCCCTTTCTCCCCTCTACCCAGCTCTTGCCCCTCACTTCTCTCTGGCCATCACCATACTGTTGTCTGTGTCCATGGGTTGTGCATATATTTACTTTAGCTAATCTCTTCTTTAAATTCACTTCTTTAAATTTTTATTTTCAGATAAGTGCTTATAACTGTACTATTATATATTTTCTATTATATCATTTAGAATTAAGATATCTTTTAATTGAACCCTTGTAAATTTTAGCACAATTTAATAAATTATGCTAGAAGCAATTAGGAGATTTTTCATGTAATGTGGACACATTTCAATTAATATTTTATTAATTTTGAATTTTTTAATATTTTAATTTGAAATAATCTCATAAATGTAAAAAATACTATAAAATACTACAGCATATTACATGTACCCTTCACCCAATTTCTTAGCTGTTAATAATTTAAACATATCCATTATACAACTAACAAAATTTGGAATATATTTTTCTTATAATCTCTTTAATGTTACTTAATCCATTTACTTTGTTTTTATTAATCTTCACCCAAGGATATTTTTCCATTGAATTTTAGAGAGAGTGAAGAGAAAGGGAGAGACATATTGATTGGTTGCCTTCTGAACATGCTCTGATAGGGACTGAAGATCAAGCCAGCACCTGAGGTATATGCCCTTGACTGGAATCGAACCTGGGACCCTTCAGTCCACAGGCTAATACTCTATCCACTGAGAAAAACAGGCTGCAGCTTAATTCATTTACTTTTAATCTATATGTGTCTTTATATTTAAAGTGGGTTTTGTTTTTGATTCACCCTCATAATCTGTCCTTTAATTGGTGGATTTATGGCACTGACTTTCAGAGTGCTTACTGATAGAGTTACTGCCATATCAGGTGGCTTCTGGGGCTTCTGGGTCCTGCCTGCAGCCCGGGATCGGATCTGATCACCAGCGGCAGGCAGGCAGCTTCTGGGGCTTCTGGGGCTGGCCTGCAACCCGGGATCAAATCCATCACAGGCAGCAGGAAGGCGGCTTCTGGGGGCCGGCCTACAACCTGGGATCGGATCCTATCAAGGGTGGCAGGCAGGCGGCTTCTGGGGCTTCTGGGGCCCACCTGCGGCCTGGGATCGGATCCGAACATGGGCGTCAGGCAGGTGGCTTCTGGGGTCGCACATGGGGGCCTGGATGGTGTCTCCCACTCATGCTGTCCCACCCTGCCTGCAGTATGCAAATTAGCCGCCGTCTTTGTTGGCAGTTAATTTGCATATTGTGCTGATTAGCCAATGGGAGGTGTAGCGAAGGTATGGGCAATTACCATGTTTGTCTAATATTACATAGGATACTATATAAATGTCTTCCATCTCAATTTATTTTTAGATTTCTTGAGTGCATCACTTTGTATATTTTCTTAGTAGTTGTTCCATGTACTGAAATATACATATGTGAACTATTGTAGCCTGCTAATAGCAATGTTTTACCATTTTGAGTATAGTATGAAAATCTACTTCCATTAGGTACCTTTTTTCTACTCATTTTATACTTCTCTTGAATATTCCTTCTATAAATGTTGAACATGGCATTGATTGATGTTATAATTTATGTTATAATTTGTTTCAACCGGTACATAGCAGAGAAAATCAGAAGGAGTAGGGCTGTCAATATTATATTTATTTATCCATATTTTTGTTCTATCAGTTGTTTTTTCTTCCTTTTTGATGCTCCAAGACCTCTTCTTTTCAGTTTAAAGAAACTTTCTTAAAATTTTTTAAGACAAATCTGCAGGAAATATATATTCTTAGTTTTCCTTCTTTTAAGACTATATTTATTTCCTAAAGGTTGGTTTCACTGGGTACAAATCCATCACTGACAGTTCTTTTGAAAAAAAATGCACCACTCCTTCTTCCCTCCATGATTTCAAATAAGAAATCTATTGCCATTTGAATTGGTGTTCTCTTATAGGTAACATGTCTTTATCTCTGGCTGCTTTCCAGATTATTTTTTATTTGCCTGGATTTCAGACATTTGATCTTTGGGTTTATCCTCTTTGATAGTTACTTGTCTTTTTTATTCTCTATATTTATTTCGTTTGCCAAATTTACAGTTTTCAACCATTATCTCCTCAAATACTGATTCAGCCCAACTTTCTTAGAACTCTTATGATACCAATGTTGAACATTTTGTTATTGTCCCACATGTCTCTAAGGCTCTGCTATTTCTTTATTTTTTTGATGTACTTTTCTCTTTTGTTTTTATTGAGTGAATGCTACTGTTCTGTCCTTAAGTTCACTGATTCTATCCTTTGTCATCTGCATTGTACTTCGAGCCAATCTGGTGAGCCTGGTTTTAGTGACTATGTTTTGATTTCTATAATTTTCATTTGGCTCTTTAAAAATATATATTGTTTAGAATATTACAGATGTCTTGCTCTTTCCTCCATTCCCCGCCTCTATATGGTCCCCCGCCCCACCGGCCCCCGGCCGTCTTCATCCCCTATTGTTCGTGTCCATAGCCAATGCATAAATACATATAAGTTATTTGGTTAATCTCTTCCCTAGCTCCCCTCTTCCCTCTGAAATTCGTCAGTCTGTTCTATGTTTCCATGCCTCTGGTTCTATTTTACTCATCAGTTTATTTTGTTCATTAGATTCCTTGTTCATGTATTTGGATTTTTAGATTTAATTGTTGATAGATATGTATTTATTGACATATTTTTGTTCATATTTCTTCTTCTTCTTCTTCTTCTTCTTCTTCTTCTTCTTCTTCTTCTTCTTCTTCTTCTTCTTCTTCTTCTTCTTCTTCTTCTCCTCCTCCTCCTCCTCCTCCTCCTCCTCCTCCTCCTCCTCCTCCTCCTCCTCCTCCTCCTCCTCCACCTCCTCATCCTCCTCCTTCTTCATACCCTCCAACATTTAATGTGATACTGGTTTGTTGATGATTAACTACTTTAGCTTTTTCTTGTCTGTGAAGCTCTTTATCTGACCATCAATTCTAAGTGATAGTTTTGCTGGGTAGAAATCTTGGTTGTAGGTCCTTGCTATTCATCATTTTGAATATTTCTTGTCACTCTCTTCTGGCCTTCAAAGTTTCTTTTGAGAAATCAGTTGACTGTTGTATGGTGCTCCCTTGTAGGTAACTAAATGCTTTCTCTTGCTGCTTTTAAAATTTTTTCTTTAACCTTTGGCATTTTAATTATGATTTTTGGAGTGGGCCTCTTTGGATTCCTCTTGTTTGGGACTCTGTGCTTCCAGGACTTGTAAGTTTATTTCTTTCACCGGGTAGGGGAAGTTTTCTGTCATTATTTTTTCAAATAGGTTTTCAATATCTTGCTCTTTCTCTTCTCTTTCTGGCACCTCCATGATCTGAACATTGGTATCCTAGAGGCTCCTTATGCTATCTTCATATTTTTGGATTTCTTTTTCCTTTTGTTTTGCTCTTCTTTGTGTGTGTATTTTCTTTTTTATACCCCAAATTGCTGATTTGATTCTTGGCATACTCTTCTCCATTGTTGATTCCCGGTAAATTATTTTTCATTTCAGTTAGTGTATCCTTCATTTCTGATTGGTCCCTTTTCATGTCTTTGACATTCTCACTAATTTCTTTGAAATTTTCACTAAGTCTCTTGGAGCTCTCATTATGATCCTTGAACATTCTTATAACCATTGTTTTGAACTCTGTATCTAGTAGTTTGATTGCTTCCATTTCACTTAGGTTTTGTTTGTTTATTCGTTTGTTTTCCATGGAGATTTATTTTGTCCTTTTATTTGTGACATCTCTTTGTTTGTTTGTTTATCTGTTTTGTCTCTGTATTTTGGCTCCTTCCCTGTGTTTGCTTCTATGTATTAGGTAGAGCTGCTATGTCTCCTAGAATTTTGTAGTAGGTGTCCTTTAGAGCCCTGTTGCTCAGCCTTCCAAGTCACCTGTGTAGTCTGTGTGGAAACTGTCTTGTTGTAGTTGAACCTTGATTGCTGTTGGTGTCAGTCACTGTGAGGAATTGACCCTGTGTCACTTGGTTGTGAGGAGCAGATGTGACTACAGTGGGAAAGCTGCTGTGCAGGTGATACTCCTCTGGAACAGGACTTGCTTCAGTGGGGCTTTGGTGCTCACTGAGTCTGCCCCTTGAATGTGTTGCTTGTGGATGTGTAGAATTGTAATCTGATGTGTTCTGAAGCTGTCCACCAGGTGCACTTACTCTGGAGCCATCCTGGTGGTGCAAATTCAGCTACTGCCTATGTTCTGCCAGGGGCCACTGGTCAGGAGCTACAGAGTGATCTGCAGATGGCTACTACTTGTGTTGGTCTTGAAAGTGCTCAGGAGAGGCCAAGCTGTGAAACGATGCAGGCTTCTGCTAGTTCCAGGCCTGGGGCCTCTTATTGGGTGGTATGGGGCTATTTGTTTGAGAGATTTTAGAAAAGTCTAAACTCTGAGTCAGGACAGGTCATTCATATGGAAAGACTCTGCAAACAGCTTGGGTGAGGCTACAAATTGGGTGTTTGTGTGGGTGGTCTCAGGGAATCACCAGGGTGGAGTGAATAGTGTAAGCCAGGTTGATGGAAACTCAGATACAGCTGCTTACAGTCAGCTCTGTGAAAGGGGAAGTCTCAGCATAGGAAAAATGACCACTGTGAGCATCCCTGTGTAGGAGAAAGCCTCTCCCAGTTATTGCTCCAATGCCAGACAATCCATATCCATCCCATATATTCCTGGATCCCCACAAGCTACTGAACCAATGCTGGAGTTCAGAGTTAGTGAGTCTGAGTATGTCCCTGCACTGGACCTTTAAGAGGAACACCTAGAATTCCAGCAGTTTCCATATCCTCCAGCCATAATCCCCGCTGGTTTTTAATAGCCCAAAGTTACAGGGACTTCTCTTCCTAGCACTGGACCCCTGGGATAGGTGTATGGTGTGGGGCTGGGAACCCTTGTTCCTCATGGGAGGCTTCGCAGTTAGATATCCCTCCCGATTAAAAAAAATGCCACACATGGTTGTCAAACCAGTCCATTCCATACCTCTACCCCTCCTTCCAGTCTCAATGTGCTTTCTTCTTAAATTCCTTAGTTAGGACTTCCATTCAACCAGATTTCAGGCAGTTCTGAATGATGGTTATTCTGTATTTTAGTTCTAATTTTGAAGTTGTTGTGGGAGGCGGCAAGCACTGATTTTACCTACTCCTCCATCTTGGTTCTTCCCCCTCATTTGGTTCATTTTTATAACTTATTTTTCTTTGCTAATATTTTTAAAATATATTTTAAGAAACTTATTACTTGTTATATTATTTTAATAAAATAGCTTTTTATATTCTTGGTTAGATAATTTCAATATATATTTCAACTCAGTGTTGACATTTGTTGGTTATGTTTTCTTATTTAAATTATGGTTTTTTGGGCATTTGGTGTGATGAGAGTTTTATCATCATCATCATAATCATCATCATCATCATCATCATCATATTCTGGACATTTTGGCTATTAAGTTAGGAGATTCTCAACTCTATTTAAATGTCCAGTTTTATGAGGCAGTCATCCTAATTAGGTTTAGCACACAGGTCTTAGAGTACATTTGCAGGCTCTGGTTACACAAATTTGTCAGAACCTTGGTAGTTCTATTTGGTCAGCTTGAGTTGTCTAGTTCCACTGGAAATTACACAGATGTCTACTGATGCCACCTAAGTGGGCAGAGTTTCCCCCTCAGGCCAGGCTGTCTGGTAGGTCTAAAGGGGTCAGTAGTTTTTTAGCTTACTGAGAGATCATATTTAAGGCTGGTTACTTGAGGGGTTGCCCAACTGTCCTTGTTTCCAATCAGCTGTTTTATCTTTGTAGGGAAAGTAGTCTCCAGCCCATTGGGGATATAGTTCGCTTTCCATGGACTCTTATTGTCACTGATGCTCCCACTTGATTTCCCTTGTGATGCTGTTGGAGCTTCCATTTATTTGGCACTAAAAATTAGTTTCTGTTGCGAGGTTGTGGTTGGTAGAAGCCAGGTCTCCATTGTCTTTCACTATTGTTTGCCTCCATGTTGTTCCTTAGGACCTGGTGTTCCTAACCTGCTCTCCTTTCTCTTTATACCTTTTAGAGTAATTCATCAGTGCCTCTTGCTTAATTCTAGGTTGTATAGTTGTACTTAGTGAGATATATAATGAGCCCGGGGGAAGGTCAATGGGGAATAGAAGGAAACATATGTACTACTATTCATAATACTTTAAACAAGAAAATAAAATAAAAATAATAAAAAAAGGAGTAAAGAGAAGTATGATTTCTGTGAAAACAAGTGTTTTGGAACAGAATAGATGGTTTGAACTAATAAATATATAAAAAAATATTTAACAGACAGTAAAGCAGAGGTACCAATGAATTAGAACAGATTTTAACATCTGGTACCTTACAGGTGCTTTCCAGCTGAATGTCAGTTCTGGTTTAAATGAACTTCAACAGGTATCTGTACTGTGGAGAGCTTTTAATATGCTAATGTTCACTGTTAGTTTCTTGGAAGAAATGCAGCAGCTATAGTTTTCCCAAATTTATCTGTCCATAGAAGTGAGTCTTTTTGTTTATAATTTTTCTTGGCATTAGCATCCCATGAAAAACTTTGTGGAGGAAAGCCACTTTTATTAATATCATCTACCTCATCCAAAGTAATGTACTAGATGCAATCATTTAATTAAAAAAGTTATTTCTGAGAACCTTAAGGAGCACCTAATTCTACCTTTATTTTTAAAAAATATGATAAAATAATATATTTAAACTGCCCTGTAAACTCTTTCAGTAAATATTTAGATGTACAGCTGAAGAACTGTGTATTATGTTGTGCTGAAAATATTAAGTCTAACAGTACTGACTTTTTCTAATATTGCTATTTCACATTTTTAATACTTTCTCTTTTCAGCTTTAAGGGACAATAGGATTGAGCTGGTTCGGGCTTCTTGGCATGAACTGAGTATCAGCGTCAGTGATGTGTCTCTCTCCGATGAAGGACAGTACACCTGTTCTTTATTTACAATGCCTGTCAAGACTTCCAAGGCCTATCTCACTGTTCTTGGTAAGTTCAAGGAACAAACACAATGCATTCACAAGACTGAGAGATGTGTACTTATAAAGTACCATGATTCAAACACACACATACACACACACACACACACACACACACACACACACACACACACACACTTGATTTAAGAGAGAAAAACATCAATATGACAGAGAAACATCAAACACAGTTACCTCCTGCATGCCCCCTATTGGGGATCAAGCTGGCAACCTGGGCATGTGCCCTAACTGGGAATCAAACCAGCAAATTTTTGGTGCATGGGACAATGCTCAACCAACTAAGCCACACAGGTCAGTACTACAACATATATATATATACTAAGGATTATAATAATAGATGTAGTTTAATCTCATTTCTGCTACATTTTAACAAAAGGCATTTAAAAAATCACTTAATCACACTTCCCATTTTATAGACAAAGGGAGATATAAAGATTTCTATGACTTCTAAAAGCATGTACCCATATAATTTCTTAGCCACAAGTAGACACCAGGTTTCTTGATTCTCAATTAAATTCCTTTGTAGCAACTCATCTATGTATTGTATATGTGGTGATCCTTTCATAAAGTGATAGAATAATGAGCATAATGAGCTTAATATGTTTATAGGGTGCTCCTTCATTTTATCGTATCAGTCATTTAATATGGCCTTCTCTAATGTGTTATAGCTTTCAGATTTTACCCCTTTGTGTATTTCAGTGCATTTAAATAACCCTGACATTTCCATGTATCTTCTCACCTTTTAAACCTGTAGTTTTCTAGATTACTAAATGAAGTGCATAATGTCACTTGTGCATGCAGCTTGTAACTTCTCTAAATATTGAGCCATTTTTTTCCAAAGGTTAAAGTGACATAAAAAAGCAATGCATTCATAGAGATTCAGAGGAAATATAGTTGCATCTCAGAGCTCTCTGTGATTCCACAAACATCAGTGGCCCAATCAGCTGAAATTGCTGCAGTTTATTGAAACACACCTGGTTCTGAACAAGTTAGAGGAATTTCAAGATGGATATTTTTGTCCCTAGCTTGCCTTCCTTTTTTCATACATAAGGCCTAACATTGCATTTAAAGGAACTAACACATGCTGTTCTTTTGGGTGGGAACATTAAAAGTTAATTCAGCTAGGGAATTGGTTTTGTACATAGGAGAAGAAACTGAGACTATTTTATCAAAATATTTACAAGTTTGCCACTAAGGACAAAACATAACCACTAAAATGGAATATTTCAGGATAACAACTACTAAGTTTAATGTACTGTCCTGTAGAAAGCCACCTTGAGACACCATGAATAAGCAACTGGCTGATTTCAATTGATTAAATGGTGGGATGATACAGATTGTTTTTTAAAGCCAATAAGAAGGTGGGAAAAAACACACACAACTATTCAGCTAATTGGAGTATGATGACCTGTCATTTGTCTTTGTTGTTATTCTTTAAATGTGTATTTCTCTTACTGGTACTTTCCAACATGATTACATTTTATACTTTTATAACTAAATTAAGTAGGACAATAAAGAACTTTCAGTCTGCCTTATTGAATAATTTTAGAATAAATTTTAGTAAACCTCTACCATGATAACAGAATATTAATGCCCAAGAAATGTGGAATGTACTATTATTTAAACCACCCATGTGCTATCTCTGAATATTAGTTATCTGCTTATTGATTTGATGATTTGGACTAGCAAAGGCAATAGTGGTTAGCATTAAGAACAACACATATCAAGCTCCACAAAACTATAATTGAATTTCTAATGCAAATGAAATCAAGAGACATTTTCTACAGAATAATCAGAAAAGTAAGTATGGTTGCAATACATATAAATATTTTTGATGAATTTTATTGGACAAAATACCTTTTCTTGAATAAAATGCAGAGAGGATAATATCATTTTTAAGCTTTCAGAATTATGAAATCAGGGATGAAAGGCGCTATTTTAGTTAAATTATAATTTGGTAAAGAATAAATAAATGTGCTTTGTAAATTATTTTTCTCCAATGAAAGCAATGTTCATTCTTAAATCCCTATACTGGCAAATTTTAAGACATATTGAATGGTTATCTTTAAGATTTACAAAGTTTATTTTTACATGCAGACTTTAATTTAAACAACTACTTTGAACTGAATAAATGCTTTCAGATATATATATATTATACACACATACTCATATACATATACATGTATCTATATCCATATATCATAAGCAGTTAATGTTATTATATAGCTGTTTATTATTCTTGATGAACTTATTGCCAATTTACTTTTGTTTGTAAAAATAATAGTCATAAGAATGAACCAACCCTGGTGATGGATGTTTCATTTGTTATATTTCAGGTGTTCCTGAAAAGCCTCAAATCAGCGGATTTTCATCACCAGTTATGGAGGGAGACTTGATGCAGCTGACTTGTAAAACATCTGGTAGTAAACCCGCAGCTGATATAAGATGGTTCAAAAATGACAAAGAGATTAAAGGTAAAGAATGGAAAAGGTCCCCAAATCAAAATTAATGTGCTGAAAATAGTATGAAAAATTAAAAGCACTTTACATTTTCTTTTTGATACCACATTCATCTTCTAAGTTTAATTTAACCAAATTTACCCATTTCTTAAATAAGGTCACTTTGCAATGTATATTAATATTGTATTTATGTGCCTCATTTCCTCTCATTTAAATAGGTCTATAATAATATATAATTCATGAGAAAGTTGGAGAAATTAAGATATAAAAAAAACATGAGTTAATGTATTAAAAAGCATATAGATTTGTGTTGACAGTAGTACTAGTAAGTACTAAGTATAAGTTAGATATTTCAGAACTCATCTATAATATTTAGATTGTAAACAGAGAAACTTCACAACTTATTTCTTAAATTTGGTGGTTTCTGGAATTACAAAGTTCTGACAATAAAATTGGTTATACATCAGTAAATCTGATTCCTAGTAATTCTCAAGAGAGAAAATATAATTGACTCATTTTAGTAAAAATGCACAGTACAGTCATACCTCGGAGATACTGCAAGTTCAGTTTCAGACCACCGCAGCAAAGCTCATATCACAATCAACTAAGTCACACAATTTTATTCATATCCATTGAATATAAATGTTATGTTTACATTATATTATAGTCTATTAAGTGTGAAATAGCATTATGTTAAAAAAAAATGCCAACCATCTTCTGAGCCTTCAGTGAGTTCTCATCTTTTTGCTGGTGGAGCATCTTGCCTTATTGTTGATGGCTTCTACCTGATCTGGGTGGTGGGTGCTGAAGGCTGGGGGTTGTGGTAATTTCTTAAAATAAGACAACAGTGATTTTTTATGCACTGGTTGACCTTTTCTTTCACAATTTTTCTTAGCATGTGATGCTTTTTGATAGTATTACTCACAGTAGAACTTCTTTCAAAATTGGAATTAATCCTCTCAAAACCTACTGCTGCTTTATCAAGTAAGTTTATGTAATTTCTAATTCTTTTGTTGTTATTTCAACAGTCTTTACAGCATCTTCACCAGGAGTAGATTCCATCACAAGAAAACACTTTCTTTTCTTTGCTCATCCATAAGAAGCAACTCCTCATTTATTAAAGTTCTTTTTTCATGAGATTGCTTCGATTCAGTCATATCTTCAGGTTTTACTTCTATTCCACTTTTCTTGCCTTTTCTACCACATCTGCAACTACTTACTCCACTAAAGTCTTGAACCCCTCAAAGTCATTCATGAGGATTGCAATCAACTTCTTCCAAATTCATGTTAATGCTGATATTTAGACCTCTTCCCATGAATCAAAGATGTTCTTAATGTCATTTAGAATGGCGAATCTTTTCCAGAAGGTTTTATATTGAGTTTTCCAAGACCCATTAGAGAAATCACTATCTGTGGCAGCTATAACTGTGAATTGTATTTTTTAAATTAGCAGATTTGAAAGTCAAAATTACTCATTAGTCCATGGACTGCAAAACAAAGGTTAACAGGTGTGAAAACAGCATGAATCTAATACATCTCCATCGAAGTTATTGGGAGATCCGCTTGCATTTCAGTGAGCAACAATATTTTGAAAGAAAAATTCTACTCAGTAAGCATGAACAGTGGACTTAATATATTCAGTAAATCATGTTATAGACCAATGTGCTGTTGTCCAGGCTTTGTTGATGGATTTATATAGAGCATAGGCAGAGTAGATTAGCATGACTTTTAAGGGTCCTAGGATTTTCAAAATGATAAATTAGCATTGGCTTCTACTTACAGTTAATATCTGCAATGGCTCCTAACAAGAGAGTCAGCCTGTCCTTTGAAGCTGGTATTTTTTTTCCAATATAAGGCTATTTTGTCTACATTGAGAAATATGTTGTTTAGTGTAGCCACCTTCATTAATTACCTTAGCTAGATTTTCTATGTAACTTGTTGCAACTTCTACACCAATATTGCTGCTTCACTTTGCACTTTTATATAATAGGTGTGGATTATTTTCTTACTAGTAAACTTCATGAACCAACTTCTGCTTGCCTCAAGCTTTTCTTCTGCTACTATCTCACTTGTCCCACCCTTCATAGAATTAAAGAGAATTAGGCCTTGCTCTGGATTAGACTTTTAGCTTTAAAAACCGTTGTGGCTTTATCCAGATCACTAAACTTTTCTCTATATCAGCAATAAAGGTGCTTTCCTTCTTTATCATTCATGTGTTCACTGGAGTAGCATTTTTACTTTACTCAAGAACTTTTCCTTTGCATTCATAACTTAGCTAATCATTCAGTGCAGCAGGCCTAGTTTTTGGCCTTTCTCAGCTTTTGACATTCCTTTCTTACTGAGCTTAATCATTTCTAGCTTTTGATAAGTGAGAGATGTACAACTCTCCCTCTAACTTGTGTACTTAGAGGCCATTGCATGGTTATTAATTGTCCTAATTTCAATATTGTTATGTCTCACGGAATAAGGAGGCCCAAGAAGAGAATGAAAGAGAGATGAGGAAATGGCTAGTCAGTGGAGCAGTCAGAACACACACACAATATTTACTTATTAAGTTTGCCATCTTATGTCATGCCACAAACAATTACAATAGTGACATTGAAGATCACTGATCACAAATCACCATAACAAAGTTAATAATAATAAAAAAGTTTGAACTATTGTAAGAATTACCAAAATATGACACATAGACACAAAGTGAGCAAATGCTATTGAAAAATGACTACAATAGGTTTGCTCAACACAGGGTTGCCACAAACATTCAATTTGTAAAAACACAATATCTGCAAAGCCCAATAAAACAAAGCACAATAAAATGATGCATGCCTGTAATTTAAGCATAGCTTTATTCTTACTTCATACACCTAAATTTAAATGCACATATACACAAACACTTACATACTTTCTTTTAAGGAGGACATAAGTTTATAGGGGACTTGACAAGTAAAGTTAGTAGTGGTATTTTTTACCTCACATACAGGTATCTGGGACTTGATGTCACATGTGCATTAAAATCCATGTATAAGAATTATTTATGATGATTGTTAAAAATGTTTCCTATGTGTACAGTAATCACCTTGTTATTCTCAACGTAATCTAAGAAAAAGATTTATGCAAACTGTTGGGATTACTTTAATTTATAAGTCTAATATTTTATCTTAGATTAAAATAATTCTTATTAATGGGTATGCAACACAACAGATAAGATTGCCTACCCTACTAAGAAATTATAGGTTTATAATCCATATAGGTATTCAATTTTTGGGGGTGTTTTAATTACTCTTTCTGTATATTTCATTTCCCAAATAGGACTTATGTGTAATTTATTTCTAAACCTGACCTTTGTTTCAGATCTTCTAATAAATACATTTTATTGGATAAAATTTAGAGAACTATAATCCCCCCCCCCACGGTACCATTTAAATATCTTGATGGGTTAAGTTAAACTTTCAGGTTACTATGTAACCTTATCCTATATTCTTCTGGTGCTCAGTAGCATCCATTCAAACCTGCCTTTAGGATATGTTTGTTTAGGTGTGTGTGAACTTGGTAACTTGCTAAGATCTTTCCTAAATAGACCCTCTGCACTGCTTCCAGAATTATCTTACTATGACAAGGATCTGATTTGGCCACTTTTTCTTTATCTTTTTTAAAAATATATTTTATTGATGAAATAGCAGTATTTCATCTTTTCTTATGGCTTAGTAGTATTCCATTGCATATACATACACACACTATATCTTCTTTATCCAATCATCTGTTGAAGGACACTTTGGTTTTGGCCAACATGAATAATTTTTCAATGAACATAAAGGTGTATATATCTTTGCAAATAAATGTTTGTTAAATGTTTGGGGTATATACCCAAAGAAGGGGTTGCTGGGTTATACAGAAGCTCTATTTTTAATTTTTTGAGGTACCTCTATACTCTTTTCCACAGTGGCTGTACCCATTTACATTCCCACCAGCAATGAATGAGGGTTCCTTTTTCTCTGCAACCTCTTTAAGTTATAGCAACCTCTGTTAATTCTTGTCTTGTTGCTACTAGCTACTAGACATTCTAACAGGTATGAGGTGGTATCTCATTATAGTTTTGATTTGCATTCCCCTAATAAATAGTGAAATTGAGCATATTTTCATATATCTGTAGGCCATTTGTATGTCTTTTTGGGAGAAGTACTTGTTCAGGTCCTCTGCCCACTTTTAAATTGGATTGTTTGTTTATTTGGTGTGGAATTGTATGAGGTTTTTAAAAAATATATTTTGGGTATTCTCAGAGCTTTATTTGCAAATATCTTTTCCCACTGAGTTGGTTGCCTTTTTGTTATGTTGGTGGTTTATTTTGCTGTGTGGAAGCTTTTTAAGTTTGATATAGTACCATTCATTTATAGTTGCCTTTACTTCCCTTGTCTTTGGGGTCAGATTTATTACATCCTCTCTAAGACCAAGCTCTATAAGTTTAGTAACATATTTATTCTATGTAATTTATTGTTTCAGAACTTATATTTAGGCTAATTTTTCTGCTTAAACACTTTTAATGGAATGCCCTTACCTCCAGAATAAATTTAAAATCTGAAGTCTTTGGACTATCAGAATGCTCTAGGCCAGTGGTCGGCAAACTCATTAGTCAACAGAGCCAAATATCAACAGTACAACGATTGAAATTTCTTTTGAGGACCAAATTTTTTAAACTTAAACTATATAAGTAGGTACATTGTTATTAACTTAATTAGGGTACTCCTAAGCTGGCCTTTGCTAAAAACCTCCTCAATCTGATTGAGGTACATTCGCTGAGGTCGACCCCTTCCAACTCTCCCATCCACACTCTTCTTGTATACTTGTTTCATCTATCTCCTTTCGTTCAACCTCTCTATATGTCCAAACCATCTCAATATGCCTTTCTCAATCCTTGACACTACATCTTCTTTCACTCCACAACGTTCCCTAAAATTAACTTAATAAACTTTACTTAAAGTTTTAAGTCTTAGTTAA
Organism: Myotis myotis; assembly: GCF_014108235.1. Taxonomy (NCBI): domain Eukaryota; kingdom Metazoa; phylum Chordata; class Mammalia; order Chiroptera; family Vespertilionidae; genus Myotis; species Myotis myotis. The sequence goes on from NW_023416324.1 coordinate 127,588,419, forward strand.
ACTATAGGTACGTTGAATAAAACTTGATATCATATTTAATAACAATATTATTTATTGATAAAATTAAATTCCTTACAATTTACCTTACAATATCCATAAAATTAAATCATGACAATGACTGACAAACACCACTGTGAACAATGGCCTTGCATCTCCTTGGAAAGTTTGGGTAAGTCAGGTTTGTCTGTTGTTGTTTTTAATTTTAGGCATGATTCCAGGTTCTCATCAATAAGACGACTTCTCAATTTACTCTTCATAAGGTTCATGCTTGAAAATGATTGTTCACATAAATATGTAGACCTGAATAAGGAAAGAACAGCATACACTAGTTTTTTCAGTTCATTATATGAGTCAGGAAGACTATTCCAGGTGTTAAAAATCAACATATGTTCCTTCTCCAGGTCTTTCAAAGCAGACCACTTGTGCTGTGAACTAAGTTCACATTTGTTTTTCTCCAATATTTCTATATCAGCACAAAGACGTTCAAATTTCGAGCTCCACAGTTCTTTGTTTTTTTAAATCCAGCAATTGCATTTCAAGGTTACCAATGTCAATATTAAAGGGAGAAAATTTAATTCTGTTACAGTAGTATTGAGAGGTTTTTTAACAAAGGCTAACATTGTTTTGCTGTTTCTGAATTCCTGAAACCTGTTGAGAAAAGCTTCCCTCATATTTAAAATACCCCACGTGGTATTTTGTAGAAGAGCCACACTCAAGGGGCCAAAGAGCCGCATGTGGCTCGTGAGCCGCGGTTTGCCAACCTCTGCTCTAGGTGGTCAATTCTTACACTTCACATGTGGTCTGTGTCGTGTTTGTGAAAAGAATTCTTGTACCCTATTCCAACATACGTGCATGAAGGCTTCTCCACACCAACATATAATTCTGATTCCCCAATATGGAAGCTCTCTGAAAAAGGTCCACAAGCTGTTATTTTGTATGAGTGTGTGTGTTTGTGTGTGTGCGTGTGTGTGTGTGTTTTAGGCTTTATTTAATAGTTATGATTGACTAAGCCAATGACATTTGTGACTGCTTCAAATTCAAGCCCCTCTCCCTTTTTTGGAAATTAGGGCTTGGGACTGAATGTTCTAATCCTCTAACCATGTGGTTGGCTCTTACTGACAACTAGCCCTCACCTTTGAGTTGGGTCCAAGTCAACTCATAAACAGAACAAGAGACACCATTGTTACCCTCATTACTTCGAAACTTCCAAGCAGTTTGGGAACTGTGAGCCAGTAATGAATGAAGATAAAGTATATCTGAAAAATGTATTTCAGTCATCTGAATGACTAGGTAAATAGATAGATATCTATAGCTATAGATGATATAGATATAAATATAAATATAGATATATATATATAGATATAGATATAGATAGATATATTTCTTATAAATCACAATTTGGCTTATTCTAAATGTTTCTCTTAAATCTTCTTCTTGAGTTCAATTGTTTTATTAACTATGTGCACCCCTTCCTTAATTCTGACCATAATTAGCTGGTTATTTAGTTCCTCTAAATTGTTTAGTATTTTATTTGTGCTTCAAGGATTTATGTTTCTTATATCCTCAGGGAGACCAGCATTAGACATATTAGGTTCCTCATTAATAATGATTGATTGCTTTTAACATTGTAGTCTTATGAGGAACCAATAATGTAGTCATTTATATAAAAGTAGAGGCCCGGTGCATGAAATTCATGCATGGAGTAGGGGGAGGTGTCCCCCAGGCTGGCCTATGCCCTGTTGCAATCCAGGACCCCTTGGGTAGGGTCCCTAGGCCTGGCTGGTGATCAGGGCCTATCAGGACTTTCCTTCCCTCAGCTTCTGGCAGCTGGCCCCACCCCCACTGCTGCCACTGCTTGTCATCTGTGAGGCTCTGTCCCTCTCTCCCCCCTCAAATGGTCACCTCATTCTGCGGGCAACAGGCATAGGGTGTGATTGCTTGACTGGCCTGGGCCTCCCTCTGCGGTGTGATCGCTGGCCGGCCCCTCACACCCGCCACAGTGCTGGCAGCCGGGTGGCTTGGGCCTCCGTCTGTGGGGCAATCACTTGTGGGACTCTGTGATAGATTGCCCATCAGAGGGAGGCCCCGCCCACCCAGCCAAGGTTCCACAATCATCGCTGCACAGGGGGTGGCCTGGGCCTCCCTTTGTGAGGCAATTGGGCAATGACAGGGCCTCCCCCCCCCCCCCCTGAACAATTGCATCGCACCCACCTTGGCTGGCCTGGCACCAGTGTGTGTCATAAGATGGTCGTCCGAAGATCATCAGGACAGTCATTTTATTGTTCGATCATTCAGTCCATTTGCATATTATTCTTTTATTATTATAGACATCTTAATTTTTGGAAAAAATTGGCTTCTGCTCTGAACACGAAACATATTTGGTCATATGTTAGGTAGGGAAGGTACTTATTTATGTTAGGAAACATGAAAATTTTGATTTTTATAAACACCATACTTTAAAATCACCTGAATCAAGATTAGAACAAAAATCAAGACAAAACTGTATACAAAATCAGTGTATAGCTCTATGTACCATCCAGAAGTAGTGAAGCATCCTATTTTCCATGCTCTCCAATGCATAGTCATTGATAGAACATTTATTATCCCTACTCATGCATTTATCTACATAGCTTTTTATTTGTTTATAACTCTTCTTTTGTATGTTTATATAGTTTATGTTCATAGCCAGATGGTGAACTTCTTGAGTGGTACAAACTTTTATTTTTATAAGTATATATGTGAATATGCTGAGTGCAGTACTCTACACAGAGTACACAATCATCACTGTTGCTGTACTCTGGATATGCTAAGTGAAAATTCCCTCTGAAATCCCTCAGCCCTAGCAAGTTTGGCTCAGTGGATAGAAGGTAGGCCTGCAGACTGAAGGGTCCCAATTTCAATTCTGATCAAGGGTACATGCCCAGGTTGCAAGCTCAATCCCCAGTAGGGGTTGTGCAGGAGGCAGCCGATCAATGATTGTCTCTCATCATTGATGTCTCTAGCTCCCTCTCCCTTTCCCTTCCTCTCTGAAATCAATAAAAATATATATAATAAAATAAAATAGAATAAAATCCCTCAGCAAACACTCTTCCCTGAAAGCAATGCTCCATTCTTACCTTGAACTATTTTGCCTTTTCAGAGATTAATACTCGACTTTTTATAAGCTTTTCACTATTTTTGTAATAGTATCGCTTGACACTTTTTAAAAAGACAATTCCTAATGTAAAGTAATGGAAAACAATAAGCCAATTGAAGCCAATTTAATTCAATTTACTAAGAAATTGTAAGAATGCCTCTAATTATACAGCAGTCTATGATATGTGAGCAGAGACTCAAATGAAGAAAATAAGAATCTTGACCTGAAGATGTTTAGGATGTCTTTGGGTGATAAACTAGTTATTGTAAATATTTTCCTATGAAGATAAATGTCTGAAACGATATAAATCACAGAGCTGTTATTACAGCCAGGAGTAAAGGTTATCCTCCATTTACTTTAACAAAGCATTGTCAGGCCAGCATATTGACATGAAGTTTCAGACTCCACATGATGAATGTCTCGACCTTCAAAATGACTTCTGATATCAGAACAGCTTTTTTTTTTCTGTAGAAATCTTTGTTTTTCATCTATTGTTACCTAATATAATGAATTTTGTTTCCAATCTCTGAGTGAATGTTGTTTGAAAGTCTAGGTGATCACATCTTGTTGGCCGGAATAATCTTATATTAGGTTATATACCAGTGGTTCTCCAACTTTAGCAGGCACCAGCACAACCTTTAGGGCCTGTTAAAACTCAAACTATAAGGCCCTGGCCCCAGAATTTATGATTGAATAAATCTGCAGCAGAACCTGAGAACATGCATTTTTAGCGCTGTGTTAAATGCATGAGCTATACTGATGCTCCCAGTTGGAAAGCACATTGGCATAGACAAAATAAAGTTCAGGAACATCAGTAACTTATAAGAAAGTCTTGCTTCTGTCTCTGCACTTTAGTTTTTCTCATTTACTAAGTGAAGGTTATAATACTTGCCTCAAAGTGCTATTGCAAGAATTTTATATGAGCCAACATACAGAACATGTTTTCACAGCACAAGGGATCACTGAATACATTTTAGATGTTATTATGATTATTAGTATTACTATTTTTAGTAAACCATAATTAATGGGTTGCAACAATCTCTGAATTATTCCTAGATATATAAACAAATAAAAACAGAATGTTTGTGTCAAGATACTCACAATTGGGATACAAACCTATAAATATAGATCTAGCCATCAGGGTGGTAGTTATATGACCTGGCTAATGATTTTCTATCAAAAAAATCAGAGATTATTCCTACTTTGTGGGAGTGGTGAAGGTGTAACAATTCCTTGATGAATATAGGCACTCGATAAATATTCATTAAAGGAATAATAGATTTTAAAAAATGAATGAAATAAATCCTATGGGTTTGGATAAAAATATATTGTAGAATATTGTAAAGAAAGGAAGTTCATGTATCTATGCTGAGTAAAAAGCATGTGATTTTTTTGAAGTAACTATGAAACTCTGTGTGATATAAACATGAAAGATAAACAGGAAATCAGAAGCCAAATAAGTCATGTAAGATCTTTTATTCTAGGTAAGGCAATGGTAAGACTTTTTTTTTTTTTTTTCAGGTTAGCTTTGAACAGTAGAATGAGACAATCCCCACCCCCATATTCTGACTCAAAAATCTCTTTGGTGCCTCTGGGCAGCTCTGCATCCAAAACCACATGTGGTTTCACTGAAGTTTTTAATTTCCTATGTAGCAAGGAAGTCTGATTATCTGTTATTTAGTGTGGGGCAAAGATGTGCATTGCCTTCCTAAATCTATCAGCTTCCTGAGAATTAAATTAACTTTCCGTCCCATGTGTAGGTTTCATAATATGTAGTTTGAGCATTTACTATTATAAAATCTTAAGATTTCTTTTCCAGCAAACTAGTTTTTACATTAATGTGTTAGGTTGCATTCTATAATAATCCTCTATAGCCCATACCTTTGTGTAATTCCTTTCATTTGAGTGAAGAAGGGACTTGTGAATATGATGTTATATCACTGTCTTGAAGATGTTACCTTATGCGGCAGAAAGGATTTTTCAGTTATAATCATGGGTCCCTTTTGAATTCATCAAATACATATTATCAAGGCAGGCCTGACATAATGAGTTTTATGTAAAAGAATGAAGAGCCAGAGAGAAGAGTAGTTAAGGGACATTTCAGCCATGAGCTAATAAGGTCCTAAACTGATGGATAAAATGGAATTAATAAATGGAATAAAATAAAAATATTTTTTAAAGATGGAGTTGGAAGAGGAGACATCTTTGCTCAATCTCTCAAAATGTTGGATAATGATTCTGAGAGATTGAGCAAAAATAAAAGTCAAAGACAATGCAATTTGGGCGCCTGAGCGACTTGCATAATGAACATAGAAATAGTCATCAGAGAAATTAATTTAGAAATAAATGATAATGTGTTTTATTCTTTAAGATATTAAGGTCAAAATAATCATATAGAATCAAAAAAGTTATGCTTAGTAAGCTTTTGGAGTTAGTTGATTTATGCTAGTAAAAGGATTTTGACCTTACAGAAGTCTATCATCTCATATTGAGGGAAATTTTTAATTTTATAAAAGCTTACACTACTCTTCATGTGTGCAGCATACTTCTGACAGAGCTTTTCTCAACACTTTCTCCCTATCCTAAGAATGATGCTGTGTAATAATCTGCATATCCATCATAGCCTGACTTTATGGTGATTCATTTCATCTTGCCTGTACTTAACGGTACTGCCCGTATTCTACAACTGTTATTTCCTTATTAGACATCACTTGTTTAAAATGTTTGACCATCATGATTAAGTTGACTTTAGCTATATTATACTGTGTGAACAGGCTTTTTGACATACACTTTAATGTCAATCAAAAATAGTTAGCTGATAATTTTAAAACTGGCTAAATATAGTGTAATTTTACTTTGAGCTACTTAGTAAGTGCTTTTTCAGCATTTGGAAATATTAGAGTGAATTTATGAATGCTGTGCTTCTCAAAAGGTGGCCTTCAAACAGCTTGGAGCAGAATCACAGAGATAATTAGCTCAAAATGCAGATTCTTCATTTCAATGCAGACTTATAAAATCAGAATTCCTGGATTGCAGGCCTAGAAATCTTAATGCTTTTGAAGTACCTCAAGTACTATTTAGACTCATTTTAGTTTGAAGATTCATGGGTTTAGAAACCAGTAAGCAAAATATAATAGATATTCCAGGAAAGAAAGGGAAGAGGTCCCAATGTAATAAACTTAGAAAATGACTTAATATTCTATGCACTTTCTAAGTCTCTTCTTAGGAGATTCTCTAAAACTGAATCAAAAGGGACCTTAGTGTTTAACATTTCTGAGAATTATTGCAAAAATTCCTTTAACCAACATCTTAGCAGTATTTTTTGACCACATAATATATTTTTTGTTGTTTATTTGTTTCATGTATTTTTCTATTGAACTCCATGGAATTTACTTTAAAGGTAAATTATACATTTAATTTAAATACTCTATTTAGTGTTAAAAAACTAATTTTGTCCTAATGGGTCATTTAACATAGGTTGTAGAACATTTTAATTTGAATGAATTAAATATTACCATGTAATACAGTGACTTGAATGATCTGAATTTAACATCTATAATAATAAAAGCATGATATGCTAATTAGACCAGACATCCTTCCGGGCGACCTTCCAGATGAAGCCAGAGCTGCAAGAGCTGAGTCCCTTGCACAAATTTTGTGCATCAGGCCTCTAGTAAATAAAATAAAAATGAAAGATTTGGGTCCCCTGAGTTTAAAGTCTCTGTATCATATGTGATAAAAATTAACTGAATGTATTAGTATTTAATGATTTTTTTTTATCTTCTTTGAAAGTGTCCTTGTCATCTAAATCTGGACCATGCTGGGCACTGTATTATATATAAAAAAAGAAATAGCATTAATAATACCTGTGTGTGTGAGTATATGCACAAATTGGAATTTTCTAAGTGCTGTTAAGTGTTTACCTCAAGACTCTGCAGGCCACACTATGAGACAGACATGGAAAGAGATAAAACAATTGCTCCATGTTGGTATAAATGATTGATAAATGCAAATAATCACACAAAAATTTGAGAAACTTTCCTTTTTACAGTTTCTTATTTTTTACAAAAAACAGCTTTATTGAAATATAATAGACAAAAAGCATTCTACATATTCTACATGTATTCGAAGTGTATGATTTTGTGTATTTTCACAAGTGTATATAACAATGAAACCATCACCACAATCAAGATAAGGACCATAATTTTTATCTACAAAAGGTTGGTCATACTCATTCAAAATCCTTCCCCCGACCCACCCACCACCTCATTCTCAAACAACCACCATTTTGCTTTATGTCATTATAGATTAGTTTGTATTTTCTAGAATTTTACACTAATATTATCACATAGTCTGTACTCTTCTTTTTCTGATTTATTTCTCTTGTAATAAATATTTCGAGATTCATCCATGTTGCTGCATGTATAAGGTGGTTTCTATTTATTTCTGATTAATATTTTATTGTGTACATCTATACTATAATTTGTTTATTCATTTACTTAGTAATAGACTTTTGGGCTGTTTATAGTTTGCAGCTATTATTATTATTATTATTATTATTATTATTTATTATTACTTTTATGAGTCATGCTTTGATATTATATGTAAGATATATTTGCATAAGGAGATCACAAAGATTTCCATAAGTTTTATAATTTTAGGTTTAAAATATATTTTGAGCCCGGCTGGCATGGCTCAGTGGTAAAGCACTGACTTATGAACCAGGAGGTCAAGGTTCAATTCCAGGTCAGGGCATATACCTTGGTTGTGGGTTTGATTCCCAGTGTGGGGTGTGCAGGAGGCAGCATAACGATGATTCTCAGACATCATTGATGTTTCTATCTCTCTCTCCTTCTCTGAAATTAATAAAAATATAATCTTAAAAAATTTATTTTGATGTATTTCATATTTTTAATATTCTTGTCTTTTATTTCTCTCAGCTGCATTATTTTAGCTTAGTTTTGAAAAATTGATTGATCTCATTCCAGTAGCATTTTTCTGGTTTGATCCATAGTATGAATGTGTGTATGTATTTATTGAGTTCCTCTAATCCTTTTAGATGGCTCTTTTCCCAGCCTCAGTTTCCTCTCTCAGATGCATCGGTCAGTACTATTTTGCTGAATACCGGTGTGGACACTGAAGATACCTAGCCTTCTCTCTTTGTGCAGTCCTCTCTTTTTGGTCCCCAGCCCTAGCAAACTCCAGCTACTGTGGCCTTCTCAGACCCCCAGCTCCACCTCCGTCACTCAGGCAGGCCACCAGCTGCTACATGGGTTCTATGCATGGTCCACAGCCTTGAAAACCTCTCAAGGCATTAAGCAGGGACTAATTTTAGGGTTCACCTCATTTGTTTTCCATCTGTCAGGGATCACTCTCCATTGCTATGATGTTCAATATCTTGAAAACTGTTGTCTTTAGATGAGAGGTAAAACTGTCTTCATTACTCCATCTAGGATGGAAGCAGAAGTCTTTTTGTCTTTGCTTTTGAAATGTAGAGAAATAATACTTTTATTTCAGTGGTAGCGTGTCTCAGTTTTGTCTGCTTGCTTGTTTTAGGTGATATAATAATCTAAAAAAATGAATATGAATGAGAGTGAAATGTGTCTGCTCACTTTGACAGAATATTTTAGAAAAATAATTTTGCTAGTTTTAAAGTTAGATTTATTATTATTATTATTTAGCCACAGAAATTCAGTGCTATTATGGGTTCTACACCTTGTGGGAATACAAATGGAAGTAATAGCATTTATACAATCAGTTAAATAAATATAATTATTTTTATTGGACCTCACTTATTATCAAAAATGAGCATTTTATCAACAAAGAAGTATTGTTTTAAACTTTGTTTAAAATTATATTTTAAATTAATGTTTTTAACTTAAGGGTTAAAGCAAGTACACACCTCAATAATTCAGGACTCGTCTGCCTATAAGCAATCTTGAGGTTATAATAAGATAAATATTAAGATATGTTAGCTTTTTAGCTCTCATCTGCTCATGGAGAGACTCAGCTGCTCAAATAGCTCCTCAGCTTGTTTCCTAAAGATCTTTTCTGGCTCTGCCATGCCATGAAAGACACCTCCCATTCTTCAGCTTTAATTTTTTCATGGAAATTCAATCCTTCATGTTTTTTGTGATATCTGGGGGGAGAGGATCTTGTTTCAATCAACTTTGGCTAAGGATTCTTTTTGGACCCAGGAGGATATTTTACAAAATTTATGAATTAGATCTTTCTAAAAATGATCCTTTAATTTTTTGATCGATAAAAGTCATTAGATTCAAATAGTTTTTCACAATATTGTGGCCTAATCGACATTTTAGTGGGGCGGTATCTAAGTGCATTGGTAACTCTTCTTCCATTTGCATTGGTAATGGGGAATTCTAGATAGATTATTTTACTGAAATTATTCTCTAGTGGTATAGATTAATGTTCAATAATAAAGTTCGAAGTCTATGATTTTATTTACAGAATACTAAATATTGTGTTTCTTGAAAGTGGTCTTACATGTAGTCTGCATCTTCCAAGAAAGTGACCAACCTTATGTTTCTTTCAATTCAATAACTCTTTAAAGTGTTCATTGTTTTTATACCTCCTAAATTGAAGCCAGATTCGCCATTTTTATTTAGCCTTTATACTACATTTTTGTTGAGAGATAACTAATATACCATCAATTTAGCTAAAGTTTTTAGTAATTTCACAGTTATATAACTCCCTTGTTAATTTTTCTATTTCCCCTCTCTTTTCTTCAGATTACATAATCTGTACAGATCTGATTTCTTTTGTTTCCTAACTACTTTTGAGTCCTCTACTAATTTTTTATTTCAATTGTTGCATTTTTCAACTCCAGAACATCCATTTAGTTTGCTTTATAATTTCTCCCTTTTTATTGATGTTCACAATTATTTTGTTTTATCCTTTTAAAGTATGGTTTCCTTTAATTTCTTAATGTGTTTAAAAAGAATCCTTTGAAGTCTTATTCTGTCAAGTTCATATTTGAGGCCTTCCTACCAGCAGTTTCTAATGTTTGCTGTGTGTGTGTGTGTGTGTGTGTGTGTGTGTGTGTGTGTGTAGGAGTCACACTGTCTTGTTATTTTGCATGTGATTTTTTTTTGAAAGCAGGACATTTATATAATATATTGAGTGACTCTGGATACTGATCTCATTCTGCAGCACACTGCTGTTTGCCTATTTGTTTGTTTGGTAACAGATGGGCTATTTTCACTGCAGTGCAAAACCTGTGATGTCACTCAGAGGGCACAGCCTTCTGCATGTGGCTAGTCAGTCTGGGAATGAGAATGGTTTCCATAGGGCTTTTTCCCTAGTGTCTGTGCTAAGCTATCTGCCTCTGTTGGTATTATGTATTGCCGTTCCCCACCACTCTTGTCAGCTGATTTCTCTATTGTTTTCAACAATATTCTGTGCATAAATTGCTCCAAATATGATCCAGTGAAACTGAGAACCCTTGCTGGAGGGTTCTTCTTTGCATTTTGAGGTCAGTCTCAGAGGTCTTCTTTGACTACAAGAAGGCTTTCTGGACGTTTCTTTCTCTGGTTTTCTCTCAGAAACAAGTGGCCTATCATTTAGCCTGATGATATCATGGAGCTGACAGTCTCCTTTTACTTGCTTACCATCAAATCTTCATAGTTTTCAAGAGGGCCCTAGGCTTGAGCTTCCCCACACTCTATTGCAAATATTTACCCTAGAGAGAGCTTTAGAAATCTCTTATTATGGCCTGCCTCTTCCCTTCGGCAAAATCTCTATGATGTTCCTCCTGAGATGGGGGCATGACCTGCTTCTTTTAAAGTTCACTCACTCCTCTGTAAAAGCAAGATGCTGGGAGAGCAGAGGTAGACTCTGTCTTGTTGGCAGGCCTCTCTGGCTTGAAACCTCTATTCATATGAGTGGCCTGAGATGTGAACTGTTAGGACTCCATATTCCTGGCCTACAAGTGGGAACTGGGTAAAGGAACAGAACCTGAATCTCTCAGCCACACTCCCTGCAATGTAGCCTCTGCAGCCAAATGCAGAAGTGAAGGGAATAAGAAATATTGGCTGCGTTCCTCTCCTGGGAAAATACTGTAGCCCTTGACTGGGAGCTGAAAAGGAGGAGAAGCCCCATCTTCTTGCCCTACATTCACTCAGACTGAATGGGGGTGGCATGGAGGTAGGAGCAGGTCATGGCTCTAGTGCCACAGACCCCACCTGTTCTTACTACGATTAAGTAGATTTTCTGGAGTAATTGGTTCTGCATTTGTTATATGCTCAGGGAACAAAAGACCTTAAATTTGTGTGTATGTTTAAATAATTTTCACCAGTTCTTATTGTTTTGCTGGAGAGATAGTCTGCAGAGCGCCTGTGCTGCTGTTCCAGAAGTCACCCTGGTTTCTTTTTTACAGTCATGTATTTTCACAATGTTGACTCATAAATTATTCTAATATCTTCCAAGTATCGCCCTTTATTTAGTCTTACAAATTATTTTGTCTCTCATTCTTATTTTTTTCAGAGAATAAATTTATATTTTATTGAACACTTAATAATCAAAATTTATTTATATTGTTTCCTTTAGAAGAAGCAAAAATATTTTATACTTTTCCTTTTTTTGAAATTATAAAAAATTTCAATTTTGTTCTTCCTCTTTTCTTTATGAACATTATATGAATAATATATTTTAAAAATATTTTATAGTTTGATATATTTTTAATGTAGTTATGTTATCAGATAATCAAATTTCCCTGTCACTCATGGGACCATGGTAGAAGTTCTTTGGGTGACACTGAAATAAGCATTTTCAGAAGTCCCATGGGAGGATGGGGTGTGGAGGACTTTATTTGTGTGGAGTTACATTTCTAGGGTTCCAAAGTCCCCTGCACCTTAATCCAGTCCTAGAAAAGGCACATCCAGGATTCCAGCAGAACCAGAAACAGGGCCAGTGTCCAAGTTTCCATTCCATGTTGCTGGGGTAGTTCAGCATTCAGGCTAATGAAAGTCTTTTAGTCCAACTTGTTGAGTCTAACATGGCCTTGCACTATGTGGGCACAGGGTAGCTCACCCCCCTGCCACAGACGAGCCAGGAACCCAAGCCAGGAAGAGAGGAAACTTCCATTGTTTGTAATTTTAAATATTCAGGTTTCATGCCCTTGCAGTGGCCACGCCCATCCTGACCACTAATTTGTTTTCAGGTATGACTGGCAGACAGGTAGGCACTCCCCACGTTACTCAGATCTTATTAGACACGCATCTAAACTGCCTTTGTCCAGTCCCTTTCCCCGTTGATCAGTGGGGAACAGACTTGGAGAATGGTAAATGTGATTGTAATGGTTTTCTGCCCATGTATTTTTATTGTTGTTTGTTTAATCCTTGCCTGAGGGTATTTTTTTCCATATATATCTATTTACAGAGAATGAAAGGGAGGGTGGAAGGGAGAGAGAGGGAGAGAGAAAAACATTAATGTGAGAGACACATATCAATTGGTTGCCTCCCAATGCTCCCTGATGAGGACTTGGGGATCAAACCTGCAACTGAGGTACATGCCCTTGAGGAGGAATCAAACCCACAAACCTTTGGTCTACAGGTCATCGCTCTAACCACTGAGATACACCAGCTAGGGCTCCTGCCCATTGTTAAGTGAAAAGAGCATGAGGGAGCCTAGTTATATACATTACAACACACTTGATCTTAGCCAAAAGGCCGAGGAGCGATATATACATTACAATTATTTCCTGCATATTAAAAGCTCACTGATGGACTAGCTTCATAGTGATCTAGCTACTTTCTGTCTTCTGCAACCAGCTAACTGCTTCTTCCTCAGTTTTGCATACCTTATATCTACCCAATGAATCATTCTCTCTTCTTAGATTAGCTAAATAATGACTTTCCTAGAACCAGCTGTGTGTGTTCCTGTATGTGTATATGTACTTAAGCATGTGTTTTTAGGTTCTATTTCATTGAGTTCTTCAAATTCTTAACTAATTAAGATGAATGATAGAAAAGTAGAATGATTTGTTAATTACATAGTTTCTATTTGGGGATAAAGTTTTATGCTTGCCACCAACAAATTAAATACTGTGGGGTCAGGTACTTATTCAAGTTTAATCACACGAGGCTGGAGTTCCATGTTACAGACCAGGGCAATTTAAAAGCAAGGGATGCCTGCAAAAGAAACTACATAGGAAAGGGATTAACTATTAAACCTGATTCTGGCAGACACTATGAATTCCAATTCATCAAGCACAGACACGATAGAGAATTATAAACTTATTTTCACATTTAGATATACTTTTTTTTACATTTTGTGACTGTAAATCTGTTAGATATAAAATATTAAGAAGTCCCTAATAAACTCCTTTGGTCTGGAATTAGATTTACAAAAGGCTGCTATTTCCTCCCCTTCATATATCACTCTTTTGATTTTTTTTTTAATTTATGAATAATTGGTACAATGTAAACTAAGCCCAAAGTGCCCAAGATAAACTCCATAAATTATGCAGGATATACCTTTATAAGATCATTAAAATTATGTAGGATACACCTTTATAAGATCATGAATGAGCTATGTAAGGTATATATATATATATATGCCTTGCTAGAATGTGATCATTTTCCTCATTTAACTTTTTGTACAGAATTGGGCATGGTGTCAAATACATGGTAAGAGCGCAAGGATTTTATATACAGAATGAGTGAATTACTTGAGTTATAAACTTATTTTCAGTTAGAATGGTCTCAGACTTTACCTTATTAATTTTTGAAGGCAATGACTTTTTTCTTTTGCTGGATGTTCTACTGGACTGGGCAAACCAAGTCTTAGTATTCTTCTATCACAGAAAAACTAAATAAAGAACTAAATACAGACTTAACCATTTAGATGATATTAATCTAAGATTTTACCTCAGTAATTTTCAAAGAAAATGACTACTCCTTACTGACTGTTCTCTTAGATTGATATTGTTCTTAGTGCTCCAAAATATTGTCTTAATAAATATTTAAATATTGTTCCTAAGCCATCAGCAGAAATTGAACTGGTCCAGTGTTTTTGAAAATGACTCTTCTAATTCACTTTGTTCTAGAATGATTTGTGTAAATCCAGAAATCACTGATTAATATAAAGGTAATGCTATTGAATATGGAGCAGCAGCCAGATTGATATAGAAAAATAGATGGAGCTTAAAGTAAAATTAGTAAGTGCATTCTTTTTATAAAGCCTTTCATATTTGCCAATGATGGATTGCAAACTTTTAATGGGCCTTTAGCTATTTCAAAGAAAGAGTCAAAATCAGTTAATTATCATATTCACAAGTCAATTGTACAAAAAAGGTTTAATGTTTCCTGGTACTGACAGTCAGGAGAGGAAATTCTTCTCTGAGTTCCTAAGTTTTAGACAAATGCATATGCTCTGAATTACGTTGGCCCCAGATAATGTAAAGCAAGGTTTACTATGGTACCTTTGAATGCAGACCTGTGGGATAGCACTTAAGAGGAGCTTGGTAAGAAGTATAACGCTCCGCTTGTCTAAGTTCATTGAGAGGTGCTTTAGAATATTTAAATCAATGAAGTACAGCCATTCACCAGTTCTTCATAAATGCTGTTTTGCTCATCTGAGCTTTTGAAATCTATTAACAAGAAACTGATTTTCAGTAAAATTCTTTGTCAGGTAAAATAGTTATTCTGTGTTGCTGGTTAATAGTTGAGACATAGCTTGAAAGCCAAGATTATGACTGTCACTCTATAGGAAAAGGATTTCTATAAATCTGCCCCTTTGATGTTGAATGAAGGAGTACTCATAGGCTATGGTGTGCTTGCCTCAAGAGTTTGTTTTGCAGTCCTTCCCAATGAAAAGGGATTGTGGTTATCACTTTAAAGGTCTACCTTGTAAGTCTTAGCCTCAATATTTTTGGTCTGGAGAAAGTTTAAAGCTGATATAAAATGTAGTTCTTACCTTGAATATTAAAGAAAAATACTTTGTAAAATACATTTGAATACTTAAATTTAAGAAAAAATGCAATGACATTTCCTCTAAGACAAGCTGGTTTTAAAATATGCATCTCAGTTACTGAATAAGTTAACGAGATAGAGTTCCTTTATGACAATTAAGAAAAAAAATGGTTGTTTTGTTAGTTGTCTTCTAAAAATAATGTATTTTGTTTTCAAAATGTTGATCTATAAGAAATGTATATCAACATAACTTTTGATCTATAAAACATTTTTAAAGCAGTAATTACACAACATACCCAATTGTTCAATATGGTCACTCCATGTTTTTGAGGAGAAAGCCATAGTATCTCATATAATGCTCCCATTTTCTGTTTTCTATGGTAATAGTTTATGTAGCCAGCTTACTAACAATGGTGTCAAATCATTAAAATGCCATAATAATAGCAGTATGGATTCAGAATAAATTATTTAAATTCTCCTACTAAAATTGTCATCTGGTCCATCAAAATATACTTTTACAAACTTTGATTATGAAAATAACAGTAAAATTCAAGTTCTATATAAGCATCCCTATCTGTGGCATATACTGAGGCTTTGAAGTGGCGGAAGTGAATTCCAAAGAATGATAGGCCCAAATAGGTCAGAAGTCACATAATATTCTATATGATTTCTAAGCGATATCTTCAGATGATGAGAATATATAGCATTTTCAGTACTCGGAACAAGACAGAAAATGTATGTCAGGGCTGCATTGTTCCCAGTGTGGCCTATTGGTCTTATAATGGATTAAATGGAAACTGACCCATTTAGGTGCATGTTTGATCCAGAGGGCTGCCACAGGATGAGGGCTGGTTTCCATTTATAAAAAATGAGAATGTCTCTTTCCAGGTCTGTTAAAATGGGATCAAAATCACAAAAGTAAAGAAAGCAAATATATCAGAATTATTAATATATCTATTAACTATGTGCATGTGAAGGTGTCTCCTGACATCTGATATTTTATGGAAAGATTTGTATGTAAAAAGTCGAGATGACCCTTTGCTTTTTTTCTTGACTAACCTGACTCAGAACTTGTTAACTTACTGACTGGGGGGGAGAGGGTGTCCAACAGTCTGCCTTTTTTCCCCCCTACTGTAGCTCTTGATGAGATAAACAACCAAAAATCCTAAACAGAAGCAAGTTGCTATCTACAAACCAAATCTGATAAATTTACATAATATAAAATTTGTATATTGTTTTTGAGACTTCACCAAGAAATATCTATAAAATAAATTATATTGAGACTGAGGCCTGTTGCATGAAAAGATTCATGCAATAGGCCTTCCCTTCCCCTGATGCTGGCACCAGTTTTCCTCCGGCACCCGGGACCCAGGCCTTCGCTCTGGCCAGAGGTGCCTTCAGTCTTCGCTCAGCTGCTTCGTGCCTATGTATGCAAATTAACCGCCATCTTTGTTAGCGGTTAACTTGCATATCTTGCTGATTAGCCAGTGGGAGGCGTAGCGAAGGTACGGTCAATTACGATGTTTGTCTATTTTTAGATAGGATGTACACTTAAGGGATATTCCTAGGAAGGTTTTTAAAAAGTTTTTTTTATAGAAATTTTCTAATATCTGCAATGTAAGTACAAAAACATAATAGATAAATCCCAACTGCCACCCACCAAAACAACCAGTGTTCTGATTACTAAGGGACAAGTACTTAAATGTCCAGACCCTGGTTTAGATAAAGAGAGGTGCCTACAAAGATTATGAAGCAAAGTAATCCTTTAAACTCCTCTATTTATTATTTGCCCTCAACTTTTGCTAGCCATTACACCAATGCATGATATATAACATGTTTATTTTGAAAAATATAAAAAAGAAGAAATACATATTTTAAAATAGTAAAGGTAAAATGTGAGCTTAAGAAAAGAGGTGTGAGAGAGAGGGAAGGAAGGGAGAAAGAAAAAAAGCAACAGATGAAGGGGGAGGGATTAAGGGAGAAAGAGGAAGCAAGAAAGAAAAGAAGATAAGGAAAGAAAGAAAAAAGAAATGAAAGAAGAAAGGTACATGTGCAGAGTAAGTCTCAATATTCCAATATTCAGTCTTTAACGTTGGTTATCATCGCTCGTTGGATATCACTGGTGTCCATGTATCTGGTGTCTGCTCTACCCTTGCTCCAAAAACTATGGTCCATGAGCCAGCAGCAGATTGTCAGACTCCACATCACAACATATTTGGTCCAAATCTGCATATTCAAAAGATATACAGTGCTTAATAAGTACATTCCAACTTCAGAAATATTGCTCTAGATCACAATGTCCAGTAGTGGCATGACACAGGAGAAAAAAAATCCTATCTAATAATAGACAAAGATGGTAATTGACCGTACCTTCGCTACGCCTCCCATTGGCTAATCAGCGAGATATGCAAATTAACCACCAACAAAGATGGCGGTTAATTTGCATACGTAGGTGCAAAACGGCAGAGCGAAGACTGAAGGTGGCTCCGGCTGGAGCAAAGGCCTGGGTCCCGGGTGCCAGAGGAAAACTGGTGCCAGCAGCCAGGGGGAGGGAAGGCCTATTGCATGAATCTTTTCATGCAACAGGCCTCTAATACAATTATAAAACAGACAGAACATGAAACAAAAATACACAGGGAATCAACAAATTAACTATGAGACAAAGAAAATTTCTGTTTATCTATAACTGTGTGATACATCAGTTATCTTATAAAGCTAGAAAGTGAAAAATGAAATAAATTTTAAGTACTATATTGTGTCTGTTTCAGAAGGAAGTGGTCAGCATAAAATATGGGAAAGATAGTATGATTTGCTCTTTGCAATGCATTTTCCCTGTTCATTTTATGCCTACTAGTAACCTAATAAGCTGTCATGTAAGCTAATATTAAAAGCAACAAATTATACTTTTGTTTATTTTATTTAATGATACTCATTAAAATTTTATGTTACATACAATTGCTATCAGATTTTATGTGGCCAATTAATGTTACATTAAATTGCTTTTGTACAGGGAACCAAAATAGCTAAATGAAGCAGATGTGTTCTTCTTAAAAATGCAGCTGTTATTATATTAAACAATTAGCACCAATATTTTGGAATAATACGTTAGATGTCTATAACAATTATAAAATTGGTTTCCACCCTAGCTGGTGTGGCTCAGTTGGTTGGAGCATAGTCCTGCACACCAAAGTACTGATGGGGTGGCCATAATAATCTGGCCACTGAGTATATATATATATATTCCAAATATTCAGGTGACTACCATATTTTCTTTACCAAAGATGGAAAGTTTCTCACCTTAGGTATTCTTTAGCAATTATGTCCACCTCACATCGCTCATTTTAAAATCTTATCTCAAATAGTAGATTGTACTTTCTTTTAGGCTGAACTAGGTAGTTGTGAAAATGCTCTTCCCAAATATGCTTGTGGCTCAGAGAATTAAGATTATTCTTTCATAAAATTGAAATCTGCCCAGCTGACACGGCTCAGTGGTTGAGCATTGACCCATAAACCAGGCGGTCTCGGTTTGATTCCCTTTCAGGGCACATGCCCGGGGTTGTGGACTCAACCTGCAGTATGGGGCATGCAGGAGGCAGCAGGTCAATGATTCTCGCTCATCATTGATGTTTTTTATCTCTCTCTCCCTCTCCCTTCCTCTCTGAAATCAATAAAAATATATTTACTTAAAAATATAAAATACAATTGAAATCCAAAGAAGGGAGATTAATAATGTAAAATGGCCTGATTTTTAAAGGGGAGTATAAAAAGCACCTCTCACTAAGGAATAAAAGTGTTTTGTCTTGCCCTATTCTTTCTGCATTTAACTTTTAAATTTTATTTTTGTCAAGTAGTGTATTTTTATTTTCTCAAATTCAAATGTATTAAATGTTAAACTAACAAATATTTGCTTTTAAACGTTGATAAATATAGGAAGAAGGTGCATCCACTAAGAGTTTTGAGTAAATGGGACAGCGTTTTTCCTCAACTATATTTAAGATCTTATTAGAATGGTATCTTAACCTTAGTCCTTCATTTTGATTTCTAATTCATTAAAATTGCCCTCTTCTTAAATGGAATGTTACATATTGAAGGAGACTGTCACAGAAATTTTTAATTCATATTTTATTTTCAGATGTAAAATATTTAAAAGAAGAGGATGCAAATCGCAAGACTTTCACTGTCAGCAGCACACTGGATTTCCGAGTGGACAGGAGCGACGACGGGGTGGCGGTTATCTGCAGAGTCGACCATGAATCCCTCAATGCCACTCCTCAGGTAGCGATGCAGGTGCTAGAAATACACTGTAAGTAAAAGCTCTTTCCTCCCCATTTATATCGGCAGCAAATCTGCTCATCTACATTTAAAATCATTTCAAAATTAGGTAAAGTTACAGGAAATGTACAGCAAAATGCAGTAAAAGTACCCTCAAATAGCATTAATCATGTTCAAAGGAAAGAAGTTCTTGGCTGACTATCATTACAGTCAAGGAATAAAAATAAAGGTGGCATCAAAAGGTTAAAACTCCTCATTACCTTCCAAATAGTGAGTGACTTGATGTCTGTGTGTGCATCTGAGTAGGGGAGGAGGAGTGGTAATTTTGGCAGAATCAGAGAGTTAGGAGTCTGAAAAGGGCATTGATGAGCTTTATTGTATGTAAGTAACTGTTGCATGCAAACGTGGCTTTCTATCTGTGCTTTTAAATTTAGACTCATTTCTTTTACTTTCTCTATGAAATATACTGTCTATATGACTGCAAGAATATATCTAGCTAGCATGTTTACTTTATAAATAGCATCATTATTTACAAGTGATAAGAACAAAATTATTTTGATGACACCAATAGTTCAGAGGCAGTGCTAAATGCTTTGCTGGCATCATCTCATCTCATGTTATCTGTAAGGGCATCAGTTACTCTAACTTTAGTCACAATTTACAGATGAAGACACCAAAGATTATACAGGTTGAGTCACTTGGCCAAGTTCACACAACTAACAAATAGTGAACTTGTAATCATAACATTTTAATTGTTGGCAAGGTCCTTGGGAGAGGTGATCTATAAATATTTATCAAAATGAAATTAAATGAATTGAAATAAGTAAGATAATGTGGGAAAGAAAAAGAGGAGAACACAGAATGTTGTATTTCTGAATTGGATTACTTGATTTTTAAATATTAGAGATTTTTGTTTGCTTTTATCTATTAAAGTTATAGATTGAATGTAGAAGTGAGATGTAAAATCACATTAAATACTAACATTTTAAATATAAGTACTGGTCTTGTAATATGTCTCAAATTTTGTTCTCATTTACTTATTTATTCAACAAGAAGTTTTTGAGTGCCTACTGTGTAACAGATATTGTTTGGACACTGGGGTTGCATTAGTGGTCAAACAGAACAACAAAACAAATCAAGATTGTCCCCAAGCGTCAAAATCACCATCACCACTAACAGCAATAAACTTTTACAGCACCTGTTCTAGGTAGGAATGACAGAAAAGCAAAATAAATGAATACAACATATATTATGTTATGTAGTAATGTATATGGGAAAAATAAATCAGGGGTGGTGATAAGGAGTTCAATTGGAGAGGTGGGAATGGGAGTCAAGGAAAGTGTGTGTGTGTGTGTGTGTGTGTGTGCGCGCGCTGTATATATACATATGTGTAATATTATATATACACATACACACAGAGAGAGGGGAAAGCAAGTATAAAGACCATGAAAAAGGAGCATCCCTTTATTTTTTATGTTTCTATAAACAGCAAAAATATCAGTGAAACTGGGGTAGAGTGAACTATGGGAAAAAAAGAATATTATGAGATAATTTCGAGGTACCAGGGACCAGACTTTTAAAAATTATTCTTGATAGAAAAAATGTTAATCTGATTATGATTTTTAATTATTGCCCATCATGGTTTAAGTATTCTTAGTTTACTTGATGTTGAAATTATTATAATTTTAAATACTTTTAATTATATTACATTAATTTTATCAATTTTCTTCCTGTTCTCATTGAAACATGTTCAGAAGCAAGCACATTTCATAGCTCAACCTGAGGTTATCTCCAAATTTCAAAATTTATTTGCTGTGCGACCTTGGGACAATTATTTAAAATGCTTAAGGTTTGAATATAAGCTAGAGAATTAATTTCCATGAGGAGCAAACTAGACAAATTAAGTCAAGATTATGACATTAAATAAAAATTCAACATATGTAAATTTAAGCCCCATTAGCAAAATAGCATAGACTGTGTGGGTTCTAAACAACAGAAATATATTTCTTTTTTATTTTTTTAAATATATTGTTGTTGATTTCAGAGAGGAAAGGAGAGGGAGAGAGAGATGGAACCACCAATGATGAGAGAGAATTATTGATTTGCTGCCTCCTGCATGCCCTCTACTGAGGATCGAACCCACAACCCGGGCATATGCCCTTGACCAGAATCAAATCCTGACCCTTCAGTCCACAGGGTGAGGCTCTATCCATTGAGCCAAACCAGCTAGGGCCAGAAATGTATTTCCTACTGTTCTATGTGCTAGAAGTCCAAGATCAAGGTTCAGGCACATTCAGTACTTGGTGAGGGCCTGCTTCCTGGTTCATAGAGGGCTGTCTTCTCTCTCTGTCCACACTTGGCAGAAGGGGCTAAAGGAGCCCTCTGGGCTCTTTTTTTATAAGGGCACTAATCTCAGGCATGACCTTCAAAAGGCCACACTCCCTAATATCACATTGGGAATTAAGTTTTAATATATGAATTGCGGGGGGAGAGGGGGGCACAAAAATGTTTAGTCCATAGGCTCTTTTCTCTTTTTCTTATTTCATAAACATGTCTTTTAAAATATAAAAAGTTATATACCAGGTGTACTGGTTAATAGTGCAGATTTTGTAATCAAAGAAAACATGATTTCAAGAGAAACATCAAACATGCTTTATTCAATGTAACGTCCATCGCTAGCTACACATTTCCCCATCTTCCAGGTAATTTGTGAATGTTGTTTTAATAGAACTTTTCCTGTTTTGAGGCAAACCATTCAGAGCCCATTTTTTCACTTCTTTGTATGTTTTGAAGTGATGCTCAGAAAGTGCGTGCGTACAAGTGGTGATCTGAAGGAGCAAGTTCTGGTGAATACAGCGGGTGGGTGAATACTTCCCAGGCAAGATCTTTTAATGTGTCTTTAACTGGTTTTGAAGTGTGTGATGGTGTGTCATCATGAAGCAAAATTACTTTGCCATGTCTTCTGGCCCATTCTTGTCATTTTACAATCAAAGCATTGTTCAAATTGATTATTTTTTGTCAGTAGGGATCAGAATTAATGATTTCAGCTGGTTTTACAATCTCATAATACACCACACCTTCCTGATCCCACCAAAAGGCAGCGATTTGGCCTTGCAGTCAGTGTTGATGGTTGACCTGGATCAACACATGATTTTGTGCATTTGGGATTCTCAAAATAAATCCACTTTTCATCACCAGTCACAATTCGATGAAAAAAAAAAAGACTTTCCTTAGTGCCGTTGAAGCAACATTTTACTGATGACTTTTTGGTTTTCCATTTGTCTTTCCTTCAGTTGACATGGCACCCATTTTCCTTTCTTTAAAATCTTTCCCATTGCTTGTAAATGATTAGAAATCGTTTGCTGAGCAACGTTTAATCTTTCTGCAAGTTGTTTCTGAGTTTGACAGGCATCTTCATCTAATAATGCTTGCAATTATTGGTCTTCAAACTTTTTCAGTTGACCTGGACGTTCTTTGTTTTTAACATCGAAATCATCACTTTTAAAGCATTTAAACCAGCGTTCACAAGTATCTTGAGATGGAGCATGTTCACCATAAGCTTCCCAAAGTATTCAGCAGCACTTTTCTTCAAAATAAATTAATAAATTATAAGTTCCTGCAAATGCTTTTTTTTGGCACAAAATTCGACATTTTTTAGTGTAAAAATATCTATGATGTTAACACCTTCAGCAAATCTGACATATGAAGTTTTGAAGCCTGTTGTCAATACAACTAAATAGCATACATATCATATTGCATATATATCAACTCCATCTATTGAAAAAAACGTCGCATTATTAACTGGTACACCTTGTAATTTGATATACTGAGAGGATACAGATCATCAGCATCTTAAATATTTTTTCACTTACACATCAAGCCATATAAGACTGTTTAGAATAGTATTTACTCACTTAGCTATAATTTTAAACATATAAAATAAAATTATAAAAATTGGACCATAAGGCATGTTGGAGACTGCCAGCCAAAGATCATTGGACATCTACCAAATCAGGCTTATTTAGTGGCTATGGAAAAGAAGAAAGCTTACCAGACATCTCTGAGTGCATGGTAAGAGCTAGGAGAGGCTTTATAACTAGAATTAGGAGAGGCTTGTCCTGAATATTTTAAAAAGGGTTTTGGAGTTGGATGCTGTCAGGATTGGGAGAAATCTAGTAATGAATATGTTGGTAATTTTTACCTAGAAAGCAAAAATATTAAAGCAGAATTACATTTGCTATTATAAAGATGAAATAGTTAATATGCCATTTTTTATTGTTGCTGAGTGTCCTGAGCTCTATCTTGTTTCAGATCTGGTCATGGAATAGACTTGCCTTTGGCTTATTCCACTCCATAGTCACAGAATGGCTTCATCTGATTATTGTTTAGATTCTTGAGAATTGTTTATATTTGTTGAAAATATTTCAGCTTAGTTATCAGATGCCAATTGTCAGCTGCCAGGCATTTTCACTTTCTTGGGAGTAAAACATGGAACTATTATACACTTCCTAGGCATTTTTAGCTGTTCACCATATTTTAATATGCGTTATGAATCAGACTTTATGGAGGAAGCCAAATGAATTGCCTAATTTTTTAGAACACTTTATGTGAAAAATGTTATACTTGCTGGCCAATTAAAAATAACAACTCATTCTATCATGATTTAATATGTAAGTGCTAGAAGGCAGAGACCAGATCTATTTAATTTTTTTTCCCCCTCGCATCTAGCATACCATCATTCGATATGTGAAGTTAATTACAACTAACTGATAATAATGCTATATATTCCTTTAGTGGTGCAGAACATTTCCCATAGATGAAATGAGGGGAGGAGAGTGGGAAGGGGACATTTATCAATGGTCCGCATCAAAATTAGAGGAAATGGGTATCCTATATAATAAGAGCTAATATGCTAATGGTTGTCACACACTCATGCCATCACAATCCATCACCAGGAGGCTGCACGCGCAGCAGGCACACACGGGTGGGTGGGGCTGAGTGCACGGGGAGCCCTGGAGGCAGGTCCCGGCAGCTTCACCTCCATGCGGTGAGGTGGGGGGTCCCTCAGCTTGGGGTCTTCTGGCTATGACCTACCTCTTTGGGATAATCCATCGAGGATCCCTGGATGTGTGGGCAGGGCCTACCTCTTTGGGGAGATCGATTGCAGGGCTGCAGCACTGTGAAAGGGCATAGGCAAGGCTGGGGAACACCCCCAGAGTGCATGAATCTCATGCACCAGGCCTCTAATAATCTTTATAAACATCTAATATCTCAATGGTTGTTTTCAGAGACAGTAGATTGTAGATCGACTTAGGTGCACAAGGGCAATATATATGATATGGAAATTTCCATGGATACACGTGGAGGAAACTAGGAAGAGTTCTTTTTAAAAACAGAAGGTGGTTAGTTTAGAATTTATGGGACATTGATTTAGGATTTCCGCCTTGTTTTACAAAATTCCTATGAATATTTGCAAAGATTGGCTCAAATAAAAAATTTTTAGTTTATTTGATCTCTAAATCAGAAAAGATGGTATTTTTTTCTGTGGTGAGTGACAGAGTAAATATACATCTCTAAAATAATGGAAAGTTATGATTTCACCTGAAATAAAAATTCTGTGTTATTGTGGAAAGGCAAGTTTGATGAGAAATCAGAAATAAGTATTGAACACATAGTGTCAAGGAGCATGATGAAAAAAAATATTAGGAGAAATTCCATTTTTAGGGCTAAATGTTTTAACTTTTTAATCTTGCAATATACAATTTAGAAGGACTCAGCCTATAAAATATATCACAGCAACTTTTATGTCTTTATAAAATATTAATCATAAATTTTACTGCCACTATGATGGAAGAGAGCTTCTTTAAACTTGAAATTAAAGAAAATGTTGACTTTTCATTGTGAACCACAAATGCCTGCACACTTCACATAATAAGTAACAACATAGTTTACACATGAGCTGTGGAAAAAGCCACATGCTTTTTATAAATTGAAATTCTTATTCATCTTTCTGTTTTTATGCACATCTGATCAAAACAATAACTTTTTTCTGATTTAATTTGTAGAAGAACAGGTTGTATGAGTCAGATTTTAGATCATTCTTAGTAAGAATGATGTATTTGTACTAACAGAAAAAACTATGCACAAAACAGAAAAGAAGACAATAGATCAACATTTATTTTCTTTATGTGACATTGACAAAATTACTTCAAAAAATCAGCTGTTATTGAAAACGAACAGCACAAGAGACAGATTGGAACATTTTTTTTAGAATGAATGTTCAATAGAACTTTCTGTGATGATGGCAGTGTTGTATATCTGTCTTAAACTAGTAGCCAATAACTAGCTATACGTGGCTACTCAGCACTTGAAGTGTGGATCTTGTTACTAAGAAATTGTGCTTTAAGTTTTACTTAATTTTAATTGATTTACATTTAAATTTAAATGGCCATATATGCCCGATTGTTACTATATCAGATACCACCACTCTAGATGATTTCATCATAAATCAATTACCTTATGTCATTTCTTTTAGCATATTTGGGGATAATTGAGTTAAGGATGAGTAAATAGTGAAGTAATTATACAATGTTGAGGTAGCAAGATTTTTATAAGAAATATAACACCACTGTATTTTTATAATATATCTCATACTTATGAGTCGTAATTGCAAAGTAGGATAATTTTAAATCTTTTTTTTAAGTGAGATTTCTCTTTGATTTTTGGAAGACCTCTAAAAAAAAATAATGCAAATAATGAAATATATTTTCCAAAAATACAACTATTTCAAAAAGTAACTCAAAACTAAAACTGAGGCCATTGGGCTCAAATATTATACTGAGCATTAATCTTACATTTCTTTTTAGGGTGAACATTTTTCTTTATATTTTTAAAAATAAGACTCATGATTTAAATAATTATTACAGAATTATGGAAAGTTTTATTCTGGCCTCCAAAATACCTTTTCTATTTTCTTTGTGATGCCTAAAATTTTGTAATTTGCTATTTAGTTTTTTGTTTTAAGTCTAGGTTGTTGACACTGGAGCCATTTGTGGGTGGTGGAAGTCTATCGATTATTTGAGGCAATATGTTAGCTGTGTCCATAGAGGGCTGGGCTGTGCTTTTACAAGACTACAATGTTTAGTGTCCAAATACAGGCTGACTATCTCCGGGGTGAAATATAAACTTCTTAACAGATTATATTTTGAATGCAGTGTGACCTTGAAAATCAATATTGCATATTTTAAAGTTGAAGTTCTGAAGTCAGATAAGGATAGGTTGGAACTCAAGCTTTTCTTTGTGACTTCATACTACTTAGCTTAAAACTCAATTTGCTCCTCTGGAAAACATACCTACTTTATTTTTTTGGTAAGCATTAAATCAGAGAATGCATCATAAATGCTTGGCTTTTTAGTATTGTTTTTAATAGAGAAGTAATGTATTGTTTCTTATGAATACAAAGAGGTCTAGCTAATACTTCCTATTAGGTCTATATATTGTGGAGGAAAATGGAAAAGCTTGAGAATGAAAATAATACAAGTACAGATAATATAAAGAGACTGTTTTATTTGTGATTTTGCCTAGGAAACATACTATTCACTATCACTGATATAAATCAAACATATTTAGCGATATCAAGAAAATAAAAGCATTTCTTAAATATATTTTTCTTTCTATTCATAAAAACTATACGTAAAATGCCATCATCCTAAAGGAGAAAATTCCTGGAAACTATGTCTTGTAAGTATGCAGTTACAGTTTCATTTGACTTTTATAATTACCTTTTTATGATGATGATTTTTCACTTTCAGATGTTTACCAAAATGGTATGGAAGGTGACATTTTAAAGATTAGATAACGTGTGAAATAAAAATAGACCCAATGATTGGCAAACACGAACTAAGATAACTCTGCACCAAGCTGCATAGTTTTTTTGGGGGTTGTTGTTTTGTTTATTTTTTAAAATATATTTTATTGATTTTTTTACAGAGAAGAAGGGAGAGGGATAGAGAGTTAGAAACATCAATGAGAGAGAAACATCAATCAGCTGCTTCTTGCACACCCCCTACTGGGGATGTGCCTGCAACCAAGGTACATGCCCTTGACCGGAATCGAACCTGGGACCCTTGAGTCCGCAGGCCGATGCTCTATCCATTGAGCCAAACCGGTCAGGGCAAGCTGCATAGTTTTACCTGTCATTACATTCGACTTAACCTATGCAGTGCCTATTATTGTTGCATGTTTGTTAAATCAACATTGAAAGCATAAACCCTTCCATGGCAGATTTATAAAAACTAAAGCAACTTTGCATTCATGTGTTCATTTAATTATTTACTATTTCTTTTTCTGTCCCCATGATGAATTTATTGCATGGTGCCTTTGATAGTGTTTATTTAAAATTATATCAAAAACATGAACAGCTTTAAGATGCAGCCCAAGGACCACTCCCAGTCTTGCTGCAAAGCGCTGCAGCAGGAGTCCCTCAATGGTGGCCAACTGAAGAACCCAGAGCAACTAGAGAAGAAGAAAATCCCACCATAACTCTCATAGACAACTGAGAGTTTGTTTGTTTGTTTGGCTGTTTGGCAATGTGAATGGGAAGCACTACATTCAGGAAAGAGCCCGGGCCAGGAATCCAATGGCCTGAGTTCTGTATCAGGTTCTACACATAACTGCTATGTTTCCTTGTACCTTTCTGAGCCTTAGTTTCTCCCATCTGCAGTTTCTCATTTATTCAGCTTGAAATGTTTGGGACCACAATGGATTTTGATTTCTCATATTCTTTTTTAAATGCTGATATGGAGCCCCTCTCTTTTTTAAAGAACTTTCAGAAGTGCCCAAATGCCCTACCTAATGATGAAATTCAACAAATGACTTTCTGATGCCTTTTCCTAAGTAATCCATCTTTAGTGCTCAAGCTATCAAAAAGTTAAATTTCTCTCAGCCCTCCAAAGCAAAACTAACCTATCAGCAACATCAAATCAAAACAGCAATTTATATCACTTTATCAGGGCATTAATAAAAAAAAATTCCATTTGATAAACTTCTAGATTTTATTTATTTTGTTGTTTGGGTTATCATAAATTTCTAGATTATAAATTTCTTTATTTCTGAATATTTTACAGTTAATTATAATAACTTAAATAAGATATTGGAGAAACAAGGATTTGAAACTAAGATGTAAGTAAGGATAATAAATGGAATATAGAGAAAATGCACTTAAAATTATGCACTGTAGAGCTTACAATTTAAACGATTTATGAAATAGAATATAAACAAAAATATGGAAACATTTACTCTCTGTAATTTTACTGCTACCTTGTCTTCTCCATAAGATCTTCCGGTGGTTCAACTTTATAATAGAGATATTTGGTTTCCAGTTGCTCCCTGATCCATTCAGTTTTACACATGGCCAAATAGCACTCTAAAACTTAGTTCTGAGCCTGATAATCACTTGGTCAAAAACTTAAGGAGATTTCTTCTTGCTTTTATGTGATAGTCAAACTCCAGCCTAACATTCAAGGCTTTTAATATATCTCATAAAATGCTGCTCTCAGCACCCCTTTTAAGATAAGGTGCCCTATACTTCACAGTATTTCTCAAATCCTCCTAAATAGCCCATATTCTTCTCTAGGTCAACTCTTTATCCAAGTCTGCCTTGAGTTCTCTCCCTTTTTTCCCCCTCTGGAATAATTCCACCAGTTCAAATCTATGCATTCTATAAATTGTTGGAAGGGCCACTTCTCTAGGAAACTTTCTTTGTTTCTGACAAACATGTATAATCTCTTCCTAAATGACTCCCATAATACTTCATCAGAGTGCTATGTTGCTTTCATTTTTAAACTTTGCAATATTTTAAATGAAACATGATTTATCTTTCTCATTGGGACAAAATTCCTATGGATTCCTATATTTCTGGATGTATAGCAGTTGAATAGTAGTAGTAATAATGGATCTTGTACACATAGGAATTAATACCTATTTGTTGAAAAGAATAAATTATCACCACAACAGTAATGTTTCAGTAGCATTAAAAGGAATTTAACAGATCATTAAAAGAAAAGTGCCTGATCATTTTGAACATTATGAAAAGAATTTTAGGAATTAAAAGGAAAGTGAGGTTGGAGTTTTATTTCAAATTTGCAAACGAGAAAAATAAGTTGGTATGTCTTACATGGAGGAAATGAACAGTGTAGGACTGTGGCTGAAATGGTTTCAGTTAACTCTTGTATGTCAAAAGTGGTAGGCCTTGAAATGTGGATAGAATTTGTTTTAAAGATTGTTATTTCAGGGATGTATCACAATGGCCTCAGTCAGAGTATTCAGCATTCCTTTCATTACACAAGTAAACTAAGATCTGAGAAAAGACCAAGCATCCGATATAATAAAGACTAATATGCAAATCAACAGAATGGCTGAATGACCGTGACTATGACGCACACTGACTATTAGGGGCAGACACTCAGGTGCTGCCCCCTGGGGGTCAGTGTGCTCCTACAGGGGGAGCGCTGCTCAGCCAGAAGCAGGGTGCATGGCTGGTGAGCACAGTGGCGGTGGCAGGAGCTTCTCCCGCCTCGGCAGCAGCACTAAGGATGTCTGACCGTGGGCCTAAACAAGCATTCAGACATCCCCTGAGGGCTCCCTGACTCTGAGAGGGTGCAGGCTGGGCTGAGGGACTCCCCCCACCCCCGAGTGCATGATTTTCGTGTACTGGGCCTTTCGTCCCATATAAATGTGCACAACTTCACTGTTCTCTAATAGTCCCCAATTTGTTGTAACAAGGAAGAGAATGATAGGTCATGAATAGAGTAAATGTAAGTATTTCAGAGGTGGGCACTGTTGGCTTTGGGTCAGACAATGCTTTGTTGTGCAGGACTGTCTTGTGCACTGTAGAATGCTCAGCAGCACTCTGGCCTCAGTCCACTAAAGGCTGATGGTACTCCCTGTACTCTCCCCACACTATAACAAACAAAAATGCCACCAGACATTGCCAAGCAAAATTGTCCATTAGATGATTTAGTAGTAGCTTTATTAAATCTTTTCTTTTTCTAAAATCATGGTAAAGATATAGAAAATCCATTCTACTAGAGCCATATATTTACTTTGATTCAAATCCTGAATCATTCAAATAGAACAGAAAATAATCTTACTTCCTGTTAAATTTTGAATTAGAAAATAACAATATGTGCCTATCAATGTATCTTTTGAGAGCAACTGTGCTTCTCTCTAATTTTTTTAGGTAAGTAAAAATTAATAGTTAAGAAAAAAGTGTGCTTTCATATTTCTACAATTTTAAAATCAGAGTCTAAAAAATATTTTTTCCTGCAAAAGTCTTAAAGGAAATATTATGCTTTTTTAAATTTATTTTTATTTTTTAAAAATATATTTTATTGATTTTTTACAGAGCGGAAGGGAGAGAGATAGAGAGTTAGAAACATCGATGAGAGAGAAACATCGATCAGCTGCCTCCTGCACATCTCCTACTGGGGATGTGCCTGCAACCCAGGTACATGCCCTTGACCGGAATCAAACCTGGGACCTTTCAGTCTGCAGTCTGACGCTCTATCCACTGAGCCAAACTGGTTTCGGCTATGCTTTTAAAATACGAATATTTTGTTTGCTTACTACTAAGTACTAAAATATGATTTTTTAATAAATGAATATATACCTATTTTATACAACCTATCAGACATTTTGTTCAGATCTGGAGACACACAACTGAATATGTTAAGATCTTGAATCTTGAATGCTCAAAATGTGGTAGATAAAGCAGCCATGTTAAAATTGAGTTCTTTCCCTATAAAAGATGAGGAGAAAAAATTAGTATGCAGTATTTGAATTAAAACAATTCATTTAATAATCATGGAAAGTTGTTAACTAATGTTATCTAATGCAAAAAAATTGTACTAGGAAGAGAGTCAGTAATAGCCATTTAATTAAATTAAATATGAGATTAGAGTAAAAGTCAACCTAAAGTTTGTGTTAGGAATACTTAAGAGTAATTTTACATACATCAGATGCCAATAAATTTCAATTAATTTTTCTAATATTTCAGAATTAATGTACCATACTGATAAGATGTATGCAAACTTGTGTGTTCATTTATTTAAGAATTTATTTACTAAGCACAGATTTTGTGTAAAGCACGCTGCAGACACTGAGGATACAGCAGCGACTTTGAAAATTACACAAGATGAAAAAGCTAACATGTAGCAGAGGTATCTGACCCAATTTGGGGGTAATGAATAGTTGTCCTTAGCAAGGCTATACTAATTATTTTGCTTGGAATCCTAAAAGCAAAGATTAACCACACAAGATTTTAACCAGAAAATTTATGTTATCAGAGTCATGTTTTGAGGAGATGAGTTTATTTAGTTCTAGAAATATGAGGGGTGAAAAATTGGTACAAGGGAGATCATTCACTAGTTTGGTAAAGTAGATGAAAGAAGTGGTTGTGAAGCAATCAAAAAAGAAATGAGATTTGAAAATTATTTAGGAGGTATATCAACCAGATGTGATTAGTTCATTGGTTTAGAAAAGATAAGGAAACAAGAGGTATCTGGTGTATATAACTGAGTCTTTGGAATAGAGATTCCTGGAACAGGACTATATGGGGAGGGTTACAGGCTTTGAATTCATTTTGGACATATCAAATGTGCTGTGTCTTTCAGACATTCAAGTGGACATGCCATATAGGTGCTCCATACACATAATGTAGCATGTAGTACAGAACTGCTCTGGGACATAAACTTGGGAGTGATTGGTGAATAGATAGAAACTAATAAGTTGGGTGCAGCTGAAAGGGCCGAGGGAGAATTATGTGACAATAGATTGTTAATACCATTCTCAGTGATCTCAATATCTAAAGGTAAATATAAGAAGACAACTGAACAGATCTGAGAAAGAATAAGTAGAAATGTTAGAGTTGAATCAGAAATGTTGGGGATGGGTAGGGTGGAGGAACATTACTAGAGAAATCTAAAGATAATTTTTAGTAATAGAGTCTAATCAACATTTGAGTCTAATCAACATTTTATTTCATGCCAAGATTCTGATGTGAAATAAAAGAGTACTGTATTATATCCCTTGAGTTTGGTAACTTAGGGGTTATTTGGTGGTATTCATAAACATTTCATAGAACTACATGTTAAGCATATTATCTGCTTTGGCATTTACTTATTTACTGAATTTTGTATTTTGAATCTAAAGGGAATGCTGAACCATACTTCAGGGTACTATTTGTTATACATGTTCTCATCTCTGATAATAACTATTTAAATTAAAAAGGACAGAGCTAAGAGAAATCAGACCATGTTCTGTTTTCCTCTATTCTAATAGCTACCTGCCACTATATATTTTACTCTACTGAAACAGACACTTTCCCATATCCCTTTGACACACACCATTTCTTTGCACCAAGTCCACCAGGAATACCAGGGAGATAACACTTCCTCCTCCCTCCAGGACAATCCTCCACCAGGTACTAATGAGAATTGGTAAATATTCCCTAAATACTATCATGCCCTGCTCATCTAGGAAAAAAAAGTGTGATGCATGCCCTACATTGTTTCTCAGAGTTCCACAGCAGGACTGAACCCCAGTTGCCCCTGGTGTAATCTGCTCAATAACACACTTTTTTTATGTCCTTCTTTCTCTTTTAGCTAGGGTTCCCCAGAGAAACAGAACTAACCAGATAAACACACACACACACACACACACACACACACACACACACACACACACACACGGAATTGGCTCACATAATTATGTGGGCTGGCAAGTCTCCAGATCTTCAGGCCGAGTCAGCAAGCAAGAGACCAAAAGAACAAATTATTTAGTTTCATTCTGAGTTCAAAAACCTGAGAACCAGAATTGATGTCATTTCAGTCTGAAAGCCAGCGGGCTCAAGACCCAAGACGTTTCAGGTCAAGTCTAAAGGCCCCCAAAAAGCCAGTGCTTTAACATACAGCCATCAGACAGGAGGAATTATTTCCTACTTGGGGGAGAGTCAGCTTTTTTTTTTTATTCTATTCAAACATTAAACTGATTAGATAAGACCCAGCTGCAATCAGCTTTATTAAGTCTGCAATTTGAATATTAATCTCCTCCAGATTAAGAAGTACAAATTGGTTGTTAGAAAATAGTCACAAGAATGTAAGATACAGCATTGGGAATATAGTTAATTATATTGTGATAAAAATGCATGATGGTAGGTAGGCACTGGCAATATTGGGGGAACACTTTGTAAAGGATATGATTATCTAACCACTATGGCATACACTTTAAACCAATACGAAATAATATGGAAAGTAAACTGAATTAAAAATAAAAAAATAAATATTAATCTCTTCCAAAAGCACTCTTACAGAAATACTTATAAAAATGTGTGGACAAATATCTGGGCACCCCATGATGAAGTCAAGTTGACACATAAAGTTAACCATCATAGTCACCCCAATTAACACAAATTTATTTTCCAAAATAATTTTTCTAATCTTTCTTCTGCCACCTTTATTTCTAGAAATAAAGCTTTTTAATTTTACATTGTCAAAAGGAAATAAAATTTTGCTATATGTATACATAGTCAAATTTCAAAAGACCATACACCTCAGTTTTCCCAGAATTATTCTAGCTCACCGCTCTTACCTTGCTTAGTTGTTAATATGGTCCCTTCCCTTTTAAAAATGTTCTACTTTGAATAATAGTATATGATCATTCTAGTCACTAACTATGATGATAATTGAAAAATTAGTAAATTATATTTAATGTTTTATTATTTTATTCTACTAATCCTATTTAATAAAAGGCTAATATGCAAATTGACCAAACTGCTGGACAACCTGTCACTATGATGCACACTGACCACCAGGGGGTGGACACTCAATGCAGGAGCTGCCCCATGGTGGTAAGTGTGCTCACACAGGGGGAGCGCAGCTTAGCCAGAAGCCCTGGGCCAGGCTCACTGCTGGGGAGCGCAGAGGCCATGGCAGGAGCCTCTCCTGCCTCTGTGGCAGTGCTGATGTCTGACTGACAGCTTAGGCCGGCTCCCCACGAGGAGCCGGCCTAAGCCATCAGTCGGACATCCCCCAAGGGCTCCAAGACTGCAAGAGTGCACAGACTGGGCTGAGGGAACCCCTCCCAGTGGATGCATTTTCATGCACAGGGCCTCTAGTTAAAAACATAGTAAGTGTGTGTCATAGTCTTCAAATTATTTTTCTTCCTGGGTAATTTTACACTGCAATTACTTACCATGATGTATATGGAATGCCTGTTTGTAACTTGGATATTATCATTGATTACCTTAAATGTATTTTCTTGTTTAAATGACTGAGAAAGAATAAGTTTAAAAAGTACAAATAATTTATAAGTGTAAGGTCTTTTAAAGGATCATGCTTTATTTTTCTATATGTGACAAATCTGAAATAAGATTTTAATCTAAAGTTTACACACTTGATTGATACTTATTTAATTAACTTCAAAGTCATAGAATGTATATAGCTCCAAGGTAGTTCTGTTCTTCCATTACAACTAAGGTAATGATGAGAATAATTTTTGACTATCAGGAATGCTCAGAGCCTATATTGTTTATTGTAGAGACAAGAGGAGGAGGCAATTCCATGTTGACTGTGGGACACACAATGCGAGGACTTAGCAGCCTCTCAGAAAGAAATGAAAGTGTTTACATTGTCTCCTTCCTTTAGCTTATTTTCCATTTTTTCCATGTCTTCCATCTTTGTGTTTATTAAAAAGTATTACAGGACATAAAGTTATAACTATAAATGTCTTAAAGTATTCATGAATCTTTTTTCACTAGGGATGACTTTATTGCCTAATGGAAATAAATAATTTTATAACAATTATATTTTAACATACACAATAAAAAGTTAACTTTTAGTATTAATCTTAGTAACTATGTCAAATGACTTGCTAACTGTACTTTAGAGCAAGCGACATGTGCTGAGTACCAGATTACTGCATTTTCAAAAATATTCTGCACAATGCTGTGAGACAGAAGTTGATCTTGAGTTCTTATTGACTTCCTTATTATAAGTTTCTGGTATTCCTGCAACAATGAATGGGTTGTTATTCAAATGCAAATAAATGTGTTCAGTCCATAATAATGGTATTCCTACCCATCTATAAATAGTTGAAGAAACAATTGGATGAAATGCTTGATATTCATCTGAACCAGTTTTTACAATTTCTCTTTTAAATTCAGATTTCAGAAATATTACAGCAGTGGTGTTCATGAGATATTCAGATATTTTTGTTAGCTTTTCATGGACAGGATAGTAGCTTCTTAAAATGACTTACTCTGTTTCACCAAATCTAAGAAATCCCTTTTAAAAAGGCACCATTATAAGAAAGTGCATGAACATGAAGCATGATATACAATTTCTAAATGTACAGTTTACATGCTTAATGACCTTTTCATTTTTTTCTAGATACACCATCAGTTAAGATTATACCATCCACTCCTTTTCCACAAGAAGGACAGCCTTTAATTTTGACTTGTGAATCCAAAGGAAAACCACTGTAAGTGATTTAATGAGCAATGGCGCTTTTCACTTTTGCTTCTATTCTGCTTTGATTGCAGACTTTAACTACAGAAATCCACTGCTTTTGTCTTTTCTTGGTGGGCAAAGTGATCTCTAGACCAGAACACCCTCCCCACAACCACGTGTTCATTAAGTGTCTGTGGAAGATTGGTCTGTTTCTTTGTCATCTAGTGAAGTTTCTGGGAAGGTTTCCAGCTGTGATTTTTCCCCCCAGGAAGATATTTCAACCTGAAAGAAGTGTAGGCTTAATCAGTCAGTGTTCATATCATCAGATTGATAACAGTTGCACATTGCTGAGCTTAGTTCTTCCATGAAAAATTTTGAAAATATTGAAGCATCGTCAAAATATGCCCAAGTTTTAAAGTTAGATGGGGAAGCATTTCCTTAATAAGATAAATCAACTCTACATTTCTTATGTAGCAGTTCCATAACACATCATTTGTGAATGTGATAATACTTGGAGGGAAGGTGAATGAAAGGGGTCATAAACTCAACATTTTCAATTGTAAACTATTTCATTATTAGAATATGAGTCCTAACATCCCTTCAACTCTAAAATTATAGTGTTTAACATTCATGTTTTTAAACAGAAAACTCTGAAAGTCTACTATTTCTACAAAAATCAAATCAGTATAGATTATCCAAATCAGGATTATTCAAAGATTATTTGAAAGCCATTTGATCATTTTAATATAGCAATACTCTAGGTGAAGAGATAAGTAATTTATTTGATTTTTTAAAACTTTCAATTGAGTTATATTTTGGTTTAAATATTAAGAAGAGAGATTTAATTATTTTCTGTATATAACTATATGGGAAACCTTTTGTGCAAAGTAAAGTAATTATGATTGTTTTTCTAAGACTATTTGTTATTTAAGTATAAATTACATAGTATCCATGAGAAATTTTTCTAAAAGAGTTTTAAGGCAGAAGTTTGGAATGTGAACATCCTCAATTGTATGATATTGTACTTTTTAACACATTAAGCATATTCATACTTTCTTACTTCAATATTTATTGATAGTATTACAGATGTCCCCTTCCTTTTTTTTTCTATTGACCCCCTCAACCAGGCACCTGCCCCTTCAAGACCTTCACCACAATATTGTCTGTGTCCATGAAATATGCATAGCCTATATAATAAAAGGGTAATATGCAAATTGACCCTAATGGCAAAAATACCTGGAATGACCGGTCTCTATGACGTGCACTGACCAACAGGGGGAAGATGCTCAATGCCAGAGTTGCCCCCTAGTGGTCAATGTACTTCCACAAGGGGGGGAACCACTCAGCCAGAAGCCAGCTCATGGCTGGCCAGTGCAGCGCTAAGGATGTTCAACTAATGGGCTCTTGGGCTGCCAGAGGGATGTCTGACTGCCAGCTTAAGCCCAATCCCTTGGGGAGCAGTGGACATCCCCCAAGGGCTCCTGGACTGCAAGAGGGCACAGGCCAGGCTGAGTGACCCCCCCCCCCTCCCGGGGCATGCATTTTCGTGCACAGGGCCTCTAGTATGCATAGAAGTTTCCTGATTTCCACCCACTACCCACCCCCACCTTCCCTCTGATATTCATCTGTCTTTTCCATGGTTCTATGTCTCTGGGTCTATTTTATGATTAGATTCCACATATGAGTGAGATCATGTGATACTTATCTGGCTTATTTCACTTAGCATAATGCTCTCTAGGTCCATTCATGCTATTGCAAGTGGTAAGAGTTCCTTCTTTTTTACCACTATATAATATTCCATTGTGTAAATGTACCACAGCTTTTTTATCCACTCATCTGCTGATAGGTATTTGGGCTGTTTCTAAATCTTAGCTATCATAAATTGTGGTGCTATGAACGTAGGGGTGTTTCAGGTTTCTTAGGATATATACCTAGAAGTGGTATCACAGGGTCAAATGGTAGTTCTATTTTTAATATTTTGAGGAAAGTCCATACTGTTTTCCACAGTGGCTACACCAGTCTGCATTCCCACCAGCAGTGTACTAGGGTTCCCTTTTCTCCACATCCTCACCAACATATGTTGTTTGTTGATTTGTTGATGATAGCCATTCTGACTTTATTACAGTTTTGGTATTTTAAAAATGCTTTCATTCAGTAATTATTTCCTAGACATGTAAACATGCAGATTTAAAGAACATATTTTGAATTAGTATATCAATTTATTTTATATTATAAGAAACATTTAAAGTGTTTTATATCTTTAAAAAACACACACATTTTTCTTAGTAGCTTTACTAGATATACACTGCACAATTCACTTTAGTAGTTCTTAACTTCTGATAAGATTAAATTGCTTATATAAAACATTTTTCTTCTACAGTATGCTATCAAATGTGGCAGTGCATTCTAGTATTAAAGTTTCAACAAAAGCTTTTGGCTACAAGTTGAGTACTTTAAATAGGGAAAGTATAGTAGACCCTAGTCAACTTTACACATATTTAAATCCTAATCTATTTACTGCTGAACTTTTGTACCTAACACCAGAAACTTCCCCACTCTCCCTCCCATCTTCACTCCTGTTCCTTCCATGTATTATTTTCTGACTCTGTCTGTTCCCCTTCCCTCTTTTCTTTTATGCTTCTGTTTTGTTTGTTTGTTTCCATTCTCCCTTACAACCTCAGAGGTCAGCATATTGAGATATGAAGGAACATGATCAAGATCCGGGTACAGCAAAGGATTTATGATTTTAACTTCTCTCTATAGTTCTGCCCCCAAGTACATGTATGTACACTTGGAGAAAATATACAATTTATGCAATTAAATGAGGAAAGGATGGGAAATATAGTATTCAGAACGCTTGGAAATAAATATATCCCTGTTCAAACAGCATCCAATTACCTGTCAATGATCTACTCTTTGACTCAATATTCAATCTGCACAGTAGAAACAGCATTTCATGTGAATAATGAGATTGTGAGGTCGATGTAATTAGATATGTTAAGTAGTTCATTTCCATTAGCTGAGCTGTGGTTGGATGGATGCGCATATTGAGGGTCTCTTTCAGCAACCTGGAAATAAGGTTGTCTGTGTAACCCTCTTCTGCACTGCAAATGAATGAAAAGTATAATCATCTTTCATTTATGTATTCACGTAAAGAATACAAAGACTCCAGAAGTTTAGAAAATAGAAAATGTTTTCTTTCTCAGAAAGATCCTGATTAATATTACTTTGCAAATAGGTGAAATAAATAAGAAACTCTCCTTATTTTACATAGGAGAAAACCAGATCTCACCAAATGTAAACCAAATTTTCCTGATTCATCCAAATTTAAAATGGATGAGTTAGGATTTAAACATAGTTCAATCATTGTCCAAAGTTCATATTCTTTCAGCTATTTTCTGCTACTTCCATTGCTGAGTCTAAATTGTCAGTTATGTTATCCAAAGTAACTTTTGAAAAACGAGGATGTACAATAATGTTCAGCACTGCAGTTCAACCCACAGAAGCTTGAAGGTGAAGAAGTAGCCAGTCTCAAGACACATTTACTCTTGCCATCCTCTTTTATCAGACTTTCTTCTGTATTTATCCCCTTTTTTCAAAACTTGCCAAATTCCTACCAACCTGACTGTTTCTAGTATGAGCTTACAGCCATATATAAAAAATAAAAACCAACTCTAATTAGTATAGTATCACCTGGCAATTAACTCATAAGCTCCACTCCACAAGGGCTGAAATTGTCATTTTGTTTTGTCTTTATCCTCATAGGTCCCAATGTTGTCTTCTATATGCTGTGTTACAGAAGTAAATGTGTATAAAGTTATTTTCTTATATAGTATTCTCATTCCCAACTTCATTTTTACCCTTTGCTTCCCTTGTAATCTGTCAGGCCATTGATATTAAAGGTATTGCCAACATTCCTTGCTGCCTTTAGAAAATTGGTTTACTTATGTCCTTCCTAATATTCTTAAAATTCACTCTTCTGAGTTTCAAAGTAACTATCACTTCCAATAAATGTAGGCATTTATTCCTTTAAAGACAGTCTAATTTCTACCCTCTCTTTAGTTTATATTGTATCTCCAACAGTGCCAGATGAGGCAGATAGGACAAAAAGACAAGGGGAGATTGAAAAGAAACTATTGGATTTTCCCAGAAGGAAATCTTAGTGATCATAAAGAAAATAGTCTCACTAGAACAGAGAAAACAGAAGGCAAATTGAAGTGGATTAATCAGGGAAATAGTAGGTGGTGGTGAAACAAAGATAATGGGAGGATCACCCATTTTTTAAAGTGAATAAAAAAATTGAAGAGAAATAAGGAAATAAATTTATATCAAACAGAAGTTATAAAATAAATAATAATATAAAGGCTGTGCATATTTCAAGATAGGGTCAAAAAAGCCTAAAAAGTGTGGGAGTAAAAATGAAAGATGTGATATCACAATACCTAAAGGCCAGGTTCCAGTTTCCTATTTTACTGCCAAATTTCCACTCCATTACCTTGGAACTATTACACCTGACTCCCCATTTTGTTATCATGGAAACACTGAGAAGCAACATTGTAGTTCAGCTTCTGATTGGCTACCAAAACACTTGGTTTCTATTATCTTTCCACTTACTTGATCCACCTTTAATGAGCAGGTGGGAATCAGAAATAGATAATGGATATGTGATGCTTTACATCTCATAGCTGACTTAAATAATATTTTTAATCCATGACCAAATGTTTATGATTCCTTTCAAAATGTTTGACCAATTTATGATTTCCTCAAGGGTGAGTTATTCATGGTTACTCTCTTTTGTTTAAATCACAGATGATAGCGTGGCTCACTCAACTTGTGCTGATTCTCATGTTCCCAACCTGCCGTTCTGTATGCTAATGTTGTTTTCTTTGTTCTAAATGTGAGGGCCCTAGTGACTGTTTATAGACAATCGTGCCTTATTTGCCTGCTTTGGACTGAAGCCTTTTGCTGTTTTCCCGTTGAACAGCTGCATAACTTGGTCCAGGACCAAATTGTGCCACTCGACATTACTATAGAAGCATTCTATTCTATCCTTAAAAGAGAGATTACTGTACTTGTCTGTCTATTGTTTTAATTTTAGTTTAAAGTGAGGACCAAGCTAATGCCAACCACTCTTCTTTCAAGTCCCCAGAGTTTTTTCAACCTTCTTCTTTCTTTGGCTGAATTCCCAGACAGCTTTCAGGAAGCAGCATTCTCCATTTATAGAAGTAGAGAGAGAGGTGCAGGGAAAGCTGTTATGTTACATTCAAGTCATGACCTTAAATGGTGTGGAGTTGCACCTCAAATGCTATAAACAAAGAATTATCACTCATTTTAATCCAGTGTTTAACACTTTTTAAATATACATCAGCAAAGCAATGGGACATTTTCAGTTCAACGTGTACGTATTTGGCATTTATTCTATAAAATAAAATTATTATAGGTATTGATAAATTTTTCTGTGCATCCAGCACAATGTTTATCTTTTACTTTCTGGTAGCCACAATTTTTTTCTTGTGTTCTTGTCATTAATTTAGTATATGTAAATCATAGATCCCCATTCTGTACAAAAAGAAAGATTTTAATCCTTAGGAAGACAGATCACATATTGCGTAACAACTAGTGAGGTGTGTAAGCGTAGCCACCACACAACCATTTTTGAAATGATCAAGAATTTAAAAAGACATCTAAGAACATACTGATGAACTTTCCATTAGCGTAATAGAGATTAAAAAATGAGATTCAAATTAAGGCAAAATGGTTTTATATAAAGTCAGTTTTCTAGTATATACTTTTTTGCCAATCACTTGTTATTTACTAATTGCCATACAACCTAATCACAGCCAGAAGAAATGATAAAACAAAAACACACTGGGAGTTAAAAAGGCAAGTTATCGCCCACCCTGTATGGTTCAGTGGTTGAGAGTCAGATTGCAAGTTCAATCCCCAGAAGTGGGTGTGTATAAGGCAGCCAATGGTTCTCTCTTATCATTGATGTTTCTCTCTCTCTCTCTCCCCATCCCTTCCTCTCTGAAATACTCTCCCTTCCTCAGTCCCAGTCTCCAGCTGAGAGGTTCTGAGTTGGTAGTTCTGTGGTGGGGTCTGGATCTCTGAAAAATAATCAAACAAACAAAAAGCAAGTTATCATCAATAGTGAAATGGCCAAAACAAGACAAAATATGAATTTTGGGGGAAATTGCTCTAAAATAATAGTAATTGTATATTGGTTAACCTAATAAATAACAGGTGTTAATTTTATGATATGTGTTTCTCACCTGCCATCTATGTTATTGAAAGCCATATAATTAATAATCAGGTTGCTGTTTATTTTTAGATATAATGCCTAAGCTGTCATGCTCTTCAGCACAGTTGTGTGGTGAAGTAGAAAGAGAAATATAAAACTAGATTTGAATTACAAATATCTTTAGCCTGAGTGGTCTTGAACAAGTCACCAAACCATGTCAAATATCTTTTTAATTAATATCTTATTTTTTAGAGTAATTTTAGGTTCAGTGAAATTGAGTGGAAAGTACAGAGTTCCTAAGTACATACCCCTGTCCCCACACATGCACAGCCTTCCCCACTATCCACTTGCCATAAAATAGTGGTATACTTATAGCTATTTTTGTTGAAGTTAAATAGGAATTGTGAGCTGAAAGAAGAGAGGAAGAGGCATGAACCCTGTAAAAAATATAGCTAGAAGTGAGAAACTACCATCCCAAGCCATGGGATGGCACTTTCATAATGTTAAGGCAGAACATTTTTTAGAAAACTTGGAAAGAATTGGATGGGGTAGAGAATGAGTTTGGGTTCAACAAATGTGGAAAAGGCTGCACTCTAGAGTAGTTCTGCTGGGATGATGGAACTACTCTGTTAGTGAGTTTTGACAGAAAACTAAAGCAGGAGATATGGAAAGCCTTAAGCAACCAGAACTAAGTGAATGGCATGGCTCATGAATAGGTTTGTGTCCACAAGCTGTGATGTTGACCACCTTGTTTTGACATAGATTTCCAAGTTCACTCATGGGGATTGTCTTATTTAAACAACACACTATCCTGTTGTGAAAAGTTTACAAAGACTCATAATTATTTCCATTTTGTAGAGGATAATAAGTCTTGTGATGATTACATGACCTTTGTCAATCACACAGCTCATTAGGAATATATCCTTTTAAAATAAAATTAACAGCACTTATGGTTATGTTTTATCGTTTATAGTGTTTTCAGTTTTCCAATAATACTGATTTTTCACAGTAACCTGGTAAGGTCGACAAGAATGAGAGAGTTTTCGTAAACTACTAAAAAAGCCCATTTACCAAATAGTTGTAAAATGTTACCAGTTATATAAGTTTAAACCTGTGAGAGTATATATAAATATTATATAAAGTGTTTCTAAAAATATCTAAATAGTTTCTACCTAGAATTATAATTATATGTATAATTATGCTATTGTTATATACATTTTTAAAAGCCAGTTATATTATAATCTTAACTTTATATGTATTTAAGAAGATTAAGATTGCAGGTCACAAGTACAAAGCAATATCAATGGAAACACAATGCCAACATCACAAATATAATGGGAAGCCTTACAGGGTAAATAGAATAAGCAGAAAGTTAAAAATAAACACCCCTCAAAAGTATGTCTTTTTTTGTTGAATATTATGCTAATACTAGTGTC
The DNA here is from genome assembly GCF_014108235.1 of Myotis myotis. NCBI lineage: Eukaryota > Metazoa > Chordata > Mammalia > Chiroptera > Vespertilionidae > Myotis > Myotis myotis. Next base: position 127,631,939 of record NW_023416324.1, read on the forward strand.
CTAGTGCACAAAATTCATGCACGGGGGTAGGGGGTTCTTTCATCCCAGCCTGAACCCTCTCCAATTGGGGACCCCTTGGGAGATGTCTGCCCATTGGTTTAGGCTCTATCCTGGCGATTGGACATCCCTCTCACAATCTGGGACTGCTGGCTTCTAACTGCTCACCTGCCCGCCTGCCTGATCACCTCTAGCTGCCTCTGCCTGCCTGCCTGATCGCCCCTAATTGCCCTCTCCTGCCGACCTGATCTCGCCCCCAACTGCCCTCCCCTGCCAGCCTGATCACCTCTAACTGCCTCAGCCCCCACCTCCATGGCTTTGTTCAGAAGGAAGTCGGACTTCCAGAAGATGGCCAGTTGACCTGGTCTAATTAGCATATTACTATTTTAGTAGTATAGATTATATAGGATAGGATTGCTTAAATGGGGGTAAAAGCCTTTTTCAGCAAGAAGAGATGCTCTTGGCAGACAAAAACACATAATCCCTATATCTGGACTGATAGCCAGTCATATGCACTATACTGCCAAACAGGTCATTAAAAAATTGAACTGCTTTCTTATACCTTACACCAAATAGCTGTTGCTCTTAAAACCCCTCCTCAGCCCCCACCATAGGGTCTCCCTTCATAGTTCACCCAGATTAGGTTCTGATTGGTCAGTTTCTATGCCAGTCTGTGTCAAAAGCTCCACCTCCTAGGCAGCCATTGGCTCCTCACACTTCACCCAGATTTGGTCCTGATTGGTCAGTTTCTATGCCAGTAAAGTGTCAAAAGCTCCACTTCCTAGGCAGCAATTGGCTCCTGGCACTTCACCCAGATTTGGTTCTGATTGGTTGGTTTCTATGCCAGTCAGCATCTCTGGGCCTGACCAAAGAGGCAGGCCTGATCAGCAGACCCTGAGGAGGCTTGGAGAGAAACAGAGGCATGGCTTCTGGTGAAGCTGGGAGAGAAAGAGAGAGACAGTGGCTGATCAACATCTGCCACTGAGGCTGCAGATCAGACCCTGCCTCTCTCTCTGCAGGCCTCTCTCTGGGCCTGATCCGCAGCCCCCTCAGCAGTCAGTGCTGGGTTGCTGCCCCAGCACCAGCTGCAGTCAGTGCTGGTCGCCAGGGCAACCCAGCACTGACCTCCATGTTAGGTTGAGCCTTGGTCCTTAGGACCCTGACTCTTTATATATACTATATATATATATATATAGATGTCACCAAAATAATTGGCTGAATAAACATAAGGGTCTTCTTATCATATAGATACTTTTGAAATGGCAGACCTTAGATAATGAAGGTTAAAGGATATTTAGGATGTTTTTATTTCTTTGTGTTCTGATATCTAGAGAAATACAAAATTATCTCAATTAATTAATTAAAATTTAAAGGCAAAATAGTCCATATTTTTCCAAAATGTTCTCAAAGGAAATTAGCTCTAAATGCATATAATTTTTAAAAATATATCTGTGTGCTGTCCTTTTCCTGTGTGGTTCTTTTCCTGAGACCCATATGGTCTTTTGCTTCCATCTCATGGCTTCAAAATTTAATTACACATTAACTCTCTGGAAACACACAAGTGCTTATCTTGGAAATGAGACCGAATATATTTGGTTTGGTTTTGGAAACAAGATGCTGACTCTGGGCAATCTCCACTGCTGCTATTTGTGCTGGGCATCTGTGGTATGTTGGGCACTCAATCACTTTCAATTAAACATCCGTACGTCTTGTGAAAGTCCCATAAGTTGTGCAGAACCCCGATTATAGATCCATAGAGGAAATGTACTTCTTGAACATTTCCAGGTAAGCAGTTTCCTTGCAACAAAAAGCCAATTATTTTGAGGAATTATGTAAATCTTCTGCAGAAAACTTTCACACAAAAAAGTCTCAGTATGCTTAGGACACCATTGTGGAATGATGCTGTCATAGACATTGATTAGATTTTCAAGCTGCACTTTTGGGCTCATGGGTTTAAAACTATGTAGTGTTTATATATATTAATTATAAGATTACACCTAAGCATTTTACTTTTTATCTAAAGATCTATAAACATTGCTTGTGTTTTTATATAAAAACCAAGTCATTAAAATAATTATAGGAAAATTACAGAAACAAAAAATCACTCACCATTTAAAATATATGAAATACTATACTACATCCTTAATTAAAGAAATTCTTAACCCATTGCTGAACATGAAATTTCTTTTCATTTTATGTGTCATAATGTTAGAGCAAATACCAGTCTGGTCAAGTTTGCTACGAAATAGATTACACTCTGCCTGTATTAAATATTTTGATTTTCACTTTTGTAAAATATATACAGAAAAAAATATGGAATAAAAGTAATTTAGATTCACTCTAGACATTGGGTATTATTTCAATTAATGTTGAAATTGAGAAAATCCTTTTCTCAGAGAGCCATTTACTCAAACTTAGAAATCTAAAGAGGATTTTCTGCATTGCACACATGTTTTTAAAATTCATGGTGTATATTGATTCACTTTTTCAGGTATTCCCACAATCATATAGAAGTTCTTAAACTTCAACGTTTGAACAAAAAATACTTAAACAGCAACCCAAATTGTAGAAAATGTGAACATTTACAAATGTCTCCAATTAGAGTAGGAAGAATCTGTCAGTGATTGATGATGGCCTTAAAGCCCAACTCTTGCAAATTCAGAGTACTAAAAATATCTTGGCCACTTCAAGGAAAGGACAAAGAGAGACAGACAAAATTTTAAAAAGCAGAAGTAGCAAGCAGCAACTAATTTGACTTGCCATCGGCAATTGTCCCTGATATGGTGAGCTGTGATAGACTTAAGCACTGGCACTCAAATTTGCAACTAACAGAGATGAGCTTAGTGAGGTATTAAACATATAATAGCTGTCAGTGTAGGGACAGAAAAACCTAGAGGCCACAGGAACTTTCACTGTGGGTCTCAGATGCAGTGTTTTCAAATTGCTGGTTGTAACTTATTAATGAATTATAAGTTCAATTAAAAAACCCTTTTAAAAACTAAAACGTAGAAAAAATAGAATAGGACAGGAAAATATAGCGAAGGAATGAAGGAAAAGAAAATGTCGCAGTATATTAGAAAGAGCAAAGTTTTACTTCCTGTTTGAGTTTATGTATTGTATGAGGTTGTAAAATATGCTTTTTACTGAGGTCAGGCCTCAAAAGAGTTGAAAATCGTTGCATTAACACCACTTGTGGTGAAGTTGGAATTGAAGACATTCAGGGAAAGAACATGTTAGGCCCTAATTACTTCAGTTTCTCTAAGGCCATCACTATACTAAAATGTATGTTCAAACTGAAGAGATCTTAGCACCAAAAATGCAGTCAAATGCCACTAAGTATGTTCAGTTTAATAATGCAGAAAAGTTTGATCCTTTGAGAAGGACCAAATTATTAAAATCTACTTTCAAATTTTAATCTTAAATTTTAATTATCTCCAGCAATTACCTACATCAAACATTTAATTCCCAAACTACCAGGTAAATGATGTACACTTTCCTTTTACTTTTCTAAGACTATTGGTTTCAATATTAGAAAAGAAACAATTATAGAACAGAAGCAGTTCTATAATGGTGATACAGGGTCTAACATAAGTGTTGGTTCTTATAAGATTAATTAGCACTATTTTACAGTCATAGAAATAGTGGATTCAAAGTAACTCTTACTAGTATGTAGACAATAATACCCCATAATTATAATGTACCCTTGAACTGAATGGTTTTCAGGCATCTGATTGATTATGATGCTTTCAGATATGTTTGATATGGAATCAAACTATCCTTATAATAGCACAGGTTGATAAAGTAGCAGATTCTGAGAAACTTTGACTCACAAATTCTTGATTTAAAAATTGTTCTAAATCTAGCTTAGTCAAATGAGGTTTTCAGGACCTACTAAGTTTCAAATAAGTTGAAAATATATTTCCTTAAGAATGATCATTTTTAAATATATCATTAAGAATTTAAACTGAATGTACATACATTGAAGGACTTATTATTGTGGAAATGGATGTTTACTTGAGATTTATTTATCTTTTAACCAGGAATTGATATTATGTGTTTATTAAAGAAAATAAATGTTAAGTACAGATAAGGCATTAGTAATTGTTTTGCTTTAGCACAAGTCCTTGAGAGATTAGTCTAAGCATTTGGCACAATCTTGAATATTTTTCCATCAGTACAAAAATCTGCCACTCCTCCAGTATCATAGCAATCTTATGTTTTCTAGAATAATTTTTATTTGTGTGCCATAAATTGGCTGAAATTATACAGTTTGTAATATGACTGCCTTTGTTTCTTAAAAGTGCCAAAATAATCATCAATGGACACTACTTATCAGTGAGAAGTGGTCCAGGATTTCACAGGCACTCTAAAAAATGCTATTATTTTTAAGTCTTCTATAGAGCACTTACTCTTGTATGTAGGTTACTTTCTGTTTAACAACAAGCTTCTAAATGTGGAGGTAAGACGTGTGTTAAAAATTATAATCAAGCAGCATATGCTCAGATTAATCAGGATAGAAGAAGTCCATTCATTATTTGCTACTGAGCTTTTAAATCTCCTGGTGAAATTAACATCAATGTTATTGTCCCATCTAACTCTAACCTTTAACGCAATGAGACTGCAATAGTTGATGTCAGCCATTTACCTGAGTACCTAAACTCAGAGTCAGAGTTTTAGCTTGCAACTTACTAGTAATGGAATAAGTGGGCTTGGATTTTCCCCTTCAAACTGACTTCATTTATTACTGCATTCAACACTTTTGACCCTAGCAGAGAAAACAGACTGATGGTGATTTTTGAGCAGGGGCTTTCGTTGCTGAGCCTTTCAAAAGGAATCACTGGGATTCTCAAACTGCAAATAGAAAGGGGTTGGGGTGTTTATTGCTTTTCATAAAAAGAATTGTGCAGGTTTGGGAAATATATACAAGTTGAGCAAAGATAAACCTATAAGAATTATGAGGATAAAACAAGAGATTGAAGAATATATCCAGAAACCACTAAATGCAAAAGGGAGTGGAGACCAATGTCAAAAAAGCTAAGGATCTATCTATCTATCTATCTATCTATCTATCTATCTATCTATCTATCTATCATCATCATCTGCCATCTATCTATCTACATATCTATCATCTATCATCTATCTGCCATCTCACACATATAAATATGCAAGTATGTACTTATCAAATCAATCAATACAACTGCAAAAGGCTAGAAAAAAATGGAAAAGTACAGATTTAAAAGAGAAGTTATAAGAAATTTTTCATCTGAGTAATTTTGTCAAGCTTCTTTCCTTCTTCTCCTTCTCCTTCTCCTTCTCCTTCTCCTTCTCCTTCTCCTTCTCCTTCTCCTTCTCCTTCTCCTTCTCCTTCTCCTTCTCCTTCTCCTTCTCCTCCTCCTCCTCCTCCTCCTCGTCCTCGTCCTCCTCCTCCTCTCCTCCTCCTCCTCCTCCTTCTCCTTCTTCTTCTTCTTCTCTTCTTCTTCTTCTTCTTCTTCTTCTTCTTCTTCTTCTTCTTCTTCTTCTTCTCTTCCTTCTCCTTCTCTTCTCCTTCTCTTCCTCCTCCTCCTCCTCTTCCTCCCTCCTTTCTTCCTCTCTTCCTTCTTCTTCGTCTTCTTCTTCTTCTTCTTCTTCTTCTTCTTCTTCTTCTCCTCCTCCTCCTCCTCCTCCTCCTCCTCCTCCTTCTCCTTTCCCTTCCCCTTCCCTTTACCCTTCCCCTTCCCTTCCCCTTCCCCTTCCCTTCTCCTTCTCCTCCTTCTCCGTCTCCTCTTTCTCCTACTTCATTTGCTTTACTTTTCTAGTCTTAAATATTTACAATGTTAGAACAGAATAAATTTAATACTAGCTGTATCAAAATTTATATCTTGCAAAAATGTTCATTTTAAATATAATTTAAAGAGTTTGGAAGGCTGAAATATGGTGAGGATGTGGAGAAAAAGGAACTCTCGTGCACTGCAGCCACTGTGGAGAACAGTAGAGTTTCCTCAAAAAACTAAAAATGGAACTCCCAATTGACCCAGTGATCCCACTCTTAGGAATATATCCAATAAACTAGAAACACCAATCAGAAAGGATATATGCACCCCTATGTTCATAGCGGCACAATTCACCACAGCTAAGATTTGGAAACAGCCTAAGTGCCCATCAGCAGAGGAGTGGATTAAAAAAACTGTGGTACATCTACACAATGGAATACTATGCTGTGGTAAAAAAAAAAAAAAAAAAAAAAAGAGAGAGAGAGAGAGAAGGAATTTTCAACAGCATGGATGGAACTGAGAGCTTTGTGCTAAGTGAAATAAGCCAGTCAGAGAAATATAAATGTCACATGATCTCACTCATCTGTGGATTATAATGAACAACATAAACTGATGAACAAAAACAAATCCAGAGACAGAGAAGCATCAATCAGACTTTCAAACCTCAGAGAAAAGGTAGGGGAGGGTGGGGGTAAGGAGGAGAGATCAACCAAAGGACTTCATGCATGCATATAAGCCTAACCAATGGACACAGACAACAGGGGGGTGAGGGGATGAGTGGGGGGGGGGTGAGGGGGTAATGGGGGGATAAGGACACATATGTAATACCTCAATCAATAAAGAAATTTAAAAAAAGAAATATATTGATCTAATTATATGTTCTAAAAATGTTTATGATGATACACAAACATTTTTCCCGATTAGAAAAACAAAATAAAATAAAAATCATGAAGTACTCAAAGAAACGATAATGAAATTTACTTTGGCTTTAATATTGCCCTTCTCTTTGCTCTTTCTGTGTGTTCATGCATGACGATTTCAAGAGCAGTATATAAAACTTCTTCTCATTTTTTTCTTTAGCTTGTTTTGATGTTCTGATAAAGTTACAGAGAAGATGTAAAAGTTTTGTTCATTAGGACTGAAAATTAACCAGATGAGCATAATGGATAGGGCAAAGAAACAAAATATTGATTTCATTGTAAGACTGATTAAAGAAAGGATTTGGAGGAGGACATTGCAGAATAAAGGTAAATGGTGAGTTCATTAGTTAGGATTGGAAGTTTTGATGATGTATAATAAAACAGTTAGCCAATAAGATGGAAGGTTTTGATTGGAAAAATTGTGATTTTTAAGGTACTGAAGTTATGATGATGACAAAGTTTAGTGTAGGGCTAACAAAATAATTATTGGATTTGAGAGGATCAGAGAATTAGTAGATCAAGAGAATTGACAGGTCAAGGTGTTAGATTAGTTATAAGGATCAATGTTTAGGTCAATTAATTTTTAGAGATTCTTTTTTATTTCTATGACATAATTCTTTTAAAACTTCTTTTGGACGTCTAAGATATCATTGACTTACTTTTCTCAGGTGCTAAATAAAAGTATTCCACAGTATTGGGTAATTTCTTCTTCTCTTCCTCTTCTCCTCCTCCTCCTCCTCCTCCTCCTCCTCCTCCTCCTCCTCCTCCTCCTCCTCCTCCTTCTTTTTCCTGAGCTATGAATCTTGCAAATTCTTTCTGTAAAAGCTCCCAACCCTGTCCTCAATCTGTTTTTAATTTCTCACTTCCTTATTGCAGGATGGATATGTATTTACTAATTTTCTTCTAGCACTTAAACTCAGCATGTTCCAAAATGCTGACTGCAAAAAGTTATGTTTACTTACCCAACAACTCTTCTGTTATCTATTCTGTGCTTTCCTTTAGTATTACCTCAGCTTCATGTAGGACCTTGTTTGCTCTCTTCAGAAGTCTATATATGGTCTATTTTTTGAATTTTCTTTTTTAGGTAATTCACATTGGTACACTTAATGAAAACTCTGATTAGGAATTCTCACTTCTTAAATACCTAAGCAAAGTATTTTCATTTTCAAGAAAGTCTAGATTCTTTAGTCTGTCACTCAAGGCCCTTTATTGCTTATTTATTTATTATTAAATTTATTGGGATGACATTGGTTAATAGGATTATATAGGTTTCAAGCCTACATTTCTATGATACATGATTTGTATGTTGCATTATGTGACCACTACACAAAGTCTCATCATCATCCATCACCATATGTTTTACCTCCTTTACCCTTTATTACCTTACCACCCCCCTTCCCACTGGTAACCACCATACTGTTGTGTGTGTCTATGAGTTTCCTTTTTTTTTCTTGTTTGTTTATTTGTTACTCTCAGTATTATATCGCACATATGAATAAAATGATATGGTTCTTAACTTTTTTCTGTCTGATTTATTTTGATATACTTATGGTCCATCCATATTGTCACAAATGGCAGTATTTAATCTTTTCTTATGGCCAAGTAATATTCCATTTTATATATGTACCACATTTTCTTTTTCCAATCACCTATCAAAGGACCCTAATGCTATTATCGTATCAAGTATTTTTAACTTTTTCCTAATTTAGCTTAGTCTAAAGCAATTTTACCTATCAACTGTATTCTCTTTCCCTGACATTAAGCATATTTAAATTTATATCTTAAACAATATGGCTTCTGGAGGACAAACATGTAGGGTTCTGATTCCTCATGAGATGGCATCTTCCATTTCTTCCAGTCAAAATCCTATCATAATTAAAGACACTAATCAAAGTTATATCTTTCATAAAGGTTGCTGTAATGTTTCCAATTTAGGTGTGATGAAATCTTTATGATGTCTTATAACTTATTTAGGCTACTTACTATGTCCTGGCAAGTGTTATGGTTGATGACATATAAACTACTAAAATATAATATTACAGAGAGTAGAGATACTTTATTTTCCTTATATCCTTTATAATGCTGGTCCAAAATTTTCACAGATTCGTTTATCAATAACTTATTAATAATATTAGTATAAAATTATTAGATTTCTAGTCAGAATATATAGTCTTTAACAACAACAGCAACGAAAACTTCATTGATCTCTTGTGTGCCTTAAGATATAAGTATAAAAGTAGAACAGTCTCTGTAATTAAATTCATTGAGACTCTTTGAAGACTATTTTACTATGTTTCTGAAGTTTTGTTTTCCCTTGAGCCAAATTCTATATATAATGAAGACACATAAATGTTTCATTGATTGTGTTTTAAAATGAGCCCAAATTGTGATAAGTAAACCATCTAAAGTCAAGTTGGAAAACAGTAGAAGTTATATTACTTCTTAAAAATTTTCCCATAAAACTATGAAATCAATACCAGGAATAAAAATAAACATTACAATTAAGTTGCACAACAATCAAATCTGAGGGGGAAAATCACAACTTGATATATCCTTCAAGAGATTAGATTTTTAGAATAATTAAGAACATTACTTTGAATCTATACAGAATGTTATTTGCAAACTATGCTCAGAAACACCTCTTTGATTTGCAATAATAAATATATTCCTTTGTGTGTCTTTAAATCTGAAATGATCAGTATACAAATAGCTCCACAAGTAATTTCTTTCTATTTATTACGTTTAGCAAGCACATCCTTCTTTTCCAAAAGAGACTCATTAAAAAATTACATTTTGAATTGAATTCAGAACTCTAAGACTATTGAACTTGCTGTTTATTTATATTTTAATTTTTTTTAAAAAGCAGTAAAGTGATTTCAGCTTATAGTTTTATTTCTCTTCTCTTTTTTTTTTCCTTTTTCCTCATTTGGTTGGCACTTTTTGAGCTTTGTTGTATGGTTGCAATCTCAATCTTCCCATTGGAGAACTGTATAGGCTAGAGTTCTTTCAGAATCTTTCTTTTCAAAAATCTAAAACTTAAAATTTTCTGCCTGAGCCCAATTTCAAACTTAGTTATCAATTAATTTGCATTTAATTTTCTCCTGCCATTTCTCTAAAAATTAGCATAAACAATGAGAGTTTTATGCATAGTTCTTCATTGTAATTCTTTTTAAGAAACCCTCACCCAAGCATATGTATTTATTTATTTTAGAGAGAGAGGAAGGGAGAGAGAGAGAAACATCAATGTGACTGAGGAACATTGATTGGTTGCCTTCCATAAACCTCCCATCCCTACTGGGGATCAAACCCAAAACCTAGGTATGTGCCCTGACCTGGAATCAAAACCTCCACCTTTTGGTGCTCTAACCACCTGAGAATCTGTCCAGGGCAGTATAATTCTTGATTTAAAAGTTTTTTTCTTAAAACAGAAAAAGGGATACAAGAAATTTACATAACTCCTACCATGTTCTCTCACTTTAGAGTGAAAATATCACAAGAAATAGAGAAAAATAAGGCTTTAAAAAATTCTCCCTGATATTAAAACTCCAATCACATCTACTGCCACTTGTGAAATTTCTAAACTGAAATAAAGGCAGTAATCATTTCATGTGCCATATAAGTTAAGTACCTAAGGCACTGAGTTATTACTATAAGTTCCTGTTTTGTCTTATATTAAAACAAATGTATATATATATATATATATATATATATATATATATATACTTTTTCCCCTTCGAGCCAGAGCAAAGTATTTACTTGAGTGCTATTACAGTGAGCATGTTTTTATCTGGGAAATATCACTTTAATTTCATAAGATTAACTTTAGTATTAAAGCCCAAAATGTACTGTCTTATAAAGCACTCAAAGAGGATATGACCATTTGGTGGGAAAAGAAAGCCAATGAAGTGTGCATCCATATGAAACTTCAAAAGACCTTTACGCCTATTCATTTCCTCAAAGACACCAGAATAATTTTTTTTTTCCTATAGGAGACATCATGGAACTGAATTTTCCACAATGAACTGTTTATCTTTTATTTGTATTCTCAAGCTTGAGCCTACAGGAGAGAATGAAAGCAATGAAGGCTTAGCAAGATTCCGTTCCTATCACTACCTAGGGAGTGAATAATCTCGTATACACTTAGGAGAATTAGAGGGACTGTTACTCTGGCATAACTTCATAGAATAAATATCCCAAAGACTAATTAAAGAGTTTCAGTGAAAATTATGAAATAGATTTTTATCTGGTTCAAGATTATAAATACACTGATAGTCTTAGAGTTTGACAATTCTTTCCAATGCTAATTTGTAAATAGAAAGTTGTTAAAGTTATTGAAGAATTTCTTATTAGATACTAGTGGCCAGCTGCATGAAATTCGTGCATAGAGGGTGGTGTCCCTCAGCCCAGCCTGCACCGTCTCCAATCTGGGACCCCTTGAAGGATGTCCTACTGTTGGTTTAGAGGGATCGGGCCTAAACCGGATTTGGACATCCCTCTCACAATCTGGGACTGCTGGCTCCTAACCACTCACCTTACTGCCTGCCTGCCTGCCTGATTGCCACTAACCACTCTGACTGCCGGCCTGCTTGCCCCAACTGCCCCTTGCCGTGGGCCTGCTCACCCCCAAAAGCCCCCCGCCAGCCTGATCACCCCCAACTGCCCCCCGTGCCAGTGTGCTCACCCCAAACTGTCCCCCCTGACGGCCGGCTCGCCCCCAACTTCTCCCCCTGCTGTCCTGCTTGCCCCCACCTTCCCTCCCCACTGGCCTTCTTGTCCCCAACTGCCCCCCTGCTGGCCTTCTCATTCCAAATTGCCCCCACAGCTGTCCTGAACACCTCCAACTGACCCCCACTGATGGCCTGCTCACACCCAACAGGCCCCACTACTTGTCTGCTTACCCCTAATGGCCCCACCCCCCATCAGCCTGATCACCCACAACTGCCCTCCTCTCTTGGCCTCTAACCACCTCTGCCTTGGCCACGCCATCATGGCTTTGTCCAGAAGAAAGTCTGGAAGGTCTCCTGGAAGGTCTCCCAGTCTAATTAGCATATTATGCTTTTATTAGTATAGATGTACACAAAAAAACGAGTTTTTAAAAAGTTTTAAAAATATCTGTTAAGATAGCCCTGGCCTGTTGGCTCAGTTGGTTGAAGCATGGTCAAATACACCAAGAGGTTGCCATTTTGATTCCAAGTCAGGGCACATACCTAGGTTGTGAGTTCAATCCCTGGTCAGGGTGCCTAAGAGAGGTAAACTGTTTCTCTCTCAAATCGACATTTCATCCCTCTCTCTTTCTTTCTCTTTCTCTAAAAATCAATAATATAATAAAGAGCTAATATGAAAATGGTCTTCACACCCTCATGCCCTGGTGCCCTTGCACCGGAACAGCTCAGGCACTCAACACTGGGGAGAGAGGAATGGGGACCAGCCAGGCACAAATGAGCTAATGAGAGAGGAATGGGGAACAGCCAGGCTGCAGCCTGGGAGAAGGACAAGCTGTCCACCTCATAGTCTCAGGTGCCAGTGGCTGCACCTGTGCCTGCATCCCAGAAGAGGGACAAGCCGCCCACCCCATGCTCCCAGGTGCCTGCAATTGTGGCCGGCCCAGGCGAAGCTGCCCTGGGTCCTGGATGCCTGCAGCCGGCCAGAGGGAGGGAAGCCTGGGTCCCGGGTGCCTGCGACCAGCTAGAGGAAGGAATCCTGGGTTCGAGGTGCAGGGCAAGGCAGAGGTGGTGAGGGGCAACCAGGTCAGCAGGGGAGCAGTTAGGAGTGATCAGGCAGCAGACAGAAGTCGTTAGGGGTGATCAGGCAGGCAGGCAGAGGTGGTTAGGGTGTTCAGGCAGGCAGGCAGGTGAGTGGTTAGGAGCCAGCAGTCTCAGGTTGCGAAAGGCAGTCAGACATCCCCTGAGGGGTCCCTGATTGGAAAGGGTGCAGGCTGGGCTGAGGGACTCTCCCCATGCAAAAATTTCATGCACCGGGCCTTTACCTGTAAAATATATATATTACTTAAATCTTCAGCAAAGCCTTACAATACAAGAGAATAAATGTATGACCATATTTGCTTTCTTTGTTTTATGCCATTTTAGGAAGTAATTACTACAAAAATATCTTTAGGTGCATGGGAAAATAAAAAATATTTTTAACCCTATATATTTGGTAAATAGAAATGTAAATCAAATTTCATCTCATAGGGAATATTTTCAACTTCTAAATATTTGGGCTTTTAAAGGGGAACCTCTCTGGATCAACTATATCATTCTCACTATGAAGTTAAACAGTGTAATGCCTGATTCTGTTAAGCCTGCTGTCTAGCTCCTACTCTTTTTAGGCATATTCCGTAGGAACTGTACTCTGGAACCACTTTTTCAATGATACCCTTTGGTTGCCTGAACAGCAGGAAAGAATGTTGCTCATTGCGGCAAGAAACTCAGTCATTTCTGGGTCCCAACTAGAAAAAGCCCGGAGGCCCTCTTTATTAAGGTGAAGCACAAATTGTATCAAGACTGGCTGAACCACTTTATATCTTTATGATGATTAAGGCGTGTGAAGATTTTAAGTACTAATTGGAATATGGGTAGGCTATTTTTAATTGATACATACGCTCTTTCATTTCATTAATATCATATCTTACAGTGCTAACTTTTTGCCATCTTGAAGATTTACTATCATATATTTGTAGGATCTAGAAATCTGCAATGTTAGTGTCAACAGTAACACTATTTTTAGTTTATTTTTCATTATTTCTTAAAACAGAGGCTTTTTAAAAGGTTTTTTTAATATAAAGATTGGCAACTTGAAAATGTATCTAGGTCTTTAACTTTATTTTTATACATACTATTTTAAAAGATATATCTACATTTAATTACATATTTACAGAGGAGTCATTAAACTGTGACTAAAAGCTTATGAACATTGGCAGAAAAAATTATGACAGTTTGGATTTGGGTAGGTAGCATAATTTTTAAGTTTATGAAAACGTATGTTTACATGCATATAATCATATCTGTCTGTGTTTAAAAAACTGACTTATGTATCAAAAAAGTATTGCCTCTTATTATAATAAAATACATCCCTTAAGTAGTTATTAACTGTTATTTTAAAGTTGGCTTAATATGGCTTTGTAAAAAGAACATAACTTCTAATATTTCAGTTTAATGCATGGAGTCATGATTTTATTGAACCTCAAAGGGAGTTTATGGTACAAGATTATTCAGGCTAACAGTTTTAAAATAAGAATTACTAAATGCAAATAATAACTAACAGATGTTAGATATATGAATCAAATTGAGAAGTATTAATGGTGTGGCTTTTATAAAAGATACTATGAAAGTGAGTTGTCCATGTAATTAGATGATATAAATTATTATATTTTCCAATAGCTTTGGATATTTTATATTTTATTTTTCATAGAATCCTCTTTCAGAAGTTTCATGGGTACAGTCCTAATAAAACTGTCTTCTTTGTTCTTTCTCCAAGTTTTTACTATTTAAACTAAGAAATCCTTTTATAAGATTTCCAATCTGCTTGTTTCAATAGGATTTACAATATTTATTATTATTTGGTTCACAAATTTTATCTGTTTGACAAATTTTGTCAAAAAATGTAATCTTTTTCTCAGGAAATGTGTGATAGTTATACCCACCACTTAATAAGACATATATTCTTATTGTATCCATAACTTTAGTTTTCTCCAAAATAAACAAATAATTAAATATTTTCCAAAAATAATTGTAGATGATGTGTTAAATTATGTTTAAATTAGAAAATTCTGAAGAACTAAGAAAATATTCACCATGTTAGAAAGCATGAGATAGTACACTAAGCATTTACAATGGAGTCAGAACAGAGTTTAGGTACATCTCTAATCTCCTATATTCTCATATGCATTAATTTTTAATATATTTTTATTGGTTTCAAAGAGAGAGAGGGAGAGAGAGAAACATCAATGAGAGAGAATCATTGATCGGCTGCCTCCTGAACACCCTCCACTGGGGATTGAGCCCACAATCCAGGCACATGCCCTGACCAGAATCAAAACCCTGACCTCTTGGTTCATAGGTCACACTCAAACAGTGAGCTATTTCAGATGGGCTGAATTAAAGTTTTTAAATTATATGCACCAAAGTGTTCTTATGAAGATTGTAGAAAATGTATGTAAAGTATCTTGGATAATTACCATCACCAGCACATGGTGGTATTATTAATAGCCATTCTCATCATTAATAATTATAAAATACTGTGAAATGTTTAAAGGCAGAAATCCATGATTTATTTCTGTCTTCTTTCCTAAAAGCAAATTTTGAGATGGGAATTCTTTGCAAGTGTATGATTCAAAGAGATTTCAATTAATTCATTTTTTTTTTTGGTGTGTGTGTGTGTGTGTGTGTTTAAATTCCACATATAAGTGAAATCACAAAGTATTTATCTTTATCTGACTTATAATCCTAATATATAAAAACCCTGGTTCCATCACAATCAGAGGTTTGACCAACCGGAAGTCAGTCCTGAAATCAGTGCTGGGTTGCCGAGGTGACTCAGCACTGACGACTACAGCAGCAGGTGCGGTGACCCAGCACTGCCTGCTGAGGGGGCTACGAATCAGGCTCAGAGAGAGGCCTGAAGAGAGAAGCAGGGTCTGATCCGTAGCCTCTGTGGCAGCTGTTTATCAGCACTTGCCTCTCTTTTCTCTCTGGGCCTGGCCAGTAGCTGTGCCTCCATTTCTCTCCAGACCTCCACCAGGGCTGCTGATCAGCCCTGCCTTTCTGATCAGGCCCCATTGATAGGCCCAGAGATGCTGACTGGCATAGAAACTGACCAATCAGAACCAAATCTGGGTGAACTGTGAGGAGACAATGGCTGGCTAGGAGGTGGAGCTTTTGACCCTGACTGACTTAGAAACTGACCAATCAGAACCAAATTGGTGGGCAGAGGAGGGCAGTTGGGGCAAGATCAGGCTGGCATGGGAGGGAAGTTGGGAGCGATCAGGCTGGCAGAGGAGGGTAGTTGGGGGCGACCAGGCCATCAGGGGAGGGCAGTTGGGGGCAATCAGGCTGGCAGGGGAGCAGTTAGGTGTTAATCAGGCTGGCAGGATAGCAGATAGGGGGTGAACAGCCTGGCAGGCAGAAGCTGTTAGGGGCAATCAGGCAGGCAGGCAAGCAGTTGGGAGCTAGCAGTCCCAGATTGTGAGAGGGATGTCCCTCTGGGATCGGGCCTAAACCAGCAGTCAGACATGCCCTGAGGGATCTCAAATTGGAGAGGGTGCAGGCTGGGCTGAGGGACACCCCCAAGTGCACGAATTTTGTGCACCGGGCCTCTAGTACTTCAAATAATGCCCTCAAGGTTTATCATCTATTTCAAAGGGCAAGCTATCCTTATTTTTTATGGCTGAACACTTACTCTATCTGGAATATATTTTCTTTATCCATTTACCCATTGATGGACACGTAGGTGTCTCCATGTCTTGGCTAAGTAAATAATGCTGCAATGAACAAAAGGATGCATATATCTTTTTGAGATAGTGATTTCATTTCTTTAGGATAAATACCCAGAATGGATTTGGTGGGACATGTGATATTTCTATTTTTTCAGTTATCTTCATACTGTTTTGCATAGTGGTTTCAACAATTAACATTCTCAACAACAGTGCAAAAGGGTTCCTTATTTTTCACATCTTCTGCAACCCTTGTATTTCTTGTTCTTTTTGTTTGATGATAAATCATCAAAACATGTCTTAGCTGATACCTCAAAGTTGTTTTGCTTTGTATTTTCCAGATGATAAGTGATGTTGTATATCTTGTTGGTCATTTGTATGTCTTTCTTGGAAAAATGTTTATTCAGTTCCCCTGCTTATTTATTTGATTTATTTATTTGCTATAAAAATGTATTCATTCTTTATATATGTTGCATATGTAAATCTTATCAGATATATGACTTGAAAATAACTTATTCCATTCCGGAGATTGTCTTTTGATTTTGTTAATGGTATTCTATGTTGTGCAGAAGCTTTTTAGTTTGATGTAGTCCTATATGTCGTTTGGACCCCCAAATCACTCTGCCAAAACAAAACAAGTTGTTAGTTGATTGTGGTATTGAGCATAAACTGTGAATATCAAACATTAAGGTAAAGCTGAAGAAGAGCTCTGAAAGAATGGTAGTGTCAGAATATAATACAAATAACATCCCTGATGGGTTTAAAGTCCTCATAAAAAAAGATATTTGCACTGTTAAACTTAATCAACTGAGAACCAGAAGAAATGTGGTCTGACACTAGGAATATTATTAGGAAAGAATATGAAAAGGCAATGCTGGCGGTAACAAGGAAAGACAGACTGCCATAGATGACAGAAGAAACACTAAAAATTGTTAAAGACAGGCATGAGGCAAAAGTAAAAGATGACAGAAACAGGGCTGGAATCCTGAACGCAGTTTTTCAATAAGTATCATGTAGAGATAAAGAGAACTATTACATTAGTCAATGTAAGGAGGTAGAAGAGAACAACATATAAAGGAAAAACAAGAGATCTCTACCAGAAAATTTGAAAATTCAAACCTAGACTAATGCTGAATGACCAAGGAGGAATATTTCTTAACCAAGAGAGCATAAAAGGAAGGTGGAAACAATCTACTGGAAATCTATACAGAAGAGACAAAAGGATGACAGACACCTTTGAAGAACATTCCTATATGGAAGAACCTATGATTCTAGAAACTGAAGTGAAAGCTACCCTGAAAGTATCGAGGACAAGTAAGTAAATCACTAAGGTTAGATGTGACACTGATGGGATTACTTCAAGCCATAAAGACTGAATCTGTCAATATCCTAACAAGGATATATCAACAAATATGGAAAACCAAACAATGGCCTACAGACTGAAAATATTCAATATACACCCTAATTTTCAATAAATGAGATTCCAAGAAGTTCAGTAACTAAGGACCATTGCTCTAATTTTCCACAAAAGTGAAGTGATGCTCAAGGTAATGCAATGGAGGCTTCTTCTACCTTACATGGAGCAAGAAATGCTGGACTCAACAAGGTAAAAGATATTCAAAATTTAATCACAAACATTTGCTGAATACTGGAGTGGTCCAAAGAATTCCAGAAGAATGTAAGCCTATGTTTTATAGACTACAGTAAAGCCTTTGACTGCATGGGTCATGAAAACTAGGGGTTGTTCTGAAAGAAAGTGACGTACCCCAGCACTTGATCCTCTGGATACATAAACAGTATTGTAGACAGGAAGCCCCTGTCAGGATAGAATATGGAAAGAGAGAGTGACTTTCTACAGGCAAATGTGTCAGACATGAATGCATTTTTATCTTTCTATTTGTTTAATCTGTACACAGAGCATATCCTGTCAAAAATGGGGCTAAATTCAGAGGAAGGAGGATTAAAATAAGTGGAAAAAATATCAATAACTTAAGATATTCAAATGACATATTTTATTGGCATAAAGTAGCAATGATTTGAAGAAGCTTCTGATGAAAATGAAAATAGAAAGTACCAAAGCATCACTGCATTTGAACATCAAGAAAACAAACATCAGGACTGTAGAAGAAATACATGACCTTACATAGACAGTGAAGATATTGAAATTCTTGAAGATTTTGCTTGTCCTGGTTCAGTCATTATTTTAAATGAAGACTGTAGTCATGAATTTAAGAGAAAGCTGAGACTTGAAGGACAGCAATGGATGAATTAGGAAAAATCATCAAGAGAAAATATGTGTCATTGGAGACAAAAGCTAAGGTCATTTACACCCTTGTATCCCCAGTTGCTATGTTGTTTGGGTGCCAAAACTGAACAGTGAAGATGGCTAATAGGAAAACAATTGATTCATTTGAAATATGGTGTTGGAAGAGAGCTCTAAGAGACCCTGGACCTCCAGGTAGGTGAATAAGTGTGTTCTAGAGCAAATTAAACCTGAAACATTGCTGGAGGTAAAAATTACAAAAAAAAAAAAAAAAAAAAAAAAAAAAAAAGCTGTCCCACTTAGGCACATAATGAAAAGGCACGATTCTCTGGGGAAACAACAAACAGCATTGCTTGGAAAAAAATGAGGCAGCAGGAAAAGAGGAACAACAAATATGAGATTCACTCCATAAAAGAAGAAATGGGCAGGAGTCTACAGGAGCTAAGCAGGGCTATTAAGGATAAGATATTGTAGACATCACTCATTCAAAGGGTCACCAGGAGTTGACTTAATGGCATGGCACACCAACAGTCACACATTTATTTTTGTTTATGTTGCCTTTGCTTTGGGTACTTAATACAAAAAAAAAATATATCGTCAAGATCGATATCAAGGAGCTTGCTGTCTATGTTTCTCCTCGTAGTTTGATAGCTTCAGATCTTACATTCAACTCTGTCATTCATTTTGAGATAACTTTTGTGTATTGTATAAGATAGAGATCCAGCTTTTCTCTTTTTTTTGCAGTTTTAGCAGCATCATTTATTTAAGAAATTGTCCTTTCTCCATTGTGTATTCTTGACTCCTTATTCAAAAATTAATTGACCACTTGTGCTTGGGTTTATTTTTGGGTTCTTTATTCTTTTCCATTGATCTATATACCTGTATTTATGCCAATATCATACTGGTTTAATTACTATAGATTTGTAATACAGTTGGAACCAGAAAATGTAATCCATCTAGATATTTTTCTTCTTCCTAAAAATTTCTTGGTTATTCAGGGTCTTTGTGGTTCCATGAAAATGTTAGGATTGTTGTTTTGTTTTTGGAAAAATGTCATTGAAATTTTATAGGGATTGCATTGAATCTGTAGATGGCTTTGGGTCATATGGGTATTTTAACAATATTAATTTTTGAATTGAATTAAATATATTTCAATTTATGTGTCTTCTTAATGTTTTTCATCAATGTCTTACAGTTTTCAGTGTACATATCTTTCACCGATGATCAAATTTTTCCTAAGTATTTTATTCTTTTTGATTCAGTTGTAAATGGGGTGGTTTTCTTGATTTATTTTTCTGATAGTTTGCTGCTACTGTGTATAAATGTATTCGTTTTGTATATTTATTCTGTAGTCTGCAACTTTACTGAATTCACATATTAGTTCTAACAGTTTGTATTTGGGGAAAGTGTGGGGGTAAAGTCTCTAGGGTTTTCTATATGTACCATGACATCTATAAATAGTGAGTTTTCCTTTTTTCTTTCTAATTTGGGTGCTCTTTATTTACTTTTCCTGCTTAATTTCTCTGGCTAAGACATCAAGTACAATATTGAATAAAAGAGGTCAGAGATGGGGTGGGAGTAGGGTAAATATGTGAATGTAGTCAAAAGGTATTAACTTCCAGTTATAAAATAAAAACTCCTGGGATGTAATGTACAACATGATTACTATAGTTAACAAGACAGCATTGTATATCTCAAAACTGCTAACAGTAATTTTTAAAGTTCTCATCACACACACAAATTATAACTATGTAGACTACGAATGTTAACTAATCTTATTGTGGTAATCATTTTGCAATATATGCATATGTCAAATCATTATGTTGTACACCTTAAGCTAATACAGCATTACATATTAATTGTATATTAATATAACTATGGGCAAAAATGAGAGAACTATCAATAATAACATTTAGGGGAATGAGAAAAGCAGGAGAGACAAAGAGAAAAAGCTTTAAGTGTTCTCAGGCAACAACTGTGTCACAATAGTGGCCCTAGTGCAAAAGTATCATTCCAGGTACCTTTGGTGACAAAGCTGTTCCAATAGCTCAAGGACAGTTCTCCAAACATTAGCAAGTATGAGTCATTAGCAGCAGATCAGGCCCACAGGAACTGCTATATATCAGGGACTCCTATGATGACTCAACAAATTACTTTTTTAGTGCATGTCTAAGAAAGTGTATATCCTGCCTAGCTAAGCAGGATAGAATTAAAGTATATTTGTCATCCCTTCAAATCTTCTGAGTGAGTGCATGATGGTTCTTTTGGTACCTTATAGAAGTTAGCACATGTTTATGCACAAACTGGGTGTTAAACATAAACTGCTTGATTTATTTAATTCACAAAATATGTAGCATTTTCTTAATTTTTCTAACTATATGTGTGTTTACATCCAATAGGCCAGAACCTGTTTTGTGGACAAAGGATGGTGGAGAATTACCAGATCCTGATCGGATGGTTGTGAGTGGTAGAGAGCTAAATATTCTTTTCCTGAACAAAACGGATAACGGTACATATCGATGTGAAGCCACCAACACCATTGGCCAAAGCAGTGCAGAGTATGTTCTCATTGTACATGGTAAGTACCTTTTGGACATCATAATATGTGAAATAATGAATCCCTTGAAAAATTATTTAAAGTTTTCAAAGTCTTTAGAATAATACACAAAATTAAATAGGTTTTTCTTTTTCTTTCAGAAGGTCTCATAAGTGTAAATATCTCCAAGATTCACTTTTAACGTGTTCCGAGCCAAACTAATAAAATAAAATTAAAAGATACACTAAAAATAAAAATTAATTTTGTGATAAGTCTTCCTTATTACAAATATATTGTGTAATTTTGTGTGGTGACTATTAAGTTATATTAATGGTTTTCTTTCAATTATACAAATAAATGCTTTTAGTTATAAATCAGAATCATAAAGATTATATTTCCCATAGCTAATTTTGGCTGTATTGTCATTTAAATGTACTTATAATCACTGTAACTGGTTTCACAAAGAGTGATAGAATGTCATTGAGATGGAGCAGAAATAGAGGTATGCAATATTAATGACAACTGTGTTAATTTCTTATGAACAATATTTAAAACACCCACAGACATTTTTCCCACTCCACTAACCTCACAATTTGAGTATATATAACAAAATTCAGAAATAAATATTAACACACAAAATTGAAAAGTACCAGCTTTTTCCAACCTCCAAAGCCACATTATGTTGTTTATAATGTAACACTAACATTTTGTTGGATGGAGATAACTTTGATGAGATTGAAAACTATCACAATAAACAAAGTAAGTCAGGTTTCATTGTTGAAGAATTTCTCAGAACGTTTTAATATGCAGGGTATATTATGAACCTCTGACAGAGAGAAGCTATGGGGAGTGGAATATTTTCCTCATATATTTCACCAAGAAAACTTTACTAAGACTAGTACTGTGTTCTACACATTATTACAGTATTCAAAATAAGTATTGCATAAATCATGATGTTTTCATAAATCCAATGGATCTTAGACATAATGAAGAGGGTAGGTTTATTTGATATATTTTCTCATGGACTAAATTATAGAATACTGTAAGAAGCATGAGTTAGTTACAAAAAAAGAATTTGGGGGGTAAAATCGAATTCTTTGAAAATATATTGAAAATATATTTAAATTTAGGGAAACAATAATTGTATTATGTTTTTACCCAGGTATTTATTTTACTGTAATGTAGGTCAAAATTGGATAAAAATTAATATATTAAGCTAATATTCTACTTCCAAATTGCTTTAGTGTATACAATCTCTTAATTCTAAATACTACTTTGTTGTCAAAGGCAAATGAAGGTTCTCAGTGAATAGACTATCCTAGACTGTCCACATACAAACATCTTGAAGGTAGAGACAAGAGATTAATTTCTAGCATATTATGAATTGTGCATATTCCATCTTTTGAGAAAGATCAGCCTAGTCAAATTAGACTGATATATTGGAATTAATGTGGTGAATCCTTGTAGACACTCCTGCCACCTTTCTTCCAGAGAGAATGGAATCATTGAGTGTATCCTTAGAGCGTAATTTGGGAGTAGCTTTTCATTCATGCTGACCTGGCTGTGTAGATCATGCACTCATGTAAATGAAGTCTAGTAGGATTCACCCTTAACTTTCTAAGTGTATCTCTCACCTGAGAGTTTCTTGGGACCTGGGAGATTGTTGCACAGCATGCCACATTATGTCGAAAGCAATATGAAATTAAAAATATAGAATTAGAAGGGAGTGGCAGAAAATCATATACTTAAATAAAAAGAATGTTGTTTGTTTTTTTAAAGTAATTCAAGTGGGGAAAATTCACATGTGTTCCAAGTGTCTGTGAGCCAGCCAACAGCGTGATTTCCTAAGTAGCCAAGCTGCCTTTAGGTAGCTGGCGGTTGACACATTTCTAATAAATGCTTTTCTAAGCACTTTGTAAGAAGTAATTTTTGGCTTTGCTTTTTGAACTACAATTTGTCAAAAGCACCCCATAGTTTAATGCTATTCATGCTACTATATAAATGCTGTGAAGTTCAACAGTAGTTTACCCAGGATTATCGACACAAGTAATGAGAGGCTCGATGAAGCAGTGAGACCATATTACACTGTGTTTAAAAGGGCTCCAATTGGGTTCATTACAAAATAAAGGTGTTTTTTTCACCCCTTTTGCACACAGAGTATAATGTTTCATTAGTCACTGGTTGTATAAATATAAAAAGCTACTCTCCCCTGTTAATGGTTTGGCTGTTTCAAAACCCTACTAAATGATGAAATTTGAGTGGCATTTCAATCTGTAATGAATGCTGTCTGCATTTCGGAATGGGGTGATAAATGATCATTTGTGAGAACTTCACCCTTTTATCTTTTACTCCAAGGTTGGTTTGCATTAGCTGTGATAATTTAATATAGCTCTAGCACAGAGGGCCTTTCAGGAGCTGAGACCTTGCCTTTGTACCACACTTGCCTAGGTTCTATTGATTCCTAACTTGATGGAGGTCTGAGCGCTTTCCTGTGAAATCATCTGCTATGTAGATGTCGTCCTAATAGCTACATTTTATTCTTCGAGTGTCAATGGAAGTTCATTATTTAAATGTTACCACATTTAATTGTTAGCAGCACTGACATTTTGTATTGTGGACACTGGAAGGTTTTATTATTTCACCTCCTAATTACACCTTTGCAAATTTCAGCATTAGAACTTTAAATGGTAATTTGAGACTGGCAGTATGAAATTCTGGGCCTCACAAATTTGAACATGCAAATACTTGTAGAATAAAACATACTTATGAAACATTTGCATTATGGAGATTCCTTTAGGAAAGAAAGTAGCATTTTTATTAACAAGCTCAGCAATGAAAAATTAATGTTAAATAAGTAGTCATAGTTCTACTATTAATTTTTGTGAGCACAGTTACAATTTTTGTGTTATTAGTAGGATCCTGCTATTTATTTAGAATGGCTGATTACTTTCATATGTATTGTCTTGAATTATGATGTTGCATTGCTGTGTTTACCATTTGTAGAACTCAGATCAAGAGAAAAATTCATTCACTCACTAACTAGATATTTAGCATTTATCCACTGAGTATAAAACCACTATAAAAATATGGTGAATAGCAATCAAGAAGTGTAGAGTTTAACATGGAAAATAAGTTAAGCATCCAAGTAATTATGATACAAAAATAGAAGAGCTATAGGAGAATGGCCATACAATAATGTAGATTTTCAGAGTCTGCAAGAATGAGGTCCAAGTGTCTGGAATTCTTAAAAACAGTAGCACAGGACTCATTGATTATTCATACACTAATGGTAGGTTTTGTAAATAGAAGTACCCAATACAATGTCAGGTACATAGAGATGCACAAATTAGACTATCATTATTATTATATTAAAATATTATATTATTGGAATTCCTTGTTTACTCAGGTTTCCATAGATCTCTTTCCACACCTTGGAATTTTTTAGCCTTTCATACTACCATCACTTTTGCCACACATGGTGCACATGTACATACTGCACAAACACAAGCATACCTGTGGAAAATCAAAGATTCTGGACACCATATTCTTAAAGCCCCCCCAACCACATAATAATTCCCTTGAGAGTCATGGCCCTTATTATAGGCAATTCATGCATTCCTTATCTATAAGTCCTCAACTGGTCAGAATTTGCAATGTGATTGTTAGCATGGTGCCAGTCCATGTGCAGTGTATCATATACAATTGTTATTAATGTGAATTTTTGTATTCAATTTTTCCCATTTTAAGATTAGTTAACCCATGACTAGTTTTATGTCCATAACTCTATGTAGAAATCTTTGAACACTTTGACTGAGTATAACCAATAAGTTCAGTAACCCATTTAATCAAAATAAAAATTTGCTAAATTTTTTGGATTAAAGATATCGTAAGACTGACATGTCTGTTCTTTATTTTCTTTTTTATTAAACTGTAACTGATAGAATGCTATATTAGTTTTAGGTGTACATCATGATAACTTAATATTTGTATACATATTGAAAACAGATCACCAAAAATTACTAGTAACCTTATGATATCAACAGCAATATCATTTCAGTACCCTGATACGAAACTTACTCAAGAGTTACACATAATTCACTGCCCATACTCTTCCCTGAATAGTACTCAAAGCATAAACTAAGTTACCCATATTGAAGAACAAGAATATTCTAAACCCTTGCTGAGTAATAAAAAACTTCACAATATAGCAAAATTAGTAATACGGTATATTGAGTAGGACAAAAGTTATAATAATCCTTGTTTCTCTGATGCAACATCAAACTGAAAAGATTTAGATAAAATATTTCCTTCCCAAGCAAAGACTATCTGGATCTGGATCTTCCAGCATAAAGAATCTAGCAGATACCTATTTATCACGTAAGAGATGGCTGCAAAGAATTACAAATGACTGTAGGCTAATCTTATTTTCTGGTTGGAAGCAATTCAAGTGCTCCTATTCATTTGTCATCGATAGATTAAAACAATATTATTTTGAAACATATATCACCTGGGAGATTTTGAGAAACTATCTAAGGAAAGTGTGAAACACAAATTACTATATTCCCCTTAAATCCTAAAGTTATTGCTTCTCAACTTTCCCTAGAGCAATTTGTAACCACTCTTCAAAATACAAATGGAAGATGGACAAAAAGGCTGAAACTCTTTAATATCACCTCCAGTTTCAAAGCCCTCCCCGGGGTTCAGGAATAAATCCAGTTTTACAAGTAGAAAAAAATGAGCAACATATTTCTTTTTGTACTAGTAGCTACACTACTATGGAAGGCCCAGATTACAGAAGAGAAGCAGGGAGTCCAATTAGAGCATGTGTGGAGAACCCACTCCACCGAGGACCCTACTCAGGGTTGTCCCAGAGGTCATAACAGCTGAGATGCACTAACTACTCCAGAAAGTTTTTTATGATGTTCCACATCTCTCTTCAAATTTTCTTTTCCTATTGCCATAACAACCCTCATATGAGATTTAAAATTATTTTGCCACTGTTCTACTATTAACTTATTCCATTACTTCATTATTTTCTACTTGTATGAATACACCTTTATAACAATTCAGTACTTCATTATCTTAATGTTTACTACTCTTATTTTGTTTCTTTTTGGTATTTTTCAACTTCACTTTTTCCCACTTTTATTTATTTATTTAATAATTCTTTATTGTTGAAAATATTACATATATTCCCCTTTTCCCCCTGTTGACCCTCTCCATCACGTCCCCACCCCGCAACCCAAGCCTTCAGCACCCTATTGTCTGTGTCCATGGGTTATGCATATGTGCATACAAGGTCTTTGGTTGATTATCTCCCACCCACCAACCCTCCACTGCCTTCCCTCTGAAATTCCGCACTCTGTTCCATGCTTCCATGTCTCTGGATCCATGCCGTTCATCAGCTTATTTTCTTACTTAGATTCCACATATGAGTGAGATCATGTGATACTTGTCTTTCTCTCACTGATTTATTTCACGTAGCATGATACTATTTTGAATGAAATTAGCCACCATGCTTATTTCCAGATTTTTACTTTATTTGTTATTTCACTTTTCCAGCAATTTTATTTTTATGAACATCTATAATAATAAAAGCGTGATATGCTAATTAGACCAGACAGCTGAATGACCTTCCAAACATCATCATGGACATCCTTCCAGACAAAACCGTGGTGGTGGTGGGGGGGGGGGGCTGAGTCAGAGGCAGTTAGGGGCAATCAGGCAGGTAGGCGAGTGGTTAGGGGTGATCAGGCAGGCAGATGAGTGGCTAGGGGCGATCAGGAAGGCAGGCAGAGTGGTTAGGGGTGATCAAGCAGGCAGGGAGGCCAGCGGTCCTGGATTGTGAGAGGGATATCCCAGATTGCGAGAGAATGCAGGCTGGGCTGAGGGGACCCCACCCCCCGTGCATGAATTTTGTGCACTAGGACTCTAGTATATAAATAATTAAAATTCTCCATACATAGTATTATCATAGTAGAAAGTGAAGCACAGTAAAAAGCTTGTTTATATTTCTGTAATGCCAATAAGTTTACTGACAGTTGCTGACTTGATATCCCTAAAATATCGCTGATGTTATGATTGCTTTGGTTATTTGTTCATGTATCAATTGAAATGAATACTGATGGAAGATGCAATATTGCTTTTTTGTTTGTTTGTTTCCTGGATATTTTACCTCAAAATAACACACATATTGACTAAGGTTCCTCACATTTTATTGTTAGAGTAGGAAGCATTACAAAAGGAATGTTTTAGATTTTTAATTTTAAAAGTAGAAAATACTATTACTTCTAGAAATATATATGTGCTTTAATCTAGTGAAAGGTATCAAGCCATTAAATATTCCTTTCTATTTTTAAAGGATTGGTACAAATGCTACTTTCATTTCACTCTGCTTTTATTGTTAATAATAAATGTCAAAAATACTCAGAAAGTTGCACACCGAGATATTACAGATTCTGTCATCAAGCCAAGCTTCCAAGTTTTGTTGCTCATTTAAGCTTCCAAGTTTTGTTGCTCATTTACACATCTATCTTTTCCAGAGACTAAAAGTAAATGCAAGGTCACTTTCAATTCTGGATGCAGATTCCCCATTTCAGTTGATGTGTTTACCATAGGAGAAAGCCAAACTGAGTAATAAAGGATAGCCTTTCTTTCAGATTAACAAACATTTCTAAGCTACCTAGTATCTTTAAAAAAAAAAAGAAAGAAAGAAAGAAAAACAGCAAAAAACAACTTAGTGTAAAAAACATAAATTGAATTGCTTTAGGGTTATTAGTACCTGATCCTAAATCTAGCAAAATAACCATTACATGTGTAGGTGAATGCAGTAATGATTACAAAACAGATTAGAAATATCATAAAGCAATATCCTAAATTCATTTTTAAATATATTTTAAACTAAAGTTAAGCAGATATGATTATAATGCATGCTTTCTTAGTTTTACAGTATTTAATTCACATATTCATATTATGACTATCAGTGATTTAAAAGCTAATGAGGACTTCCATGACATTAAAATGAAAAACTGTACTCTGTACATCACAGTAAATATGTAGCTAGACTAAAAAGTTGTCAGTCGCATGCCCATGTATTGTTACAGTTATCCAGGTATGAAACATTTAGACACATTGAAAGGCTACGCGAATCTGTTTGCTTAGTGGTACTGGTGGGAAAGGGGCTACAGATCACCATGGAAGTGAGACTGAATCTTTGCACTCAGATCCGAAAGTGGGGAGTAGGACAGAGAAGCCTGGATTATGGACAGATGTACGGCCTAGTGAACATTAAAAGGAATTCAGCTAGAATCTGTTCCCTCACGTGGAAATAGACTTACCAGTTGGTAAATTAATTCTGTGTACTCATAATGAGCATTTTTTTCCTTTGGAGAAGCTTTTTTTAGAGACATAAATGGAAGTATACAGTGCAGGAAGAAAAGGACAGAAAAGACATCCATATGGAATAATAAACAGCCACT
Organism: Myotis myotis; assembly: GCF_014108235.1. NCBI lineage: Eukaryota > Metazoa > Chordata > Mammalia > Chiroptera > Vespertilionidae > Myotis > Myotis myotis. The sequence goes on from NW_023416324.1 coordinate 127,660,313, forward strand.
AGTGGAAGAGCCCAATGATTACTGCTCTCATCTCCGGTTGAGAGTTTCCAGACACTACACTAGTTGGATGAGTCTGAAAACAGTACCTTTTTAATGTCTGAGATAAAACACATCATTCCTGGACATGAATAAACAGGGATAGCTGTGATGCCAGTGGGAAGGGGCACCTCTGACTGCAGGAACGTGCTGTTGCTCTGCAGAGAAAAGTAGAATGGGATCGAATAGTGGATCCAGGGGCACTGTTTTCATTTAAAAGGTATATATGTACAAGCATACTCAGCAGAGATGAGGCTTAATTCCACGTCTTTGTTTTAAGATGAGCATGAAGTGGAGAGATTAGGTTTTCACCGTTCAGAGTGAGAATTCTGTTCACTGGTAGCACTCTGTGGAAAATGTTTCTGCGACAGTCAGATGGACCACTGGCTCAAATATCCAAGAGAAAAACTCACATTCCTGTCTGAAGGCAGGAAAGATTCTACTACTTAACAACTTCAACAATTTAAATAACTTTTCTTTCTCTATTTAATGTGCAATTGAGGCTATATTGTAACTCTAAAAAAATGTATGGAGCTCTTCTATGGACATATATATGCATCCATTCATTAGAGAACTAAAGCAATGTGCAGTGGATCATGGGGGAAATTGTGGGTATTTGTCTTCAGAAGCAAAAGCATACCTAACTAGAAGATACAAATTTTACAGAAACATTGCTTTGTAGCTTCTTACAATGTAGCTTTCACAAACACTATAATAATATATATCATGGATTATTCCAGAATCTAAGATTTATCTTTGATTCCTCTCTACCCTTCTCTCCAATTCATCAGCACAGTCTTTTGACACTGTTGCCAAACCATGCCCCAATTATGTCCACTGTCCACCATCATCTCCAGCCTAGACTATAGGAAAATTTTTTAGTGGGCTCCTTGCTTCCATGCTTCTCTCTCTCCAATCTATTTCCCCCATAGATACAGTATATACACATTTTAAATGCATATCCCTTTGTCTTTCCCCAATTAAATTGTCTCCAAAGTCATTTCATCATACTTAGTATAAAATCCAAGTCCTTACCCTAGTGTACCAAATCCAATATAACATGATACCAACCTACATCTGTGACATTTCATCATTCTCCATGCAATCACTTCTGTTTCCCTGGTTGCCGTGGCAACCCAGCAGTGACTGCTGCTGCTGTTGGTGCAGTGACCCAGCACTGACTGCTGAGGGGGTTGCAGATCAGGCCTGGATAGAGAGAGACCCACAGATAGAGGCAGGGTCTGATCTGTAGCCTCCATGGCAGCTACTGATCAACACTTGCCTCTTTCTCTCTGGGCCTGGCTAGCAGCCTGCCTCTGTTTCTCTCCAGGCTTCTGCATGGGCTGCTGATCAGGCCCTCCTCTCTGATCAGGCCTGGTGATAGGCTTGGAGACGCTGACTGGCATAGAAACTGACCAATCAGAACCAAATCTGGGTGAACTGCGAGGAGCCAATGGCTGCCTAGGAGGCGGAGCTTTTGATGCTGACTGGCATAGAAACTGAACAATCAGAACCTAATCTGGGTGAACTGCGAAGGCAGAACCTGGGGACTGAGGAGGGGTTATAAGGGCAATAGCTGTTTGGTGTAAGGTATAAGAAAGTGGTTCAATTTTTTAATGACCAGTTTGGCAGTATAGTGCATATGGCTGGCTATCAGTCCAGATATAGGGATTATGTGTTTTTGTCTGTCAAGAGCATTTCCTCCTGTTGAAAAAGGCTCTTCTCCCCTATTTGAGCAATCCTATCCTATATAATCTATCTATACTACTAAAAGGGTAATATGCTAATTATACCAGGTCAACCAACCATCTTCTGGAAGTCTGACTTCCTTCTGGACAAAGCCATGGAGGTGGGGGCCAAGGCAGAGGCAGTTAGGGGCAATCAGGCCACCAGGGGAGGGCCATTGGGGGCAAGATAAGGCCAGCAGGGGAGAGCAGTTAGGGGTGATCAGGCTCACAGGGTAGAGCAGTTGGGGGCAAGATCAGGCCCACAGGGGGTTAGAGGCAATCAGGCTGGCAGGGGAGGGCAGTTGGGAGTGAGATAAGGCTGGCAGGGAAGGGCAGTTGGGGCAACCAGGCCAACAGGGGAGAGCAGTTGAGGGCAAGATCAGGCCGGCAGGGGAGGGCAGTTAGGGAGGATCATGCAGGCAGGCAGAGAGGTTAGGGGTGATCAGGCAGGCAGGCAGAGGCAGTTAGGGGTGCTCAGGCAGGTGAGTGGTTAGGAGCCACCAGTCCCAGATTGTGAGAGGGATGTCCAACTGCTGGTTTAGGCCTGATCCCTATAGGTTGGGCTGAGGGAACTCCCCCCTCCCCCCCGAATGAATTTCATGCACCAGGCCATTAATATATTCATGCATTTGTGTGTAGAGATTACATGCACACATATGTATCTGTATGAATTAATATATTCTATGTTCACCCAGTAGATTATGATTTCCTTGAAAGCAGATATATTATACATCTTGTTTATCTCTGTATCTCTAGCTGTTAGGGATACATGCCTGCTAAATAGCAGACAAACAATCAATATTTGCTTAACAATTAAATTTCTTTGTCTCTCAGTCTCTCTCTTTTCAACAGAAGAAAATAATTATATATGTATGCATGTTTACATACATTTATGCATATGCACATACCCATATCCAATTACATACATATATATACACAAATATACTTATAAATTCTGAGTAAAATCAGGATAATTGATATTCATTCATTGATCACCAAAATCAAGACCTTTAACTTTCATCTTATATTAGGAAAAGAAGTGAAATGAATTTACTTGACAATCCATATGTAAATTGTGCTTTATAGAGTTAAGCAGTGTACAATATGAATACTGTGCATAGAAAAAATAAAATATCTCATGGAAATCTTTGATTTCATATGTCTGTTTATTTTTTGAAAGATTCTATGATTGTTACTAACTGAAAATTTATTTTTTGGAACTCTATCTCATCTCTTATAAAGATAACTATTATCTCTTATATATAGCCAAATATAAAACATCTCTGAGACACAGCCTAAAAATCCACATCAGAATGCTGTACTATCTAATGCTTCACTATTTCAGGAAATCTTTCTTGAGTCTCTACTATATTCAAAGTGTTATATCAGACACTGTGGATTCTATAATAAATAAATAAACATTCTCAATTACGCCTGGATTTCTAAGTAAAGATAAAACACTGAAGTGTTTTCACTGCTGTTTCACCATGATGCAATTTCAGAGGTGTTTTTAAGGTCCCCTCATTATTTATAATATTTCAGAAGAATATGAAATTCCACAATCAGAAATAAATTGTTTTGGTAAAATGCTCACTTCCTTATCAAGAGCATAATTTAAATGTTAATTATTTGAGGAAGGTTATTAATTTGTATCACTAAATCTTATGCAGGAGTCAATTTTTTAAAATAATCATTTCTAAGGTTTAAAAAAACTAGCTTTGCATGAGAACTCTGAACATTAAAATACAGGTGATAAGAAAAGATATTAAAAGTGGAGCTCAACAAGTATTTCTTCACAATTCTGTTTAATATTATTCTTAGTGTTTACTAGGGATTATCTTCTGTGTTTCAAAAAAGTGGATGTACTTATTAACATGCTGGCACAAAAAGTACCATTGTGCTTTGTAAAGTTATAGGATAGCAAGCTTATAATAATAATCTTTGAAACACTCCCACATTCTCTTTTAAATTTTATTTTAATAAAGTTTTATATTATAATATTAAATATTATATCTGGGTGTATTTTACTACCTTTACAAATTGTCACATAAGAAATGTGTAAGAGATCAACCAAGAACTTGTATGCATATAAGCATAATCAATGGACACAGACAATGGGGGGCAAGGCAATGGGAGGAAGGGGGACATATGTAATACTTTCAACAATAAATAATTTAAAATAATAATAATAATAATAAAGAAATATGCATGTGAAAATTAGAATTCACTAAAATTACTGCTGTGTAATAAGTTCCAGTTTAATATTTTAACCTATATCTTTTTGGTAGCCTAGTACAGTATCATCATATGAGCTTAAGTCATTGCATTTTTTAAATGTAAACCTACACCTTTAGGGGCTCTTTGTATCCCTTAAAGTCATACACAAAAATATCTGCACTTACAAGTTTCTTGAGTTAAGGTGTTTTTCATTTAGAGTATCAATCTGGTCCGAAGTACTTATATAAATGTCTAGGTCTAAACGCTTCATTTTGGGTAGAGGTTAAATTATATGCAAAATGTCTCTCTGCTATATTATCACATAACCTAGATGAAAAATTCAAGTATATGGATTTCTCAATCAGTGTTTTTTTTAATACATTACACTTCCTCTTGTGTGTATTCACATTTAATGTATTTTTCTTTAAATGACCGATAGTCCTATTCTTCCCTAGGAAACTGGCATCTTTACAGAACTGAAAGTATTTTATCAAATCATCTGATTTACTTTTTGGAAAAGTACTTTTAGAAGAGTGCTCATGATATTGAAGTAGCTGGACCTAAATAATATAGAATCACCCATTTCAAAGACATTTTTTTTCCTACTTTACATTTAATTTTGCCTTTGTCAGTTTGGAATGTAAAGGAGTATTTTAAAAGAAAATAATGCATGCACTTTTTTCAAATAACAGACTGATTTTATTCATAAACTCTTCTTGTAATTACATAGGACTCTTGGTTACCGCCTACAGTTTAAAATTGCAGTACTTTTCATTTTTCAAAAATAGCTCTTTTTTATTATTGTATAAGGATTCCATTTAGTTTGTGAAGCCAGTGGAAACTATCAGAGGGATGAATTATTCAAATGTAATTTTTAAAAGGGTTCCATTCTATGAAGAAGATGAGGTTGCCTTGTGATGCTCAAAGAGGAGGCAAGTTGAAGCCTTGTCAACCTGATGGTTGTCATTTAAGAGCGAGCCTTGGTGTTGTCCATCACACTTATGCTATAAGCCATGTAGCTGAACTTAAAACAAATGCATATACAGTAAACTTTTTCTGTTACAATTGCTTCCAGTGGCAATTCAATTACCAGTAAAAAGGTTGATGATGTCATATTATTTTTAAGGCTAGGAAATGGGAAGAGCTTCTATTAAAAAAAAAAATACTTCTTACCTTAATACTTCTAACATACATTGAATTCTGATGCCCCTGTATCTCCACTAATCCTTGATTTGAATCCACTCCTGATTACCCAGGGACCATCCTGGGGAGCTACTGACGTAAAGCAGAAAGGAAGCAGACATCTGAAGTCCAGACTAAATGGCATTTTTTTTTCTATTGAACACTAGTCCTTGGAGAAAAATAAGCTTCTAAGACACTTTAGACTTAATTTTGCTTCAAAAATCCATTCTGAGTGGGCCAGAATGCCATTTTTAAAAAGAGAAACTGCCACAAAACAAAACAGCTTGACAAGTTAGAAATTATTGTACACTGAATTTGTAGAGAACAGAATATACCTTTAACCTGAAAAGCTCGTTATTAGAAAAAAGGTGCTGTACCACTCTCCAATTTATTGTATACAGCACTTGTTGGAACTGATTTCACATTGACAAGGTTATAAAGGATCTGTTGTGCTCTAATAAGCCTGGATAACAAAATGTGGTTGCATATTTTTTAATTCCTTCATTAGGATGTGAAAAAAGGGCACTTTTGTATTGTTTTAAATGTGATGATTTGGAGCTCTAACACTTAAAATCATTGAAAAACTGAATTCAGAATATAAGTTTTTTTTTAGTATGCTGCATTTTAAATTTTTAGTAATTATTTAAACTTAGAAACTCTTGGCAGGAATTTCTAAATATTACCTCATATATAATAGAAGGAAGAAGAAGAAGCAGTAATTGATCATTAAACCAACTTAGGCACAATTACTGATTCATGTTATTAAATAATGATACTGCTAGAGGCTCAGTGCATGAAAATTCATGCACTGGAGGGGGGACCTCTCAGCCTGGCCTGCCCCCTCTCACAGTCTGAGAACCCTCAGGGGCGGGAGGAGACCCAGTGATTAGGGGAAGGCAACGCCCCCATCACACCTCTACTGCTGCCACTGCCAGCAACGCAAGCCTCAGTCGGCCCTGGTTACCTGAGCCTATGGCAGATTTGGGCAGCTGGGTAGCCAACATCTGAGGCTTGCCTGTGCTTCAGGCCGATCCTGGGCAGCTGGGGGGGTGAGGGTGGGTTCAGCCCTACCACGCACCTGCCAGCCCCCCCACCCCCAACAGGGCTGAAAGGACTGGGGAACTCCTGCGGGACTGAGGGGACTGGGCGCCACCATCTTTGTGACAGTGTGATGGTCAATTTTCATATTCCCTCTTTTTTATATAGGCTTCCCATTCTTCTAATATCATTGTCACTACCACCAGAAAGAGCATATTTACAAAGCCCCAGTAAAATTCAAAACATTGAGCAAGTTACCCTAGAAAGCACAGACGTCTCTGATCTCTGATATCATCTTGTTGGTTCATGAATATAGGTAATTCAGGAATGTTACAGCCTTCCAGTTTTCAACCATTGATTTCATGAAGACCTTGTTGTATATTCTTTGTATGGTGAACTTTATTATTAACCAGAGGCCCAGTGCATGAGATTCATGCAAGAGTAGGCCTGCGCAGCCGTGGCTGCCTGGATCCCTCCTTTGAAGCCATGGGCTGCTGCCTCGATCCTGCAGCTGCATCCCCAGCTTCCTCCCAGAAGGACATCCAGTCTAATTAGCATATTATACTTTTTTAAAAAAATATATTTTATTGATTTTTTTTACAGAGAGGAAGGGGGAGAGACAGAGAGTTAGAAACATCAATGAGAGAGAAACATCGATCAGCTGACTCCTGCACATCTCCTACTGGGGCTGTGCCCACAACCAAGGTACATGCCCTTGACCTGAATCAAACCTGGGACCCTTCAGTCCGCAGGCCGACGCTCTATCCACTGAGCCAAACCAGTTAGGGTAGCATATTATACTTTTATTATTATAGATAAGAGTTAGAATAATAGAGGGTATTAATTGATTATGTAAATTAGAGAAAATTTTAAAATGTTACCATATCATCCCATTTTATTTTGTAATATTTTTTAGCTGAGAGAGGGAGACAGAGATGTGCAGCTAGCAAGAGGCACAGAGCTATGAGTATGGTTGCCCATAGATAGTAAGATATGAATGTAAACATCATTGTCATGGGGGGTCAGGAGAGTAGTAAAAATGTGAGGAAAATAGTAGATAAATCAAAAGCATGATGCTTATTCAGAGAGAAGGGAAATCAGTTTGAATTTAGTTGGCCAAGGATATCTTCACAAAGTTGTGTTTTGTATTAGATACATAAAGAAAGGGAGGCTAGTTTAAGACAGGAATTGGGTGATACTGAGGTGTTGGATAAGAATAATTTGTCCCAAAGCAAAGTGATATTTTAATTATTTTTTTCCTTTTTATTAGATTTATTGGGATGATGCTGGTTAACAGAGTTATACAGGTTTCAAGTATGTAATTCTACACACATCATCTGTACACTGTTTTGTGTGTGCACCACCTCAAGTCAAGTCTCCATCCATCACTATTCATACCCTAATACCCTTGTCTATCCCCCCATCCCTCCCCCAACAATCACCACACTATTGTCCATTTCCATGAATTCTTTCTTTTTTTCTTTTTTGCTCAATCGCTTCACCCACCACCCACGCAAAGTCCCACACTCACCCCAGCAACTGACAGCTACCCTCTATCTATGAGTGTGTCTGTATTTTTATTTTTTCATTCCATTGCAAATATGATTGAAATAATATGACTGGCTTATTTCACTTAGCACAGTGTTCTTCAGATCCTTCCATGCGATTACAAAAGGTAAAATTTCCTTATATTTTATGTCTAAGTAGTACTCCTATTTGTAAATGTACCACAGCTGTTTTATCTATTCATCTACTGGTGGACGTTTGTGCAAAGTGATATTTTTAAAAATAAAGACATGTCTATATATATCAAAGGCCAGTGACCATAATGGCATCACAACCATAACGAATGCTCAACCAGTCGCCATGAGGTGCATTGACCACCCCTCGGTCCCTAGCCCAGTCCCGCAGGATCCCATCACAACATGGAGAGTGTCCAGCATTGGTGGTGGCGAGCAATACAGAGCATCATGGGGTGGGGAGCGTTGCAGGGTGTTGCAGGGCGGCAGCAGCAAGCATTGCAGGGTGTCACAGGGCAGGGAGCTTCATGCAGCTCGCAGGGCAGTGGTGGGGAGCGTAATGGAACACCACAGGGCATCGAGCATCACTGGGCATTGCAGGACGTCGGACATGACCCTGATCACAGGCTAGGCCTAGGGACCCTACTCACACAGGATTTTGTGTGCTGGCCCTCTAGTTGATTTATAAAGACAGAGATTACAGTTTACTAGGAAGAGATGTACATAAATACCCTGGTGGTATACTACGTAATAACTATGTGTGAGATTGTGTGCAAAGTGCTTAAAAGTACAGTGAATGAAGACATTAACTCTTTGCAGAATTGGGGGTGCTTTATAAATGAGATCATATTTAAGCTGGACTGGCAGGACAGAGAAGAAAGAGAAAACTATTGCCATAAAATAGGATGTGGCTCTGAGAGCATGGCAGCAATGAGAATGAATGGAGTTAGTCTAGAATTTGGGGGAAGCACTTGAATCAAGGTCAGATGTCTTCCTGTATACTGGGCTCTGGCTTCTTTGTTCGGGTAAATCTAAAACTATGGGAAATAAAGAAAGCCAGGCATATATACTCTGAGGAACTCTCTCCCTGTCGTTTCAGAAAACTTTAACATTGTGATGCCTCAAAAACAATGGTGGATGCAGCTTAGGGTTCAAATCAGAATCATGGGTGTTAAGCAGGAAAGAGAATAAACTGATATATTTATCATAAAGTTTAGCCATGGTCCCTGGACACAGATTTTAGTTTTCTGATCTAACAACTTTGTTGTGTGAGCTGAAATTGTGCTTCTTCAAGTGATTAGTTTCTTATAGAAGGAACTCATATTATTTATAGTACATTTATTTATAATCCAATATTCACGCACATGAAAATTTTAGCCTACATAGACTTTGTATGCACTACTATGCAATTGTGCTACTGACTAGATTTGGGGTTCTGTCTGACATTATTCAATTACTCCTGAATTTTCCTTTTATATGAGAACAGCACTTTATATATGTTATAAGTAAAATGAAAAGTATAATTTATTATAATTTGTACTCATGATGTACTGGTAAAACTATAAGCAAATATTTTTATGAGTTAAAACCTTTACTTTTCTCAGTTTCCTATTGATAAAATGCTCATATTTTTCCTTTAAAGAAATACCTATAGTAATTTATATATATATTACATGCATATACATATATATATTACATATATATTACTATGGATTTACAGATATCATATTTTTCCAGTAATAAAATATGGACTACTATGAATTTATTTTAATATTCTTTTTAAACCATAAAGTCATTTTAGCAAGTTTTATACATTTTATCATATAGTTAAAAATTAGTTCCCAAACATTTAATTTACTAGAAAATGATTTAAAACACATGATCACAATTGCAGAGAAATTGATGCTACACAATTCTATATATTATGATAAAAAGTTTTAACAACTTAAAAAGTCTAATATAGCATTCAAACAATTTCTTATAAATTAAAGTATGTTTTTAATTCTGACTATTAAGAACTTTATATACATTTCTTTTTGTTTGGATTTAAATGATACATAAATAATTTGTCTATATTTACTAATGTCTCTAATCAGATCTAGACAATTAAATGTAATAATTTTGACTTTTTTCACTTCCTAAAATACCTTTTGTTACTCACTACATATTACATCAATTACTAACTTTTTTATTCTTTATGCCTTAACATCTAGAAAATATATAATTCACTTAATTTCTCTTGCAAATTCTAAGTGCTGAACTTCTTTGGAACCACTTTATTTTTTATTTTAGGAAAATGTAATGTATTTTATTAACACATTCCCCAAGGAAAGCAACAATAAAAATGTGAGCTCAGATTTTATATTATAGAGAAAATATGAAGAGAATTTATTAACCTATTAAATAGATACCATTTATGAATTTTAATATTTATAAATTATGTTACATATCATTAACTCCTCTATTTTATTTATATGTATCTTAGTATCTATATTCAAACATTCTTTAATCATAGAATGTTAATATGTAAATAATATATTAATAACTTCTAAAATTGACAAGTCATAGTGAGCAAATCACTTATTAATATGGCTGCAGATTATCTTGCTTTTTAAACAGAATTAGTAAGTTAATGTTGAACTAGGGTTTGGTTATTTTTATTAGTGTGTACATGTATAATTTTTCTGCATGTAAATTTAATATTCTTACTGGAAAAATAAAAATGGGTATGTATTAGAAGAAAAAAAATGACATATATTTTATAACCTATATATATTTGATTGAGAATTATTTGTATTAACAGTGTAATGTTTTTTAAAAAGATCCAGGATTCCAGATACATCAAAAATGAGGCAAGTGACTAGTACTACTGTGCTCAATTTCATATTTAAAAAATAGGTAGCTCCAATTTTACAATCAGTGTTTAAATAAAAGGCCAAAAGTGAATACATGAAATCAGGAATTTTTAAACAATTGTTAATGATGCCAAATATTGCCACTGAATTCTAGGAATGAAAACCAGAGAAGAGAGGTGGGCATTTAAACTTAAGAAGAGAGCACAGTCTTTTACTAATATTTGATTTGAGAAGAGTTACAATCAGACAGCTAAAATAAATGATCTCAGTATGGGAGTATTGTAGAAGAATCTGATTTATACAAAGTAAATAAAATATTAACTTAGCAATATAATATATGTCACACATAACACTTATAACATGTATACACATATATAACAAACACCTACGTGGAGACAAAGAAATTCTATCTCAAAGGTGTTTTATCCATTAATGGGGAAAATAATAAACAACTCATAAATTTGCTATGATCACTCACCACTGATGACAATAGGATCTGTTTAGTGAGCCCCCCTGGCCTTTCACCCTTAAAAGGAATATAGTGCATAAGAAGAATGGAGAACATGGATCTCAGATCAGGCTCACACTGCTTTCAAAGTAGCAGGATGTGTGAGCAAAGGCATATTTTGTTAACAAGGAAATTTCTTGACCTAATAAGTTGTCTTGAAATTTTATCCCTCAGAAAAAAAAATGATGGCCAGTCTATATTGAAGACAGAAGGATTTTTTGAACAGAAGTAATGAAATATTTCAGTTCTATATTAATTATTATACCCTGTCAAAAATGTAGACTTTTCAGGATCCCATAAAATGTGTATATGTTTGTAATGCTATGGCCAAATTCACTTGGTAAATGTTCATTGACTTCTAAACTGCGTTAGGCTCTCAACAATAAGTACGCGACGTTCTTCTCTTTAGAAATTGTCAGGTGGGGACTCTGACACCCACACACTCAGAGCATTTAGAAAGTTTTCATAGAAGAGGAGTATCATATAATATTCTTGTTATTTCCGAGGGTTTCAACTAATTCCAATTAATCTTATGTTGTTGAGTTTTAGTTGATGCTGATTAATTGGGTGTTGAATATTTAGTTTATTTAACTTTTGCTATTCATGACAGAGTTGAAATATTTGAGTGAACATTCATATGCAGAAAAAAAGACAGAATTAAGAAACCCTAAAATATTTTTAAAAAATGAATGTATCTAAAGCAGTGATGGTGAACCTTTTGAGCTCAGCGTGTCAGCATTTTGAAAAACCCTAACTTAACTCTGGTGCCGTGTCACATATAGAAAAATTTTGATATTTGCAGCCATAGTAAAAGAAAGACTTATATTTTTGATATTTATTTTATATATGTAAATGCCATTTAACAAAGAAAAATCAACCAAAAAAATGAGTTCGCGTGTCACCTCGGACATCTGTGTCATAGGTTCGCCATCACTGATCTAAAGTGTTTTAGAACACATAGGATGAAATGAAGTAATGGTGATTCAAAATATGTACCAGTTACTGGGAAATATTTCTTATGCAGGTTATTGTCTTGATCCAGTTGTCATATCGGCCAAGGTGCTTTGCACCAAATTACTTTCAGCCTATTAGTTTTTATGTATATATGAAGTCGAGGGGAGTATGAGAGAGGATGATGAACAGATAAACAGGAGCCAGACTATGAGTCAATAATAATTTGAAGTGTTATCTCATTTATTTGGACACTTTAAAACCACAACCTGTTGTTTCTAAGTTCTTTGAAAATTAGCCTAGAAAAATGCATATATTCCATGCATTTTCACAATTTCAGAAAATAAGGATATTTTGTGACTTATACAAGAATGCTTATAATACTTGGTAATAATAGACTCTATCCAAAACAAAGCAGGATTTATTATTACCTATTTTAGTTGATATGGAATAAGGACAAAAACATCAAATCACATGCTGTTGATTTTTGTTTTTGTTTTGGCTAAACTAAAAACAAAACAAAACAACGCAAAACCCGTTGTTTGTAATTCAATTCTTTGTTAAAGTAATTTTGAAAGGCTGCTTTTCAGATCCAGTGGAATCATTTTAACTCATTGTCTGATAGCAAAAAACCTAATATTTGATCATTTATAATAAGGTTATTTACATGAAGTTTTAAAGAACTAATATTATTGTATACTAGAGGCCTGATGCATGAACTTTGTGAAAGAGAAGGCCTTCCTTTTCCCAACTGCCAGCACTGGCTTCCCTTTGGCTGCCTACACCCAGGACCCAGCTTCCCTCACAAAGAGAGGCCCCGCCCACCTGCTGCAGCCCACTGGTCAGTGGCCTGGGCCTCCCTCTGGGGGTGATAATGGGGCGATGGCCGGGCCCCTGCCCAATTGCATCACACCTGCCTTGGCTGGCCTGGCACCAGTGGGTGTCATAGCGTGCTCCCGGATGGTTTTCTGGATGGTCATTCCACTGTTCGGCTGTTCAGTCAATTTGTATATTATGCTGTTATTATATAGGATTCTTACATTTGATAGCCCGGGAAATATTTCCCTTTGCATTGATTAAATACATATATTTTAAGATCCTAAAAAATAAGTAGATGAAGAGTATATTTTTTACTTTGGATACTATATGAAGATTAAATTCATGTTCTTTTTTTAATTTAAAAAAACATATATCATTTACCTTTAGCCTTTATAAACTATTTAGGAAAGCTAACAATGAAAAAAAAAGTTATTGTCCTTGCCGGGTTGCTCAATTAGTTGGAACATTCTTCCTTTCTTACACCAAAAGGTTGTAGGTTCAATCCCTGGTCTGGTGGGTGCAGGAGGCAACCAATTGATGTTTCTCACCTCTCTCTCTCTCTCTCTCTCTCTCTCTCTCTCTCTCTCTCTCCCATTAATAAAAGACATGTCCTCCTATGAGGAAGAAAAATCTTTGCTAAAAAATAAAATAAGACGGTACTGTAAAAATTACAAGAAGTGATCATGCTCATAATATTTATTCATTTATGATGAAAGTCAGTTCTACTTTATGACCATGATAATCACACTACAGGAAATACTCATTTTCCCTGGTGATTAACATAGTAACACTGAGTTTTCAGAAGGTTATTTTCTCAAATTTGACTGGCCTGGAAGATAAGAGAGTGACCTCATCTGCTTTGCTGCATCTCCAGAGTAGATAATTCATCAGGTTAAAGTCTGAATATCCAGTAGGGCTATTTATCAGAAGCAAAGAAATAGAAAAATTTTGGTGTGACTCAAAGACTTTAATTGAACGACTGACAGGAAGCCTTTTAGTAGCAAAATAATCTGTCAAACACTCTGAATACATCAGGGCTGTGTGGAAAACATGTAAAATCAAATCCTGGCACTGTAATTATAGGTAATTTGTGAACTGTTTCTAATTCCCTTACTGTGTAAATGATACGCCTATCCACTTGAGACGAGATTTGACTCTCTGAAGATCTTATTGTGGTCCCCACAGTTTGACACTGGCTATATTGTTTTACTATACTCTATGCTGCTCTTCAAATTTTCAGCTCATTTTGAGTGACAGAAAGTACAATTTTGGTGTTAAACTCTGAGGTATTTATTCTGTTTAGTATGTTCCCTATATTTGGATCTACTGTTAACTTTGGCAACTTTTACTTATTACAGATTAAGGGTTGAATGTTACGTTCAAGTATATGTTCAATAATTTCTCCTAGGTATGCCAAATAAAATAAATCATAAACCTTTCAGAATATTGGGTTTCATGCTAGTTGACTCAATACTTGTTAAAGACTTCTAGGTACTGCAAAATTTTAGAAGGCGTTACCAGCTAATCAGGGTAAGAATTGCAAGACTCCAAATGTGCATTAACATCATTTGTGAGAAAAGGAAAAATAAAGTAATATAATAACAATTGGCTTATTTTTGTTTCTAAAGATCGCTCTCATCCTATTTATTTCCTATCATTAAGTTTTCTTAAATGAAAAAAATAAAAAAAGCCTTTAACATGCATATAATCACCCATCCATAACATTTCTTTAACCTTATATGGCGATGTTATTTGTGTTCAGTTCTGTCGTGTTGTTTCTTTGTTTACGTCTTCGACAAAGCATGTCATTTTTTGTTTTACCTATCTGTATTTTGCTATTGCATGTCCAACTTTTTAAATGACTCAGTGAACAAATGAATTCTTGTCACTTTAAATTTCACTCTATATATTGTGAACAATCTGTTTATTCTCAAACATCGCTCCGAGTTTTTACTTTGTGTAGGAGCATGAAATGAAAGTGAACAAAAAATGGCAAGAACTGTGAGGTACAGCCAGCTTTGTACCTGATAATCTTGTTAAAGCTTGCTAATGTTAAACCCAAATAAGATGTATGTATTTTTGTAATTTGAATCATTTGAGTTTGTCTTTTGTTTGCATGATATGATTTTGTTTTATATTTTGTTTTTTTCCACTCACCAGATGTTCCCAACACTTTGCTTCCCACTACTATCATCCCCTCCCTTACCACTGCAACAGTCACAACCACTGTAGCCATAACAACCAGCCCAACCACATCTGCAACAACCAAGAGCATAAGAGGTACAGTATCCTTCTTTGTTATGGCCTGGAAAACACATTTAATGGAGCTTTAAGGGATTTTTTAAGGGGTAGAAAACTTAAGATCCAATTTTACTTAATAATAAGTAAGTAAATCACGTAGCTTACAATCAATTAGGATGATTGGAATAGAATATAAGACAAATGGTATATTTTAATTTTTAGTGTCACTTATGACTATTATGAAAATATTCCAGAATATAGGTTAAAAACCTATGGAGTTCTACAGCATTGAGCAAATTTAAAATCTGAACATGGGGCAATGTTTTTTTGCCTTGCTTTTTCAATGTAGACAAAGAAATAACATGTTCAAGGATGCAGAGATAACTTTTGCTTTTTTGAGTTTCTAGTTTAATGTTAAAGAACTGCTGTTTTTTTGTAACCAGATTAAAATGCCTAGTGTTGAATTTGTTCTAAACTTGACATAATCTATGGTCATTATAAACCATAAAAAATATAGAACTTTTAAGCAAATATTCAACCTATTACCCTAAAATAATTTGCTGAGTGGATCTGCTTATTCTAGTATGATGTTCTAAAGCAAATGTTCTAGAGTTTCCAGGATGGTAGTATTTGATATTGGCTCCAGGAATAATTCCTGGTATCAGTTTATTAATAAGCATTTTTGCCTCAAGGATTGCAAACTTAAAGAAATTGAAATAATTCTTAAGGACAAAAAAATAATTACATATGGCTCAGAAATATAAAAAAGCATTCCTCAGCAGTCATTAAGTGGTTAGCAAATGATAAAGAAATAAAGAGTTGAGTGCATTATAAAAAACACATTAAACTTTATTTCTGCATAAACAGCATTCAGAGAAAATTTGTCTTAAGTCTTTTTTTATTTTTTATACATGTTTTTTGTCATGTTGGCTATACTAATATGTATTAAACTTGACAATTTAACTTGAAATCATGAAGATGTTACATTAATATATATATGTAATTAAAGCTGTATCAAGGGCAGGCTTTGAATTATTTTCATTCACTTGTAAAGCTTGTTCAATTACACTATTTGGTTTTCTTGAAATTTTTATTCATTCTCAATATTTAAAATGAGTTGCCAGCTTTCACTTTGCAGTTATCATAGTATTTTTTTCTCTTGTTCCAAAAAATTGTATTTGATAATTGCTAATTTTTAATAGTCATGCCAACTATACTATACAATGTACAAGATTGATAGCTAAAGGATTGATAGCAAAGTTTGATGATAGTAGCAATAAGAACTTGTCAAAAATACCTAAGTTTATTTAATGATTACTAAATAAATTGTATTTGAGTTAAATGTACAAGTGAGAAGTGTTTAAGATATTTCTAATAGCAATTTACATAAAAGTGGGAAGAAAATAATAAAGATGAAGGAAAAGGTAAATAATACTGTATGATTATAAAATGAAAGCTATCTAAAATTCTACTTTGCTTTATAATTTTTGAAGATTTTCACAGTGATTCAAATTAAATATAATTAATCCATACTAACAAAATCTAAATAATGTTAAGTTCCAATTGTACAATCAAATCAACTTGATAGAAAAGGAGGGAAACATGTTGATTTGAATTTTTATTTTAAAGACCTACTTATAGCCATTGATCAGTTATGGTGTCCTTCTTTAACAAATAGTCATTGAGCACCTGCTATATATATGGGACTATGCCAGGTCCTAAAGTTATAGAAGTTAAAGGTATTGCATTGAAAATCACTAACAATAAACTTAATGCATTTCCCCACAAAATAACCAGCGTTGGTGTTTAATTAGAAAAGTGTTCATCTTCCTTAGTCTGACATATATATGACTAAGGGAAAGGTGTTTTATTTTAAATGGAGTGTTTAACAACATTCTTTTATATTTGTTCATGTGTATCTTGAAATGTTGCCTATTGCATTTTAGCAGCCTATTAAATAAAACGAAATCAATTTTATATTTTTCAAGTAAATTCACTTATTTATAAGTTCCCTTTGATATTTTGAGAACTTTACATTATGGACATTAAAAATGCTAAAATAATTAGTCTCCCTGAAATAAATGTACAAGTGAACAAACTTCAAAGAAACACACACACACACACACACACACACACACACACACACACACACACTATTTTAACCAATAGTGAAAAGATGTTTTTCAAATGACACCAATATGCATGGAAAGAAATGTATTTTGTACATTAGTCAATACATACTATCTATTTTATATTGAAAAAAATAGTAGCACTGACATTGAATGTCAGTCTAATGCCTATTTTCCATCCTATCTTAAACAACTGGGGACTAAGGAAAGTCACCCAGCTCACCTGCATGATAAATGTTGTAGTTCATAATTGAAAAAATGGAAAATTCAGTCAGTACATAAACATTTCTTTAAAATGTTATACTCTACCCCTTTTAAGTTACTATATTATACTCCCTTATTTGTGTATTACCTATTAAATTAGAGCTTTCAGATGCAATTATATTTTCAATGGAATTAATTTATTTATAAATTAGTGAAAAGTGTTTCAATATTATCTTTAAAATATCGTAAGAATATGTTTGCTACCAAAAGCTGAGAAGTAAAGAAAATATTTTTAGCTTACAGATTTTTTTAAAACTTTGTTTCATAACTTTGTCTCATTCAATAATGTGAATGAAAATTAGGTAAACATATGAAGTAAACTAAATACATTTTATTTTATTAGGTTTATCTGTAATTTCCTCAAATATTATAAACTAGAGGCCTGATGCATGGAATTCGTGCAAGGGGCTTGGCCCTCGCAGCCCTGCCTTGCCTGGCCCTTACAGCCCTGGCTTCATCCAGAAGGTCATCCGGAAGGTTGTTCAGCTGTCTGGTCTAATTAGCATATTAAGCTTTTATTATTATAGACTAGAGGCCTGGTGCCCCAAATTCATGTGAGGGTACAGTCCCTAGGCCTGGCATGCAATCAGGGCCATCTTCCCCAGTTGCCCGCGTCCATCCCTGCCCTCTGCCACCACCCACCATTGGTTCTCCATTCGCCATCAGGTGATTGGTACTTGACAGCCG
Source organism: Myotis myotis (assembly GCF_014108235.1). Classification (NCBI taxonomy): domain Eukaryota; kingdom Metazoa; phylum Chordata; class Mammalia; order Chiroptera; family Vespertilionidae; genus Myotis; species Myotis myotis. The sequence continues at coordinate 127,678,487 of NW_023416324.1, forward strand.
GGGAAAGGGACCGAGACGTCAGCTGTTCCTGCCCGCGTGCCAGCCCTGCCCCCACTGTGGGTGGCCATCAGGTGATTGGAGCCTGCTGGCTGGGAAAAGGGACCAAAAAGTGGTCAGTGCACCTCATAGTGACTGGTCTGGTGGTCATTCTAGTCATTCTGCCATTAGAGTCAATTTGCATATTACCCTTTTATTATATAGAATAGAGGCCTGGTGCATGCTGGGGGCTGGCTGGCCTGCCCTAAAGGGAGCCCTGGATTGGGGTGTGGGAGTCCCCAATGGGGGAGGGGCTGGTGGGGCGAAGGGCTGCAGGGTTTGAAGGCTGGCCCCACCCCTGGTCAGGGTGGGGGTCCTCATTGGGGTGGGGTTGGCCTGGGCTTGGAGCCACTGGGGTTTTGCAGGCCAGCCACACCTCCGATTGGGATGTGGGTCCCCGCTGCAGGGCAAGGCTGGACAGGCCAAGGGGAGGGCGGTTTGCAGGCCTGCCATGCCCCATATCGGTATGTGGGTCCCCAATCAGGGCAGGGCCAGCTTGGGCAAGGGGTCATGGGCAGTTTTCAGGCCAGCCACCACCCCCAATAGGGGTGAGGGTCCCCCCTGGGGGATGGGGCTGGCCTGGGTGAGGGGCCACAGGCAGTTTGCAGGCTGACCATGTCCCTGATCAAGCTGGGGGTCCCTACTGGGGGGAGAATCCAGGCAGGGTGAGGGTAGGTAGGGTGGTTTGCAGACCTGCCATGCCCCCTATCAGGCTGGGGGTCCCCGATGGGGGCAGAGCTGGCCTGGGCAAGGGGCTGCAGGCAGTTTGCAGGCCAGCCACGCCCCTGGCTTTGTCAGAAAGGACGTCCAAAATGAAGTCCGGTCTATCTGGTCTAATTAGCATATTGCCCATGTATTAGTATAGATGATAACACTTATCTATCTAATAAATGACTACAAATGAATCAATTTGTATCTCCATTGACACTTTTTCGCCACTCCTATTATTGCTGAGTTTTCCATCCTAAGGTATGATGATCATCATCTATATAATAAAAGACTAAGCAACCATTATGGTGGAATGACCAAAACGACCGGTCGCTATGGTGTTCACTGACCACCAGGGGACAGACACTCAACAATGGAGCTGCCCCTGGTGGTCAGTGCACTCCCACAGGGGGAGCGCGGCTCAGCTGTAAGCCAGCTCACGGCTGGCAAGTGCAGCAGCAGTGGTGGGAGCCTCTCCTGCATCCTCTATAGGTATCTCGTAAGGAACGAGAGCCCTGAACTCTGAGAGGGATGTCTTACTGCTGTCTTAGGCCTGATCCCCGGGGAGATCGGGCCTAAGCTGGCAGGTGGACATCCCCCAAGGGGTCAGAGACTGTGAGAGGGTGCAAGCCAGGCTGAGGGAACCCCCCCTCCCAGTACACAAATTTTGTGCACCAGGCCTCTAGTTTTAAAATAAACTTAAAGATTCACAGCTGTGGCTATATTATAAATCAAGATGAAATAGAGCAAAAGAGCAACTCAAATTGTCAAATTCATAATCTTGAGCATTTTCAGTTTGTACATGAAGTGTAACCCTGTTTGGAGAAAGAGGATCTTCAACCATATGAAAGAAAAGCTAGCAATTAGTAGTATCTTGTTACAAATAAGGTAATAAAACACAGAGGAATGAGCAAAGTTGAGCAGTCATGGGAAAGATAGAACGTAAGTGACCCATAGAGACATCTTTGACATCTTTGGTTGTGAAGTTTTGGTTCATCTGTTTAAAAGGTCTTTGGCCTTGGAAATGATCCAAATAGAGATTCAGCAGTCTTATTAGAATATTAAGAAACACTTAATAGAAGCACTTAATTCACAGGTTGTCTTGAGACTTGGCTAATATGTAGAGTTCTGGAAACATAATGTATGGTAGAATATTGCTCAATTCTTTTTAGTAGAACAAATGCATTTACATGTAGTTGGATGATATAATTAATGAAATAGTATAGTTTCCTATAATAATTATAGCTTTAATTCTGGAAAAATTGTTTGGTGTGAGTGTACTGATTACTTTTAATTTCAAACATATTTTAATTGATTATATTCTAAAATTAGATAAAAATGGTATTAGAGCATGTGGAACATATCTATCTCTATCTATATATGATCCTGGAAAGTTTATAAGCTTTCCATGTGATAGTATTATTGATATACTAGAGGCCCGATGCACAAAAATTTGTGCACACGGGGGGGCGGGGGTGGGTCCCTCAGCCCGGCCTGTGCCCTCTCGCAGTCTGGGACCCCTTGGGAGATAAAGACCTGCTAGCTTAGGCCTGCTCCCGGGTGGCAGAGGGCAGGCCTAATCCCTAGGTGCAGCCCCTGGTTGGGCTCAGAGCAGGGCTGATTGGGGAGTTGGGACGCCTTCCCCTGTCATGCACAGAGCAGGGCGGATTGGGAGGTTGCAATGCCACCCTCAGTCACACTCAGGGTAGGGCCGATTGGGGGGTTGGGGCACCGCCCCCTGTCACACTCAAGGCAGGGTCGATGGGGAGGTTGTGGCAGCACCCCCTTTCATGCACAGAGCAGGGCTCATCAGGGGGTTGGGGAGCTACCCCCTGTCATGCACAGAGCAGGGCCGATAGGGGAGTTGGGGCCCTGCCCCCTGTCATACACAGAGCAGGGCCGATCAGGGGGTTGGGGCACCGCCCTCTATCATCCACAGAGCAGGGCCGATCAGGGGGTAGGGGCGCTGCACCCTGTCACACTCAGGGCAGGGCCTATGGGGAGGTTATGGCTCTACCCCATCACACACAGAGCAGGGCCCGTGGGGGTGGGGGGGTAGGGCGCCACCCTCTATCACCCACAGAGCAGGGCCTATCAGGGGGTTGGGGCTCCGCCACTCTCACACTCAGGGCAGGGCCGATGGGGAGGTTATGGCTCTACCCCGACACACACAGAGCAGGGCCAATCAGGGGGTTTGGGCGCTGCCCCCTGTCACGCTGATCCCAGTGCTGGGAGGCATATTACCCTTTTACTATATAGGATAGAGGCCTGGTCCATGGGTGGGGGCCGGCTGGTTTGCCCTGAAGGGTGTCCTGGATCATGGTGGGGGTCCCCACTGGGGTGCCTGGCCAGCCTGGGTGAGGGGCTGAGGGCTGTTTTCAGGCTGGGACTGAAGCTCCCAACTGCTCCTTTTTTTCTTTCTTTTTTTTAATTCTGGGCCAGCTTTAGCCTGGCTCCAGCTCTGAGGCCTCTGCTGCTGAAAGAAGGTATCTGGTTTGTTTAGGTTCTATAATTGAAACTCTGTATCAACTCCAGCTCTGAGACCCCAGCTCGCTGAAAGCAGGTTTCTGGGGTTTTGTTTAGCTTCTATATTTGTGACAATGTTTCTTAAACTGCAGGCTCAGAGGCCGGTAAGTCAGGCGGGGAACGTTGCAGTCCTCCATCACTGAAGCAAGCAAGCCTCATGTTCAGTTTAAGCTGCCTGGCTGCCGGCCGCCATCTTGGCTGGCAGTTAATTTACATATTGCCCTGATTAGCCAATGAGAAGGGTAGCAGTCGTACGCCAATTATCATGTTTCTCTTTTATTAGATAGGATATTATATATCTAAAATTTGAACATTTTATAAATCTCTTAAGTGTTTTTCATTACAAAAGACCATTGCTATAACACATTTTAATTTCTACTTTTGGAAATGGAGTTGTTATGGCAGTGTGTGTGTGTGTGTGTGTGTGTGTGTTTATTTTTTAAAAACTAGTGGCCTGGTTAGCCCTATTATTCAATTTAGAAGACATATACACACTCTCTTATAAATTTGGGATATTATAAGGTCATCTGTGATAAATTTTAATGAGTTAAATATGATCATTCATAAAATTGTTCCAAATGACCTCATGTGATTTTTACTATTAATATTATATTAGCATGGTGTGTTTAACTTGAAAGTATTTTCTATTTGGATCATATTACAAAATTTAAATTTCATAATTACTATGTCATAACCTAGGAATCTTTAGTAGTACCCTCAATTTATAGATGATATAAAGGTATTAAAATTTTAGTAAACATATATGACACAGTGAAATATATCAATGGCTATGTCTATCATGAAATTTTTAATTAGAATTTGCAATTAACTTTTATACTTATCAAGGCAGAAAAATGAAATTCTTAATTGCTATTTGTTTTAATCTCTGCAAGACTGTAAATGCCCTAAAAGTAACAGGTATGGAGAGAACATATCCTATATAACAAAATGTTAATATGAATATCGACCAAATGGCTGAACTACCAGTCACTATGACATGCACTGACCACCAGGGGGCAGATGCTCAATGCACGAGCTGCCCCCTGGTGGTCAGTGCGCTCACAAAGGGGGAGCGCTGTTCAGCCCTAAGCTGGGCTCAAGGCTGGCGAGAGCAGCGGTTGTGGCGGGAGCCTCTCCTGCCTCTGGGGCAGCACTAAGGACCCCCTGGGGGTCCCAGACTATGAGAGGGTGCAGGCTGGGCTGAGGGCTCCCCCCCAGTGCATGAATGTCGTGCATTGGGCCTCTAATGTATTTGTCATATTATAAAATTTAAATTTCAAAGGGAGGAAACCCTTGAGTGATAGTAAAATTGTTTATACAATCTATGTAAAAATCCAAATGAATTATTGGTTTAAATATAGATTTGGCTTAACATCAGACTTTGAGATGGTGGAATAACTTCATATTAATAAATTTACATCATTTATATAGTAATCTCAACCAATTTATAGATTATAATGAGATTAATTGCATTGGAACCTTATTCCAGAATGGCACTGCAAAACAAAAACAAAGGACTTTTTTTTAAAATTTAGGAAATCAACCATGGTCAAACTATGGATCTGTAATTTGAGTAATAATTGGACAACCTCACAAAATGTAGAGATGGGTGCTTTGTGTTGGTCCCAGGCTTGGTTGGGAATGCCTGAGGCACTCTCCTGAGCTCCTTTTACTTGGAGCTCCCACAGACATTTCTTCACCCAGCCAGTGTTGTGGCTGGACCAGCCCTTGTGATTCTTGTGATAAACTCCAGTAAGGAGCTAACAAGGAACATTGAACACAATTTATTATTCTCAAGTCTTGGAGGACCACACTGTGAGGTCACAGGTAGAAAGAGAGAGCAAGCAAATTCACAGACCGAGGACGCTGTCTTTATCAGGGTCCAGTGGTGGGGTGTCTAGGGTTTCGCAGTTTCACTCTTTATTGGTGATTTTAAAGCAAAAACACAAGAAAGGGAATGAAGGTGTGGAAAGGGAGGAGCAGAATTACTCAAAGCAGTCAGTCATCTAGGTTACCCAGGGCTTTCTGAAAGAGGGAACTTCAGAGGTGAGCAGCCTAGTCTTTATCTGGTTGTTTTGCTAGTAACTGCATCATGTTGCTAGCAATATGTTTATTCAACCTGGATGACATTTGAAATGGATACCCCAACAATCAAAAGGTTAATTTCAAGAACTTACATTACACATACTCAATTCTTCACAATTAAATTATACAGTAAATGTGTTACTTGTGTTTAAAAATATAATAAAATATTTTAAATCATTCATGTAGAATAAGGTGAATTATAGCATATATCTAGAATGAATATACCAGCAATCTAGAATTTTTAGTCCATATGCCGCTATTGTATTTTTAAATCATGTGAATAATAAAACTGAATTATTTAATTGTATGTGAGCTTAGGGACCTGTTTGAGCATTAAGTATAATCCTAAAACATTGCTGATCAAAAGATCTTAATAAATAATTGCTTTTAGCCGTAGCCGGTTTGGCTCAGTGCATAGAGTGTTGGTCTGTGGACCTAAGTAAGGGTCCTGTGTTCAATTCTGGTCAAGGCCATGTACCTCTGTTGTAAGCTCCTCCCAGGCCCCGGCCCTGGTCAGGGCATGTGCAGGAAGCAACCCATCAATGTGTTTCTTTCACACCTATGTTTCTCCCTGTCTTTCCCCCTCTTTTCCACTCTCTCTAAAAATCAATGGAAAAAATATCGTCTGGTGAGGATGAAAAAATAATAAATAAATAATCGCTTTTTTGTAGATTTTTTGAAGATTAGTGACTTGTAAAAAATAAATCATGTACACAATGTTACGCTATTGCAAATGAAAAGCTGCTGCAGTATTTACTTTGTGCCAGCATAGAGAAATTGAGATGAATTGTAAAATTCTACTCCTATTTAATATGGGCACTTTAAGTTAACTACAATTGCCTAAAATATTGACTATGAAGTAGTGTTTTATATATAGACCCCTTTACATCAATTATTATGTAATGTCTCTGGATTCAAAATATAATATGCTAAAGTAAAATAAACACAAAATGCATGCATGTACATTTCAAACAACTATCTGAAGCATCTGTTTAATTAATTCAGATTAAAAAAAGTGGTAATGATCTGGCCTGTGCTTCTATCCTCTATTTTTTTCATGCCTACAGAAACTCCAGTCTATATTTCTATGTGGCTTCAATAATGTGTCTTCTCCTTCCCTTTTGAATTATATACATTAAAAATTGAATACAAAGAGATAAAGAAGCATTTATCAGAATAAAAGAAAAAGAAAGCCAGCACTGAGAAAAAATGGAGTAAAATCATTCTAGCTCTAAGTTAATGACTATGGAAAGCTTCAAGACGAGCACTTACAATTGTAAAATATATCAACTTGAAACAGTTAAATCTGAATGTATGTAAATCAAGAAGTTGTTTATGAGCTTATATTATGAGTGGTTAGCTATTAAAAATGTTTCTGGTTTTATTGGTGGAAATAAAACACAATTTGCATGGTGTTATAAGATTTTAAAAATTTAGTGCCAGTATGTTGGTGTTTTTTTCACTTGACAAAAATCAAGCAATCATTCAGTTTCCAGATGGTCCATATAAAGAGACCTGCTTATCAGAAAAAAAATCAGGTTTCCACATTTGAACTATAATTTTAGCTAAATTTCCATTAGGTTTTTGAAAATTTATTATATTGTAATGATTATATGAAGTTGACTCAGTTTCAAAATTAAATATATGAAACATTGTACATAATGAAAATAGGATACTAAGAGTGTTTCTTACTGGGGAAAAAACAAGCAACACATAGCTCCATAGTTGCCGGCACTCCCAGCCTTGCTTACTAGTACCATATTGTTAAGCTGAGACAGGACATGAGTGCGCATGCTGAGTGGGGGTTCCTGCTCTTTATTTAGGTCAGCTATGGGCCCACACATTTGCAGATTAGGTTATTCTAAGGTAGCATGGGATGCTAAAGTTGTCCTTTCTATTCCAGTAGGTCTTGTCTGGAGTAAGAATACATATCACTGGTTATAAAGTTGAACTCTGGGAAAAACTTTGAATATTTACCTATTTCTTATGGAAAGCAGAACACTTATGCTCCATTCTATTTTCTAAGGACACTTGAGGCCTGGGCAATTTAAAGCATCAAACATTTTTAAGAGTTTAATTTTCAGTTTGTTTATTTATTTGACTTAGATCAATTTGAACAGAAACATCTGTTCTATTCATTTACATTTATTTTAAATAAACAGGTTTTTTTTTTACTTCTATAAATGTAAGAGTATCCTCATTGATTTTATGGTAATAATCCTAGATTTTAATATAATCTAATAAAATATACAATTCCTGCAAAACAACCTCCAAGGAAGAAAAGAAAATGTTCACTAGAAGACCATGTGCCATTTTCTTTAATTCATTTTATATAATATGCATATACATCTAAATATTGAATTTAAAAATTTTCATAATTATTACATTCCAGAAAGCTTGTCACTTATAAATATCAAGACTAAATAAATTACTTATTATTAGGATGGTAATCTATTTTATATTTTAAAAAGTCAGCCTGCATATGTGAATAAATATATTTCTAGAACATGTTTAAAATTACTTTAAAAGTCATTAATAAACTAAACTGGTTGTATCTTTCTTACTAACCAATGAATTAAATTTATGAGCGGTGCCTCTGAAGCTGAAAAGATTGCCGGCACAGCTCTTGCTTCTTTGACACTCCACATGAAAAACACAGTTAATAACCTCCTATGTAAGCTCGGTGAAACACCGAATTGATACTAATTAAACCAACTTTGGGACAGAAGGTGACCTTGACTTCAGCTGGAACTTTCTGCCGAGACAATAAATAAGAGCAAATGGCACAAAGCATAATTTCTGAGAAGGATCTAATATAATCTATGAATCTTGGGGAGTTGGTAGAATTGCAATAAGTGCTTGGATAATTGTAATATTTTAAAATATCTTTTGTTTCTATAATACAGTGGTTTCTTATTTCTCTAGATTTCAATAATTTTTGCTAGCTCTCTGTACTCATTTAAAATAACCTGTGGCCAGAAAATTATAAACTACTTGATGCAAAGTGAGCATAAGATGAATGCAAGACAAGGAAACAGATTTTTCCGAATGAGTTCTCAAATACGTACAAAATATTCATGCAATTTTAGTATCAGAACTGCTTATGCCTGAGCTGCAGTGACGCTGACTTTTAAATAGAGAAATACCTTTATTAAATGATTAAGAAAAATGACTAAGAAAAAGAAATTGTCCCAGCAGGAACACAGATTTAAACTATTGCAAGAAAACCTTTTGAAACGAATGATTTGTAACAATTCCACAGTTCATATTTGAATTGAATCATATTAAAAGAGTCAATAAATTTACTATAAATTGGAAGAGGTAAGTAAGAACAGAAATTAAACTTTATTTACCAATACTGCTTAAAGAATTACATTAGTGTAAAGGGAATTTTGTTCAACATAATAAACAAAAATACCTAATTTAAGTCCACTTATTTTTCATTTAAAGAAACTCAAGTATTCCAACGGATATTTTATTTAATCTACTAGTAAGCAAAGAATGCTAAGCAATGAGTGTTTAGTGGAGAAAAAAAACAAATTTGAACTAACATGAGATATTGGATTAGATTGATTGAAAAACATATTTTTAAAAAAGCTTTTGAACCAATTTTGATGTCTAAGAACCAGATTCTGTAATAAAGAAGCAGAATGCTCTTCTAGAATAGTCTGGATTAAACTGCATTTAATGGACTTAATGCATTTTTCCCTTGAAATCGTGTTCTTAAAATATTAATTATAAACGTTTTTCTAGTTTAGATAATGTTATTCAGATATTAGCAGAAACTGATTGTAGTCTCCAAAGGGTGTAACTATAGACTTTTTAATGAACCTTTCACAGAAACATGGGCTGAGTTTGGGGAACTCATAAATGATGGGAGAAGCAGGAGAGAGTACTCTCATAGAAACTTGCTCCTGAATATGGAGGAAATGTATGGGTTATTCTAGTCTGAGAAAAACTAGAGGCAGAAAAGTGGCAGCTTGAAAAGAGCAGCAGTCAAAGGACACAGCCGGTATCCAAACCTAAATCAAGTGGCAACATTGGTGACAAAGGATCAATAGTGGGTCTCTTTCTTCTGCTTTCCAAACCTTTTCATTAATTGAATCTAACTGGAAATCAGAGGTCAAGAAATCTGGATGAAGCAATGCAGAGAAGTTACCTCTCAGAGCACAGAGCAAGGCAAAAAAGGATGGATGATTGATTTGGGGACCAAAAGGAAAATAAACAGCAGAGACTTATGTATTTAGAAAGTCACGTGATCTGTTTAAAATATGTCATCTAGCCCAGCTTGTGTGGCTCAGTGGTTGAGTGTCAACCTATAAATCAAGAGGTCTCTGGTTTGATCCCTTTATCTCTTTCTCCTCCTTTCTCTCTAAAAAACAAAAACAAATAAACAAACAAACAAACACAATAAAATATGTCATCTCATTTGATCGTTCAAGGTGATTAGAAAACAGATTTTAATTTAGTTTTAGATTTTTCTCATTAATATACATATTACAAGTCTGTAATAGAAAATTAGTAATGGAGCTAGTAATGGTGGTAAAATAGCAGTGCTCCCAACTCATTTCAATATATAATTTCCCTGTTAAGACAACAATTGAAAAGAGAAAAAGACTCTATATGAGAGAGCAGATTATGAAGCTTGATGAGGCTAGACTTTGTTGGTATATTTTTAAAAAGTCTTTTAAAATCTATTTTTTATCATTTATGGTAAATATCCTGATTTCCAAGAGATAATCACCTTAAATATCGGTGTGAAGAATTCCTATCCAATTCATTAAGTAGTAAGAGAGTCCTAATTTGAAATATTCTCAAATATACTTGTATGGACTGAAATGATTTCTGTTTGAATTAAATGCTTTGAAAATCATGGTTCCAGTTGGGGGGTCTCTAAAAATGAGCCAACCTTAAGTTAATAATCAACTGATATATGTATACACTGAGTGGCCAGATTATTATGACCACCACATCAGTACTTCATTGGGCCACCTTTTGCCTTCAATACTGCAGCGATTCTTCTTGGCATTGACTCCACAAGATGTTGAAAGGTGATGTGAGGAATCTGACACTAGGCCTGATGAATAGCACTGTCCAGGTCTGTGAGATTTGATGGTTGTGAAACCAGCTGCCTGATGGCTCTTTTAACTTCATCCCACAAATGCTTAATTGGATTGAGATCTGGTGATTATGGGGGCCACCTAAGCAAGGTAAAGTCTCCCTCATGTTCTTGAAACCACTCCTGCACAATATGAGCACCGTGGCATGGCGCATTGTCTTGTTGGAAGAAGCCATCTCCATTGGGATACGCCATCAACATGATGGGATGAACTTGATCAGCAACGATACTTAGGTATGTTGTGTTATTCAGACGTTGCTCCACATGAATTAAAGGGCCCAAATTGTGCCAGGAAAACATGCCCCAAACCTTAACACTGCCCCCACCAGCTTGAAGGGTTGTACTCATGCATGCATGTGGGATGCATGCTTTCATGCTGTTTCCACCAATTTCTCACTCTGCCATCTGCATGATACAACTGGAAATGTGATTCATCGGACAGCATGACTTTTTTTCAATGCTCGATTGTCCAATCCTTGTGTTCCTGTGCGAATTGGAGACATTTTATCTTGGTAACTGCAGACAGCAAAGGTGTTTGAACAGGCCTTTGGCTACCATATCCCATATGATGCAGTGTACAGCTAATTTGCCTACAAATGTCAGGTGGTCATAATAATCTGGCCACTCAGTGTATGTCATTAACTTTCTATTAAAGGAATTTTAGTGTCACATAGACAAATATTTGTCAGTCTTAAGATAAGAGCTTTTCAGAAAAAAATCATTGTCTTTAGTAAAGATTTAGAAACAGCAATCACAATCCTTAATAAGTAACATAATATACGTATATGTCTTTACTGTTTCTAAAGTATGTGCATATTATTAATTCAGTTAAGTTGGTTGACAGAAAACATGTGAAATAAAAACAACTAACGTTACCTGTTTGTCTGTATTACACTTTGTGTCCCTCCATGTTTTACCACTGACAGAACAGAAAGTTTTGTTCAGAGTGGGATTGTAGAATAGTTTTAAAAAGAGTAAGAAGAGTAAAGGTATTTTTTCTCATATTTCTAGGTAACCTATTCTGTAGGTTGAGAATTAGGCCTTTGGAAATTGAGTACTGCATCTCAAAATGCTGTTTTGGGGAACTAAAAACAAATCCTCATATACTTTTCTTTTAGTCCTGCCAGGTTAAATCCAAAATATATTCCAATTTCAGTTTAAGTCAAAAGAAAAAAAGTGCAAGTGAGAAGGAAGTGCTAACAGTTCATTTTCCTACTTTATATCAGTATTTTAATTTATCTAATCAATATTTGGCAATATATCAATGTAAGAGTTTCCCATGATAATATATCAATGTGGGATTTTTAGAGTATCTTTTTTAAATGAAATGGTATTTACTAAAAACTAAAAATAGTATTCAGCATGTTCTCAGTGTACAGTCATTCTTTCCCTGGGTTCACAAGCAATACCACATTCAGACTCAGCATGAGACAGTGACAGTAATTTCTGGGGGCAGGATATTTGATATTTTGGTGTCATCCTTATTTGACCTCTGAGCATGTGATCTTAGGCAAGGCAATTTATCTCTTTGGACCCCAGTCAGCTATGTGAATTCCAATGTGTTTCTCAACTCTTGAATTCTGTGAAATATGATCTGCAGACCTAAGTCCTTCACCAGAACTTCAGGGACCACTGTAGTTTCTGGTGTTCTTCAATCAGAACAGGTGGGTAAAATCACTCTGCGATTTGAAATTATTTGAATAATTTTAAACAGATTATAACACTATCAGCTCATTTGTTTGAATAAACTTAAAAGCTAAAAGATTAAAAATGAATTATTAAACTCTGACTGAAATATTTGGAGTTTTGTTCATTGTTTCCTAGTAATATTCCCATCTCTTCTCCCATCATTTGCAATTTCACATTCCGTTCCTTCCAGTGTTTTCACATCCAAGTCTTTATATAACTAAAGATGGTTTAGTCTGTAAAATGTCTAACCTCACAGCATGGTGGTATAATAAATATTGACTTCCAGCTGTGATGTCCCCAAAACTAAAGTACCTGGTCCATTTTTGCAGTTGTGTAATTGAGTCCAAGTCTCTGTTGGTCAACCACTTTATAGTCAAATCCACAGCATAAACCAACTTCCCAATACTGTTTTATGTTGTAATTTAAAACTGATCCATTCTGATTGAATTAAAATAGTTGTAGAAAAAGAAAATGGTAAAGGCATTAGCTTCTTGACTCATATCATCTGGGCTCCCTTTTCCAATTTGCCATGGGTAAGCATTGTGACATACCTTACGTTGTCTGTGCCTCTGTTTTGAACAAAAAAGTGCAGAGAATAAAAATAGTATCAATCTTAGAATATAGAAAATATATTCAGATCATCAGCACCACCACCCAGACTGGCATTGGACACTTCCCGCGACCCTGCAGCCACACAAGCCACAGTCCTGCTGCCTTGCCCACAGACCTGCAGACCCTAGGACATCCACCTCAAAGGCGCACGGCTCCTACAGCAGTAAGTGGGACTTCCCTCTCCCTGGCTGCTGACTGCTAGAAACCGCAGTTGTGCCTTCCGGAGAGCAGGCTTCCTAAACCCCACTGCCCCGAAAGGCAACTCACGGGTGCCTCTGTGAGTGCCCACTGGGCATGCTTGTATCCAAATAAGGGTGCACGGCCCTAGCAACAGAAACTGGGACTTCCCCATCCCTGGCTGCTGACCTCCAGTCACTGATTTTGCAATGATCCGGTGCTTGGGCCCCCTGAGCCCACTGCCCTGGCATGGCGGCCCCCAGGTGCCTCTCTGAGCTGATGCAAGGCACAACCCCAGCTGCTGGCATCAAATTCCTGATGTAGCGCTGCTCCAGCACACGTGTCCCATGAGCCATCTGCTCCAGCAGACAGTTCTTGGGCGCCTCTATAAGCCAACCAAGAGCATACATCTCCTGAAGCAAAAACTGGAATTTCTCCCTTCCTGGAGCCAGAGGCACACCAAAGTCATGCAAATCCATTTCAGTGTGTGGACCTCACTAGCACACAGCCCTGGAAGATGGCTCCTGGGCCCCTCTGTAAGCTTCCTCTGGGCCTGTGCTCCCTCAGCAGGATCCATGACATCCCCCTCCTGGCTGCTTACCTCTGCACACCTTGGTGAGTTACTGAGGACTAGCCTTTGCAGACAAGGTCACATTGTTTCAGCCACAGACTCCAAGATTCCCACATCTCCAGCTGCTGGCTCCTGAACCCCATCGTGCTTCAGAGAGGGAAATCACTTTGGCCAGAGTCCCAATGCCTCAACTGCAGACTACGAGACACCTGACACCCACCATCACAGGCTCTGGGACACTCATAGTGAGTTTCAGAGTGGTGCTACTCCAACAAGATTCACACAACACTGTACCTGAGCCTTAGGCCCCAAGACTCTTTCCTCCCAGGCTGGAAACTCTGGGAACCCACAGTGAGCATATACCAGTGAGACCTCAGACACCCTTTCCACAAGAGCTTCAATCATGATCACATACAAAACAGCTTGCACAACCAGGGGTGAGTCACATTGCCAATCTGTAATGAGACTTCATCCATGAATAAGAAACTAACATTTAAGACCCAGCTACATCAGGAGAACCCAAAGAACTCAAGTAGGGCCTCCACTAGATCACCAAGCTCAGGAGACCTGAGAAACCGCACCACTGGGTCCCCCAAATCACCAACTACATAACACCACCCCCAAAAGAACCTGGGTAGTAAAGCAGTTGGATCTAAGACATAGAAACAATTAAAACATTACAGCAAAAAATGGGGAGACAAAATAACAATCACCAGGGGAAAGAAAAAGGAATCACCAGAAAAGGGAATTAAATGAAATGGAGGCAAGTAACATGTCTCAGAAAGAATTCAGAGTACTGCTTATAAGGATGTGCAAATGGCTGGATGACAAATACACACAACTCAATGAGAATTATAAAGAGCTAAATGAGAATGTCACCAACATGAAAAGGAACCAAGAGGAAATGAAGAATGACCTAGTTGCAATAAAATACAATGGAAGGCTTAATCAGTAGATTAGAAGAGGTTGAGGACTGCATCAGTGAATTAGAAGACAAGGTAGGAAAAAACACACAAACACATCAGCAACTGAAAAGAAAACATAAAATGAAGAAGAGCCTAAGGGAGACTTAGGCAAAATGAAATGAAACATCATCCGCACAATAGGGGTACCAGCAGGAGAGGAAGCAGAGAAAGGAAGAAAAAAAACCTATTTAAAAGAGAATAATGTCAGAAAACTTCCCTGATGTTGGGAAGAAAAAAACCACACAAGTCAAAGAAGCACATAGAGCCCCAAACAAGATGAGCCCAAAAACACATACACCAAGACACATCATAATTAAATTGTCAAACATCAACGACAAAGGAGAGTCTTAAAGGCTGCCAAAGAGAGACAGAAAGTTACCTACAAAGGATCTCTCATAAGATTATCAATGGATTTCTCAACAGAAACACATCAGGCCAGAATAAAATGGAATGAAATATATAAAGTGATGCAAAGTAAGAGACTGAATCCAAAAATACTATACTCAGGTTTTAATTCAAAATTTAAGGTGGAATCAGGAGCTTAACAAAAAAGGGCTAAGAGATTTTGTTAACATCAAGCCAGCAATGCAAGAAACACTAAAGGGGGTCTGTAAAAAGAAGAAATATAAAGGCAAAAAGGAACATAAGCATAAAGAATAAAAATGGCGACAAACAAGTACTTATTAATAACATCATTAAAAGTCTCATTTGTGGATTATAAATGAACAAAAAACTGATGAACAAAAACAGATCTAGAGACAGAGAAGCACTGATCAGTTGCTCAAACCTCAGAGGGAAGGTAGGGGAGGGTGGGGGGTAATGGGGAGAGATCAACCAAAGGACGTGTATGCATGCATATAAGCATAAGCGATGGATGCAGACACCAGGGGATGAGGATGAGGGCAGGACTGGGGGGATGGGAGGACAATGGAGGGCTAAGGACACATTTGTAATACCTTAATCAATAAAAAAAAAAGGAAAAAAAGTAAATGGATTTAATGCTCCAATCAAAAGACATAGGGGAGCTGAAATGGATAAGAAAACATGACCCATAAATATGCTATAAGAGACCCACTTCAGAACAAAGGATTCATACAGACTGATAGGGAAGGGATGGAAAAAAATTATTCAGGCAAATGGAAATGAAAAAAAAATTAGAAATTAAAAATAATTAGAAATAGAGCCACAAGAAAAGCCCAGAATAACCAGAAAGAAGGAAATAATAAAGATCAGAGCAGAAATAAATGACAAGGTAGACCAAAACAACAACAACAACAACAACAAAAAATGAAACCAAGAGCTACTTCTATGAAAGAATAAACAAGATTGATGACCCTCTAGCCAGGCTCACCAAGAAACAAACAGAGAGGACTGAAATAAACAAAATGAGAAATGAAAGAAGTGAAGGAACAATACTTATATCTGACAAAATAGACCTCAAAGTAAAGAACATAACAAGAGATAAGGAGGACTGTTTCATAATACTAAAGGGAGCAATTCGACAAGAGGATATAATTCTGGTAAATATATATGCACCCAATACAGGAGCACCCAAATACATACAAAATTTCTGGAAGATATCAAGGGAGAGATTGACAGCAATACAATCATAGTGGGGGGCTTTAATAACCCATTGACACCACTCGATAAATCCTCTAAACAAAAAATCAGCAAGAAACAGCAATCCTAAATGACTCACTAGATCAGATAGACATAATTTACATCTCTGAACATTCCAGCCCAAAGCTACAGAATATACATTCTTCTCAAGTGCACCTGGGCCATTTTTAAAGATAGACCACATATTAGGACACAGACAAACTCTTTTCAAATTCAAGAAGATAGAAATTATACCAAGCATCTTCTTACATCACAATGCATAAAATTAGAAATCAATTATAATAAAAACAATTTAAAAAAAATCAAACACTTGAAAGATAAATAGCATGCTATTAAACAATGATTGGGTTACCAAAGAGATCAAAGTAAAAATAAAAAGCATCCTGAAAACAAATGACAATGAAAAGACAACAATCCAAAATCTTGAGACACAGTGAAAACAATCCTGAGAGGGAAGTTCATAGCTCTGCAGGCCTACCTCAAGAATCAAGAAAAAAATGGTAATAAATTATCTAACCTTGCAACTTAAAGGATTAGAAATAGAGCCACAAGAAAGGCCCAGAGTAACCAGAAGGAAGGAAATAATAAAGATCAGAGCAGAATAAATGACAGAGAGACCCCCCCCAAAAAAAAAATACAAAGAAAAATGAAACCAAGAGCTAATTCTATGAAAGAATAAACAAGATTGATGACCCTCTAGCCAGGCTCACCAAGAAACAAGGATAGAGGACTGAAATAAACAACATGAGAAATGAAAGACGTGAAGGAACAACCACAGACATACAAAGAATTGTAAAAAAAAAAAAAAAAAAAAACAAAAAAACAAACAAAACAAAAAAAACTACAAACAACTCTACTTCAAAAAACTGGACTTGAGGAAATAGATATATTCCTAAAAAAATACATGCTTTCAAAACTCAATAAGGAAGAATCAAAAAACCTGAATAGGCCAATAACTACTGATGAAATTGAAACAGTAATCAAAAAGCTTCCAGCAAAGAAAAGGCCTGGGCTGGATTGCTTCACAGGGGAGTTGTTTCACCAAATGTTCAAAGAACTAAAACCTATCCTTCTAAGACTATTCCAAAAAATTTAAGAGGAAGGCACACTTCCAAGCTCTTTCTATGAAGCCACCATTACCCTAATCCTAAAACCAGATAATGACACTACAAAGAAAGAGAATTACAGGCCAATATCCCTGATGAACATGGATGCTAAAATCCTCAACAAAATTCTAGCAAATCAGATCCAGCATTACGTTAGAAAGACCATACAACATGACCAAGTGGGATTTATTCTGGGGATACAAGGCTGGTACAATATCCGCAAATCAATAAACATGACACATCACATAAACAAATTGAAAGACAAAAATCACATAATCATATCAATTGATGCAAAAAAGGCATTTGACAAAATCCAACATCCTTTTCTGATAAAAACTATCAGCAAGTGGGAATAGAGGGATCATACCTCACATAATAAAAGCCTTATATGACAAACCTACAGCCAACATAATACTTAACGGGCAAAACTAAAACCATTTCCCCTAAGAACAAGAACAAGACAGGGATGCCCACTTTCACCACTCCTTTTCGACAAAGTACTAGAAGTGCTAGCCATAGTGATCAAATAATAAGAAGAAATAAAAGGCATCCAAAATGGAAAAGAAGAAATAAAATTGTCATTATTTGCAGAGGGCATGATATTGTACATCAAAAACCCAAAGACTCCATCAAAAAACTACTAGATTTAATAAATGAATTCGGCAATGTAGCCGGATACAAAATTAACACCCAGAAATCTATGGCTTTTTTATAGAACTATAATGAACTTACAGAAAGAGAAATGGAAAAAAAAATAATTCCATTTACCATTGCAACAAAAAAATTAAGATATAGGAATATATTTAATCAAGGAGGTAAAGGACCTGTACTCGGAATATTATAGGACACTGAAAAAAGTCATAGAAAAAGACATTAACAAATGGAAGAATATCCGTGTTCATGGAATGGTAGAATTAACATCATTAAAATGTCCATACTAACCAAAGCAACCTATAGATTCAATGCAATCTCCACTACAACACCAATGGCATATTTCAAACACCTGGAACAAACTCTCCAAAAATTCACCTAGAGTAAAAAAAGACTCTAAATAGCTGCAGCAATCTTGAGAAAGAAGAACAATGTTTGAGAAGATATATTACAAAGCCACTGTTCTCAAAACTGCCTGGTACTGGCACAAGAACAAGCATATCGACCAATGGAACAGAACAGAGAACCCAGAGACCCACCAAAGCCATTATGCTCAATTAACATTTGACAAAGGAAGCAAGAGTATAAAATGGAGTCAAGACAGCCTCTTCAATAAATGGTGTTTGGAAAATTGGACATTACATGCAAACAAAATGAAACTAGACCACCAACTTACACCATACACAAAAATAAACTCCAAATGGATAGAGGTCTTAAATGTAAGGAGGGAAACCATAAAAAGCTTAGAGGAAGCCATAGGCAGCAAAATATCAGACATATGTCATAGCAATATCTTTACTGATGCAGTTCCTAGGGCAATGGAAACTTAGGAGAAAATAAACAAATGGAACTACATCAAAATAAAAAGCTTCTGCACAGCAAAACAAACTATCAACAAAACAAGAGAGAACATGGGAGAACACATTTGCCAATGTTGAATCTCCAAAATGTATACAGAACTGATACAACTCAGTGAAAGGAAGATAAGCAATCCAATAAAAAAAAAATGGGCAAAGGACCTAAATACTAGTAGATACTGTTCCAAAGAGGACATACAGAAGGCTGAGCATATGAAAACATGCTCAAAGTCACTAATCATCCCATTGATGCAAATCAAAACAACAATGAGGTACCATCTCACACCTGTCAGAATGACTATCATCAACAAATCAACAAATGTCAAGTGCTGGAGAGGATGCAGAGAAAAAAGAACCCTCGTGCACTTCTGGTGAGAAAGCAGACTGGTGCAGCCACTATGGAAGACAGTATGGAGTTTCCCCAGAAAACTAAAAATGGAACTTCCATTTGACCCAGTAATCCCACTTCTATGAATGTATCCAAAAAAACAGAAACACCAATCATAAAGGATATATACACCCCTATGTTCATAGCAGCACAATTTACAATACCTAAGATTTAGAAACAGCCTAAGTGCCCATCAGCAGATGAGTGGATTAGAAAACTGCTGTACATCTACACAATGGAATTCTATGCTGCTGTAACAAAGAAAAACTCTTACCATTTGCAACAGCATGGATAGAACTGGAGAGCATTGTGCTAAGTGAAGTAAGCCAGTCAGAGAAAGATAAATATCACATGATCTCACTCATTTGTGGAATATAATGAATAACATAAACTGATGAATAAAAATAGAACCAGACCCATAGAAGCATGGAGAAGACTGTACAACCTATGAGGGAAGGTGGGTGGTGATAGGGTAAGAGATCAACCAAAGGACTTGTATGCATGCATAGGAACAAAACCAATGGACATAGACAGTAGGGGGGTGAGGACTTGTGCTTGGGAGTGGGGGTGGCCGGGGAGAGGTCAGTGGGGGAAAAGGAGACTCATGTAATACTTTAAACAATAAACAATTGAAATTAAAAATAAAAGAAAATATATTCATACATTTAACTTGCATAAAATAATACCTTGCTCACAATACTCAATGTGTTAGTTTTTACAATAATCATTAACAGGTTTTTTTTTTTACCCATTAAATGTATAGGATAAAAATGACTATTCTTTTGTGGATACCAGTAAGATCAATGGCTAAATGCTAAGCGAAAGCTACCTTATCTGGAAGATAGACCATTCTCTAAAATCATGTACTTCTCTTTAAAATTTAGAACTTAAGGATTTGCCATGTGATTTGAAGTGAGTGGAATAAAAGTCTTATTGAAGTGACCAATTATTTAGTTCAATCAGTTCAATTATCAAATAAGTCAGTAATAATTTCTAAATAATAGTAATCTATTTTGTAGTAAATTTTACTCACCAAATATTAACAGGCTTTTACAAGGTCTTCACTAGCCTAAATATCTAGTTTGAATTCCAGGTGAATTATATAAATGTTATACACGAAGCTCCAGTTTGATCATGTCTAAGATGGTTAAAACTCCTATAAATGTGCAAAGATTTATCTAATATTCTTTTAGGAATATATAGATAATATACTCCATCTGTTTAAGACTTTATTTTAAAATCTTCGGAGAAACCTTATTATTCTCCTTCATAAAATTCATCAAATACAGTTTATGCACAATTTTCAATGTATCCCTACCCCAACCTGATGGGAAGTTCATTTTTAAATCCGGGATTAATTATTGTTACTGATTATTTTGCCAAATTTTCTGAAACATCTAGTTTTAGCAATTCAGTAAGTCTTAAAACAAAATAATGGATCCCTAAGTATAATACTGCTAAAAATCCTGTCCTTACAGTTCTTGATTAATCTTATTACTTTTAATAACTTTCTTTCCTATCTCATCCTAACCCTCAGAGCCTCTTCTTATTAACAGAAGTGCTAAGTGATACATGGGTCAGAGTGGAACTGTAATTGTTTTGTCTTCCTTCCATAAATGACTTCTCCAAAGTCTATCCAAGGTCAAGGCTCTTGCTTTCTTTTCTTCATGTAGTTTGGCTCTAAAATGAAAGTGTTTTGTCTAAATCATACCTGAATGTTTAGGTGTTCAAAAATCAAAGGAAATTACTTTGAAAGTTTTATCTATGAAATGCAAAGAAGATAAAGCAACATAAACATAATTACCTGTGTTAAGGATTAATTTAAGCCTCCACAATGAACTCTCAGCGAAAGCTCTTATATTATTTTCATGATTACAATTTAGTTTTGTTTTAAAACTATTAACTTTAACAATATCTTCTTGGTTATTTATCCATAATCTATAAACTAGGGGTAATGATTATGAATGTCAGAGCTATTTGAAAATTGTAAAGCACTACAAATATATGTTTCTCATCACTGTTCTATTTTTTTTTTTAAGCTTCTCTCAAGCTACTGGCAGCATGACTTTTTAAAAATATATTTTTATTGATTTTTGAAAGGAAAGGAGAAGGAGAGAGAGAGATAGTATATCAACGATGAGAGAGAATAATTGATTGGCTGACTCCTGCATCCCCCACACTGGGGATCAAGCCCGCAACCTAGTCATGTTCCCTGACCAGGAATAAAACTGTGACCTTCTGGTTCATAGGTTGATGCTCAACCACTGAGCCACGCCAGCTGGGCAGGAATGATTTTTTTTTAATGGGGAAAAGGAAAATATTAATATTCTAAGAAAATCCCAAATAAAAAAGGGTGCGAAATTATTAGGAATTACAGGAGGTCCATAGTGTGGTAGTTACTTGGGTTTAATTCTGCAGAACTTTAAACTTGGCTTAAGGATTTGAGCTATTACTCTGAGAGCAATTAAGAATAAAGAAAGGAAGAAAAAAGAACAAAGTAGAGAGGGAGGGACGAATGGAGGGATGAAGGAAGGAGAAAAAAAAGAAGAAAGGGAGGAAGGAAAGAAAGAAGGAAGAAAGGGAGAAGGAAGGAAACACAACTGGTTTTAAGCAAAATTATACTATAATCAAATTTGCACTTAAAAATACATTTCTGACTGGAGGATCATCAAGCATATAAGAGATGGGAAAGAGGGGCTCAGGGAAGAAAAGTTAAGGTCTATTGAAATAATTCTGGTGAGAGATGATGACTGTTCTAGGGTATTAGTACTATTGGCATAAAAATGGAATAATTAAAACTGAAATGTAAAATGCAAAGATTGTTTTGTTATATGGACTAAAGAATAAGAAAATGTCAAGTTTTTTACTTACAAACTTAATGGTGTCATACACTGAGATAGGAAGCATTGCTGGGAGAAGTAGCATTATGAATTCATTTTGAACATGTTAAGCTTGTTTTGTATTTTATATCTTCAAATAAATGTTAAATATTGAACAGATAATTAAATATATAGATAGGGAGCTCAGACTAATGATTGCTGTTCAGAATTAATGAAACCCAAGCATGGGATCATGCAGGGAGAATAAATAATTAACAGAAAATTCAATCTGTAGTTAGAGATCATCCTATATAATAAAAGGCTAGTATGCAAATAGGCCGAATGGTGGAACAACCAAATAACTGAACAACTGGTCGCTATGATGTGTGTTGACCACCAGGGGGCACATGCAGGACATGGCGGGCATGGGTAGCAGGTGGCAGAGTGCAGAACACAGCAGGCATCAGCTGCGGCAGGATGGTAGAGCAGGTGAGCGGGGGCGCCAGACCAAGGTGGGGCACCAGTCGCTGTCATCGGGGCAAGCCTCTGGTGGTTACTGAAAATTCTTTGCTCCTGCTCACCGTGGTCATGCCCGGCACTCACATCTGCTGCCAGCACTTGACCCTCTCACACCTGTGGCTGGCGCCCAGCCCCGATAGCTTGGCACCATCAGCTGGTACATGTGGCAGCTGCCAGCCCCAAACACTCCTCAGGGCTTCTCCACTTCCCCCTGCTCCTGAAGGGCGATCGGGGCTAATAGCCGCCGCTTGCACCCACTGCCAGCACCGGCCCCGCTCACACTCACACCTGTACCCACAGCTGGCACCAGAGCCACCGCTTGCACCCACTGCTGGGTGCCAGTCCTGGTCACTCGGCACCTTCAGTGTGTGCCAGCGGTGGCTGCTGGCCCTGATCACCCCTGAGGGCTTCTCCACCTCCTCCTGTTCCTGAGGTGCAATCAGGGTAGCAGCTGCCACTTGCACCCGCTGCTGGCGCTGGCCCCAATTGCTCCGCACTATCAGCGGGTGTGAGTGGGGCCAACACCATCAGTGTGTGGGAGCAGCAGTGGTGGGGCTGTTGTCAGACAGATGACTGGGGGCTGTGGTGGAAGGGGCCAGGTCGGGGCAAGGAGGATGGGCCGAGACCCGCGCCTGTGCCCACCGCAGCCTCGGGGCCCACAATTCCTTTCAAGGTGCAGGAATTTGTGCACTGGGCTCCTAGCCAATTTATAAGAATGTTAATTTGAAATGTTTTCTTATTACTTTCAGCTTTCTGAATAGCCCATATTGTAACAGGATATATAGATCCTTTGGCTGGGAAAGAAATGACATGTAATTAGGCAAGTAAAGTGGAAGGAAGAGATCAAGGGTTCTGGAAAGCGATGGGCTCTAATCTTAAAAAGAGGATAGTTACTAGAAGAACACAGGTGAACTTAATAAGAGAAGCAGAGAATGAGAGGAAAGGAGTCTAAGATCTAGAAAATTATAGTTTGTTTGCCAGATAAAACAATATCAGTATTAAAAATTCTGAGGTGGAAAACTTCTAGGTAACTCAGAGGGTGGCCATAGGAGTGATTCACCCAACTGCTGGGATATCAGAATGAAAAGGTTTTTATTTTTATTATTTTTAAATCTTTATTGCTGAAAGTATTACACGTGTCCCCTTTTTTCTTCCATTGACCCCTTCTAGCCTGCCCCCACACCTGTCCAAGTTGAGAATGAATCTAAAATCTTGATGGATCTTGGATTCTTTACTCAATCCAGAGCACTTCCTTCTTAATGTCAAAGTGCCTGGGATGATTAATTATATTTATCACATGAGCATGGATGCAAAGAAAGGCAAAATATAAACATGAAGGATAAATTTCATCAAGCCTGTATCTATGTGATGAGCTGCCAATGCTTCTCCACAGTTTATACCTTTTAATTGATCACACCCTTGATTCCACAGGAATCCATGCTGCTTTTATTATAGTTATAAATTAACATGTAAAATTCTTTTTTAAAATATATTTTTATTGATTTCAGAGAGGAAGGGAAAGGGCAAGAGAGAAAAACATCAATGATGACACAGAATCATTGATTGACTGCCTCCAGCACATCCCCCACTGGGAATCAAACCTGCAACCAGGGCATATGCCCTGACACAGAATTGAACCATGACCTCCTGATTCATAGGCCAATGCTCAACCACTGAGCAACACCAGTTGGGCTCATTTAGTTGTGTTTTTTTTTTAATTTTCTTTATTGATTAAGGTATTACATATGTTTCCTTATCCCCCCATTATCCCCACACCCTCCCGCTCATACCCTCACTACCCTGGTGTCTGTGTCCATTGGTTATGTTTATATGCATGCATACAAGTCCTTTGGTTGATCTCTTACACACACACCCCAACCCTCCTCTGCTGTTCCTCTGAGGTTTGAGTCTGATCTATGCTTCTCTGTCTCTGGCTCTGTTTTTGTTCATCAGTTTATGTTTTTCATTATATTCCAATAATGAGTGAGATCATGTGATAGTTATCTTTCTCTCACTTATTTTGCTTAGCATAATGCTCTCCAGGTCCATCCATGCTGTTGCAAATGGTAGGAATTCCTTCTTTTTAGAGCAGCATAGTATTCCATCGTGTAGATGTACCACAGTTTTCTAATCCATTCATCTGCTGATGGGCACTTAGGCTGTTTCCAGATCTTAGCTATGGTGAATTGTGCTGCTATGAACATAGGGGTGCATATATCCTTTCTGATTGGTGTTTCTAGTTTCTCGGGTTATATTCCTAGAAGTGGGATCACTGGGTCAAATGGGAGTTCCATTATTAGTTTTTTGAGGAAACTCCATACTATTCTCCACAGTAGCTTCACCAGTCTGCAATCCCACCAGCAAAGCACAAGGGTTCCTTTTTCTCCACATTCTCTCCAGCACTTGTCATTTGTTGATTTGTTGATGATAGCCATTCTGACAGGTGTGAGGTGGTACCTCATTGTCATTTTGATTTGCATCTCTCAGATGATTAGTGACTTTGAGCATGTTTGTATATGTCTCTTGGCCTTCTGTATGTCCTCTTTCAAAAAGTATCTATTTAGCTCTGTTGACCATTTTCTGATTGGGTTGTTTATCTTCTTTTTGTTAAGTTGTATGAGCTCCCTGCAAATGTTGGAAATTGAGCTCACCTTCCATTAATGCCATTTTGATAGTGCACTATTTGTTCGTACACTATTTAACCGAGTAGAAAGTTATATTGCTTTCTTAGGTTGTTGTGTTCAGAAGATTGTTATGCTTTCTTAAGAACACTCTTGTTTCCACTGTACCTCCTGGAGGTGATACACAAGTCACTGATTCAAGTCCAGTTGTGAAAGGCCTTGCACATCTACTTGGAGATCATCCTTCAGAGCTTCCTGATCTCCAGGCTCACTTCAAGCTTGCACATCAGGTCCTCCTGGGGATCGTTCTATAATTAAATTTCCTTGACTTTATTTTTAATATGACCCCTAGAAAATCTGATTCACAGTTTATGGTTGACTAATAGAATATATGGTTTTTAAAGCCCTTTGGGACAAAAAATTTAGAAATGACTAGTGCAAACTTGGTTCATAAATGAGACATTCTAAACTTGTGTTTTAAAGTTTTAGGTTTCCATTAAATTTTATCGATACCTGTTCTTACCCTTATCTGTTACCACAACAGGCTTTCTAGCGATTGACATAAAATTGATAATGATATAGTTACTTAGCATGAGAAAATTAAAATGCTATTTAAAAACAAAATGTTTAAAGCAATATGCTATTTTTTATGCCTCCTCTCTACCTCAGACCATTGTGCAAAGACAAGTCTTTATTTACTTTAAGAGCATTTGTTTAGTAAAAATCTTAGAAGATAGAGATAGGAGCTCCCTGCTTGGCAAAGGCTTACTGTCCAGTTTAATAAAGATAATGTTTCCCTCCATGGCAAATAGCAAATGTGGGCAGGTTATTTGTAGTTTATTATAAAAAAGTGGGTATCTCTAACCTCAGGGATTCCAGCTGATGAAAGCCTGTGTGCAGCAGCATCCACTAGTCCACACTTGTTGCCCCCATGGGACTTGTAATCCAAGGGGAAGCAAAGTAAACTGAAGCTCATGCTAGTTTCTGTATGATGATGACTTAATTTGTCTCTAACCCAGGACACTCATGTCTTCTGCGAGCATCTATTAAAACTGTGGCAGGTTAACTTGCTAGCTTGCAAGCAGGATAAAATATGAGACTATTCACAATTTTTTACACATCTGTAATAAAAATTAAGGAAACTTAACCATAGAATGTCTATGATTATAATATTGCTGTGAGTATAATGAGATAATAAATGTAAAGTGTCTAGAATAATGCCTGCTTTATATATAATAATTTCAAAAATTCTCTCTACTAATAAATAGTCCTAGTATTACTGGCTATGGAAATATCTTCACTCTCTGCATTATAGATCCATGTAATAAACACATTAAAAGGGAGTGTACCTAAGAATTTCCTGCTGATTATTTCTATGTGGGAAAACTGTGGGAGACTGTGGGAAAAGCTATGCAGAAAACGAAACTGTGACATTCCAATGTAGAGAGAGCATAAAATGCAAGATGAATGTTGTGCTTTATCAAGGATTAAATTGTTATTTAACATTTGCCTAATATGAAGTTAGGTCTTCAGGTTAATTTTGTCCTATTTATACGATGTGTCTAGTCTAATTCTTAGCAAGGTAATAATAAATATATAAAAAATTATCCCCACCACTGGCTATTTTTGCAATAGCCACTTAACTTTTCTCCTGATACCAATTTCTTTCTTCTCTCCCATTCTCCAAACAGCATCTAGAGAGTTCTTCATAAAATTTAAATTTAAGCAAAACCCATCAATATTTTACTGTGACCCTTGCACTCATGCAAATCATAACTCACTATCTTGGCTTTTCCTGCTGCACAAGATTTACTCTCTACTGATCCAGCCAGTCCCCCTTTCCTGGTGCTTGATGTGCAGGATAACGTTTAGTTTCTACCCAAATCCCTTCTCATGCCTGAGCCACATGCTTTCTTTCACCAAGAACATTCTTCATTTCTCTTGATAACTCACAAATACCAAAAATCATTTCTCGCTCTATCAATTGTCAGACCTTTCCCCACACCACAATTAGGACACCACCTTGTGTATTCATAAGAATAGGACTGTGGAGGCAGTCATAAATGGTTTCTACTTTCAGTTTTGCTTGAATAACTTGTGATTAATGTTTGGGTCACTGCCCAATGTTTGGTTCAGTACCAAATCATGTAATCTTCCAGGAATTACTTTAATATCCAACTTTTATAAAAAATTAAAAGCAGTATTGCCTGGTAAACTAAGACATTAGAATAAATTATTGTGGGACATTGTTCTGTTAAACTGTGTTTCCTGATAGAAGTCAATCACAAGCCTCAGAGCACTGGCACAAAAATTTTCATCTCTGATGACAGAATTGTCAGCATGGTGACAGGAACCAGGGGAGAGAGTCTGTTTAGAAGTACATACCTTATCCTGTTATATATGTAAACCCTTCTCCAGGAAGAGGTGAACTCTACCTGGCCCAATGAAGTAGTGGAGCAGCCCTCTACTTGAATGCTATAATTTCCCCCTGTCCTAGAAAGTAATCGATGGGAAAAGAATGAGATTGTGAAAACTCAAAGGCAGGTGAACCTTTACTATTGTATGCTTTTCCTTCTAGGAATAAGCTGCCAGATGTAAAAAGTGAGGATTCACTAGTGGTTCAGGTGACTCCGGCTGAAAGCTACTGGACCTTGTTAAAATCATGAGTAGGGTGTTGGTGTCATCTTTCTACAGCAGCAGGTCTTACTAACTTGAGAATATGAGCAGACCTATTAGATCTGGTCCCCTATCAACTCAAATCTTTATGTCCTAATATTGGTTTAGGAATAGACTGAGATTCAGTATATTCCAGATTCCAGCAATGTAATAGTATTTCTTTACACTCTGCCTATATTCAAAGTGGATTTTCCAAGATTTATCAAAATGCACATACTATAAATAGCAGGTAGGGGAGGGTGGGGGTAAGGGAGATAGATCAACCAAAGGACTTATATGCAAGCATATAGGCCTAACCAATGGACACAGACAACAGCGGGGTGAGGGCATGAGTGGGGGCGGAGTATGGGGGGTAATGTGGGGATAAGGACATATATGTAATAACCTAATCAATAAAAAAATAAAAAACAACATAATAATGATAAAAATATAAGCAAATGAGGATGTACTTGGGCAGGGAAAAGAAAAGTAAAATGACACTGGGGGTCATGTTAAACTATTCTAGAAGTCAAGGCAAAAACAAAAAACAAAAGAAATAGAACTTTGAAGTTTCTACTAGAAAAGGACTTGTCAGTTTTCTATGTTGTATCACCAGGCTGTGAAGTACCAGATTGCCTCTTTTTGCTTAATCCACATTAATCTTTTGTCAAGCATATGACACCTGGTAGAGGTAGACCTTCTTGAAAGGGCAAAGGAAAGGGAATTGAGCAAATTATCAACTATGGCTGATGATTTGAAACCCTAGTTTACTTTCTTCTAAAGATTATAATACTATCAAGCCCAAGGAAATGTTTGAATTACTATAAGGAATTTTTAACTCCTTTAAGACCTTTTATTTTCATGGACTGCTATTATAGTAGAGGAAAAATGATGAAAGATTAGATTTTTACACCAAACTGCAAAACAGTCATTTTTATTTTAAGCTAGAGGCCTGGTGCACGAAATTTGTGCATGGGGGGGGAGGGGTCTCTCAGTCCTATCGGCACCCTCTCTAACCTGGGACTGCTGGCTCCTTAACCACTTGCCTGCCTGCCTGATAGCCCCTAGCCACTCTGCCTGCTGGTGTGATGCCCCTAACTGCTCCCCTGCCAGCCTGATCACCCCCAACTGCCTCTGCCTTGGCTCCTGCCACCGTGACTTTGTCCAGAAGGATGTCCTAAAGATGTCCAGTCTAATATTACCCTTTTATTTGTATAGATTCTAGATGAATAATGTCTGTCTCTTTTTCTATTGAACATCTCCTACAAGTTAGTGTCAGTCCAAGATAGAGTTAAGAGGACAATGTAAACTGTGGATTAAGGAACTGGAGGCAGATTTTGCTGAATTGCTAAGGGTATTACAGCTTAGTGGTACCAGGTTCATCATATGAAATTCCAGCTACTGATGGCATTCTAAAACATCATATATAAGATGATTTTGGATTTGACAATCAATTTTGTTTTCCGAATTTGAAGGTTATTCCAAAGGGCAGCAATCCAAAATGTTGAAATCAATATATTTCCTAGGCAAGGTAAGTCTTAGTTTGGAGACTGGGAATGAAAAAGATGTGCAGCATTTTTCCACCTTATATTAGTGGCATGAAACCAACTGGCTATTTTCAGCAGTAAATATACAGAGAAGAGAAACAAGACAATGCACCTTTGTTCATTTACACAAAACACTTAAGCATCATATCTGATTCCAACCATGAAAAATTATCGATCATTGTAGAATCATTCGACTATATTATGTAATTTAAAAATGAAATTGGGACTCTTATCATTACATTCTGTTTCCATAAATGTGATTTTTAAACAAAAGCACTAACCTTATACCATGCTTAATTCAGTGCTTGGGTGAGGTAGAAAAAGGCAATATTTAATCTATGCAAACCAGAATGACAATTTCAAAGGATAATGAAAATCTCTAGTCACCCAAGAGGAATTAAAGGGCTAAATTTTAATTTGCAATCTTGATCCATAATAATTAAAAGGCAAAGAGGTCTTTTATAATGTTTCTCCTAGTTCAAGGACAATTTAGTTCTAAATTGACCCAGATGAATTTTATGTAATTTGATTAATAAGGTTAACTTCCCACAAACTTATGAGGATTATGATTTGAAAAATGCTGTTAATTTTTATCTTTTCCTGAGTTTTCAATTTTATGGAATATCACCTACAAAAGGCAAATTAACTAGTTAGTATCTTCTCAATACACCAATGCATTTGAAATAAAATGTTCTTTGTTTTCCCCAAATGTTCTCTTCTATATGAGAAAAGAACAGTTATAGCAATACAGGGTTTGGTAGTAATGCCTCTCACTAAAAATAAGCAAGTAATTGTGTTTATTATAAATTAAAGAATAAATAGCTTGAATGCTAACAGTTTAAGAGATGTAGACTTGGTGCTGTATCATTTGTATTCTTCCCTGTACTTGAACAACCAAATGCAAAGTGGTATATCCACATTAAACATACACTACAGTAGGACATTACCTATGCATATGAATAGTAGAAAAATCTATTTCTCTAAA
Organism: Myotis myotis; assembly: GCF_014108235.1. Lineage (NCBI taxonomy): Eukaryota > Metazoa > Chordata > Mammalia > Chiroptera > Vespertilionidae > Myotis > Myotis myotis. The sequence goes on from NW_023416324.1 coordinate 127,708,743, forward strand.
AGATGATCTTCAATTAACTCAGATGTTTAAAGGCTTTGACAAATTTATTTATTTACTTCATTTGTATGCTTTCTTGCTATTTTTATTTTCACATACGAAGGTAGCTATATTTTTGGAGTACGAGCTTTACTTAAGATAGGTCATTCATTGTATTTTTAAAAGACAGAGCTTATATTATACTAGAGGCCCAGTGCACAAAATTCGTGCATTGGGGGGCTATCCCTCAGCCCAGCCTGCACCTTCTCCAGTCTGGGACCCCTCAGGGGATGTCCGACCACTGGGTTAGGCCCAATTCTTGTGGGAACCCTGTGGGATCAGGACTAAACCAACAGTTGGACATCCCTCTCACAATCCAGGACTGCTGGCTCCCAACTGCTCACCATCTGCCTGCCTGAATGCCCCTAACCACTTCTGCCTGCCAGCCTAATCACCCCCTAACCACTCCCCTGCCAGCCTGATCTACACCTAACTGCTCCCCTGCCAGCCAGATCGCCCCCAACCACCCTCCCCTGCTGGCCCGGTCACCCCTAACTGTCATCCCCTGTAAGCCTGTCCCCCCCACAACTGCCCTAGCTCCCTTGCAGGCCTGGTGCCCCCCCAACCGCCCTCCCCTGCCTGTCCAGTAACCCCTAACTGTCATCCCTGCAGACCTGGTCCCCCCCAACTGCCCTCCTTCCCCTGTTGGCCAAATCACCCCCAACTGCCTTCCCCTGCAAGCCTGGTTGCTCCTAACTGCCTTGCCCTGCTGGCCTCATTGACCACAACTGCCCTCCCCTGCTGGCCATCTTGTGGTGGCCATCTTTTGACCACCTGGGGGTAGCCATCTTGTCAATTTGCATATTACCTCTTTATTATATAGGATTTTGTTAAAACTCCAAACTATGTTTATATGACTTATTTTATGTAAATTTTAGTCAATTTGGCATTTTCATCATATGTAGTAGTTGACAATACAACTATTTATTTACTTAAGCTGATGCTTCTTTCTCACAATATAAAAGGTTTTGTTTGGTTTATGGTGTGTATGTGTGTGTTTTCAAGGCCTATTTAGAAATGCTATTTTTTGATAGTCAAAAATGATTTTGCAACAAGTTCTTAATTGAATTTCATGTATATTAGTTTTGAATTTTACATTTTCTCATTTATTTTTTAAATTACATTTATTGCAATGACATTGGTTAATAAAATTATATAGTTGAAGTGTACAGTTCTATGATGAGCCCAAAGTGGTTTAGTGGTAGAATCCTCATCCTAAATGCTGTCCTGGTAAAAGTGGCTTGACACTTTGTGAACCAAGCTTGCTCTTCCTTCTAAGGGAAATCTATCATTAGCCTCTGCTGTAGGTAGGCTTTCCAACAACTAATTTGAATCAAGGTAAATGACAATCAATGAAATAAAGATGGCCATTTCATATGGATAATAGAATGAATAGCAAATTTAATTATCGTGAAACAACAAATGTAAGCCTATATAATAAAAGCTTAATATGCAAATTGAACAAATGGTGGAATGACCAGTGGAACTACTGGTCGCTATGATGTGCACTGATCACCAGGGAGCAGATACTCAGTGCAGGAGCTGTCCCTAGCCCACAGGCCCTGGTCACCAAAGGGACCTGCCAGCCAACCCGCTGGTCCCCCACACTGGCCGGCAGGCCCTGATTGGGCTGGGACAGGAAACCGGGGATGGGTGGTGGCTTTCCCAGGGGGCCGAGGGCTGGCTCCCTCCTTGGGGCTGGTGGCCAACCTCCTGGGTCCCTCCCCCTGTCTGTCTCCCCAGCCAGCAGGCGCAGAGAGGGCTGGGATGGAGAACCGGGGTGGGTGGTGACTGATACAGACTGTGAGGGAAGGAGGAAGGGAATATGGGGAGACAGGGAGGTAGAGAACCTGATCAGCCCTGATCACCAGTCAGGCCTAGGGACCCTACCCATACACAAATTTTGTGCACTGGGCCTTTAATATTACATAATGTAGAAACATAAGGAATTGCAATTCCTGACAGGTCAAATAATATTAAGGCTATAAATAAACTAAATAATACCAAAAGTAGAGGTCATCTGATATACATACATCAAATTATGCAATACAAATAAGGGCAATTTTTTTTCCTCACTGATAGATAGATTAATTTTTCTTTAACCAGTCTCCTGTTGGATACCAAAGAGCAGTCAATTAAAAAGGTTGTAAAAGTATTATCACATTATTTTCTGGCACTAATGTAATAATCCTAGATGTAATGACAATAAAGAAAAGCTTTATAAGTAGCATAAAAATATTTGGAAATAAGCTTGCAAAACAAAAAAAAACCATAAAACTTCAACCTGGCCGGTGTTGCTCAGTGGTTGAGCATCAACCGATGAACCAGGAGGTCACAGTTTGATTCCTGATCAGGACATATGCGAGGGTTGTGGGCTCAATCCTCAGTGTGGGGCATGCAGGAGGAAGCCAGTCAATGATTCTCTCTCATCATTGATGTTCTATCTCTCTCTCCCTCTCCCTTCCTCTCTGAAATCAATAAAAATTTTAAAAACTAAACCTTAAATTAAAAACTACCTAGAGCCCTAGTGATTTGGCTCAGTGGACAGAGTATCAGCCTGGGAACCAAGGGGTACCAGGTTCAATTCTGGTCAAGGACATGTATCTCAGTTGCAGTCTCAATCCCAGGCCCTGGTTGGGAAGCGTGCAGGGGGCAACCAATCCATTTCTCTCTCGGTCTCTCCCCCTCCCTTCCAATCTCTCAAATATTCCATGGAAAAATATCATTGGGTGAGAATTAACAAAAATAAAAAATAAAAATTACCTAGAAAAAAAGAAAAACTATAAAATATATAAGTACTGTCTGAAACCTTATTCATAGAAAAATTTAAAGACTAAAAGTTTTAATTAAAAGAGAGAAAAATAAATCTTAAGAAATACAGAATGAGAAAAATTTAAACATAAAAACAAAGGAAAGAAATAAAGATAAAATCAGAAATTAACTAATTAGAAAGCAGACTATAGAATTGATAGTCAATACATAAATCAATAGAGCTTTTGAACCCCTAAGCATTAGTAATAAAGTCTCCCAAAAATAGCATAGACAAAAAAACCTGGAGATCATTTTACTTTGTAAATATTGTAAATATTGATGCAAAAATTCTAAAAGAAATGCTAACAAATATAATCCAGTAACATATTTTAAAAGTCATATGCTTTAATAGTCAATTTAGTCCCAGTAATTCAACTTTGGTTAATTTTAAGAAATCAATTAATATAATTAACCACATTAATAAATCTCTTACCTATTAATATGTGCATGTTAATAGATATTAAATAGATATTTGAAAAATATTAGGTCAAATAATATTAAGACTATAAATAAACTAAATAATACCAAAAGTAGAGGTCATCTGATATACATACATCAACTTATGCAATACAAATAAGAGCAATTTTTTCCTCACTGATAGATAGCTTAATTTAATACTCCTATTAAAGGGGAAAAAATTTTGTATAAACATACATATATCAAAGGCCAGTGTCATGGTTAGTCAGAACACCCTAGAAATCCTAGAAATATACCTATTAAAATCAGTGGGGTTGGGCAGACAGAAAAAGTAAGGGAGAACAGGGCAGAAAGGAAGAGAAGAGGAGAAGAAAGAGGAAGACAAAGAAAAGAAAATAGGGAGAAAAAGAACAGGTTCCTGAATTGCAAAACCCTATACACAAGTTTTGCAGCCAATTATAAGAGAAGTGAATCTGTTACATTTTCCTAGTGATATGATTGCAAACTAGAATGTCCAAGAGGAATAATTAAACAAAAACAAAAATTGAGAGATCCTTTAAGTGGAAGATTATAAACACAAATTCAAAATTTAGTAGCTTAGAAAACATGAAAAGGTCACAGTCTTACTCAGCTGAATCACTTTGAGTGTTTTTTAAATTATATGTTAGCCCAGCCAGTATTGCTCAGTGGATTAAGTGTCTTCTCATGCACCAGAGGTCTCTGGTTCCAGTCCCAGTCAGGGCACATGACTGTCTTACAGGCTTGATCTCCCAAAAGGGGGTGTGCAGGAGGCAGCCAATAGATGTTTCTATCTCTCTCTTTCTAAAAACTCAGGGAATGCAGACCTGTGCAGCCAATGTGGAAAACAATATGGTGTTTCCTCAAAAAATTTAAAATGGAACTCCTATTTGACCCAGTAATACCACTTCTAGGAATATATCCCAAGAAAACACCAATCAGAAAGGATATATGCACCCCTATATTCATAGCAGCACAATTCACCATAGCTAAGATTTGGAAACAGCCTAAATGCCCATCAGCAGATGAGTGGATTAGGAAACTGTGGTACATCTACACAATGGAATAATATGTTGGTATAAAAAAGAAGGAATTCTTACCATTTGCAACAGCATGGATAGAACTGGAGAGCATTATGTTAAGTGAAATAAGCCATTTGGAGAAAGATAAGTATCACATGATTTCACTCATTTGTGGAATATAAAGAACAACATAAACCAATGAACAAAAATAGAACCAGAATCATAGAAGCATCGAACAGACTGTCCAACTTATGAGGGAAGGTGGGGGTGATGGGGTAAGAGATCAACCAAAGGACTTGTATGCATGCATGTGAGCATAACCAATGGACACAGACAGTATGGGTGTGAGGGCATATGCTAGTGGTGGGGGCAGCCTAAGAGAGGTAATTGGGGCAAAAGAAGACTTATGTAATACATGAAAAAATAAATAATTTAAATAAATAAATAAAGCAACCCCAGCACACACACAAAAAAAATAATAAAAACATTTTTTAAAGAAGGGTCAAAGGTTTTTTAACTGTAACAAAAACCTATATAAAATCTTAGATAATATTAATACAGTATACACTGGAGAAACCCCAATCTAGAATTGAATAAGTAGAAAGATATGCTTTAGTGTTGGATGGAAATATAACACACTATAATATGAATATGGAATTATTTCTTATGTTTAGGTTATGTCTATAAAAGATATAGCAGTCAGCATTCTGTTAAAAGACATATCTCTACATATAGCTATAACTCATATTAAATTAGAATATATAACTGCTGAAATTTTCTGTCTCTGTTCTCTTGTCTTAGTAGATCAATCTCAGTATAAAATACCTTCTTTCTTAAGCATGGAGATTACGCACACACATACACACACACACACACACACACACACACACATATATATATATACACATACATACTTAAGAATGGATGCATATTCATGTAATAAACTTAGCACTTTACAATGTCTTTAATAACAATGAAATGGCTTTTGTGATAGCATAACAGATATGGAAAGGTCCTGGATGGCACCTTGTTAATACACTCTACTTCAATTCTACTTTATACTCATGTTGCTTCAGCCTGCGGTAGCTGTGGTCACACAAAGAATTACAATCCTATATAATAAAGAGCTAATATGCTAATCAGACCGAACAGCAGAATTACTGTCTGGACGACCTTCCTGATGACCTTCCAGATGAAGCCAGGGCTGGGACTGCTGGCAGAGGCCACGGCTGGGGCAGGAGGGGCTGCGTGGGCCGGCCGAGGAAGCCAAGGCTATGAGGGCTGAGCCCCTTCCATGAATTTCGTGCATAGGGCCTCTAGTATTTAATAAAATTAATAATTTTATTATCTAAGTGAATACAATTATTTTAAAGGCACCATTAAATTTTCTTAGTATGCTGCTAAATTATCACTATATATTTAGACATTAGTTCTCAATTAAATTCTATCACTTTATAGTAGGTGGCAATTTATGTTATATTGAGATGAAAGAGATAAACAGAGGGAAATAATATATAAAGCACTGTATGCAGCTATTACCTATATATGTGTGCATCTACACATATATTTATTTTTATATATACTTATTAATAAGTATCTTGTATGAGATAAACTGTTAAAATTCTTTTCTGTTCACCAGTCTATTATTTGACAGGTTTCCATATGACACTTGATTATGGAAAAATTATGCTACACATTTTCTCAATTGCTGCTTAAATTACTTTGAGTTAAAGGTTAATGACAGATAAGAAAAAACTTCTGAAGAGGAAGAAAATTAAGTAATTGGTAGTACAGTAATGTGTTACCAGTTGTTAACACCCACCTCTTTCTTTCAAGCGTAAGAGTTAGCATAAGTTTTTTTAGTGACAACCCACTAAATTATCTTTCTCATCAGCCTGGATTTCCAAAGTGTGGGGAGAAGTGGAAAACTTAAATTTAACCTTTTATGATCATTGAAAATAATTTAAAAATCTTAACCTTCTGAATTTAGCATCTTGCATGTTATGATATTGTTAACAACCAGAAGCATAATTTTGTTTTATTCATATTTAATGATGATTAATATGAATCAAAATAAAATAATGCAGTTCCTGAAAATTATTCTGTTTTGTAATAAAGATAAAAGGAATTACTAAGAACTTAAAGGATTTAAAACAAATGTTATAAAAGGATTTATTTTTAAACTTTCACCCATCACTTTTGAAGAATCAAAGTTAGAATGAGATACTTAGATAGAAAAACAAGGTTATTTTTTTTTTCAGAAGAAGAAAATTAAGCACAGAGAAATTGTACAGTAAGTATTTTCCACCACTGTATATCAAGCATTAGTACTTATTCTCTCAGCTGTCCTACAGGTCCATTTCTTTCTCCTTAAGTTAAGGTGAATCCATATGATCCTGAACAAGCTGAAGAGAAATGGTTTTTAATACTTGGACCAAAATAGAAATTAGTCTTCAGTTTGGGTAACTTATAAACAGAACAGTATTTAAAATAGCATAAGAATAACATAGTCTAAAAAATATGTGTTTTTTTTGTTCTCAGATTTCTATGGTTTGATTAAATAGGTATTTTTCCCTATTCCTATTCTAGACATGTTTGGCTAATTAATTATATAATATCTCAAAAACAACTTTTGATTTCTGAAATAAAATTTGTAAAATATTTTTAATTCGTCATAACATATTTTCGTTACAGAAGAATTTTTCTATGTGTTAAATTAGAGTTAGTGTTGGGAAAAATCACTGGTATGAGATTAAACTGTATCTGTACCCTGAAAAATTATTATGTCTATCCATTTCATTCCCACAGAAAATCTTTAATGTTATTTAATTATTTTGCTCCACAGAGCAATATATTTCTTCCTATCATATCCCAGTGATGTATTCTAGCTTAAAATAAAGAAATTAATTTATCAGTGTAGATATGGCTCAAAGAGTTTCTAATGTTACTTTTTAATGTCACTTTTTCTATTAACAAAAATATCTGCGAAAAGCATCTTTATGTGGATTAAAGAGAGTTCCTATTTTTTTTTCTTCCTTTTATCTTTATATTGAGGTAAAAAATAAAATAAAGAACATTATGGATGTGGGGGTCAGGGGGAGGGACAAGGCTTCCCTCTCTAATTGACAGTAGGGGCTGGTGGGAACCAGAAGCTCCAGGGAATTATATATATTTATACATTTATATATATCATGTTAGGCGTGTGAGTCCCAGAGAAGCAGGAAGCAACAGCAGGAAGCGACTAAGCACACAGAAACATGCGTGTGTCTCACACACTCAAGCAGTGGAATTCCTCTATGGCGGTAGCAGTCCCCACCTATCCAACCCACCCACAAACTAAAAGAAAAAAAAAAAAAAAGGAACTCTTCCCCTTTAAGAAGAGGACCATCCAGTAATTGTTGCCCCTGTGACAGGAAGAAGAAAAGAAAAAACCCAGGCTCACACTCCAGAAAAGGCCGCTGTGGCCATGTTCTCCTCCCAGCAAAGGCGGCACATGCTCTTTAATACTGAGGCCGGAGCCTCATGTTCCTGCCCCCCACAAATACTTCAGACAGCTCGGTACCCAGACGGTAGTTAGGAGGGAAGGCAGCCACTCCTTGGGTCCCTTTAAGACAGCCTATGGGCAGGGGACTTTGGTAAGCCTGGCAAAAATTCTGGGGAGACGGGATGCCAGGTGGGGCCTAAGGACCCAGGGTCTGTGATGTAAGCCTCCTGCCCATCCTATCTAACAAACGAGAAACATGGTAATTAGCCGTACCTCCGCTACCCTTCCCATTGGCTAATCAGGGCGATATGCAAATTAACTGCCAGCCAAGATGGCGGCCGGCAGCCAGGCAGCTTGAAGCGAACATGAGGCTTGCTTGCTTCAGTGACGGAGGACTCCAACGTTCCCCGCCTGCCGCTGCCGGCCTCTGAGCTTGCAGTTTGAAATATTGTTACAAATATAGAAGCAAAACAAAACCCCAGAAGCCTGCTTTCAGCCAGCCAGGATCTCAGAGCTGGAGTTGAAACAGTGTTTCGATTATAGAACCCAAACAAACCACATACCTGCTTTCAGCAGAAGAGGCCTAAGAGCTGGAGCCAAGCCTCAGAGCTAAAGCTGGCCCGGAATAAAAAAGAAAAAAGAAAAAAAGGAGCGGTTGGGAGCTCCAGTCACCCACCAGCCTGAAAACAGCCCTCAGCCCCCCACCCAGACTGGCCAGGCACCCCAGTGGGGACCCCCACCCTGATCCAGGACACCCTTCAGGGCAAACCAGCAGGCCCCCACCTGTGCACCAGGCCTCTATCCTATATAGTAAAAGGGTAATATGCCTCCCGGCACTGGGATCAGCGGAGCATGACCAGGGGCAGCGTCCAAATCCCCTGATCGCCCTGTGGCTCTTTGTGTGACAGGCTGCGGTGTCCCAACCCCCTGATAGGCCCTGCTCTGTGTGTGACAGGGTGCGGCGCCCCAACCCCCTGATCGGCCCCACTCTGTGTGTGACAGTGTGCGGCGCCCCAACCCCCTGATCGGCCCCACTCTGTGGGTGATAGAGGGTGGTGCCCCAACCGCCCCCCACGGGCCCTGCTCTATGTGTGATGGGGTAGAGCCATAATCTCCCCATCGGCCCTGCCCTAAGTGTGACAGGGTGTGATGCCCAAACCCCCTGATCCGCCCTGCTCTGTGTTTGACCGGGGGCGGTGCCCCAACTTCCCTATCGGCCCTACTCTGTGAGTGACAGGGAGGAGCTCCTCAACCCCCTGATGGGCCCTGCTCTGTGCGTGACAGGGTATGGAGCCCTAACCCCCTGATGGGCCCTGCTCTGTGCATGACAGGAGGTGGCGCCGCAACCTCCCCATCAACCCTGCCTTGAGTGTGACAGGGGGCGGTGCCCCAACCCCCCAATCGGCCCTACCCTCAGCGTGACTGAGGGTGGCATCGCAACCTCCCGATCGCCCTGCTCTGTGCATGACAGGGGGCGACGCCCCAACTCCCCAATCATCCCTGCTCTGAGCCCGACCAGGAGCTCCACCTAGGGATTGGGCCTGCCCTCCCCCACCCGGGAGCAGGCCTAAGCCAGCAGGTTGTTATCTCCCAAGGGGTCCCAGACTGCGAGAGGGCACAGGCCAGGCTGAGGGATCTCCCCTCCCTCCCCGAGTGCACAAATTTTTGTGCACCGGGCCTCTAGTCCTATATAATAAAGAGCTAATATGCTAATTAGGCTGGACTGGCGGGACGACCTTCCCAAATGACCAGTGGGTGGGGCCGTGGGGCAGCTGGGGCTGCGAGGGGCCCTTTGCACGAATTTCGTCAATCAGGCCTCTCGTTGGAAATAACTGACCTCCAGGGATTTTTTATTTTTACTTAAAGGGGAGGCTTTACTATACACCCCCTTCCACTGCCGGAAAAGGGTCCTCCTCCCTAGCTACCCTCCCATCCCCAGGACACACACACACACACACCTACTAAGGCACAGCCAGCGTGGGCACATGCTTTGGCAATGAGGCCCCTCAGGGGACCTTGGGTCTGACCAGCTGCTATGTGGGGTGTGGGGTGTGGGGTGTGGAGCTCAGAACCTTTTGAGTTGGGGTGGCAGTGGGGCTGACCAAGAATTCCCAGGGCTCTCAAGGAAAGCAGAAGAAGGGAAGTGGGAAGAAGTGGCACAGGAAACAAGGCAGGCGAGAAAGCAAACAAGGTGGATGGCCAGGAAAGAACCAACGAGGGAGGAAAGGAGAGAGAGAGAGAGGAGAGAAAGGCAACACAGGGTGTGGGCAGCCAAAGACGCAGGAGACACCCTCGCAGAGAAGAGGGCATCGGGAGCTCCGGGACAGCGCCTCAGACCCTGACAAAGACCGGGTGGTGGGCAGAGTACACCAGGTCGGCCACGTAGGCCAGCAGGTTGATGGCCGTCTGAATGGCCACGGCCAGGCGGCGGTCCCAGCCTCACACGCTGTGGATGTTGCTGTTCCTGCAGCCGGGATCCCTCCTGCGCTCGGGGATGCCACCATACCTCTCGTGGAACTGGTAGAGAGGCCAGAGGACCATGGCCGAGGCGTAGAAGAGGACGAAGAGCAGGGCCAGGCTGGACAGGGAGCTGGGGAAGGGGATGGGCAGCCCGTTGGTGCAGCCGAACAGGTTCAGCAGGATGGCCACAGCGGCCAGGATGAAGCAGATGGCGTAGACGGCCACGCACCACTCCAGTGCTGGCTTGTTCTTGTACAGGTAGGGTTCGCTGATGAAGGCGAAGATGATGCAGGCCACGAAGGTCTCCACCACCTTGAGCAGGCCTGGCACGGTGGCCATGTAGCCCGTGATCTCGCCTGGCCGGGCCCGGGTCCAGGCCACCTTGGTGGCATAAGCCACACACGCGATGCAAGAGAAGGCAGTGGCGGCGATGGTGTGGTCCCTGGTGCGGCCCTGACTCAAGAACTGGACGTAGGTGGTGGGGTAGATGATGGAGGCCGAGAGGCAGAAGAGGGCGGCGTAGCAGGCGTAGGTGATGGGGAAGTTGGGCCAGGACAGCGGGAAGCGAGCCTGGAGCCCGCCTAGCTCCACCAAGATGATGATGAAGGTCACGGCGAAGCAGAAGCACCAGGCGAACATGCACCAGTTACCCGAGAGCCCTACATAGGCGCCCTGGCTGGCTACCAGCGAGAAGGCCATGCAGGTGGAAAGCAGCTGGAGCAGGGGAGCAGGCCCAGGGGCTGGCACAGCGCCGGAGGGGACCCCAGGATGGTCAGGGAGTCCAAAGATGACGTGGTCGTGATGGTCGTGCCGGTCACCGTCACCGTCACCTTCACCGGCATGGCCGCGGTCTTAGCTGAGGACCCCGATGGAGAAAGATCTGGCTGCCGAAGCGGCTGGAGTCAGACACCTCACAGGTTTGCAGCGGCAGCGGAGTGGAAGCCCGGACGACAGCTGCAGCCTAGAAGGGCCTGCGGACTGGGTGGGGATGGCGGGTGGGAGCGAGCGAGCACGGAGGAGCCGAGGGAGGGAGGGTGGGGTCGGCACGCGAGGCCCAGGTGGCAGGAAGAGAGTTGCTATTGAAGTCAAGATGTAGTTTCAAATAAATAATGTACTACTTAAGTGTAAATATTTCTAATTACAAAATATCAGATTAGTTCTTAGGCCTGAATAGTCCACAATCTCTCTCTCTCTTCCTCTCTTTCTCTCCTCTACGTGTGTGTATGTGTGTGTGTGTGTCTCCCTAGAGCAACTAAAATTAAAAAAAAAAAAAAAAAAAATAGAGGACTTCTTTACAATGTATCAATGTCTGAAAAATGTGGCCATTAGATAGCATTTGTATTGGCACAAAAACTTAAATTACCTTATGGTATTCAATTATTTTCTCCTTTTCATAATTGTAACCTTTCTTTTGTTAGAAATATAAATAATGACCTGGCTCTAGAATCAAAGCTGTTATAGATCATAGTAATTATAATTTTTTCTATATAAATATGTGCATACACACAGACTGTGTGTCTTCATTTTCTGAACTACATACAAATGATTATTTCATAAATATAACCTAGATGGCTCATTTTCAAATAACTATATACCTCAGTCACATTTCTGGCCCTTAATTAATAATTCAGTTTTCATATCATTTCGGCTCACCTTTTACAGAACGCCTGCATAAATGTAGCCTAAAAACATAACAGGAAATTTCTGTTGTGACAGAAAGTCTTACTCTTTTTAGATACATTGATTCAAACATCCATAAGTAGGCTTCTTTTCAGATCCTGAACAGTGAGCCTATCTGCAAGAAGATGGAAAACTTTCAGCAAAACCAAGGTTATTCCTCTGATTGAGATTTTATTTTATCCCCATTCCTTGTTCCCTAGTTTGTGCACAATAAAAACCAGACTATGGCAAATAGAATAAAAGGGGAGGAAAAAGCAAAATAGCAAAAACCCAATATGTTATATGCATTCAAATCAATATTAGTAGATATTGAGAAAAAATTATCTTCCAAATCTCAATATAAGTTTAAATATAGTGAACACATTTAGGTTTGTACATACCATCCAATGAGAGACAACATCCATCCTGTGGCCAGTTCTCTTATAGATTCTCACCACAGGAAAATCCATAACTCAAAAAGGAAATTATCCTGAATGGGTTCTCAGCTCTTTTTAAATACTGTTCAGAGAAGGACTTGAATCTCTGCGTTACTTCTGAAAGAAATGCAATATTTATCTCCCAGGGCTGCAGTTCTTGTAAAGGTTTATCTCCCACTTATAAATGACAGTGTCTATTGAGAAGCAACCAGGTTTTAGAACCAGTTTTTCCTTAATTTCAGCCCTAATCTCAACATTTCACTGAATTTGAATTACAGATAATTATGAAGACTTCAAGGTTTTATTAGCTCTTCCCTTAGTTTTATTTCCCACTAAGTCTTGAGTTGATCCCAAGAGGTCAATTCATAGGCATACCCCATATCGTGTTCCTCTCTTGTCCATGCTTCTATTTCAGTTGAAATTTGTTGTGATTTTCTTCACAAAGCCAAAATTGTACTTGAAGTTTGTCAATGTAATGTTCTCACAGTTTGGTAAACTAATTCACATTTATCCTATATAAAAAAAGGGGTAATATGCAAATTGACTGTCATGCCCTGGCACAAGATGACCGCCCCATGTGATCAAAGATGGCAGCCCCATGTGGTCACAAGATGGCCGCCACAAAATGGCCAGCAGGGGAGGGCAGTTGGGGGCGATCAGGCCAGCAGGAGAGCAGTTAGGTGTTGATCAGGCTGGCAGACAGAGTGGTTAGGGACAATCAGGCAGGCAGGCAGGCGAGTTGTTGGCAGCCAGCAGTCCTGGATTGTGAGAGGGATGTCCGACTGCCTGTTTAGGCCTGATCCCACAGGGGTCCCACAGGGATTGTGACTATACCAGTGGTTGGAAATCCCCTGAGGGGTCCCAGATTGGAGAGGGTGCAGGCTGGGCTTGGGGACACCTTCCAGTGCACAAATTCCATGCACTGGGCCTCTAGTATTTAAATAGGACCTTGTTCACCTTAGGATCTTCTTTCTCCCAATAGCTTCAGTGAGATATAACCTTTGCAAACAATGCCCCTGTTTATTGTCTAGTTGACACTATCATGTTATGTTGGCACTTTAACAGGTTTAAATCTTACTACATAGGTTCTGACCTACATTTAATTTAACATGAGACAGACCATGTGTCTGATTTTATCACCTCAATGCATAGTCATATGCTGAACTTTATTATTTTTTTACTTTTCCTGTCTTATACCATCATTTATAAGAATCTCTACTGCATGGTCATACATTAGAATTTTCATAGTAAACATTAATTGAAACAGAGGATGATTATATTCATTCAAAAAGATATTCATAAGGTATTAGCATATTAAATCTTGAGGTAAAAATTAAGTTTATCTTGGGCCTGAGGTCTCCACAAATTGGGACATTAGTAATTAAGAGAGATTATATATTGCTTTGATTTTAATTCATTGACTCCTCAATAGTCCATATTCTATAAACAATAAATCTGTAACAGGAACAAAAACAAAAATTGGCTTTATTATATACCAGCCAAATCTTTTATCACATTAGGTATGTTTACAAATATTTCTTCTACAAAGCATATTTTTGGATTGCTTCAGAGATGTTGCAAAAAAAATTGACTACATATCTATAAATCTGAATAAAAATGAGTGATGCTCTATTTGTGTTATTTTTCTTAACATTGGTCAAGAATATTAGTCTCCACTAGAAGCTTACACAGCATCTTTACTTTTTTTAGCTAAATAGTTTCTTAATAATAATCTTTTGTTATAAGGTTATAAAAATAAATATATTCTAGGGAATTTTAAAATAGTTTCCCTTCAGGCTCATAGTCACCCAAGTTTCAAGTTATACTTATTTGTTAGATAATTACAAAAATGTTTGTTTCATATCTTTCAGTCAACTGAAAAGCATTTCTGTCATTGGAGTGAGCAGATTTGGGGATGCTGTGGGGGATATTTTACTTACTAATTTACTTACTAGTGGAAGGGTGGGTGGATGTTATATCTTAAGCTCATAAATTAATTTATCATCTAAATTTAAAAATGAAATATAGCAAATATGGTTTATATTACACAATTATTATATGGCAAGATTTTGTTTATTCCTCTCATTTATCTTACCTCAACCTTGCAATAACTGTGGAATTAAGCAACAACAGTTCAAAAATAAATGTTTACTTATTCTCAAACAATTTAAAGACTAATATTAGAGGAGACAGATAATTTAAATAAATACAACATAATATGGCTTGAAGGAAATTTGAAAAATGTGTTTAGCAACTTGAAAGAGTGATTAAATCTTTCTGAAAAGAGATGCACATGTTCATGTGAAAAAAATTCATAGTGCTAATCAAATAATAATAGTTATCACTAATTCAGTACTTATTAAGTATGAGGCAATTTGCTGTTTTATAAGACTGTAATTCAGAGATAATCTCTACATTGGGTGAAATTTGAAACACTTTCTAAGAACTTAAGTGCAAGGGCGCTCAACAAGGACAAATCTATGAATCGATTCTGTAAATCAAATCCAGGTCCACTGTGTCCAGGCTAAGAGTCAGGACACCTGAGCTTTACCCTCAGTGATGCTGCTGGTATTTGCTTGCTGTATAACTTTGGGTAAATCACAATTATCACTGAGCTTGATAAATTAGAGATAACCATACTGTCTCATGTTTTGTTGTTATTATTGTTTTGGACACCTGTAGAAACCATGGTGCACGCAATGAGTCCTACAGAAATTAATGTCTTCCACAGCCTAGTTACTATCACTCTCTCACAGACATCCTTCATTGTCAATTTTATTGGACATCCTGTGCTTTGTTAAATGATGCTGCTCGGTATGTCTTCCTCCTACCTTGCCATCTGGAACATTTCTTCTTATGCTTCAAAACTTACTGGAGATGTCAGTTCCTGATTCACATTCACCAGCCTCATCTTCTATGTCCTTACAGTACTTGGTACAAGAGAGGATCATAGCACCAAGCCACTCTGTGCTGGAGTGATTACTCTTGCTCTGCAATATTCTGCAGCTAGACTGTGAGCTGCTTCATGGATTCTCAATGAATGGAAAATAGTAGATGTACCATCAGTTTGTATTGATATGAAACCAATATATTAAAATTATGAACATTACTTCAAATGTATGCATTCTTAAGTTAACTTAAATCAAATATATGCAAGGCCCTTATTTTATATTGTGCAATTATTATATGACAATGAGATGGAGATGGAGAAACTAATTTCTGATAGATTCTTTTCAGCAAGAGATTAAACTTATAGTAGGCAAGAAAAGAACCATTCTGGCTCTCTGCTCTTAAAAAAAGAATTAAAAATAATTCTAGTAAAAGGACTGATTGATCACCATTCATTTTTATGTGTTAAGAGATTTTTCCATTTAATTTTTCAATGTAGATTTCTCACCTTGTCCTCACATGTTAGTCTTATTTCTAACGCATTAGTTTACTTCCTTAGTTTTTTCTTGGATAACCCTGAAATATTTATACAAAATATACCTCTTTCTGCTGAGTTTAAAGTATTTTCCCAGCAACAGATGCCACTTTTCAGAATGCAGGAATATTTTTCCATGATGTAATGTTATTTATAATCCAAGGTAAAATGAGAAAAAGACAAACAAAACAAAACAAAGCACCCACGGTAGAGAAGAGATTGTTTTTCATCCATCTTGTCTGTATATTTTATCATAAATCATTTTAAAAGACACTTTATAATGCATAGTTTTTCTTAATTAGATCAGTATTGTCATAGGAAGTGTGCTTTTCTTTTTTAGTGTTTCTACCAGCAGCAAAACATTCATTTCATTATAATTGATTTTTAAGTTTATTTAAAATGCTCCATGAGGCATAGCCTACTGAAATGACTCATCATGTTTATGGGAATATCTGGAGAATAAAAGTTATATTTGAATGATTTCTGCATGTTAAATTGTACTTTGAAAATTATTTTAAATAGTTTTTACTATAGATATATTTTTTAAATTTGGGTTTTACATTTCAATTTGAAAATTATAAGACTGTGAGTAGTCAATTCCAAAACCATCAATGAGAGGATCAACATGAACTAAATACTTGGCTAAACTTTAGGGATATACAGGAAAAAGAAAACTTACTTCTTCTCTCTCTTTTTTTAAAAAATGTATTTTATTTTTTTTTACAGAGAGGAAGGGAGAGGGATAGAGAGTAAGAAACATCGATGAGAGAGAAACATCGATCAGCTGCCTCCTGCACACCCCCTACTGGGGATGTGCCCGCAACCAAGGTACTTGCCCTTGACCCTAATCGAACCTGGGACCCTTCAGTCTGCAGGCCGACACTCTATCAACTGAGCCAAACTGGTTAGGGTCTTACTTCTTCTCTTAGGAGCATTTCCAGTTTGTAAATATCTATATGATAATATGAAAACACAGAGGTTCAAAACCCCAGGATACAGGTTATCCCTTCTAACTTATTTCAGAAAATTCTGAGTCTACTGTTCTTTGAAGAAAGAACTCATAGTCTGTTTTGAAAAGTTAACATCTAGCTGCCAAAGTATAATCCAATGAATTCATTTCTAGAAATACTACATAGTACGTAGCTCTGAGTTGCATTTTATTTCATTAACTTAATATAAAAGTGTGCATTTTGCACTTATTTTCAGCATCAAAAATCATTTTATGACTGACTTATGCAAACAAATCTGGAGAACTAGCTTACAGAACTACATATGAAGAATAAAGGACGATCACATTATTTGAGTGTACATAATGTCTTTGTGTAATATTGTATGCTAATACAAGGTGTCCCAAAAAATGCTTACACATTTTTACAGCTGATAGTTCAATTTTGAAATTAAAATCTATTTTAATAAACACTGCCTTTATAATTATTCAAAGCGAGTATATACATTTTTGGGATACCCTATATATAAAGGTAGATTCACATATTTATTAACAAATATTTTGGTTTCCAGTACTGTGAAAAACACAAAATGAATAAGACACTATTAATAACTTTCAATTTGTTTCCAATATAATATAGAGAAGAATGGCTAGTAATTAATATAAAAGATAATTTTAAAATAGCAAGAGTCATAAGATAAATGTTTGCAAAATGCATAGTAGGTCATACAAAAAAAGTTAAGACTTTTTTTTTTGAAAGTCTTTTCCCAAAATATATTTCCTTCTTTCACCCCTTTTCTCCATTTTAAGAGGCAAGCATCTCTTGGGAGCCAAGGTAGTGAGGCTTACAACCTGCATATTTCATTTCTTATCACTTTTGTGTATTTCAAATTTCTGGTACTTCCAACCCTGTTAAACAGTTTGGGGAACAACTGCTATAAAGGAAAGAACAACTGCTTTAAAGAAAAAACATTCATTAACTTTGAAGCTGGACACAGCTGGATTAAAACCTTCACTGTTATGTTCTGGCTGAGTGAGCAAGTTATGTAATTTTCTTAAACATCAGTATTCTTATCTATACAATGAAGAAATAAAACCTCCCTTACCCTGAAATAAATTATTATAGTACCTAGTAAAATGCTCTAGTACATTAATAGCTGCTCTTTTATAGCAAGATTTCTTCCCTGGGTCAAGAAGAAAGGATTAATAGAGAACTTAGAACTACAATGGGACTGGCTGTGTGTGGAATAGGGATACAATGAATTGTGGGAGCCATGGTGTAAAGCATGAGAAAAGAGCCAGAAAGTGAAATCCCTAATGTTAGCTAGATTGGAAGATAGGAACTTTGATGTTGAGAAGAGGGAAATAAGCCTGGAAAGTGTTAGTAGGAACATTCTTGTGGTGAGTTTAAATGCCATGCTGAGAAGAGACACTTAATTTCTTGAGCAACAGAGAACTATTGAACATTTTGGATACAGGAGTGACATGATTATAATTGTGCTTTAAATACATCCTTTGAACAAAAGAGATTTCAAAGAGTCTAGAGGCTGAGGAGCCATTGAAGAGATGATTGTTGAAGTAAAAGAAAATGAAACTCTATCATACACTGGGGACATATCAGAAAGGAAGAAGTTGATAATATGGGAATGATTTGGAAGGACTTAAGTTATTATTTGTAGGGAACAAATGAAAAGGGATGTTTTATTTTTTTAAGGTGAAATAATGCAGGAGAGAGATGCTGTTAATGACATAATAGGATTTATTAGGGGGGGAAATAGTGATTTCTATCTGGGATGATGTGATTAGGGAAATGTTCTTTGTCTAAATGTATCAACTCATCAATGAGTAAATAAAGGTTAAGAGGATAAAATTATTTTAAATGTCTGGCTCCTTAGACCACAAACATATTTCCTATGTTTTATATGAACATCCAGGGAACATCTCAGGAAAAAATGTCCAGTATTGTACTGATATTTGAAGCTGGTATTTGGATTATGGAGGGGTAAATTGTTATATGAGTCACAAACATGGAATCTACAGTCTTAGGGATAACATTGCCAAGAGAATGAGTGTTAAGAGAGAAGAAAGTTGAAGTTAATTCCTTGAGGAATATGTAATTTTACTAGTAGAAAGTAGGTATGGGAAAAACAAAAAAGACAAAATAATTCAATCTGATTGATAAAAGAAAATTTAAAATAAGGCAATGATCTATAGATTAGAAAAAGAAAACAAGGAAAAAAAGAAAGTAATAGGGAGAGATTCAATGATAAAGGTTAAGAAATAGCACTTGTTTCGCACTACCTAATCCATGAAGACCATTGAGAAGGTGTTTTTTCTTCACTAGTGTGAGATGAAAACAAAATTAAGGTTCTGTTGTAATGGCTTGAAACCTGGAGAATACCTGCATTGAGTTATAGTGATACTTATTTGAATTTAGAGTTTCTGTTCGTAGGAATTATGAGAAACAAAAAACAACTTTGAATACTCTGTATTGTATAAAGAAAGAAAAAATGTCACTGTTGAAATCTTGGACCATTAACAAAAATAGTTACTTTTGTTTTTTTCTCTTCTCTTTTACCTGGGGCTCTTGAGGACATATGTAGCACTGAAATTCATTGTGAATTCTTTTTTGTACTGTAATATTTCTGATTTACTGTGCTTTTCTGCCAAAGAATACCCTACTTACTTTCCTTAGGGCATTTGTCCATATCACATGATGCAGAAATTAAATACCAATGTCAATGAGATTGGTTGACTAGCTGTAAGATTTGGTCACACAGGTCAGCGAGAACTCAGTCACCGGGGAGTAAGAGATCAACCAAAGGACTTGTGTGCATGCATATAAGTATAACCAATGGACACAGACACTAGGGGAGTGAGGGTGGTATGTGCTAGGGGGTAGGGGTGGTCCTGGAGAGGTCAATGGGCAGAAAGGAGACATATATAATACTATATGTAATACTTTAAACAATAAAGAATTTCAAAAAAGAACTCAGTCACTCAATTTTTTATCACATCATACATAGTTGATAAAACTGACTATATGAGGTAAACACTATAAGGGTTGAGACTATCTCCTCTTTGACTTTTAACCTAGCACAGGGTCTTTCTTGTACATAGCAGGCATGAGTGAATGAGTGAGTGAATGAATGTATGAAGCATAGAATATATGCTAACCTATGACCTAATGCACAAGAAAATCATTTATTTTTACAAGTCAGATGAAGAAACTAGTATTTTGGATTTCAAATCTTTAAAAATACAAACAGTGGTATACTCAATAAAGCAAAACAGTATTTCTGTGTTTTTCTATAGGCATATTGAATAAACATTTTAGGAAAATAATAAATAAAAGATATACATAATTACACTAAAATTATTAATATTGATTAATTAATATAATTACTTTAAATTATAACAGAGAATTTATTGTGGATAACTTCTTAGATGAGAAAGGGAGGAAATTATGATAAATGAGAACCATAAGGTTGAGGGAGGGTTGGTTGATAAAAAAGAAAAAATTCAAGTTAAACAATTTATTAACTTTATTTTTTTCCCTCTAAATGTGAATGAATAGTTATTTCTTCATTGCCATTGATTTTGACTTAACTTAAAATTTTGGGATGGACATTGTTTAAAATTCACCATCCAAATGAGCAACATGCAGGCAAGGCATTATGACTATATCATTTTTATATATTTCACAAAGAAAGCTCAAATATCTCTTTTACCCAGTTGAGATATGGAAGGCCTTTTTTTTTCTTAATAAAACTGTTGGTAAGTTGTCTGCCAGCTATCAAACATGTACATAAAATTTAAAAACATCTGGTGTTTCAGAGGACATCTGTGTTATAGACATTAAGCATTTAGTAGATAATGCTCTAAAATATGAACTAGGCTTTTAAAGAATAAAAGGTTATTCTTGTCTTACCAATTGCTATAATAACATCTATCAGGCAGCAATAACTAAAAGGAAAATTTTTAATGCATTTCAGATATGCCTTTTCTTATGTAGCTGTAAAATATATCAATAGCCTGAAGAATGTAAAGTCAATGAGCTATATATTTATATATTCTTATAGTAAAAGCCTAAGACAGAATCGCTGATTGCTTTAACTCTATACTTGTAACTATAAATGCTAAAAATTTGCCCTAGCTGGTTTGGCCCAGTGGATAGAGCGTCAGCCTGCGGATTGAAGGGTCCCAGTTTTGATTTTGGTCAAGGGCACATGCCTAGGTTGTAGGCTTGATCCCCAGTAGGGGACGTGCAGGAGGCAGCCAGTCAATGTTTCTATCTCTCTTTCCCTCTCCCTTCCTCTCTGAAATCAATCAAGATATGCTTAAAAAATGTTTAAAAAATTTCGTTATCAGATAATTCAGATGACAATTCAGATGTGACCAAAAGATGATATTCTGATCAAATTACTCTTTGGGAGCTATACTTTGATATGAAGCCCTTAAGCCATTGGTTTTACATTTAGAACTTTGAATTTGAAAGAACTCTAACTGGGAAATTAAACCTATTCAAATATTTTGTTAACCATTTATGCGGAGCTAACTAAAATTTGTATAAAATAGACAATTTTGTCCAAAATTCCCTTAAAGACAATCCCACCTTTCTCATTCTCTGCAGATTATGTGTTCTCTTATTTTTCTAAAAATGTTGAGGTTTTTAACAAGATTTATTTGTTTATTTTCATTGTATTTTAAGACTATATCAATCTCTTAAATTTATTTGATCTTATATTT
This sequence comes from Myotis myotis, assembly GCF_014108235.1. Lineage (NCBI taxonomy): Eukaryota > Metazoa > Chordata > Mammalia > Chiroptera > Vespertilionidae > Myotis > Myotis myotis. Next base: position 127,730,206 of record NW_023416324.1, read on the forward strand.
GATTTAAAAATAAAACCTTCTCCCCCCAAATTTCCCTTTTGACCTCCTCTACTCACCTCTGCATTTTGTGATTTATGGCAGACATGGGCACCAATCTACAAAACCAGCACACTCATTGAAGTCAGTAAGGACTCCTGTGCTCCTAAATGTTATGCTCCTTATCTTACATTACTTGAAAAATTTTACTTAGTATCTATGTTTCACAAACTTTTCTAGTTAAGTATGCATACGTGGCATCAGGTTGTTATTTGGACATAGGCTAAAAAATGCTGTTGTAAGAACAAACGTTTTTTTGAACATTTAGTTTTGATTTTATTTTTATATATAACACAACATTCTTTCTTCTGATTTGCTGGATTGATCAGTTAATGATCCAGGAAGACTTTTTCCCTGTCATTCTCTGTACTGACAGTTGATGAATATATTTACATAAGTTTGTGAAGTTTGGTTTCAGCTGATCTCTCAGTGACATTCTTAAATATTTTTGAAATATTCTGCACCAGTGTGTATGTGTGTGTGTGTTTAGTGGGAGGGTGTGTGTGTGGGGGGGGGGGGTGGGGGCGGGATTCTTGTAGTGTTTTTTTTTTCTCCCAATCTCTTTAGCATCTCTCTTAGTCTCCCTTGTGTGCTTCTGATCCACTTCCTTATCTGCAAGTTTCTGTTTTTGTCCTTTTTCTCTTTCACTTCTTCCTGGCCAGATCTCATTTAATTTAACAGTTTCAATGAGAATCTCTATATTGATTACTTTTAACTCTATCTCCAACTTATAACTTTCAGTTGAACTCCAGCTTTGCATGTTCAGTTGCCAAAGAAAATCAACACTCTTCTATAGAGACATACATAACACTCAATATGTCCTAAAACAAACTCATTTATCTGGTCCCAAACTTATTCTACTTCTTATATTGTCTGTCAGCGAATAGTGACACCTTTCTTTTTATCTCCATCAGACACTGAACCTTCTCAATATTTGTTCCAGACAATCTTTTAACGTCTCTCCACCTCTTCTCCCACTATTTTTACTTCAAGCATCCTTTACCTCTCACCTAGATGACTGCAAAAGCCTCTAAAATGGCCTTCTTGCCTCCAATTCTGTTTCCCTTTAATCTAGTCTCCATATTTCACACATAGTATCATACAAATTAGAATCACAATAATTTTATGGTCATGAAATAAGATCCAAAGTCCTTAACCTGGCATACAGTCATTTTCAGCCTGACCTCTGTTCGTTTCTTGTCACAACACACATTTTAACCTTCTTGTAATCAACTTTGAAACCCCACTTGTCATCCCCAGTTACTAGCATCTGTAGAATCTACTTGTTCTTTTGAAGTTAATATTCATGACCATTCAGTATTACTTGATAACTTTTGACAAACACTTTTGTTTTGTACCTTTCTTCTGAGCCATGTTCTAAGTATTGTTCTGAGTTTCATACTAAGGTCTGACCACTATATTAATAGCTTTACTTACTGCTTTTTCTAAACTTATTTTGCTTTTTTCTCTATAGTCTCGCCTTTATTGTAAATTATATAAAAATTGGACATCCTTTTCTTTAGTCTAAATATCTCTACAAAATATTAGATTCAACTGCCACTGCATTCTGGCTAAATGATTTCCAGAACTCCAAATTTGACCTGGTCAAAATCAATGTCAAATTCTTCTTCAGTAAGCCAGATACAATTTATAAATCACTTTACTAGTTTTGTGAACATTGGAATGTAACCCCTCAATGTCTGTATAGCTTCATCTGTAAAATGGCAATAAAATAGTATCTCCCTCAAAAGCTGTTATAAGAGTTAAATAAGTCACTGCATGTGATGTGTGTAGAGCAATGCTCTGGAAAAAAAGAGAGAAGGTGATATGTGCATGTTAGTTAATTTTAGCTATTACTTTTTTGCTTTTAAGGGTAATTTTTCCACTGCTGAATCAAATACACAATATTCAGTTATTTCTAATATTAGTCTTCTGGTTCTTCAATTCTCCATTTTGTTATTATTTCTATTCATGATTTTTTCTCTTTGCTTTTAACTACTGCTCTTCTCTATAAGAACTGTCTAACATATTTTCATGTTTGTTATACACTTAATAAACAGGTTTTTAATTGATGATAGTGTTGTTCTGTTCCAATAATATCACCTACCTACATTTTGGTATGATTAAATATTTCTTGGTTTCATTTTCTATATCAAGTAGTTAATTTAATTGTTTAACATTAACCCCCTATTTGCTATTTTTGTTAAGCACAAACATATTGCCAAAATGACAGCATATAACATGAAAATATAAAAGGAAAGGTTGGCAAATTTATTACAACCTATATTAAGCATTGCATATCATGGGTGTTAATCATGGTTTTCTGCATATGCAATTTGACTTCAGGAATGACAACAATGCTAATTAGAGAGAAATAGAGATAAACTGTAATTAAAGGGAAATAAAAATATGTTTATGGACACCTTTTCTTGGAAAAAAGAAAGGTTCCAAAGTGTGTAAGGCATTAAGAGAAATTGAATTTCTGTTATTAGATTCTATGAAAAAGCATACATAGCATATAAGCACACCTCAAGAGGTTGGATTTTAAATGAACAATAAATTATTGTGAAGCTCTTAAAAAGGTATTTTGTGTATTTCTTTTTAAGATTTAAAAAATTACATTTTTTATTGTAATACCTTTAGGCAGAAACTAAAGTAAAATATACCATATGCCAAATATGTACTTCCAGAAACTAGTAGAAAATAATAACTTAGGGCTAAGATTTTTATTAGGTTGTAACGATTTTTTCCTCTTATGAATAAAATGAAAGTTTTAGGGGAAAAATACATTGTTCTCTCAAGTTGTTAACATGTGTTTAATCGACTGAGGAAGGTATTTTAGCTACCAAAGACTTCTAGGAAATGAAGACAATCCAGTGAGTCTGGAACTCTGAAAATAAAGATCTTCAGTTGCAGATCTTCAGTTGCCTTTTAGAAGTTATTAGAGAAATTCCATGTCCAAGGAAATATATAGAGTTTTTGTTTTGTTTTACTTATCTCTGAAGTTCTTGCTGATCCAATAGCAGTTAGTTTTCTGACTCAGAGTTTCCCTTAACTTAGTTTCTTCAGACTTTCCCTTCTGAACACTAGTTAATTCCATGCTGTCTACATCCTTTTAGACTTGTTCTAATCGATCATAACGTAATTTCAACTGTAGGTGTTCCCCCCCATCTTCCCCTCACCAGCATGTCCATGGCCTGCTTCTCTAAACCAGGTTCTCAATAATAAATTTCTTGTAATTCTAAATTCTATAACTTTTTTTTTCTGACTTAGAACCAATTATTAGGTAAATTTGCTTAATAGAGGCAGAAAGTCTTTGGAGGATAATTTAACTTAATTAACATAATTTAATTGGTGCCTACCCCCTTCCCTCTCACCACATTCCTGCCTAATCTCACGAAGTAGATGTCACATCTTCATTTTACACTTGAAGGAACCTGAATAGAATAATGTTATGCAACTTGCCAAAGGCCATAGAGTTAATAAATTGCCCAGGTGAGATTCAATCCATGCCTATATGAGATTTCCATCATATTTATGTGCCTCTAGTGATAGATATTTGGAAATTAGTGTTGGAGAGAATAAATACTTAGAAGGAGAATCTGGAGGTAGAACAGTAATGTACAAATTGTTCTTTGGTTTCCTCTATAATTGTCAGTGTTTCCATAAGCTTTTGTTTGACTCTTGCTATTACTGTATAAAGACATTTAGATGATGATGATAGATAGATAGATAGATAGATAGATAGATAGATAGATAGATAGATAGATGATAGATTAAATTTATTTATTATTTGCATAGGAACTGTTATAATTGGAGGAGTGGTATAGCTAAGGAACACCGATGTTGTTCTTGGTGATTTAAATTGATTGACTAATTTGATCCAACCTTGTTTTATCCTCAGTCTTCCTAAAACTTAAAGATAACTATATTTATCTTTAATCTCTAAAATCATCCCTTTCCTTTTTATTTTATAAAGACAGGCATTCCAATGGCTCCTTTCCCGTTTCCAAGGATTCTGGTTTTTGAGAACAGTGGACGAATGCACATATAATTCAATTCTAAAGTACCTTGGAATATATTACCATGTGCTGCTAAACTGGACTACATAGACAGATATACCTTGAAATTGTCCTTCTTCCTTTGTCTCAATATAATATTTATTTTGCTGTCTGTCACCATCTATCAGAAAAGAAATATTTTGTTGAACTTCCTTTTTTGTTATGCATAACTAGAATTCTTTTCTCTATATAATACAAGGTTTATTTTCTTAGACTAAGACTTTATTTTTCCCCAACAATAACAATACTAATAGATATATATAAAGTTCCATTAATATGCTAGGCACTGTTAGACCTCTGGTATAGGTACCCTTATATTAGCCCTACTGTAAATACTGTTGTTGTCTTCATTGAGGAGTCTGAGGAACAGGCAAGGTCTGTCACAGCTGGAAAGTGTCAAAGTCTGATGCTTACATTCTAAGAAAGTGTGAGTCCAGAACCCATACTCTCAACAATTATGCTCTTCTTCCCAGACTAATTTTCTTGCTTAAAGTTCAAATTAATGCAAATAATGCAATTCAGTTCAGTTCAATAGATACTTATTAAGGACCGTTATATTTAAAAAATAAGCCAATTTTATGCCAAAACATTGTATTTTATATACCTAGTTAACCTAGGTGATGTAGTTTTTTCTTTTCTTTTCTGCTTTAGCTTTCCTATATGCATCCTGATTAAATATTTTGTTTACATCTGACCTTTTATAAGCTTTTGTTGTAAAATTTAGTAGTATTTTCAAAAGCAATCATTTATTTTTAAAATATATAATATTTATACATGCTATTCTACATACATCAAGTGTCAAGGACCTTAATAGTTGATAATTTATTGTATTATTTTTTTTAGCCTCCAACGACTTTAAGCAAGTTCACCTAATAATTGTTTCTAAGTCACCAGAGAGATTTGGCCCCCTAGAAAATGTTTGGTAATGACTGGAGACATTTTTTTATTGTAACTACTTGTGGGAAACTGATATCTATTGGGTAGATGACATGGATACTACTAAACATCTTATAAGAAACAGGACAGCACCCTCAAAACAAACAAACAAAAATTACCCAGATCAAAAAATGTGGCTAGTGCCAAGACTGAGAAGTCCAGTTGAGCCCTGGGGCCCTTTACATTAGTATGACAAATAGGAACAGATTGCTCACTTCTCAGACAAATAATAGTGGTTCCATTCTCTTTAGTTTTATCCTACTCCAAAATAACACCCCCCACCCCCACAAAAAAAAGTCCTCTCACCATTCCTACTGTTTACCATTATTTTAATTAGAATCCAATGTCTTATGGGTCTTTTTTTTTCTTGAAAATATAAATATGTTGATGATAACTGACTGACACAATTATGACAGTTTCAACCCCAAATTGAGAGTTTAGCTCTAAATGCTTTCATTGTGCTGTTGATGTTGCTGGCTAAAGTAAATATCCATACTTCATTCATTTACCAAAAAGTTGACATTCTATAATGCAACCAAACATGTATCTAGTATCTTAATTTCAAATCTCTTACATGCCCTTTTCTGTGATCAAGAACAAGCTTTTTAGTTTTTGTGAAATTGCGTTTGCCTTTTCAGTTTGAGCACAAATGTCATTTAGTAAAAGAAACATGGCTCCACTATTTCTTAATGTCTTCCTTAACAAACATAGGATTGGACCACATCTCAAAAACTCCCACTGGGCAGCACTTAAGAAGTGAGTAATATTTCTGTCTGTCTAAGTCAAGAAATCCCAAATGCAAGTAAGTAATTTACAGGAAGGCATCAGGGACTGTTACAATAGACATATTGCAATATGTCACTGAAAATCAGCCTCTCCCCACATGTTTGCATGTTTGATCAACAGCCAGATGGAAGCTTTTATCACATTTATTTAATCTGAAATACACATGGTAATTACACTGGACCTTTGATTCAAGGCCTTATTAGTGTCTCAAGAGAAGTCAGGAAATGAGTTTGTTGTTTGCAAACTGCTGTAGCCATGACCCTCTGGGTAGAATTTACATCTATCACTGCCTAGACTAGAATACTGTTATAAATAATATAGTATTTCAAGGAAATAAGGTAAAGTAAAAGCTTTGTTAATCTATGTAAGAAAAGAAAAGGGCATTGCTGAGTGGTTGACCTATGAACCAGGAGGTCACGATTCAATTACCAGTCAGAGGACATGGCTGTGGGCTCAATCCCCAGTGTGGGAATGCAGGAGGCAGCCAATGGGTGATTCACTCTCATCATTGATGTTCTATCTCTTTCTTCCTCTCTGAAATAAATAAAAACATATTAAAAAATAGTTGAAATGTATTGCTGAAGGATGGGGTAATAGAAGACTTCAAGTTAATTTTACATATTTTTTAACATTTGGAAATTTATATTATGATTATGTCATTTTATTTTCAAAGTCAGAGAAAGGAATTTGAAAAAAATACACATGTATACCTCGCTCCTTGCACACATGCACAGCCTTCCTAAAGTGTTCACAAAAGAAATGACATTGTTTTATATTTTGTTGATTTTTTTAAGACTTTGAAATCCATATAGCAGATTATAACTAAAAAGGAGAGACATTGCAGGTTTCTATTAATATAGGATAACATGACCAATGAGAAATGGTTAATTAAATGGCTTATTCTGAAATGACTTAAAAATGTTGTTGCTTGACCAAAACTCTAATAACGGTTATTACTGTAGTCCTAATAGTAAAATATTTTTGCAAAATATTTTTATTCCCATTAAAATGTTAATTTAAAAGCATAAAATTATCCTATCAATATTTTATTTTATTTTATTTTTTTCACTTTAAGCCAATGCAGTATACACTGCAAATACTTTGGGGCTATCTCACATCTCAGTTGAGAATTGCTTTAAGTTTGGTGACTTTTTTATTTCCATTGACACCACTATGCTATCATTTCAAATTAGGGCAGACCTTGAAAAATGTCAATTGTACAAACAAACAACACATATAGACTATCTATCTACTCTGTACTAAACACCATCCTCAGAACTTCCCAATTCAAATTCCTTTTCAACTTAACAATTCTATAAGACAAATGATCAGTATAGACAATCTTTTACAAAGATTGAACCGAGGCTCAGTGAGACTAAACTGTTCAGGGTAACTCAATCATAAGTGGTTGAGACTGTATGACTATAAAAGAATATTTAATTGAGACTATGATTCACTTAGTATCACATTTTTATGATTTTCCCCCAAAAAATGGCTTGGTTTTTTTGTTGTTGTTGTTTTTAATTCTTCTCAGATGAAGAACTGGTTTAAGGCTCTTTTTTTTTTCTGTTTTATACTTACAACAATAGACAATCTTACTGGTAATATAGTACTTAAAATTCCTTTTATATGTAAAGTTTTAAAAAAGCCTTGTACTGTTGTTCTGTGGTTAGAGTGTCATTGGTATATGCACCAAAGGGTTGTGGGTTCATTTCCCCATCAAAGGTAATACCTGGGTTGCAGGTTTGATCCCTGGCCCCGGTTGGGTTGGTGCCAGAGGCAACCAATTAAAAGACACAATTATTTTCTAGTGCTCCAATGTGAGGTTTATTCAACTTGACCCAGGAATGAGGATGGAGTTCCTCAACATTGTTTTAAATTAGGGAGAAACCCTGAGGTTGTAAGAACTTGGAGTCTACAAATATTACTGTTACCATTTAGGAATATGTATGTACACTACCTAAGATTTTTTTTTTATTAAAATTATACAGCTTTTAAAAATTGCCTTGACAAAAACAGTTCTGGTTTGACTAATCACTTTGTTTCTTTAAATGACAGAGTATATGCAGGGTGGACCCCTTGGTGAGCCAATATTATACTATGGATACATATCTATGATTACCTGCTCTTAGAACAGAAAGAGCTGTATATAGAAATGTTGCCTTGAGGCAATAGTTGCAAACCATGCAAACTTCTGTCTCTGTATTTGGAAAAAAATAAAACAGACTTTTGTTGTAAAAAAAAAAAAGTATTTGGGCCCATGTTGCTCAGTGGTTGAGCGCGGACCCATGCACCAGGAGATCACAGTTTGATTCCTGATCAGGGCACATGCCTGGGTTACAGATTCAATTCCCAGTATTGGTGTGCAGGAGGCAGTCGATGGATGATCCTCTCTCATCATTAATGTTTCTGTCTCGCCCTTTCCCTTCCTCTCTCTGAAATCAATAAAAACATTAAAAAAAACAGTTATGAGTCAATAACTGGAGTAACAGATATTTAACACATTTCTTGTGCTGAGGTGTAGCCTTACAATATGACCTTGAGGAAATAACTTAGCTCTTTGTTATTTTCTTGATGTGTTATCTTACAAGACAATTTGAACACTTGATGAGAGAGATTCTAGAAAAGATTGTAGAAAAAGTGATTTTATGTGGAGGTGGAAGAAACAGGAAAGAAGAGAACTAAACAACACTCCATTTATTATAGAAACAGAAATAAACAGTTATACTAAACATGGAAGACTGATTATGACTACATTATGTTTCCAGTCACAATTAGAATATGATTTATTTATGGTTATACAATTAATGATACTTATGAAGGACATAGTTTCTGCTTCTGAATTGTATGTTTCTTGCTTAAGTAGAGGAAAGTCATAAGGCTCTTCCATTAAAATTCTAGATACTAGATGCCACTTTAAAAAGGTTTTAGGAATCTATTTTTATGACCATAAGACATAGTTTAGAATATAAAATAGAGGCATTTTAAAGTTGGCATTTAACTTTTTCTTCTGTTTAGTTTAAATGACCTTAAAGCTTTCAGTTAGGACTTTTCATTTGTATGCTTAGACTAAAAATGCTATGTAATAATTGCTAAAATGAATAATTATATTTTATGCATAACAGGAATTTATGCCCAGTGCCTTTTAATTATGATGTAGGACAAAATTTTACAAGTAATTGTACTTCATATTTACTTGCAAGGGCAGAAGTATTTTATATGTATGTCTGCCACTTAAATTGACCTAATTTCCTCTGAAGAATTTGTTACAGGCGTAGTTAGTTCATTTTGGATACTTATTCCTTAAATTTAAAAACATAGTTCCTTAATTAATGAAATATTCTAAAATTTTATGTATGTTTAAGTTGAAAGCACTGCCATAATTTAAGCATGTTATGTTTTGTGCAAACTTTATTTTTATTTATTTTTGGAACAATGGAGTTTATTTATATTCACAAACATGCATACAATGACTTCTGTCATACTCAGTGTCTAGATCTGCATGCTATCTGACCATTAAATTATTAATGGTGGTAAGGATAAAGCAGTCCGTGACAGATATTAAGTATGCAAATTATGTACAATGGACCCAAATCTCCAAGAGTTAACTACACTGAAACTTCACACTAATATTTTCCTCAGAATTCATGTTATTAAAAAAAACTACTAAATTTGATTCAGCCTTCTTTCAAAGTTTTTTCTATAGTTGAGTGAGTAAATAGAATCAGGAATGATAAGTGACATTTTGAATTGCTTTCCATAATATAGAATTCTGGATACTTAATTCATTTTTATTATAACTCATTAACTAAATTAAGAGACTGAATATTTTGTAAGGAGATAATTTGAATTCTAAACAAATGTTCTACACTACCTTTGGGGTCTAAATATATTTACTTGTGAACTTGCCAAATCTAGCCATCTATTACAGCTTTCGCCATTTTGGAAAATAAGTTCTGAATTATAGGGTGAGAAGGAAACTCAATAATGCTTGGACTTTGATGTTATTCTTCCACTCTCATCATGCAGTGGTCTCAGTAGAAAATCAACGCCGAAAGAGCAAAGGCTCTCAGGAAAGGAATCCCTCCTGAAACCTGGGAAAGCTGTTCACATGAACATTTCTTTTCAGCCATCTATTCGAATTTTCACTTCCTTCAATGACAATACGCTCATACAAGTCTTTTTCATTTTGCATTTGTGTCTGTTTTCAATTTGGAGTTTGGTACCTAAGATACAACAAAAGTATTTGTTAAATATTTACTCTAAAATCTACTAAATTTTGTATGATAATAGTAATTATTTTGTGAGATTGACTTGTGGATAGAATGAGTTAACTTATTAAAACAATTAATATGATAAGAATAAAGCTTTAATAAATATTAACCATTACTGTCATTATCTTTTATGGAAAAAGTTTTTTAATAAGACCTTTATATGCATTGCTTCATTCATTCCACGGAAAAGTTATATGTGGCTCATATCACTACTTTCCTGTGTTATATATATGGAAACTGAAGCAGAGAGATGTTAGGTTATATACTGGTAACATGGCTTTTTATTTTAACATAATTTTATATTTGAAAAAATAACAGGGTGAGATTCCAGTAAGCTTAAGATTTTACTATTTAAAATATTCACAAGCCTTTCCTACCAGTATGTAATCATCTCCCCTAAATGGTGTATAGAAAGGACATGTATATTAAATTCTTCTAAATATATTTATTATTATAACTGGGAATCTGGTTCACTGACCATTCATAATGGATTTAAACCCTTATATAAGCATCATCAATATAAATATTATAATTAGCACTAGAATAATCAATTCAAAAAAAGTAGTAATATATAATTTGTTTGGATGAATTGACTGGTAACATAGTACACATTTTAGATTTATAAAGGGAAATTATTTTAGCAGTAGTGGTATTGTGTTTTTGGTGTATTGTCTCATAATAAATAATATGTTTCTACATGTGACTATTTTATCACAATAATTTCTGTATATGGACAGACATTATAAACAATTGGTACAGACTAAACATTTAATGTTGAGCATTATAAATATCCTCATTGTCAGGTATTTATTCTTTATATTTTCTTAGTATTTAAAAATTAATCTGTCCTATTATTGTTTCCTTTAGAAGCATACTTAATTATTTTCAGGTTATTTTTTTTAAGCTTAGTTTAAAAAGAAACACACTTAGGTCTAGATTTCACCCTTCTGCAGAAATCATTGCATGTAATTTATGTAACCTCTAGTCTGCTTAAAAACACTTTAATTCATCTTTTTAGATTTGCACAGAGCACATTGCCCAATAGACATATGGTAATGTCACATACAAGTCATTTGTCTTCCTTTTCAGTGGTCGTTCCCATTTATTCATTTTATGTGTGTAGGCTGAGACCAGTGATGTACAAAAATTTAGGTATTGTTGACATTAAAGGCAGAACAGTCCCTAGTTAGATGATATGAGGCAACTGGAGAAAAAACAGTAGCTTTTACAGATCATATAAATGTAAAAGAAATTGATGTTATAGAATGAATTTGAGTGTATTTTTTCCTGAAAATAAACAATATAAAATACAGGTTTGTTTACAGTTTCTAGCATTATAAATCTCAATATTTGATTTACATTACATTTATTAACATCTATTGAATGTGACTTATATGCACAGATTCCATATAAACTGATTTCAACAATAGCTCACTGAGGATGGCAGAGAAGATATATATTTTTATTTATAGATGGAGGCAACTGAAACAGAGGAGGACAAACTGAAACTAGTACTTGGGTCTTATATTTCTGAGTGTCATATTATTTCCTATCTTTTCTGATCTTAGACTACTGCTCAATGCAGGAAAATTATACTCTGTAGCATATGCCTAATGGATAATTTAGCTGAATTTTTCAAGTGGTAAATAACTCAAAAATGTACCCTGATCTTCCTTTGACTGTGTAGATAACCTTAAAAACTTCATTTCTTTCCCTTTCCTCCTGCTATTACACAGGTAATCTCCTGGCAAGCTCCCTCCCCCTTTGATGTCAGTGCTAAAGGAGGTGAAGCATTTTGTGAAGGGCCCTTAGTCCTAATAGCTGCACTATTCTCCTGGTTGAGAGTACTCTCTGGATTGTTCAAATTCTTCAAAACTGAGAAATTTCCCCCATTTAAAGTACTCAAGAAACTACAATTCTGTGTTCACCAGAGAAAGACCCGTGAAATGCAGAGAATTATGCTAAAATCTATTTTACCCCAAAATAAGAATACCTTATCAGAGAAAATTTCCACTTAGATTTTTGTTTTCAAGGACAGAGTATCTTATTCAAGTATATATTTTATTTGGTCCCAGAACATTATTAACTATTTACGATACAAGTTAATGATATCAATTTTATATACTTAGAGAAAGTGAGTCATAAAAAATGACAAACAGAGCTTAAGAGGGACAGTTCTCAGAAGAAAGAAGCTGGAGGGCAATGCTATGAAATTAGTGTAGGATGCAGCAACACTTCACTTTTGTATCTCCGATAATCACATTTCACTTGCTAAATAAGTTTATAAATTGATTATATCTCTAAGCTAAACAACCTGGAAACACTGAAGTAAAAACAAAACAAATAAACACAACAGTGGTTTTATGCTTATTGTCAAAATCTTTCTGAATAGGAAATCTGTGTGCTATTATACATAGAGAGTTGTAGTGGCATTTGTTGCTTATCAGCTTGGCATGGAAACAAATTTATGGTGCAATAAATATATATAATTTTAGTGGAAAGGCTAAGTGTTGTGTTTGCTGGCATTTCTTTTCCCATTATTGTAAACCTGTTATAATACATAGAATTAATTTAGAGCTCATAGATTTAGAGTCCTTATACACTTTTTAAAAAATATTTTGATTGGATTTATTGGGGTGATATTGGTTAATAAAATTATATAGGCTTCAGGTGTATAATTCTATGATATCTCATCTGCATAATGAATGTATTATGTGTTCACCACCCCAAGTCAAATCTCCTTCCATTACAATTTATTCCCTGTTTACCTTTTCTTACCTCCCCCGACCCCCTTCCCTTCTGTTTATCATCATCCTATACACATCTTTTATAGTTAAAATTATGTGGAAGCCACGCACACAAACAAGAATAATATATTTTCATGTTTTCTATCCTTTAGAAGTTATTCTTAAATATTTTTGTCAGAAACAGTAATTGTACATAAAATTAGACGATACCAGGTGACCCCTGAGTAAATGTAGTGATGTATTTCTCTCCAGGGACTTTGTTAATGGCATATACTGCTAAAGGACAGTATACTTTTTCTCCATAAATTTTGTGTAACTAAATTTAATGGTTTATGATAGTGACCTTCTTTCTGAAGTATTACTCTATTTAAAGGGGGAAAGTAGGCTCTTAAGTACATTAAAAAAATTTAAATTTAATGTTAGAATTAAATTATCTGAAGCATTGGGAACAAATCTGCATGTCATTTTACTTAGCAAAATTTGCTAAAACATTTACATAGTAGCAGTATTATTATATTCAAACAAATAATTTACTACCGTGAAGGAACAGTAATTCAGGGCTCAGCAGAGCAAATTGGTATCTAAAAATCCAAATTCTGTCTGGAATTCAGTATTAGAATTTTATAATAACCATTCACTCACTCAATTTTCTTGGTCCTAAGAACTGTGTGAAAATGTTGTTGCAGCTATATTGCAAGTGTAAGCTTCCACTTTATTTTCAAGAATACTTATCTTTGGGTGAAAATAAACTAAAGCAAGTGAATTAATTCAAGAGGAAAAAAACATCTGAATATAGAACTTCAGGCCTAATTAACATGGAGAGACTGGTCACTGTTGTTTGGACTTTGCACACATAGATGGAAAGAAGAAATTACTACAGGATGAAGAAACAACACTAATAGGGGTCACTTAGCAAAGATGGGGAATGAATCCCTCTCTATAATGAAAGAAAATATAATACAATTAAGTGAGAAGACAGTAGAAATTACCTCCACAAACTGCTATTCTCCAAATAGAAGACATCTGACACAGCCTAAAAACTTTCATAATTATTTTTAAAACTTCTCAAAAATTATTCCAGTAACTTGCTTAGGCAAGCTGTCCCGCAGTTTATCAATCTCTATATTAATAATAGCTATGGTTTTCTGAGTCAACATATTTTACAGACATTGAATAAAATAAGCCATTTATAATACAGAACTTGGCACAGATTAAATATCAACAAATTATTCATTCATTTAATCTTCATTCATCAGACTCCCACCACACTCATTTTATCCAATCTCATGTTACAGAAATCTTTCTCTATTGATACCTCCCTCCATCTCTCAAATATTCAGTCACTTAGAATGATGCATAGTCACCACATAAAGTCCTGACGTAGTCTTTTAAAAAGATAAAAAGGAACCAATATTTTTTTACACAGAAGTTTATACTTGCCACTTGCCCCATCTCCCATATAACTAACATTTAGATAATGCTTACATTACATTGTGTCAAAAATTCTTCTAAGTCCTTTATGTCCAGTAATGCATGTCATCTTTGAATATCCTAGAAATAAAAGTATTCACATTCTAAAGATGAGAAGGCTAAGAATCTTGGCCAAAATCAAACTAATAACAATAAGTGGTTTAATGGTTGGTATAAACAATTTGTAAACCCAGGATTTTGTGAGCAATTTCTTCCACTTGAAAAGCTTTCAGTGACTTTTCTGCTTCATGACACTACTTTTATTCTATTTGTATAAATAACACACAACCTAGTTTCATTCCAAGATTGATTTCATCTGATGTTCTTGACATCAATTATTACATCTCAACTGCTATGAAACACTGGTGTGTGAGTAGACAGAGGCCACCAGTATAAAGCAGTACAGCACCTAAGGCAAGGCACAACTCAGTTACAAGTGACTCTCTAAAAGAAATTCATCTGCTCTATTTGCCTACAGATCATTGGCTGGGGATGAGTATAGATTACCCAGACTTCCCAAAATCTATTTTCCATTGAATTTTTCCATAAGTCAAGTAAGTTACATGACAAAGATCATGTTGTAGTTTATATATTACTCAGTTCAGCCTGCAATTTGCCATAGACTGAGAGACTTAAGAAAGAAATGTATTATTTTTTACAGTTCTAGAGGTTGGAAGATCAAGATTAGGGTGCCAGCATGGTTGAGATTCTGGTGAAAGCTCTCTATCTGGCTTTCAGAAAGCTGCTTTAAGCTGTGACTTCACATAGCAGAGATAGAAATAAGTTAGATAGATAGATGATGATAGGTGATAGAGAAATAGATGATAGATAGATGATAGATAGTGCATTTATATATATAATTTTTTTCCTTATAAGGTACTAATCTCATTATGAGAACTACACCATCATGACCTCATTTAAATCTATTTTTTTTTCAAAGGTCTCATCTCCAAATACCACCACATTGGGTGTAGGCCTTCAACATATGGATTTTGAGAGAGACACAACTTATCCACAGCAGTTTCTTAAAAAATGAAAATCCTATTTTCCAAAGTCTCAATTATGCTATACAAATAAATTCCTAGTAAAGAGATAAGGAAATAACTAGAAATGCTAAATATTACTTTATTGTGATGCAGGATCACTTATTTCAGGAAACTAAACTTGAAAAATCTCTATACTGTCTATTTCTAAAGGTGGTAACCTCAGTTACACACTTATTTTTCTGAGTTTAATTTAATATGTGTTAACCATTTTATTGTTAAATTAAATTTTATCTGAGTTTTCAATCACATCCAAAAAATAAAAACACTCAAAAATGAGAACAGAATAGCTATATAAGTGGCTTTATTGTTAAAGTGACTCTTATCATACATCCCAGTATAATATTTGGTCCATATTTATTCTACTCATTCATTTAACTCTTGTTTCACAACTCTGATAGTTGCTACCTGGGGACTATGTTTACTGTCTTTTGCATAAGAGGCACTTGCTTCTCTTCACTAATCCTTCCTCTATTATTTTCAGCTTTTACCTACTTTTCTATTTTTCCATATTGACATTGAATTTTATTCCTAGTTTTATCAAAAATTGCTATTAACTTTAACCTGACTTAATTAGCAATTTTCTACTCTGCTATTTAATGTACTACTCCATTTTTTATCTAAATTTATGCTGAACTACTGATAATGAACCTATAGTCTGGACCCTAACATTTATACAGTGTTGTAGATAGTTTTATTAGATTTTATTTAGAAAAAGTAAAAATTTTATATCAGCTTTACAAACAGGTGGATTAATATGCTTATTATACATAGTACATGCTCTTAGATTTATCATTTTTAAAATTGTAATTGTTAATCTAAATTTTCCTGTAAAATGTATATATTTTAATATATAATGACAATTATTTCTTTTAAAAAAGGTTTTGGAAACTACATTTAAAACATTTACATAAAATTATTTTAAATTTATTCTCATCTACCATTTTATTCAAACTGGAAAACCTATAAGGTACATAATAAAAGTATTTATTATAAAATGATTCTAAAATGATGTAGCATTTATAATCTCTGCATGCTGTGAACTTAGAAAATCAGATATTACTTCTTTAAAGTTGGTACTTCTTATTTTAATGGGGAAAACATGAGAGATGTGATAATAGAAACACGCTGCAGTGATTTGAGAAATAGAATCATATAATTTAGGTTTCCTCCATATTACATTTTGAATAAAATTATTCTTTAAGATTATTTTCTATTCATGTAAATATCAGAAATTACTAAGCATAAATATTATTATTATTATTTGACATAATTTTCCTTTGTAGTCTTTTAGAAAGAGTCCAGTAACCCAAACTAAAGGGTGTTAAGCTCAGTAATATTGAATACTACAGTATTTTTTGTGTGTTTTGTGCATTGTTAAGTAAAAAAAGACTTCTAATATATTGCTGAATCTATTAGAATTTACTTACTCTAATGATAACAGCCTTCTCCAGTAAGTCATGGACTTAGGAATCAATAATGGTCTTTAAAGATACAGGATGTATTTATCAAAATAATAAAATGCAGACTCAGCTAACTGTAATAAACTTCAGAAGCCCGTACTTCTTCTTTTTACTGCTATGACAGTAGGAGAGGGATGACAGAAATGATATGAGAGATCTCCACTAGGACTTAGATATTTAAATTATGTATTATCTCAGCATTGTTCAGCTGATACCTGATTCTGACTCTCAATCTCAATCACTTGTGTTAGTTGTTAAGATTATAAATTAAGATGCATCACATAAACAAACTGGGAGATAAAAATCACATAATCATACCAATTGACGGAGGAAAAACATTTGACAAAATCCAACGCTCTTTTTGATAAAAAACTCTCAGCAATGTGGGAATAGAGGGATCACACCTCAACATAATAAAAGCCTTAAATGACAAACCTTCAGCCAACATCATACTCAATGGAAAAAAAAACTAAAACCATTTCCCCTAAGAACAGGAACAAGACAGAGTGCCCACTTTCACCACACCTGTTTGACATAGGACTGGAGGTGCTAGCCATAGCAATCAGACAAGAAGAAGAAATAAATGCCACCCAAATTGGGAAAGGATAGGTAAAACAGTCATTATTTGCAGATGAGATGATACTGTACATGGAAAACCCTAAAGACTCCATCAAAAAATTACTAGACCTAATAAATGAATTTGGCAATGTAGTAGGTTACAAAATTAACACCCAGAAATTCATGGCTTTTTTATACATAAATAATGAACTTACAGAAAGAGAAACTAAAAAAAAAACACAACAATCTCATTTATGATTGCAACAAAAAAATTAAGATACCTATGAATAAACTTAACTAAGGAGGTAAAGACCTGTACTTAGAAAAATACAGGATATTGAAAAAAAGAGATAGAGGAAGACATAAACAAATGGAAGAATACACCTTGCTCATGGATTGGTAGAATCAACATCATTAAAACGTCCATACTACCCAGAGCAATCTATAGATTCAATGCAATCCTCATTAAAATGCCAACAACATATTTCACAGAACAAAACAAACTCTCCAAACATTCATATGGAATAAAAAAAAAATACCCCAAATAGACACAACAATCCTGAGAAAGAAGAACAAAGTTGGAAGGATCACAATACCAGATATCAAGCTATATTACAAAGCCACTGTTGTCAGAACTGCCTGGTACTGGTACAAGAACAGACATATAGAGCAATGGAACAGAACAGAGAACCCAGAAATCAACCCAAGCCATTATGCTCAATTAATATTTGACAAAGGAGGCAAGAGCATATAATCCAGTCAAGACAGTCTCTTCAATAAACGGTGTTGTGAAAATTGGACAGATGCATGCAAAAAACTGAAATTAGACCATCAACTTATATCATACACAAAAATAAATTCAAAATAGATAAAGGACTTAAATGTAAGATGGGAAACCATAAAAGTCTTAGAAGAATCCATAGACAGAAAAATATCAGACATAAGTCATAACAATATCTTTACCAATTAGGACAATGGAAACTAAGGAGAAAATAAACAAATGGGACTACATCAAAATAAAAAGTTTCTGCACAGCGAAAGTAACCATCAACAAAACAACAAAAGAGAACATGGGAAAACATATTTGCCAATGTTATCTCTGATAAGGGTTTAATCTCCAAAATGTATAAGGAACTCATACAACTTAACGAAAGGAAGATAAACAATCCAATCAAAAAATGGGCAAAGGACCTAAATAGACACTTTTTGAAAGTGTACATACAGAAGGCCAAGAGACATATGAAAATATTCTCAAACTCATTAATCATCTGAGAGATGCAAATCAAAATGATAATGAGGTACCATCTCAGACCGTCAGAATGGCTACCAACAAACCAACAAATGTCAAGTGCTGGTGAGGATGTGAAGAAAAAGGAACACTTGTGCACTGCTGGTGGGAATGCAGACTGGTGCAGCCACTGTGGAAAACAGTATGGAGTTTCCTCAATAAACTAAAAATGGAACTCCCATTTGACTCAGTGATCCCACTTCTAGGAATGTATCCCAAGAAAACAGAAACACCTATCAGAAAGGATATATCTACCCTTATGTTCATAGGAGGACAATTTACAATAGCTAAGATTTGGAAACAGCCTAAGTGCCCATCAGCAGATTAGTGGATTAAAAAACAATGGTACATCTGCACAATGGAATACTATACTGCTGAAAAAAAGAAAGAACTCTTACGATTTGCAACAGCATGGACCTAAATAGACACTTTTTGAAAATGGACATACAGAAGGTCAAGAGACGTAATCCCACTTCTTGAAATCAGAAAGAACATATGCACCCCTATGTTCATAGCAATGCAATTTACCACAGCTAAAATTTGGAAACAGCTTAAGTGCTTATCATCAGAGGAGTGGATTAGAAAACTGTTGTACATCTACACAATGGAATACTAGGCTGCTGTAAAAACCAAAGAACTCTTATAATTTGCAACAGCATGGATGGACCTGGAGAGCATTATGCTAAACAAAATAAGCCAGTCAGAGAAGGATAAGTATCACATGATCTCACTCATTTGTAGAATACAATGCACAACATAAACTGATGAACAAAAATAGATCCAGAGACATAGAAGCATCAAACAGACCATCAAACCTCAGAGGGAAGGTAGGGGAGGGTTGGGGAGAGGGGTAAGAGATCAACCAAAGGACTTGTATGCATGCATATAAGCATAACCAATGGACACAGACAGTAGGCGGGTGAGGGCCTGTGCTGGGGGTTGGAGGTGGCCAGGGAGAGGTCAATGGGGGAAAAAGGAGACATATGTAAGACTTTAAACAATAAAAATTAAAGAAAACAAAAAGGAATCGAAATTAAGTATAGACTTAGTTCTAACAGTTATGTGTCAGGGGGGGGGGGGGCGGGGTGATAAAAAGCATAACCAACAAGGTCAGTATTTTTTAGAAATGCATTTGTAAGTAAACATACAAAGTAGCATTCTCTATATTTATTTTATCTTTGAAATCTAAAAAATCCTGGGACAAAATGTGGACTTATTTTGTTAATCAAATGAAGACTAAAGTTTAAAGTATTTTCATTTATTGTAAGAGTATGTGTAGAACATTATGAATAAGGTAAAATAATATGTGCTCATATATTATTTTCTCTAAAGGTTATAATAAATGTATAAAAATAATATATCTGTAATTATATCTATTAAAAATCAAGTGAATTGATCTAAAACCCATTGTAACAAGTCAAATTGTCTTAATGTACAAAAACAAAGGCAATGACCTAAGTTATCTGCGACTGCCATGCAAGTGAAGATTATAGGCAAAAGTGTATGAAATTCATCAATGAAATCTCTCACCAATAATGATTTACATCCCCCCAGTCTAATCACTATGTACAGATGTCATATGATCCAAAGATAGTTTCTGCTGGTGGATTGATCCGCAACTTTACAGCTGACAGAAATACACACCAGCATCAAATCACAGAGTCCTTCTGCAAAACATCTCAACAATATGAATGAATATAAGAAAATAAAAGAATTTATTTTAAAAATTTTGCACCCAATGAAAAAATGGTTTCAATAAAAGAAGAGAAATAATGTATACACACAAAGTAAAAACATTTTTCAAGATGTCTAAAAATAATTATTATACTTAAATGAAAAAAATAAGAACTTTTTATTGTCAATATTATAAAATTCTTTTAAAACATCTACTAAATACAGAATGGGTTAAATAGAGAGTGGAATTAAACCAAAGTCACAATTGATAAAGACCTTTCAAAGGAATAAGAAATGGCAGAAAATGAAATCAACTAAGAAGAGGATAAACATGGAAAATATAATTAAATCAAAATGTAAATTAGTGAAATTATTTTAAAATAGAATGGAGGGAATGACATATACACAATATAAAATATGGTGTTTCTACCAGGGCACAATTTGATTTCCAAGGAAGGAAATAGAATAATTATTCATCTAAAGTAAAGTAGAAAAAAATCATGAGGCCAAAGCAAATAAACTAATCTGATTTCTCAGTTTCCCAAAAGAATGCTCAGTTCTGAGATATATTCAGTAATAAAATGGACATGAATTTTGACTATCTGTATTTGGGGACCTGAGCAAGAGGTGGATTTTGAAAGTGATTCTAAAGTATCTAAGCAAGGAATACAAACAGATAATTTAGAGGCAAGGCAGATTTATGTTCTGCTCCCTTCACCTGTTTTGTTTTGTTTTTAGATTTACAGCCAATGCCAGAAATTAAGGAAAATTCAATAATATATAATAGAAAGCTAAATTAGCAATAGCTCCTATAACAGATTAACTATTTAATGCTCATTGTTTTTAAAATACCCCCCCCCTTTTTTTAAGCATTTCAATTCATGTATTCTTAGTTGGGTAATTTTCTTCCAGGTGGAGATTTATTGGCCCATTACCTCACTTATTCTTGTGGCTCTCTCATTTCTTTTTTTTTCCTTCTTTCTTATTGAAAGTATTACAGATGGCCTGTTTGTTTGTTTGTTTTCCCATTGACCTGCTCCACTCAGAACCCACCCTTCCTAGGCCTTCACCTCTCTATTGTCTGCGTCCATATATGCATATAAGCTCCCTAATCACTCCCCACGCCCCCACCTCCTCCTTCCCTCTGAAATCGGTCATTCTGTTCCATGCGTTTATACCTCTGGAACTATTTTGTGCATCTGTTTATTTTGCTCATTAGATTCCACATATAAGTGAGACCATGTGATACTTGTCTTTCTCAGCCTGTATCTCCGGAGAGTGCTCAGCAGGGTTACATGTCTGGGCCTTCATTCAATTGCCTAGAACACAAATCGCATGGTTACATTCAACTGCAAGTGAGGTTGAAAACATTTAGCTCTGTGAACTGAAAGAATAGGAACCAAGTTTGTTATGAGCTAGAAATCTCTGCCCCAATACATCCTTCTGATTTGCCAAATATTTGTTCATGTTGTCTCCCTCACACAAACCACTGCCATACCCTATCCAAAGAGACAAGCCAAAGACCTTTCAAACCAATATATCCAATTCAAAGATAAAGGTCATTGATATGCTCAGTCCTCTTCATCATATCTGTGTGCATTACTTAAGGAACAAATGAGCCAAAAAACTAATGCTCACCTCCACCCATATACCACGCAGTGATAGAACTGACCCAGGAGAAGTGGGAAGTGCTTTTTAAAAATCTTTGTAGTTGAGAGTATTACAGATGTCCCTCCTTCCCCTCCCATTGCCCTCCTCCACCCAGTCCCATCCCACCCCAGGCTTTCACCACCAATGGGCGATGTGTATATGCATATAAGTTCTTTGAAGCACTTCTTAATATAAATGTTCCCATTTAGAAATAAAGGAAGAGTGGTAAGCACTGAGCAGTTACTATCCATAGCAATTATGGAAACATGCCAGACTGGCATTAAAAGATCCCTCTGCCCTGGCAAAAACAGTTCTGTGGAGAAACTGGATTCTCTTCTGTTCCTTCTTTTTTACTTCCCACAATTCTATCCTGTGGAACATTCAACCTGATCAGTCATCCTCCTTGACCACATCTGAAGTGAGTGTTTCAGAATATGCCCTCTATGGAGTTTATATAGCTTTTATTTTTTTAAATTTCTTTATTGATTAAGGTATTACATATGTATCCTTATCCCTCCATAATCTCCCCTGACCCCTCCACTCATGCCCTCACCCCCCTGTTGTCTGTGTCCATTGGTTAGGCTTATATGCAAGTCCTTTGGTTGATCTTTCCTCCTTACTCCCACCCTCCCCTAGTTTACCTTTTGCTTTCTTTAAGTTTGGGGGTCCAAGGATTGAAGTTTCAAATAGTCAGACATTTTTCTCTATCTATACATATGTTTTTTGGGCACAGTAGTTCTATTAAAATCACAGTAGACTTCTAATCAATGTGCCATATTTGTGTGCCTATAACCACACTCCATGTTTTTTTAAATCTGTGATTATATTTCTATGATAGAAAAAAACAACAGAACAATAGTAATACCTTGCCCATTGGTAATACCTTTTAAAAAATTTATCTTCATTGTTGAAAGTATTACAGATGTCCCCTTCTGTTTCCCCATTGACGCCCTTTATCCTGCTCCTGCCTCCCCACAGGCCTTCACCACACTATTTTCTGTGTCCATGGGTTATGCATATATGCACATAAGTTACATGGTTAATTTCTTCCCCCTCCAACCTCCCCCACCTTCCCTCTGAGATTTAAAGGTATAATTTCCAAGCCTAATTTATTTTTTTTATTTTTTCCTCCTCTAAATCCCTCTTTAGACTATAAGCAGCTACTATGACGCTATCTGCAACAATGGGCTTGGAAGGGCAGGCTGTGCTTTCAAACTGATCCTTGCTATAGGTGCTGAGCCTTGGCAGATTTTGTTGATCAAAGCTTCATTTAGTTTTATTCCTTATTATGTGACTTCTAGAAACACTAGATTTCTCAAACTTTCAATATCCCTATGATTGGGCTTTCTTTTGATCTTTTGGATCTCTGCTTGAAAAATGGACAGTTTCCTGCGCTCATCTCTTTCCTGTAATATCTTACTAAAGGCAGAATATAAAAGCATATCGTTAATCTGTATCTTTCCACTCACTTCTTCTACAGCTACAAGCCCAACAAGCACTAAATCCTCCCTGCTGAGTGTTCATTCTCCTCCTTCTATCAATAATACTAAACACAATCTGTACCACCCTCCTCTATAGCATACTCTCAAGGATACTCCCTACTGCCCTGTTCTTCCCCGCAGTCTGCTCTGCTAGAAGCACTTCCTCTTTCTAGCTTTTAAATATGGGAGTTTTTCAGGGCTCAATTTTTAGACCTTTTCTTTTATCTAGACTCGCTCTTCTAATAAGTTTATCAATTTTCATAGCTTTAAATAACATTTATATAATGATAAATCCCAAGTTATCATCTCCACCTCCATCCTTTCGTAAGACATAATTTCACTTTTAAAATATTATAATTGTGTTCATCTCACCAAAAAATAGACACATAGACATTTTTAGAAGGAGAAGAGGAGGATCAAAAGGCATAAAACTATGCAAAATCATATTAGTATTTGTTTATCCAGTTTCTCTTTAAAATGAAAACTCAAAAGCAATAGTGATTTATGGGAGAAATGTTGTATCCCCAGTGATGTTGTATGTTATAGGTACACAATAAATATTATAGATACACTATACATATTTGTTGACTAGAGGATTGGTGTACTACACATTAATAAAGCTTTATTTTAATAGAAATGTGATAATTTTAATAACTCATTCTAATGCAGATATGCACTTTATGACTAATACTTAACTCTATGACTATAACTTAAGCAATATTTTCTTCTCTTTCCTAGATCCCAATGCTCTGGCTGGCCAGACTGGTCCTGATCATGCTCTTATAGGAGGAATAGTGGCTGTAGTTGTATTTGTCACGCTGTGTTCTATATTTCTGCTTGGTCGATATCTGGCAAGACATAAAGGTGGGTTGTATTTAATAGTGTTCTTAACTCTGACACAAACATTCTAAAGACTTGCTTAACAATGAGATATTATATGAATGTACGAGAGAGAGAGAGAGAGAGAGAGAGAGAGAGAGAGAGAGAGAGAGAGAGAAATCTAAATACTAAATTAAATTATTTCAGGGAATTCTTGATTATTTTACTCAACTTTGAAGTTAAGTTGGCTTAGCCCTGGCCAGTGTAGCTAAGTTCATCAAGCACTGTCCCATGTATGGAAAGGTCACTTATTTGATTCCCCATCAGGGTATGCCTGGCTGTGGGCTAGATCCCAGTAGGGTGCATTCAGGAGGCAGCTGATCAATGTTGCCTTCTCACATCCATGTTTTTTTCTTTCTTTCCCTCTCTCTTCTCTCTCTAAAATCAATAATAGAAACATGTTTACAAACTAAATGAAGTTAAGTTGGCTTAGCAAAATAATGTTTAACCAATAGCCAAAGATCACAGAGTAAGTCATAGCTGGAATAACAAAAACAGAAGCAAGTTTATAATTTATTTCTAGAACAAAAATTCAACTATAACACTAAGCTTTTGGTTATTGTTTTTAGGTTTATGGACACACGTGTGGCATAGCAAGAGTAATACGTGTTGTTGGTTTTTGTTTTTTTTTGTAATGGGCTAGGTAGCAAACTCTTGATATAATCTACTTTTAAATGGAGTTACCAAAAGAAATGGTGACACATTCGATGTGATCATTATCAACTGCTTAACAAAGGACCCTGATTGCTACAGCTGCATGGATCACATGGTCTGTATCCATCATTAAAGAAATCAAAGTATTCATTACCCACTTCAGCTTGGCTGTTATCTCTAGTTAACCTGGCCACAGCTTCCTCTACAACATTTACCTAAAAGCGGAAAGAATGTGTGCAACTTTAGAAGGGTAAATTGTGTGGTTTATTACACCTCAGAATATTTTCTAACATGTAAGATATCTGGCATAAGTTCCTTCCTAAATCAATGCTGCTTTAATGCTGGCTATTTACCATTCTCACAGAACTAACACATTTTTCTTCCAATACCCACAGGAACATATTTAACAAATGAAGCTAAAGGAGCTGAAGATGCACCAGATGCTGACACAGCCATTATCAACGCTGAAGGCAGCCAAGTCAATGCTGAAGAGAAAAAAGAGTATTTCATTTAAAATGCAGGCCAAGATTCTGAGTTTTACTTACCAGGCTGGCTGCTGGAGAAAACTGGCTATCATCTTTCAGAATTCATTTCTACCATCTTCGCTACCTTTAATAACTTCCATACCGTACTGCTATCCGTAGCCAGTGCATACCAGCAATCAGCTGTCGAAAGCATCCTTCTTTAATTACTGTACCATCCATAATGCAGGACATTTCTTACTGCCTAAATTCCACACCATTGCTCTTTTAACATACAGTGCTTGAATATACAGCCTTAACAATGTTAATCATCTCCTTGGGTCATGATATTGAGTTGTTTTTATACATTGAAAAATGTATGCAGAGATTTTTTTGTTTTGTTTTAACCCCTCATTTTTCACCCTCTTTACATCATGGACTTAGTCAGTTTGCCATTGGACAGCTTTCACAAGAAACAGGATTAGATGAAGAGCTAATGTGCTTAAGTTTAATGAGACATTAGAGGTTTACAGATAATATTTTCTACATGTCTCTCTTCAAGGACATGCTTAGAAACATATGCCCTAGGAAACCACAAACGGAAAACACTGTAGTATAGCTCGGGACTGTTTGTGATATACTGGTAAAGCTGTATCAATTTGCTATTTAAAAATATAGCATTTGATACAGGAGCCATGTGTACGAATTGTAATCATGTCATGGTACCTTATATAATTATATAGCTCCCACCATTAGGTTATTTTAGCTGTTTGCCAATAAATTGCTACAAACATTTTACTGCTTTGGGAATCACAAAGATTTCATTCATTGCTCTGATTTGATTCTGTAATTTATTTGCTTCACAAGGACTCACCTTCCTAAACAAAATTAAAATATCCATAGGGCACAATTTTGAAACATTTTAGTATCTGTATATAGTGCATATAATAAATCCAATTAAACATTATTTGATACATATTTAACTTTTTGGCTGTAGGTAATTCAATCATAAGTAGGCATTTTCTAATGTCCATTATATCCCTTTAGATATTACTTAAACCAATATTACAAGTAGATAACACGTATTAGTATTTTGTCTGTATGTCCTAGCACTGTTCAACAACCAATTTTTCTAGTTCTTGTTAATTTTTATTTGTTATACAATGGAAGCACAATGTTATAAGGAAAGGTAATTTTAAGCTAACAACCAGTGCACAGCCTCAGGTTTTAAATTACAACCACAATAGAATAACCTAAAAATAAACTCTTAGTTTGCTAAAATTTTACAAAATTTAATTTGGCAGTTCCAGAGCTGCTTGCCTATGTTGGTTTGCCAAAAAGAAGTGTTTAAGATATGTTTTCTGTATAAATGAACTAATTCTTTATATTAAATTCCTGTCTATGCATTTTGTGAGGTACAAACTTATGAAACAATGAGTGATAGAGAATTTCTGCCATTCTTTTACCTCGAAGGTGAAAGTCTCTTTCTCTGGATTATTTCTGAAATTTTGGTGTATTTAACCATTAAGAAATGCTGTATTCTTAAATATGACACAGAGTTAATCTAAAGTCATATTATTTCTTCAAGTAAATAACAATATTGTTAGATTAGTTCTCATTACATTTGTTATATGCTAAAGATTAAACATCCAGTTAGGTAAAAATTATTTTCCCATTCACAAGCATTGCACCTTTAAGAAGAAAACGAAAATGACAATATGGAAGCTATACTTGTGATGTCAAAGCATGATGGCCTATGGTTTTAAAAATATCTTGGAATTTATTTGGGGGAAATGAGAATATTCAAGTACAACATCAAGTGTTAATATCAAATGAAAGACAAGGGTGCTGTATCTTAGATTATTTATCAGAAAAGTTTAAATCCTTTAAAGATGTTAGAATTTTAAATTGTTTTTTATTGTTGAAGCATTTATCTTGTTGATTTCTTACAAAAGAAAAAGGATGATGTCAAGCAGCACTTTTTCAGAATATACAGAACATAAATAATATGATGTGGTTGAGTGTTAACATAATAAATCATATACAGTATGACATTTTAAGGAAATAAGTCTGCATTGATGTGATTGCATGCTTGTTTTTACAGTTCAATTCATACCATCTGTGGAAAAATGCAATAATATGTTAATATAGTATGGTAGTTTGAGAGAATCAGGTAGGTGCTACTAGACACATTGAAACTAGAATAGGTTTATAAACTGTTCATATCTTTCAATGCATAATCTTTAGAAAGACTCCACAAAGCAAAATTCATCCTGTTAGTAAAAATGGAAAGGTTCTTATTACAGAAGTTGTATAAACTGCATCATCAATTACTATTTAAAGCCTAATTTCAGGATGTACTTACAAAATTGCTACTCTTCACTGATGTATTTACATCTCTCTTCATTTCATCTATATTCTACTTTGCTCCAACTGCTAAATTGTTTCCTAAATAACTCAATCATTATTTATAACACTGTAAAATTAGGGATCCAAAATTGGTTACATTTCAAGATTGTTGATTATTTAACCCTTTGGAGTAATATAAAAAATCATTAGAAGTCTTAAAAAGAAACTAACTAACTGGTATATTATGATTTGTGGGTTCTAATAAAATATTTTGCCAGTTCAATAGATAGGTTTGGATTAGGTATTGTTTTTAGTTACTGGGGGAAAAAATAGCAATGGAATTATATTTTCCCAATTTTAAAAAGTATTTTATCTCCACCAAACAAAAAAATATATATATAAACGCTGCTTATTTCTATAAAATTCAAAATAAAATGAAATATCATTTTTAAATGGAACCATGTTAATTGCATCATCTGAAACATGCACACTCATCCCCACAGAGAGCCAAATTCTGTCTCTGCCTAGTGAGCATAGTAGCTACGGAACTCAGTGAGAGTGTGCACACACAGACACACACACACACACACACACCCCTAGTAGGATATGAAACATTAATTTTTACCAAAAGTAGCTATTCTCTGCCAGTGTACTGTTTACAATGTAAAATGATTGTCCCTCATCAAAAATTTGTAAGCGGTATTTTTTTCTTTTTCCCATTTTTGAGTGTCCTAAATAGAACAATTATTCAAATTAAGAAGAAAAAGAAAAGTTTGTGAGTCCGAGAGCAAAGACAGAGAGCATGAGCAGAGTATTGAGAGTGTGGGGGCGTGTGAGAGGAGAGAGACATTGATTGACTGATTGATGATTGATTGATTTTCAACTTGTTTTCTTTTACCAGAGAATTCAAGAAGCAGTTTAAGGAACCTGTTATTGGCATTTAAGCTAGAAACTGGATGATCTTACATTGATTCAAGAAGCTTAATCTTGCATTGAAACCCCACAATTAAAATAAAAAAAATAGAGAAAGAAAACTAACTTTCCTAAATATGGCAAAGAAGCTAACACTTCATTTATTTTTATTTTTTGTAAAAATATATAAATATCTCCATTAAAGGACAAGTTCATGTGTAGTTACTTACTCATGATTGTGATAGCATTGAGATTCCATATAGGCACATGTACAGCAGCTGTGACACTGACGGTTCTTCCATGTAATATAGCAGTTATCGTGTAATATAGTGCCACTTATTGCAAAGTGTTACCAAGGGGAACATTTAAAACACTTTTCCTTTTTCTTTGGACTTGAAAGATAATTTAAAGAATGATAAATATGAAATTTCACATTAGGTTTTTAACTGTGGAGAAAAGAAAACTCCATATCTTACTGCAACTTCCAGGTCATATTACTAATTACTCAGAGCCCTCTATAAATGCCCATATTATCCCCCTTTCCAAGTGTAACCTGTGATAAATATACAAAACAAATTAACAAAAATCTGGCAATTACAGCTGAAATAAATGAAACACCTAATAACAATTACTGAGTAATGCTTTTTTTAAGTGGCACAAAGTACACACTAAAAACTATGCAAAATATAGGTAACTAGAGTGTACGTACATGTAAGTATCTTGTACTTGCTGTGTATGGATGTTTGAAACCCATGTAATTATAATATGCATTTTGAATACTGGGAAAGAGGAAATCTTAGTGTAGATAATAGAATTTCTTTTGAAATATACACTGGCAATATCGAAAATATACTCAGTGCAATATCTGCAATTCTATTGCTGGATACTTAATGCAGAGGGACTTTAAGAATTTTCCAGGAGGCCCAAAAAGTTGCTAATCTTCACCTCCCACATATTAAATCATTAATTTAAAATACAACTGCCTCAATGGAACATTAAATTTTTATTTCTTAATCATTAATGTGACACAATAAAATTATTTGGCCTAGTTTTCAGCCTTATTGGAGAGAGAAAAAAATTTGATTTACATCTAATTCAATTTAGAATTCTTCAACTTTCTTTGAAATGTGTGTGTTTTAATGAATTGTGACACTCTTATTATAAGTACAAATTTATTTAATTAAATACACAGGTTACCTTTAATAGGTAGTCACTACATTTCATTGGAATTTTTTTAATCTTTGTTTTTGATTTATTTTTTCCCTTTCTCTCCCTATTCTACTCCAAACATGCCCTTTGCACTTATATCCTTCCAAAGGCAATGGATTGAAAGTAAAAAGATTATAAACTGATCTAAGGGGAACAAAATATAAGAATGGGTTCTGAACTCATCAGCATTATCCATATTGAATGCAATCATTATTGAATATGGCTGGTAAGTTCTCTGCGATGTATACCTATGATAACCCTTCTACCTCTCTCTTTTAACATGGGCTATGACACTTCAATACAAATAGAAGAAATCATGATTTACAAGATATCCCAGGAAGCATGTTTTGGGGGCTGTCATAACAGTCTGCGCCCCACACTCTGGGAATTCTCAGAAGCCAACTTGTTTTAGCGTACTCAAGGTTGTATAGATCTACATTTGTTTTCCTTTTATATTATTAACTTTTCCTGCAGGCAAAATATTGCAACTATAGAAGGACAGATCTCATGCCTATTTAATATTTCAATGTAATATCATTGTGTTGATTTTTAAAAAATAATTTAAATGGCAACACTTTGTAGTTCAATCTATTTATTTAATATTTAAAATGCAATTTCTTAGTAAATAATACTGTGCTTTTAAGTAAAACTTTACAAATATAATTTATTTTTCCAAGCAGTGTTACCTATGTATGACAAAAATTTAAGCATTTAAGACTGCCTCCATATTAACAAATAACCTCTAAATAATGAATGCAAAGTATTGCCACAAGTGTCCATTTTATTTTGTGTGCACAGACATATGAAATTTTCAAATTATGCAATTTAATTATTCTAAAATAAAATGACATTTTAAAAGCAGATCTTCCTCCAGAAAAAAAAAAAAAGGATACAATAATAAAAATCAAATTATGACCTTGAATCTGTAATATATGCTTGAAGTCTAAGATGTTTCTATGTTATGTGGTTTTGTTATAAATACTATTTGGTCCTATCTTTATAATCTCTTCCATATATGTGTATATATATGTATATATGTCTATATATACGTATATATGCATATGTATCCATATACTAATATAGGTATATGCTAGTTACAAGAAATGTATGGTTATTTGGGAGAGAATGGGCCCAAATGTGAAAAAGGTGTAAAAAAACCCCACAACAAACCCACTATTTCCCCTCTATGAAATATGCTGTATATTTCAAAAGAAGACAAGTTAAAAGATATTTGAAGATTGCAGGGGCAAAAGAAAAACCTACCAGGGCTCAGCACTTAAGCACTTTTCCTACATCCAGGGTCAGAACAGCAGTGATTCCTACACGGACTTTCAAGTGCGGTATGAACGCCAGAGTACACTTCTCGTACACACAGTACTGTCAACCTCAGATGTTTTCTTTCTTCAGATGCTTTTCTTTGTACATGATACTAGTAGTCACTTTTCTCTTTATATTTGCTGATAGTGAAAGTTATATGCAATAAAATATTTGATAATTGAAAGCAGTGTTTACCAGTTGGTTAGAAAAAAACTATGAAATGTAAACTGAATTATCTCTATATCCTTTTTGCTTTTCTCTGTGTTTCTAATGTACTGAAGGTCTCACATAAGTAGAAACATAATTTAGACATTTTTCAAAAGTAGTACTCTTCCTCCTTTTAAATGTATAAAATTTTTAGCTCCTTACAAATTTTCAACTGTAACTGTTGTACCTATTGTAGATTCAATGATGCGGTTAAGTAGTAACCCAAGGATGTATGAGTTTGGGATTACTAACCCATTTTCTTCATATTCAGTTCACATCAATATTTGTGAATTGGTTATTTTGCTTTTCATTCAACCAAAAAATATTCCCTCAAGAAAGCTCCATTTTTATCATAAATATTTCAATACAACAAATATTGAAACAAGTCTGCCATGTTAAAAATAATTTAAAGACTTATCTCTAAAAATTGTATTCAATAAATGCAGGTGTTCCCAGTGATGTGGCTTCGAAAATAAAGTGTTCTATGTATATGATATGAAATTCATAACTTTTGGAAGGGTATATTTATGGCAGCATAAAAATTATGTGCTGTAAAGAAGATCCATAAAAATCAAGCATATTGCACAGTTATTGAATCTACTGTTATCATTAACAT
Source organism: Myotis myotis (assembly GCF_014108235.1). NCBI lineage: Eukaryota > Metazoa > Chordata > Mammalia > Chiroptera > Vespertilionidae > Myotis > Myotis myotis. Next base: position 127,762,277 of record NW_023416324.1, read on the forward strand.
TTTCAAAAAACAAAATGCATATTGTAATATTAGGTACATGACACTTGCATGTTGATATGCCTATATACTCACAAAGTATTCAATGTGTACTTAGTGGCACTTAAAATATGTCATGTACAACCCTTATAAACATTCTTACAGGGTTTCCGTTTGCAATTCATCTATCAGTAAAGCCTTGTCAGGAAAAAAAAAATGCCCAATATATATGGAAAATAAAATTTGAATTTTAGTTATCTGTTGGACATTACTGAATTGTCTATTCATTTAGTTTATTTTACTAGAGTTGAAAACAGACATTGAAAGATGGAACTTTCTTATTTCCCACTGACAAGTTATTAAAGATTTACAAGACATATTCCTTTATACCAAACACATTATTTTCTATTTCTAGTTCAAATTGCATACATCATTCATTTATTTTTAGATATCCTCAATGATGCCCATTTTTCTTTTAAGTTTCTAAGTGGAAGTTTTAAAAATTAAGCAGTAGTAAAATAAATGTTATCTTATTTGTACATTTAGTACTTACTCCTTGGAATATATGAACCTTGTAATATGCTAAGGGTTAAAAAATGTTGCTGACTTAGGGAATTTTGCTTGAGATTGCCAAAATTTCAAAACTCTGTAATTTTACATTCACTTATGTCTGTTTACTAATGTTGACTATGAACGGAATCAAAAATATCTACATCTATTTCTTTTATAATTTTCACACTCTAACTAGCATTATATAATCCAACTACCTAAGATAATACAATCAATAATATATTCATCCTAAGTTTATGCTAATTAGAATTTGAGATAAGCTTTTAAATTTATGGAGGATTTTCTTTGTGTCTTTGGAAGTTCACTTACCATAAGGTATTTTATAGTCTACTTTAAATAACAGATTTTGTTATACAGGGTAAGCCAAAGGCTGTACAAGAATTAGTGTCATTGGGTCTGATATTTGTGTTAGACCATGAAATATTCCATTAAAACTTATCTGTAAATACAAAGCAAGATTTTGTTTCTGGTTTATTTTATTAAATAACATTATATTTAATTCAGTTTTTCTTAGCAAAAGAATCCCTATGATACATGTTAGCAAATTTGATATTGTATTGAAGATCAAATACATCTTAAAGAAAATTATGACATTTAAAATAACACATTCATAGACCTATTTTTTATGATACCCCAAATGCCCACTCTTATTTGGCTACAACCATATACACACCACAAGGCACCCATGTTTCCTAGATAAATCAATTGGATGAGTTCATGATGACAATTGTTACTTCTTTCAAAATATTCTTTGACTTTTTTTAAAAAAGAGGCACACTGGAAATTCTACATAATATAATTCACTAAAGGGTAACATTAAGTTTAGGTGTTCATAATAATTGCATAGTGGTTTCACTCTAAGAGAGAGACTTCATTGCATGACAATCCTGGGATAATGCTAAAAATAACTGTACACTACTTTAAAATAAGAAGTTACATTTATTTCCATACAGGAGATAAATAGTAATAAAAAAAATAAAAATAAATAAATAAAGGACTGGTTTGGTTAAAAATAAATAAACAAGTAAATATTAAAAGTGAAAAAATTCAAACCATACTTTGTTTTGAGAAATGTAAGGGCATTCCCCTCCCTCCTAATGATTTAAAACCTAGCAAATAATATATATACATATATATATTAATAAAAGATAAACATGCAAATTGACCATACCTTCGCTATGCCTTAAGCCATGCCCACCAGCCAATCAGAGAGACTATATGCAAATTAACCCAACCAAGATGGCGGCCAGCAGCCACGGAGCTGGAGCAAGCAGGAGGCTTGGTTGCCCCAATGATGGAGGAAGCCAACTTCCCGCCTGCCACAGCCAGCTCTGAGCTCCACTCAAAGCAACAAAGTTTCAATTATAGAAGGTAAATAAACCCCAGATACTTGCTTTCAGCCGGCTGTGGCCACGGAGCTGGAGCAAGCAAGAGGCTTCCCTCCCGCCCTCCCAGGCCAACTCTGAGCTTCTCTCAAGGCTACAAAGTTTCACTTATAGAAGGTAAATAAACCCCAGAATTAAAAAAAAAAAAAAGAAAAAAAGGAGAGGCTTGGAGCTTCTGTAACCGGGGGGCTTGGCCAACCTGAAATGGCCCTCAGCCCAGACTGGCCAGGCAACCCAGTGGTGACCCCCTACCCTAAAGGGGTTGTTGCCAGCCTGAAAACAGCCATCAGCTCCTCATCCAGGCTGGCCAAACCTCCATGGGGTGAGGGTTCCCATTGGGGGGGGTTCTTGACCAGCCTGCAAACAGCCATCAGCCCTTCACCCAGGTTGGCCAGGCACCCCAGTGGGGACCCCCACCCTGAAGGGAGTGTGACCAGCCTGCAAACAGCCATCAGCCCCTCACCCAGGCTGGCCAGGCTCCCCAGCAGGACCCCCACTCTGATCCGGGACAACCTTAAGGGCAAACCAGCTGACCCCCACCCATGCACCAGGCCTCTATCCTATATAATAAAAGTGTAATATATAAATTGACCCTAACAGCAGAATGACTGGGAAAGACTGGTCACTATGACACACACTGACCATTCGGGGGCAGATGCTCAATGCAGGAGCTGTCTCCTGGTGGTCAGTGCACTCCTACATGGGGGAGCTCTGCTCAGCCACAAGCCAGGCTGATGGCTGCCAGTACAGCAGTGGTGGTGGGAGCCTCTCCCACCTCCTCAGCAGCACTAAGGATGTCGGACTGCAGCTTAGGCCTGCTCCCCGCTGGCAAGTGGACATCCCCTGAGGGCTCCTGGGCTGCTAGAGGGATGTCTGCTTGCCAGCGAAGGCCCAATCCCCCAGGGAGCGGGCCAAAGCCAGCAGGTGGTCATCCCCTGAGGGGTCCCAGACTGCAAGAGGGCACAGGCTGGGCTGAGGTACCACCCCCCCCCCAAGTGCACAAATTTTTGTGCACCAGGCCTTTCATATATAGATAGATAGATAGATAGATAGAGAGAAATTTTAAGGGGTAAAGCAGTTTTCTGTGTGCATTTTAAATGCCACTTATCACTGCTCTACATTGCATGTTATTTAATTCTAACATAACTATTTAACACCTACTATAGGTACATCAAGTCAGCCCCCTCGTGAACCTGAATACAGTGTTCTATGCCCAGACCTTCAAAACCCATTAATAAATTATCCTTCCAAAAAATAACCATTTTCTGTATTTTTGACTCTCCTATGTTGGAGGAAGGAGTGAGGAAATTCTACTAATAAAAATAAGGTGTATTTATAGAATCTAATGAACAAAATAAACTGAAGAACAAAATAGAAGTGGAGATATGTACACATGAAACAGATTGACAGATGTCAGAGTGGAGGTGGTTGGGGCAGATGGGATGAAAGAAGTGAAGATATTAGCCGTAGAGCATATATTAATAGGCCATGAACACCGAAAAAAAATGTGGTGAGGTCCAGAAGGAGGAGGAGGGTTGGGTGGAGATGAGCAAAGGGGGGATGAAGATGGGGGAAATTTGTAATAATGTCACAATAAAAACAAAATGTAAAAAATACATAGATAAATAAATAAATAAAGTATAATTATGAAAAGAATTTTTTGATTTAATCAATCTGAAAAAACAAATATTTACCTATCTTTCAACTGCTGTTCATGGTCTCCAATGTGATCAATATTTCTCTCTAAAGAGTCTCTGTGTTGATTTTTAAAAATAGATCTGAATAATAAGCTAATACTTTATTGTACCAGAAAATTTAGGGAATTAATTTATCTTCTGAATAGTGCCATAACAATGACCAGAATGAGTACATTATTAAAGATATTAAAAGCATGTGTCTTGTGCATACTATCAAAAGTATAATGTGTTTTTTCATTCTAAACTAAATCCTTACACAAATGGAGGGTGCATATGATATGAACACATGACAAATTTAAGGAATACATTTTCACAGAGATTGGAGTTGATATATAATAACAATGTGGTATATATAGGCTTTTTAAAATAATAAAATATTGCTTAGAAAACAGCATAAGATTTGAAAACATTAAATTAATAAAATTGATATGTCAGAAATATATGTATTTTACTCCCAAATTAAGAGATTATCAGGATGAGAACATCTGTTTCAATGTGTTTGATAAAAAAATGATTAAAAGAGAATTGGGAATTTTCTGAAGATACGTTGTATCTATTTAGCAATTTTATGTAATGGGCATGTGTCCTAATACCCTTTTGCCAGCGATTCGAGAAGCTTTGTGAAATGGAATCTCAAAGAGTCAGCTATCCCACAAAATCTGAAGGCTCCATGGCTGGTGGAAGGGGCTGGATTTGGGGATCTAAGGAATTCCACTTAACCCATATATTCTACCAATTGCATGTTCATTTGCTTTATTAAAGTAACTCTTTAAAACTGGATCTGTTTTCATAAAAATATAAACCTAGCTAATTTGTACCTTTTGCTCTAAATTGAATCCTATGCTTCAGGCTATTTCCTGCTCCTAAGCAGTGAATGGCATACCGTGCATCATGTGACACCAATGTCCCTGCTTTGGCTGTATGTGTCATAGAAGTCATTCATATTTTAAGTCAAATTTTGTTTCCAGATTTTTCTGCTAATCTGATGGATTCATTTAAAATAGGACATGCACTCAGCATTTTGCTTAGAAATCGGGGTACATTTTAAGCCTGACCATGATTTCCAGGCTAAGAATCTGCCTCTAGCCTTACACTAAAAACATTACATTCCCAGCTGTAGAAACATTCTCATTCATTTTGGCTTTCTTGTAACCAGCCATTAACTACAATATTGATACTAAGATATCGGAATATCACTCTCCTTCCCCTTTCTTAGAATACAGCTCCTAAAAGTCTTGGAATCTCCAGAGATTATAAATGTGTTTTTGTGTGCTAAGAGACAACTGGTGCCTGGAGGTTCCTGGATATTCTCAGGATGGAGGCCAGTTGTCTGGGGAACCAACGTGGAGATTAAAGTGTTGAAACTTTTAGTCCAACCCCTGACCTCTGAGAGGGGAGAGGGGCTGCAGGTTGAGTTAATTGCCAATAGCCAAAGATTTAATCAATCAGGCCAATGTAATGACAAAAATATCCCTCAAGAATGGGGATATTAAAAATCCCTGAAGTATGAGGCTTCGAGAGCTTCCTGGTTGGTGAACACAAGGAGGTGCTGAGAGGGTAAGAACTGGGAAAGAGAACATAGCTATGGCCCGCTTCCTCCATACCCTGCCCTATGCATCTCTTCCATCTGTTGTTCCTGAGTTATATCCTTTGTAATCTAGTTTTCTTGAGTTTGCAGTGCTGTTGTAGGAAATGACCAAAACTGAAGAGGATGTGTGGAAATCTCTGATCTGTAGCCAAGTCAGAGAGAAGTTGTAGGTAACCTGGGATTGGCAGTCTCATGAGACTGAGCCCTTAACCTGTGGGGTCTGCACTCATTCCAGGCAGTCAGGATCAGAACTGAGTTAACTACAGAGAGTGCATCTGGTGTCAGAAAATTGGTTCATGTGGGAAAGTTCTCCACCACCTCCTCCCCAGCACACACACACACACACACACACACACACACACACACACACACACACATTCAGAGAGAGTAGTGTGCTGCTTTTCCCATGTTCTGATTCCCTAACTTCAAATACTTTCTGCTTCTCCAGAGACAAGAAGAAATAGCATTTCCCTAAAAGAAGATAATTTTGAAAAATCTTAGAAACTGTAGACCCATATTTTACACAAGAGGAAACTGGTGTTTAAGAGGTCACCTATATGCCGATTTAGTGGAAGAACCAGTTTGGAACATACATCTAACTGCAGAGCTCCACTGGCTCTCATTGTGTGATTTTCTACCACTGGGAGCACATAGGTCAGATTGCCCTTTCCCAACAGTGTGGAGCATTCTTAGCCGTGCTCCTCCATTACGGGCGTAATCTGCACTGCAGGAACCTTAGAGTCACCACTGCTAAATTTTATGAGTCTGAGCTTCTCCTAGTGTCCTCACAAATAAATGATTAAAATACAATAGTGATGTAAATTGTGCTTAATGAGGTTGCTGACAGGAAGTAGGAACCTAACCAGAGATTTACTTTTTTTAATGGGGATTTATAGAGGAGAAAGGAACAGTTTGGGAACAGAATAATTCATAAAGGTTAGAACTGAACAAAAGAGTTTTGGCCACTCCAGGGGAACATAAAGATGTTGGGAAGGGCATAGTGAAAATAAATGCATTTTTCCAATTTATTTTACAAATTGATTTGATGCTAGAAGCAAAGCCCCTGAAATACCTGTGGAAATTATCTGAGCATAAATGGTCAATCCCCAACATTACAACCAAACTAAAGCAACAATCTCCATTTGTTAGAAAAAAAAATAGTCACATTTTGTCAAATGTATAATGTGAATATATTTAAATCCAACTATTATATAGCTAGAGGTCTTATTACATTTATAATCTCAAGCAATGCTAGCTCTTATGTGGGGTGACTTGTTAGTTGGAGCTATAACCCCATGCTTACTCTCAGGGCTGGCTTCATGGGTGGATGAATGGTGGAATTGCACAGGACATCACACTCCAAGGGGGCCTCCTGTTTGGGGTGTAATGCCCTTCAGTGGCCATTTTGAAGTTTTTATAATTTACCTTTTTGTAAGTGAAGTCCTATGGGGTGATGGAGCCTGTACTGGGGCTTGGAGCTTCAGGCCACCTGTGATTCTGCCTCTCTCCATCTCTTTGCTTCTGAGGACAGGTTTTCACATGAGCACTTCCAAGCTACTGCGAGGTGATCACTGCAGCCCACAGCCCCAGGGAGGGGCACAGGCACAGTCACAGGGAGGTTTGGGTCAGGATGTCCTCATCCCAAGTGTGGAGTTTCAGGGCAGACCAGGTGTCTGTGAGAGTCTGCACTCACCTGATGCCCTAGGCAGCAGTTATCAACCTGTGGGTCACGACCTTTTCACAGGGGTCGCCTAAGACCATCGGAAAACACATATATAATTACATATTGTTTTTGTGATTAATCACTATGCTTTAATTATGTTCAATTTGTAACAATGAAATTGGGGGTCACCACAACATGAGGAACTGTATTAAAGAGTTGCAGCATTAGGAAGGTTGAGAACCATTGCGAGTATTACATTAAATGTCAAATAAAAACCAGGTCTACAGGTTGAGTAAGACAGTATGGAAAGAAAAAGGATTTTGTTGTTGCTGGTTTTTTTTTCTTTTTACCAAGTGTTACATCTTCGTTTTGCAGGGAACCTTGCAAATTAAGTCGCATTCCCCCCTTACCATTTTAATAATATAGCAAACATATATTATTTCAAAGTATCTTCAGAATGACCTTGGGTTATCTTCAGATGCCTTGGTTTAATGGGTGTGTGGTAGGATATGGAAATATTATGTCTTTTCTTTTTTGGGGTTAAATATGCTATAAATCTTTCCACTTCTCTCTTTCAGGAGATACAGGTCATGTTGCAGGTTCAAAATCCTAAGGCAAAAGTTACTTGAAAATTAACATTTTCCATGTTTTCTTTTTCTGTTCTAACCTCAGTGTGAACAATGAAACAACTACAAAAATAGAAGCTGGTATATTCTTTTGAAAATAAATAAAGCAAATCACATAAATAAAACATATGGCCCATGCTACTTTATGTTACTTATGGAAGGGATTTGGTAATCATTTTAGATTATTTCCTGAAGACAATTTAACATGACAATTGCAGTGCCCCCAAAATACTTAAAAAAGCCAACATGTGAGTAATAGATTTAAAAGATTCAATAATAAATAGTTATTTTTATAATGAAATTTGAGAACCATATGACATTTATTTTCACTTCAGATTATAATCCCTGTGTTCTAAGAAGAGTTCCAACAATGAGTAATTCAAACTATTATCATTGACCTTGTTTAAATGCAAATCAGATTTCTCTTATTCCCTGATTAGAACACTTCAATAATATCCACTATTTTCAGATAAAATCATATACACATATCTTTCTAATTTAATCCTGCCTCTCCCTCCAATTTAGACTCTGATTATTTCCTCTACTTCCATCCCATTATCCAGTTTTCTTAAAAATCTTGCATGTAATGAATTCCTCATGTTTCTTCACATTTTTCCTCATTTATTAAAAATGAATTTTTAATCACTAAAAGATATCACCAGGAGGTATAACACTGAGTATATCAGACATTGCCTCTTCTTTTATAACACATATACTGTAGGGCATAGAATGAGCATTAGCCAAAAATTCACAAAAAAATGATATATATTTGCTAATTCTGATAAATGTGGTATATGTATGAAATACTATAAAAATAGAAAGTCTCGCCTATTGAGGTGTCATGGTCTGAGGAAGAAGTGTTTGAAATGGTATGTGGGTGAGTTGGTCAGTGTTAACTAGGTAAACGTAAGAGGAAAAATATTAATGAGGCGGAGAAAGCAGCAAATGGTAAGAGCTAAGGTAGGCTCATTGTTTTGGCAAAACAGAAAAGATGCTTGAGCAGAATTACATGGCATTTTATTTATATCTGTACCTAAAAGGCATGGTTTCTTGCACAATCAGTATTAAATGCTTATTCACTACCAATTATATGTAGTGCAATATATTACATAATGTGGGTAAAATCTATAAACTAATATAACAGGGCTCATCCACTAAAACAGAAATAACTACACATTTTTAAAGAGCACTAGTTACACAGGTGAGAAGGCAAACAGGGGTCGTGAGCAATCCAGGGATTGGCAATAGTAAGAGGCTGGTATCATCCCATGGCTGGACAGAAATTGAAAAATCCAGAATCCAGAATGCTCCCCCTGGAGCTAGAACAGTTGTGGGTCTTCAAGACAGGACCTGGTGCGGTAAGTATAAGAGGGGTGTCCAGTGGGTTTTGAGTCAAGGACGAGATAAATTTGGCCCCAAAAAGGAGCAGGAATAGCATGTTTTCTCCCCTTCTTTGCCTTTCAGTCTATCCCAGATGGAAGAGAGGCTTGGAAATTAGAATAGTTTTTGTGTTACACAGCAGAGGATATCTAAGAGCAAAGGGGTATTTTACCAGCACCAAACATTTCCTTTACTTATGAAACTTACAACCTAGACAAGGATGGCCATTCCATGCTAGTGATAATTAGATACCAATGACAAATATTATATTTTATTCCTGAAACTCTTGTGTGATATGCATAGATTTGAATCAGTATCCATGTTATGAGGGGAAAAAGTAGCTCTAAATAAATTATAAACTTCTTCCATTTAGTTTGAGTACTCAATTATTCATATATGTTAAAATAGTTTTGTTCATTTGAAGATATTCCCAGGTCCCTTTAGTTTATTCAAGCAACAAATTAAAGTGAGCACCTACTATGTGCTACAGATGATGCAGCGTGCTACAGATATGAAGATGGCAAAGACCTACTGTGTGTGAGAAGTAGAAGTAGAGGAAGAGGCACCTTTAAGTATAATTGCCATACAATATTATTGAACACTACAGTAAAAGTTTAAGGAAAGTACTACAATCTCTATATATAAAGAACCAGGGGCCATTCCAACCGAACCGATGACTGAATGGATGACTGAACAGGCTGAGTGGGGTGACAAGGCCAGCTGGGGGCTTACGGAAGGATGACCAAACGACTGAACAGCAGGCTGTGTGGGTGACCAGGCCTGCAAGGGGGGTAGTGAGAGGCAACCAAACGACTGACTAGCAGGCTGAGTGGGGCAACCAGGCCGGCAGGGAGGTTAGTGAGGGATGGCCAAACAATTGAACAACAGGCTGTGTGGGGCAACCAGGCCAGCAGGGGGGGCAGTTGGGGGCAATCAGGACAGCAGAGGGGGCAGTTGAGGGCCACCAGGCTGTCAGGAGGGCAGTTGGGGGTGACCAGGCTGGCAGGGGGCAGTTGGGGGTGACTAGGCTGGCAGAGGGAGGCTGTTGTGGGAGACCAGGCCAGCAGGGGGGGCATATGGGTCGACCATGCTGGTGGGGGGGACAGTTGGGGGCGACCAGGCAGGTAAACATTTAGGAGCCAGGAGTTCTGGATTGTGAGAGAGATGTCCGACTGCCGATTTAGGCCTGATCCTGAGGGCCTAATCCAGCAGTTGGACATCCCCGAGGGGTCCCAGATTGGAGAGGGTGCAGGCTGGGCTGAGGGAAACCCCCCCCCCCCATACACGAATTTTGTGCACCAGGCCTCTAGTCCTATATAATAAAAGACTAATATGCAAATCAACTGAACAGCAGAACTATTGGCGGAATGACCAGTCGCTATGACAAGCACTGGCCACCAGGGGGCAGATGCTTAATGAAGGAGCTGTCCCCAGCCACAGCAGGGGAAGAGGGTGGGATTGACAAGCAGGAAGCTCCAGGCCAGCCAATGCAGGTGCCAGTGACCCCCCCCCCCCCCAATTGCCCCACTGGGAGCCCCGCACATCGGCCCTGATTGCTGGCCAGGCCTAGGGACCCTAACCATGCATGAATTTCATGCACTGGGCCTCTAGTGTCATAATAAAAAGAACATTTTTATAACATTTTTATATTGATGAAATTACATTATAAAATAACATTTTTATATTGATGAAAATTATCCAACAGGAAAAGACAATCAAAATTAGTGATTCAGGAGGGAGAAAAACAATTTGGGTGAAAGATGATTTTTGAGTAGATGGAGTTGATGGACCATTCAAGGATTTAGGTTTATCAAGGAGCTTTGTTTATTTTTTTAAGGAAAATGGAAAGTAGTGTGATTAAGTCAGAAAGAGAGAAGAGGAGGTACTGGAAGAGAAAGGATAAAACAAAATTGAACTCTGATATCTTGTATGTGAGAATGGACTAGCAGAATAAATAAAATCAGTGGATTTTAGTTGCTGGGTGGATACAAGGTTTATTAAATTAAGCAGTAGAGGAAATGAGATGGAAAGAAAGTTGGGTATTTGAAGGGACTCCAAACTAGCAATGGAGTAAGGAGATGCTACACTGACATGCTCTCAGGACTAAACTGGAATTACAACTAAAATACAGAAAAAAAAAAAACCATCCTGAATGATCAACTAAGGAGTGGCTGGAGAGAATTATAAGCAAGGACAGAAAGTTGAGACTGCATAGAGACTGGTAGGAAGTGTGGAAGCATGAAAGAGCTGGTTGGGCTTCCACAGATAGCAGCTGAAGTTCCAGAGGGATATCTCACTGAGAACTCTGGTGTCTAAATTTTAAACTGGGCCCCCCAGCAGAGAGCACCAGAACTGAGAAAGGTGCCCACATAATATCTGGTTGTGAAAAGTAGGAGGGTTACTGTCTGCCGGGGAAAGATGGCTGGAAGTGCAAGTATCCTCTTAAAGAGCCAACACACAAAAGTTTGTGTGCAACCACACACCTTGGGCTCTGGAAGAGGGAAGGCAGAGTGGACTGGAGCTGTGTGGCAGAGCTAGGGTTGAGTGCTCTGGGGTTAGAGCTCAGAGTCAAGCATCCCTGTTTCCTGTGCTGAGTCATTCTTTCAAACTGCAGAGGAAATCTTTTTTCATGGACCTTTGCAATCCAGGCAGTTTTTGCCTAGGGGGGGAGGCAGTTGCCCCACCCTATTGGAAAACCCCACCCTGTGGTCCATACCCTGAAACAAATAAAGACTGAATACAATGAGACTGCAGGCAGAAGTGGATCTCTGGAGGATTTGAGTCTTTGCCTGATCTATTTAGGAGCCCAACTTTAGGAAAAGCAAACCTGGGTCCATATGCTGGTCCATTCCAAAGGCACCCAGCCCCAGCAGAGGGATCCACAAGCTGTGGATTGTGGCTGGCTCCAAACAGGGTTCTCTGGGGAGTCAGAAACAGTAAATTAAAATGACAATGAGGTATCACTTTACACTTGTAAGAATAGCTACCATCAATAAATCAACAAATGACTAGTGCTAGAAAGGATGTGGAAAAAAGGGAACCCTTTTTCACTGATGGTGGGAAGACAGACTGGTACAGGGATTATGGAAAACAGTATGGCATTTCCTCAGAAAATTAAATAAGCAACTGCCATTTCACCCAGTGATCCTACTTCTAGGAATATATCCTAAGGAAGCTAAAAGACCAATCTGCACTCTATGTTCATAGCAGCACAATTTACAATAGCTAAGATCTGGAAACAGCCTGAGTGCCCACCTGTATATGAGTGGATATAAAGCAGTGGTACATTTACACCATGGAATACTGTGCAGCAGTAAAAACGAAGGTTCTCTTTCCTTTTGAGACAGCTTGGAGGGACCTGGAGAATATTATCCTAATTGAAATAAGCCAGTCAGAGAAAGACAAGTATCACATGATCTCACTCTTATGTGAAATCTTATGAACAAAATATAATGATGAACAAAATAGATCCAGAGACATAGAAGCATGGAACAGGCTGTCAAATCTCAGAAGAAATAGGGAGTATGTGTGTGAGTGAGTGTGTGTGTATGTGTTTGGCGGGGGGGGGGGAGGGGGGGGGAGGGAGGGCGGGGGAAAGATCAACCAAAGAACTTGCATACATATATGCATAACCCATGGACACAGACAATAGGGTCGTGGAGGCGTGGGGTGGCTGAAGGCTAAAAGGGGTCAATGGGGGGAAAAAAGGAGGACATATACTTTCAACAATACAGGTTTTTTTTAAAAAAAGAAAGTTGGGTATTTGAAATTCTGAATTATGGAACTTGGCAGCTGTTGCTAAAGATATATTTTACAATGTGATCCTGAGAGTGAGTGCCTGAGGTAAGGTATAGGGTAGTCACTAGACAGGAGATACCAGAAATTTAAGGTCAGATATTGAAATCACCTGGGATTGTTACCTGACTATGTTAAGGAGTGGTAGTAAACTAGGAGCAAGAAAATTGAAGGAATGTTTATTTTTTGTTTGTTTTTTTATTTTGTTTTTTAAAGGCTAGTAGACAAGAGAAATGAGCAGAGGTGGTGCCCTAACAAGATAAGGCACAGAATAGGATTAGGAATAATGATCTGGAAGCAGCAAAGATAAAGATGAGGTTTGTCTACTCTACCTCCCAGCCTAGTTCTGGGAGATGAAGGCTGGGAGATGAAACAGCCCTCAGTTGTACATAGTAATTAAAAAGATGAAGACCCAGAGTTTTTTGAATCTTTTTGATGTAAGACATAAACTAGGTAAAAATAATTATATTGATCCTAGTGAATTTAATGTAGAGAAAATATGGATTTTTCTAGAAGATGGCAAAGTTTTGGAGTTTTCTCTTGATTTCTATTGACATAAGAAACATCCAAACCTGCCCTAACCAGTTTGGCTCAGTGGATAGAGCGTCGGCCTGCAGACTGAAGGGTCTCAGGTTCAATTCCGTCAAGGGCATGTACCTTGGCTGCGGGCACATCCCCAGTAGGGGGTGTGCAGGAGGCAGCCGATCGATGTTTCTCTCTCATCGATGTTTCTAACTCTCTATCCCTCTCCCTCCTTTCTGTAAAAAACCAATAAAATTTATTTAAAAAAAGAAAAAAAAAGAAATGTCCAAACCTATAAAGTATTTTTATAAAATTTTATGGAACCCAATCGATGACAGATGGCAGGAAACAAGATCTCCAAAGCTCTTGAGAGTGACAGCCATGCAGTTTATTTTATGTATTTGAAATTTAAGCAGGGAACCTAAGGATAATGACACGAAGGTGACAGAAGACAAGGTGAGGTTAGATTATAGGATAGTTGACAACATTGTGTGCTCTCTTGGGAATGGTTATGATTATTTCAAATGTGTGTTCACACACACACACACACACACTCACTCACACACACACATTCACTCACTCACACAAATGGGCAGTGCTTATTTAAGGCAAAGATAAACCTTTTACTAAAGAAGTTATACGCCTGGGTTGGATTACCCACCAAAACCTGCCCAGTTAGGAATTTATGATCAGATCTCCCTGTAAGGTTACTTTCCATAGAACCCCTTTTTGACCCACATGTCTGATACTGATAGTGGGAGAATAGAAAGGAGTATTTATGTCCCGATCACCCTGACCCTGTTTTGGCCTATGTTATATGGTATATTGTATATATATGGTTGGCAAAAGTAGGCTTACAGTTGTGAGATCGCAAAAACAAATTATTCTTGTATTATTATTTACTAATTATTATTTTTTTTGTGTATTTTAACTGTAAACCTATTGTCTGGCCCATAAACCCCAGGAGGCAAAAATTCCCTTAAGGACCAGAGACTATACATATAGTTCAAAGACCTATAAAATTATTTAAATTAGCCAAGTCTAAATTGTTTAAGCTTCCCAGCCTTGCCTTCCTCTTAGAAACTCAAATGAAGGCTCTGGCCTAATGCTTTTCTCTCACTCCTGTCTACTCCCTCCTGACCATCCTAGTATCTTTCCCATATGGTAGGCTGTGCCTACTGTCTCTAGCATCTTTGAGTATAACTTATTTTTTTCTTAGCCTCTCCCCTGTCCCCTTTTGTGACTGCACCTGACTGACCATCTCATCCTATATAATAAAAGCCTAATATGCTGTGTCCAGTTGTCCAGTAGCCCATTCAACCAATAAAAGCATAATATACTAATGATATGCTAAGGCCACTCAACCGCTCGCTATGACCTGCACTGACCACCAGGAGGCAGATGCTCCAACTGGTAGGTTAGCTTGCTAGTGGAGTCCAGCCCATTGGGACTGAGCGAGACAGGCCAGACACACCCTGGATCCCTCCTGTGATCCCTCCCCAGCTGGCCAACCTCCCACATTCCTCCCTGGCCCTGGTTGTGCACCAGTGGGGTCCCATGGCCTGGCCTGCACCCTCTCGCAATCTGGGACCCCTCGGGAGATATCGGAGAGCCAGTTTTGATCCCATCCTATAGGCCAAGCCAAGGGACCCCACTGGTGTGCAAGTTTGTGCACCAGGCCTCTAGTAAAAGAATATAAAACATGGGCTCAATATGTATTCATTATATTGCAAAACTACTAATAAATTAAAGTAAAAGAAATTTTGGATTCTGTTGACATTATGATTAACTAGAGCAGTGGTTCTCAATCTTCCTAATGCTGCGACCCTTTAATACAGTTCCTCATGTTGTGGTGACCCCCAATTTAATTGATACAAATTGAACATAATTAAAGCATAGTGATTAATCACAAAACCAATATGTAATATATGTGTTTTTCAATGGTCCTAGGTGACCCCTGTGAAAGGGTTGTTCCACCCCCAAAGGGGTCGCGACCCACAGGTTGAGAACAGCTGAACTAGAGGCTCAGTTCATGAAATTCATTCCAGGGAGGGGGTGTCCCTCAGCCTGGCCTGTGCCCTTTCACAATACGGGACCCCTTGGTGGCAGTTGGACACTGCTCTCTCAATCCGGGACGCTGCATGCACCAATGACCATACTTTTCATACAGGTGAAAGGCATCTTGCTGTTGTATGGGCAGCTACATTGTTTTGCCCTAATTATCAAAAGTAGTATATAACATGATCCTTCTGAGGCAGTAGTACCATTTTCCCATCTTATGGGTGGAAAAACTGAAGCAGAGAGAAGTTAAATAATTGGCTTTGTCACAGTTCTAAGTGTCAAAATCAGGGCTGACCACAAAATGTGCGAGACAGAGTCCATGCATGTCATTGCTGCATCATCCTATTTTATCAGTGTTAGAGTACAAATGGCAGGTTTAATGACATTAAATGACATATACAATGCATGTTCATTCCCATATAGAATAAACAGGATGTGGACAGTTTAGAGATTCTTCTGATGAATTAGGATTAAGCAGCCACAGATACCTTTTTCAAATACTGCAGAAGGCACCTTCCTTGTTTAACTGTGTGTGGGATGAGCAGTTTATAAGCTATGACACAGTCACTCACAATCTGGGACCTCTCAGGGGATGGAGCAAGGCACGAAGCTGCAGTTGGCAAGGGAGGAGCCGGGCACCGGACTGCTCATGCTCATCTCGGCCTGCGGCTGCTGCTCTTCACTCAGTAGTGCTCCTACGGAGTCAGAAGAGGCTCCCACCATTGCAGCTGTGCTCACAAGCCGAGAGCCTGGCTTCTGCCCGAGCAGCACTCCCCCTGTGGGAGTGTACTGACCACTAGGGGGCAGCTCTTGCATTGAGTGTCTGCCTCCTGGTGGTCAGTATGCATCACAGTGACTAGTCTAGAGGTCGTTCTGGTTGTTCCAGTCATTCTGTCATAATGGTCTCGTAGGCTTTTATATATATAGACTAGAGGCCCGGTGCACAAAAATTTGTGCACTCAGGGTGGGTTCCTCAGCCCGGCCTGTGCCCTCTTGCAGTCTGGGACCCCTCAGGATATAACGACCTGCTGGATTAGGCCTGCTCCCGGATGGCAGAGGGCAGGCCCAATCCCTAGGTGCCTGCCCCACAGCTCCTGGTGAGGCTCAGAGCAGGGCCAATTGGGGAGTTGGGGCACTGCCCCCTGTCATGCACAGAGAAGGGCGGATCACGAGGTTGTGATGCCACCCTCAGTCACGCTCAGGGTAGGGCCAATTGGGGGTTTGGGGCAACACCCCTTGTCACACTCAAGGCAGGGTCGATGGGGAGGTTGCGGCGCCAAACCCTGTCACTCAGAGAGCAGGGCTGATGGGGAGGTTACGGCTCCACCCCGTAACACACAGAGCAGGGCCCATCAGGGGGTTGAGGAGCTCCTCCCGTCACTCACAGAATAGGACCGATAGGGGAGTTGGAGCACCGCCCCTTGTCACACACAGAGCAGGGCAGATCAGGGGGTTGGGGCACCGCACCATGTCACACGCAGGGCAGGGCTGATGGGAGGTTATGGCTCTACCCCTTCACACACTGAGCAGGTCCCGTGGGGGGCGGTTGGGGCGCCGCACCGTCACACACAGAGCAGGGCTGATCAGGGGGTTTGGGCGCTGTCCGCTGTCACATTGATCCCAGTGCCAGGAGGCCTCACGGCTCTGCTGATCCCGGTGCTGGGAGGCATATTACCCTTTTACTATATAGGATAGAGGCCTGGTGCACGGGTGGGGGCCGGCTGGTTTGCTCTGAAGGGTGTCCTGGATCAGGGTGGGGGGTCAACACTGGGGTGCCTGGCCAGCCTGGATGAGGGGATGATGGCTGTTTGCAGCTGGTCACACGCCTTTCAGGGTGGGGGTCCCCACTGGGGTGCCTGGCCAGTCTGGGTGAGGGGCTGAGGGCTGTTTTCAGGCTGGCGGGTGACTGAAGCACCCAACCGCTCCTTTTTTTCTTTTTTTTTAATTCAGGGCCAGCTTTAGCTCTGAAGCCTGGCTCCAGCTCTTAGGCCTCGGCGGCTGAAAGCAGGTATCCGGTTTGTTTGGTTCTATAATCGAAACACTGTTTCAACTCCACCTCTGAGATCCCAGCTGGCTGTAAGCAGGTTTCTGGGGTTTTGTTTAGCTTTTATATTTGTAACAATGTTTCAAACTGCAAGCTCAGAGTCTGGCAGCAGCAGGCAGGGAACGTTGGAGTCCTCCGTCACTGAAGCAAGCAAGCCTCATGTTCACTTCAAGCTGCCTGGCTGCCGGCCGCCATCTGGGCTGGCAGTTAATTTGCATATCACCTTGATTAGCCAATGGGAAGGGTAGTGGAGTGACACCAATTTGCATGTTTCTTTTATAAGATAGGATTTTCAAAATCTGACAAACCCTCTTGGCTTGACATAACCCAAGCACTCATTTCTAAAATATAATTTGCAGAACCTGGAAACCATGGTTGCTGTGATTTTTGGTATAAAGATATAAACAGATATTTCACGTATAAACACTGTTATATAATCATCATGATTTGTTACCATTAGTGTTATACAGTGCCCTTTTCTTGTGTAATGGTTTTTAGCCTGAGATTTACCTAATTTTTTAATGTCTTTCTTTCTTTTCTTTTCTTTTCTTACTTTTTTCTTAATTCTTCTAGCTAGAACCTGGAAAAACTTTCAGTTTTTCACCATTAAATATGTTGGTAGCCCTAACTGGTTTGGCTTAGTAGATAGAGCATCAGCCTGCAGACTGAAGAGTCCCAGGTTTGATTCCAGTCAAGGGCATGTACCTTGGTTGCAGGCATATCCCCAGTAGGGGGCATGCAGCATGCAGCTGATTGCTGTTTCTCTCTCATTGATGTTTTTAACTCTATCCCTCTCCCTTCTTCTCTGTAAAAAAATCAATAAAATATATTAAAAAATATGATGTTAGTTGTGGACTTGTAATATGGCTTTTATTATGTTGAGGTACGTTCCTTCCATATCCACTTTGTTGTGAATTTGTATCATAAATGGATGTTGAATGCCAAATGCTTTTTATTAATCTATTGAGATGATCTTATGGTTTTTACTCATCATTTATTAATGTAATATTGATTTACTGATTTGCATAAATCTCAATTGATCATGGTATATTAACATTTAATGTTCTGTTGAATTTGGTTAGCTAGTATTTTGTTGATGATTTTACCTATGTTTATTGGGATATTAGCCTGTAATTTTATTTTCCTGTGACAACTTTATCTGTTTGGTTGTTGTTGTTTGTTTGTTTATTTGTTTTTATCAGGGTAATGCTTGCCTTATAAAACAAGTTTGGAATTGTTTTCAGCTCTTCTATTTTCTTGAAGAGTTTGAAAAAATGTGGTATTATTTTTTATTTGGACGTTTAATAAAATTCAACAGTAAAGCTATCTGATCTTAGACTTTTGTTTCTTGAGAGATTTTTTATTAGTGATTTAATCTTTTTATTAATAACTAGTCTATTCATAATTTCTCTTTCTTCATGATTCAATCTTTTAGGTTATATGTTTCTAGAAATTTATCTATTTCTTTGAGATTATTCAATTTTTTTGTACATGACTAGGGGCCCAGTGCATGAAATTCGTGCATGGGGGGGGGGGGCGTCCCTCAGCCCAGCCTGCCCCCTCTCACATACTGGGAGCCCTCAGGGGGTGTCCCACTGACGGCTTAGGCCCACTTCCTGCTCCCCTTGGGGAGTGGGCCTAAGCCACAGTCCGGCCTCCCTTTGTGGGAGGCGACCAGGCTGATCACCGAAGACACCAGCCCAATCACACCACTGCTGCAGCAGGATATGTTTCCATTGATTTTTAGAGAATGTGGAAGAGAAAGGGAAAGACAGAGAGAAACATCAAAGTGAGAGGAACACTTTGATTGGTTGCCTCCTGCATGAGCCCTGACCTGGGCCCTGGCCAGGGAGGAGCCTGCAACCTAAGTACATGCCCTTGGTCAGAATTGAACCCAGACCCTGTGGTAGGCAGGCCAAGGCACTATCCACTGAACCAAGCCAACTAGGACAGGATATGACATTTCTTAGCCCTCCAGCAGTGGACCTTAGTTTTTTTCTCCAAGATTGTGGTGGAAAAACCCTAGATCACCTTTCTGGACTCTTATTACCCAAGTTACTAAGAATATTACCAGTGGCATACAGAGAGCTTAGCCAATGAGCGGTCAGAAAAGGTGTTTCCTCTGTAGTTGACTCTGATCACCGGCTGCAGGCCTGGGCAAGGAACCCCCAGCCCCATCCAATCACCGGCTCTGCCCCTGCCCAGGTCTGATTCCTCTGGCCCAGGCCTTATGCCTGGGTAGGGAACCCCTAATCCCCTCCCATCGCTGGCTCCACCTCTTCCCCCTATGATCACCTGCTCTGCTCCTCAGCCCCCCACCATCCCTCCCCCGTCACCTGCCTGGCCAACAGGCCTGGACACTTCAGCAGCAGGGCTGAGGGCACAGGGCGCCACCATCTTTGTGACAGAATGATGGAGTGACAGAAAGATGACTAATTTGCATATTACTCTTTTATTAGATAGGAGTAGATGCCCAGTGCACAAAAATTTGTGCACTCGGCAGGGAGGGGGCATCCCTCAGCCCAGCCTGTGTCCTTTCACAGTCTGGGACCACTCGGGAGATAAGGAGCTGCTGGTAGAGGGCAGGCCCAATCTCTAAGTGCAGCCCCTGGTTGGGCTCAGAGCAGGGCCAATTAGGGAGTTGGGGTGCCACCCACTGTCATGCACAGAGCAGGGTGGATCAGGAGGTTGTGATGCCACCCTCAGTCATGCTCAGGGTAGGGCCGATTGGGGGGTTGGGGCACCGCCCCCTGTCACACTCAAGGCAGGGTCCATGGTAAGGTTGCAGCGACACCCCCGTCACACACAGAGCAGGGCCAATCAGGGGGTAGGGGTGCTGCCCCCTGTCATGCACAGAGCAGGGCCCATCAGGGGGGTTGGTGCTCCGTACCCTGTCACGCACAAAGCAGGGCCCATCAGGGGGTTGGGGCGCCACTCTCTATCACCCACAGAGCAGGGCCGATCAGGGGGTTAGGGTGCCATCACTGTCACACTCAGGGCAGGGACGATGGGGAGGTTATGGCTCTACCCCATCACACACAGAGCAGGGCCCGTGGAGGTGGGGTTGGGGTGCCGCCCTCTATCACCCACGGAGCAGGGCCGATCAGGGGGTTGGGGTGCCGCCACTGTCACACTCAGGGCAGGGCTGATGGGGAGTTTATGGCTCTACCCTGTCACACACAGAGCAGGGCTGATCAGGGGGTTGGGGAACTCCCCCCTATCAGGCACAGAGCAGGGCTGATCAGGGGGTTGGGGCGCCTTCCCCTGTCATGAACAGAACAGGGCAGACAGGGAGGTTGTGGCCCCGCCACCTGTCACACACAGAGCCGCAGGGTGATGAGGGGGTTTGGGCACTGCCCCCTGTCACACTGATCCCACTGCCGCGAGGCCTCTCAGCTCCGCTGATCCCGGTGCTGTGAAGCACATTACCCTTTTACTATATAGGATAGAGGCCTGGTGCAAAGGTGGGGGCTGGCTGGTTTACCCTTAAGGGAGTCCTGGATCAGGGTGGGGGTCCACACTGGGTGCCTGGCCAGTGTGGGTGAGGGGCTGAGGGCTGTTTTCAGGCTGGGGGGTGACTGAAGCTCCCAACTGCTCCTTTTTTGCTTTTTTTAAATTCTGGGCCAGCTTTAGCTCTGGCTCCTGCTCTGAGGCCTCTGATGCTGAAAGCAGGTTTCTGGGGTTTTGTTTAGCTTCTATATTTGTAACAGTGTTTCAAACTTCAAGCTCTGAGTCCGGCAAGGCAGGCAGGGAATATTGGTTTCCTCCATCACTGAAGCAAGCAAGCCTCATGTTAGCTTCAAGCTGCCAGGCTGCTATCCGCCATCTTGTCTGGCAGTTAATTTGCATATCTTGCTGATTAGCCAATGGGAAGGGTAGCGGATGTACGCTAATTACCATGTTTCTCTTTTATTAGATAGGGCCAGAGGCCTGGTGCACAAAAATTTGTGCACTCGGGGGGGAGGGTCCCTCAGCCCGGCCAGTGCCCTCTCGCAGTCTGGGACCCCTCAGGAGATAACGACCTGCTGGCTTAGGCCTGCTCCCGGGTGCCAGAGGGCAGGCCCAGTCCCTAGGTGCAGCCCCTGTTCTGGCTCAGAGCAGGGCCAATTGGGGCACCTCCCCCTGTCATGCACAGAACAGGGCAGACTGGGAGGTTGTGATGCCACCCTCAGTCACGCTCAGGGTAGGGCCGATTGGGGGGTTGGGGCATCGCCCCCTGTCACACTCAAAGCAGGGTCAATGGAGAGGTTGCAGTGCCACCCCCTGTCACGCAAAGAGCAGGGACAATCATGGTGTTGGTGGGCTGCCCCCTGTCAAGCACAGAGCAGGTCCCATAAGGTGGGTTGGGGCTCCGTACCCTGTCGCGCACAGAGCAGGGTCAATCAGGGGGTTGGGGAGCTCCCCCATCACTCACAGAGTAGGGCTTATAGGGGACTTGGGGCACCGCCCCCTGTCACACACAGAGCAGGGCGGATCAGGGGGTTGGGGTGCCACCACTCTCACACTCATTGCAGGGCCGATGGGGAGGTTATGGCTCTATCCCATCACACACAGAGCAGGGCCCGTGGGGGGGGTTTGGGGCTCCACACCCTGTCACACACAGAGCAAGGCCGATCAGGGGGTTGGGGCGCTGCACCCTGTTACACACAGAGCCGCAGGGCAATCAGGTGGTTGGGGAGCTCCCCCCATCAGGCATAGAGCAGGGCTGATCAGGGTGTTGGGGCACCTTCCCCTGTTCCGAACAGAGCAGGGCAGATAGTGAGGTTGTGGCCCCGCCCCCTGTCACACACAGAGCCGCAGGGCAATGAGGGGGTTTGGGCGCTGCCCCCTGTCACGCTGATCCTAGTGCCAGGAGGCCTCGCGGCCCTGCTGATCCTGGTGCTAGAAGGCATATTACCCTTTTACTATATAGGATAGAGGACTGGTGCATTGGTGGGGGCAGGCAGGTTTGCCCTGAAGGGTGTCCTCGATCAGGTTGGGGGTCCCCACTGGGGTGCCTGGCCAGCCTGGGTGAGGGGATGATGGCTGTTTGCAGCTGGTCAAACACCCTTCAGAGTGGGGGTCCCCACTGGGGTGCCTGGCCAGTCTGGCTGAGGGGCTGAGGGCTGTTTTCAGGCTAGCTAGCGGGTGACTGAAGCTCCCTACTGCTCCTTTTTTTCTTTCTTTCTTTTTTTATTCTGGGCCAGCGTTAGCTCTGACTCCAGCTCTCAGGCCTCTGCTGCTGAAAGCAGGTATCTGGTTTGTTTGTGTTCTATAATGGAAACACTATCAACTCTAGCTCTGAGATCCCGGCCGGCTGAAAGCAGGTTTCTGGGGTTTTGTTTAGCTTCTATATTTGTAACTATGTTTCAAACTGCAAGCTCAGAGGCTGGCAAAGCAGGCGGGGAACGTTGGAGTCCTCCGTCACTGAAGCAAGCAAGCCTCATGTTAGTTTCAAGCTGCCTGGCTGCCGGGCGCCATCTTGGCTGGCAGTTAATTTGCATATCGCCCTGATTAGCCAATGGAAAGTGTAGCGGATGTACACTAATTACCATGTTTCTGTTTTATTAGATAGGATTATTCATAGTAGTCTCTTAAGATCCTTTGTTTTCCTATGGTATCAGTTGTAACATCTCTTTGACTTCTGGTTTTATTTATTTGAGTTCTCTCTATTTTGCTTGGTGAGTCTAGCTAAAGAATTGTTGCCTGACTGGTGTGGCTCAGTGGTTGAGTGTTGACCTATAATCCAGGAGGTCACAGTTTGATTCCCCCCAGAGCACATGCTTATGTCAGAGTCTCAATCCCTGGTGAGGAGTATACAGAAGGTACTAGTAGTCAATCAATGATTCTCTTTTATCATTGATGTTTCTATCTCCATTTCCCTTCCTCTCTGAAATAAATAAAAATTTATTTTAAAAATGAATTGTCAAATTTGTTTATCTTTTCAGAAAGCTTGCTCTCAGTTTCATCAATCTTTCTATTTTCCCTTTAGTTTCTATTTTATTTATTTGCACAGAGATTTTTGTTATTTCCTTTCTTCTACTAATTTTAGGCTTTGTTTTTACTTTTTTGTTTGCTTCTTCACATGTAAAGTTAAGTTATTTATTTGAGATGTATCTTGATTTAGGCCTTTATTGCCTTGAACTTTCCACTTAGAACTGTTTTTGCTGCATTCCATAATTTTTGGTATTCCCATTTTTGTTGTCTCAAGGTATTTTTGATCTGTTATTATTTTTATTTCTTCTTTGACCAATTGATTGTTCAGTACTATGTTGTTTAATCTCCACACACTTGTGAATTTTTTCAGTTTTCTTCTTGTCATTGACTATAGTTTCTGCCATTAATATTAGGAAAAAAATACAATATGATTTCAACCTTCTTAATCTAATTAAGACCTGTTTTGTGGTCTACCTTATGATTTATCCTAGAAATTATTTCAAGTGTGCTGGATAAGAATTGTATTCTATTGCTTTGGAATGGAATCTTCTGTATATGTCTAAGTCTATCTGGTTAATGTGTAGTTTAAAGCCAATGTACCTTTATTAATTTTTTATCTCACTGATATATCTATTGATGAAAATTGAGTATTAAAAGTGCCTACTGCCCTAGCCGGTTTGGCTTGGTGGATAGAGCATCGGCCTGCGGACTGAAGGGTCCCAGGTTTGATTCCGGTCAAGGGCACATGCCTGGGTTTCGGGCTTGATCCCCAGTGGGGGGCATCAAGCCAATGATTCTCTCTCATCATTGATGTTTCTATCTCTCTTTCCTTCTTAATTCCTCTCTGAAATCAATAAAAATATAAAAAATAAAATAAGTAAATAAATAAAAGTGCCTACTATTATAACATTTCTGTTTATTTCTCTCTTTAGGTGTGTTAATACTTGCTTTATATATTTTGGTGGTCCTACATTGGGTGAATAAATATTTATAAATGTTCTGTCTTCTTGTTGGATTGACGCATTTAATATTATATAATGACTTTCTTTGTCTTTGACTGTAGTCTTTGTCTCTTTTTTAAATATATTTTATTGATTTTTTACAGAGAGGAATGGAGAAGGATAGAGAGTTAGAAACATCAATGAGAGAAGAACATCGATCAGCTGCCTCCTGCACACCCCCTACCGGGGATGTGGCCTCAACCAAGGTACATGCCCTTGACTGAAATCGAACCCAGGACCCTTCAGTCCACAGGCTGTTGCTCTATCCACTGAGCCAAACAGGTCAGGGCTGTAGTCTTTGTCTTTAAGTATGCTTTATCTGTTACATATAGCTACCTCAGCTGTCTTTGGTTTCTATTTTCATGTAATAACTTGTTGTATCCCTTCATTTTCAGTTTATATATGTCTTTACATCTGAAGTAAGTCTCTTATAGGCAGCATATAAAGGGAGTTTGAGAGCTGGTTTTGGACAAATCCCTTCAGGCCAGGCTGAGGGACCCTACTGGTGCACAAATCCATGCACTGGGCCTCTAGTATATAGTAAGTTGTTTTCTCTTGATGCTTCTAAGATTTCTTTTCTTGTCTTAACTTTTGACACTTTAATTATAATGTGTCTTGTTGTGAGTTTCTTTTATATTTTTAAGCTAAGTGCTTATCATGTAATTCCTTTTTTATATTTTATGATCTAATGACTTCTGAAAATGTTCCCAGCAAAATTTTGTTTAATGTTGGTTGAGTAAAGCCTAACTACATCTACTTCCATATTTTTAAATAAAGACCTTATAAAAATTAAAATCCTTAGCTTTTTGAAAGACATTTTCAATAAAATGAAAGGAATTCTACACTATGAACAAATATTTGCATGACTGCTGATAAAGGACTATTTTTATTTACAACTAAATAATAAAAAAAGACAAGTCATGTGATTAAAAATAGACAAAAGATGAACTCTTCACTAGAGAAGATACACAAATAGTAAATAAGCACATGAAAAGATGCTGAAAATCATCAGTCATAAGAAAAATACAAATGAAATAATAATGAGGTATTCTTATATATCCACTAGAATGGCTATATTCAGAATAACAGATAGTACAAATGTTGGTGAGAATATAGAGAAATGAACTCTCAACTATTGCTGGTGAGTCACTTTAGAAAATAGTTTGGCAGTTTCTTATAAAGTTGAGCATGCCTCATGAATATGATTCAGGAACTCCAAGAGAAATGTATCTATTGACCCAAATGACAAATATATATGTATATACACACTTATTTATGAATAGACATAATAACAGTTTGATTCATAGTGGTTAAAAA
Organism: Myotis myotis; assembly: GCF_014108235.1. NCBI lineage: Eukaryota > Metazoa > Chordata > Mammalia > Chiroptera > Vespertilionidae > Myotis > Myotis myotis. The sequence goes on from NW_023416324.1 coordinate 127,787,818, forward strand.
CTGTAAACAACTCAAATATCCATCAACTGGAAAATGCTTTAAAAAGCATGGTGTATCCATATAGTTAATAATAACTACAAAAGCATTACATTAAGTATAAGAAGCCCTATATACATAATGTATACTTTATGGCTTAATTTATGTGAGTTTCTAAGAGAAAATACCATACCCTAGTGGTAACCAATCAATTGATTGAAAACCAATCAATACTTTCTCAAAGATGGGGTTGAGGAAGAGAATGACGGCAAGTGGCATAAGTGAACATTTTGGGTTATAGACATGCCATCTATTGTAACTATTGACTATGCACTTGTGAACTTTATTATATATAAGTTGTATTGCAAAAAGTTGGTTAAAATATTAGGAATAGGGTAGAGTATATGATGTATCATGCTGGGATGATTATCCATATGAAAAACTACAATTTTCCTACCTCTCACCATATTCAAAATGAATTATAGGTGGATTAAAGATGAGAGGGTAAATGCACTGAGGAAAATAATTCTGAAAGCTTTTCTTTCATGCATAAGGTTTTAATGAAAGCATTCTTGAGCAAAAGTGAAAGTGAGAGTGAAAGAAAGGCAATAAAATATCTGAAGAAAGTATGTGTGTCAATTAGATAGATGTAAATTACAGTATCTCTTGCTCTTTCTGTCCTTTAAAATACTAAAATTAAATAATAGCAGTTTTAAAAATGAGTAAAAAAGGCAGGAGTACAAACAGGTGGAAATTTTTACAACAAAGTCAATAGTTGTTAATCAGAGGAACATCAGTATCACAAAATAATTATTAATAATTTACTCTCAAAGATCAGTCCTTTTTGAAGAACAATAAATAAATATAGACTATTATCCTGCTTCCAGTAATCTGTTTCTAGCAGATTTATAACAGTAAAATAAATTTGCTGTGAAAAATTGTGTCTTCCAGCAATGGCCCCAACAATATTCCTGGTCAGACATCACATTTCCTTCCATGGATAAATGGCATTTATGGTTACTCCTTTTGAATATGGGAGGGGCATTGTGTCTGTGCCAACCAACAAAGTATAATGGAAACCATACTGGCCTACTTTGAAGATAGTGTGAGCTCAGATCCAGAATACCACAATAAAGCAAATATTGCAATAAAGAAAGCCACATTAATTTTTTGGTTTCCCGGTGCATATGAAGGTTATGTTTATACTATACTATAGTCTATTAAGTGCACCATAGCATTTTGTCATAAAACAATGTACATACCTTAATTAAAAAATACTTTATTGCTAACAAATGCTCACCATCATCAGAACCTTCAGTGAGTTAAAATCTTTTTGCTCGTGGTAGGGTCTTGCTTTGATGTTGATGAAAATGCAATACTGCAAAGTGCAATCAAATGAGATATGCCCATATTATGTAAATTCTAAGGCAGTCATATCAAGGGCACAACATCCCCTTGGCTATTTTTTAGATCACAAGTTTTGGAGTCTGAGTATCCATGTAACAAGTCCAGCTACCTTGAAGTTGCTATATTGGAAAATCACACAAAAACTAGAAATACCCAAGGAGTCCTAGCCATTCTGGTGCTCAGCCAATGATTACTAGCTGATGTGTCCCAGCTCAGGCATTGGCATGTGAGTAAATGCAATGCCCGATGATGTCCAACTGCCGTCTTCAAGCTGCCCCAGTTCATACAGAGTGGAGCAGAAACAACTTAGGTGCCAGCTCAGACAACAGATTGATGATCAAAATAACTGCTGTTTTACATCACTAAGTGTTAGGGCTGTGCATGCAGCATTGGATATCCTTAAAATTTGTCTAAAAATGTGAGTTAAATAGAAAATGTAAAAGTAAAAACAATCTGTCAAATGGTTAAAGATAGTAAGTTTGTTTTTGATATGAGTTCATAGAGCAGTGGACATTTCATGTTTTGCATTTTTAGACAATATGTGGATAATCATCCCAGCATGATATATCATGTACTCTATCCTATCCCTAATATTTTAATCAACTTTATTGCGATACAACTGTTCCCCAGTACATTTACCCTCTCCTCTTTGACCCACCTATAATTCATTTTGAATATGGTGAGAGGTAAGAAAATTGTCTTCCCCCTTAACATCTACCTACTTATTCAGGTCCATGCTATCAACATTAATTCCTAGTTGTTCTGTCCGTTTCATTTAGGCTCTGTAACTTCAGGGTCACTACAAATGAAAAGTTAAGTTGGAACTTGGAATGGCTAAATTGATTCTTTTTTTTCCTTTATAGAAATGCAAGTTGTTTAATACAACTTTTTTTAAAAATTTAAATTTTTAAAATGTAGTTTAACAAGTAATTGCTGAAGGCCTGCTAGAGGTGGAGCTACCATGCCAACATTTATGAAGAATAGAAAAGTGCTGCATTTAAGGATACAAATATCTAGTATAGAGGGTAAGACATTTCAAGATAAAAATGCACATATTTAAATAAATGAAATATAGAACACATTATGCTGAATGTCACAATAGCATAGGGATTCAAAGTGATAACATTTCACTGTAGAGTCAACAGAGGAGGTTTTTTCAAGGGGTCAGCCAGTAAGTACCAATATACTGCCAACAGATCAAGAGAACATTTTAGATAGGTAAACATTCTGCATGAACATTTTAAATACAGCTTGTGCACACTCCTACACTTGAAGAAGCAAAGAGCAGACACTATGCAGTTAAATATGCTTCGATAAGTGCATGCAATCCAAGATAAGAATATTGGGTTTTATTTTTTTGATAATAGTGCTTTTGGTGGTCTCGGAAGATAGAATTATTGTAATAAAAACTATTTTAGAAATGTATACTTTTATATTAAGTATAAATCAATCTGATGTTTGAAGTTTAGAATATAAAGGTAAGTGGTGTAATTCTGGTGTAAGATGATAGAGTAAAGTTTTGTCATCTCCTAACTATAACCAGAGATAATAAGAACAATAAGCAAAAACAGCAATAATAACAACAAACACATGTGAATGAACTCAAAATTATTGACTCAAAGAGACTATTTTACTCATTATTTTAAAAGTGTTATTTATAAAAGTTACAACTTACGTTCCCATTACTACTGAGAATTTCTGTTTATATCTCTACCAACAGCAAATATTGACATTAGTTTTACGTTGAAAGTGATATCTTATTGCTTATTATATGTTACTAGTGAGGCCATATAAAATAAGGGTATTTAGAGTTAGAATGTTTAAAATTCAAATCCTGGATTTGCCTATTTTTGGCAACCTGTTCTTATGCAAGTTAATCTCACAGAAACTCTGTTTCTTCATCTGTGATATAGAAAAATCATAGTCATTTCTCAAAGTATTTTTGAAAGGGTTTTATTGATTTACTGATTTTGAGCCACTTGTACATGGTATATGATGAATAATTGGTATCTAATGTAAACACATCTTTCGTGTACTAGGGATAAATATATTTAAGTAAAGAGCATCTTTATATTCTTTGCACTTTTTTAGTGAGGTGTTTGTCATAACTATCTTCTTTGTATTCTTTTCTTTTTTTTCTTGTTTGTGTGTTTGTTTGTTCGTTTGTTTGTTTTAGTGGAAGAACGGTTACATGCAAATTGACCTCCAGGAAATTGTCCTGCCACCAGCCAGCTTTCAATTTGCTGTGACCACTCTTGCCTTGTGGCCCAAAAGCTACTGAATCTCACTGCCAAGTGGTAGTCTCATTTCTAACTCTGGCCTGCCCTTTTCTCACAAGGCTGCAGTCTCTGTGTCCCCCCTATAACGCTGCTTTCTCTGGGAGGGCACTATGAGTGTGGCCTTGCTGTCTACCATCTAGCTGGTCCCGTCTGTACTGTATCTAACGGAAATTAATCCACATTCCTAGCAGGTGTATGTTATTATTTCCTAGATTGTAGTGCTGATGCAGGTGCCTCTCTTTCACGATCAGTTTTTGAAAAACTTGTATTCCTGTTGATATCTTACCCAAAGTTAATCCAGGAAACATATTCAGACAGTCAATGTTTATAAATATTGGTTTTGTCAATGTATTTATATACCCCCCACCACCATAGAAAAAATTAATTTGGCATGATTCTTCAAATGTTCTTGGCTAGCTTCCAGGTTTTTAAAAATAAATACACAAAAATACAAAAAAAGCACGCTTAATTTCCTATCATCTTTTAACCTACTTACGTCTTTAACTGAACAGTTTATTGAACATGAATCTTTTACTACTTTTGTTTTTCTTTATCAGCAATAGAAAAGAATGTTCTCTTGTTACAGATTTAATTCTTCACCCCAAAGTACTTCCAACTGGAGTGAACAGTGCACTGTGAAACATGACGTGGTTTCTAAGAAATTGCCAATTAAGATTTGTTGCTCTGTATTTGTGTGATGAGCAGGAGACAAAAATACTGATACTTGACTCAAAAATAACAATTATTATATAGGCAATATAAATTACTTCTACTTAGCCCTCTCTCTCTCTCTCTCTCTCTCTATATATATATATATATATATATATATATATATCTATATATATATAGTTTTAGAAACTACATATGCTTTATATAAAAGGGGGAAAAGAGCATCTTCAAAAGTAGGGGGGGGAAATTCAAGTTTTGGAGAAATATACATATATAAGCAAATTGCCTTTGCATGTCTAAAAGCCTAAATTGCTTCTCATAGTCCTGTTTACCAAATCAAAATGTTGAAGCTATTCGTTTACCATGAACCAGCCATGTCAGAGTAAAACAAGCAAAACTATTGTCTACTAGTATAATACAGTTACCCAATATTTTTTGTTAATTTTAATTTTCAACTTGGGCCTGGAAAAACATCTAAAGCTGAGTATAGTTTCTCTACTTAAGAGAAAGATTCACAATACACAAATTCTTTTTTTAAAAATATATTTTATTGATTTTTTTACAGAGAGGAAGGGAGAGGGATAGAGAGTTAGAAACATCGATGAGAGAGAAACATCGATCAGCCGCCTCCTGCACACTCCCCACTGGGTATGTGCCCGCAACCAAGGTACATGCCCTTGACCGGAATCAAACCTGGGAACCTTTATTCCGCAGGCCGGTGCTCTATCCATTGAACCAAACCGGTTAGGGCCATTCTGACAATGCCTCTGTATATGAAACCCTACCCTTTGAAGTGTGTATCTCTGCCTCGCCTCAGGACAAATTGTGTTAATAAAAAGCATGGGGTCCTGAGACGAGGAGATCTTAGTTTTCTTTAAACTAGGCTCCTCTGACCCCCAAATGCCTTTCAAAATTATATTTCGTCTCTGGACTCCTATTTAATCTACGCACAGCCTACTCCAGATTTCCTGAACCCTTCTTAATGCTGGAACAAGAACCCCGGCAACAGCCCAGCAATCACCAATCTGTTCTCTGTATCTATGAGCTTTGTTTTTACTTTGATTCCACATATAAGAGAAATTATAAATATTTGTCTTTTTCTGTCTGACTTATTTTATTCAGCATAATTCTTTCGAGGTTCATCCATGTTGTCACAAATGGAAAGATTTTATTCTTTTGTATGGCTGAATAATATGAATATCTACATATAGATAGAAAAAGTATTCTATACAAAATAATGTAGGATATTCTATATTGTATATATACTAGAGACCTGGTGCACGAATTTGTGCATGAGTGGGGTTCCTCGGCCTGGCCTGCAGGATTGGGCCGAAACTGGCTCTCAGACATCCCCTGAGGGGTCTCAGATTGTGAAAGGGCTCAGGCCAGACCGAGGGATGCCACCAGTGCACAACCAAGGCCGGGGAAGGATGCAGGAGGTTGGCCAGAGGGGGAGGGACCAAGGTAGGGCTCCAGGGTGTGTCTGGCCTGTCTCGCTCAGTCCAAATCAGCCAGACCTCAGCAGCAAGCTAACCTACTGGTCAGAGTGTCTGCCCCCTGGTGGTCAGTGCAATCATAGTGACTTTTTGATTGTCTGCCCCCTGGTGGTCAGTGCACATGATAGCAAGCAGTTGGGCACTTAGGTTATTTCCAGTCTTGGCTATTGTAATCTAGTGGCCTAGTGCATGAAATTCATGCACATTAAAAGGAAATTAATTAGAGGAGATATTTTAATATTGCTATTTGCTCTTTCTCTATAATGAAGTTTCAGAGATGAAAGAAAATTAGTAAAATGTATATGAAAATCTTCCTCCTGTCAGAGTCTGGGGCACGCTGTGGGACCCAGAGTCAAATCCCCACCCACCTGCATTCACCTCGAAATCGTGTGAGACCCAGATCTGGCCGGCCCCACCCGCGTTTGTGAGATCCAGACCTGGCTGGACCCACCCGCATTAAGACACACTGGGTGGGGGGTTCAGCCTTAGGGCCCCATTCAAGCCCCGCTGGGTGGGGGCCACAGCCTCAGGTCCCCCAGTGCATGCTCAGGTCCCCTGGCCTGGAGCCAGGGTGGAGGGCATGGCCTGAGGATTCCCCATCAAGTCCCGCTGGGGCATGGGGCATGGCCTGAGGTCCCCTGGCCCGACACCGGGACATGGGTATGGCCTGAGGTCCCCCATCAAGCCCCACCAGAAGGGGAGCACAGCCTCAGGTCCCTGATGATCGCTCATTATGGCTCATTATGGGAACCCCGACTCTGCTGTGGGCGCAGCCATCTTGTGTTACGGGAACTCTGTCTCCACTATGGGCACAGCCATTTTGTGACTGCATGATGGAGTGAGGGTCAATTTGCATATTACCTCTTTATTATATAGGATAACTAGATTCCCAACATATGAAATTCATGCAAGGGGCTCGGCCCTCGCCGCCATGGCATTTTGCCTTGCCCCTCGCAGCCACAGTGACTTGCCTTGGCCCTCACTGCCCAGCTTTGTCCAGAAGGTCATTCAGCTGTCCAGTCTAATTAGCATATTATGCTTTTATAATTACACATGCTGTAATGTATGTGGCAGTATAGATATCTATTTGAGATAATATATTGTAGTCCTTCAGATAAATACCTACAAATGGAGTTGTTTGATCAGATGGTAGTTCTATTTTTAATATTGTGAGGAACCTCCATACTCATTCCCATAGTGGCTACACTAATTTACACTCTCACAAACTACACAGGGTATCCTTTTCTCCACATCCTTTCCAACACTTGTTATTTCTTGTCTTTTTTATAATAGGCATTCTAACAGTGTGAGGTGATGCCTCATTTGTGATTTTGATTTTCATTTCTCTAATGATTAGTGATGTTGAGCAACTTTTCATGTACCGTTTGGGCATCTATCTTTTTTGGGGCAAAAAGTCTATTAAGGTTATTTGCCCAAATTTTAATTGCATTGTTTGTTTGTTTACTATTGGGTTGTATGAGTTCTTTATATTTTTTTGATATTAACCCCTCATTATATACACTAGACACCCAGTGCACAAAATTCATGCACTGAGGGTTGTCACTCAGCCTGGCCTGTACCTTCTTGAAGTCTGGGACCCCTCAGGGGATGTCTGACTGCCGACTTAGGCCATGGGGAGCAGGCCTAAGTCGGCAGTCAGACATCCCTCTCGCAGTCCAGGACCCCTCGCTCCTTACTGCCTGTCTGCTTGCTGCTTCTTACTGCTCAGTTCGCTGCTGCAGAGGTGAGAGAGGCTCCTGTCACCGCTGCTGCACTCACCAGCCGTGAGCCCGGCTTCCCCTTGGGAGTGCATTGACCACCACTGATTTTGTTTTCTTAACTCCTCTTTCTTTTTTTCATTGGTGAGACTAGTTATAAGTTTGTTAATTTGTTTACTTTTCAAGAACAAGCTCTTAGTTTCATTGTTATTGTCTATTGTCTTTGCAGTTTCTATTTTATTACTTTTTATCTAAACTTTGTTTTTTTCTTCTAATCTGCATTTTAAACCATGATCATCTGCACATTACATTTTAAAAAGCATTATCAATATTTAACCCTCATCTGCCATTTTCCCTTTTATAAACGACTTGATTTATGTCTCCCCCTAATATTGAAGTTGCTTCATAAAAGGTTACTAAACATTCCATAATTATCAAATCCAGTTCTTCTAGCCGTTTTTCAATGTATTTCAATCTTGGCCAACAGTCCTTTCTAAAGTTTTCCTTCCTGAATCTTCTATAATAGCAGTATGACTTCTCTTTCTTCTCTTGGAGCTGCATTTCTTTTGTCCCCATTCTCTTCTTCCCAATGCCAATGTTCTGGATTTTTATTCTTTGCTCTTCTTTGGTAAAATTACTTTCATACTTATAACTTAATTATGTGAAGTGTTTGACTTCCAAATCTGGCCCACATTTATCTCTTGAGATCACCTTTATCTTAAACAGCTTGCTGAGCATCTGAATCTGGACATTTTTAAGATCAATGGGTTTTAACTGAACTTAAAGCTTTTCTTCTCAAATTTGATTTTTTCTTCTCTTTTGGGCTTTTAAGCAAAATGTCATATTTTATTCCTCAGTATATTGTAAACTCCTTAAAGTTGTGGATCAATTTAATCTATGTAATACCTTACAATGTGAAGGCAGAATGAAAAACAATTACCTTATAGCAGTGATGGCAAACCTATGACACGCATGTCAGAGGTGACACGCGAACTTATTTTTTTGGTTGATTTTTCTTTGTTAAATGTCATTTAAATATATAAAATAAATACCAAAAATATAAGTCTTTGTTTTACTATGGTTTCAAATATCAAAAAATTTCTATATGTGACACGGCACCAGAGTTAAGTTAGGGTTTTTAAAAATGCTGACACGCCGAGCTCAAAAGGTTCGCCATCACTGCCTTATAGCTTACTTGACTAACCAGAATCTTTCATTCAAATGTCAGCTTACTTCCATTCATAAGTGGTTCTTATGAATATCTGATGCGGTTCTATAGGTTAAGGTTATTATAATAACCAGGGAAAGGTTAAGTGACGCAAACTCACCAGAATGAACTGTATGGAGAATACTAAATAGCTGCCTCAAGTGCATGTTGATTACATATACCTGTATTTTTATGTCTATATAGCTCTCTCAAATTACCTATCTCACCATCTATTAAGAACTATATGCCAATGTGATATAATAATATTCTATTGAAGAGTTGGTGGAAACATTTGCTAAAAATTATAAATGAAATCTCTATATTCTGTTCATGGTACAGATCCTTTTTTATTTATCATACTTTTTTCTTATTTACTCATCTTATTAAGTACTAGGGGCCTGGTGCATGAAATTCGTGCACTGGCGGTGGGGGGTGGTGTCCCTCAGCCCAGCCTGCCCCCTCTCACATACTGGGAGCCCTCAGGAGATGTCATAGTGGCAGATTAGGCCCACTCCCTGCTCCCCTTGGGGAGTAGGCCTAAGCCACAGTCTGGCCTCCCTTTGTGGGAAGTGACCAGGCTGATCAGGGGAAGGCACCAGCCCCATCACCCCGCTGCTGCAGACACTGCCAGTCACCGCAGCCACCAAAGTTTTTTCATCAACAAGGAGTCCAGTCCCTTCACCATGAAAAAATGACAACTTTCTTTAGGCATTTTCAAGATGTGTCTTTCATATAATAATAATTTCTTTATTATTTTTTTTATCCTCACCTGAGGATATGTTTCCATTGATTTTTAGAGAATGTGGAAGAGAAAGGGAAAGACAGAGAGAAACATCAAAGTGAGAGGAACACTTTGATTGGTTGCCTCCTGCATGAGCCCTGACCTGGGTTCCGGCCGGCAACTTAGGTACATGCCCTTGGTCAGAATTGAACCCAGACCCTGCCATTGGCAGGCCAAGGCATTATCTACTGAGCCAAACCGGCTAAGGCAGGATATGACATTTCTTAGCCCTCCAGCAACAGACCTTCATTTTTTTTCACCAGGAGCGTGGTGAAAAAACCTAGATCACCTTTTTGGATTCTTATTACCCAAGTTACTAAGAATATTACCAGTGGCATACAGGGAGCTTAGCCAATGAGCAGTCAGAAAAGGTGTTTCCTCTGTAGTTCACACCAATCGCTGGCTTGGCCCCTCCGACCCAGGCCTGACACCTCTGGCCCAGGCGTCAGCCTGGGTAGGGGACCCCCATGTCCCCCTGATCACCAGCTCCACCCTTGCCCAGGCCTGATGCCTCGGCCAGAGGTGTCGACCCCCATCACCCTTCAATCACTGGATCGGCCCCTTGCCCAGGCCTGAAGCCTGGGCCAGAGGCATCAGGCCTGAGCAGGAGGACCCCAGACCCTTCTGATTGTAGGCTTTGCCCCCTGCCCAGGCCTGACACCTCTGGCCCAGGCATCAGGCCTGGGCAGGAGGCCCCATCTCCCCCTGATCACCGGCTCCACCCCCCGCCCAGGCCTGACGCCTCGGCCAGAAGCGTTGACCCCCATCACCCTGTGATCGCCGGATCGGCCCCTTGCCCAGGCCTGACGCCTCTGCCAGAAATGTCAGACCTCGGCAGGGGACCCCCATCTCCCCCCATTCACCGGCTTCTGGGGTTTCTGGGGCTGGCCTTCGGCCCGGGATGGATCTGATATGGCAGCAGGCAGGCAGATTCTGGGGTCGCACACAGGGGCCTGGATGGCTTCTCTTGCACTGGTGTCTGCGTTGTCCCACCTTGCCTGCAGTATGCAAATTAGCCACCATCTTTGTTGACGGTTAATTTGCATATCACGCTGATTAGCCAATGGGAGGCTAGCGAAGGTATGGTCAATTACCATGTTTGTCTATTATTAGATAGGCTTATCTTTACATCTTGGACTTATATCTTTTTCAGGGTTGATACACAATACAGAGGGAAATTTTTTAATGGCTCTAGATTAGAAGTAAATCCAGTCTAATAAATATATGTAACTTTGTATGTTTGTTAAAGTATATGTTTATGAGATGAGTACAGGTATGGTGCCTGTCTCATACATGGAAGGGCCTAAAATACACTGGAGGATGAAATTAATGAAAAAAGAGAAATCAGTTCTCTGCTAATTGTCTTTATGGTATAGGTAAGTAATTTAAACTTACTGGGATTCTATTTTTCCATGGGGTGTTGTAAAGAATAAATAATGGCAGTTTACATTGGTAGTAGCACAGGCTTTGGGGATTAGTCAGATCTCAGGGGAAAACCTAGTTTTAATGGCTACTAATTATATAGAAACTCATGCAGGTTATATGGATTTTAAACATGAGTAAAATAATGATTATAATCCCTATGTCATATGGTTATTAAAACTATTTAAAAAAAGGTAATGTATGTTAAACACCAAAAACATTTCTTTATAGCTTTAAATAGTATCTATAATTATATTTGCTTCTAATTTATGTTATTATTTTTAATTCCAGAGAAAAGTTTATTTTAGCAAATAAATTTGTAAGTATTCTTTTTATTATTATTATTATTATTATTATTATTTTTTATTATTGCTTACAGTATTACAAAGGGTATTACATATGTGTCCCTTTTTTTTCCCTGCCCTTGACAGTTTGACAATCTGTTTGAGGCTGCTCTGCCTCTGTATCTATTATTGTTCAAAAGTTTATAATGGTCTCTATTATCCATGAATGAGTGAGATCATGTGGTATTTTTCCTTCATTGACTGGCTTATTTCACTTAGCATAATGCTCTCCAGTTCCATCCATGTTGTTGCAAATGGTAAGAGTTCCTTCATTTTTACAGCAGCATAGTATTCCATCGTGTAGATGTACCACAGTTTTCTAACCCATTCATCTACTGATGGGCACTTAGGCTGTTTCCAGATCTTAGCTATGGTGAATTGTGCTGCTATGAACATATGGGTGCATATATCCTTTCTGATTGGTGTTTCTGGTTTCTTGGGATATATTCCTAGAAGTGGGATCACAGGGTCAAATGGGAGTTCCATTTTTAGTTTTTTGAGGAAACTCCATACTGTCTTCCATAGTGGCTGCACCAGTCTGCATTCCCACCAGCAGTGCACGAGTGTTCCTTTTTCTCCACATCTTCTCCAGCACTTGTCGTTTGTTGATTTGTTGATGATAGCCAGTCTGACAGGTGTGAGATGGTACCTCATTGTTGTTTTGATTTGTATCTCTTGGATGATTAGTGACTTTGAGCATGTTTTCATATGTCTGTTGGCTTTCTGAATGTCCTCTTTTGAAAGGTGTCTATTTAGGTCCTTTGCCCATTTTTTGATTGGATTGTTTATCTTCCTTTTGTTAAGTTGTATGAATTCCCTATAAATTTTGGAGATTAGGCCCTTATCAGATATGACATTGGCAAATATGTTTTCCCACACAGTGGGTTTTCTTGTTGTTTTGTTGATGGTTTCCTTTGCTGTGCAGAAGCTTTTTATTTTGATGTAGTCCCATTTGTTCATTTTCTCTTTACTGTCAAGTGCCCTAGGAGCTGTATCAGTGAAGAAATTGCTTCGGCATATGTCTGAGATTTTGTTGCCTTTGGATTCTTCTAGAATTTTTATGGTTTCCTGTCGTACATTTAAGTCCTTTATCCATTTTGAGTTTATTTTTGTGTATGGTGTAAGTTGGTGATCTAGTTTCATTTTCTTGCATATATCTGTCCAATTTTCCCAACACCATTTATTGAAGAGACTATCTTGGCTCCATTGTATGTTCTTGCCTCCTTTGTCAAATATTAATTGAGCATATTGGTTCGGGCTGATTTCTGGGCTCTCTATTCTATTCCATTGATCTATATGCCTATTCTTGTGCCAGTACCAGGCAGTTTTGAGAACAGTGGCTTTGTAATACATCTTGATATCTGGTATTGAGATCCCACCTACTTTGTTCTTTCTCAGGATTGCTGCAGCTATTCGGGGTCTTTTTTTTTATTCCAGATGAATTTTTGGAGAGTTTGTTCTAGATCTGTGAAGTATGCCGTTGGTATTTTAATGGGAAGTGTGTTGAATTTATAGATTGCTTTAGGTAGTATGTACATTTTAATTATGTTGATTCTACCAATCCATGAACATGGTATGTTCTTCCATCTGTTTATATCTTCCTCTATCTCTTTTTTCAACGTCCTGTAGTTTTCTGAGTAGAGGTCTTTTACCTCTTTAGTTAAGTTTATTCCTAGGTAGCTTAATTTTTTTGGTGCGATGGTAAACGGGATTGTTTTTATAATCTCTCTTTCTGAAAGTTCACTATTGGTGTATAGAAATGCCTCAGATTTCTTGGCGTTAATTTTGTATCCTGCTACATTGCCAAATTCATGTATTAAGTCTAGTAGCTTTTTGATGGAGTCTCTAGGGTTTTGTATGTATAATATCATGTCGTCTGCAAATAAGGACAGTTTTACTTCCTCTTTTCCAATTTGGATGCCTTTTATTTCTTCTTCTTGCCTAATTGCGATGGCTAATACTTCCAGTACTACGTTGAACAGGAGTGGTGAGAGTGGGCATCCCTGTCTTGTTCTAATTTATGTTATTCTTATCCTTCCATATTTTTTTATTTTTTTACACTTACTATAGTGTATAGATTGTGTTTCAAGTACTTATTCTGCCAATTTCTGGTCGAGTGTCAACTCTATCGCTGAACTTCATTTTTCTATTTATGGAACTGGGATTATAATGTTCAAATTAGTAGATGATACAATTATATATATACAGCAGCTGCATAGTGTGATGCATTTATGCCTAAAGAATGACCTTCTCTTGAGTAAAATCAGAATTCACTTGCCTGAACTTTACATGAAATATTATAGTTGAAGGTTGATCATTCTCTTTTTAATGATTAACTTCCATTTTGCCTAATTGGTAGCTAATTTTATCTGTCAATTTGACTGGGCCACAGGGTGCCCTAGCTTTTGTTCAAACATTATTCTGGGTGTGTCTATGAGGGAGTTTCTGGATGAGATAAACGTTTTGAAACATGGGATTCAAGGTGCAGACTTCTTCTCATTGGTCCTTGCCTGACAAAGTTGAAAAATAAATTTGTGGACTAACAGATTTCTTTCATAAAAATGTAGAAGATTATTGGAAGCATATACAAACTGCATCTTGGTAGGGACCCCAAATGGGAAAAGCCTGCTCTCTCTCTAGTGGGAAGAAAATCTAAATCCAAAAAATCTGTCTCACGTCCCTTTGTCTTGGTTTATACATGCTGGAGTTCTTAGTTTGAACCCGACCCTTCCTAATTGGGCCCTTCCTTAACTTAGGACCCCCATGCTTTCCTCATTGGTCACTCTGCTACATAGTATCAGTTTCAAAGTCTAAATCCCATGTGGTGCTTCCTTCTTTCTCTCCCCCTTATCTTGCAAAATTCCTCTATCCTCTGTGGAAATATGGTCCCCTCTTCCTGGTATCTGCCAACATTTCTCTAATTTCTGTGTAAATAAGATAAGCATTTTGGTGTCTTGAAGCTATTTTTGCCCTTCACATATACATTCCTCTACCATGGAGCCTCTTTATTTCCTAACATTGTCTGTCCTATCTTTAAAATCCCTTTCAATTTGATGGCCATCCTAATGCTAGTGGGCCTCAGCTTATCAGTCGAGCATCTGAATAAAACAAAAAGGCTAAGTAAGAGGGAACTCTTCCCTGACTGAATGTGCAGGGGCATTGATCTATTCCAGCTTTTACATTCAGATGGAAACATTGGTTCTTTTGGGCTATTGAGCCTGCTAGCTTTTGGAGTAAACCGTATACCATTGGTTTTCCTTGATCTGCTTCTGGGGCGACTATGCCGCAGCCATTCCTGGCGAGCCAGGGAGAGGGTGACCTACCCATGCGGATGTGTACGCTGGCGGAGACCACACAGCTGCAATAGTTGAAGTCGTCCTTGATGTAAGAGTGGGAGTAGTGGAGATCAGAGTGGGCCAGGTTGGCAATGGAACCCCAGCTCCCCACCGAATGACTAGAGCACATGGTCCTCAGTCACTTCCTGAGAAGCAGTCAGCCCTGACCATGGATCAAACCCGAACCCTAAGTAGGTGCCTTGGCAGAATGGAACCCAAACCTTTGCTGTGGCAGAGGAGCTCTGACCCACTGCAGGGGCCAGGGCAGCCAGAGGGATTTTGTTGAGGGGCCCTGACAGGCAGCGCAGCACAGTGGGTTAGAACCTCTTCCTGATACAGCAAGGTTGCGGGTTGGATCCCTGGTCAGGGCACAGACAAGAAGCAACCAAAGAGAGCATAATAAGCGGAACAACACACTGGTGTTTCTCTCCCTCCCTTCCACTCTTTAAAACAGTCAATCAATAAAAATTAAAATAAAAAATAAACTCTCTGGCTTGCAGAGTTGCTAAAAATGTTAGAAAGTGAAGTCCCATCCCTTCCCACTCATTCAACAAATACTTCATATGCTCCCTCAATAATCACACTAGGGGAGAGAGAAACCAAGATGGCGGCATAGGTTAAAGCCGGAGATTGCTGCCTTGAACAACCACTTCAAAAAACAACTAAACGACTGAACGGACATCATCCAGAACCACAGAAAGGCTGGCTGAGTGGAAATTCTACAACTAGGAGGAAAGAGAATATCATACCCAGACTCAGAGGAGGCGCAGTGCTGAAGTGAAATACTGAGGTGCGGAGTGCGTGCGGAGCGGGCTGGCTGCGGAGGGCGCGGTTGTTGTTTTCAATCAGGAGGGAGTTTCAGACTCTGAGCTCCAGTTCCGGGCGAGTCTTTAGGGACCCAGACTCAAACGGGAGAAGCGGGACTGTCTGGCTTCGGTCGGAACTCGAAGGCAGCTTTCTCTCCGAGGTTTGCAGCGGTTGCTGGGACTCTGTGAGGCAGAGCCCCTAGGGACGGAACTGAGAGCTCTCATAGCCAGTTAGCCTGGAGGTCAAATCACCCCCGGTATTGCCGACAACAATCAAGGCTGAACTACAACAAGACTGCGCACAAAGACCACTAGGGGGTGCACCAAGAAAGCATAAAAAATGCGGAGACAAAGAAACAGGACAAAACTGTCAATGGAGGATATTGAGTTCAGAACCACACTTTTAAGGTCTCTTAAGAACTGTCTAGAAGCCGCCGATAAATGTAGTGAGATCCTCAAGAAATCTAATGAGACCCTCGATGTTATGATAAAGAACCAACTAGAAATTAAGCATACACGGACCGAAATAACGAATACTATACAGACTCCCAACAGCAGACCAGAGGAAGAATCAAGGCAAAGATTTGAAATGCAAAGAAGCAAAAAACACCCAACCAGAAAAGCAAAATGAAAAAAGAATCTGAAAATACGAAGATAGTGTAAGGAGCCTCTGGGACAGCTTCAAGCGTACCAACATCAGAATTATAGGGGTGCCAGAAGATGAGAGAGAGCAAGATATTGAAAACCTATTTGAAGAAATAATGACAGAAAACTTCCCCCACCTGGTGAAAGAAATAGACTTACAGGTCCAGGAAGCGCAGAGAACCCCAAACAAAAGGAATCCAAAGAGGACCACACCAAGACACATCATAATTAAAATGCCAAGAGCAAAAGACAAAGAGAGAATCTTAAAAGCAGCAAGAGAAAGAAACTCAGTTACCTACAAGGGAATACCCATACGACTGCCAGCTGATTTCTCAACAGAAACTTTGCAGGCCAGAAGGGAATGGCAAGAAATATTCAAAGTGATGAATACCAAGAACCTACAACCAAGATTACTTTATCCAGCAAAGTTATCATTCAGAACTGAAGGTCAGATAAAGAGCTTCACAGATAAGGAAAAGCTAAAGGAGTTCATCACCACCAAACCAGGATTATATGAAATGCTGAAAGGTATCCTTTAAGAAGAGGAAGAAGAAGAAAAAGGTAAAGATACAAATTATGAACAACAAATACGCATCTATCAACAAGTGAATCTAAGAATCAAGTGAATAAATAATCTGATGAACAGAATGAACTGGTGATTATAATAGAATCAGGGACATAGAAAGGGAATGGACTGATTATTCTTGGGGGGGAAAGGGGTGTGGGAGATGCGGAAAGAGACTGGACAAAAATCATGCACCTATGGATGAGGACAGTGGGTGGGGAGTGAGGGCGGAGGGTGGGGTGGGAACTGGGAGGAGGGGAGTTATGGTGGGAAAAAAGAGGAACAACTGTAATAATCTGAACAATAAAGATTTAATTTAAAAAAAAATAATCACACTGGGGATGGGTGTTTGTTGGTTTGTTTTGGTTAATACTCACCTGAGGACATTTTTGTATTGATTGATTGATTGATTGATTGATTGATTGATTTTTTTTCCAGAGAGTGGAAGGGAGGGAGAAGGAAAGAAACTAATGTGAGAGACATCAATTGGTTGCCTCTTGCTGAATCCCCCACCCGGAGCCAGATTGAGCTTGCAACCCAGGTACATGCCCTTGATTGGAATCCAACACGGTACCCTTCAGGCCACCTGCAGAAGCACTATCCACTCAACCAAATCAGCATTTTTTTTTAAGTCCTCCCCTAAGGATATGTGTGTGTTTTTTTCATTGATTCTAGAGAGAGAGGAAGAGAGAGAGAAAGTTCCTCAAGCATTCTGACAGGGATGGAACCCACAACCTGTGTACATGCCCTCACCTGGAATCTAACCCATTACCCTTTGGTGCATGGGAGGACACTCTAACTACTGATCCACAATGACCAGGACCTGGAGGTACACTTAAAAATTTTTTTCAGATCTGCCCTTGCCAGGTGGCTCAATTGGTCAGAGTCTCAACCTGCACACCAAAGGATTTCCTGTTGGATTCTAGGTTAGGTCACATACTTAGGTTTAGGTTAGATCCCAGTGGGTCAGCAAGTACAGAGGCAGCCTACTGGTATTTCTGTCACATGGATGTTTCTCTCTCTAAAAATCAATTTTAAAAACATCCTCAGGTGAGAATTAAATATATATATATAATATTAAAAATTTTTCCGATCTAAAATTTTATTTGGTTCTTTTTTAAATTTTATTTTTCATTTACAGTTCACATTCAATATCCTAGCCTATATAATAAAACCCTCATATGCAAATTGACCAAATGGTGGAATCACTGAAGGCTATGAACTGACCACCAAGGGGCAGACACTCAACGCAGGAGCTGCCCCCTGCTGGTCAGTGTGTTTCCACAGGGGGAGCACCACTCAGCCAGAAGCTGGGCTCACAGCTGGCGAGTGCAGCGACGGTGGCGGGAGCCTTCACAGCAGCACTAAGGAGCAGCAAGCTGAGCGGTAGGAAGCAGCAAGCAGGTGGGCGGTAAGGAGGGAGGGGTCCTGGACTGCTAGAGGGCACAGGCCAGGCTAAGGGACCCTCCACCCATCCCCAGTGCACAAATTTCATGCACCGGGCCTCTAGTATATATATAAAAGCCTAAGTGACCATTACGACTGAATGACCTCTCGACCAGTTGCTATGATGTGTACAGACTGAGAAGGGGCAGACATTCAATGCAAGAGTCATCCCCTGGTGGTTAGTGTGCTTCCATAGCCAACCTCCTGTGCGCCCTCCCCAACTCTCCTGGCCGGCCAACCTCCCGAAGCCTTTCCCTTCCCACCCACTGGCCAACCTCCCACAGCCCCTCCCCCTGGGCTCTGATTGGGGGGCCAGCTGGCCAACCTCCTGTGGTGCCTTCCCCCCAGCCAGCCAGCTCCCCAATAGGCTTCAATCACCGGCCAGGCCAAGGGACCCCACCTGTGCACAAATTCATGCACCAGACCTCTAGTATACATATATAGAGAGACAAACACAAACATATACATCCTATTTGCTCTGTTTCTCTGAAGAACATGGACTAATATAACCCATTTTTAACCTAGATTTTGAATTGAGTACCTCCTATCTAACTTCCCTACCCTTCCACCATAGGATTGGATCCATTAAATAACTGAATCAAGGTAAAATGGTTTAATTGCCAATTCAGATAAAACTATTTCCCTGGCAGGTATGAGACTATACAAGAATGTGAGAAAAAATGATGTGTGGACCAGTTTCTGAGCATGTTTGTTCAGCTTTTTCCACAACAAAATGCCTTGAGGCTCTAGTCCATTCTCAGATCTACTGGTATGTTGTGATTTGTCCTTTCACTTATACCTCTGCAGGAAATGATGACCTTTATCTTTAACTTCAGAAGACATGTTCCTAATTTACCTCTACTTCTGGGTAAAAATCACACAGAATTTGCTAAACTAGCACTGATGTGAAAAACACTGATGCAAAAGCTGTTAACTTCTTATTAGTCATATACTTTTATTATTTTATTTGTTTTCATGGTTCAAAAGATGCCAAATGCAAAGTTTACAGCAATGTGTGATGAAGAGATTTTTTGCCAGAAGCAAAGTAGTTCAAGTTGTAAATTATGAATGGTCAAGTAGAATTCAGAGAAAGTGTTACTTACTCCTAGAGGCAATTATTAATTTTATTAGGGGGGGAAATGCCACCAAGTTAGTCTGTCAGTCACATTATCTAATTTCATTGAAATACTTTAAAAGTTAGAGAATATGAGGTTGTTTCTATATGAATTTTCAAATAATTAATGACAGTAATAAAAACACACACACACACATGTACTAGTAGTTAAATGTGCAACAAATAGGTACAGAAATATAGTTGTATTTAATAATATGTTACCTGGCCCAGAGGAAGTGGCTCAGTTGGTTGGACAGACCATCATCATCCTGTACAGAAAGGTGCTGGTTCCATTCCCAGTTAGGGCACATACCTGGGCTGGGGGTTCCATCCCTGACTGGACATGGAAGGCGGCCAATCCATGTCTGCCTGTCTGTCTCTCTCCCTCTCTATTTCTCTCTTTCTCTGTCTCTCTCCCTTTCTATCTCTAAGCATGTCCTTGGGTGAGATTATATATATATAATCTAGACTTAACCACAAAGTGAAAGGGTTCTCCCTGGGGGCTAATATCTACAAGAATGAGTTCAATTCACATCTTTTCTTAAATAATACCTGATGTTTGTGAATATTAATTTTCTTAGAGTTTAGAATCATTAAAAAATAGGAAATATAAAACTGAAATTTGGGGAGTGAGAGGGAGAGAAAGTGAGAGAGAGACCTTTGTGAAAAGGTGTAATTCATTTGTATTTTATTCCTGCAGCATTAATTATTGTGTATCTGTGTCTATTCATTACACAGAGAAAAGAACATTGAGCTGAAAATGTCCATGTGACCTTTATCACAAGAAATGAGAACTTTAACTAGATGATATCAATATCTTAAGTAGCTCCAGAATTTTAATTGCCTTTCTGTACGTAAGACTTCATTAAGACAGAAATGTCAGTCTTTGATTTCTTTGCTTAAAGTGATGACATTCAAATAATTGCATGGCCAAAAAAGTTTATTCTTGAAAGTAAAAAAAAAAAAAAAAAAAAAAAAAAAAAAAAATGAAGATATAGTCTAAAAATAGAGACTTAATTTTATATTGGCTTAATTTATATTAATGGCTTAATGTTAAAAGGTTAAAAGGTCAACATTGTATTAATAAATTCATTTTTATATTAGCCAAAAATGTTGTTTGCAAATGCTACAATGATTTTTCTGATTATAAGACATTATACCTTCAAAAATTCAAGGACTGTTTTAAAGATGTATAGCATTAAATTACTTTTATCTGTATTCCATAGTTTTATATTAAAGTGGGGTTAGAATATTTAGTATATGTAGTTAGCTGATGTGGAAGAAAGAATGAGAGATAAGTAGGCAGGATCTTTTACATTCCTAAATTTTAATATAAACTAAATATTCATAAATAAGAATATAAATAATCCTAAAAATGCATGTTAATCTATACCTGATAAAAATGGATAAACTTTTGCACTATGGTAAGTGTGATGGGTTAGAAATGAAAAAGAGAAGGAATTTAATATTCCCAAAATATAAATTTTTTTGTTTTTACTTCATTCCAAAATACAGTGATTTTGATGCAAAATGAGAAATGTGAGTCCTCCAATTTTATTCTGTTTTTAAAGATTGTTTAGAGTATTTAAGTTTTCTTACATTTTGATATGCTATTTAGGAAAAACTTATTAATTTAATACGAACAAATAGTACTTAAGATTTTGAAAGGGAATAACTTGAACCTATAGATTAATTTGGGGAGTATTTCTATAGTAATAATATTTAGTCTTTTAATCCATGTGTGGGGGCTATATTGCCTTTTATTTAGGACTTCTTTAATAATTTTCAATTATTGTGATTTTTTAGTGTATAAATCTTGTGCTTCTTTCATTAATTTACTAGAAACTTGGTGCACGAATTCATTCACCAGTGGGGTCCCTCCGCCTGGCCTGTGGGGATCAGGCCAAAACCCACTCTCCTACAACCCCCAAGGGGTCCCAGATTGCAACAAAGCAGTTCACGGGTGATGCACCCCTGAGTCGGACTCCCTCCTCTCTGGTTCTGGGTGTGTCACCTGAGAACCACAGCTGCCAAGTCACCACAGCTCAGTAGCTACTATGTTGAGAGTTTTCCCCCTGGTGGTAAGTGCTCATCACAGCTAGCAGCCTATAAATAGCTTAGGCTTTTATATCAATACTAGAGGCCTGGTGCACAAAAATTTGTGCACTCGGGGGGGAGAGGGGAGTACCTCAGCCCAGCCTGTGCCCTCTCTCAGTCTGGGAACCCTCAGGAGATAACGACCTGCTGGCTTAGGCCTGCTCCTGGGTGGCAGAGGGCAGGCCCAATGCCTAGGTGCAGCCCCTGGTCGGGCTCAGAGCAGGGCCAATTGGGGAGTTGGGGCGCCGCCCCCTGTCATGCACAGAGCAGGGCGGATTGGGAGGTTGCGATGTCACCCTCAGTCATGCTCAGGGTAGGGCCGATTGGGGGGTTGGGGCACCGCCCCCTGTCACACTCAAGGCAGGGTCGATGAGGAGGTTGTGGCACTACCCCCATCACGCACAGAGCAGGGCCAATCAGGGGGTTGGGGAGCTCCCCCCGTCATGCACAGAGCAGGGTCAATCTGGGGGTTGGGGAGCTCCCCCCTGTCACCCACAGAGCAGGGCCGATCAGGGGGTTGGGGTGCTGCCACTGTCACACTCAGGGAAGGGCTGATGGGGAGGTTATGGCTCTACCCTGTCACACACAGAGCAGCGCCTGTGGGGGGCGGGGGGTTGGGGCGCCCCACCCTGTCACACACAGAGCCGCAGGGTGATCAGGGGGTTGGGGAACTCCCCCCTATCAGGCACAGAGCAGGGCCGATAAGGGGGTTGGGGCTCCTTCCCCTGTCACGAACAGATCAGGGCCAATAGGGAGGTTGTGGCCCCGCCCCCTGTCACACACAGAGCCGCAGGGCGATCGGGGGTTTGGGCGCTGCCCCCTGTCATGCTGATCCCAGTGCCAGGAGGTCTCTCAGCTCCCCTGATCCCAGTGCTGGGAGGCATATTACCCTTTTACTATATAGAATAGAAGCCTGGTGCATGGGTGGGGGCCAGCTAGTTTGCCCTGAAGGGTGTCCTGGATCAGGGTGGGGGTCCCTACTGGGGTGCCTGGCCAGCCTGGGTGAGGGGCTGAGGGCTGTTTTCAGGCTGGGACTGAAGCTCCCAACTGCTCCTTTTTTTCTTGTTTTCTTTTTTATTCTGGGCCAGCTTTAGCTCTGAGGCTTGGCTCCAGCTCTGAGGCCTCAGCTGCTGAAAACAGGTATCTGGTTTGTTTTGGTTCTATAATTGAAACTCTGTATCAACTCCAGCTCTGAGATCCCAGCTTGCTGAAAGCTGGTTTCTGGGGTTTTGTTTAGCTTCTATATTTGTTACAATGTTTTTTAAACTGCAAGCTCAGAGGCCGGCAAGGCAGGCGGGGAACGTTGCAGTCCTCCGTCACTGAAGCAAGCAAGCCTCATGTTCGCTTCCAGCTGCCTGGCTGCCAGCCGCCATCTTGGCTGGCAGTTAATTTGCATATCTTTCTGATTAGCCAATGGGAAGGGTAGCAGTCATACACCAATTACCATGTTTCTCTTTTATTGGATAGGACTAGAGGCCCATTGTACAAAGAGATTCACGCAATAGGCCTTCCTTCCTCTGGCTGCCAACACTGGTATTCCTCCGACACCCAGGACCCAGGCCTTTAGTCCGGCCACAGCAGCATGGCTTGGCTTCTCCACTTGGGCTGCAGCAGTGAGGCTTGGCTTCTCCGATCCAGCTGCAAAAGCCTCTGCCAAGCCTGTGCCAAACCTCTTCAGTCTTCAGTTGTCTTCAGTCTTAAGTTGTCTTCAGTCTTCACTCCACGCCTGCATATGCAAATTAACTGCCATCTTTGTTGGGCTAATTTGCATACTCATCCTGATTGCCTGGTGGGTGTAGTGGAGCGACACCAATTTGCATGTTCCTCTTTTATTAATGTAGACACTACCAGCCCAGCACGTGAAATCGTGCTCAGTAGGCTGCCCACTGCTTTCACAGGAGCTGGTGGGAGCTGCAGTGCACCCATGGGAGCTGGCAGGAGCCATGCTGCTTCAGCAGGAGTGAAGCAGGAAGGAGCCATGTTGCTTCTGTGTGAGATGGGAGCGAGCCACCAGTGCCCACAGGAAGTGGGAGCGAGCTGCTGCCGCCTGTGGGAACCAGGAGGGTGGGGGGAGAGGGACCAAGAGGTGCTCCATGCATTCCTGGTGACTATTCGCACAAGCAGCCCCGCCCACCTGCGCACCTCTGCCTGCTGTGCATGCAGCCTCCTGCTGATTGGTCATTACGCATGAGGACCTGACAACCATTTGCATATTAGCCTTTTATTGTATAGGATTCTTAAACTTAAAAATCTTTTATGATTTCATTGTAAAGTAAATTATTTTCTTAATTTTAGTTTTGAAACACTTCTTGCTAGTATATAGAAATACAAATGACTTTTATGTAGTGATCTTGTATGATATAACCTTGTTGAACTTCTTCAGTTCTAATGATATTTTTTGAATACTTGGGATTTTTAAAATCTGTAAATAGAGATAGTTTTGCATGCAAGTGGTGTTTTTTGCTTCTTATGTTATGGAGAAAGCTTCTATTATTAAATATGAGGAAAATTATGGATTTTCATTGATGCCCTTTATTAGTGTGAAAAAAATTTTTCTTCTATTCCTATTTTTTTGAATATTTTTATTATGGAAGGCTGTTGAATTTTTTCAAATAATTTTTCTGTGTATGTTGAGATAATGTGAGTTTTGCCATTTATTGTCTTAATATGATGTATTACAATGATTAATTTCTATTTATTAACTCAAATTTGCATTCTTGGGATAAATTAGATTTGGCTGTGATGTTCTTTTATTAAAATTAATCTTTGTTGTTGAGATTATTACAGATGTCCCTCTTTATTCCCCCTATAGTTCCCCTCTGCATGGTTCCCACCCCACCCCAGGCCCTCACCACCCTATTGTCTGTTTCCATAGGTAATGCATACATACATATGAGATCTTTGTTTAATCTCTTCCCACCATCCTCCACCTTTCTCCTCTGAGAATCATCAGTCTGTTCCATTTCCATGCCCCCGATTCTATTCCATTTACCAGTTTATTCTGTTCATCAGATTTTTTTATTCATTTGATTTTTAGATTCAATTGTTGGTAGATATGTATTTATTGTCTCTTTGTTGTTCATATTTTTTATCTTTACCTTTTTCTTCTTCTTCCTCTTCTTAAAGAATACCCTTCAGTATTTCATATGATATTTGTTCGGTGATGATGAACTTTTTAGATTTTCTTGTCGGTGAAGCTCTTTATGTGACCTTCAATTCTAAATGATAGCTTTGCTGGGTAGAGTAATCTTGGCTGTAGGTTATTGCTATTCATCACAATATTTCTTGCCACTCCCTTCTGGCCTGCATAGTTTCTGTTGAGAAATCATCTGACAGTCGTATGGGCACTGTCTTGTAGGTAACTAACTGTTTTACTCTTGTGCTTTTAAGATTATCTCCTTGTCTTTTGCTTTTGGCATTTTAATTATGATGTGTCTTGGTGTGGTCCTCTTGATTTCCTCTTGTTTGGGGCTTTCCGTGCTTCCTGGATTTCTAAGTCTATTTCTTTCACCAGGTAGGGGACGTTTTCTGTCATTATTTCTTCAAATAGGTTTTCAATATCTTGCCCTCTCTCTATTCTTCTAGCACCCCCATAATTCAAATGTTGGTATGCTTGAAGTTGTCCCTGAGGCTCCTAACACTATCTTCATATTTTTGGATTCTTTTTCTGTTTGGTCTTCAGTTGGGTATTTTTTGCTTCCTTATATTTCAAATCATTGATTTGATTCTCAGGATCCTCTAGTCTACTGCTGAATCCCTGAATATTATTCTTTATTTTAGTCAGCGTTTGCTTAATTTCTGACTGGTCCTTTTCTTTTCTTTTTTGGCATTCTCACTAAGGTCCTTTAAGGTCTCACTAAGTTCCTCAGAGGTTTCTAGAAGATTATTGAGTAATCTTATAACTGTGGTTTTGAACTCTATATCCAGTAGTTTGCTTTCTTCCATTTCTTTCATTTGTGACATGTCTCTGTATCTCCACATTTTGGCTGCTTCCCTGTGTTTGTTTCTATGTACTGGGTAGCTGCTAAGTCTCCTTGAGTTGCTAGAGTGGCCTTGTGTAGTAGGTGTCCTATAAGGCCAAGTAGCTCAGCCCCCACAATCACCTAAGGTGGACACTCTTGGTACACCCCTTTGTAGGTTGTGTGCACAGTTTTGTTGTAATTGAGCCTTGATTGCCCTTGGTGTCACTGGGAGGAATTGACCTCTAGGCCAATTGGTTATGGGAACCATCTGCAACTATAGTGGAAGAGCTGCTGTCCAGGAAACACTCTTATGGACAGGACTTTCTTCAGTGGGAGTTTGGTGCTCACTGAGTCTTCCCCTTGAGTGTGTCGCTTATGGATGTGAAGAGTTATAATCTGATATGGTCTCATACTAACTACTGGGTACACTGGCTCCTGGATCTCCAGGGGAGGAGCAAAGTCAGCCGCTGCCTGTGGCCACCCAGCAGGAGCTACAGAGAGATCTTCAGATTCATCCTCTTTGTATCAGGTTTGGAAGTGCCCAGACAAGGCCCAGCTGTGAAACAAGGCAGGTTGGTGCTAGTGCTGGGCCTTGGGCCGCTTGTTGACAGGTTTGGGGCTCCCTGACTGAGCTTCAGCTTGTTTGATAGAGTTTTAGCCTGAGAAAGGACAGGCCATTCATATTCAAAAGCCACTGTGCATAGCTTGGATGGGGTTGTAAACTGGGTGGGGCGGGGACTCGGGGTGGAGCAAACAGAAATGGCTGCCAGTCAGCCCTGTACTAGGGAGTTCCCAGCGCAAGAACAAGGGAACAATGACCACTGCGAGCACCTCCATCTGGATGAAAGCCACCACAGAGTACCTTCCCCGATGGCAGGCAGTCCAGTTTCTCCCTTTATCTGTCTGGGACCCCCAGAGCCTCGCCTGGCACTGGAGCTCAGAGGAAGTGGGAGCTTGTAAATTCAGTTCATGGTGCTGGCCTTAAAGAGGAGCAGCTGGGTCTCCAGCAGCCTGTGTGTCACTCAGACCAATTTACACTGGTTTTCATAGTCTGTAGTTCTTACTGCCCATAAGGACTTCTTTCCCCAGCTCTGGAACCCTGGGCTGGGGGTTTGGTGTGAGTCTGGGACTCCTAGCACCTCCAGGAGGCCTCCGCAGAGGGGATCTCCCTCTCAATTAAAAAAGCAGCACACCTGGGTGCTGGACCATCCCGTTCTGCACCTCTGCATCTCCTATCAGTTTCAACGCACTTTCTTCTTTACCTCTCTAGTTGTAGTACTTCCATTCAGCATCTTTCCCACAGTTCTGGATGATAGTTGTTCTGTATTTTAGCTATAATTTTGATGTGGTTGTAGGAGGCAACAAGTATAGGCACTTACCTGTGTTGCTATCTTGTTTCTCTGTGTGATGTTCTTTTAAAGTGCCACTGGATTTGATTTGCAATTATTATTTTGAGGATATTTTATTTTATTTTATATTTTTTATTGATTTCAGAGAGGAAGGAAGAGGGAGAGAGAGATAGAAACATCAATGATGAGAGAGAATCATTGATTGGCTGCCTCCTGCACGCCCTTCATTGGGGATTGAGCCCGCAACCCGGGCATGTGCCCTTGACCGGAATCAAACCTGGGACCCTTCAGTCCACAGGCCAATGCTCTATCCACCGAGCCAAACTGGATAGGGCATGGATATTTTAAATCTATATTCTTAAGAAATAATTGACCTGCTTTGGGTGGTATAGAAATTTTAATGATGCTGATTCTACCAATCCATGAGCACGGTATATTCTTCCACTTGTTTATATCTTCCTCTATCTCTTTTCTCAATGTCCTGTAGTTTTCTTAGTACCAGTCCTTTACCCCCTTGGTTAATTTTATTCTTAGGTATCTTAATTTTTTTTTTTGTTGCAATGGTAAATGGTTTTTTTTGTTTGTTTGTTTTGTTGTTTTTTTGTTTTGTTTTGTTTTGTTTTTTGTTTCTCTTTCTTTAAATTCATTAGTGGTGTATAAAAATTCCATAGATTTCAGGGTGCTAATTTTGTATCCTGCTACATTGCTGAATTCATGTATTAATTCTAGAAGTTTATTGATGGAGCCTTTAGAGTTTTCTATATACAATATTGTGTTATCAGTGAATAACGGCAGTTTTACTTCTTCTTTTCCAATTTGGATGCCTTTTATTTCTTCTTCTTGTCGGTAACTGTAGCTAGCACTTCCAGTACTATATTGAACAGGAGTGGTGAAAGTGGGCATACCTGACTCATTCCTGTTTTTAGGGGAAATGGTTTTAGTTTTTTCCCATTGAGTATGATGTTGGCTGCACATAACATCATGGTTGACTTGTCATATAAGGCTTTTATTATGTTGAGGTATGATCCCTCTATTCTTACTTTTCTGAGAGTTTTTATCAAGAAAGGGCCTTGGGTTTTGTCAAATGCTTTTTCTGCATCAATTAATATGATTATGTGACTTTTTGTCTCTCAATTTGATTATTTGATGTATAACATTTATTGATTTGCAGATATTGTACCAGCCTTGCATCCCCAGAATAAATCCCACTTGAGCATGGTACATGAACTTTTTAATATATTATTGGATGTGATTTGCTAATATTTTGTTGAGGATTTTAGCATGTTCATCAAGGACATTGGCCTGTAATTTATCTTTCTTTGTAGCATCTTTATCTGGTTTTGGGATTAGGATAATGCTGGCTTCATAAAAAAAAGAGCTTGAAAGTGTTCCTTCCCCTTGAATTTTTTTGAATAATCTGAGTAGGGTAGGTTTTAGTTTTTCTTTGAATGTTTGGTAAATCTCCCCTGTGAAGCTGTTCAGATCAGGGCTTATGTTTGCCAGAAGCTTTTTGATTACTGCTTTAATTTCTTCAGTAGTTATGAGCCTATTCAGATTTTCATATTCTTTCTGATTGAGTTTTGGAAGATTGTATTTTTCCAGGTACATGTCCATTTCATCTAGGTTGTACAGTTTGCTGGAGTAGATTTGTTTGTGGTATTTTTTGTTTGTTTGTTGTTTTACAGTCCTTTGTAATTCTGCGGGGTCAGTTGTTGCTTCCTCTTTTTCATTTCTAATTTTGCTTATTTGTATCCTCTCTCTTTGCTTCTTGATGAGTCTGGCTAGGGGTTCATCAGAGAACCTTTCAAAGAACCAGCTCTTGGTTCTATTGATCTTCTGCTTTTTTGTTTTTCTTTTGTTTGTTTGTGTGTGTGTGTTTTGTTGTTGTTGCCTGTTTGTTTTTGTCTCTAAGTCATTTATCTTCACTCTGAGCCTCATTATTTCCTTCCTTCTACTCATTCTGGGCTTTTCTTGTGGCTCTCTTTCTAATTCTTTATGTTGTAGAGTTAGATAATTTATTACCAGTTTTTGTTGTTGTTGCTGTTTGCTTGTTTTTGTTTTCTTTGTGTGTGTTTTTTGAGGTAGGCCTGTAATGCTATGAAGTTCCCTCTCAGGACTGCTTTCACTGTGTCCCATAGGTTTTGGATTGCTGTGTTTTCATTGTCATTTGTTTCCGGGATGTTTTTTATTTCTTCTTTGATCTCTTTGATAACCCAATCGCTGTTTAATAGCATGCTGTTTAGCCTCAAAGTGTTTGATTGTTTTTATTGTAGTTGATTTCCAATTTTATGCCATTTTAATCTGAAAAGATGCTTGATATGATTTCAATCTTCTGGAATTGGAAGATACTTAGCCTGTGTCTAATATGTGGTCTAGCTTTGAAAATATGCCATGTGCACATGAGAAGAATGTCTATGTAGGCTGCCTTTTCAGATTCACTTTTTCTTTTTTCACTTAGTAGCATGCTTTTAATGTTTTTTCATGGCTCGATAGCTCCTTTCTTTTTAGGACTAAATAATATTTTTCTATCTAGCTGTATCACAGCTTGTTTATTCACTTACCTAATAAAGAATGTCTTGTTTGTTTCCAAGTTTTGGTAATTATGAATAAGCCTAATATAAACATGTGTGTGTATGTGTGTGTGTGTGTGTGTGTGTGTGTGGACACGTTTTCAACTTATTTGGGTAAATACCAATGAGAGTGATTGATGGATTGTATAAAAGTATGTTTAGTTTGTAAAAAATAAAAAGCTAAATTATCTTCTAAAATGGCTGTACAATTTTGCATTACCATCAGTAGTGGGTCAAGAGTTCCTATTCTTCCACATCTATACCAGCATTTGGTATTGTCAGTGTTTTTATTTGGGTTTATAGTGGTATCTTGTTGTTTTAATTTTCAGTCCCTTGATGACATATGATTTGGAGCATCTTTTCATATGCTTATTTGCAATCTGCATACCTTCTTTGTTGAGGTGTCTGTGAATGTTTTTGACCCATTTTTTTAAAACTTCCAGTACCATTTATTTGGGTTATGCTGGTACAATACTCTACAGATAAGATAGATAAGCAAAGAGTAAGTTTGTTTATTTATAAGCTACTTTCTAAAGGCAATAGTCTGTAATAAAGTTTACATGTTTTGACCCATTTTTTAATCGGGCTCTTCTGTATTTGTTTTGGATAATAGTTCTTTATCAGATGAGGTTTGTGCAAATATTTTCTTCTAGTTTTTGGAGTATGTTTTAATTTTTTGATTTTGTCTTTCACAAAGCAGAAGTTTTTAATTTTAATAAAATACAGCTTAATTATCCATGAGTGTTTCTTTAATGTAGTATCTAAAAAGGCATCACCATATGCAAAGTAATCTAAGTTTTCTCCTTGTTACCTTCTTTGAGTTGTATAATTTTGTGTTTTACATTTAGGTCTGAGATCTATTTTAAATTATTTTTTTGTGACTGGTGTAAGGTCTGTAAGGTCTATGTCTACATTAATTTTTTTTTGGGGCACATGTTTGTCCAGTTGTTCCAACACTGTTTATTCAAAAGACTACCCTTGTTCCATTGTATGCATTGCCTTTTTTTTTTGTCAAAAATCTGTTGACTGGCCCTAGCTGGTTTGGCTTGGTGGATAGAGCATCAGCCCTCAGACTGAAGTGTCCTGGGTTTGATTCGAGTCAAGGGCATGTACCTTGGTTGTAGGCTTCATTCCCTGCCTTAGTATGGGGGTGAGGAGTAGAAGAAGGCAACCAGTCTATGTGTCTCTCTCACATCAATGTTTCTGTCTCCCCGCCCCTCCCTTCCACTCTTTCTAAAAATCAATGGAAAAACATCTTTGGGTGAGGATTAACAACAACAACAATAACAAATAGGTTGACTATATTTTTGTGAGTTGACTTCTGGGCTCTCTATTTGTATATTCTTTCACCAAAACTACACTGTTTTGATTAGAGTAGCTTTATAGTAAGTCTTTAACGCAGGTAGTGTTGGTCCTTCATCTTTGTTCTTTTCCTTCAAAATTGCGTTGGTTATTCTGGGTCTTTTGCCTGTCTATATAGACTAAGAGTAGGTTTGTTGACAGCTATAAAATAACTCACTGGGATTTTTATTGGGATTGCATGGAACCTAAAAATCAAGTTGGGAAGAAATGACATCTTGAAAATATTGAGTTTTTCTCTTCCTGAACATGTAGCATCTCTTCATTTGTTTAGTTCTTATTAATTGTATTTATCAGAGTTTTACAGTTTTCCTCATATAGATCTTGTACATATTTTGTTAGCTTTATACCTAATATTTCATTTTGGGGATGGTAATGTAAACGGTATAGTGTTTTTAATTTCTACTTTCATTTATTCATTGTTGATATATAGGGAAGCTATTCATTTTGCAAATTAACCTTGTATCCTGCAACCTTGATATAAAAGCTTATTCATCCCAGCATTTATTTTGGTCAATTCTTTTGGATTTTCTACATAGATGATCGCATTGTCAGTAAAAAAGACAGTTTTATGTCTTCTTTCTCAATTTTTATATATTGCATTTCCTTTTCTTGACTATTGAATGAACAAGGACTTCCAGTATGATGTCCAAAAAGAGTTGTGAAGGGGACATCCTTGATTTATATCAGATCTTTGTGGAAAAACTTTGAGTTTCTCACCATTAAGTATAATGTTAACTGTAAGTTTTTTGTATATAGTCTTTATCAAGTAGAGACAGTTTCTCTATTTCTTTCTGGATTCTTATGATAGAAAGTTAGGTATTGATCCAAAATTATTTTCTTTTTTCATATAAACTTTTAGTACTGCTTTGGCTGAATTAATTCTGGGTATATTTTGTTTTTATTTTTATTCATCTCAAAGTATTTTATAATGTCTCTTGTTATTTCTTCTTGGAATTATTCATTATTTAGAATTAAGTTGTTTAATTTCACATATTTGTGAATTTCCCAAATTTCCCTTTGTATTGATTCTTAATTTTACTCCCCAAGGCCAGAGAAATTTTAAAAATTTGCATACTTTCAACCTTTTTGAATTTATTGAAGCCTGTTTTATGATATAACAAATGGTCTACATTAAAGAATGTTCCATGTGCATTTGAGAAAATGTATAAATTGCTGTTGTTTGTTGAATGCTTTGTAGTTATCTGTTAGATCTAGTTGGCTTATAATTAAGTCTTATATTTCCTTATTAATTTGCTTTGTCTTTCTCTTTTATGCATTATTGAAAATTGGGTATTAACTATAACTATATTTTTTGAATTGCCAATTTGTAAATTCAATTCTGCCACTTGCTGTTTTATGTATTTTGGTGCTCCATTACTATGTATATATTCTGTATGTGTGTATTTTTCACATATCCCTGATGGACTGATACTTTTTTACTTTAAACTATACTTACAAGTAAAAATTTTGTTTTAATGTCTACTTTGTGGGTATTGCTTGCATAGTATAATGCTTTACAACTTTGTACTTTCAATTGTCTTTGGTTTCAAGTGTCTTTTATATGATTATTGGATTGATTTTAAAATTACTGTTAATTTCTTCTTTTGAATTGTTGTTCATTTACATTTAATGTAAATACTAAAAGTAGTATTTATGTCTGCTATTTTGGACAATTTTTTGTTTATGTCTTATATTTTTATTTTTCCTTTTTTTGTATTACATAGGTATTTTCTAGTATAGCATTTTAAATCTCTTATTGTTTTTTAACTATATATGTTTTAGTTATTTTCTTAATGCCTGGCCTATGGATTACATTTGACATCTTA
Source organism: Myotis myotis (assembly GCF_014108235.1). NCBI lineage: Eukaryota > Metazoa > Chordata > Mammalia > Chiroptera > Vespertilionidae > Myotis > Myotis myotis. The sequence continues at coordinate 127,820,194 of NW_023416324.1, forward strand.
TTAAAAATTATTTTTAAAAATAATATATTGTGGCAAATCTGGAAATCAAATAGCACCTCTTTCCAGGATATGTTGTTTTACTTGTTGTGGTTGTTTCTGTTTAATGACTTTGCTTGACTATTGCTGTGAAGTCTATATTCTATGTCATGTGAGGCCACTAGAGTCTCTGATTAGTTACTTCAGTTGTCAGTTAGTAGTTGAACAGAGATTTCCTTTCATTTTTTGAACCAATTATTCTCCCAGCCTTTGCTGAGGGGTTGCATGTAGTAAGTGTTGGGGTATGTGTTCACTGATTCCACAGGTAGTTCACAACTTTGCCTTAGCCTTTATTGCTTGAGGATAAAGGCTAAGGCAAAGTTGAGATCCTCAGTCAGTCAAAGTGAAAGATCAGCGTTTCCTGGACATGCACACAGCCCTTCATATATGCATGACCTTCTAGATTTCCAGGAATATGTCAGAGGAATATGATATTTCATTTTATGGGATTTTTCTTTTAAGATTTTGGTCAGTGTCTTGTTAGCCCAACTCAGGCAGCTTCAATGCTGAGCAATTAGCCATGATCATTTGCCACAAATGCCTTGGAGATGGGGCTGTTCCTGCAGAGTGAGATCCTCAAGTCAGGTCAAATGAAGACAAACCCTGACAAAGGAGCTTTCACCAAGCTGATGGACAAGTCAAATGGTGACATTCCCGTGGGTAAGTTTTTGTGGTGCTTGAAGTCTGTTCTGACTCTTCCGGTAGCTTCTAGATGCTGGTTTTCATAACTACCCTAGCTGTAAGGCTATTGGTTTTCAAAGTACTGAAGAATTGCAGAGAAAGGAGTGGGATCAAGATGAATTAAAGTGACTCAAAGCTCACTTTTTTAAAACTGAAATTCAGCTTTTAAAAAAATAACTATCTTTTTATACTTACAAGCCTTTAGCAATTTCCAGGCTTCTGGAAAGGTTAGCTTTGACACTTTTTGTGCTCTTTTTGCTTTTTTGGAGAAGCAGATTTTCAGAAGTTTTTACTCTGCCATTATGGGCCATTCTGCTGTTTTTGTAATTTCTGTTTCAAATATCAGTAAATCTCTTAGCTCAAGAATATAGATAAGTAGCTACTATAATATAAAGTGGAAAAAAAATCAGAGTTGAAATTGACCCTGATTAGGGAATAGTGACTGGGAGGAAGGATGAGAGAGATGGTGAAATATATCTATGATTTTGGATGAGAGAAGTGGTGAGATATATATAGAGAGAGATTTTGGCCACACAGCTGTAGACTATACAAAAAATTAGTGAAAGGGCACAACACATGTAAAATTCATTATAGCATGTATATGTTTTTTTACATTTTTATAGATTTTTTAGAGAGAGGAAGGGAGAGGGAGAGAGAAACATTGAGTGGCTGTCTCCTACATGCCCACCACCAGGGCTCAAGCCCACAACCCAGGCATGTGCCCTGACTGGGAATTAAAACTGCAACTTTTCTGTGCACAAGCCAATACCCAACCAACTGAGCCACTCTGGCCAGGGCTGTAGTTTGTTTGTTTATTTATTTATGTATTTATTTATTTATTTATTTATTTATTTATTTATTTATTTATTTATTTTTAATCTTTATTGTTGAAAATATTACATAGGTCCTCCTTTTTCCCCCATTAACCTCTTCCAGCCCCTCTCCTGCCCCCCACCAGGCCCTTACCACCCCATTGTCTGTGTCTATGAGTTATGCCTACAAGTTTCTATCACTCTCACCTTCTCCATTCCTCTCTGGAATCAACAAAAATATTTTTTTAAAAATTTTTAAAGAAAAAATTATAAATATTGAGTTCTAGAAATGCTGCATGTTATCAAATATGTCTGGAGGAAAATTGACTGAAGTCTTCAATTAATTTATTTGAAACATTTCAAAAATAGGATGGATTCGTGGACGACTAGAAGAATCTACAATTATGTAAAAAAGTAAGTTCAGTGAAAGTTAATGTTTATATAGTTATTCACTATGAAATCTCTCAAATTTACCTTATTTTTTTGAAAAAATATAATAAAAAATTATGGTAAAAACTTCAAGTTCTTACGTTTGAAACATATTTTTCATAGTACCATAATATAAATGATTAGTGTTTTTTTAGAATTAAGAAACTTTGGCAATATTGATAGAAAACTGAAGAGATAACTCAATTATTGTCAAAGGGATACAGCTACAATCCTCCAAGAATTGAGAAAATGTTAAAAAAAAATAAAAGAGAGCTATATCTCTACTAAACTGCAAGAAGAGAAATTAGTATCATTTACAGCTCCAAATAGGCATCATTTTGGAAACTATATTGTAATAGAATAAAACGTGAAACACTGCTTTCTATTTTTCAGTACAATTTCTGTAAAGTAGATGAATCCAATATCAAACTTTTATGAGACCAGTGAACACAATGGTTTAGTTCAAAGCTCTGTAAAAATAAAATTGGTTCATAGGAATCTTGTGAGGTAAAAATTGTACATTCCAACATAAAAATGCAATCCAGTCTGTGTATACCATCTTCTTTTTCCCAGGAGCTTCATTAGCCCGCAGTTTAGAATTTAACATAAAGCATAATGTGTTATCATCTGGACCAGCTTATTAGCCTGTCTTTTGCAGAACTGCTAGGTTGTAATTTAATGTGATTGCATGATAAAAAGCCTGGACATACACAGTAAAAATGTATCAGCAGTCACCACCACAGCAGAATCTATTACATGATTGGAAGCACAAAGTAGTGCCTTTGGAGTTGAGAGGAAGAAATTGAATAGCTGGCTCACCACGCTGTTTAACAAAGCAGGGATCAGGAATGTAGGCAGTAACATACTGACATCACAGGTCATCCAGCCTGTGTGGACCTCTATACCTGAAAGAAGAAATGGAGCCCAGATACACAGGGCTGTTTGAGTTCTATTTAATCACCTTAGGAGATGTCTGCACTGCGTTTATCTTGCTCTCTTTTAGGGACAAATAGGAGCTCTCAGAAAAATAAATGTACTGAATCTCTGCTGCAGAGGGAATAAAAGAAAAAGAACTTTGTGATAACCAAAAACAACATTTTAATACCTACCTAGTACCTAATACAGTATAGAGCCAAGCACATAGTAGTGACCCAGGAAATGTTTGCTGATTAAATAAAGGCATGCCTGAATTAGTGCATTCATTTTTTTAAGCAATCTGCATGGAATAGATAATATATACAAGGATTTGTGCTGGATTGCAGGCAGGATGCAAAGCTTCATGTTACTAGGTCTCAAGAAACCTATAATTTACCAGGAAATTATTACAGATATTAATACCACAGACAGGAAATGATAAGAGCTATGTGTGAGAGAAAATTTGAGATCTACTGGAGCATAGAAGCAGTTAGGATCATCTTGGAAGTCTGAGAATTCGGTTGCATATAGAAGGATGCTAATATATTGATAGTAGGAAAAATGAATGAGGGATTTAGACTATTATAGGTAAATTTAGGTAAAAGAATGGGAATGGAATGAAAAAATAAAATGTTCCTTTTTCAATCAACTTTATATAATTCACATAGAACATAATTTTAAAAGTCTATATAGTTCAGTGAGGTTTGATACATTTGTATAGTTTTATAACCACCACAACAATCATGATATAGACCATTTCTATCACTTGTAAAAGTTCCCTCATGTTGAATATTACCACAGAATGAACACAGCTGTATTTTTTAATTCTCCTAGATATCAGAACTCCAGAATGAGCCTGATGGGAATAAAACCAAAGTATAGTCAGAGCTGGCTTCTCTGTAGGCTCCAGAGGAAAACCCTTGCTCGCCTCCTACACCTTCTCGAGGCTCTCGGTATTTCTCACCTTGTGGACATGTTACTCCATCTTTTGTTGTCACGTTGGTTCTCCTCTTCCTGTCACTCCTCCTGTGCTTTTCCTGCCTCTTGCACCTGCTCATTGTTAATACAAAAGGCCACCTGGGTAATCCAGGATAACATTTCCATGTCAAGGTTCTTTTTTTGTTGTTCAATATATTGCTTTTTATTGATTTAAGAGAGGAAGGGTGAGGGAGAGTTAGAAATATCAATTATGAGAGAAAATCATTGATCGACTGCCTCCTGCATGTCCCACACTGGGGATCGAGCCCACAACCTGGGCATGTGCCCTGACCTGGAATTGAACTGTGACCTCCTGGTTCATAGGTCAATGCTCAACCACTGAGCCATGCCTGCTGCGCTCCACATCAAGGTTCTTAATCACATATGCACAATCTCTTTTACCATATTAAGTAACACTTACAAGTACAGAGGATTGATGTGTAAGAATATTTGGCAGGGCTGGGGGCATTATTGAGCTTTTCACATGTGCTTTTCACATCAGTCCCCTGCCCCAAACCCTTGACCCTGGAAATCATTGATCTCTCTCTCTTTTTTTTTTATAACTATAGTTGTGCCTTTTCTAGAAAGTCATAAAAATGGAATCATACAGCATAAAGTAATCTTTTGGATCTGACATCTTTTTCTTAATATGCTGCTTTTTTAAATATATTTTATTGATTTTCTATAGAGAGGAAGGGAGAGGGATAGAGAGTTAGAAACATCGATGAGAGAGAAACATCAATCAGCCACCTCCCCCACATCCCCCACTGGGGATGTGCCTGCAACCGAGGCACATGCCCTTGACCAGAATCGAACCCAGGACCCTTGAGTACACAGGCCGACGCTCTATCCACTGAGCCAAACCAGTCAGGGCAACATGTTGCTTTTGATATTCATCCATGTTGTTGATGGTAACAGTGTTTGTTTTTCCTTTGTATTGTGAAATAGTTACCACTGTATGGGTTTGTGACAATTTGTTTATCCACTCACCAAGTGACAGTCTTTTTAGTTTTTCCAGGATTGGACTATCCTATCTAATAAAGAGAGAATATACTAATTGACCCTCGTGCCGTCGCAAAGATGGTGGCACCCACATCCAATAAGGAGGGAATATGCTAATTGACTGCCACACCCTCAAAGGTGGTGGCACCCACAGCCACAAGATGGCCAGCAGGGGAGGGCAGCTGTGGGCGCCCAGGTCAGCAGAGGAGGGCAGTTGGGGGTGACCTGGCCAGCAGGGGAGGGCAGTTGGGGGCAATTGGGCCAGCAGGAGAGCAGGTAGGTGTTGATCAGGCTGGCAGGGGAGTACTTAGGGGGGTGATCAGGCTGGCAGGCAGAAGCGGTTAGGGGCAATCAGGCAGGTGAGTGGTTGGGAGCCAGCACTCTCATATTGTGAAAGGGATGTCCAACTGCCTATGGGATCAGGCCTAAACCGGCAGTCAGATATCTCCTGAGGGGTCCCAGATTGGAGAGGGTGCAGGCTGGGCTGAGGGACATCTCTCCCCCGCCTCCGGCACAAATTTCATGCACCGGGCCTCTAGTTATATATAAAGTTGTTATGAATATTTAGTTGTAAGTATTGTTTTCAAATGAGTTCTTATTTCTCTTGGTTGATAATGAGCATTTGTAGAACACCTTAATAAGAAGTAGTTAAACTACTTCAATGTAGTTGTGTCATTTTGCATTTCCAGCAATGAATGAGAGCTTCAGTTAATCTCAATATTTACTAAAACTTATTATTAGTTTCTAGCCATTCTAAATAGTATGCAGTAGTATCTCATTGTGCTTTTTTATTTCAGTAATAACTATCTTCTTGTGTGCCTATTTGCAATTGATATATCATTTATTTGTCTGTTTAATTTTTGACCATTTTAAATTGGGTTGTTTATTTTTTCATTGAATTGAAATAGTTCTTTACATATACTGGATACAAGTTTTTTTTAAAATATGTTTCCAAATATTATTCTTAATCTGTAATTAGCATTTTCATTTTATTAACAGTGTCTTTTGAGAAGAGGATGTTTTTAATTTTGATAAAATCCAGTTTATAATTTTTCATTTTCTGTTTCATGCTTATAGGTTTCCCTCAGAATTATTTGCCTAATCCAAGGTAGCATTGATTTTTCCTGTTTGCTTTATTTTAGAAGTTAATAAATTTAGGTACATTTAGGACTGAGATTGACTTAGAGCTAATTATTGAATATGGTGTGAGGTAAGAACCAAGATTCACTTTTGTTTACATGGTCAATTTCAAAGAAAGGGCAAGGAATGGATCTGAAAGTATATAGACAAATAATATAAAATACTATTGTAAATATACTATGTATTTTGAATAATTTTAAATTTGCAAAATAGTTGTACAGATAGTATATAATTCCCCTAAATCACTTACCAGTTTACCATATATGGAAATACCTAGGCTTCTTAAATGTGTTTCTTTAAATGTAAGTGCTGCTGTCTTTCTGTTCTCAAGTATGATCTTCTCCTATTACTCCTTTCTGGTTTTTCTTTCTGGAGTTTCTCCTTGTCAGATAAAAGAGTCCCTTACTTCTTCCTTTGTATTTTCATTTTGTCCATTTGTCTCACTTTTTTTAAAAAAAAATCATTTTCATCAATTTTCTTTTACTAAGGTTTATAATAATTTCTTCCATCACAATTTTAATTCCAAAAAGTCTTCCATGAATGCTGATAACTCTGTTCTATACATATATTTGTGTTTTAGAAATATAATGGGTTAAGTTTTATTACTCTTTCTTTTTCTTTCTGTATCATTTCTTACACAGACACACACACACACACACACACACACACACATACACGTGTGTGTGTATGTGTGTGTATCTTTCATGCTGGTACTTTCTTATAAAGCTCATCATTCTTGATTTACCATATTTTATAAAGGAACATACAGGTTGATTGGCTACTTGGCACAGGTGGGAGAATTGAGTTAACTTGTGGGTTTTGCTTTAGAGAGAATGTGCATAGAGCTGAGATGTGTTTTGGACTAATGTGGATATTTCTGTATTACCATTAAGATAATTCACTTTAGAACTTTCTGATCCTTTGCCTAGCCAAAAGATGTCACAATGCATGCGGTGTGGAAAATCATCCTTATGAAACTTTTAAATAATCTCTTGCAAACCTCAATCATGATCTGCTGTTCCTAGCATTGCAAAGTCCTAACTGGGGTTCCCTTGGGCAAAATAACTCCTTCTTGTCAGTACTCACATCAGGAATTACATTAGATTTCAGTTTGTTCAGTCCAAGCTTTATCTTCTACTCTTGCATAGTCATGTTTTTTTTGAAATGTGACATTTTCTAGTAATTTTTAATACCTTGTTTCTTATTCTCATCATTATTATGGTTTTATTTAATTTAGTTTTTAACATTTTATTTTAATATCAGGATAGAGAAGACATAAATGGATCTGTTTTTGTTTTCTGTAAATCTATAAATAGTCAATAAGAAAAATTATTTTGATGCATAATACAATATGAAATTACAGGATATAGCTGACAAGCTAAACTCATATATCAATATGCATATCTAATTTATATCTTTATTTTACATTTTACGGAAATTTAGACTCATATTTAAGTCTTTGGAAGTGATAAAAATTTTAACATGCATATTATTCTTTTCAGTACTTTAGAAAAAAAACTTTCATTATTGAAATTAAAGCTTCTGTTTAGAAAGTTGAATGATAATAGTGACAATACTGTTATAAAGTGATTCATAGATGATATATAACAATTTCTTAAATTCCTTTCCAAAAATAGAAAAACCCAATAAAGCAAAACTTGCATAAGAACTAGATATGAGATTACATAATTATGCTAACTGTTACGTTTTCAGTTATTTATGTACACTTGTCTATCATATGATAAACATGTAATTATTGAGCCCTGAGTGCAATTACACATTTAATTGCATGTGGAGAATATACTTTATGACTGTGGCTGCTATAAAATTTTATAAACTCATAGGCAGATATATTAATGCAAGAAGAGAAATAGCACATTTGTAAAATCTCAAATTCAATTCCAGAGATAGTAAGAAAAAGTTTGATTCTGAAGAAAACCCTTCAAAAAATGCACCAGAAGGATGAAACAGTGTACTAATGGTGCACAATTTGGAGGATTATACACATTTGAATGTTTCTAAAACATTTTTTAGAAAGATAAATCATAGCAAAAATACAGAATATTGAAACAACTTTTTAATATTAGGTTATACCTTATAAATTACTGATCTAAAATGAACTCTAAAGCCTCTTGAAATAGAAAGCATATGGTTCTCCAAAAATATATATAATGAAGGTAACACATTTGTAATCCTTATTGAGTATTCAAATTCTCAGTTCCCACCAAATTACCTGAGGTATTGATACATATTCAAAATATTGTATATAAAGTTTTTTTCAATATATCCTAATATCTGAACGAGGATCAATCACAGGATGAATATGTTAGAATGTTAAATTTGGAAAGAAAAGGGCTGTAAATAAATAATAACAAATTGTGAAATGCTAAATGTAATTTTGTGGGATATAATCCACAAGTACCTTATTCAAGAGCCGTGGCTTCACATACTAGAAGTCAATTTCAAAGTATGTAAACAAGTCAACCTCACCTAGAAATGCCATCTTCACAGTGCCCCCAGGGCAGTGAGAGAGAGTGGCTTTATGAGGGTCTGACAGATCCAAGAACTACCTGACGGAATCAGGGAGTGTTGCAGATTCTCTCTCGATTTTGCACTCTGGATTCATAGGATTTCTTGCCTCTGCCTGCTTGTTGCAGTCGGTAGCCCATCTTTCCCTGCTTCTCCATGAATATGATAGAAGATGTATCCACCTCCCTGACCCTGCCACCAGCCTCCCCGCACCCCTGCTCCACACACCTCGTTCCTTAGTTGTCACATCTGCTGTTCAGTTCATCCGTGTGCAGATAATCTGAGCAGCCCCTCTGTGTTAGGTGTCTTTTCCTGGGTCCTTCCACTCTGCAGAGTCCTGGAATTTGAAAAGGCCACTGGAGGGGCCAGTTGTGGCAGAGAAGTGAGCGGTGAGGAGTGGTAGCTCTCAGGGAAAGGGAAACACACTGCTTATTATAGAATGTGTTTGTCTAATGGAAATTAGTAGTACTGGGAAGATGGATTCTCTATTTAATTATTAACAAGTAAATAAACAACCTCTTTCTTATAGGAATTGGGTAAGCACTACTTGGTTGGCACTTCCTCCAACATCTTTCCAAAATACCAACAAGTTATTTTAGGCTTAAGTGCTATGGAAAATTTTCTCTGATATCGCACTGCTGTTATTTTGAAAAGATCTTCAGAATTTAAGTCTTTGGTTATTCTGAATTTTTGAGTTTACATATTAAATGAAGTCGAATTCAGGTGAAAAGTGTAATGAATCAAGAACGAACCCCATGCTTACCTTCCAGCTGATAGAAGTAATTATCCATTGTTTTAGGGGGAATTTTGATGATGTTATTAACCCTTTTATAACTATAAACCCTTTATAACTATAACCCTTTACTAACTATAATATAGTTAGTACTGTAGGAAAAGAAGAGCACAGAAATAAAATTAACCTAATAAATCCTCTTCAGCATGAGGTTTGAGGGTTTTAGGTGGGGCTTAAACAAAATCAGCCTGTTGGTAGTTATGAGATTGATGAATATACTGCATCATATTGGTGAGACATTACAGAAGCAACAGGCATTTGAATACCAAGGATGATGGACTTTAAGAATGCCAGATGAATAAATAAAAAGTATAAGTCTAGAGTTTTCTTTTTAGACTTAGATATTTGACTGCTAGCCTGTCCTATATAATAAAAGTGTAATATGCAAATCGACCAAACTGCCGAACAGTGGAACGACCATCCCGACCACCATCCAGGACCACGCTGTGACACCCACTGGAGCCAGGCCAGCCAAGGCGGGTGTGATGCAATTGGTTGGGGGCCCAGCCATCACCCCATGATCGCCCTGCAGAGGGAGGCCCAGGCCACCGGCCTGCATGGCAATCAATTGGGGGTTCCATGATCACCCCAAAGTAGGAGGCCCAGGCCACCAACTGGTGGGCTGCAGCAGGTGGGCGGGGCCTCCTTCTGCAAGGGAAGCCTGGGTCCTGGGTGCCCGAGGGAAGCCAGTGCTAGCACGGGGGGGGGGGGGCGGAGGGGGGGAGGGAGGCTTACTCTTGCATGAATTTGGTGCATCAGGCTTCTAGTAGTTTAAATAATATCCAAGGTTTCAGTAAATTATTCATATACCTAGAGAATATGAAAAAAATCACCTTAATAGAATGTTTAAAATTATTTTTCAAATAAGTTAATCACACATTGATCAACTTTCAGTCGAGGCTTAGTATCTAGAGATATATTCATATATTGTGGGTATAAAGTTGGCATTTCTAAAGTTAATCAACACATAATACTTTAATAATCTTCCTATGCTTAACGGGACAAAGAATTATGAATTTCAATGTCAAAGCTTCCATTATAGAGTTCATATTAGAGTTTTCACCAAGAGACTATTGACTATTTTTGACATAAAATATTAGGGTATCTTTTTTTAAGTAGATATATCTGAATGCCTATCAAAGGTAAGGTTAGCATTGGAGACATTATCTTATGTTCTCCACAGTGAGGTCTTTGATTCTTTTGGGGAGTCATGCTCTCCTCATTTGCGCCACTAACACTTTTATGTTCCTTTTTGATATGCTGCAACAGGAAACACTTCCGTGCTGTACAATGGTGATTTGATAATATGTTTTCTCCTCTAAGCACTGACTTTTGTATCTTTGACACAAAATACCTAGTATGCGGTGCCAAGGAATAAAGTGAATCAGGCTGTGTGCAGCAACATTTTCATGGTGGGTGAGTGAATTAATGAATGAGTACCTATTACACCACCAGAAAGAGCAGTTCCAATAGCAAAATATCATTACATATAACTAAAATACAATTAGGAGTAATAGAAGCACTAGAAACATGTGCATTGTGAAATGAGTATTGACAGTTTTTCTTTCTTACATGACTGCACTGAATAAAATGCAATACCACGAAGCCCCTACAGGCTTCTGCCCTAGGAGCTCGTCCCTGCTGTGGTGGCAGCAGCCAGCGGCACAGAACAGACAGCACTGTCTGCCTCATTTCTCCTTTCTTGAATTTTTCTTTTCTTTCCAAGCTTTTAATGCTTAATGCTCAGAGTGATGAAAGAAAAAGATAGATCAAAATTGCCTCTGTTATACCCAAGTCATTGCTCAGCTTGACTTCATTCAGTTTATGACTCTCTTTTTAAAAAGCACCAAACAATCATCTTGTTTTAGCACGGTTAAGCAAATGATACGGGATTATACAGCGAGTCAGAAAGTACAGCTGGGTTAGAACTCATGTCTGGCTTTTACAATCTGTGATCTCAGTGTGCTGCAGTGCAGATCTCAGCTGTAGCACCTACCCTGCATGGAAGTGACTTTAAAGGGACAGAGGTCAAAGGCAGGGAAGAAGGAAAGGAGACTCCCTCTGCTTTCACTGAAGCACATAAGGTCTCCTTCACTGCATTAGGGGAAGCTTGTTGTCTGGCTCCTGTGGATTGAATGGAGGCAGATGAGTAACTTTAAGCAGCACAGTCCATGGATTTTGGAAGTTGGTACCAGTAGCTAATTACAGGGCAACTACTAGGAGACTGGCTGCTTCAAATGGAAGTAGGTAATAGATTCATAGGTAGTTAGCAAGGAAACAGTGAAGTTTTAAGGACTGCAGTTAAATCAGCCACTGACATCCTGAAATTATGAGTTTTCAGCTTTTACATTTGGGTGAGTCAGGTGAGGAGGAGTGTTCTCAATGCAATCACTCTTAATGTTTTTGTTTGTTTTACTTAAACTTCTCAATAAAACAGTGAGCATAGTTAATATTTCAGAAAGTTCTAAGGTTTCATAGAGGAATGTAACATGGATATGACTCCACTCAACAATTAGTGGGGAAGCCCATGAAAGTTTGCAGGGATGATTGTGCTAAATAATCAAAACAACTATTTTGTATTCAATATCAATTTAGTGAAAAGATCCTGTGCTGAGGGCTATGAAAAGAAGATGCAAAAAATATGACCTCACAGGGATTTAAATTTACTAGGGAGACCGAGATATGTGTACTAAGCAACTGTGTTAAAAAGCATTTAAATCAGTAAATTAGTTACTATTAGAGCCAGAATAGATAAGTTTAGTAATAAGGAAGAAAATTTAATGTAATGAAAATCCAGTTGTTCAAGCTTAGGGAAGCAAAACTGACTATTAAGGCATTCAGCAACATCGTGATTCCTAGGATGACTCAGTTTTGCACTAAGACCAATTTGACCTGACAAAAATTAAAATCCCAGTCTCCCAATAAAACAAAAAATATCCAGTGAGAAATGAACAATTAGCAGTGAATACCCAGTCTCTGACAACTCTAGTGTTTCCATAAAAAGTGCATACTTTACTGCAGTGCAGGGCCATTTTGTCAGGCAATAATGCTCGCAGGCATTGAAAAGCAATCTGCTGCTTAAAAAAGTTGTGCCTTGGCAGACAGGCATCAAACAGAAAATTAAGGATATCAATTCCCCTTGTCCACAAACCTGCTCCTTAGTATAAAGTAAAACAAACGCTATTTGTGATAGATTGTCTTTGCTGTATAACCAATAAGTCTCTAATATATATTTATTAAGTTTAATATCGCATAGAATGTGCTCCTGAGTGTATATGCATGTGTGGGTGTCTATAGTGTTAAAAGAATTATTAAAGACAAGAATTTAGGTGATGCAAACTTTCACACTTTATGAAGCAGACAGTTTTCATTTGCAGAACTGTAAAATGGGATGAAAGACTGGAAGTGCTAGGAGGAAAAAGAATAAAGGAGAAGGAAGAGGAAATAGAAAATATCTGATTAGCTGGGGCCACGTAGGTAGTCAATCTTGTTGAGATGAGGATGAATAAGGAATTAGGTGTAGCGCCAAGAGTTGGCTTCCATTCGGGGATTGTGTTTCTGGTCAAGCAGAGCACTTAGAAGGACGCACATGTTACCTTAAGTTTCGATTGGCTGACGTGGCACTCTGGGCAGGAGCAACTCCATCTTGACTCTGGAAAGTTCATTTCAATGGTGCCCATGTAATTAGCAACTTAGTGAATACTTTCTAAAGAGAATTTAAATCTAGGTTTCAGCCAGGGCTGTGCTAGAGTCTGCTCCCAAGCAGAATTAAACTCCATGCAGTTTTTGGACTGTCAGCTCATTGGCTGTCAGCTAGGATTAACTTTTAGACAGCACCTACCTTCCTTGGCTCATGGCCCCTTCTCCATCTTCAATCCAGCAATGGTGCTTTGAGTCCTCCTCCACTCTGACTGGCCTCTCTTCTGCCACATTTCTCTGCTTCCAGATGATAAATTTTTCTGTTGTTAAGATTCAGATGATAAAATAATCACCTGAATCTTAATAATCCAGGATGCTTTCCTGATTTTAAAGCTAGTTGATTGGTAACTCCATTCACCAGCAAAGTCCTTTCCCAGAACGACCTAGAGTGGTGTTTGAATAACCAGGGCATGGAAATCTTGCAGGAACCCTTTTGTAATTTTGCTTGCCACAGTCATTGTCATGGATCTAGCAATTTTGAAAGCTAAATTTAAGATATAATTTAAATGCCACCACTTAATCCATTGTGATGATACACTTAAAAAATAAAATAGTTCAACATAAGCTGATTATGAATAATCTCTTTCCTGTGAAGAACTAATCGTTTCTAAAACTTATCTTTTCAATATTTGAATATCATTACCTTTGTAAACAGTGAAATCTCATTTGGGCCCATGTGCTTGTAATATATTTTTCTAATTCTACCTCATGAAAATAGTACTTAAGCAAGTAGTTGTAAAGTCCCTCTTTTTCACTCACTCGACTGTCTTGACTAACACATACATCAACTTTGTCCAGTTTGCAGAAGTTACAGAACTTTAATATATAACATTTATTGCACTTATTTTTTTGTTTGTTTTGATGGGTGTTTTGTTTCTTTTTTTAATATATATACTAGTGGCCTGTTGCACAAAGGTTCACGCAATAGGCCTCCCTTCCCCTGGCTGCCAGCATCGGTTTTCCTCTGGCACCCAGGACCCAAGCCTTTGGTCCGGCCGCAGCAGCGAGGTTTGGCTTCTACACTCCGGCTGCTCCCAGCCCCTCCTTTTTTTTTTTTTCCCCATCTCCTCGAGTGGAGGCCAGGGCTAGCTGGAAGCCAGGGTCGCCCCTGGTGACCCAGGCCCCCAGCCACTACTTGAGCGGAATCCAAGGCAGGTGGGAAGCTTTGTTTCCTCCATCACCAGGAGCAACCCAAGCCTCCTGCTCGCTCCAGCTCCGTGGCTGCCGCCATCTTCAGTCATCTTCAGTCTTCGCTCCACATCTGCATATGCAAATAAACCACCATCTTTGTTAGGTTAATTTGCACAGTTGCTCTGATTGGCTGGTGGGTGTAGCAGAGTAGCAGAGTGATGGTTAATTTGCATGTTTCTCTTTTATTATAATATATATATATACAATTGTTTAAAGTATTATATATGTCTTCTTTCTCCCCAATTGAACCCCCCCCCCGGCCACTCCCGCCCACCTGGACAAGCCCCCACGGCTGGCCCCAGTGTTTGTGTCCATTGGTTATGCTAATATGCATACATACAAGCCCTTTGGTTGATCTCTTACCCCCCCCCCCCCCCCGCAATCTTCTCTCTGAGGTTGGATGGTCTGTTTGGTGTTTATTTGTCTCTTGATCTATTTTTGTTCGTCAGTTTATGTTGTTCATTATATCCCACATATGAGTGAAGTCATGTGATATTTATCTTTCTCTGAATGGCTTGTGTCACTTATGTTACTATACTTATTATTTCACCTAAATTCTTCATGCTAAACCTGAAAATGTTGTGATTTTTCCAAGGTGAAATGACTGATACTTAAAAGCCAATTCTTATATTTACATACATACCAAAATACTTCTTGATGTAGATGCCTTGTTACTAAGCATAGAAGATCCATTTTTCCCTTTAATATTCACCTGCTCACAGCATTATTTGCTTAATCTTAAAATTTTTAAAAGTTTATTTGAAGACTTCTAATATTACTATCTCATTTTCCAGGTTTGGATAATGTTCAAACTTGTATATATTTTTAAAATCAGTTTTAAAGGTTATTAAAACTGAACCAGACTAGATCTGGCAATGATCAATCAATAATTCTGTGAGTGACCTTGTGACTAGTTATATAAATGATAAAGTAATAGATACACTGTGTTTTACTTCAACTTCTCGGGAATTTAGCAAGATCAAAAAAGTAAGTCTTGGTAATGCAATTTTATCAAATTTGTTCCATTGAAATTCAAGCTTGTTTTTAAATATTTTAACTAGAAAGTGATGTTTCAACATTTTCTATATGACTATGTTTGTTACTATTTTATGTCTTTTAAAAAAGTAATTATATGATTATGATCTTTGTAGTGTTCTTTAAACCCGTTTAGCTCTTATGTAACACTAACTTATTTTAGATTTCACAAGCTTATATATTCAAATCTTTGTAAATTTTAAAAATAAGATGACATTATTTTACATCCTTTTCTAGTTCAGTCATTCATTTATCCAGTATTTACTGGGTAATTAATGATTTTGTATTCTTAAGTGTTGGAGACACACAGTGAAAAAGATGAAATTCTTGCCTTTCTGGTGTTTATATTATAATGAGGAGACAAAATAAGTAAGTAATAGATAAAAATATTTTCTGTTTTAGAGAGTTTAAGTGCTATGAACAAAATAAAACAGAGAGAACAAAGGGGACAGGTGTGCTGGTTATAAAAGATGGCTGGGGAGGAAGTGGCAGGAGGACCAAATAGTGTGGACCTGAGTCAGGTGAAGAGGTGGTGGAAGGGCTTTGCAGACACAAGTCAGGAGGTGATAGTCCCTGAAATGTGAATGAGTCTGGAGACATGAAGGAACAAGCAGCTGGGAAAGAGAGAGGATGCTAAGAGATGAGCAGGCCCAATAATAACATTTTAGGTCTAGGGCTAGAATCCAAATGAAGATTAAAAATCAGCCCAGCTGGCATGGCTTAGTGGTTGGGCATCAACCTGTGAACCAGAAGGTCAAAGTTCGATTCCCAGTCAGTCATGGGCCCAGGTTTTAGGCTCTATCCCCAGTGTGAGGCATGCCAGAGGCAGCAGATCAATGATTCCTCTCATCATTGATGTTTTTATCTCTCTCTCTCCCTCTCCCTTCCTCTCTGAAATCAATAAAAATATATTTTAAAAATTTATATGTCTAGAAATTTAGAAGTTATAAAGTAAGCTACACTCAGTGTGTGGTCAGTATTCCCACTTCATGACCTGGAGGTTAAGGGGACCTGTTCTTGCCTCTTTGACCAGACCTGCCACCCACAAGGCTGAATGAAAGCCCTGGGCTGTGGAGGCTGAGTACTGAGAAGCTGGGCTCCTGGAGGGTGATTGGACCCACCTGAAGCCAAGCTAGTGCCTGAGCTGGTCCAATTCCACAGAGAGCTGAACTAGGACAAGGACAAGTTTCCCTCCCCATGCCCCATTTTCTTGCCTTGAGGTCTGCAGGATTCTTGAAAACCCTTCCAATAAAATTCCCCCACCCCCGAGGAGGCAGCACAGTTATCTGGAGCACCTTGTGGAAGACCTGGGAGACCTCAACCCTACACAAAGGCAGACATTCTTCTGCTCAGTGCTGTTTTCCACATGGCATTTCCTCTCCTCTAATTCTTGTTTGACAGTTCATGAACTCCCAAAATTTTTTCTAAAGAGATTAAAAAGAGGAAAAAAAGTGTTTCAATGCTTGTGAAATACTACATCACTTGCTAACATGCTGGAGTGTCCAAAAGCGATAGTGAAAATGAGGGCTGTGAAGTCCTCAGGGCCATGCCTTGCAGTGGTCTTAAGGCTGCATGGGAAACTCAGATGTGAATCTCTACATAATGGGAAGTGTTTGGAGAGTTAAATATAGACTTATTCTGAAAGCATATTATTGGGTTCTTCCAATCAAAATGTTCTCTCATTACTAAGTATCAAATTGCACATTTCTTCTCTATCAATCTCCACTTTGTTCAAACTAATTGATATTGTTGGTGATTATAGGTTGTGAACTCCTCTTACATTGCACTTTATCTATGGGAATACAGTTGTACCTCTAATGACATTGTATACATTTGTTGGTTTTTGTGGGTTTTTTTTAAAACAATCTTAAACTGAAAAAATATATATATAACTCCTTTAACTCCTGACTGCCAATGAAGTCCTGCATTTCTCTCTCAAATATATATTGAGTTGGCTTCTCGCCAACTCTCATCTGTCACCACTCTAGTCTAACCAGCCTCATCATGTGCATCTTTACTGCTCCTCCTGACTCAGACTCCAATTTTAACAACTGCAATTTATTCTCCACATATTAGCCAGTTTAATAAAAGTATTTCAAATTATGCCATATCTTTAGGCTTAAGCCCTTCAGCTGATTCCCACTGTCCTCAGAATAAATTTAAAATTCCACTATGGACAGTCTATTACATGAAATGTCTGCCCACTCTTCAATGCCATTTCTCCATAGCCCCTAACATTTCAGCCACATGGGCTTCTTGTCAGATTTTAATGTATTCCAAACTTTCCATAGTACAGATATTGTCACATATTTTACTTCTTTCTCTGACCTTCCCCTATCCAACACACACACACACACACACACACACACACACACACACACACACACCTTTTCCCACCCTTTTCATGGCTAATTCCTTTATATACTGCTGGATCCTTTTCTATATAACATATTCTTTGAGAGGTCATTATCCTTACTGTTCTTTCCCTTAGTTATTCAATAATTCTACATCTCTTCATTCAGTGTGTTTTCCTCATAATATAGGTCACATACAAACACAAGCAAATGTTATGTGGTTGATTTATTGTCTACTTCTCATAGAGGAGTAAGTTGGCCAACGGTACAATCCATGTGTATTTCAATTAACAAATACCTGGTGTCAAATAATTGGTACTTAATAAATGGTAGCTTAGGGAGTGAAAGATAGTTTTGAAAGTGAGACTGTACTAAGGGTAGTGGGAGCTAAGAGAAAATTATATGGGACTATTTGATAGACTTAGTTGCTACTATAAATGGAGAAGAAATTGAAATATATATTTATTACTTATTTAATAAGTTTGCAATAATCATTTATTAAACTCTTTATGACAATGTGAAGTATGTTAATGAGTAAATTTTTAGCCTCTATCTGTCAGCATCTCACAAATAGGTTCTGAGACAAAACAAGAAAATTAAATACTTATCAGAAACAAAGAAGTTAACATATCTAGCTCTGGATTTATATTTTTTGAGATTTTAAATCTGAAATCTGGAAATGGATAGAAATAATTGATGTTAATCTCCATAGAGAGAAATAAGGATACAATCTTGTGGAAGCTAATATTTATTAGTCAGAAGGATCCATCAAGCAAAATGAGTTATAACATTACATTTATACATGTTTGCATGCATACCTGGTAAAAAGATACATCAATCATAATTATTGATTAAAGTATGAAAAGTGGCTCTGGTTAACTTCAAAAGAAAATGAATTATTGAAAGGTTATTGAACAGCTAGTCTAAATATTAGAAATCTGGTTTGGAAAATTGAGAAGAATTGAATGACCTTGAGAGCAAGCCAGGATGATGTAGTAAAGATATGAGGCTATAGTTGCTGGTGAGCCTGCCCCCGCCTGGTCACTCACCCTGCTGCCTGAATGTAGCCTCCACAGCCAATCCCCTAGGGACATCTTTGTGGTTTTGTTCGCTTTTGCAATATTTAGTCTCTCAAGCTGCTTCTTTATTGATAGGCATGCTTGCTTCCCATCTAACTGCTTACGTAAAATTAGGAGGTACTTGATTTTCATCAAGGCAACAACACAACTAGTATTTTCCTCCCAAATACAAAGGGTGTACAGACACTGGTAATCTTCAAATGACAGTTGTTCACTGCACATATTCCAGCATTATTTCTGCATTTTTGAACAGTGAAATTTTTTTAAAATATATATTTTATTAATTTTTTTTACAGAGAGGAAGAGAAAGGGATAGAGAGTTAGAAACATTGACCAGCTGCCTCCTGCACATTCCCTACTGGGTATGTGCCCGCAACCAAGGTATGTGCCCTTGACCGGAATTGAACCTGGGACCCTTGAGTCCGCAGGCCTACGCTCTATCCACTGAGCCAAACCGGTTAGGGCAAACAGTGAAATTTTAATGTCTAAATCATTTATTTGCATTGGCTCTGAGTAGTTTCATATGAGGATGAGGATTAGCAACCAGTATTTATTGAGTATGGACCCTCACCATTAAGTTTCCAAGATTGCAGCTGCCAGGACACCAAATCCTCAGACTTATATTCATGTCTCCTTCCTATGGGAACCCAGAATAGAATGTTTGCTAATCTTATACTTTACTTTCTTTAATAAATATTCAGAGTAGCTACCACATGCTTAATTCTAAAAATTCCCTAATTGGTGAAGGTCACTGGTCGATGATTAGTCTTCTAAAGTACTAATTGTTCATAGAATAAGAGCACAAGGGCCCTGTGGAAATAATAGCCTAAGCTGGACACATGGGTCTAGGTTTTATGACAGCCAAATGGATAGGGAAGATTATAATGGCACGTAAGCATCTGTTAAAACTGACTGTATAAATGATCTGTGAACCAGGCCATGCTTTTATGATGAACTATTACCACTTCAGAAACATAATTATGGACTATAAGGTCAAACATTTACTTTTTTTAAAGAGCACCTAAGTATAAAGTTATATATTTCTCTAAAGCATTTTAGAATGTTATCAAGTAGAACCATATCCCTCTCAAATGTAAAAATAAACTGAAGAGAGATGACTGCATTTCCCATGTGGTACTTTTCAGTAAGGAAAAAAGTTACGATTTTAATAGGATTTGTAGTTTGCAAATATGGCTTCTAAATAAAGCATAACAATTATTAGTTTCAGGTCTGAATGAACCACATAATAGAAATAAATCAGATAAATGCTCTTGTACCCTGGAGCCCTCTTCAGGGGATATCTATCGATGGGGATCTGTGACAATGCACACACTCCAGTGGCTCATGAATCTTATCGGATAAATATAGTAGGCAACAGAGTCAAAGATCAATAAAAAGATTAATGGTTTTAATTACCCCTATATAACCAGTTATGGGTAAAATTTCACTTGCTACTTTCACTGAGGGTAACACACCACAGTCAACTTTCCAGTAAAGCTAATTTGACTCTCTGCTTGGTAAATGGCTCATCGGCAATCCTGTAATGAGTCCGCTCTGTGTGTGACTGAATACTGAGCATGCTTCCGCTTGCTAAAACCAGAGGAAAAAAAAAGCCATAAAACTGATGAATGACACATAAACAATTTCCTTGTGAAAAAAATACTAAGAAATAAGACAATTTCCAGGCAAAAGTTTCCCAGCTTGAGCTGTATGCAGCAAACAAATGAGTATCAAATGAATGTTGTATTTATGGAGCTGCATGAACAAGGCTAATAAGTACTGGCAGACATCTTCTGAAGATATATGTAGTGACTGATAAGTGAAATTACTTTTTGACAAAAAGAGAGACCAAAAAAATCAACCCCAACTTCAGTCTATATAATTGGCTTATGATTATTTATGCTTGGGGAGAAAACTACTTCATAACCTGTGTATGTATTTATAAATCCACATTCAAAAATAAGTGCATCTCTGAAAAGTTTCTAGCAGTTCTCTTTAAATGATGCCCTGCAGTGCCGCCATCAGCTTTATCATAATAATGCCCAGGTTAGTACCTTCATACCAAAGATCAAGGAACTACACTATATGGAAGATCTATCTGGGGAGAATGAGTAGGACCACGGGTATAATATTTTGTTTTTATTTTAGCTTAGTTTTGGTGCGGTGAAGGGTAGATGATGCTATCTTGTTGTTTTTTAAAGTTATCTTAAAATTACTTATCATATGTGTCTGTATATTTGCATTAGCTGTTCTCTTCTCACTTAAGTCCATAGTTACATTGTAGTTGGCTCATGGTGTGGTGCACCCAGAGCCAGCTCAGGGACTTCTGCAGGACGGGGTGCAGGTGCAGACACAGGTACAGATAATAGCTATCCCTTCAGGGGTGCTTCATCCAGTACCAGCGTAGGGTCTTTTGCAGGAGCCCGTGCAGGTGCAGGTGATGGCTCTCCTTTCAGAGGGAGTGTGTCCAGAACCAGCTGCTTGTAATCTCCAAGAGCTGGACCAGGTCCAGGTGATCATTCTCCCTTCAGGGTGATGCGTCCAGTATCCCACTTATGGTCTTCTGCAGAAGTCAGTTCAGGTACACATGACGGCTCTCCTCAGGGGTGGTGCATCCAGAACCAGCTCAGGATCTTCTGGAGGAACCAGTGCAGGTGCAGGTGAAGATTACATTTTTAGTGGTGGTGTGTTTATTGCCAGCTCAGGGTCTCCTGCCACAGTTGGTGCAGGTCCTGATGATAGCTTCCAGGAGGAGGCCTTCCCCAGTCATTTCTGGGTTCTGAAGACTCCTTAGTGGCCATTCACCCCAAATCTGTGCTGACTCTTTTTAGTGGTGTGATGCATCTGTCTCTCACTTATGGAGATGGAGTGGGTGTTACCCTCTACCTGCTCTTTATCAATCTCTTGGGTAGAGCTCTGCAATGACAGTGACCAGTAGCCAGTCCAGAGGCATCAGAGCCCTGCTCCTCCCAATGGCTGGCACTTCTGCCTATCAACCGTCTGCTCCCAGATCAGGCATAGACCTTGTCTATACAGACCTCCACCTGAGTAATATGGGATTTACCTCCAGGGATCAGGATAAATCTCAGGCAGAAGGGCACCACTCCATACACCATAAGCCTTGACCTATGGTGTGAACACAGCTGCCCACCATGCTTCTGAACCTTCCTCAGCCTGCTCCTTCTTAGGGCAGGCCCTCTCCACATGAATCCTCCCCTTCGACAAACACAGATGGAGGGGACATAGGGCTGCCCAGGTGAGGTCAGAGGGGTGGTCTGGCCTGAACTGGACTACCTTTGGGTCCCTCTGGGAAAAGTGCCAGAGGTTGAGACTTGATCCAACATCTACAGTGTTGGAACAGGCTATCAGTGCAGGCTTTCTTGAGGCCACAGTCTCAGGACCTGGGGAAACAGCAAGAGAACATGTTATTCTCTCCAGTGTCTCCAGCCAAGTGTTCTGGGCAGGACCTACTCTAGGAGTGGCTGTCTGGTTACCAGGATTCCAAGTTCTGTTGTGTTCTGTCATCAGGAAGTGAGGTCATGGTCTGGAGTATTCTATTTATACTTCCTCCTCAAAGAAGAGCTCCTTAGGGGCCCTTCTGCACTGCCAACTGCTCACCCTTCACCCCACGCTATATACATACACAGTTACTCCAACAAAGTCCAACCAAACCCCAGGGGGGTGTCTAGGTGTAGCCAGAACCACAGACACAAAGCTGGATTCAGACCTGGGTCCTCCATTTTCTTGTTTGTTTTTTAATTACATTTACTGGGGTGATATTGGTTAATAAGATTATATGTTTTGAGTGTACAATTTTATAATACATCATCTGTATATTGCATTGTCTGTTCACCACCCAAAGTCTAGTCTCCTTCTATCACCATATATTTTACCCTCTTTAACCTCCCCCTACCCCACTTTCTCTTTCATAACCACTGTACTATTTTCTGTGTCTCTGAGTCTTTTTTGTCAGGTTTGGGGGGTTTTGTTTGTTGCTTTCAATTTTTCTATCCAATATATGAGTGAAATCATATGGTTCCTGTCCTTTTTCATCCAACTTATTTTACTTATCATGATACACTGAAGATCCACCCATGTTGTGGCAAATGACAGTATTTCATCTTTTCTTATGACTGAATAGTATTCCATTATATATATATGTATTATATCAACTTCTTTATCTAGTCATCCATGGAAGGATGCTGAGATTGTTTTCCATATCTTGGCTATCATGAATAATGCTACAATCAACATAGGGGTACATATATCTTTATGACAAAATATTTTTAAGTATTTTGGGTAGATATCCAGAAAATGAATTGTTGGGTTATATGGGAACTCTATTCTTAACTTTTTGAGGAACCTCCATACTGTTTTCCATAGTGGCTGCACCAATTTACATTCCCACCAGCAGTGTATAAGGGTTCCTTCTTCTCCATATCCTCTCCAACACTTATCACTTATCCTATCTAATAAAAGACAAAAAGGGTAATTGACCATACCTTCGCTATACTTCCCATTGGCTAATCAAGGTGATATGCAAATTAACCACCAACCAAGATGGCGGCTGGCAGCCATGCAGCTGAAGCAAGCAGGAGGCTTGCTTCATCCAGTGATGGAGGAAGCCAAGGTTCCCCGCCTGCCGCAGCCCGGCTCTACACTCCAAAGCAACAAAGTTTCAATTATAGAAGCTAAACAAACCCCAGATACCTGCTTTCAGCCAGCCATGGCCACGGAGCTGGAGCCGGCTCTCAGCTCCAGTGACAGCAATGAAGTTTCAATTATAGAAGGTAAATGAATCTAAGGATTAAAAAAAGAAAAAAAAGGAGAGGCTGGGAGCTTCAGTTGCCGGCCAGCCTGAAAACAGCCCTCAGCCCCTCACCCAGGCAGGCCAGGCACCCCAGTGGGGACCCCCACCCTGAAGGGCGTGTGACTAGCTGCAAATAGCCATTAGGCCCTCACCCAGGCTGGCCAGGCACCCAAGCAGGACCCCCACCCTGATCCGGGACACCCTTCAGGGCAAACCAGCCGGCCCCCACCCGTGCACCAGGCCTCTATCCTATATAGTAAAAGGGTAATATGCAAACTGACCCTAACAGCAGAAAGACTAGGAATGACTGATCACTATGACACATACTGACCACCAGGGGATAGACGCTCTATGCAGGAGCTGCCCTCTGGTGGTCAGTGCACTCCCACATGGGGGAGCTCTGCTCAGCCACAAGCCAGCCTGATGGCTGCCAGTACAGCGGTGGTGGTGGGTACCTCTCCTGCCTCCTCAGCAGCGCTAAGGATGTCTGACTGAAGCTTAGGTCTGCTCTCCGCTTGCAAGTGGACATTCCCTGAGGACTGCTGGGCTGCCAGAGGGATGTCTGATTGCCATCTTAGGCCCAATCCCTCAGGGAGCAGGCCTAAGTCAGCAGGTGGTCATCCCCCGAGGGGTCCATACTTCGAGAGGGCACAGGCCGGGCTGAGGACCCCCCCCCCCGAGTGCCCAAATTTTTGTGCACTGGGTCTCTAGTATAGCTATAAGAGCCATTCTAACAGGTGAGAGGTGGTGTCATTCCAATTTACATCTTTATTTTTCTCTTTTGAAAGGTTCTGTGATAAATTAATATATGATTATTATAACTAGTGATATTTAGTATTGTGAGTAGGGACAGACCTCTAAAATTAAACTCTTATAGGAGATCCTCTGAGAAACAGATGTCAAGATAGAGTACAATGTGCAAAAAGTTTTATTAATGAAGTGCTTGCATGAGAGAAAATATGGAAGAAGTTAGAAAAGGCCAGAACTCTCAGACTGTAAGTTCAGCCTTCAGTGAAAGAGAAATGGAGAGAAACTTGTACAAAAGGCTTTAAAGAAGCTGTGAAAAAACTGTCAGGTAGTCTTGAGCCACATTTATCTTATAGTAGTAATGTGTCTCCCACATGTTTCTGTTTTAGCACTCCTGCTGCATTTAGTTATTGGATGGAAGAAGGGTATGGAAAGCATGACCCTAGGCAAATAAAAGAAATGGCACTTCAAAGAAAACATCTGGGTATCTTGATAAACTGGATTTTCTACAATTGGAGATCTTCATGTGCTCATATTAATCTGGATAACCTGTATAAGTATGTTCACTGCACTCTGGTTTCAGCTAAAACATACGAGACCATGAAAGTTCTCCCCCATACCTTAAAGTAAGAAAATGCTGAACACACTGAAAATTAATTACTTTTTTGGACCAGTAAGATAAATGAAATTGAACAATTAAATAAGTAGTTGGCAGATGGTGAAAGGCAGATTTCTCACTGATAGAGTAAGAGGGTAAAGACTAGCACGGGGGAAGGATGGAATGATCCCTGTGGTAATATATTAGAAATGAAGTCATCAGTATGGATGACTTAATAAAATAGTGATGATGATCTCTATATCTATCTAGGCTTGGATATAGGCATGGTTATAGATATAGATGGGTACATATAATGATTTGTTGCAGTGTTTATGAAAATACATTTCATTTTGAGCTATCAGCTGTTAAAATATGTATACATTTTTGGAGGGAACAGCCTGTACATGAGTTAGTATGCACATATATAGGGTGTTCCCCCAAAATCTATACACATTTTGACAGCTGATCACTCACTTAATTTTCACTCTTTTTCAGTGTTAATAAACACTGACTGTATAATCCTTTAAAATGTATACATTTTTGGGACATCCTGTTTATACATTTCCTTACTCTGTTAGTTGAGACTGCCCAGAAGCAAAAATAGTCTAAAATAGAGTAAACACACTCAGTGCCAGAATCTTGGTTTCTAGTGCTATTTTTCATTCAAAGGAACCAGGACTTCTTGGAAAAATGACTGATTCTGGGGATGGGGCCAAGAATATACCATATGAGCATGGGACATGATGTAATGCCAAAAAGTAAGGTAGCTCTAAAAACAAGAATAACAACAAACTATGGAGTATGTCAAAGGGACAGAGGAGCCAACAGAAGGAGATCCCAATGGCCAAAAGTGAAATAATTTGAGCAAAAAAAAAAATTATTTATGTTCAGCAGAATCATAGATCCAAAATTCTAGCCTACATTAGTTTTCTTCTTTCTAAAAAAAACCAACAAACTTCTTTTAACATTTCTAGCAAGGTGGGCCTACTACGAGAAATTCTCTCAATTTTCTTGGTAGTTTAGTTTGTTCATTAAATTCCACATATGAGTGAAATCATATGATACTGGTCTTTCTCTGACTGGTTTATGTCACTTAGCATGATTCTCTCCAGGTCCATCCTTGCTGTCACAAAATGTTGTTGTTGTTGTTGTTTTCCTTTTTGCAGTAGAGTAGTATTCCACTGTATAAATACACCACGGTTTTTTAAAAATATGTTTTTATTGATTTCAGAGAGGAAGGGTGAGGGAGAGAGAAATAGAAACATCAATGATGAGAGAGAATCATTGATTGGCTGCCTCCTGCAAATGCCCACTGGGGATTGCGCCCACAATCCGGGCATGTGCCCTGACCTGGAATCAAATTATGACCTCCTGGTTCATAGGTCAGCTCTCAACCACTGAGCCATGCCTGCCACACTCTACCACAGCTTTTCTTCCCATTCATCTACTGATGGGCACTTGGGCTGTTTCCAAATCTTGGCTATTGTAAATAATACTTCTATGAAGATAAGGGTGCATATATCCTTTTGAATTAGTGTATGGGTTTCTTTGGATAAATTCACAGAAGTGTAATCACTGGTTCATAAGGCAGTTCCATTATTAATTTTTTGAGGTAACTGCATACTGATTTCCAAAATTGCTGCACCAGTCTTCAGTCCCACCAACAGTTCACAAGGGTTTCTTTTTCTCCACACCCTTGAGTAATGCATGTATTAAGATGTCAATACGACATGACCAACTTGAATTTATTACTGCTTGTTCCAGATTAGTTTAATTTTAATAAAATCTATATTGTAATTAATAACATTAATGCATGAAATAAACAAAAATGGATGGTCATTTCACTAGATGTAGTAAAAGCATTAAATATAAGTCAGCATGCATTCATATTAAAATAAGTTCATTGCAAAACATCAGAATAGAAAAAAAACTGATAAAGATTAAATGAGCAAACATAATACTTAGTAATGATGGTTAAAAAAACACCTAGTTTTAATTAGCTAAATTATACCTACTATCAGTCTTTCTATGAGAGAAAAATAGAGATTAAAAGGTGTGAAATAGAGCTCTCATTCATTGTTAATTACATGACAATGTCTGTCAAAACCATACAAAAAAAGGTGCAGATTTATTTTCAGAATTAATAAGAAGGGTTACCAAACCTCTGTATAGAATCTCAATATATACAAGTCAATTGTATTTATTTTTACATACCAGCAGGGAAGTGTTAGAAATGTAAATTTTTAAAATGCCATTTAAAATAAAAACTACTTATAAAATAAAATGATGTATCTAAGTCTGAATCTAATAAAAGCTATATTAAAATAGTTATTATTAAGCCCTCACTGAAAGACATAAATTCTATGGTGTCCAGCCTTTAAAGAATCCCAGTGGTCCCCTCCTTTGATAAACATATATAGTGTAGTCCCTTCCCACATGTACCAGGGAAGGTCTCTGTGACCAATGCATATGGTATGCTTCTAGTATGTTTCTTCCAAGATTAGATTATAAAATATCCTGGCTTCTGTCTTGGATAATCTCTTGCTCTTCTTCTTGGACCACTCATTCTGGAGAAAACAAGCTGAAACATTGGGAGTAGCCCTGTGGATACTTAAATAAATAATCTCAAATTTTATGAGTTGGCAATTTGAATTGGGCATACTGGGATGGCTCCTCCCAACTCTGTATGAAATTCGTTTGACTTATTCATGCATCTGTGGTCAGCTGGTAGTTGTTAGTAATTTCCATGTATGGAAGTAGGCTAGTTATTGACAGGAATGATGGCATTAACTCTGCTTCTTATCATCCAGCCATGTAGCCTGGGTTTGTTCATGCGGTGATGGTTCTAAGGTTCTAAGGAGCAGAACTTGCACAAAATAAGTTAAGGCTTATCATGCAAGCTTTTTACAAACCTCTGCTTATTTATTGTTTGTTTGTTTGTTTGTTTTTGCATGGCAATGTATTAGTCAGGGTTCTCCAAAGAAAGAGAACCAAAAAAAAAAAAAATTATACACACACACACACACACACATATACATACATACAGATAGATAGATAGATAGATGATAGATAGATAGATAGATAGATAGATAGATAGATAGGGAGGTAATATGCAAATTGTCTGGGACACCGTAACGTCATTGCTGCTCAGGAGGAGGCTGTGTTGCACAGGTGGGTGGGAGGGTTCTGTGTGGGAGGTGAGGCAAGCCATGGACGCTGCAGAGGCTTGAGCAGGCCTGGAGCAGAGGCAGACAGGGGGCCTGCCAGAACTAGCTGCAGTGACTTGAGCAGGCCCAGAGCAGAGACAGGGGAACCTGCCAACCACTGTGCTCCAGCAGTCCTGCCTCTGCAGGTGAGCTGCAGAAGAAGCAACTTTTCTGACTGCTTATTGGCTAAGCTCCCTGTATGCCGCCACTCACAGTGTTCTTGGTAACTTGGGTAATAAGAATTCAAGAAGATGACCTAGGGTTTTTCCACCTCAGTCCTAGAGCAAAAAACGAAGGTCCACTGCTGGAGGGACTAAGAAATGTCATATCCTGACATAGCCAGTTGAGCTCAATGGATAGAGCCTTGGCCTGCGGACCACAGGGTCTGGGTTTGATTTTGATCAAGGGCATGTGGGTTGTAGGCTTCTCCCTGGCCGGGGCCTAGATCAGGGCTCATGCAGGAGGCAACCAATCAAAGCGTCCCTCTTACATTAATGTTCCCTCTGTCTTTCCCTCTCTCTTCCACACTCTATAAAAATCAATGGAAAAATATCTTCAGGTGAGGATAAAAAAAAAAGAAAAAAAGAAAGAAATGACATATCCTATGAAAGAAACATCTTGAAAATGCCTAAAGAAAGTTGTCATTGTTTCATGGTGAAGGGACTGGAGTACATGTTGATGAAAACACCTTGGTGGCTGCAGCAGCCGGCAATGGCAGCAGCAGCGGGGTGATAGGGGCGGTGCCTTCCCCTGATCATCCCGGTTGCCCTCTGCAGAGAGAGTCCAGACTGTGGCTTAGGCCTGCTCCTTAGGGACATCCCTTGAGGGCTCCCGGACTGTGAGAGGGGCCAGGCTGGGCTGAGCCCCCCCCCCCCCCCAGTGCATGAATTTCACGCACCAGGCCTGTGTGTGTGTGTATATATATATATATATATATATATATATATATATATATATATATAAAGAAATTGGTTTATGCAATTATAATGCTGTCAAGATCAAATCTATAGAGTGGGCTAGCAGACTGGAGACTCAGGAGAAACCCCATATTGCAGTTCAAGACTGAAGCTCTCTGCTCCAGAATTCCCTCTTGCTCAAGGGAGGTTGGTCTTTTGTTCTATTCAGATTTTCAAATGGGTGAATGAGGCCCACCCACATTATGGAGAACAGTCTGATTACTCAAAATCCACTGGTTTAAATGTTAATGCAATCCAATAACATTCTTACAGAAACATTCAAAATAATGTTCAATCATATATTTAGGTACCATGTCTCACCCAAAAAGACATTGAACATTCATTATCACAGTCAAATTGGCCAGAAAAACTGACATAGTGAAGTCCAGATACTACCTGCTCATAAAAAAAAATTCAAAGTCACATTGTAAAAGGGTACACTATACAGGAATAGGAAAATGTGTGGCCATTTTGGGGGTTCTATACCACACAATGTTAAATGATTCAGTATTATGGTTTTATCTGTGAGACAGGACAGGAAGATGGGCGAAGAGGATGCCTACGTGTCTGATACTATTTTATCATATATCTGGGTGGTAGATACTATATGAGTGCTTATTGAATTGCACTATATACCTTAAGTATTCATAGTTATGAATATTCATATATAAATAATCATATACATATATGTTGTGAAATTGTGATTTATGATTAAAATGTACATTTGGCACAGAGCTCCTAAAATTGTTGTAATTTCCTAAATGATGAGCGCAATAAAGAGGTCTATTATGTTAATGTGATAATTTTTGGAAAAGGCCTAGGAAACCTAAAGACAGAGGTTGTGAGGGTTGGTTGTCAGGGGAATCAGCCATGTAATAAGAGGTTAAAACTTTCAGTAGTTCTCTGCCCACCCCCCCTCCCACCTTTAGGTAGGGGAGAGGATCTGGGGGTTCAAATTAATTTCTAATGATCAATGATTTAATAAAGTATGGCTATATAATGAAACCTCTATAAAAACCCAAGGAATGGGGAGCAAAGAGCTTCCAGGTTGGTGAAAATGTGGAGATCTGAGGAGAGAGGTCTGCAAGGAGAGGTCCTGGAAGCTCTGAGCCCTTTCCCCATACCTTGCCTTATGTGTATCTTGCATATGGTTTTTCTGAGTTATATACTTTTATAAGTATCTGGTAATCTCTTTAGTTAAATATTTCTTGTAGTTCTGTGAGCCTCTCCAGCAAATTAGTCAAACCTCAGGAGGGGGTTGTTAGAACTTCCCAATATATAGCCCATTTGTGAGAACCACAAGTGACAATCTGGACTTGGTAAAAAGATTAGCATATGAAGTGGGATGGGGAACTCTTATAAGACTGAGACTTTAGCCCATAGGATCTGAAGTTATCTCCAGGTAGACAGTATCAGAAATGAGTTGAGTTGTAGGACACTTTGCTAGTGTTCAATAATTGCTTGGTAATGTGGGTAAAAGACCTCACACCTTGGAATTCTACATATATACATATGTATATAAATTTCAAATAAAATATCATTTTCTATATTATTATTTCACTATACTGTAGGACAGCTTGGATCTTAGATAAAGAAAATCATGGTTATTTCAGATATTATAGCTGGATCAAAAATTGTCACTATGAAGGTAAATCCTTCATTTGTAGCATTTTTTATATCCTATTAAAGTAAAATTTATATCATGTGCAGAAGGCCTTGTTTTCAAGTCACATAATACAGCCTCATTACTCAGAAATAGCTAATTTCAATAAAGACAACATATGTACATGTAAACACATGGTAATGTGCTATCCTTTGTTGTAAAAGTTCCTTCTGTCATGAAATATTGAAGGCAATACCTTCACAAAGACACCATCTTTTCTAACTAGATGGCTAGTGCAAATAAGAAATAGACTTATTACTTAGAAATTGTTTGAATCAGGTGCAAGTGTATAAAACCTAAATTACATATAGATCTTGTGAAGTTGACATTAGAATACTTAAGGCAGAGATCACAGGGTTCTTTGTTTTGAGGTAATTGATGTGAACCAAAATGTGATTGATATAACAGAGGCCATACTTATTTTGTGCTTATTTAGTAACTAGAGACTATTTTTAATTGGAGACTACCTGGCAGTGAGATGCTCTCTTTCAGCCACTGACTTGCAGATGGATCTAAGCCAATCATTTGGCTCTCAGATTCCATTTTAAAATGGAATTTCTGATCTGATCGTCCCTTCAAAGAGTGTATAGATTATGATTTTTCATTCATATGAATCGATTACCTTTTCTGTTTTGTGATAGAGTGTCACATCACTCATAATCAGAAATATTTTCATTGGAAATAGCAAGATATTTATTTCTAATTTCCTAGCATTTAAAACTCAAATAGTACTTAGTGAACTTTCTATACTTGCAGATAAGTTACCATTCAATGGGATCCGTCACAGATTCATTTTTCACATACACTCTCTCTATAAAGTAGTGAGAAGTTTTCAAATTCCATGATTCTTTTCAAGTTATTTAAAGGTGGCTGTAAATGAAACCAAGGTGCACGCTTATTTGTATTTTCATATATTCATAATTTTATGGTATACATTTTTGTTGAGTAGATTAATAATTTCATACCCATTTCTCCATCCAGTTTAGTTACTGAGCAACCAGTCAAAACTCTATTTGTACTACAACATAGTGTTTACAAACGAGGTATTCTGTCTTAGATAAGATTTGTTTTCTGGGAAGGAAATGCATCCTTGAAAAAAAAATTCTTTAAAAAAGGGAAAGTAGTCAATATTGAAATGGTATTGTCCAAGATATATTGTAATGAGTTTTGAGATAAAGACAAGAAATAAACAGAAGTATTAAAACTCAGCACAGTTTCTGAGCATATGACCTTTGAAAGTGTTTGAAATGAGAAGTAGTGTTCTATAGTGGATAAAAACCTGGACACCATAGACAGAGTGACATTGTAGGGCTTAGAATGGTGCCCACATATGACAATCACCATGCATGTGTTTGCCAAATTGATGTTCAAATAAACTCAGTGATTGACAGAATGAAGCATTGTGATAACTCTTACTTTAAAGTGAACTTCGCTCTGATATGTGAAGCAAAAATATTGACAGGTAAGTAAATGTTTATCAGTGTTTTGAACTTTTATTTTGATGTATTTTGTTTTAATATTTACAATCAAAATATGCTATATACAGAATTACTATATAACTACCCTAATTATGACAACCGACATAGCCTGGAAGGAGGCTTTCCTTACCTAGTAATGAATAGCTTGTACTCAAAGAGAGTTTTTGTGCTCCCTTTTCACTATCCTATATAATAAGAGAGGGATATGCTAATTAGCCGATATGCTAATTAGTCATGACCAGTATGCAAATTGACCATCACTCAAACACACAAGATGGCCGCCCCCATGAGGTCACAAGACAGCCGCCACAAGATGGCCAGCAAGGGAGGGCAGTTGGGGGTGACCAGGCCTGCAGGGGGAGGGCAGTTGTGGGCAACCAGGCTGGCAGGGGAGGGCAGTTGGAGGAGACCAGGCCATTAGGGGAGGGCCATTGTGAGGGACTGGGCCAGCAGGGGAGGGCATTTGGGGGCAACTGGGCCGACAGGGTAGCAGTTAGACGTCAATCAGGCCAGCAGGGGAGTGGTTTAGGGTTGATCAGGCTGGCAGGCAGAAGTGGTTAAGGGTTGATCAGGCAGTCAGGCAGGCGAGTGGTTGGGAGCCAACAGTCATGGATTGTGAGAGGGATGTCCAACTGCCCCCGAGGAGTCCCAGATTGGAGAGGGTGCAGGTTGGGCTGAGGGACACCCTCCAGTACACGAATTTTGTGCACTGGGCTTCTAGTTTTATATAATCTAGAAAAAATAAAACTTAATAGACTTGTCTGTCAAATAAGGCATTTTGATCACAGACCTAGTGACAAAGATGAACATCTGTTGAGACACAATTTGAGGGTAATCTCAGTGGTCAGTGACCAAGGCCAAACAGAGAAAGAGATAATATGTGAACTTTGAACTTTCTGCTTATATGATAGTAAACAATGTGAGCATCAAAGAACTAAGCTTTTACATATTTGTTGAAAATGTGCTGAATTCTATCCCAGCATTTTTAAGGGAATTGTTGCCTGCCGTTTGTATGTAAAGAAAGGCTGCTTAGGGGAGAAAAAGTCTGCACAGGGAATTATCAGTTTATTCGTCAGCTCCCACATAATTATTAATTCCAGATCACATGGTTAACTGGGTTATGTGACCCTAGAGTTTTGTGTGATTGTAATTACTGATGATTTTGTCCTCCTTGTAATATTAATGAATGTATAAAATAATATGTATGTGACTGACAAATTACTTCACAGAGTAGGATTAAAGGTGAGGGCAGTGAGTCCTGTGTTTATATTGACACTAGAGGCCTGGTCACAGATTCGTGCACCAGTGGGGTTCCTTGGCCTGGCTTGTGGGATTGGGCTGAAACTGGCTCTACAA
Source organism: Myotis myotis (assembly GCF_014108235.1). Lineage (NCBI taxonomy): Eukaryota > Metazoa > Chordata > Mammalia > Chiroptera > Vespertilionidae > Myotis > Myotis myotis. The sequence continues at coordinate 127,853,681 of NW_023416324.1, forward strand.
CATCCCCTGAGGGATCCTGTATTGCAAGAGGATGCAGGTCAGGCCGAGGAACCCCACCAGTGCAGGGTCAGGGCCAGGGAGGGACACGGGAGGTTGGCTAGCCGGGAATGGACTGCAGGAGGGCTCCAGGGCATGTATGACACATCACACTCAGTCCCAATTGGCCAGACCCCAGCAGCAAGCTAATCTACCAATCGGAGTGTCCCCTGGTGGTCAGTGCACATTATAGTGGCTGGTTGACTGATCGACTCTCTGCTCCCTGGTGGTCAGTGCACAACCCTAAACCACTCCCCTGCTGGCCTGATTGACGTCTAACTACTCATAGTGAGTAGTTGAGCGGCCTTAGCATACCATTAGCATATTACACTTTGATTGGTTGAACAGCCAACCAGATGACCGGACACAGCATATTAGGCTTTTATTATATAGGACTGAAGGCAGGTGGTGCACGCAATTTGTGCTTGGGGTTGTCCCACAGCCCAGCCTGCACCCTTTTGTAATCTGGGACCCCTCAGGGGATGTCCAACTGCCAGTTTAGGGATTGGGTCTAAACCAGCAGTCAGACATCCCTCTCACAATCTGGGACCACTGGCTCCTAACTGTTCACCTGCCTGCCTTCCTGATTGCCCCTAGCCACTCTGTCTGCCTGCCTATTTGTCCCGAACCCCTCTACCTGCCTGATAGCCCCCCTCTGCCTGCCTGCCTGATTCCCCTAACTGCTCACCTGCCTGCCTGACCACCCCTAACCACCCCTGCTTTGGTCCCCGCTGCAGCGGCTTCATCCGGAAGGACGTCTAGAATGATGTCTGGAAGGTCGTTCGGCTGTCCAGTCTAAATAGCATATTATGTTTTTATTATTATAGATTGGGCCATATATGGAGAAAGTCAATATGCACATGTTCTGGAAAGTTAATAAAAGTTACACATAATAAAGGAAAAAGAAATTTAACCCACTGCTATCAAAAAGCACTTCTAATGAAAAGAATAGAATTATCCTACTTTAGTTGTACTGCTGAGGAGACTGAGAAATGAATTTTTTTTAGATGACTTATACCAGTGGTCAGCAAACTGCGGCTCGGCAAACCACGGCTCGTGAGCCACATGCGGCTCTTTGTCCCCTTGAGTGTGGCTCTCCCACAAAATACTGGCTCTTCCATAAAATACCGACTTCTATGCATGGGCCATGAAATTTCAATCGCACTGTACGTGCATGCCCACACATGGTATTTTGTGGAAGAGACACACTGAAGGGGCCAAAGAGCCGCATGTGGCTTGCGAGCCGCGGTTTGCCGACCATGGACTTATACCCACAGGATAATAAAATAACAGGGATTTTCACCCCCCAAAAAACTGCTATTCCAAATTAGTAAAATATCAGTTTGGACTAACATTTTTAAGGTCCCTTAAAACAAAAAAAATAAATAAAAATAATTTAAAAATTAATTAATTAGTTAATTAATTAATTAAATTCTTTTTGGATAGCAAAATTAAGAGTCCATTTCTATTTTCTGTACTTTCTAAAACTTTTACTACGATTATATTCATTTATAAATAAAATGAACCAGGATATAAATGTAATTATATATGAAAGATGTGTTAAAGAAACATAGAACTTCACCTATGCAATAACCACATATGCAGTCTACCAGATTTTGTATCAAAAAGCCATGGGGAAAAAAAAAAGCTTTCAGGAGTCTGCCAGAAAATCTACAACACAAGCTTGGGGCTAGTACCCCTTTGTCCCTCAGCTAGTTCTTTTGTTAAGCTCAATAACCTCTGTAATTATGACCTGAAGGATTGAATCAGCAAATGCAGATTCTGAGCAGGAACATGGGAGATAAACAGCATTAGTTACCTACTGGTGGTTAAAAAATTACTCCTACGTATAGCAGTCTAAAACACCTCACAGTTTATGACCTCACAGTTTCTGTGGGTTGAAACTGTGCTCACAGAGCATGGCTTTGGTGGGTCTCTGCTTCAGGGTCTGTCATAAGACTGACATCAAGATGGTAGCCCAGCTCTCTCACAAGACTGTAATCGTGTATTGGTAGGGGCTATGGTCATCTCAAGATTCAACTAGGGCAAGATTCACTTCTAAGTTCACTCACTGGGTGTTATCAGGATCTTTTCCTCATAGTCTGGTGGACTGAGGGCCTTAGTTCTTGATGTATGGGTTTCTCCAACATTACATATTGCTTCATCCAAATAACTAAGCTGAGGAGATAAAGAGGAGGGGAAGGGTGACTGTAAGAAAATATTAGCAGGAGAGAAATGATTGTCTTTTGTAATTTAAACAATGAAGTGACATCTGTACTTATTTTTACTATATCCTATTCTTGAAAAGTAAGTAATTGGGTCTAGCCCACACTCAATGGGGGTAGTATCACATAAGAATGTGAGTTCCAAGAGATTGGCATCATTGTGAACTCTGGTAAAGCTGCCTACAGAAACCAAACTATGTTTTGGTATCTGCTATGTCAGTGATTGTGCTAATATAATATCCTAGAGGCCCAGTGCATGAAATCCGTGCACTGTAGGGTCCCTAGTGGCTGCTGGCAGCTGGCTGCCAGCTGGGTACTTCCTCCCTTCACCCAGTCAGCCCCACCCCCTGGTCAAACTCCCAGATAAATTCCCGGTCGAGGGGACAATTTGCATAGTAGCCTTTTATTATGTAGGACTAGAGGCCTGATGCACAAAATTTGTGCAAGGGACTTGGCCCTCCCAGCTGCAGTAGTTGCCTTGGCCCTTGCAGTCCCGGCTTCATCCGGAAGGTCATTTGGCTTCTGTTCTAATTAGTATATTATGCTTTTATTATTATAGACTAGAGGCCCAGTGCACAAAATTTGTGCATGGCAAGGGAGGGTCCCTCAGCCCAGCCTGCACCCTCTCCATTCCAGGACCCCTGCTTGCCTGATTTCCCCTAACTGCCTCTGCCTGCCAGCCTGATCGCTCCTAACCACCTCTGCCTCAGCCCCCACCACTGTGACTTTGTCTGGAAGGACATCCAGAAGAATGTCCGGAAGATGTCCAGTCTAATTAGCATATTAACCTTTTATTAGTATAGATAATGTAATCTACACAACCATGTGGATACATAGATAGATATTATTATTCTATTTTTTTTCCTTCACCAAAGTACAATTCTGATTAACCAATTTTATAGGGTCATACTGCTAGTAAGTAGCAAATATGTACCCAGATTGTAATGGTGCATATTCCCTATAAATGGTCTGACATATATTAGATGTCAAGAGTGGCATCTGATCCTTTCGTGTGTGTCGCAAAGTGGCTTGTTTTACAAACTTAGCATTCCAGAAAATAGTTGCTGAATAAGTGAACTGAACAAAATGCTAAACAGAAGGCTAATATCCTTTACTTCTTTCATTCATCTTGTTGAAATTCCAAAATAGAATTTTCCAGACATGTGCAGAAAGTGAATAAAATAAAGGGAATTCTGTTAGATGATGAATCATATCTTCAATGTCCCTTTATAATTCTTCTGCATGTGATAGGAAATGTTCCCCTTGCAAAGGCAAACCAAATTGAATTCTGCTCAATGTGTCAATGCTTAAAATTGCTTTATTATGCAGACTCATGCCACTAAGAGCTTATCAGATTTTCAATTACCATATAAATTTCCATAGTTAAGCAATATAGAGAAATCAGTTTAAAAAGCATCTAATCTTATTTTCAGAGTTAGATAAGAAACAATCAACACTTTAGAATGAAAATCATACCCCTAAGCTGGAAAGTTCCAGCCAAACAATATTATCTATACTAATCACTATTAGCTATCATAATTATAATACTTGTAAAATAGAAACCCTGGTTTAATTAATTATAACACCTGCAGGTTGAGAAGATCCAGAATCTGCTGCTTTAAGGGAAAGGTGGGGGCTGTTAGAACAAATTCCAGGTTTCAATGAACAAATCTATAAATTAACCTGAAATACATGATAAAAGGAATGCAATTGCCATTCTAATTGTAAATTCCATTCCTATGTCTAATCTTATGATGACAAATGAGTTATTTTTTTTCTATTTTACCTATCCTTTTTGATATAATTTTTACACCATTTCAAATTCAGTCTTTTCATGGGCTTACTCATTTCACCCCAGGTGGACAGGTAGAATTCATTAACATCCAAAAAAGCAACAGGGCAAAATAAATTAAACTACAAAGTTAATTTTATGTTCCATTTGAAATTCTGTGGTTGTCTAATTTCAGATTTTATTCCTAGCCTTGATTACATTTGGCTGCACATATGGCTTTCTACCTACTAGATGGTCAGCTACTTGAAAGTAGGGAATAAATCATATTCATTTGTGTCTGTGTGTGTGTGTGTATGTGTGTGTTTATAGCATATGACATAAAATCTTGTACAGTGAGGCCTTGACTTAGGAGTGTCCCAACTAATGAGTTTTTTGTGATACCAGCTGTCTCTCGGCGGATTTTTTGCATTAAGTTGATAGAGTAATTTGAGTTAATGAGCTCCTTAACGAGCTCCTTAACAAGCTCGGTCTTGGAACGAATTAAACTCGTAAGTCAAGGCCCCACTGTATCTAAATCAGGAATCAATAAGTATTAAAACATATTGTGTCATAAATAAAAAGTTGTCAGTGCATATGAAATTTTCATCATTGAACAGTAGAATAAATGAATCCAATTAGTAACAAGGGCATCATGAAAGTATTTTAAAAATTCAGATGGTACTAAAAGCATAAGAAACTGGTTATTATACAAAATAAAACAGTGCTTAAATAAAAAGACTGATCTACATAAATGCTTTTGCATAAAAAGTATATGATTAGAAACCAGCTAATATTTTTATAAGTTTCTCTGTAGCTTGCAGAATCATTAATTATTCATTTACAATGGCTAATAAACATTTTAAAATATTCAATCTCACTAATAATTAAAGAAATGAAAATTAAGCTAATAAAATTTTATTTTCATTTAAAATTAACATTTTAACTGCAATACATTGTTGAAGGATCTAGAGAAACCACTCACAATCTCACACACACTACCCCAGATTTATACACATACATACATTCAGCTTAAAATAACCCAAATGCTCAATAGTATAAGAATGAATAAGAAAATTATTACAGTAGCAATAAACATAAAATAAACTTTAAAATACTAGTAAATAATATATACATATTAAATATGCATTTAATAGCATATTAAATTAAAACCAAATCTAACGAAGGATATTTTAGACAATGAAATAGTATTGAGAGAAGCTAAAGAAGACCTAAGTAAATGGATGGATGTGCAATGATTATGGATTAAAACATATTTAGAAATAGAAAAAGACAAAGTGAATGGAGAAAACTTGCTAAATATATTATCCTAAAACTGATTGATATATTCATTAAAATCCCAATAAAAATTCCCACAGAACTCTGTGAGTGCGTATTTGTGTGGAAATTTACAAGCTGATTTGAAAGATCATAGGGAAATATAATTTTCAAGGCATTCTAAAAAAGCACAAAGGGCAGGACTTACTCTATAAGATATCAAGACTAATTATATAAAGCTAGAAAGAGTGGTAATAGTGCACGAATAGACAAACCAATGGAAAATTTAGACTACAGAGACAGACTCATGTATATATGTATTTAGGAATAGAAAAAAACATTATGCATTCTCATGGTAAAATCATTTAATTGAAACAAAGACAGTTTCACGGGTGGAATGCTTATATCTTTATTGAAAATAAACAAGGTAAAAAGTTTATGAATGTGGTCATAGCTAATTAAATTGCATTCAGATAGGAGGAAAAACTCACTAAAATATTATCAAAGATCATCAATAAATGATATAATAGAACACTTTTTGTCTTCCTATTCATTTATGAATGTATCAAATGACATCTATAACTTTTTATAATCAGAAATAACCTTCATATTAAAAAATGGAAATATAGGGTAAGAGATAAACTCTTTAGATATTAAAGTTATCATCTCAAGTTATTAAATTAAATTTTATATTAATATCAATATTTTATTCTAAAATCTTAGAGAATGTGATAAATTGTAAGTAAGAAAATATTTAGTATTTTAAAGGTGGATTTTGAATGTACAAGTTAAGATTTATGATTTTAATGAAGAGGGCCTGGGAAGTGTGGTAGAGAGCAAATCCTGCAATGTAGGTGACAGGGACCAGATAATTATATTTCTAGTTTGAATATTATTTTACTCAATTGAAAATGTAGAGAACTGCCCAGTGGCCAAAGTCAATATCTATACCTGCCTCCAAGTCTTGCAAGATCTTTGTTGTGTGAGCAAAGCTTTTGAAATTTTATAAAAAGTTCCTTTATAAAACCTTTATTTTGAAGCAACTTATTTAATAGTGTTCCTTTTTGGGGGAGATTTTTATAATACTATGCTTTAGTAAACAAGTTCTCTAAAATGAAAATTTTAAAGTGTTTTTATTAAATGTAATTTTTAATTAATTGCCTATAACGTGCATAATTGAAAGAGTTTAAGATAGTCTTTATTTAAATATATTGTTTTTATTCATCGATCTAAATGTTCTAACCTTTGAAATAAATAGTAAACATGGGAACATTGGAAAGGAAATAAGAAAGAGAATATTTGAAGAGAAAGAAAAGGAGACACAATTGTGCATTTGCAACTATCTAAGTGAGTCCAGTGACACTTCTTTATCATATTCCTTCAACATGTCTAACTGGGACTGACCCCAAGTCCTAGTATCAGATGTGGGCATGTAATTTAAGTTTGCAAAATCAGATTATTCTACCATCTTTCCCTGTTCAAGTAATTGGTTCAGATCCAGGAATGGAACAGTCAGACTAGCAGAGCTGCTCTGAGGTAAATTTGTTTGTTTTTTATGAATTTATACAGCCCAAGAAGAGAGAAGATGGTTTCTTCTTATACTAAGACTAGAGCCCCTGAAGTTGATCTGTGTACTCTGAGGAATCTTCTTAAGAACGAACCAACATTTTACTTGGGGTGGTGAACACAATAAAATACGCAGGAAATATCCTATCTAATAAAAGAGTAATATGCAAATTAACCATCACTCTGTGACAAAGATGGCGGCGCCCATAGCGGCTGGGCAGGATGCTGGCGGCATCATCCCGGCAACATGAGCCCAGCAGGCAAGAGGGGCCACAGGAAGCACCCAGCAGGGCTGCTGGGTGGTTGCAATGGTGACCCGCGAGCAGGCAAGCGGACCCGCAGGCAGCACCCAGCCATGACTGGGGAGCAAGCAATTGTGGCCCGCAGGCAACACCCAGCAGGGCCTGCTTGCCCATCCCTGTGGTGTGGAACAGGCAGGCCCCACAGAGAGCAGAGAACCATGGGGAGTGGGCCCAAGCGGTCAGTAACACATCCCCTGAGAGCTCACAAATTGGAGAGGGTGCAGGTCGGGCTGGGCGACCTCCCCTCCTGCCCTCCCCCACCATGCATGAATTTTGTGCACTGGGCCTCTACTATTATATAAGTATATACCTGAAACCTATATAATTTTATTAACTAGTGTCAACCCAATAAATTCAAGAAAAAAAGAAAAAGAAAAGAATAAACTAACACAAAGGAAAGTACAAAAGGGGAATAAACAGAATGAACCAACACAGAGGACAGTACAAATTAAAGAGAGAGAGAGAGAGAGAGAGAGAGAGAGAGAGAGAGAGAGAGAGAGAGAGAATACTGACACAGGCAGAAACCTGTATTGAGATATTTCTGATTACTTAGTTGCATATTAACAAAAAAAAGAGTCCCATATATTCAGGATTATACACCATATGTTGCAACAACAACAATGGCAAAAATCTATGTTCTTCCCTTATTACTAACCACTCCAGGTAGGCTCAATCTCCCCAACTATAGTAGAGGTCATGTAGAAAAACACAATTACCAGGTCCTACAATTGCCATGTTTCTCGGCCATGTGTCCACAGGTCACAAGAAAAAAAAAAATAGTTCTACCATGCTGTAGTCTACATTAGTCATGACATCAACAAATAAAGTGCGAAAATGTAGACTCATAGAAACCCTTGTTTATGCAAGATATAAAAGTCAGTGCGCAAAATGTATAGGGCACCAAAGTTCATGAGCAGGCAGTCTCATTACAATGCCTTAGATTTACAATCCAATTCTGAACACTTATCTGATTTCTACTGCCAATGCCCCCTTCATATGTCCCCTTAAATGGAGTTAGGTAAAGCACATACTACTCCACTTCTCATTACTATTTACTTCATTTGTATGCTGCTCTTGTGCTATAATGTTGGCATATTAAATAAGGTCCTCATAAGTAGAACAACCAAGAGTGGGGCTTACACAGTACATTTGGCTGCTCTCACTTGTGTGAGAAATTCTTCACCTTATTCTGTTCCTTCTATCTAGTTATTGAAGCATCTCATCCTCATTATGCTGATCATGTCAACACATTTCTGTTAGCCTTAGGTATTTATTGATATGTAGCACAGTAATTAAGAATATGGACGGTGAGGCCAAATTGTGATGTTGGTATTCTGACCTTACTGATTACTAGCTGTATGATCTTGGGCCAATTACTAAACCAGTTTGTACCTTAGTTTTCTCATCTCTAAAAAGGGAAGAATAAGAAGACCTAATTCAAATTGACTTTTTTCAAGATTAAATTATGTTTTTATTATAGTTTTAACCATAATATTTCCAGTATTATTATTACATCTTTGAAACTATGCCAGTGGTTCTCAATCTTCTTAATGCAGCGACCCTTTAATACAGTTCCTCATGTTGTGGTGACCCCCAATTTCATTGTTGCAAATTGAACATAATTAAAACATAGTGGTTTATCACAAAAGCAATATGTAATTATATATGTGTTTTCCAATGGTCTTAGGCGACCCCTGTGAAAGGGTCATTCGACCCCAAAGGGGTCGTGACCCACAGGTTGAGAACCGCTGAACTATGCATACATTTTACATCAGAAACCTCACGATTCTTAACCTGCTGCTATAGAATACATCATTTATTTTGAAATTACATGAAAAAGAGAGAAAAAGTATTTTTAGAACTTCAGTTTATAGTAGAGAAAATATAGGAAATTAAGCCACAGAGAAGTTACCAAGGTCACTCAAGTGGTCTGTGGTAAAGTGGAGATACATACAGGTCTCTTATGAATATAGAATCCATATTTTAAATATTCTATGGCATCTATGTAAGACATAGAAAATATACACCTTATACTTGCAAATTTATCTAAAATGAAATTAATTATATATCTGTATGCATGTTCCATCTTATAATTAAGGTAAGAGAGTTTCAAAATTGGTGAAGGTAATTTTTAATCTCAAAAGTGTTATAATCATCAAATTAAAACTATCTCTTTCTGCAGCATATTGGCTAGGAAGCTCTTCTTTAAATAAAACTTTATTTGATAATCCTAAGGTGTGGCCTTTATATATGTTTTTGCTATTAAAGAAAATTTGCCATATCTCACAAATTATATTTTACAATGTATTTAGATCAATTATATAATAGTAAAATGATGGATAACTTTATATATGAAGGTTAACTCTATAAGAAACAAGATTAATTTCTTAAGGTGTAACTTAAAACTCTTCTATTTGATAAGCCACACAGTTAGGAATATGGTGAGCATTTGATTAAACATAGCTAAGTGCTTAATTCTATCAGTTGCTAAGCATATCTTTTTCAACTTTTTATCCTGAAACTGAAAAAGCAGAGACAGACCCAGACCCAAATTCCATTTATCACCTGACAGTCATAGTACAGGGTGCCCAGAGATGATCATCACTTGAGACTCAGTCTCCAGTAACCATGGTTCTTTTCTCCAGTTTAATTACGTGGTGTACTCTTTCAGGTCCCTTAGGGGAAGTATCTGGTTGTACATACTGTCGTAAAGCCCTTTTTCAAGGTGGCACAGTCCTTTTTAAAAAGGAACTCTTTGTATGTAGACTGACACAAGTTTGGGCATTGGGTGAAAAGCTATGATATTTACTGTAGAAATTCATTTTAGGCTTTGTTCACCAGTCCTGTGATTTTTGTTTTTGATATGTATCAAAGAAAGTTTTGAGTCAATTCCCTATTTATTTCAGTCCTAAGAATACCAAAATCAATAAGCTACTACAAAATACGGTTAATGATCATATTATTTTGATCACTGTTCAGGCCCTGCTGCCTTGCAGTAACCATGTCCACCATCCCAAGACTCCTACAGAAATCAAGGAGCCCTTTTAAAGTATGTGTCATCCCCTGTGGTTCCTGTTTGCAGGATATAACATTTCAAGGATGAAATGCTCAACTACAGTGGATGTACTCAATGTATTTCTCAATAACTGAGTGCATAAGTGATTAAAAATTTAAAACTATTTATTTAGCAACCAACCAAATATTTACACTTTAAATTATATTTGAACACTATTCATAAATCTCTCTTTGTTAACATCCCAGATTCAGTCTTTATCCTTTTGGCACATATGAGCTTCTGTATAGCACCCGTGGCTGCAGAGTCCTTTGCAAATCAAAACAACGTAGACCCTCCTTTTTTATGTTTTCACTGAATTATGCAGCTATTTGAATTGCTCTCATAGGGCACAAAATGTTTATTACCTGTGAAGTTCTTAGATTTATATGTGCTCATAAAATATAGGTACATAATCTCATTTCTGAAATTCTACAAAGCAGCAAATTATGAGAACAACGAATGATCTTATTTACCCCCCATAGGTTTTACACCAAATCACATTTGGTAGCTAACCTTGACCTACATTGATAATAGCATTGATAGTCTTATACATTTTATGTGAATGTTGAAAAACAATGTTTCCCTAGCTGGTTTGACTCAGTGGATAGAGCGTCGGCCTGAGGACTGAGGGTCTTGGGTTTGATTCCAGTCAAGGGCACATGCCCCGGTTGCAGGCTCAATCCCCATTAGGGGGTGTGCAGGAGGCAGCCAATTGATGATTCTCTCTCATTATTGATGTTTCTCTCTCCCTCTCCCTCTCCCTTCCTCTCTGAAATCAATAAAAGAAATATATTTTTAAAAGAAGAAAAGAAAAACAATGTGTTAAATTAGAGTGTGGATGGACAGGCTACATATGTATGATATATGCAAAACCCATTGACACCATGGTTTTCAGATAAGAGATTGTAGACCTGTATTTTGCTTCTTTCTTCACTTAATTGGGTTATTAATTTCCTATGTTTTACCTATCTAAAAGGTATATTGTTATCTGTCATGATTGTTTGTTAAATAAATCCTGATAGTCTTAATCTTATTTGTCACTTTTATTGGTTTACTTACTAATTCTTATGAGATAATAGTAAGTTCCTTTTAGAGATTGATAAATAATATTTGTTTTCAAACACAATAAAAATAATTAATTTGCTTAAATTAAATCACATTTTGTTCTTTCAAAATTCTATTTATTACTATATTAAAATATAACTTCAGGCCCTAACTGGTTTGGCTCACCGGATAGAGCGTCGGCTTGCAGACTGAAGGGTCCCAGGTTCGATTTTGATCAAGGGCATGTACCTTGCTAGCGGGCACATCCCCAGTAGGGGTTGTACAGGAGGCAGCTGATCGATGTTTCTCTCTCATTGATGTTTCTAACTCTCTATCCCTCTCCCTTCCTCTCTGTAAAAAATCAGAAATGAAAGAGGTCAAGTAACAACCAACCCTACAGAAATACAAAGGATTATGAAAAAATACAGAAATTGATTTGGGTAATATGGACATTTTAATGATGTTGATTCTACCAATCCATGAACAAGATATGTTCTTCTATTCGTTTATGTCTTCCTCTATCTCTTTTTTCAATGTCCTGTAGTTTTCTGAGTACAGGTCTTTTACCTCCTTAGTTAAGTTTATTCCTATGTATCTTAATTTTTTTTGGTGCAAAGGTACATGGGATTTATTTTAGTTTCTCTTTCTGTGAGTTCACTATTGGTGTATAAAAAAGCCATAGATTTCTGGGTGTTAATTTTGTATCCTGCTACATTGCCAAATTCATTTATTAGTTGTAGTAGTTTTTTTGATGGAGTCTTTAGGGTTTTCTATGTACCTAGTATAATATCATGTCATCAGTGAATAATGACAGTTTTATTTCTTCTTTTCCAATCTAGATGCCTTTTATTTTTTCTTCTAGTCTGATCGCCCTGGTTAGTACTTCCAGTACTATGTTGAATAGGAGTGGTGAAAGTGGGAATCCCTGTCTTGTTCCCCTTCTTACGGGAAATAGTTTTAGTTTTTCCCATTGAGTATGATGTTGTCTGTAGGTTTGTCATGTAAGGCTTTTATTGTGTTGAGGTATGATCCTTCTATTGCCACTTTTCTGAGAGTTTTAATCAATAAAAGGGTGTTGGATTTTGTCAAAAGCTTTCTCTGCATCGATTGATATGATTATGTAATTTTTATCTCTCAACTTGTTTATGTGATGTATTACATTTATTGATTTGCAGATATTGTACCAACTTTGCATCCTCAGAATAAATCCCACTTAGTCATGGTATATGATCTTTCTAATGTGATGCTGGATCAGATTTGCTAGAATTTTGTTGAGGATTTTAGCATCTATGTTCATCAGGGTATTGGCCTGTAATTCTCTTTCTTTGTGGTGTCTTTTTCTGGTTTTGGAATTAGGGTAATGCTGGCTTCATAGAAAGAGCTTGGGAGTGGGCCTTCATCTTGAATTTTTTGGAATAGTCTGAGGAGAATAGGTTTTATTTCTCCTTTGAATGTTTGGTAGAACTCCCCTGTAAAGCTGTCTGGACCAGGGCTTTTGTTTGCCGGAAGATTTTTGATCGCTGCTTCAATTTCTTCTATAGTTATTGGTCCATTCAGGTTTTTTTTATTCTTCCTGATTGAATTTTGGAACCTTTTATTTTTTTAAGAATATGTCCATTTCATCTTGATTGTCCAGTTTGTTGGAATAGAGTTGTTCATAGTATTTTTTTATAATCCTTTGTATTTCTGTGGGGTCGGTTGTTACTTCACCTCTTTGATTTCTGATTCTGTTTATTTGGGTCCTCTCTCTTTGCTTCTTGGTGAGCCTGGCTAGAGGTTTAAAAGAGATAGAACAAACTCTTCAAAAATTCATCTGGAATAAAAAAATACCCCGAATAGTCACAGCAATCTTGAGAAAGAAGAGCAAAGTTGGAGGGATCACAATACCAGATATCAAGCTATATTACAAAGCCACGGTTCTGAAAACTGCCTGGTACTGACACAAGAACAGACATATAGACCAATGGAACAGAACAGAGAACCCAGAAACCCAAGCACTTAAGCTCAATTAATATTTGACAAGAAAGGCAACAGCATACTATGGAGTCAAGAGAGTATCTTCAATATATGGTTCTGGGAAAATTGGTCAGATACATGCAAAAAAATGAAACTAGATCACCAACTTACACCATAGATGAAAATAAACTCAAAATGGTGAAAGGACTTAACTGTAAGAAGGGAAACCATAAAAAGCTTAGAAGAATCCATAAGCAGCAAAATATTAGACATATGTCTTAGCAATATAGTTACCAATACAGCTCCTAGGGCAATGGAAACTAAGGAGAAAATAAATAAATGGTACTACATCAAAATAAAAGGCTTCTGCACAGCAAAGGAAACCATCAACAAAAACAACAAGAAAGCCCAATGCATGGGAGAACATATTTGCCAATGTCATCTCAGATAAGGCTTTAATCTCCAAAATTCACTGGGAATTTATACAATTTAACAAAAGGAAGATAAACAATCCAATCAAAAAATGGGCAAAGGATCTAAATAGGCACTTTTAGAAATTGGACATAAAGAAGGCCGAGACACATATGAAAACATGCTCAAAGTCACTAATCATCTGAGAGATGCAAATCAAAACAACAATGAGGTACCATCTCACACCTATCAGACTGGCTATCAGCAACAAATCAACAAAGACAAGTACTGGCGAGGATGTAGAAAAAAGGGACCTTCGTGCACTGCTGGTGGGAACGCAGACTGGCCCAGCCACTGTGGAAAACAGTATAGAGTTTCCTCAAAAAGTTAAAATGGAACTCCCATTTGACCCAGTAATCCCACTTCTAGGAATATATCCCAGGAACTCAGAAACACCAATCAGAAAGGATATATGCACCCCTATGTTCATAGCAGCATCATTTATAATAGCTAAGACTTGGAAACAGCCCTATTCCCCATCAGCAGATGAGTGGATTAGAAAACTGTGATACATCTACACAATGGAATACTACACTACAATAAAAAGAATTAACTTTTACCATTTGCAACAGTATGGATGGATCTGGAGAGCATTATGCTAAGCGAAATAAGCCAGTCAGAGAAAGATAAATATCACATGATCTCACTAATATGTGGGATATAATGAATAGCATAAACTGATCAACAAAAATAGATCCAGAGACAAGGTAACACTGAACAGGCTATTCAACCTCAGAAAGAAGGCAAGGGAGGGGGCTGGGTTTAGAGATCAACCAAAGGACTTATATGCATGCATATTAGCATAACTAATGGACACAGATCCTGGGTCTGTGGGGGCTTGTCCTGGGGGGTGGGAGTAGCCTTGGGGATGTCAATCAGGGCAAAAGGAGACATATGTAATACTTAAACCATAATAATAATAATAATTCTATCTACTAAAAGGGTAATATGCAAATGAACCATCACTCTGTCACAAAGATGGTGGCACCCATAGCCTCAAGATGGCTGCGCCCAGTCCTCTCAGCCCCGTCAGAGTCCCTCATTCCCGGGGGGGCAGCCACTGAGAGCGGACAGCATGAGCAGCCTAGTGGAATGCTTGCTTCGTTGCCATGGCCAAGGATGGGCCTCTGGCCAGGCCGGGGTGTAGAATGCTTGTGTAAGAAGAGAAGGAGCAGGAAAGCTGAGAAGAGTCGAGTGGCCCCTGACTCCCGGGCAAGGTCAAGTTCGGGTAGCCAGAGGGTGGAGGGGGTGGAGGATAGTGTGACAGGAGGAGCTGGTGGCCTAGGCACAGGGGTGAAAGCCAGCCAAGAAAGAGGAAGGAAACCCTTTATCGGAGTTCCTGAGAACAGGGAGGGAAGTCATTTGTATTTCCCAGCCTCAAATGGGCCTCTGGCCAGGCCAGGGCGTGGATGGGCCTTTGGGCAGTGGGTGCAGAGTGGCCAAGCCCTGCAGAGAGCTACTGGTGCATGGATTTGTGCACAGGGCTACTAGTAATAATAATAAATAAAATAAACTATAACTTCAGTACTATGTATTTTGTTTTCCTCATGTTTAATTTTTAAAAAAATTTATATGATTTGCTTTCAAGCTTTTTTTTTCCACTTTCTTTTTTTTTTCTTTTTTTCTTTTATTGATTAAGGTATTACATATGTGTCCTTATCCCCCCATTGCTCCTCCACGCACCTACTCATGCCCTCATCCCGCTGGTTTCTGTGTCCATTGGCTAGGCTTATATGCATGCATACAAGTCCTTTGGTTGATCTCTTCCCCTTACCCCCACCTCCCCTACCTTCCCTCTGAGGTTTGACAATCTGATCGATGCTTCTCTGTCTCTGGATCTGTTTTTGTTCATCAGTTTATGTTGTTCATTATATTCCACAAATGAGTGAGATCATGTGATATTTATCTTTCTCTGAAATGCTTATTTTGCTTAGCATAATGCTCTCCAGTTTCATCCATGCTGTTGCAAATGGTAAGAATTCCTTCTTTTTTTACCACAGCGTAGTATCCCATGCAGTGGGCTTTCTTGTTGTTTTGTTGATGGTTTCTTTTTCTGTACAGAAGCTTTTTATTTTAATGTAGTCCCATTTGTTTATTTTCTCTTTAGTTTCCATTGCCCTAGGAGCTGTATCAGTAAATATATAGCTTCAGCATATGCCTGAGAGTTTGCTTTCTATAGATTCCTCTAACATTTTTATGGTTTCCCGTCTTATGTTTAAGTTCTTTATCCATTTTGAGTTTATTTTTTGTAAGGTGTAAGTTGGTGGTCTAGTTTCATTTTTTTTTTTTTTGCATGTATCTGTCCAATTTCCCCAACACCATTTATTAAAGACACTGTCTTTTTTTTTTTTTTTTTAATATATTTTATTGATTTTTTACAGAGAGGAAGGGAGAGAGATAGAGAGTTAGAAACATCGATGAGAGAGGAACATCGATCAGCTGCCTCCTGCACATCTCCCACTGGGGATGTGCCCGCAACCCAGGTACATGCCCTTGACCGGAATCGAACCTGGGACCTTTCAGTCCGCAGGCCGACGCTCTATCCACTGAGCCAAACCGGTTTTGGCTAAAGACACTGTCTTAACTCCATTGTATGTTCTTGCCTCCTTTATCAAATATTAATTGAGCATAGTGGTTTGGGTCAATTTCTGGGTTCTCTGTTCTATTTCATTGGTCTATATATCTGTTCTGTGTTAGTACCAGGCAGTTTTGAGAACAGTGGCTTTGTAATACAGCTTGATATCTGGTATTGAGATAGTCTCCTTTTCTGTTTTGTTTTTGTTGTTGTTTTAGAAATAAATATTCTGAAGCCTTGAAACTCTGTTATATTTAAATAATTTTAGATTTTATAGACATTTATTTTCCTATTGAAAGGACAACAAAACAGTATTAAAAATAAGCCAATAATGAGACAATATAATGACAATTTTAAGTATTTTATTCACCTCAGTAATAATTTTCTCCAGACTAAAAGTTTTATATTTTTGAAACTATATCAATTTTTCATATCAGAACAAAGACAATGTGGAAGCATTTTTATAAAAACATTTGAGAGTTAGCCCTGATAGTTTGTCTCTGAAGCATTTGATTTCCCCTAATAGGGCATAGTTCATAGGTCTGAAGTAGATAAAGATATAAGGAATAAAAAGAAGTATATCTCCTCACCTCTGACTCTTCTGTCTTCCCAAGGTTTAAATTTCCCAATGAACAATTTTAGACAAGAGTGTCCCTGCTGTGGTCACTTCTGAGCTGGGGATTGCCATTTTCTCCTGTGGACAATGGCAGTAATGAGTGTGAATGTTCCCTGGCGCTCTCTGCATAGCCTCCACCTATGCTCCTCTAGGCACTGAAATGCTCTACTCCTTGCTCAATCTCCTTACTCTGTTTCCTGCTCCTGCCTCCTGTGATGATGTGAAACTCCTCTCCTTCAGGTTGCACTTCTCACTCACCTGGGAAATTCTCCCTACAATTTGTGGAAACTTTCATAGACTGCCTGGATGGTTTTTGATACATGTCACAGACAAGAAAATTGCAGAATTGATCCCATAGTGTGACACCTTGAAGTGAAACCTGAGGGAGATCAATGGCTTCCCCTCACAAGAGAAGTTGTAGATATGCAGTCTCAGAACATCACACTTCCTTCTCTCCTAGAGGAGCTGGCAGAAACCCTGAGAAAAGAGCTCAGTCTTCTGTATATTTTTGCATTTTGGCAATTCCTGCTGTTGCCCTCCAATATGCAGGATGATGAGGTGATGGACTTCCAGCATATGCTCCTACTGTTTTGCCCCCAAACTTTCCTAATTAATGAACATACCTGTCTAAACCCTGCAATTCAGTCATTTTTGTCAGGGAGGGAGAATTCCACCTAGTTCAGGGGCTTAGGGTGCATATTAAAGGCATATTAATATGTCAGCTCATTGCCCCATCACCCTGTGCTTTGTTGCAAAACAACCATTTTATTCCAACCCCTCAGCACTTGAAGGTTTTACAAGATCCAGGGTTTCATTTGCTTTTGATTTCTAACTTATAATTACTTTATACATGTGTGTGTTCTGTTAAAAACCTGCATCAAATAACTTGTTTCAGAAGCTTTAGCCCAACAGAACTACTTCCTGACTACTATTGTTCTTCATTTATAAACATCTGTTATCAAGCAAGTAATGCAAGCAGGGCAGCATTGAACGCACAGCATGCAAAGTGTTTATTTGGGCACTCCCTTAAAAGCTAGGCTGCATGGGGTAGAGTGTGGAATGGCCACAGCTCTTGCTGTCCAACATTCAAGAAGTGTGAGCTGATGCATTCCCATTGAACTTGATTGCATAAGTCTGTAACATTTCACAGTATGTAGGGATGTGTTAAATATCTTTAATTTAAAGTGGAGTCAGGCTGTCCCTAGAAACAGTGGATTCTGGGCAAGGAGCAATCTGTGTGTGACCTGGATTTCAGAGTTGAGGGCCTCCTACTCCAGACAAGCTATTAACAGTGCCTCCAGGGGAAACACAAAGGAGAAACACCAGAGGTTCAAACACAGGCAATGAGAAGTACATCCCAGATTTCTTTATTTTAAAAGACCTTTTATAGAAAAGTGTTAAAGGTAAATGTCCTGGCCTCTGTACAAGAGAGGGTCCATTAGCACTTTCAAAGGGACATCAGGCACCCGATGGGAAGAAGGAAACAGAATTAAATTCTCACACCAGCATTTTCTAATGTGTCACCACTGTGCGTGCATACAGCCACAGAGAGAAAATTCATATTTACCTTTCCTCGCTAATTTGAGAAGCAAAGAAGAGTCACACACAAAAAAGTGTTGGCTAAGTTTCTTGTGGCAATTGACATTTCTATTTCTCTGAGAACAGGATGAGGAAGGCAGAGGGTGTATAATAAATCTAGTCCTGCTCTGTCAGCGGGGAGACAGCATTGCTATGCTCAGAGTTCTGGGGGCATAATCCCATAACTCAGTGGTTTCACTCCAATGCGTGTTCCACTTCTTTTTCTGCTGAGCTCATTTACAGTCCCAAACAGTTTCTTCCTGTCACTTCCCATTTGTGCCACTGATTTCCATGTTTTCTTTCTTTCCTTTAGAGATCATACTTGTCACAACCCATCTTACTTCTGGTTTTTTGTCATCTTTCCTTGACTTTTTCCAACTCCTTTTTTCTGCTGTCTCCCTCAGTTGGTATGACCTGAAGGTTAATGAGGCAGACCTTCTCCCAGGTGAGAATACTGTGTGGACTTTTTATACCTTGCGACTCATGACCATCCTTTTTCAGTGTTTATGGCCTATCTCAGTTTCAGGAGTTGTGAGCTGTTCTGATTTTTCTTTAGTTATGTTGATCAAAATAATAGCGTTAGCCTTTGAAAAACCTAACATACTCAGAGACCTTTTGTGACTCTCTCCTTTTATTTATTTTGCTGTTTTACTGTAATGGAATTGGTGATGGCCTGTGTGTGCTTGTGTGTGCAGGAGGCATGAAAGGTTAGAGGTCATAGTTGTTCCTGTCATAGTCACGTGTGTCATGGATTTTAGCCAACCATACTTTTTAATTTGAAATGCAAATTTCTCACATTCTGACTTGTTCTCAATCTAGCAGGCTTTTAATGAAACCATGAAATTGTCCTCTCATAAATGTGGACAGGATTATAGTTGGTATTATATACTGCAGTCTCTAGAAGCTTGGTAAGACTTACCATTTAATTTCATTCAAGATAGTTTTTCCTAAATCCAAACTGATCAGTTACATTTATGATTAAAAAGTAAAACATGTAGTTCTGGCCAGTGAGCTCAGTAGATTGAGTGTCATCTGGTGCAACAAAGGATTGCTGGTTTGATTCCTGGTCGAGGCATATGTGTGAGGCAACTGATCAATGTTTCTCACATCTCTCTCTCTCTCTCTCTCTCTCTCTCTCTCTCTCCCTTTACCTTACTCTCACTCTAGAAACCAGGAAAAACATATTCTCGAGTGAGGATTTAAGAAGAAAAGAAAAGAAAAAAAGTAATACATGCATATGCATTCTAAAAACAGACATAGATGAATATAAAGACCAAATAAAAACAAAAATATTCTGTAATAGGTATTGTTTAAGATATATGTTTTACCACTAAGTAATTAAGTGAGTGTGGTACATACACTTATATAAGTAAATAGTATTAAAAATTTACTTTTTAAAAATGTGTGCTAAGATATTTTAGAATGCTATATAGAAGTAATGCATTATTTACTGTAATCATTTTCTTCTACCATTAATATTATCATTTGAGTTGTTACCCTGCTCATATAACATTGTGTTAAGAACTAAGCTATATATAGTATTATTTTATTTGTAAAGACATACAAATGTTTTACTTTAAGGCAGTGGTTCTCAACCTTCCTAATGCCGCAACATTTTAATACAGTTCCTCATGTTGTGGTGACCCTATATTTCATTGTTACAAATTGAACATAATTAAAGAATAGTGGTTAATCACAAAAACAATATGTAATTATATGTGTTTTCCAATGGTCTTAGGTGACCCCTGTGAAAGGCTCATTCAACCCCCAAAGGGGTCGCGACCCACAGGTTGAGAACCACTGCTTTAAGGACTACTGTATGAATACATTAAGAGTGTGAATCACAGAGCTAGATTTTCTGGGTTCAAATCTTAGCTTCTTCAATTATTAGCTCTGTTACCTTTGTCAAGTTACTCAGTTCCTCAGATTTCTTATCTTAAAGTAATGAGAATAGAAATTATAACTACCTCTTAAGGTTATTATGAAATTTAAATGTGTTAGCACTTATTAAATCCCAAAGCCTAGTATGTAGCAGAGAGTAATGTTTAGTACATTTTAGTTATTATCATTTTTATAATTACAGCTTCTCTAAGTAAGCCTACTTAGTATTTTTCAAGGTCTCATTTATTGCTTTTAACCTTTGCATAAGGCTCCATATTTCCTTTTGCTTGCTAGTTAAAAAACAAGATTTACTGTCATCATTTATTATGAAATCAATGGCATGGATTTGAAAGTGATATCGAATATCTCTCTTAGACTTTCCTCTTAACATAGAACATTTAAATCTTATGTAATCCTCCCATATAGCACTCTGAAAGCCCATCACCATACTGTAACGGTAAAATTTCTCCAGATGTTATGCTATAATAATTGTACTCACTGTCAGTAGAGTTTGAGCAACTAACAAATAGTGATTTTGTATTTACTTGCAATGTAGAGAATCAGGGTAGGAAGGTGAGACAGATTCTTAGTTCATTGAAAGGATGGCATTATCCCTAAAGGTGTTTATGAACAAATTCTCTGATATGATTTTTGCTTTTAAAAGTAGATGCAACTAATTTTGGAAGATTGGGTTATGAAATGCCAGTGGGGCTTCAGAAAAGTTCTGTAATGCGAAGAGGCTAAGAGGAAAAGAATTTCATTTTCTTATAATGGTCTTTGTTTATTCAAGTCTCAACCCCTGCCTTTTCAAATCTCTTGAAAATAAGCTTTAGAAAAAAAGTTTGAGCCAAATGAAAATAGGCTCTTTAATTCTGCCTTTTGATAATTCTGAAGCTACAACTGACCCTCCTCAATCTGGTCTTCCCTTTTAACATTAATTACCTTGTTATCTGAGAGATGCAGCAGCTCTCCCCTGTTTGCTTAGGAAGAATGCCAGCAGGGCAACAGTTGGAAGTGAATTACCATGATTGTTTGGGGCTTTAGAAAGCCCTCTCTGCTGTCTATTCTTCTTAGATTCCTGGTAGAGTCACTTGGGCATGTTTTCTAATTCAGTATTCCTATGACCACTGTCCAGTAAAGTATGTTTATACTCTATGTATATAACCAATTATACAGTGGCTAGGGGCAATGTCTGTTCTGGATCCTTCACATGCCAATGATTAGAAAACCAGGTGTAGAACTCCTGGGCATGCCCTCAGTCAAGAGGTAGGAGGGAAGGTTTATTCCAATTGCCGACATGTTTTGCTCATTCAGTTGATTGGTTATGACCACTGGGGTAAGCAAGCATATTGCTTTGTGTTCCCCCATGCTAACATTTTCCCACGCAGCAGAGACTAGTGCTTATTAGCAAAAATGTTAAGATTCAGAACCATCGTAAGGATATTGACGTGAACACACCCAGTCTATTTACTTAGTTTGATGATTTTGACTGCATCCATTTGTCACTTCAGCTTAAAGCCCGTTTGGGCAATTTGATTAAATTGACTGGTTCTTTCACTGAAGTGACCAGTCAATGCTAACAAATTGCTTGTGTTTGAAGAAACTCATTAGGTTTTATCTCTTGCATTGTGTCTGCAACAGATATAAAATCAAGAATTTGACACAGACTTTGTTTTTAGCTCTTAGAGCAAGGGGGGTGGGGGAAAGGATCATGTCTGGAATTTTATAGATTTGAGATGGGAAAAATAACCGTTATTGATTTAGGCTACAAGTTAGCCCTAAGGTATTAATGATTATCAAGGCAATCATGTCATTTTATTACATTGTGCTATCTTGAAAGGTTTTTTTAATAAGCATTTGTGTTACTCTCCTTACTCAGAGCACCTGGGTAGTCAATTAACGTATGACCAGGAGGAAAGTAATGTATACAGCAGTGTCATGCAAATTGTTTCTTGGAAGAGAAGAAACTGCTTTCTTGCCAAGAGGAGCAGTGCTGACCATCAACAGGATTCTAGTATTTGAGTTTCATTTATTTCAAATTTCTTGTTTGCTGTCTCAAGGGCCACATATCTTCAAGGCTTCTGCATGTCAGCTGTGTAATTGCTATAATAATAATCTGGGGGGGGGAAACAAAACACAAACACACCAAAACAAAACAAAAAAACAGTCAATATCTTTATACTATCCAGCAAAATAATTTCTATTCTGTGTCCAAGCAACAAATTTAGCTACTAGCTACATTAATCACATGGAATAATTCATAAGAATAAATTAGAAGATGAGTCTAACACCATCTTTTTGTGCTATTTCACTTTCATTTAAGTAAAATGTACTCATCTTAGTGCTTGTTTTTCGACACTACAGTATTAGGCAGGGAGAGCCATCAGTGCCTCTGGTGTGTATTAGGAATCTTGGACTGTAAAAAAGAAAAACTGAAACTAAAGCCAAGCGACATTTCATGGAGTGATTTATGGAGCTCACAGGCATAATCAGATTCTGAAAACACTGGGAAGCAACCAGGGAAGAACCTGGGGTCTTGGTAGCAAGAAAAAATGGGTATTTACTTAGGTCATCATTGGAGTAGTGAATCTGTGACCAGCTTGTCCTGTCTTTTTTCCAATCTTGATTGACCATATCATCAGAATATCCAGTAGGAAATTGTTTGTTCCCTAGCACAACATTGGAATGGTAATAGGAAGTATAGGAAATGGCTGTTGGAAAACAAACATAATAAATCTCCTCTTTATAGGGTCATGGGGTAGTCATTTGAAATAAGAGTGGAAAGTTTGTGTCATCAATTTCCAAATGGAGATTGAGACTCTGGCATTCCATCACATACAAACATTTATTTCTGGATGAACAAAATGGAACAATATGTATTGTTCTTAGGTGGGCAATGGTAACTTTACTCTTTTATTTAACAACTAGAGTCCTAACGCACGAAATTCGTGTGAGAGTAGGCCTTCGCAGCCATGGAGGCTGCCTTGATCCCTTCCTCGAAGCCACTGTGGCTTCCTCAATCCCGTGGCTGCAGCCCCACCCACATCGGGTTTGCCCAGAAGGACATCCAGTCTAATTAGTATAGTATGCTTTTATTATTAGAGATGATTCAAGTATTTAGACTAAAGAAAAAGAATTAAATGTACCCTTGCTTGAGAAGAGGGATTTTTGTTTGTTTTGTTTATTGTCATGTCCACTAAATATAGTACAGTGCCTGGAAGATATATATATAATTTTCCAATAAGCAACTCTGGAAATCTTGCTTACTTATTTGTTGATATTCCTGGCTTCTTAAAAAAGTAAGAAGTAACTACCTTTGCATATAAAAATGGAAGTTTTAATTAATTTATTTGTTTTTTATTATACCAACATTTTGCTATGCCCACAACACCTTGGTCTCAGGGAGAGTAATACTGAGAACATGCTTTCTTGGAAGTTCAACCTCTCCTGAGTTTGGTTGATAAAGTGAGAGCAACACCATTCTGCCCTCCATCTGCCACAGCCTAGGACTGTTCATATGACAGAATATGCCCACTTTTATAGAAGCATGTATCTAATATATGACATTACCTACACATTGCATTTGATAGCTTCTATCTCTTGGGGTTCTGAACATTCCATCTCATTAAGAAAAAAATCCATGTAGATTCTAGCCTCCCAAAAGGAACACATTAATTGGTAATTCTAAAACATACTTAATGGGATGTCCAACAAAATGGTCAACCCACATTTTAGTATTAGCATATAGTAATAGGAGGGTAGCATGCGTGTGAAGCTTTTATTGGTGTTGAGCAAGGCTTTAGGGATATGAGGAAGAAGGCTAGCAAAAGAGGTAAAAGTTATTTCAGGGCTTAGCTTGGGTTATGAGGTAGTGGAACTGATCACTAAGATGGAGACTCCATGAGGAAGACTCAAGACAAAGAATCTGATGACCACTCAGAGTGACCATCCCTATCAAATAATTAATCGTCGTCAGGTATCGTGCCTTTTTAGACAATTCTGACTTAATCATTTAAATGCCCATTTTAAATACCTTGTGTTTGTTTATCGCCACTTTAATTCTCAAGCAGTCTGCATTTCTGCTGGGATTTGTCCTATTTCCGTTTTACCGTGAGGTGTTGGGAGTGAAGCAGACCTGCCAGAGCCCCTGTGCTTCCATAGCCCAGCAGTTGCTACTTCCATCACATCAGGATATCACAGTGCCCTAGTTCAGAATTCATTGACTTAATGACACATTCTGGCAGTTCTACATCATAATTTTTTCATTCAGGTATGGAAATTATAAATCAATGCTTGGCATGATCTGGAAAAGTCTGTTTAATATTAAAGCCATTGTAATTTGAGAAATACACAATTTACTGAGGAAAAATAGTCTTACTAGAATGGGAAGTTTCATTTTAAAAACATGTTCTATAGTCAGCCTGCTTGTTTTCTAAAACAAGACGAGTTTTTTTCAGTATAAATACATTACATTGTGTGTTTTTTGTTTTCTTTTTCTGAATTATTGGTGCCTATAAGGCATATTTTGTTTCAAAGACCATCTGAGACAAATTCATTCTTTATTGTATTCACAAAAAATAAAAGTTTATTCCAAACAAAGTCTTAGTAACTTATTTGTATATGGGTGTTTGTTTTAGAGAGGCCTTCTCTAAAATTATCGCAAATATATATATTTTCCTAATGCTGAGTGGTCATTCTCATGTTTATCTGTTGAAAAAAAATGTATCTAATCCATCTGCTAGTGCTTATTGTTTCTACGTACCCAACACTGAAGCAGACAAAGTAGAATAAAGAAATCAGACTTAACCCTGGCCTTTGAATGATTCACAGATCTCCATTTTCTGGGTCTTCCAACCCAGTACCTTCTACTAATAAAGAACTTCCCCGGGGATGGCATGGACTGCAGAGTCTAGGTTGTCCTTATTTTTATCCTTAGTCATTTTTATTACAGCCCAAATTAACTATTGGAAACTAAAGAATAAGGGTAAAGTCCTTTTAGATTATTGTAGGTAGAATGATCACATAGTTTATCTTGGAAACCAGAACACTTTGAGAGTGAAAGCAGACAATAATAAAAGCAATAGGAGCCTAATTAGTCATAAGTAGATCATCCTAGGCAAACTAGGACATATGTGGACCCAATTTTTAGGTGGTATGTTTTTGGACAACCTGGCCAAGTATTTTTGACAACCTAATGTAGGTCACTGTACTTACTAGTAGCTATTGAACTGATATTTTTTTCAATCTAAAATAAGCATATAAAGTAGGAAGTCTTATGATGCATAGTCAGAAATTACAAAAGCCAAGGTTTTCCAAATGGTCAGTTTAAGGCAAAGTTCCTTCAAATATGCAATATTTTATTAAACTCTTCTGAATTCACCTACGCAAGTTTTCTAGTCTAGTACTTGAAGGTCATTATGTTACCCCTAGGTAAACATACACATGACAATTAGGACTGTTGCTTCTGCAACTTTAGTAACTATAGTTTTATTCATATAACATTCCAAATTTTATCTCTGCAGAATATATAATGCCAGCAAAAATTTAATGAAAAAACTAGTTTTTTTATGACCTTAACCTGAAATTATAGAAGAAAACTAGGAAATCACATTATAATAAAGCCCATAGTGTCTGAAAACTTATTCTAAATATATTTTAAAGCATGAAAATTTAGGATAATGTATTAACAAAAATGTTTCAATAAACTTTTTTATTTTATTTTAAAAGCCTAAGGAAGTAAAGTTCACTAACCAGAAATTCAGTAATTATAAATCTTGACATTAAATTCAGGTCTCAGATATCTTCCATGAGTTTAAGAAGGCAGATTTATATGGCACACTTTTTAATAAGAATGCCTATTACTAATACATGTAGAGTACCTATAAAAATATATTCAACTTTTATCAACAAAGTATTTAAGTATAACTCTGGAAATATAATCAAGATTTTTTGCATGAAAAGATTTACATTTTTTTAAGAAAGTCTACTTTTAAGGATTGATATTTCATGACTTCTATTCTTCTCAGAAATGATGTCCCAGTGGATAAAGGGATAATTTACATGTCTAATGTACTAAAACTCATTTTATCTTGCTGTTTCCCTAAGATTCCATTGAGCTCTTTTATACATATAAGATTTATTATGGAAACTTGGTGATTTATTTTACCATACTTTGTGTGCACAAGCTCTTTCAGGGAGATACGAGCGATTTGGAGAAGGCAGAGAGAATGCAATGATGTTGTCCACTGTCTCTGGAGAGTACTGCAGTCAGCCCCTAGATGTGTGTTAAGTCAGGGTCCTGAACCAGGGGCTGTAACTTCTAAGATAGATGAACAAGCCTCCTTTCTGTAGAGACCGGGTATTGGTATTTCAGTTTGCTGCCTCTATGCTGAGCCCTGGGAAGATAACCATCTAGGTCCTCACAAGCCAGTGAAAAAGCATTTCATAGTTTACTATAGGCTTGTGGGTCTTTTGGGCCCAAGCTCCATTGGCTTTCAGAGCTAAGTGGTTTGGGGGTCTGTCCCTCAGGTGGAAGTCTTAAAAGCTGTGGACCTAGATGTTAGGGCCAAATTCTTTACTCCTCAGGGAGAGATTGTGAGTTGTGAGTTCCTTTCAATTGTATGTTGCCAGGCCATGGGTGTAATTTATGGAGAGATTATATCTCTGCCTCTCCTACCTATTTTCAGGTGTGTATTTTTGTGTGTTTGTTTGCCCAATGTGTAAGGATAACTCAACTAGTTTCTGGATTTCTTTCAGAGGAAATTGTTTCATATGTATCTGCAGGTTCAGTGTATCCATGGGAGGTGAGTTTAGAAGCCTCCCATGTCACCATCTTGAACTGCAACCTGACAAATTATTCTATAAAGATTAAAATAATAAGGAAATGGCCCTAGCTGGTTTGTCCCAGTGTATAGAGCATCGACCTGTGGACTCAAGGGTCCCGGGTTCGATTCCGGTCAAGGGCACATGCCCAGGTTGCGGGCTCAGTCCCCAGTGGGGGGCGTGCAGGAAGCAGTCAATCAATGATTCTCTCTCATCATTGATGTTTCTATCTCTCTCTTTCTCTCCCTTCCTCTCTGAAATCAATAAAAATATATTTAAAAAAATAATAAGGAAATGGAAGAAGTGTGGAATCACCTAGTAAGTTAATACTACAGTGAAATAAATAATCAACTTTAAATCATTTGTCAGTTTTTCTTATTATATTGTCTAAAATCTTGTTTCATTCTTTAAAATGGTTTAAGAGAAGTCTAGTGACATCTTCTTTGTAGTAGTTTTGTTTTTGTAAGTTTTCACTGGACAGAATTAAGAACTCAGATAAAAAACATTTCTATGCATACTGGCAATGAGGAGAACATTGACAAAAGAAGAAATTTCAAAATTTCAGGCAAATAAGAAGACAAATGCAGAGTAAGACAGTTGTACTCAGGATTCTAATGATAATGGTGAGATGAAGTAGAAATCTCAGATTATGTGACTGTTAATTGCATGAATTTCCTCAAACTCAAGAATTAATGAGCAGCATTAAATACTAGAACTATAATTTCTAAGGGGAAAAAAAGGAAATATGATGTTTTTATGGAGTTCTTCATTGAACAGAAGGCATTTTGTCATGCATGTTTTATAATAAGGACCAGAGGCATGTTTTTTTTTTTTTTTTTTCCCCCTGGGAAAACATTCAACATCATATTCTATTTTTTACAATGTTTTTTCAAAAATGCATTCAATATATTTCATAAGTGGACAAAAGCTAAAGGTCAGTATGGATACAAAGAAAATATTGAATGGAAATTGATCACATTGAAGTGGAAAATAATTCATTGGCTTCTTTTATTGGTATTCATAAATCCAAAAATAAATACGTTTTGTAATTACGGAGCATAGATGATGGACATTCTCTCTTTTTTTGTAATTAAAAGTGGTCAAAATATTCAAAGGCATTATAATAAAATTACAAGAACAATGAGCAGTGACAAATTAGAACCCATTAGAGATGTACTTATGATATCACTATTTACAAGATGGTTATGTTTCAGGTCCATCCATAAAAGCTGATGAACAGTTAAATGCATTCAAAGCAGTTGTCCAATTTGGGTATGTACTTTCAAATAATTTTTTTAAAAGGTATAAAAATGTTAGTGTGCTACGTTTAAATAGGTCAGTCAAGAAAAGCTAACAACTAAATGATTTTACTTATATGTGGTATATAAAACTGAAATGCATGAACACAAATAGTAGTGTTGTGTCATTCCTTAAAATGAGAAGCTTGGTGCCACCTTCATTGTAGTACTTTTGTTTGTAAGTTTTCACTGGACAGAATTATAACTCAGATTAAAAAAAAAAAACCAAAAAAACATTTCCATGCATAATGGCAATGGGTAGAAGGAGGTGGGGGGAGAAGGAGGTCCTAATATATGGTGACAGGAGAAGATTTGACTTTGGGTGAGGGGCACAAGGTGCAGTATACAGATATTGTAACCTAGAAACCCATACCTAAAACCTGTATGATCATGTTGACCAATCTCACCCCAATAAATTTAATTTAAATTTTTTTCTAAAAAGCTATTTTTTTATTATACCTTACTCTTACATCTATAATGTATTCACAAAATGACTTAATTTTTTTTTAAGTTAACTGGACTCAGAAAATAAGTGAAGACAACTAATTTTTCTTGTATACTGGAGTTAACTTATTTTTATCCAGGCCCATCATGCTTAAGTATGTGTTATTGATGAAAATAAATCTTTTTAATTTTTATCCTCCTGCCTTTTTTCTCCTCTCCCATATATTAAGTGGAAGAATGTGATTATCAGAGGTAGGAACTGTGAATTCTGTGTTAGTACATTTTGAGAATTTCCATGGTGTTACAGTGTTTGCATTATGGAATTCATAGCTTGAAGTACACAGGTAATTATTCTTGAATTAATCAATTAATTATTGTTATATTTTAGGTATTGAATTGATTGTGAGTATGGCAGTAAATTGGCTCAAAATGTCTGGTATTAATATATGTATATGTAGTAAGAGTTGAGATAAGTGTCAATAGCAATATTTGTGTTAACAGTCTCCTATATAAACTAAAACAACTTGAGCAGTTTCTTCTTTCATTCTGGTGTTATTCAAATCCTTTTCATCTTTCTTTATATAAAATGACTGATTAATGTGACTATTTTCTCATATAACATGAAAATAGATCCATATCAAGATGGTTCATTATTATAGCTATACTGACTAGCACAATTCTCAGCAAACAATAGGAGCACAGTAAATATTGATCAAACTAATATGAGTTAATGAACAAATAAATATAATAACAGAATGCTACACCTTTTAGTTTATCTTGTTTTCTTATCCTTTGCAAATAAAAGAAGAAAAAAGTTTCAGAAATTCAGGTAGCACAGTAAAATATCAACTTCTGGGGACTTCTGACAACTTATAAATATTATTCCTTTCTCTCTGTAAAACTAAATCTATTTCTCATGCTTTCTTGCTTGCTTTCATATCCACACACAAACAATCGGATTTTCTTGATTTCCGACTCCAATAGAATCAGGTCAGCAGTGAGGATAGAAGCAATAAATCTCTTTATCTCTGTTGACTTTTATGGAACTGACATCTCTTAAAATATTTTTCTTGACTTTTTTTTTTTCACTGACTAATTAGGCAGTAGGGCACGAAGTCAATTGAATCTTTCTAAATCTAATATTAAAAGTGGAAAAGAAAAGACCTGAGGGGCAGCAGGATAAGTGAGGAGGACTAGAGAAGGCCCAATAAATCCTTTCCAAAAATTCGGAAATTGTATTTAAGTGTTAGCCTTTCTATCTGCCCGAGTTACTGTCTTTATGGCTCTGACATTCTCTGTTTTCTATCATCAAGACAGCATTCTGCTGTTTATTTTAGTGGTAGCCTTAGCTCTTGAAAATTGATTGATGATAAATGTATTACAAAGTAAAATGTACGTATCTAATGCCAAGTAGGAAGGAAAACATTTATCCATTGTGATGGAATAGACAAGTTATCTAAGATAATGGAATATGCAGAATAAAAATGTAAGTTCCAGGAAATTTTATTTGTGTTTTTAGATGAAGTTTTTGATATGGGCTTTCTGGCATTTGCAAGAATGAATACTAAGAAAAATCTTATTAAACTGCAGAGGAGCGGCACAAGCACCATCTCTTTTAACTTTTAATAAGTATGGATATAGATGACACCAAGGGCAGCAATCGAAAAGTATTCAGATGCTTGAAGACATAATTAAATTTTTGAAAGCCACACAGAGATTTTTGCTAAAGCATTATGTCACTTAGCTGGCTCTTTGTAATTTCCAAAGTTGTTTTATTTAAATCCTATGGACAACATGAAAAGGGAAAACAAACAACAATGAAAACTCATCAATGCCCCTCCCACAAGGAAATAAATATCTTTCTTATCTTAAGAGCTAGTCAATGAAATGCTGCCTGGTATGAGGAAGTATGACAACTTTATTTAAGAGCTTCTAATTTCTTATTCTTTTCATGCAGTTCTTTTTAAAAAATATATATTTTATTGATTTTTTACAGAGAGGAAGAGAGAGGGATAGAGAGTCAGAAACAATGATCAGCTGCCTCCTGCACATTCCCTACTGGGTATGTGCCTGCAACCAAGGTACATGCCCTTGACCAGAATTGAACCTGGGACCTTTCAGTCTGCAGGCCGATGCTCTATCCACTGAGCCAAACCGGTTAGGGCCTTTTCATGCAACTCTTTACTGTGCAGCTCATAGAGAAGACTTAAGTTGTAAGCTGTCATAGCACTTCATAGCTTCTTGTTTATTTGTCCGGAAAAACCCAAGAAGGCTTGGAAAAGGACCATTCAGTTTCACTTTCTGTATCTTTTTTGCTGTAACAGCTTTCCAAAAATATCAGTAGACACCATGAAGAGAGGTAATTAAGAAACATGATTGCATGATAAAAAATAATTAATCTTATATCCTTTATTCTTATCATATAAAGATTTTCATAATTGCAAAATTTGCAGATTCAAATTAAACCTGAATAACTAGAAAGGTTAAAGTCATTTAAAAGATTTCATATAGCCATAGTCAAAACAAAAATTTTGCCAGGGTTCTTGTCCCAGCATCCAGAACGGTTCAGGAATCTGGAAAAGGCTGTGCGTAGATGACATAGGAATCCAGAGACTAATAAAGAATCCAGAGACGAGATATAATTTTGAAAGGCATTGGGGGTCAGCGGACCAGCTGAAGGAATTGAAAACTCCCTCCTTGTCTAGGACCCTTGCTTTTATTTACACAATTTGTCCTAAGGCAAGGCGGAGATAATACACTTCTAAGGGTAAGGTTTCAAAGGGTACAGAACCATTGTCAGTCTGGGGAATAGCCTATGGCTATTCAGGTGTTTGGCCAGTAGGAGGCAATAACATGTAGATTAAGATGCCCTTTAACAGTCTGGCAGCCACAATCAGTTTCCTATTCAGGTTTGGTGAAATGCCTTTAGCCATTCCCAACAGGTGACTACATGTGTGACTCAACCTTGTTGAGTCCCCAAGTCTCATCCACCTTTTGATGAAACTCTTGAAATTATGACATGCTGGAATTGGTTCCCAGCAAAATATAACCATAAGTCCCTAGGTTTGTCAATCTACTTAATCTTAGATAGGTAATCATAGGAATGGGTTTAGCTGATAGAATATTTCTCCTTTTAAGATCTTTTAATAGAAGAGAAAAATATTTACTATTTAATTATTCTAACATTAAAGAGAACTTGGTATGGAAATTATGATTTTTCTTTTTAAATTTAAACGACTTAACTCTGGACCAATTTTGATATAGTTTTGAGGTTGTATAGACATTCCCTAAAGGAAAATTCCAGAAAACCTTAGTATGGAAGTGGTCCAGCAAGACATATCTAAGTTTATATCTTTCCTGGTTCCTGATCAGTGATGCTCTAGGGTGGAACTTAAATTATCTCAAAAATTCCAGCATGTACTACACTCTAACTTGCCTTGGCATAGACTCAAGTTTTATTCCAATAACCTTGAGCTAAGTGCTTTTTTGGTTGTTTGTTTTCTTTTTTAATATCATAGACCTTGTTGAACTCACAAAAGAAAGAAAGGAAGGAAGGAAGGAAGGAAGGAAGGAAGGAAGGAAGGAAGGAAGGAAGGAAGGAAGGAAGGAAGGAAGAAAGAAAGAAAGAAAGAAAGAAAGAAAGAAAGAAAGAAAGAAAGAAAGAAAGAAAGAAAGAGATTTGAAATGGAGAACTTCATTGTCCCTTTCCTCATTGGACTCTGCATGTCCTAGAAGTTAAACACAGACAAAAATTAAGCATAGAACTATGATGAAAATGTTAGGTGGACTACTGATGCCTTGTTTTCATCTCATTTCCTCACTTTCAATTTGTGATGAAGAAATGAGATCTGAAAGAGTTAATATACAAATTTTTAAACTAGTCAATATTTGGTCACAGTAATCCAGCAACTGAAACACAGAAATTATTTAAAATATAGACAATTATATGAAAAGCACTTTTTAAAATGTCTCTGTTTACTCAATCTTTACTTCCAACTTTTTAATTCTTTCATTGCAATTGTACATTGCTACCTTAATTTTTAAATTATTTCCACAAAATGACTTACAATGAAATAGTAATATTAGATGTGTCTAAATATCACACCGTATACTGTAAAATCATTTTGTGCATTTATTTCCATATATATCGTTGCTTCAGAAGCTGCAGGCACTTGATAGTAGCACTTGCCAAGCTCCGAACTCTAAATCTTGGTTGAGGAAGATGTGTACCATTTAAATTGCTAATGTCAACTTAAATTACTTAAACTCATGCTACAGATATTAATGTTGCCATAGGGGAAAGCAGCATTATATTTGCTTCTCAGGTAGTTTTGAGGATTGGCTATAAATGAACCAGAAACATATTAATCCAAGAGGGAAAATATTATTTTTAACTACTTTTATTTATACTTACTCTTAGAAGTAATACAATTTGATGAGGTTCCATAATTCTAAATTGATCCTTACAACCTATTTTACAGTCCACACCATCAAAGTGATGATTCAGCTTCCTTTCCTTGATAGATGAACTGTTTTGTGTGAGGTTCTTCCCCTAGCATTGCTCATGATTGTTATTAATTTTAGCTTGGTGGCAATGAAGAATCCTGGTTTTCTCACCATCTGCTGAAGAATTATTCATTAGGTAGGACACTGTGAGAAACAAATAAGTGTCTAAGTATAGATAATTAAAAGTTGTTGCAATTCCCCTCAAATACTTTGCCCACCTGTCAGGCTCTATGGCATAACAAAATTATTTTTCTGTCAATGTTTAGTTTTCCAATAGCTCAGGAGTTTCTGAGCAAATAGCAACCTCTTTAATTGTTGAAAAAATGTTTTCAGAACATCAGCATTTTCTGTTTCTCAAGGAAAATTATTAATTTGCTAAATATAAATAGAAATCCAATTTGCCTGATACTTTGGAATATCTTAACATAAATATGCAAATTGGAAAATTTCTTTCACTACAGTTGCATTATAATTAGGCCAAGCTTTAAAAGAAAGCAAAACAAAATAGTGAATTTGAAGTCATTTTAATAAGTTTTCTTAGCTCCTTCCCCTCTCTCCACATCTGTATCAACCCCTATCTTTGCTTTTTCTTCTTCCCTTCAACCTTCCTCCCTATGTAGTTCATGGTTTTGAAACACAGTTATTATCTTATCTCTTATCTTTCCTTTCCAGCAGCTGTTTTTCTATTACCCTCTTGTTAGATAGCTAGGGGAATTTGTGTTTTGGGGTGCCCTCTGAGTGGTTTTTGGCTTCAGGGATATATTTCTGTTTTCTTAGCCTGGCTATCTGGGAGAAAGGGCTTGAAAACCTGGTAAGTGAATATTGATCAACTTTGGCTTGGTAATCATTTTTCTCAGGTTCAGTTTAGAAGTATTTTCAGCTATATATGTATATTACTTCACTATAGTCTCTTCTAACTGATAATTTCTCCATTCTTCAATTTATAATTAAGTAGAAAACCAGACCACAGAAACCCCAAACTTTAATTTTAAAATTCCAGCCCAGCATTTTTCTCAAAAATGATACTGTATCTGTCCTTTCTTTTAACTTCTCTCACTTAAACCAAACTGGAGCTTTCACCTGGTCATCTTGGCTGTTTAGCATGTTCTTCTCTGCACATCCGGAGCAGAGGAGGGCTCTAGCTGGGGCATGTCAGTGCTGGGTAGTGGCATGCCTCTCCAACTTTCCCCGTTAATCTAGACCCTGTGCTCAATCAGCAATCCATCACATTAACTTTTTATCATTGACAGTTCATTTTTAACCTTGTAGTCAACCATATTTCCAGATAGACCCATCCTGTAACTTTCACAAGCAATATTTGAACTAAATGTAAGACTTTATTGTATTATTCCTGTTAAGTTTAATGTTGTTTCTTTGAATTAAGTATTCCAGCTTGTTGAGATACTTTTTTATAGGATTCTTTCATTCATCAGCTTTCTCAACTATATGTCATTGTAAATTTGATAGGCATATCTTCTGTGTCCTATCCTAGTTATATATTTTTTTTCCAAACAAAAGAAGATCAAAGACAGAATCTTCCATCAAACTAGAAGGACCTTCCAGTCAGGTTGACATTAATCAATTATGTTCTATATATTCCTCCACCAGTTATTTCTGACCCCAAGAATATTAAGAAACACATGTCAAATATCTCAACAAAATTAAAATATACTACATGGTATTTTCCAAATCAATATTATCAGTTAAAACTTCTAAAAAATAAGTAAGTTAATTCTGGTGTTACTTCTTTAATAAATCATTGCTATTTCCAATTATTTTATTTTCAAAATGCCAATAAACTTATTATTTAATAATTCTTCCTAGTCCAGCATTTCATGTGGCCATTGTATTAATCACTTCCACATTAGAGATGATTAACACAGTCTGTAAAGGCCTAGTTTTACATGTAATATTATAATGGAGGTCATCCAGGAAAGGGAATACATATTATAATTAGTTTTCCTGAGATGCATCTAATTTGTTAAGCAATGATAAATGAATAAATGTACTAGAATGCAATGTGTATTTTAAAAATTATAGATTAGGTTTTTTAATCACTTTATGATTAAATCCATCAGATGATTATTGTGTATTCAATGCTATATAGTAGAGAATATGAAGTAAAGGTATGTGGTTTGTTTTTCTTTTATAAATTCAGTACCCTTAAGGGTTGTAAAATCTAAATAAGATCAAAATAGCAAATTAGCAATAATGCATAAATAAAATAATGTTTTACATTCTTGCTATTTGGCTGGATGAAGACAATAAGAAAGCTATACTGGACACGGAAAATAACATCTTAGGTTAGTATATTAATTAAAACATCATAACTGTGTATTTTAAAAGATAAGACATAACTATGGAGTAAGGCCATTAAATGTGCTGCTGTGACTTTCTGCAAGTCCCCTCTGTACTCTGCTCCTGCCCAAACATGGTTCTCTAGCCAAACAACCCTCCTCATTAAAGGGACCAGGTACATTTCTTGCATATTCCTGAGTAGCAGGTTTAAGTTCCCTGCCAGCCCATGGAATTACTTCCAACAGCCAACCATATCCTTCCTTTGGAACCAGGGAACACCTCACTCTCACCCTCTTGATAATACAGAATCCACCTCCCACAGCCTCTGGATGTTCACACCATTCCTAAAGGCCACACCTGAGTTGCCCTGCATGGCACGTGGTACTCCCAGTCCCTGTTGGTGAGCATACCTGGTACATGATTAACCTGCTGCTGTCACTGATCCAAAGTTGGGTGTTGTGTGTTCAGTCATTCCCTTAACCTTCTGGTGAGAGCCCTTCCTCACCACTGGGTTAATAGGAAGTATTTTAAGCATGAAGCCAGATCTTGAAGAATGCAGATATTAGCCCAAACAGAAAAGGAAGAAGGCATTCTAAATGGGTAAGTGGAGGCTGGAGTATGGGGGTTGGAGATAGGCACAAGGTGAAGACTGTCCTGGCTAGAATGGAAGGTAATTTTGAAGGATAAATGCATTTAAATAGAGATCACAAACCATAAAAAAATTCAAAGGGACTTGATTTAATATGGTTTAAATTAATGAGCCTTTGCCAAAGGAAGTTCCTGATGAAAACAGTCTTTGAGGACAATTAGAAATATGGAAACCGGAAAGTCATAAATCTCAGGATTAGTAGAAATTCTAGTCCTATATTCATTACATTTCTTGGGTTTCCTCTACCAGATTCCATTCCAGCCATGTGATTTTTTAGTATGAACTTAAATATATATATATATATATATATATATATATATATATATATATATATATATATTTGCCTGCTTCCCATGCCATCTTTGGGCACCTCTAACTTGTTAAAAGTTCTATCTTAAATTTAATGCTTATACATGTTAGTCCTACTTACAACTACTGGGATCCAGAGAAATAAATTTAATTACTCTTCCACGGGATAATTTTTTAATGAACCGTTTCTTGTACTGCAGCTAGGATCCAGAGAAGCTAAGTGAACTTTCTATCACTTTGAGCAGTAAGCTACAAAACAAGAGTTAAATCCAGTTTTTCCAATTAGGAGTCTTTCATTACACTACTGTTGTCTGAAAACATCTATCTATCAATTAATTTACCTTTGCAATTGAAAAAGCATGATCTAATTTTATGGTGAAAAGCTTAAAATAAAATGACTTTTTTTTTTTAACACATCGGTATTCAGATTTTTTTCTTATGAGGATTACTAACTTTATCAGCCTAGAAGTATATAAAATAACAAGAGTAATTATTGTTTGTTTTTTCAATATAATTAGCTAAAGAAAATTCCTATTCTTTTGTTTTGAAATAATTAACATAGAGAATCCTTTGCATAGATGAATATTCTCCAAAGGGAATGTACCAGCAATAATGATTCTATAATCCACCTTTGCATTAGTCAAATTCCCACATGGGACATATGCATTCAAATGTTTTCAAATACTTTAGATTCCCAAACTACAGAAAATGATGCTTTCTT
The DNA here is from genome assembly GCF_014108235.1 of Myotis myotis. NCBI lineage: Eukaryota > Metazoa > Chordata > Mammalia > Chiroptera > Vespertilionidae > Myotis > Myotis myotis. The sequence continues at coordinate 127,891,079 of NW_023416324.1, forward strand.
TTTGTTTTTTTATTTTTTAATTTTTTAAAATATATTTTATTAAGTTTTTACAGAGAGGAAGGGAGAGGGATAGAGAGTTAGAAACATCAATGACAGAGAAACATCAATCAGCTGCCTCCTGCACACCCCCTACTGGGAATGTGCCCGCAACCAAGGTACATGCCCTTGACTGGAATCGAACCTGGGACCCTTGAGTCCGCAGGCCAAGACTCTATCCACTGAGCCAAACCGGTTAGGGCTCTTTTTGTTTTTTAATTAATGACCAGCATAATTAAATTAAAGGTACAGGTCAAAACTTAGGAGGTGTAGCTTTCTTACGTGAGAAGTAGTGATGGCTCTACATTTTGTGTTAGGCACTTTGGCATTGATAAACACAGACATTGTCAAACAATGAGTATTTCTGGTATGTGAAAAGGCATCTACCTTTTTTGTTTCCATGTGAAAGATTACTTTATAGGTTGAAATGTCAAATATATTTGGGATGTGTTCAAGTGTAATTCACCTACTTTTCTCTGTCTAAACTGCAGTCATGAAGTTGAATATCACATTAAGGTCTGCATTAGTTATTCAGGGATAATATTTTTTTATACAGAAATGCCCTGGAGCATTATCTATTTTGTACTCATTTTTGTAACTAGAAAAAGGACTTTGTAGTGATTGCTTGAAAATGAAAGCTGCTGGGAAATGAGGGAGAGGAGATGTATGCAGTTCTTTGTCATAAGTCTCAGCTGGTGGGGCACACAATTCTACCAGGAAGAATGAGTTCTGTGGGATTTTTATGCCTTTATTATAGAAAATAGAAGTTTGAACTTGGGGATATTTTCCCCTTTTTTATGACATTGTAATGTTCTGGACAGATAAATTCCAAACCCTAAGGAGCTATCTGAAACCTTTGAAACATAAAGATGGAAAGTAACAGTAAGTTACAAACAAAAGGAGCTTTGTAAACTACAGTGGGAAGTCAGTTCATCACATTACCTTTCATATTTCTCTTCAAAGCAGACTAACCTTCCCAGTCTGAGTATATTGTTAAAAAAATATAACACCAATTCCCATGACAGTTTCTTGATCTACACTCACCTCTATAATTATCAAAAGAGTTTTCAGAAAACTTCAAGACTTGGTGCAACATGATGATGGGGATGGAGGTGGGAATTGGAATAAATGGAAATATGTAGGAAGTAATAAAAGCTCTGAACAAGGACATGACTTATCTTATTCATAAGTTAATATTGCTCAAATGAGCAAATTATAGGTCTAACAGAATATATTGAGAAGCATCTTGGTACAACATACCTCTACTGGTATTAAAGGATGTGTCAAGTTTCTCTTTGGAAGTAAGATGAGAAATTGGTATAGGCATAAACAGATCTACTACAGGCATAAACAGAGGTAACAGACAAATGTTTCACATATTTGGGAAAAGGGCAATTTTCAGGGATATTTTAGCCCCTCAATTATGGATAACTTTGGGAATGGCTAGAAAGCATCTTTGGCAACAAACCAGCATTCAAGAAATGAGAGATAGAAACATCAATGATGAGAGAGAATCACTTATCAGCTGCCTTCTGCATGCCCCACAATGGGGATTGAGCTGCAACCGAGGCTTGTGCCCTGACCAGAAATCGAACAGTGACCTCCTGGTTCATAGGTCAGCACTCAACCACTGAGCCACGCTGGCTGGCACAGATAACAGGTTCTTGACCTGATATATTAGGAATAGAAAGCATCCTTTTTGGAATTACCAGATTTAATATAATTACAGATTTGCATTTAAGACTTGTAAGAATAGAAGCAGGAAGACCAGTCTGAAGGCCACTGCAATATCCACTTGGAAGAATGTGGTAGCATGATTCAGAAGGGTTGCTGTTGAGATAAAGTCTAAGAAATAGATTTAGGATGAATTTGTACATAAAATTAACATGATTCTCTGATGGATCAATATGTGATGTTAGAGGGACCCAAAATGACCCTCCCACACACACTTTTTTGTATCTGAACAAGTAGGTGAATGGAGGAATCTCACATGGAATTGCACACCACCTGAGGAGGAGCAGATTTGTGAGAGAACATTCAAATATTTGGCTTCAAACATATAAAGTTTGAGATGCCAGTTACACATTTAAGAGAAGATGTGAGCAGGTAGAAAGATGAATGTGGTATCTGGTGATAGGTGGAAGGTAGGTAAATAGTGATAGGTGGAGACTAGAGACAGATATTTGAGTGCCATCAGAAGAAGGATATTTGTAGTCATGAGGCTGAGTGATAACAAGAGAAAGTTTGTGGTAAATACTTTACGTTGTGAGTCAAAATCCTGCCATGAAAATCTGTCACAAACATGAACATTGCTACACTTCCCCAGTACCAGTACCAGGCTGATAAATCTACTACAATTCTATCTTATAATCTTTAATGATGCATTTTGTTTCTCTTAACTAAATACAATTGATAAAAAAATAAAATACAGGTAGTCAAAAACTTTAAAAATTAGCCATCAGTTTTTCAGGTAAAGCCTCATAAGCAGAAGTCAACTTTTTATTGATTTACAGACTTGTAAATCCATATCCATATATGTCTGAGACATGCCTATGTTGCATTACCTTCAGACCTCTAGGCAACTGATGTCTCTCCTAAACAATGAAATGAGACCGGGGCTTTACGGCCCTGTCATTGACTTCATGAAAAGTGAGCTGATTGCCCTGGCAGAGTGGCTTGGTTGGTTGGAGTGTCATCCCACACACCGAAAGGTTGTGGATGTGATTCTGGTCAGGGCACATATCTAGGTTGTGGGTTGGATCCTGGTCGGGGTGCAGACAAGAGGCAACCAGTTGGTTTCTCTCTCATATCTATGTTTCTCTCTCTCTCCCTTCCTCTTTCTCTCTCTAGAAATTAATAAAAACATATCCTTGGGTGAGGATTAAAAAAAAAAAGTGAGCTGCTTGATGTTATTTACTTGTTTCCCACTCTACCTGAGAAGGTTGGAGGCATGGGAATTAGGAAATAATGTGTCTCCCACCAAATCTTGATGGTACGGAAATAATGCATTTCATGAGTCGAATGGGGAGGAAAAGTAATTTCCCCTTTTTCGTTTTAAGTTTATGGATAAAACTCCTATAATAAAAGGCAGATTAATAAGAGAAAAACATAATTTTGTTAATATGTATGCCTCATGTATACATGGGAGACACCCAAGGAAAATAAGCAGCTCTCCACGGTAGTTTAGAATTCAGGATTAAATATCATGTTAATAGGAAAAGCAGAGGGGGGATATAGGACTCTTACAGGAGAGTAAAGAATTTTTAGGAAAAATGAATGGGCTCCTAGAAGCATATATGGGAAATATGATAGTTTGTGACAAAGTTTTTCTGGGTGTGGTGTTGACTTTTAATCTCCTGTCCTGGTATATGAGTCAGTCTCCCTTGTTGATAAAACTCCTACAGAGAGGATTTATGACAATTGAGTTCCTTTTGGAAGATCTGTCTTTAGGTCAATAAGGATAGTTTAGAGAAAGCCTCTCTATATATTTACTGTTTTTTGAGTGATTACAGCTTTAAAAAAATCAGTATAACAAAGCTGTGTATTTTGGGGTGGCATGTCCTGATACCCTTCAAGGTTACCAGAGTTATTCCTTATAAACAGTGTCTGAATATCTTTCCTTGTGTGCCCCATATAGAAAGGACTTCTGGGAGTATCAAGGTTGGTGCTAACACCTACCAGTGTGCTGTATGGTAAATGTGTGGTCTTCAATGTCTGAGCTCCCAGAGGTAAGTGCTCTGAGCATGTGAGCATGAAACACAAGGATGCTTTGCTTCAAGACTGGGCTTGCTCCTATTGTGGAATACATTTTATGGTCCTGTGCTTCTGTTGTTCTAGGAATTGAGACTCCTAGTAAGTTTTCCTGGTTCTCTATTACTATAGAACAAAATGCCACAAAATTTAGCTGCTTAAAATTTAACCCTTTTATTAAATCCTATAAATGCATGGTCAAGAATTTGGGAAGGCTTGGCTGGGTGATTCTTTGGCTCTACATGGCATGAGTAGGTGTCACAGCACTAGCCTGGATAGTCACAGGTCACAGATTGAGAGGTACTAAACAAAAAGCTGATAGTAATGAAAATTCTGGACTTTGAGCTGCTAGGATAATGAGACTTCTGGGGACCTTGAAAGGGGATGTTTACATTTGTAAAGGACACAAATTGTTGGAAGCCTGAGATTAGATTGCAATAGGAAGGCACTTGATATTACTTCCAATGATCTCCCCTTCCTGATATTCCTGCTTTTGTGTAATCTCCCTTTGAATATAAGCTGGAACTAATGATTAGTTTCTAAAAAATAGAATATGGGGAAAAATATGCAATACCATGTCAATGATGAGGTCTTAAAGACTATGACTCTCTGATAGACTGTCTTTGTTGCCTTCTTGGCATCCTGTATAATAAAAGGCTAATATGCAAATCTACCGAATGGTGAAATGACCAATCACTATGACACGCACTGGCCACGAGGGGCAGACGTTCAATGCAGGAGCTGTCCCCTGGCGGTCAGTGTGATCCCACAGGGGGAGCGCTGCTCAGCCAGAAGCGGGGCTCAAAGCAGTCGGACATTCTCTCCCCACCTTCTCCCCAGTGCACGAAATTCATGCACTGGGCTCTTCTAGTGTTTTTATAAAGCAAGCTGTTTTCTGGAGAAGCTCCTGAGGCAAGGAACTAAGGGCAGCCTATAGCCAAGTAATGAGACTGTCAGTTCAATGACCTTTCAGGAATGAAGTTATGCTATCAACCACATGATCCTGGAAACAAATCTTCACCAGCTGAGATCTGAGATGACTGAAGCTCAACTGACATCTTGCTATGCCTATGAGAGATCCTGAAATAGAGGTCTAGGGAAAGTTTCACCAAATAGTTGACCTGCAGCAACTATGAGAGAATTAATGCATGTTCTACCCTTCTAAGATCCGAGGTAATTTGTTATGTAACAATAGATAACTAATACAGAAACTTTACTATCTTCAATATTTGGTTGTCTCCAGTTGATAGCTTAGTTTTTAGAGTGGTTTGGCTTCCTCCACATGGTGGGGGACATCACCTCAAACTACTTTTGAGCTTTACATACCATAGTTTTTGCCACCAGAGGACTAACACATTCTGTCTTTGACTAATGAGAATAAGCATTTGGATATGTAAACCAAGTCATATAACTGACCTTCTAAAATCCCTCATTCCAAGTAGCTTCCCAATTATACTTTGAATGAAATATAAATGTTCCATAGACAGAGACCTTACATGAGCTGGCTGTTGCTTTTCTCACTCCTCACTTCATCTTTTTTTTCCCCACCCCCACTTAATCCTGTGAACTCTTCCCTAACCATTTTCAGTCCATTGTTGTCCTTGTTTTTCCCCCTCAAACATGCACACTCATTTAACCCTCTCTCATCACATTAGACCATCTGAACATTTACATAACTGCTGTTTTTCTCATCTTTGTTCAACTGGATTTTTCCATCCTGGTCTCAACAAAAATGTGGCCTCCTTAAAGAGCTATCCCCACATTCAAGCTAAAGTAGTACACAATTCCAGGACAATCTGAATACATTTTACATGATTTAATTTTCTACATAATATTTAACTGCTATATGAAATCATATTATTTGTACACATATTTGTTAGTTGTTTTTCCCCTATTAGACTGTAAATTCCACAAAACCAGAGGCCTATTTGTCTGAATTTCATTGCTGTGAGTTTAAGATTCATTGAACAATGAATAAATGAATGAATACTGCAAGTAATATTGTGCTTACAATGATATTTACTCTGAGTTCAGAGAGTTATGATTTTTTGCATGAGAAGTGAAAGTTTGAGGAGCCAATGTAGGATTAGAAGTGGCCTGTCATGGAGATTTGTTAAAAGGAATATAATAGAGAGGAATATTGTCTGAAATATATCTTCTATAATGTTCATAGGGATTCTCTTTGTGTTGGATACAATTCCTTTTTTTTACTAATACTCAAGAAATGCTGATTTGCACATCATTTTGCAATCCATTTCCAAAGAAAAAGATCATGAGTTCACTTTTGGACATGGAAGCTTTAAAGGCATTGGAGACATCCATATATATGTGTATATATTTGACAAATAATAGTGGTATGAAGTTTCTCATACACAGAGAAGTGGTTTAGGATAATATTTGGTTGTGTGTTCAGTATAGAGAATGAAACCGAAGCCATGGAATGGATGAGATCTCCTGGGAGAGAGCACAGGGAAAGCAAAAAATAGATAAGGGCCAACCTGTGATGCAAACCATTATTTAAAGGTCTGGAGGAGGGAGAAGGAGACTGAAAAGAAGACAGAACTATCCAAAGAAAATTATAAATGGAAGCTGAGGGAAATAATATTTCAAGAAGAAAGTAGCAGCAACATAAATTCACAGCTGAGATGGCAAATAAGATAAGGAGAAACTGTTCATTTACTTTAAAGTCATAAAGGTTAGTAAAAGAAATTTCTGTAAAATAGGGGCTAAAACCAGACTGAAGCGAATTGAAGAAATGGAAAAATTAGAACTAAAATTTTGTATCTGAAGAAAAATTGAGAAAAGTGGAGATCAATGTGTTGGTGGTGATAACGTTATTGACATGATTTATATGTACCATCCTCCTCTCTCCTTTAGGAGAAAGTCTGGCCATTTTATTTAATCTAGACTCTGAAACATATTTTCACCTCAGTTCTTTATTTGGTTGCGTTTATTAGTCTTTGTTTCCCAGCATCTGTTTCTTCTTCTTTACTCTTTAATAATAGACTGAGAATAGAAATCATCCAGGAAGTGACACAAAATTAAAATAAACCTAGAAGTGAGACTCTACATTCAGCTTTAATATGAAAACACTGTTCCTCTGAAGAAACTACCTGTAAAATAAGCGAGTTTTACAAACTCTCTTAGCATTCTTCATTCTCCCTAATTTCTTGTGAATATTTGAAACCACATTTCACTTATAGACATGCTGAGTAATTTGCATTTTTAGTTGTGAAATACAGGCATAGATAAATAACTATCTAACATTCTAGAAAGCTTTTTAATTCAATTATTAGAAATCTACTCATTTGTTTTCAACTGAAAAATAATAAACAGATGTTATATTTCTCACATAAATTTTAATTTTCTGCAAATAAGTTTGACATTCTGTCTAGGCAAACATCACAGGCATATCAAGATGAATTAATTCAAATAAAACCAGATGAGAGTGTATTCTCTTTTTAACTAAATAATATATAATTAATATTTTATTTTAATATGTCTAAACCTATCACTTTCTACATAGAGAACACTATTAAAAACAAACAACCCTGACATTTTGTTTAAACATAAAAGTTAAGTAACCACAAAGTTGTCCTAACATTCAACAAAGAAGTTTATCCCTAATTATGTTTCATAACAACAATTATTTTCTCCTGTGAGGAATAGAGACAAAGAAAGACTTGTGAAAATACAGTTCAACATTTTTAAAATAAATTTATCAGTATGGGAGAAAAAAGACAATGCAGCCATCTATTTTTCCTGACACCCACTGTGCTTTCCAAATAAGGATTTTTGGCATTTGTGTTGTTGTAGGAAAAAAATAAGTAAAAATAAGGTTCAGATAAGGTCCAGTTCTATGATATTATCTGTAATTTCTAAATGACCAAAATAAGGCAGAAAAATGTCCACATTAATATGTGGCATCTCATAGTTTCTTCTCTAGACTCAATGATGCTATAAAGATGATACATTTTAGAATCAAGTCTTTTTATTACATTTATGACTATTAAGATGATGTTTAAATGTGTTAAAAAACAAAAATCAAGAAATCTTGCTTCCAGAGTAAATGTAGATTATGTTATCTCTTTGATAACTTTAAAAAATCAGTTTATATGATAGTGCCATAGCAGGAGTATTATAGCTCAATAATTTATTATAAAAAAGGTAAAATGTACCTTCAGTAAATACCTAGTTAATCTACCCAAGTTCACCAGTATAAAGGAAAAGCCTAACACTTTTCATAACTTCCTTGGGACCACACAGTTTTCTTGGGGCACATCCAGAAGTTGTTCCAAATCTGAATCTTCACTTGGTCATATTGTGTATTACATATCAACATTAATTATCCAGCAGAAGTTGATGTTATTCTTCAAAATACAAATGTCAGCCGGGGGTGGTGTGGCTCAGTTGGTTGGGCATTGTCCCATGAACCAAGAGGTTTCCAGTTCGAATCCCAGTCAGAGTACATAGCGGATTTCGGGCTCAATCCCCTGTAGGGGATGAGCAGGAGGCAGCCAATTGATGTTTCTCTCTCTATCCCTCTCCCTCTCCCTCTCTCTCTAAAAATGCTTTTATCAAAATGTTAAAATATAAAATTTAAAAATTTAATTTAATTTAAAAATTCTTTTCACAAATTATTTTTGATTTTTGGAGAAAGAGGAAGGGAGATTGATAGATAGAAATATTGATGAGGGATGAACATCACTGATCAGCTGCCTCCTGCAAGCCCCCTACTGGGGATCATGCCTGAAGTCCTGGCATGTGCCCCAACCAGGAATGAAACCAGTGACCACTTGGTTTCTATGCCGATGCTAAACCTGATGAACCACACAGGCTGGACTCTTGTTTTTTATTATTGGCTCTATTACAGCCGTCTCCCATTTCCCCACCTTTGCCTCCCTCCACCCTGCCTCTGCTCCTCTTCCCTAAATTATTATCTGTGTCCATGGGCTATGTATCCTATATAATAAAAGCCTAATATGCTAAGTGTCTGACCACTCATTCAACTGTTCCAACAGTCGCTATGACATGCACTGATAACCAGGGGACAGACAGTGCAACTGGTACATTAGTTTGCTGCTGGGGTCTGGCCGATCCTGGGCAAGACAGGCCAGACAGGACCTGGAGCCTTCCCGCAGTCCCTCCCCGGCCCCGATCATGCACCAGTGTGAGGGACCCCACCAGTACACAAATCCAAGCACCAGGCTTCTAGTATATACATATATATTATTTGGTTAATTTCTTCTCATCCTCTCTACCAGAGGGAGGCCCTCTGAGATCTTTCAGTCTATTCAATTTATCCACGCCTCTGGTCCTATTCTGTTAATCAGTTTATTTTGTTCTTTAGATTCCACATATGACTGAGATCAATGTGATATTTGTCTTTCTCTGACTGGATTATTTCCCTTAACATAATTTCCAAGTCCAAGCATGGTGTCTCAAAGGGTAAGAGTTCCTTCTTTTTTACAGCTTCTTAGTATTCCATTGTGTAAATGTACACAGCTTTTTTATCTCCTCATCTACTGATGGGCATCTGGATTATTTCCAGATCTTAGCTATTGTAATAATGCTGCTATGAACATAGGACTCCATATATTCTGCCTGATTTGTGTGTCTAGATTCTTAGCATATATACCCAAAAGTGGGATTGCTGGGTCAAAAGGCAGTTCCATTTTTAATTTTTTGAGGAAACTCCGTACTGTTTTCCACAGTGGCTGTCCCAGGCTACATTCCAACCAATAGTGCATGGGAGTGTTCCATTTGCCCCATATCCTCGCCAGCACTTGTTGTTTATTGATTTATTGAGGGTAGTTATTCTGACAGGTGTGAGGTGATAGCTCATTGTGTTTTTTATATGCATCTCTCTGATGATTATTAACCCTGAGAATTTTTTTCATATGTCTATTGGCATCTGTATGTCTTGTTTGGAGAAGTGCCTATTTAGGCCATTTGTCCTTTTTTTTTTTTTTTACAGGAATGTCTGCCTTCCTGGTGTTGAGTATAAGTTCTTTATATATTTTGCAGATTAATCCCTTATTTGATGAATTATTGGCAAATATGTTCTCCTATATGGGGGGTTCCCTTTTTGTTTTGTTGATAGCTTCTTTTGCTGTGCAGAAGCTTTTTAGTATATTTTTTCCTCCTCCTTGTGCTTGCCTTTCCATTGGAGACATATTTTCAAAAATATTGCTCCAAGAGATACCTGAGATTTTACTAACTATGTTTTCTTCTAGAATTTTTATGATTTTACAACTTATACTTAAGTCTTTTTATCCATTTTGAGTTTCTTCTTCTGTAAGGTGTAAGTTGGAGGTCTAGCATTTTTTATTTTCCATGTTGTTGTCCAATTTTTTCCACACCATTTATTGAAGAGACTATTTTTACTCCATTGTATGCTGTTACCTCCTTTGTCAAATATTAATTGAGTGTAATGGCTTGGGTCGATTTCTGAGGTCTTTGTTCTCTTCCATTGCGCAATGTACCTGTTCATGTCCCAGTACCAGGCTGTTTTGATTACAGTGGCTTTGTAGTATAGTTTAATATTTGTTATTGTAATCCCTCTTTGTTTTTTGCTGGGAACCGGCCCATGCTTGCTCTTTCAAGGGACCTGGCATATATGGCATACTGTTCTTAATATGTTTGCTCACCTTCTTGGCACTATGTGTTTTAACCAAGGTCTCTGAGAAAGGTTGTTTCCCCAGGTAGGGATTTTCCCCTGAAGTTAGGGAGGGAATAAAACCTCTTAACTAAGTGCCAGGCGGGTAATCAATCACTTTAACTATGAACAATCATGCTTAAGCTACATAATCTTTACTCCCTGGAATGGAGATAAGAAATGCCCTAACCTTTGTAATAGAGATTGATAAGATTGAGTCAACTGGTATAAATACAGATGTAACGAGACAGAAAGAGACAGAACTTAGAACACAGAACTTAGAACACAGAACTTAGAACACAGAACTTAGATTAAGAGAACATGGCAAAAGATCCTGGACTGAACCTGACTACAGAAATTGGCAAGAGAACCTGACTAGAATCTGGTGACTGAACCTGGCTGGAGAACCTGGACAGAACCTGGCTGGAGAACCCAGCGAGGGAACATGGCTACAGAACCTGGCTGGAGAACCTGGAGAACCTAGCAAGAGAACATGGACACAGAACCTGGCTGGAGATCTGAAGCAGAACCTCTCTGGAGATCCATACCAGAACTTGGCTGGAGATCCTGGCTGGAGATCCTGGCTAGGCTGAACCTGGCTGGAGATCCTAAGCAGAACTTCGCTGGAGATCCAGACCAGAACTTGGCTGGAGATCCTGGCTAGAGATCCTGGCTAGGCTGTTGATCAACTGAACGCTGTCTCTGTGTCATTCCTTCTTCGCCGACTCCATCCACACCTTTGGGGACCCCTGGACCTGCTGGGGTTGGACCCCGGCAGTTTTTCTTTCTCAAGATTGCTGAGGCTATTTGGGATCACTTTTGGTTCCATATGAGTTTTTGGAATATATATTCTAGACCTGTGAAATATGCCATGGGCATTTCAATAGGGATTGCACTGATTCTATAGATTGCTTTGGGTAGTATGGACATTTTAATGATGTTAATTCTTCCAACCTATGAACATGGTAAATGCTTCCACTTGTTTGTATCTTCCTTTATTTTTTTTTTCCAGTGGCCTATAGTTTTCTGAATACAGGTCTTTTACCTCCTTCATTAAGTTTATTCCTAGGTACCTTATTATTTTTTGTTGTTGCAATGATAAATGTGATTGTTTTCTCATCTCTTTCTGAGAGCTCATTATCGTAATAATAATAGGCCAAGAGGCATCACAACCAAAACGACCAAATGACTGGACACCAGGAGGTGTATGGAGCACCTCTCGGCCATAGCAACCTAACAACCGGTCACTATAACACCCACTGTGGCCAGCGAACTAGCCCGATCATGGGATGGGGCCAGTGGCCAACCTCATGGCCATGCCCCCTGCCAGCTTGCCCCTGATTGGACTCTCCCACTCAGATCAAGAGCCAGGCCTGCTGGCAAAATGCCTCCCCCCTTCCCCCTCCAGCCATGTCCCCATCATCCTTCCCCACCACCATAGGCCCTCAGCCACTCCCCCTTGCCTCCCCACCCTGATCACAGCTCCACCTCAATAGGAGGTGGGGCTGTCCAGCCACACTCCTGATGGCCTCAACACCCTAATTGGCCTGCATTCCTTCCCCCTGGCCATCCCCACCCCTGATTGTTACCCCACCTCAATAGGGGGTGGGGCTGGCCAGCTAACCTCCTGCAGCCCCTTCCTGCACCTGGCCACACCCCCGATAGGCCCCCACCATCCTGATCAGCTGCAGCCCCTTCCCCTGGATGACCCCAGCAGCCCCTCCCCTGACCTGGCCCCATCCCAGATCGACCTCCCTACCCCAATCAGGGCCAGGGATGGCCTGCCAACCACCCACAACCCCTCCCCATGGCTGGCCCCACCCCCAACCCCAATCGGGGGCAGGGCCCACTGGCCAATTGCCTATGGCCCCTTCCCCCAGCTGGCCCAGCCCTGATTGGGGCCCTGACCAGGTCCTGATCCAGGTGGGCTGGACAGCCAACCTCCTGCCATCTCCTCCTCCCGACAGGCCCAGCCCTGATCTGCCCTGATTGTGGCCGGGCCAGCCAGACCCCACCTGTGCACGAATTCATGCACTGGGCCTCTAATTGTTGTATAAAAAAGCCACTGATTTCTGAATATTAAATTTGTATCCTGCTACTCTGCCAAGTTAATTTATTAAGTCTAGTATTTTTGGTGGATTCTTTAGGGTTTTCTATATATATTATCATCTTATCTGTGAACATTGACAGCTTTACTTCCTCCATTCCAATTTGGGTGCCTTTTATTTCTTCTTGTCTGATCACTGTGGCTAGCACTTCCAATACTATGTTGAACAAGAGTGGTGAAAGCAGACATCTCTGTCTTGTTCCTGTTCCGAAGGGAAATGGTTTTAGTTTTTACTTATTGTGTATGATGTTGGCTGTATGTTTTTCATATATGGCCTTTATTATGTTGAGGTCTGATTGCTCTATTCACACTTTGCTGAGAGTTTTTATCAAATGTGGGTGTCGGATTTTGTTGAGTGCTTTTTCTGCATATATTGATATGATCCTGTGATTTTTATTCTTCACTTCCTTTATGTGATGTATTACATTTATTGATTTGTGGATATTTTACTATCCTTTCATCCCTGAAATAAATATTCGTCCTGGTTTATGAACTTTTAAATGTATTGCTGGATCCAATTTGCTAGTTTTGTTGAGGATTTCAGCATCTGTGTTCTTCAGGAATATTGGCCTATAATTTTGTTTTTGTGTAGTGTCTTTTTCTGGTTTTGGAATTAAGATAATGCTGGCCTTATAACAATAATCTTACCTAATAATAGATAAACATGGTAATTGACCGTACCTTCACTATTCCTTCCATTGGCTAATCAGCACGATATGCAAATTAACCACCATCTTTATTGGTGGTTAATAGGTTCCAAGTGGTGGAGTGAAGTCTGACAGCCCGAGGCTGGAGCAGCGAGGCCACATGGCCCCAGGATCGGCAGAGCAGAGAGGCCACAGGGCTCCGGGATCGGCAGAGCAGTGAGGCCTCACGGCCCCGGGATCGGTGGAGCATAGAGGCATCACGGCCCTGGGGCCTGCCAAGCAGCGAAGCCTGACGGCTCTGGGGTGGCTCCAGCTGGAGCCCTGCCAGAGTGAAGGCCTGGGTCCTGGTTGCAGGAGGAAAACCAGTGCCAGCAGCCAAGGGAAGGGAAGGCCTATTGCACGAATCTCTTCGTGCAACAGGCCTCTAATCTGTTTATATTCTGTTTTGGTTTATTTGGTTATTCCAAATAAATAAAATATAGTTTTTACTTACTTTTTAAGAGTTTAGTTTCTCATAGGTTTAAAAAAAAATTGTCAAAACCTTACAATAGCCCTGACCAGTGTGGCTTAGTTGGTTGGGCATATTCTTGTGCACCAAAAGGTCACCAGTTCAATTTCTGATTAGGGCACATACCTGGGTTGTGGGCTGGATCCCAGTGGGAAGTATGCAGGAGGCAGCTGATAGATGTTTTGCTCTCACATCAATGTTTCTCCCTCTCATCAATGTTTCTCTCTCTGTGTTCCTCCCCCTTCCTCTCTCTCTGAAAGCAATAAAAATTTTTTTTAAAAAATATATTATAATTCTTAATTGTTTAACTCACCGTTTTTTTTTTCCTTGCTGATTTTTTTTCTTGTTATGCTTATTTTGTAATGTGTAGTATATGGTTCTGTGGCTTGCTACTTTAAATTCACTACCCATATGCAAGAAGTTGAAGAGACTGAGTATCTGTAATTAGTAGGTAGCTTCGATCTCTTAGAATATGAATCAGGCTGCATATCCTTTTGAGGTATACCTGACCTATAACTTAAACATGTAGGAATTAACTGGAAATGATAACTCAGGGAGTGTGGGTGAGATTTCAGCATAATCTGAATTATTTATGCCTCATTCACTTCCATGGAGATAAGTTTCCTGATAACTTCCTGTGTATTATTGAGAGTTGCACTAAACTTCTTAAAGAGACATTTCCTTTATAAGCCATATAGTAATTTTAGGGAGAAAAAGAAAAGATAAGCTACTCTACTGAAGTTTGTCTTGTAGGTGCAATTACACACACACACAAATATATCAAAAACAAAACAATGACACACACATATATATTCATTGTGATATATGTTTAAAAAAGAATTAAAGCAGCAAAGATCCATTTCAAGGTTTTATAGAATTTATTTTTAAAATTTTTAAATGAAATGTCAATAAAATTGTTGATATGACAGAGTATATATTTCTACCTCATTGGGAAACTTTAAAAATTCATATACATAGTGTGAAATTATTTTGGATTCAACAATAACTCTATTTGAATTTAGTTGACATTCCTGGTTCTGACCATATTAATGTTAATTTGATATAGTGTTTTAAATGTAGCATTTAGTCTTCCTTAATTCTTAACAGGGAAAGTCTCTTTATTCCCTTCAGAGAAGAACTCTTGTGCCACTTAACCTGTAAAAGAAAGAACATCTTGTAAATCAATGTGTGTCTTTTATCTGTCGAGGAAGCATTTCTGTAGGCTCCATAGGCCTTTAGTGGTAGGGGATTATATAACCATTATGTATAAAAATTTATAGTTGAAGGCTGTATAGCTTGAATCTCTTGAGGTCTTTTTTCTGAAGCCAAACACTGTGACTTAATTTTCTCAGCCCTTTGAAGTGAATATTTCAATGGCTCAATGTGTCCTTGATGGACAATAACATAGTGTTTTAAATCACCCCAATCAAACCTCCTAGGATTAATGGGAAGGCTAAATATGAACACTGACCCATCCAAGCTTTGACCCTTCAACCTTACCTTTCCCCATTCTATGCAACAATACAAATTTGGCTACTGTCTAATTTGATGGCCAGTTAGGTAATTTCCAGCTAGTAAGGTAGCACTTATTCAAAAATTAAATGGTTGGAATGAGTCATTAAAATACATAAAACATATTCTAGAGGCCCCGTGCACGAATTTGTGCACCGGTGGGGTCCTTTCACCTGCCCTGTGGGGATTGGGCTGGGACAAGCTCTCCAATATTTTCTGAGGGGTCCCATATTGTGAGAGGGCACAGGCTAGGCTAAGGGACCCTACCAGTGCATGATCGGGGCTGGGGAGGGACCATGGGAAGGCTCCAGGGCATGTCAGGCTCATCTCGCCCAGTCCTAAATGGCCAGACACCAGCAGCAAGCTAACCTACCATTCGAAGCATCTGATCCCTGGTGGTCAGTGCGCCTCATAGTGACTGGTCAAAAGGTTGAACGAACGGTCAGGCACTTAGCATATTAGGCTTTTATTTTATTGGATATACACTTCTTTGTTCTTATGAATGATCTGAAGATTGAGAGCACACAGAAGACACTGCAAACTCTTTAACTTCTAATTAAGGGAACTTCTGTAGGGGACTGAGTGCATTCTGGAACATACTTCCACTTCTACAAAGCTTCATATCTTTTTAAGCTTCAAACACATAACAATAAAATATTTTAAAAATATATTATTGTCAATGAAAAATTATAGCTTAAAACATAAAAAGAGTAAAGAAAGAGAAATAGTCAGGTGCTGAAAGTGACATTTTAGCTGTGGCAGTAGAGTGGAAGTTGAAGCCATATGACTTACAGAGGTATTGGGGCTGGTACAGATTTGAGAGCCTAGAATGATCATGTACTCAGAAATCCAGAGTTGTAATTTGGTATGGAAGAACTATATATGGTCTTTCCTTATTAAAGCCAGTAGCTTGGAAAGCAATTCATACTCTCTAAAACTTCCAACAGCTGGTTCAATTGTACCTATGAGAAAAATTTGATCTGAGGTATGCCATTCAAGGGAATGAGTACAGTTTTACAATACCTGTGCAACTTGTATTAGGATATTTTTGGTCAGATAGGAAGGCTTCATAACTCATGAATGCCTTCGGAGTTTTGGATTTTTAAATTTTATTTTGTTTTATTTCTGTTTTTATTTTTGTTTTTGTGCTAAATCAAAAGAACACTGCTTAACACTGTGAAGGGACTATCCTAGAAGAGAGGACCACTCAGGGTGCAGTAAGAACACTGAGCCACAATGAGTAGAGAAATATCTGCATCTGCTCATATATTATCTTCTTAGAAAAGATTTTTCTAAAAAAAATTAAAAATTTCTGGCTACATTATATTAACAATGATGTGTCACCTTATATTCTACTCTTCACCATGTGCTGATTTTATGTTCCTGGAATATATCCACCTGATATATTTCACATTTGTTTATTTCTATTCCCTTGTCTTATATAATAAAGAGCTAATATGCTAATTAGACCGAACAGCGGAATGACCATCCAGATATCCTTCTGGAGGACCATACGGATGACTTTCTGGACAAAGCCGGAGCTACGAGAGCTGAGCAAGGCTGCAAGGGGCTTTGAGGGCCAGCTGATCATGCATGGGCCAAGCCCCTTGCATGAATTTTGTGCATTTGGGCCTCTAGTTAGAATATAAGCATCACACATCAGTGTTATTGCTGGTTTTAGACATTGCTACATATTCAGAATCTATGCCTGGCATCCAGCATTCACTCAATAAATATTTGTTGAAATTATTGAATGAAAGTTTGAGCCAAAAACAGTGAATATACAACATGTTGCCAGCTAGTGTGGCTCAGTAGTTGAGTGTCCACCCATGAAACAGAAGGTCACTGTTTAATTCCAGGTCAGGGCACATGCTTGGGTTTCAGGCTTGATCCCCAGCAGGGGCATGCAGGAGGCAGCCAATGAATGATTCTCTCTCATCATTGATATTTCTGTCTCTCTTTCCCTCTCCCTACTTCTATCTGAAATATAATATTGAATCAAAGAACAAGATAATGGCCAACACCTGTAACTCTCTATGTTTTTCAATATATAACAGACTTGCAAAATAGTCAGAGAAAGGAATTGGAAAATTAAATAAATTTGAATTAAAATGAAATTGGCATTTTATTGGATATTTTCAAGTATTAATCACCTAGTCTGAGTTTCCATGTAACATGAGAATTGAGAATAGTCAAAAGAGCAGGTGAGAAGCTTTTGCTATGGAAAAAAAAAAGTGATTTGTCTAACCTAGCATACATGATTAAAAAGATTTGTCTAAGATATTTTTCACCACAAAATGAATTTTTAATCTCAATATGTATTAATAATTTTCATACAATTGAGTTAATAATCACATTATAGTCATGTTCACCATTTACATTATGTATTTTACCTTATTTTTTAAAAGTTATTTTTGTTTTTCAATTACAGTTGAGTTTTGATATTTTGTTAGTTTCAGGTATACAGCATAGTTGTTAGACATTTATAAAACTTTAGAATTGAACCCCCCCACCCAATAAGTCTAGTACCTATCTGGCACCATACATATTTATTACTATATTCCCTGTGCTGTACTTTACATCCTTGTAACTGGCTATTTTTACTTTTTAATCCCTTTACCTTTTTCACCTAGCTCCATATCCCACTCGCATCTGAGAACAGATAGTTTGTTCTCATATCTACGAGTTTATTTCTGTTTAGATTGTTCACTTATTATGTCTTTTAGATTCCACATATGAATAAAATAATATGGTATTTGCCTTTCTCTGACATATTTCATTTAGCATAATATCCTCTACATCCATCCATATTGTTGCAAATGGTAAGATTTTATTCTTTTTGATGGCCCAGTAATATTCCATTGTATAGGAGTACCTCTTCTTCTTTATCCATTTGGGTAATGATAGGCATGCTGATTGCTTCCATATCTTAACTATTGTATCTAAAAAGTCTCTCTTTGTCTCTAGCCTTTGTTTGAAAGTCTATTCATCCAATATAAATATTGCTACCCAGCTTTATAAAAATTTTCACTTGCACGAAATATCTTTTTTCATACTTTTACTTTCAGTTCTTGTGTCTTTCAATCTGAAGTGGGTCTCTTATAGACAGCATATGTAAAGGTCTTCTTTTTACCTCTATTCAACCATCCTATGTCTTTTAATTGGATAATTTAAAACATTTATATTTAAAGTAATTATGGATAGGTATATATTCAGTTATTGGCATTTTTTGTTCATATTTTTATGTTTTTTGTCTTCTTCTTTAAAAAGCCACTTTAACATTTTTCATAATACTGGTTTAGATACTGTTATAATAACTTCGTTATTAAATAACAGGAAGGGAGCAAAGGGAAGACTAAATAATAAAGACATTTCATCTTTGCCAGAAAACTGTAGTTAACATTTTTTAAGTCTGTTCCTTGTGGATTGCTGAGGGAAGGGACTGAACAGTAGAGGCATGCCCAATAAGGTCTTGGTGACATGGGAAGATGTTTATCTGTCAGTCACACCTGGGAGCAAGTCAGTGGCCAGAAGAGGCATGGACACTACTGAAATACTTAACTCCTCAACAAAGGAGCCCTCTCCCTCTCTCTTGCTCCTCATGACTGACTCCTCTTGCAAGGGGCACACTTCCCTACATTGATCGATGTGGCTCATTCCATGTGGAACCCATGTGGACAGAACCTAGCCTTATGCTATACTAGACTCAATTCCACAATGGAACATAAATTCTGGACACTGGCCCTACTTTTGGCTCTGCTGGAGCCCAGCTACATATTGTCCAGGACTGGTTCAGGAACAATGGTGCTTTGCAACCTGAGAAATATAATTCCATACCAATAAAACCATTCATTCTCCCATTGAGTCTTAGAAAATTCTTTTTCTGAAGCTATCATAAGAACCCCACTCTCACTAGCAATGGAGAAATCCACTTCTCTGGCAACAGCTTGGTGATGATGAACTCCTTTAGCTTTTTGCTATCTAGAAAGCTATTTATCTGTCCTTTGATCTAAGTGAAAGCCTATCTGGGTAAACTAATCTTGGGTTTAGGTCATTGCTTTTTATCACTTTGAATATTTTGTGCCAATCACTTCTTAACTGCAAAGTTTCTATTGAGAAATCAACTAACAGTCTTATGGGAGCTCCCTTGTACATGACTAACTGCTTTTCTCTTGCAGCTTTTAAAGTTCTCTCTTTGTCTAATCTCTGGCTTTTTAATTATGGTGTGTCTTGGTGTAAGCCTCTTTGGGTTCATTTTGTTTGGGACCCTCTGTGCTTCTTGGACTTGTATGTATATTTTCTTCAAGTGGTTAGGTATTTTTTAGTCATTATTTATTCAAATAGGTTTTTAATTCCTCATTCTCTCTCTTCTTCTGGTACATCTATGATGTGAGTGTTGTTATGCTTGAAGTTATCCTGGAGGTCTCTTAAACTATCCTTATTTTTTTAAATTATTTTTTATGTTTTGATTGAGTATTTATCAAATTGCTAATTTCATTCTCTGTTTTATCTAATCTACTATTGATTACAACTAATGTATTCCTCATTTAAGTTATTGTATTCCTCATTTCTGACTTTTTTATTTTAATGGTTTCTATTTCTATGTAATAAGTTCTCACTGATTCTATAAATTCACTCCCTAAGTTCATTGAACATTCTTAATAACCAGTGTTTTTAACTCTGTATATGTTAGGTTGATCTCCCCTATTTTGTTTAGTTCTTTTTCTGGACTTTTGTCTTGTTCTTTAGTTTGGAACATGTTTCTCTGTGTTTTTTTTTTTTCATTTTGTTCCCTGAGTGTTTCTATGTATTATGTATATCTCTTACATGTCCTAGTCTTGGCAGAGTGGCCTTATGTAGTAGGTGTCCTAGAAGGCCTAGTGCTGCAGATTTCCTAGTCACCTGGCCAGTTGGTCCAGGGGTGCCCCTTCCATACCCTCCAGTTGTAGTTGAGTCTTGATTGCTATTGGCACAGCACATGGAATTGACCCTAAAGTTGACCGTGACTACAGCAGATGAGCGGTAGTGTAGGGACTGACCCCACATAGTGGGATTTACTCTAGCAGGGCTCCAGAGCCTGTCAAGTCCACCCTTTGGGTGTGCCATTTGTGGAGCCAATTGGGGGTTCTTTGACATAGTCTGAATCCAACCACCAAGTGTATTGGTTCTGGGCCTCTTGAGAGAGGCTCTGGTCAGGCACAGGTCTGCCACTGTCTTTGCCCAGCCCAGAGCCACTGAAGCTACAAAGAGATATAAACTGGTTCCTGCTTGTGCTGGACTTGGAAGTGCCTAGGAGAAGCTATAATGCAAACTGAGTCTGACTACCATTAGTACCAGTAGCAGCTTGGCAAGAGGTGCAGGGAAAGCTGAGGCCATCTGCTGACTAATGTTTGGGGAACTTGGAGAGATTTTTAGGAAAGTCTTGAAAATGGGCTGTGGCCAAAAGCTTTTGAGGAACTGCTGCTAAAATAAGTGTGGGCTAGTGTATGTGTCAGGTAGGGTTGGTTCTCAGGGAATCACCAGGGTGGGCAAGTTTGATGGAGATTCAGAATTGGTGCCCATTTATGACTGCAGGCTAGATGGTGGGAGGGCTCAGCCAAGGAACAATGGAAGTTGCCTGCTCACTGTGTGGGGGATGGATCAAAATGGTACCTGCTGGCAGTTCACCAGAGAGAGCTGCCCCTCAAATCCTCACTCTGAAGCCAGACATTTTAGTTCCTCCCATATGTCTCCTGCACTTTTCAAACTGCTGCCTCAGTGATGGAGCTCAGAGAGAGTCAGTAGCAGCTAAATCTATGTCCAGGTACTTTAAGAGGAGTGCCTGGGAATCCAGCAGCCCTTCTTCTCACCCACCCCAATGGAATCACTGTTGATTTTCATAACTAGATATTGTGGGGACTCCTGTTCCTGGTGCCAGACTGGGGAGCCTGGACTGGGGCTGGGACCCCTTACTCCTCAAAGAAGACCTCTACAGCTAAGATAACCCTCCTGATTCTTAGGTGTGGGACCAGTCTGTTTCACACCTCCACCCTCCTATCAGTTTCAGTGTGGCTTCCTCTTTATATCCTTGGTCAAAGGAGTTCTGTTCAGATAGTCTTCAGGTGGTTCTTAAGAGTGGTTGTTTAATAATTTAGTTGTAATTTTTATGTGTTCTGGGAGGAAGGAAACACAGTGTTTACCTACTCTGCCATCTTGACCAGAAGTCTCCACCATTTATTTATATTTATTTTTTTTCATTATATTAATTGACCCACATTTTTGACTGTTGTTTAATTTTGATATTTTTAGATATCAATGTCCTTAAAGCTGATTTCTATAGATATTTTTGCACCTAATGATCTTCCCCTTCCTGCCCCTTCTTTTTTAAAAATATATTTTATTGATTTTTTACAGAGAGGAAGGGAGACTAATAGAGAGTTAGAAACATCGATGAGAGAGAAACACCGATCAGCTGCCTCCTGCACACCCCCTACTGGGGATGTGCCGGCAACCAAGGTACATGCCCTTGATCAGAATCAAACCTGGGACCCTTCAGTCCGCAGGCAGACACTCTATCCACTGAGCCAAACCAACTAGGGCTTGCCTCTTCTTTATAACTTAAAAGTTTCTTCATTATTGAAATGCATAATCCACTTAGTTTTGCCAGCCATTCTTTTATATAATGCTTATTGGAATATCTGCATTTTGATTTAGCTGAGATTAAGGACCACATCTATTTAACCTTAATTATCTTCATAAAAAATGTTATGAAAAGCTAAACCTGAAAAAAATTCAAAGTATTGTCTCTCAGGAATTTCTTCCAGTTTGCCTTATATTCTGAACTGAGGGTTTCACACCCTTTAATAATGGCTCTTAGTGTGTAATCCGAGGTTAAACAGCATGAGAATCATCAAGTGAAATGTTGACAAAGTGGTGTCCTATGTCTCATTATTGACCTACTGATTTGGAGTCTCTAGAGGTGGAGCCTATAGTGATTGTAATGAATACTATACAGTCATGCAAACCTGATGGGAACATGTTCTAATAAATGCATTGTTGGGTGATTTTTTTGTATGTGAATCGTGTGCATTTACACAAAATTAGATGGTATAACCTACTGTACAACTAGGCTATATTATATAGTCTATTGATCTTAGATTATAAGTATGTACAACATGCTACTGTACTAAATACTGTAGGCAATAGTAGTACAATGGTAAGCATTTGTGTAGCTTAAATATATCTAAACATAGAAAAAGTATAGTAAAAATACAATATAAAAGATAAACATGGTATATGTGTATAGGGCACTACCACAAATAGAGCTTATAGGGCTGTAAGTCAGTGAGTGAGTGGTGAGTGAATGTTAAGGCCTCAAACATTATTGAACACTACAGTAGACTTTAAAAACACTCTGCTGTATACTTAGGCTACATTAAATTTATAAAACAACACGAGATTAAATCAAACACAAAAAAAATAATATAATCAAGAGATGTGGCAAACACAAGTACATGAGGCTGATGCCAGCATAACATAGCAAAAAAAATTTTTAAGTAGAAAAAGTAAAAGCACACTATAAAAGGTATAGTATAGTAAATACATAGACCAGTAACAAATGTAGTATTTTCATTACCAAGTATTTTGTATTGTACATAATTGCATATGCCTGGAAGTGCAGTAGATTTGTTTACACCCACATCATCACAAATTGATGAGTAATACATTGCACTACCATGTTAGGATGGTATTGACATCTCTAGTCAATAAGAATTTTTCAGTTGCATTATAATCTTACTAGTGGCTCAGTGCATGAATTCATGCACATTAAAAGGGAATTAATTAGAAGAACTATTTTAATATTGCTATTTTTTCTTTCTCTATAATAGAAGTGTCATAGATGAAAGAAAATTAGTAAAATGCGTATGAAAATAATATATAAATCTCTTAATAAATCGTGACAACAGAATATAACAACAACAAAGACATGATATAAAAACACTGATACAATGCCTGATAAATTGATTAAACTTATTCTAATATCTCCTTGTATACCACATTAAGAGTAAAAACACTTTTAAAGTGCTTGACTAATTTTCCTTGTGATGAAGTATTTACAACTTTAACTTTAACATCACATGCTCACCGAACTCGAGAGAAAGCAACATATAACTGACCCTGTCTGAAAACTGGTTCAGGTAGGAATATTCCTACTCTGTCTAGAGTTTATCCTTGTGATTTATTAATAGTTATAACAAATGCTGGCATCACAGGAAACTGTATTCAAATTAATTTAAGTGGGAGTCCAGTGTCAGATGGGGACAAATCAATTCTTGGAATCAGAGTTCCTTCCATAGATCCTGTTAATACTTCAGCTTCTATTATGTTAGGTTACAATCTTTTGATAATAAATCTACTACCATTACAAAGACCCCATTTACTATTAAGATTTCTCAGTAGCATGATGATTGCACCTCCTTTCAATTTTAATTTATGACACGGCATTCCTGAAGGAGTAATACTATTAAGAAATTCGATGGGGAAATTTTTCGGCATCATTTGTTGAGTCAATGGAATCATCACTCAAATATGTGTGAAAATATCCATCGAGTATATCCAAAATTTCTTCATTTACTTTTTGAACATGCTCATTTTTTTGGACAAAGAATCGTGTGTTTAGATATATTTTAATATTATCTATAGCTATAGTATTTGTAAAGGTAGCTTCAATAATAGATCCATTACAAATCATTTAATGTGTGATTTCAATGATATCCATTCCTAAATGAAAACTACTATCAAGTTTGCCATCTCCAAGTTTTACTAACCATTCACTATAAGTAGAATCCTCTGATCTCATATTTGTTTTGAGACAACTTTCTGAAACATTCCCAAACACTACAGTACTTTAAACTCGTTTGTACTATGGCCAATCACATAGCATGCTGTACACCACTGAGACATTGTCAAAAACCCCCTCTGAGAAGAACTTTCCCACCAAATGCAACATTTTAATTCATAATTTCTCTTAGTAATGTATCTATGGCATTTATAGCATGACTGGATGTCATGGTGCATTCATCAATAATGAGAAGTTGGGCCTTTTTAATGGTTTTAGCAACTTCACTCTTTATATTGAGTCTACAAATTGAAGTTTCATTTAATAAATTTGGTAATTTATATTAGGAATGAAAGGTTCTTCCACCAAGAAGCAAATTTGCAGCAATTCCTGTAAACACTGTGGGTAAAATAGTACCACTACGACCTCTAATATAATGTATCAAAACTTTATAAAGATATGTTTTTTTTCACTACCACCTGGACCACCCAAGAAAAAGCATTTGGGGTGTACAATTTGATCTTTGATGGTGAAACTTATAGTCTGAAAGGCTGCCAACTGTTCATCATTCAGAGAATTTATCAAAACCTCTGTTGTTGCTTCAACACGATTCATCACATGTATTTGTATCTTTTAATAAAGGATAGTCTGGAAGTTTGAAATCTGAGCACTTCATTCCATGCAATGTGAATACTTCTTGAATTTCATTAAGGGCATGCATTTCACAGTTCACACAGGCACCTTCTCTTCTGTGTAATTTCCAACAAAAATCTTCAATAAACTGAGATTGATTCTCATCCCATAATTTGTCTGCATCAGAAGGACATCCGGACACGCATATAAATGCAAAAAGTTGCAGTAGTTGTTTGGGCATATTAAGGATGATTGCACCATCAATCATATCTTTCCAGATAGTATTGTCAATTAATAATCCTCTATGTTTAGCATCTTCAT
Source organism: Myotis myotis (assembly GCF_014108235.1). Classification (NCBI taxonomy): domain Eukaryota; kingdom Metazoa; phylum Chordata; class Mammalia; order Chiroptera; family Vespertilionidae; genus Myotis; species Myotis myotis. Next base: position 127,916,069 of record NW_023416324.1, read on the forward strand.
GAAATGTATCATAAATTAGACCTCCTATAGTTCGCAGATCAGCAAAACTTATCACACCTTTTACATGCAGAAGCAAAAGTTTAAGGTAATATCGTTCTAGCTCTCTAAAGCTCACAATGAACAGTCTACCTGATACTTTATTACCACCTATTTGGCATTTTCTCCACGAAGAATTATTAAACACATAATGCTGTGGAATCTCCCGATAATAATAATTATGCTTCTCAGAATCTTCTCTATCCAATAAGAACCAAGCCATCAAAGTTGAGTTATGCCTTTTATCCCTATCTAAAACTTCAGCAAAATCATCGGTATGGAAGTGCAAATTCTGGTCATTTGGCAAATGAATAGCTAATCTTGCGATTGCATGAGATTGGTCATGCATTCGCATTGCAAAAGTCTCCAAACAGCCTCAGGAGCACTCACATACCTAGAGTCAATGAAGTCCTGTACTTTGTCATGATTGATAATTTTTTTCCAAAAATTTGAATATTTGCACAATTATGCCCTTTACAGATGTATTTAAATAAATATTTGACACTCTTAATCAATGTGCAAACTTCAATGTTTATATGGCAGTTATATTTAAAGCAGAAATTCGGGTTATAAGGGACAATCCAAGTGTTACCGACAACTTTATTTCCAATAGACATAGTGCAACCAGATCTTCATTTGTATTTGGAATATCCATCAATATTTTCAATGGTCGCATTTTGAAATTCTTTCGGATATCCCTTTGAACATTTCCCATACATGGACTATTTGGATTTTATATTCCACATGGTCTATGTACCATATTTGATTTTACAATTTGAAAAAGTTGAGGACACTGGTCTTCATCTAGAATTTCTGCCTTAACTATATGGTCAATATCATCTTCCGTTCGTAATGTGGATTTACTATCTAATATCAATAATATGTGAGCATGAGGCAGTCTGCGTTTCTGAAATTCGATGACATTAATTTAGGTACTACTTTTCCAAATAAATCTAATTTACATATGTCATATAAAAGAGCATTCAGCTTAATATTAAAAACCCTGGCTACCAAGTCAGGTCTGTTTTCAACTTTTTTGCCAGCATTTTAAATTGTTTATAATATCTGCCCATTTGGGTTGCATGTCATGGTTATGAATAAATTGGGTTTGCCATACTTTGTTACAATTGCCATAGCATCCTCATATCACTGCTACATATTTCTGGGACTACCCTCAAAAGATGACAGAAGTATTATCATTTTACCAATTGGCACATTGTTATTTTCAGATCCAGATGTGAGATAATCCATCAAACCACTATATTTTTCAACTCTCAACTTAGATTGGTTTGCTTTAATAGAATTTATCCCATTGGCTATCATTTTTTAATATGAATCGACAATAAACTGTTGAGTTAATTTTCCTGCATTTAAAATAGGATTGAATGTGTCCCGGATGAAGAGATGAAATCCATAATACTGCATTTGTGTGACTCATGTCCTTACATTTTGCCTGGTATTATTGTCGATTACATTGTAGTCTCTGAGCCTTAATGCAATATCTGTACCCCAGCCTTTTTCACCATGTGGAAAAAGAATAGGATACATAATTGCATCTAATGTAGGAAACATGATACTCTTTTGTTTCATTTTAGTGGCATTTATATTATTGGGATCTGGTTTACATGATTGAGAAAGTCCCTTTCAAAAGGAGGTTCTCCATCTTCATTTCTGAATATGACAGCAACTTTGGTTACGCGGGGATAATTATATCTACCTGAATCACTATTACGATCATATTTAAACACCATTGTTACTTCCATAGGAGCAATACCTTTCATTGCTGCGTCACATTGGGCTTCCTTTTCTACCTCATGTAGCATCTTCTATGATTTTGTTAATTCATTGATTTCATGCATGAGGTTGTTGATGTTGATCATGAGGATTTCTGAGCAACCTTGGTTTTCTAGCATTGCTAATCTTTTAATTGTTGCTTCAGCCATATCTAAAATATAGAGTTGAGCAAACTTCCAAGAAACACCATCAGAGGAATGTAAAGTTCCAGTACGGTGATAAACTTGTCCTTGTATTCTAAAACAGTATGGCCCATATCCTGGTGGTGATGCAATATTTGCACCCATGGAAGCAAAAGCAAAAGAACTGTTTATCGAACAAATATTTTCCATGAAATTTTTTACTGTCAGAATATTTATTTATTATTATTTTTAAACTAGAGGCCCGGTGCACAAAAATTTGTGTACTGGGGGGGGGGGGGTCCCTCAGCTCGGCCTGTGCCCTCTCGCAGTCTGGGACCCATCAGGAGATAACGATCTGCTGGCTTAGGCCTGCTCCTGGGTGGCAGAGGGCAGGCCCAATCCCTAGGTGCAGCCTCTGGTCAGGCTCAGAGTAGGGCGACTGGGGAGTTGGGGCGCCGCCCCCTATCATGCACAGAGCAGGGCGGATCAGGAGGTTGTGATGCCACCCTCAGTCATGCCCAGGATAGGGCTGATTGGGGGGTTGGGGCACCATCCCCTGTCACACTCAAGGCAGGGTCGATGGGGAGGTTGCTGCGCAACACCCTGTCACGCACAGAGCAGGGCCCATCAGGGGGTTGGGGCACCGCCACTGTCACACTCAGGGTAGGGCCAATGGGGAGGATATGGCTCTACACCGTCACACACAGAGCAGGGCCCTGGGTGGGGGGGGGGGGCTGCACCCTGTCACACACAGAGCAGGGCCGATCAGGGGGTTGAGGAGGTCCCCCCTATCAGGCACAGAGCAGGGCTGATCACAGGGTTGGGGCGCCTTCCCCTGTCACAAACAGAGCAGGGTGGATAGGGAGGTTGTGGCCCCTTCCCCTGTCACACACAGAGCCGCAGGGCGATCAGGGGGTTTGGGCATTGCCCCCTGTCACACTGATCCCGGTGTCAGGAGGCCTCTCAGCTCCGCTGATGCCGGTGCTGGGAGGCCTCGTGGCTCCGCTGATTCCAGTACTGGGAGGCATATTACCCTTTTACTATATAGGATAGAGGCCTGGTGCATGGGTGGGGGCCTGCTGGTTTGCCCTGAAGGGTGTTCTGGATCAGGGTGGGGGTCCCCACTGGGGTGCCTGGCCAGCCTGGGTGAGGGGATGATGGCTGTTTGCAGGCTGGTGGGTGACTGAAGCTCCCAATCGCTCCTTTTTTCTTTTCTTTTTTTATTCTGGGCCAGCTTTAGCTCTGGCTCCAGCTCTGAGGCTTCTGCTGCTGAAAGCAGGTATCTGGTTTGTTTGGGTTCTATTATCAAAACACTGTATCAACTCCAGCTCTGAGATCCCGGCTGGCTGAAAGCAGGTTTCTGGGGTTTTGTTTAGCTTCTATATTTGTAAGAATGTTTCAAACTGCAAGTTCAGAGGCCAGCAAGGCAGGCGGGGAACATTGGAGTCCTCTGTCACTGAAGCAAGCAAGCCTCATGTTAGTTTCAAGCTGCCTGGCTGCCGGACGCCATCTTGGCTGGCAGTTAATTTGCATATCTTGCTGATTAGCTAATGGGAAGGGTAGTGGATGTATGCTAATTACCATGTTTCTCTTTTATTAGATAGGATATGCTGGGTAATCTGGAAAATGTCTATCATTTGGACAAACTGTACCTTCACTACAACATGGAGTAAATTTCCCATCAGATGGTTTTTCATCAGAGAAATTTAGTGATAGGCAGGATTGACAATTCACAGCCACAACTATGTTTGATAATTGCATCCTCATTTACTTAATTTTCTCTGTGAAGGCAGTTCCTATGAGTATTGATAGTACTTGTTGATGACTGTTCTTCAGACATATTCTGTTGATGATGCCGCTTCTGTTGGCTTCAGAGGTACATTGTGTCAATAGTTGGTCTTCAGACATATTCTGTGATGACCCTGCTTTCTTTTGGCTTCAGAGTTATGTGTGCCGATTGCTGGTCTTCAGAAATATTCCCTCCTTCCTCCTGTCTGGGTCTGGGGTGTAGGTGAACCAGATTTGGAGCTGTCAGGGCCTCAGCAGCAAGGTCTGGGTGTGTGCATCATAGCTATTAGCTGGTCGCCCATTATGGTTGTTTCGGTCGTTTGGTTGTAATGGTCTCTTAGGCTTTTATATATATACTAGAGGCCCGGTGCACGAAATCGTGCATGGGGGTGGGGGAGTGTTCCCTCAGCCCAGCCTGCACCCTCTCACAATCCAGGACTCCTTGGGGGGGATGTCCGACTGCTGGTTTAGTCCTGATCCTGCAGGAATCCCTGCTGGATTGGTCCTAAACCGGCAGTCGGACATCCCTCTCACAATCTGGGGCCGCTGGTTCCTACCCTCTCACCTGCCTGCCTGCCTGATAACCCCTAACCACCTGCCTGCCTACCTGATTGCCCCTAACCACTCTGCATGCCTGCCTGATCTCCCCTAACTCCTTGCCTGCCTGCCTGATCACCCCTAACCACCTCTGCCTCGCCCCCACCTGCCACGGCTTCGTCTGGAAGTACGTCTGACTGTCTGGTCTAATTAGCCTTTATTATTATAGACTAGAGGCCTGGTGCACAAAAATTTTTGCACTCGGGGGGGGAGGGGGTGTCCCTCAGCCCAGCCTGTGCCCTCTTGCAGTCTGGGACCCCTCGGGAGATAACGACCTGCTGGCTTAGGCCTGGTCCCGGGGGGCAGAGGACAGGCCTAATCCCTAGGTGCAGCCCCTGGTCAGGCTCAGAGCAGGGCTGATTGGGGAGTTGGGGCTCCACCTCCTGTCATGCACAGAGCAAGGCGGATCAGGAGGTTGCGATGCCACCCTCAGTCATGCTCAGGGTAGGGCCGATTGGGGGGTTGGGGCACCGCCCCCTGTCACACCTAAGGCAAGGTCGATGGGGAGGTTGCAGCACCACTCCGTCACACACAGAGCAGGGCAGATCAGGGGGTTGGGGCGCTGGCCCCTGTCATGCACAGAGCAGGGCTGATCAGAGGGTTGAGGAGCTCCCCCCTGTCACTCACAGAGCAGGGCTGATTAGGGGGTTGGGGCACCGCCACTGTCACACTCAGGGTAGGGCCGATGGGGAGGTTATGGCTCTACCCCATCACACACAGAGCTGGGCTTGTTGTGGGGGGGGGGGGGGGTTGGGGCACTGCACCCTGTCACACACAGAGCCACAGGGTGATCAGGGGTTTGGGGAGCTCCCCCTAATCAGGCACAGAGCAGGGCTGATCAGAGGGTTGGGGCTCCATCCCCTGTCATGAACAGAGCAGTGCGGATAGGGAGGTTGTGGCCCCGCCCCCTGTCACACACAGAACTGAAGGGCGATCAGGGGTTTTGGGCGCTGCCCCCTGTCACACTGATCCCGGTGCCGGGAGGCCTCGCGGCTCTGCTGATCCTGGTGCTGGGAGGCATATTACCCTTTTACTATATAGGATAGAGGCCTGGTGAACGGGTGGGGGCCGGCTGGTTTGCCCTGAAGGGTGTCCTGGATCAGGTTGGGGGTCCCCACTGGGGTGCCTGGCCAGCCTGGGTGAAGGAATGATGGCTGTTTGCAGTTGGTCACACACCCTTCAGGGTGGGGGTCCCCACTGGGGTGGCTGGCCAGTCTGGGTGAGGGGATGATGGCTGTTCTCAGGTTGGCAGGTAACTGAGGCTCCCAACCACTCCTTTTTTTCTTTTTCTTTTTTGTTCTGGAATTTATTTACTGTCTATGGCTGTCACTGGGGCTGAGAGCCGGTTTTAGCTCTGAGGCTCGGCTCTAGCTATGAGACCTCTGATGCTGAAAGCAGGGATCTGGGTTTGTTTGGGTTCTATAATTGTAACACTGTTGTGATCCTGATGGCTGAAGCCCGGCCAACTGAAAGCAGGTTTCTGGGGAATGTTTACCTTCTATATTTCCAACAATGTTTCTTAGAGTTGCAGCTCAGAGGCCGGCAGCAACAGGAGGGGAACCGTGACTTCCTCCGTCACTGGAGCTAGCAAGCCTCCTGTTTGCTTCAGCTGCCTGGCTGCCGGCCGCCATTTTGGTTGGCAGTTAATTTGCATATCTCCCTGATTAGCCAATGGGAAGTGTTTGGGGCCACGGTCGATTTGCATCTTTCTCTTTTATTAGATAGGATAGATGTGGCCACTGTCACATATGCAATTCCTCATTGACTGAAATGTTGCTTTATGGCAAATGACTATATTTAGAGAACCTATGACTCCAGCAGCTCTAGAATGTTCACACAAAGAGGAATAAAGGAGAAGGAAATTACTATTTCAATTGTGATAGAATTTTGCTTTCTAGCATTCTCTACAGAACTAAAATGGAGTGAAGAGGTACATATTTAGCCTTCACAGCCTACCATAGCAAGATGATCATTCAAGTCCCAACTAGGTGTACAGACACCATTAAACATGAGCTAAAATTCACCAGATCTTATGACAAGGTAACACTTACCTTATGATAAATATATCATAATTAATTTAGTAGGTCAACTGGATATTGTATGCTCTGTAAGTTTGGTGTAATATGATTGCTTTAGAATTTATTTATTTTTTTTATTTTTTTTTTTAATTAAATCTTTATTGTTCAGATTATTACATTTGTTCCTCTTTTTTTCCCCCCCATAACTCCCCTCCTCCCAGTTCCCGCCCCACCCTCTGCCCTCACTCCCCACCCACTGTCCTCATCCATAGGTGCACGATTTTTGTCCAGTCTCTTCCCGCATCTCCCACACCCCTTTCCCCCCCAGGAATAGTCAGTCCATTCCCTTTCTATGTCCCTGATTCTATTATAATCAACAGTTCATTCTGTTCATCAGATTATTTATTCACTTGATTCTTAGATTCACTTGTTGATAGATGCATATTTGTTGTTCATAATTTGTATCTTTACCTTTTTCTTCCTCTTCCTCTTCTTAAAGGATACCTTTCAGCATTTCATATAATCTTGGTTTGGTGGTGATGAACTCCTTTAGCTTTTCCTTATCTGTGAAGCTCTTTATCTGACCTTCAATTCTGAATGATAGCTTTGCTGGATAAAGTAATCTTGGTTGTAGGTTCTTGGCATTCATAACTTTGAATATTTCTTGCCACTCCCTTCTGGCCTGCAAAGTTTCTGTTGAGAAATCAGCTGACAGTCGTATGGGTATTCCCTTGTAGGTAACTGAGTTTCTTTCTCTTGCTGTTTTTAAGATTCTCTCTTTATCTTTTGCTCTTGGCATTTTAATTATGATGTGTCTTGGTGTGGTCCTCTTTGGATTCCTTTTGTTTGGGGTTCTCCGCGCTTCTTGGACCTGTAAGTCCATTTCTTTCACCAGGTGGGGGAAGTTTTCTGTCATTATTTCTTCAAATAGGTTTTCAATATCTTGCTCTCTCTCATCTTCTGGCACCCCTATAATTCTGATGTTGGTACGCTTGAAGCTGTCCCAGAGGCTCCTTACACTATGCTCGCATTTTTGGATTCTTTTTTTATTTTGCTTTTCCGGTTGGGTGTTTTTTGCTTCCTCGCATTTCAAATCATTGACTTGATTCTTGCGCTCCTCTGGTCTGCTGTCGGGAGTCTGTATAATATTCGTTATTTCAGTCCGTGTATGCTTAATTTCTAGTTGGTTCCCCAATATACGATCGAGGGTCTCATTAGTTTTCTTGTAGATCTCATTAAGTTTATCGGCGGCTTCTAAACAGTTCTTGAGAGACCTTAAAAGTGTGGTTCTGAACTCTATATCTTCCATTGACAATTTTGTCCTGTTTCTTTGTCTCCGCATTTTGTTATGCTTCCTTGGTGCACCCCCTAGTGGTCTTTGTTCGCAGTCTTATAGTTAAATCTTGATTGTTGTAGCTAATACCAGGGAGGGTTTGACCTCCAGGCCAAGTGGCTATGAGAATCAGCTGTGTCAGCAGTGAGAGAACTTCTGTCCTCTAGGGAGGTGCTAATCTGGCGTTTGCCTGAGGCTATCCGGCAAAAGCCTCTGTGCAGGGCTTGGGCGGGGCGGGTCGCACAGGATCAACAGGGTGGGCTGGAGAGAGCAGTTATGGCGGCTCTCAGTCCTGTCCCCAGGGGCTCTGCCTCTTTGAGTCCCAGCACCCGCTGCAAAGCTCGGAGAGAAAGCTGCACTCGCTCTGACCGAAGCCAGACAGTCCCGCTTCTCCCGTTTGAGTCTGGGTCCCTAAAGACTCGCCCGGATCTGGAGCTCAGAGTCTGCGACTCCCTCCCGATTGAAAACGCCAACCGCGCCCTCCGCCGCCAGCCCGCTCCGCGCACTCCGCACCTCAGAATTTGACTTCAGCACTGCGCCTCCTCTGAGTGTCCGTATGCGTTTCTCTTTCCTCCTAGTTGTAGGACTTCCACTCAGCCGGCGTTCCTGTGGTTCTGGGTGATGTCCCTTCCGTTTTTTGGTTTCACTTTTGAAGTAGTTGTTCAAGGCAGCAAACTCCGGCGTTAACCTATGCCGCCATCTTGGTTCTCAGAATTTATTGATATAATAATTGTGGATATACAAGTAGTATCAGGGAAACTAAATCACAGATAATAATTAATGAATAGTAGGTATTTTCTTGGTAAAGAAATATTTAAAAATATTTTAATCTCACCAGAAATTGTCATGAAAACTAATCTTTCATAGACACAAGTAAGATTTGTAGTAAATTCAGAGTTTTTAAAATTTACACATTTAATTGGTTAAATAATCTCCCAAACATTTTCAAAAAGTGGTGTGGTGGAATTAAAACTGTCCAAATATGGCATTGAAAATCAAAAGGCATTATTATTCACTCATGACTGAAAGAATTCCAGAAATTATGATAATTGAAAATGGCTTTGAGCTATACCTTGGGAGTTTAGCTTTCTCCTAGGGAAATTAATGTCTTATTTGTTCACATAGGGCCATGAGACATGGAATCTAGTGTAATTAATTATGACATTTATTAAATACGTGTTTTCATAGACATTACATGATAGAAGTAGTGAATGTGGCTTATCTTAGCTACATAGGATTTTCAGAAAGCCCAAAAGGATTATTCTGAGGTTGTGGCTGTGCTGATAGCAAAACCAACTTCATGAAAAGTATGGGGATGCCAGGCTGGAGTGGCTTAGTGGTTGAGCATTGACCTATGAAACCAGGAGGTCACGATTCCATTCCTGGGCAGGGCACATGCCTGGGTTGTGGGCTCGATCCCCAGTGGGGGACCTGCAGGAGGTAACTGATCAATGATTCTCTGTCATTATTGATGTTTCTATCTATCTCTATCTCTCTCTCCCTTTCCCTTCCTATCTGAAATAAATAAAAAAAAGTATGGGGACAACTCTGAAATGCATATACTTATATTTTAAGTTAAATTTATTGGGGTGACATTTGTTAATAGAAGTATATAGGTTTCAAGTGTACAATTCTATGATACATCATCTGTATATTACATTGTGTGCCCACCATCCAAAGTCAAATTTTCTTCTGTTACCATATATTTGACCCTCTTTACTCTTTACTACCCCACTGCCTTCCCTCTGATAACTGCCACACTTTTGTCTGGGTCTATGGGTTTTTGCCTGTTTGTTTTTCTTGTTTGTTCATTTGTTGCTTTCTGTTTATAGCCCTCATATAATGAAATCATATGGATCTTGACTTTTTTCTATCTGACTTATTTCACTTAGCATAATATTCTCAAGATCTATTCAAGTTGTCATAAATGGCAGTATTTCATCTTTTCTTATATCTGAGTAGTATCCCATTGTTTATGTGTGCCACATCTTCTTCATCCAATTATCTATCAAAGGACGCTTTGGTTGTTTCCATGTCTTGGCCACCATGAATAAACTTCATTGAACATAAGAGTGTATATTTCTTTGTGAATAAATGTTTTCAAATTGTGGGGGTAGGTACCTAGAAGAGGGGTTGCTGGGTCATATGGTAACTCTATTCTTAATTTTTTGAGGAAACTCCATACGGTTTTCCATAGTGGCTGTAGCAGTTTATATTCCTACCAGCAGTGAATGAGGGTCTTGTTTTCTTGTTTTTCTCTCATAGTGTCTCCAACACTTGTTACTATTTGTCTTGTTAAAATGGCCATTGTCCCCAAAAACATACAGATTTAATGCAATCTCCATCAAAATCCCAATAGCATTTTTTAAAGAAATATAACAAACTAACAAAAACATAAGATTTTTATAGAATCACACACACACAACAACAACAACAACAACAACAACAACAACAACAACAACAGCAAAAAACCTGAACAGCCAAAAAAAAAAAAAAAAAATCTTAAGAAAAAGGAATGAAGCCAGAGGTATCCCAATCCCTGACTTTAAATTATATTACAAAGTGACTATAATCAAGAGAGCATGGTATTGGCAGAAGTATAGACGAATGGAAGATAATTGAGATCCATATATAAACTCACATGTGTATGGGCAAATAATTTTTGACAATGTAGCAAACAAATGTTTAATGGAGAGGAAAAATAAAGCCTCTTTAATAAGTGGTGCAGGCAAAATTGGCAAGTCATGCAAAAGAATGAAACTAGACTACTGTTTGTCCCCATATACAAAAACAAAGTCAAAATAGATCAAAGATCTAAATATATTACCTGAAACAATAAATTGCAAAGAATAAAATAAAGTACTAAACTTATGAATATTGGTCTTAGAGAGGATTTTATGAATTTGACCTTAAAAATAAGGGAAGTAAATGCAAAAATAAATGAATGGTACTATATTAAACTAAAAAGCTTCTGCACAGCAAAAGAAACCACCAACATAACAAAAAGGCAACCTCTGAATGGGAGAATATATTTGCAAACAACAGCTCAGACAAAGGGTTAATATCCAAGGTGTATAAAGAACTCATGTAACTCAACACCTAACAAACAATCCAATTAAAATGGGCAGATGACCTGAACAGACACCTCTCCCAAGAAGACATACAAAGGGTCAAAGGATATATGTAAAGATGCTCAACTTCACTAGCTTGTAGGGAAATGCAAATCAAAACTACAATGAGATACCTCACACCTGTTTAAATGGCTGTTATCATATACTTACCTTTAGAGAACCCTCAAATGCTCAATCTAAAATATTTACAACCCAAATACTGAAGGCTAAATTCCATTACTGAAGTTGGGAGAGAGAGAGAGAGAGAGAGAGAGAGAGAGAGAGAGAGAGAGAGAGAGAGAAGGAAGGGAAGGGAAGGGAAGGGAAGGGAAGGGAAGGGAAGGGAAGGGAAGGGAAGGGAAGGGAAGGGAAGGGAAGGGAAGGGAAGGGAAGGGAAGGGAAGGAAGGAACCATGGAATATGGTGTTGCCGCAGAATCTACCTTTTCAGGAAACTCCAGAAGCAAGTTTTGGGCTCTACTGTTAACTATGTCAAAAACTAAGGAAAGCCACTATTTTCTTCCCAACCAAATCTCCCACCAGACTTTTTGTTTCCTTTTATTGTCCCTTTGTAATGTATAAGTAGTAAGAATTACATCTAGAACATATTTTTAATGCGCTTCAGCATTGAAATAATGAATATGTAATTAATTATGTAAACAAATTAATATGTAATTTAATTGAAGACAAAAGAAAGGTAAATATGTGACTTGAAAAAATCATTTACACTATAACTTTATTGAGTATCAGGTACTAAGCAAAGCATTGGGATAAAGAAGTAAATGATATGATCCCTGCTACCAATGATCACCATCTAATGAGGGCACAGGACAGTTATAACTAGAGGAATATTGGGAAAAATATTGTGGAAGAAGATAATTTTTTGTAAAATTTGAAGAGCAAATAAGAACAAAGGAAAGACAGTGAGGTAGTATATTCCAGAGAAGGTCATAGCAAGTGTGCAGACAGTTATATATATAAATCATGGGACACTGGTGAGAATTTAGCTTTGGGGCTATGCTCTAAGAACAGTCTTAGAACTCATGAAGATGAATCAGTACCATTAGTATTTTTTCAGTTCCTGGACAAAAAAAAAAAAAATGTTATGTGAAATTAGATTGCACAGCCCAAGGAAAAGGACATTTTTACTATTAATTTGTTTATGTCCAATAAATATTTACCAAAATGTTAAAAGTGTATAATAAATTTAAAACCACAATCGAGGTTTTATTGACTAGGTTGCTAAATTCTAAAATAGAAATTCGGTGCCTCATACTGTGGAGCAATGCGTGGATGGTCTTTCTCCATTTCTAGTGGGAGTGGAGTCCTTGGAGAGCCGTGAGAATAAGCATTTTTGGAGGCTCCGAAAGGAGGATGAGATGTGGTAGGAAGCTTTAGTTTTATGGACTTACACCCCTGTATTTCTAAAGTCCCATTTTCCTTAATCTAGTCCTAAAAGATGTGCAGCTGGGGATTCAATAGAGATAGAAGCAACACCAGTGTCCAACATTTTCATTCCATGGTGGAGCTCGGTCTGGTACAGCATTAGGCTAGTCAAAGTCCATCAGTTCATTGTGTGAGGTCCACATGGCTGTGGGCCATGTGGGCAAATGCAGGAGCTTAGCTCACAGCCAGGAGCGGGAACCAAGAGGCAAGAGCACAAGCAACAAAACTCCTTTGTTTAGGAGATTAAGTATCTTAAATTTTCCCATACTTGCCATGGGCATGCCTACTCTGGCCAATGATCTGTCCCCAGGTGTGACTGACAGTCGCCAAGTCCCTTCCCTATGCCACCCAGACTTTATTGTGCATGCATCTGTTCTTTCCCTGTCCAGTCCCTTCGCCCAGTGATCTGCAAGGAATAGAACGGGGTAGTGTTAAACTACAGCTCCCTGGCAAAGCTGCACAAATAACATGCCAATGGTATTTGTCCTTTCTTTTTCTCCTTTCCAGTTACTAATAAACTAGGTTAATTGCAAAGATATCAAAACTAATAAAGTATTCAGGATAAATATCTTATTTGTCATATAGGTTTCTATATTCTGGGAGTTTTTAAGAGAAAAGAAAGAATGGTGATTACAGCATTATTTTAGCTTTTGTTCTGATACTTAAAAAATCTATAATAATAAAAGCATAATATGCTAATAAGACCAGGCAGCTTAACGACCTTCTGGATGTCCTTCCAGGTGAAGCTGGGGCTGTGAGGGCTGAGCCCCCTGCATGAATTTCATACATCGGGCTCCTAGTATATATATAAATTGATCCAATACAGAACACTAGTTGTGTACTATATGAATCAAATAATTTTTAAACTAAATAGATACATTTCTAATGAAGCTGTAAATCTGAAATGTGTAGTGTGAAGATAGGGAAAAGTATAAATAATAAAAGGAAAATAAGTCAAGCCAAACATGGAAATTAGATCATGAGGGAAATCCTCCTATCTAATAATAGACAAACATGGTAATTAACCATACCTCTGACACGGGTTCCCATTGGCTAATCAGGGCTATATGCAAATTAACTGCCAACAAAGATGGAGGTTAATTTGCATAACCTGCAATGAAGGGAAGCGAAAGGGGAAGGATGGAACAATGATGATCAGAAACCCAGGCGGCAGGCAAGAGCTGGGGGGCAGTCAAAGGCGGCTATCAGAAAGTTGGGCTGGCCTGTGGCCGCATGACCCAAGCAGCAATGGGGGCGAGTGGGAGCCCGGGTGCAGGCTGGCCCCGTGATCCCCTCGGCGATGGGGGCCAGCAGGAGCCCGGGCGCAGGTCGCGTGATCCCTGCGGCAATCTGGATGAGCGGGAGCCCGGGCGCAGACACGCCCCGTGATACCGAGGCAATCGGGTGAGCGGGAGCCCAGGTGCAGGGCCGGCTGTGTGATCCCCACGGTGATGGGGGCCAGCGGGAGCCCAGGTGCAGGCCGGCTGAGTGATCCCCATGGCAATGGGGGCGAGCAGGAGCCCAGGAGCGGGCTGGCTGGCAACCTCCAACCTCCCAAGTGTCCTGGGTTGGCCAGCCTGAGGCCTGTGATCCCCACGGAGATCAGGGAAAGAGGGAACCTGGGCGCAGACCAGGCGGCACCCAGGCACCCCAGCACCTGACTTGCAAAGGTCGGGGATGAAATGACTTTTCCCAACCACATCTGCAAATACCCTGAGGAAGGCATCACTGAAGAGTTCACAACTCTCTTACTTGGCAAGGAAGAAAACAGTTGGCAATGGAAACAATCCCTCACATCAAAGTTAAGGTCCGTCTGGGTAAAAAAGAATATTTCCCAAGTAAAGTAGGGAGCAGGCAAAAATAATATGTTCATGACTTCCACTGAAGATTGAGCATATGACAGAGTCAAAACGAACATACAAATTAAAACAGACAGTGGACATTCAGATGACCCGAATCAACTGTCACTGTTTGTGCCAATAGCAGCAATGCTTATGTGATAATATAGTTTAACAAACATACAAAACAAGTCATATGATAAGAGAGGTTCTGCTTCTAAAATAAATTGAATATGTTCTTTAAAAATTCTCATGTCCTCCCCTCTGACTATAATTCTTAATTTTCCAATCAGAAAATTACCCCAGGTGATCCAGTAACATGTAGAACTCCAGTAACTTAACTTATTTAAAAAACAAACATCCAAACCATCTTTAAAATATTTAAATTGATATTTTAGGGTTAAAATTATAGAAGATATTTAGATCCAAATATATTTTCTGAATAGAAAATATTTCAGTTTTTGATTAAAAAAAAACATAAAAAAATATATAAGTGACACATTTTCCCAAGGAACTCTGAATTAGTACCTTTCCCTCTAACTTTCTTCAAATTAAGAGAATCTATGGAGTTCCCTATACTGCACAAGTTTTAATGAAAGAAAATAAGACTTTCTAAGAGCATCAAATACATGTTTTCTTATTTACAAACATATATACTCTTTTCTCTCTCTCTCTCTCTCTCTCTCTCTCTCTCTCTCTCTCTCTCTCTCTCTCTCCCTGTCTTTAAAATATATTCTTACTGATTCAGAGAGGAAGGGAGAGAGAGAGAGATAGAAACATCATTGATGAGAGAGAGTCATTGATTGGCTGCCTCCTACACACCCTGTACTGGGGATCAAGCCCACAACCCGGGCATGTGGCCTGACCTGGAATCAAACTGTGACTTGAGGTTCATAGGTCAATGCTAAACCACTGAGTCACACTCGCTGGGCTCAATTCTTATTTATAAATTAATTCCAAGGACATATACAGCTTGAAAAGCTTTGGAAGCAGTTTCAGAAAAAACTAGCTTTTAAGTAACAAGAAAGCAGTTATAGAAGAAAATTTAAATTAAAAGAAAAAAATTGTTTTAATTTATTCAAGAGTGGGAACATCCTTGGGTGGTCTTATCACAACTTACGAATTCAAATGCTTTTTATAATGACAAGAAAGAGAGTTTCATCTCATTTCTCTCCCAGGGTAGATGTCTGTCAACAGAAGGTGGACATCAATAAAAAAAAGGGGCTTGCACAATCAATCCAGAAAGTCAGCAATCTATGAATAATCCAGAGCCGAGTATTTATCTCCTCTGCCACACACCCTCCCTCCCAGCCAGTGAGCAAGATAATTACTCTCAAATCAAGCTAAATGTCCCCCAGTCACAGTGGCCCAATGCTGACATACAAAGCATACAAATAATTCTCACTCTGGCATAAAAGTGACAACTTCCTTGGAAGAAAAGCAGATACTGTAAATTTCTCAAAGTCTTCCTGAAACATTTTTTAAAGTAATTTTTACTTCTTTAGAAAAAATTCATACATGGCAAACCATCTTTAATAAAAGGACCATTCAATAAAAATTTACCTGGTCCTACTCATATCTGCAATCATAATCATATTTACAGACAAATGTATCTATACTAATAAAAGGGTAATATGCTAATTAGACTGGGAGACCTTCCAGGAGACCTTCCAGATGTTCTTCTGGACAAAGCCATGGTGGCGGAGCCAAGGTAGAGGTGGTTAGAGGTCAAGAGGGGAGGGCAGTTGTGGGTGATCAGGCTGGTGGGGGGTGGGGCCATTGGGGGTAAGCAGACCAGCAGGGGGGCCAGTTGGGGGCAAGCAGGCCATTAGTGGGGGTCAGTTGGAGATGATCAGGACAGCAGGGGTTCAGTTTGGAGTGAGCAGGCCAGCAGGGTGACTGTTGGGGGTGAGCAGGCCAGTGGGGAAGGAAAGTAGGGGCCAGCAGGCCGGCGGGGGGGTTGGGGGCAGTTGGGGGTGATCAGGCTGGTGGGGGGGCATTTGGGGGCAAGCAGGCCGGCAGCGGGGGGGGGGGGGTGGGAATTGGGGGCTAGCAGGCCAGCATGCAGAGTGGTTAGAGGCAATCAGGCAGGCAGGTGAGTGGTTAGGAGCCAGCAGTCACGAGAGGGATGTCTGACTGCTGATTTAGGCCTGATCCCTGTAAACTGGCAGGACATTTTTTGAGGGGTCCCAAATTGGAGAGGGTGCAAGTCAGGCTGAGGAACACACCCTCCCCTGTGCATGAATTTCATGCACCGGGCCACTAGTATATAATAAAGAGCTAATATGCAAATGGTCATCATGCTATCGCACCATTGCTCTGTAACTGCTCAGACACTCAACTCTGGGGAGAGAGGAAAGGGGACCAGCCAGGCACAAATGAGCTCATGAGAGAGGAATGGGGATGAGCTAGGCTGTGGCCTGGGAGAGGGATAAGCCACCAGCCCCATGGTCCTGGGCACCAGCAGCTGCACTTGCGCCTGTGGCCTGGGAGAGGACAAGACACCCACCCCATGATCCTGGGTACCAGCAGCTGGGGCTGCAGCCTGGGAGAGGGACAAGCCACCCACCCTGTAGTCCTAGGTGCCAGTACCTGTGGCTGCAGCCTGGGAGAGGGTCAAGCTGCCCACCCTGTGGTCCCAGGCACCTGTGGCTGTGGTCCGGGCAAAGCCGCCCGCTCATGGTCCCCTGCAGCTGTGGCCATTCCGGGAGAAGCAGGCCTGGGTCCTGGGTACCTGCGGCTGGCCAGAGTGACAGAAGCCCGGGTCCCAGATGCCTGTGACCAGCTGGAGGAGGGAATCCTGGGTCTCGGGTGTAGGGAGATGCAGATGCGGTTAGGGGCTATCAGGCCAGCAGGGGGGCAGTTAAGGGCGATCAGGTTAGAAGTGATCAGGCAGGTAGGCAGAGGGGTTAGGGGTGTCAGGTAGGCAGGCATGTGAGCAGTTAGGAGCCAGCGGTCCCAGATTGCAAGAGGCAGTCGGACATCCCCCAAAGGGTCCTGGATTGGAGAGGGTGCTGGCCGGGCTGAGGGACCACCCCTCTGTGCATGAATTTTGTGCACCAGGCCTCTAGTAAATATATATGATCCTTGGAATTCACAAATGTTAATAAGGGTATTGGATGTAGGGTGGCTGATACCATGAGTTACATGATTAAAAGTGTTCATAAACTTGCTCCTTAATTATCTTAGTCATGCAGACTTGAAATAAATTATTTTATGACATATAAATACAATTTATAAATCATTTTATAACAAATATTTATAATCATTTATAACATATATAGATATATCTTTAGAATTTATAAATTATTTATAATAAGTATCTATAATCATTTATAACATATATAGATATATCTTTAGAATTTATAAATTATTTATAATAAGTATCTATAATCATTTATAACAGATATAGATATATGTTTATAACAAGATTTTAGCAAATAGAAAATAAGGTCAATATTTTGTTACTCGGGAAATTAAATTTACTGTCTCCCTTACTGTAAAAACACTTTTACCATAAGCAATGAATTTCACTTGTGAGGACGAAATTTTAGGAATGGAGCTGATGACACTGGTAACAGTGGGGTGCTTGCATGACCTGAAAATAAAAGTAATCTTTTTTTTTTTTTTTTTTTTAAATATATTTTATTGATTTTTTACAGAGAGGAAGGGAGAGAGATAGAGAGTTAGAAACATCGATGAGAGAGAAACATCGATCAGCTGCCTCCTGCACACCTCCTACTGGGGATGTGCCCGCAACCCAGGTACATGCCCTTGACCGGAATCAAACCTGGGACCTTTCAGTCCGCAGGCCGATGCTCTATCCACTGAGCCAAACCGGTTTCGGCAATAAAAGTAATCTTATAACTGGATCTCATTTTATGGATGACCAGAAAGTATTTGAGTATCCCCTATTTTGAGGACAAGTGTATAGGAGTCTATTAAGAACACAGAAAAATAAAAAAGCAATTAAGGGAGCTGATAAAGGCATTGCCCTGCATAATTTCCACATATATTGCAACAGTAAATTCTATTCACTGTCTTGAATAACATTTTAAATGTCCCTTATGACACCTTCATTATTGTAAGTAGCATTTAAAAATATTAAATTCATCTAAAAATCTAATTTGAGACTCTTAGAGTAACCTCTATTTCTACCATTTTCAAGTACATATTATTACTTTATATACAATAAACTTACCCTTCCCTTATGATTATATTCTCTAGGACATTTAATCTCTAGGACAATTTCATAACATGATTATATTCTTTTTGTTCATTAAATACAATTTTGCTTTCTCTTGCCTGACAAAGAAAGTGTTCTCATAACTGTTCTCTGTTATAAATGATGAGTTTAAAACACACTTGCTGAGTGGATTAAAAGCAAAATAGTTAAAATTAGCTTATTCTTCAGCATTCTGAACTTATTTTTAGAAACATACTAAGCCATGAGTGTCCTAATGGAAGGAATTTCTGCAGAATTCATATAATTGAGCATTTCTATGAACTCCATTAAAATATTTTTAAATGCTTACTTTTTAACAGTTTACTCTTATAAAGGAAAATGTTTTAATTTACATATTTAGCTATGTAAGAAATATGAAGCCTTAAAAATGCATGTGCTCCTATACCTATATAAATATATTGAAAGACAAAAATCAGCTCAATATTTAAAATTGTTATCTTTTGCTGAAATAGAAAACCCCATACTATTTTAATTTTTATTTCAAGAGACTGCATATAGACAGAAAAATCTTGAAAAAGAACAGAGTTGAAGGATTCACATGGCTTAATTTTAAAACTTCCTTAGTATCTACAGTAATCAAAAGAGTGCAGAACTGGCATAAAGGTAGACATATAGACCAATGGAAATGAATAGAGAGCTCAGAAGTTAATTCTTACAAATATGATTAAATGGTCTTCAACAATGTTGCTAAGACCATTCAACAAGGGGAAAAAAGGTGCTTCATCAAATAGTTCTGAGAAGAATGCATATTCATGTACCAAAAAAATTGGACCCTTACCTCACAGAACATACAAAAATTAACTCAAAATAGGTCAAGGACCTTAACATAAGAGCTAAAACTATAAAACTAATAGGAGGAAACATAGGGTAAAAGATTCACTAGAGTCAGTAATGATTTCTGGAATATGACATTAAAAGCATGGACAAGGAAAGAAAAACAAACACATAAAGTGGATTTCATCAGAATGAAAAAGTGTTTTCTTTGCATCAACAGACACCATTAACAGTGAAATAGCAATCCACAAAATGGACAAAAATACTTGCAAATAATATATATGATAAGTTTAATATTCAGAGTACATAGAGAGTTCCTAAAACTCAACAACCAAAAACCAATGCCCAATTTTTAAAATGATATAATATCTCATATTCATTAGTATAGCTAATATATATATATATATAATGATTTTTACTTATATGAGCTAAATAAAATAATCAAATTCATTGAGACCTAAAATAAAATAGTGGTTACCAGGGGCTGGGGACAGAGAGATATGGGATTTACTTTTTAATGTCAAAAACCAAGAAGTTCAAAAATCCCAAATAGAAGAAATATAAATAAACCACACTAAGACACACCATAATCATATTGCTGAACACCAGTGACAATGGCAAAAATCTCATAAGAAGCTAGAGAAAAAAGACACATTGCATTTGAATTCTATAGCCAGAGAAAACAGGGTTTTTGGTTTTGTTTTGTTTTGTTTTGTTTTGTGTGTGTGTGTGTGTTTAAGAGGCCAAATGATGACTTTTTTTCAGACAGAAAATAGTAGTAAAAATTCATCACCACTAAATTGCACTACTAAATTTATTATAGCAACTGCTTCAGCCAGAAGGAAATTATATTGATAGAAATTTATAACTACCTAAAGAATGAAGAGTACCAGCAATGGTAATATGGATAAAATACATTATGCTAAGTGAAATAAGCCAGTCAATGAAGGAAAAATACCACATGATCTCACTCATTCATGGATAATAGAGACCATTATAAACTTTTGAACAATAATAGATACAGAGGCAGAGCTGCCTCAAACAGATTGTCAAACTGCAGCAGGAAGGCCGAGGAGGGTTGCGGGGCAGGAGGTAGGGGGGTAAGAGATCAACTAAAGGACTTGTATGCATGCATAGAAGTATAACCAGTGGACATAAGACATGGGGGGATAGGGGAGGCTAGGGGACTGTCTAGGGCGGGGGGATAAAATGGACACATATGTAATACCCTTTGTAATACTTTAAGCAATAAAAAAAAAAATATGGATAAAATAAAGTATATTTTATCAGTTTTTTTCTCAAAAGGTTAAATTGGTCAATTTTATGGTATGTGTATTTCCCAAATTTTTTTTTTTTTTTTTTTTTTTTTTTTAGTATGGAGGAAAAATCTAGACTGTTAATTATCTGCAGTTATGATAAAGCAAGGAGGAAAATTTGCTAATATTTGTAGAGATACCATTGTTAGCCAGATACAATCTGGGTCCTTAAACTGAAGTTTTTTTCATGTAACTCTCATAAAAATCTACACGACATATTATGACTGCCTAAAAAGGAGGATGTTGAAGCTAACAATTTGACTCAAAATCACATTACATGTAAGTATCATATGGGAGATTTAGAAAAATGCTTCTTTGACCTCAAAATTCATAGTTTTTCCAAGCATATTTTTACAACCTTAAGGGGATATATTTTCCAACATTTAAACCATAAAATGTTTTTCTCTACTTAAATTCTGTTCATTTTGCAAATGAAATTGTTTATAATCATAAAAAAATTGTGCTATCATGAACCACTAAACTTTCACAAGCAAAGGGATGATTACAATTTATTTATGATAATTATTTTCATTTTCTATATGTACCTGATAATTATAGCAAATTTATTATTTGTTATACTAGGATAAAGTATACTTATTTAAATTTATTTAATTGCATATGCTTAAAGATCATTGTTTTTCTAACACATATAAGAATGTTTTAAATTTCCTTAATTTGGCACTTGATGTTTGCTAGAAGCACACATAGTAACCCAATCACACAGTGTTACAGAAAAAAAAAAGTTTTGACTAATGCATTATTTTTGTAATTGTGTATTGTATTCAATTTTCTAAATGGGTACTTGAGGATAATTAAATCTGTTTGTCACTATTAATTATTAAATAGATCATAAAGTGATCACAATCCATGGAGAAATAAATGTTTAATAAATGTTGAGGAACATGGATTTCTAAGTAGAGATCTTAGAGCATAATATATATATCTAAGTATATGAGGACTAATATATTATCGTTGTAAATCACTTTCTAAATAAGTCACTTAGCCTGGATATCCTATTTTCTTAAAATATCATGTTAAAATGGGATGTCAGGGAAAGAGGAAAATTCTTAAAAGGTAACTAGAAGATGATATTCAAGAAATATATTTTTATCCACTCATCCTACTGATGGGCACTTGGACTACTTCCAAATCTTGGCTATTGTTAATAATGCTGCAATAAACAAAGGAGTACATATATTCTTTTGAGTGCTTCGGGTTTCTTTGGATATATTCCCAGAAATGCAATTGCATGGTCTTAAGACAGTCCCATTTTCAATTTTTTGAGGTAACTCCATACTGCTTTCCACAGTGGCTGCTCCAATCTACATTCCCACCAAAAGTAGTATACAACTCTCTATAAAAAAGAAGGAAGAAAATTTTACCCTTTGTGCCAGTGTGGATGGACCTGGAGAGCATTTGCTAAGTGATATAAGCCAGTCAGAGGAAGATAAGTACCATATGATTTCACTCATATGTGGAATCTAATGCACTATCAAGCAAAATAGAGACAGACCATAGACAGAAAGAAGGCTGACATCTGTCATTGGGGCTTTGGGGGCTGGGTGGAAGGATTCAAGGAGAAAAAATAGAAGAAACTCAGGGACACTGACAACAGTCTGGGGATTGCCAGGCAGAAGTGTGTAGGAGAAGATGGAGGAGAGTAGAGAGGGGATAAATGGCGATAATGGAGATTTGACTTGGAGTGGTGAACACACAATAAAGTGTACAAATGATGTGTTGTGGAATTCTACACCTGAAACCTGTATAATTTTATTAACCAGTGTCACCTCAATAAATTTAATACTAAGAAAAATAAATAAATATATATAGGAAATTATATCTATAGTCATCAGGACCTTTGATTTTCAACTGTGTATAATTCAATCTTTCTCTCAAATTGGTAGTAGATCAAATGGCTTTTGTGGCACATTTTAATGTTTTACAAGGATTAAGTAGTACGTAAGGGTTATGGTTCCTTTGGAAATTAAAAACAAGTTGTCCTATTAAGGTCTTAAATGTCCCATACATTTAAGCTATGTGCTATTTTCAAATATACTTAAATCCTTTATAATAAAAGCCTAATATGCTAAGTGTCCGGTCATCCACTGACCAGTTGACTGTTCAACCAAAGCATAATATGCTAATGATATTCTAAGGCCACTCAACTGCTCGCTATGATGTGCACTGACCACCAGGGGGCAGACAGTCGACCAGTCAACCAGTCACTATGATGTGCACTGACCACACGGGGGCAGACGCTCCGACTGGTAGGTTAGCTTGCTGCTGGGGTCAGGCTGATCGGGGACTGAGCGAGATGGGCTGAACACGCCTTGGAGACCTTCCATGTCCTTCCCCGGCCAGATGGGCCCCGGATCAGCCCGAAAAAGTACTGGGCAAGACAGGCTGGACACGCCCTGGAGCCCTCTTGCGGTCCCTTTCTGGCCCAATCGTGCACCAGTGGGGTCCCTTGGCCTAGCCTGTACCCTCTCACAATCTAGGACCCCTCATGGATGTTGGAGAGCCAGTTTCAGCCCAATCTCACAAGCCACTCCCCTCAGGAGTTCTGCCAGATGTGGAACTCACAGCTGGCAAGCGCTGTTGTGGCAGCGCGAGCCTCTCCCAATCAGGACTGATTGGGCACGAGCCCGTGGCAGGTGCAGTGGGGCCAGGATGAGCGGGAGCGGAAGGTAGGAGCTGCATGTGGTATTGGACTGCAGGTTTCGGCCCCATCCCACTGGCCACCCAGAGGGACCCCACCCATGCACAAATTTGTGCACCAGGCCTCTAGTATAAATATAAGGGAATATGTATTCTCACATACCAAGCCTGCTGATAAAATGAGTTTTGAAATAAACTTTGGGTGAATACTAATCAATTATATTTACCAAAACCATCCCCAATTGACCAATAGAGGAGAACTGGGCTTCACTTCCATTTTAAACTCTGGTTCAGAAACAAGACAAAATATGAGCTGAGCATTTCAATTCCTAATGAGGAGCAGCTGTGTCAATTCTCATTTCATTACCTCATCCTGCGGGACACTAGGTCTTCTTTATCCATATGCTTTTTATTTTTTATTTTTAGGTTCTTACTTGTTAGAACCATTGCTAGTACATTTTGATTGAAAGACTGAATTAACAGAGGGACTAGAGAGATATTAAAAACAAATAAACAAAAACAACAATCAAAACTTAATTTACATATAAAAACCTAAGTTTAACAGGCTGGATGACAAGAGATATGTTAAATAATATAACATATTCTTTCCTCCTTAGCAGAGAGGGCCTCATATAAAATTGATATTGTAAAGTGTTTATATAATGTGCACAAAAATCAAATCTCTTCACTATGTTATGTTTTTCTTTCTAAAGTATTTAAGTCTTTGACAATTTAAATATCTATATATATATATAAAACCCTAATATGCAAATAGACCAAATGGTGGAAGAACCAAATGACTTGCTCCAGCTCCGTGGCTGCTGGCCACCATCTTGGTTGGTTTAATTTGGATATAGTTGCTCTGATTGGCTGGTGGGCATGGCTTGGGCATAGCAAAGGTACAGTCAATTAGCATCTTTGTCTTTTATTAGTGTAGATAATAATAGAATTAGAAGACAATGAGTGATACAGATGAATGGAGTAGCTCATTAATGGCTAGCAAAGAGATCATCAACAAATGAAAAATAAGATGGGTGACACATTATGTAAGTGCAGAGGAAAATAAAAGTTTGCTCATATACTGATTATATTATTTAATTCCTAAAATTTAAAGTAAAGTATAATGTTGTGATATGTGAGCAAATATGATAAACAGTTTATAGTGGAAGATGTATCAAACACATAAGAGAATGGAATTGTTCTGTTAAAAAGGGAATGATCCCATTTCTTATGTGTATATAATTCCCTATCTTGATTGCATCATAGTTTCTCTTTTGTAAATGTATAGCTATTGTTACCAGAGAGAGAATTATCATCACAGGAATAAATTATGCTCTTTCTTTAAATTTTAGATTGCTATATAAAATTTTTCCACAATGAAAGTCACTCAAAGCATGTATATATTTATAAAAATTTACATTGAAGCTCAGATTGATTTTAAAAATAGTTTTATATGTTGTGAGTCCTAAGCAAAGTCATTGTACCTGCTATTAACCTTGGGAATAGAAGGCTAAGCATTGCTGAACTTTTGATAAGTTCTTCCTTCATTTTAAACATCATTAAAATTGCTTTTAGTCATTGATTTTGCAGCAAAGAAAATTAATATCTGTTGAAGATGTAATAGAAAGCCTCAGATTTTGATAACTTTGTATGATGATATTCCTTAACTCAATGAAATTAAAGGGTCACGATATATAAAATGTCCATCCATACTATACCTAGTGATGCTGTGCATCTCTGTCATTCTTAGTCAAAGGCAAATAAGAGGACATGGTAAAATTGTTATAATCCTTCCTAAGGTTGTGGTGTGGTACACTTATAGGTCTGCATGAACAGTTGGATGCTTTCTCAGTTCATCATTCATGAGTTGTTTTACCAGCCCTGTCAACAGTTATTCCTCTGAGGAGCCATCATCCATATCTTGCAATCCTCTAGGACTACAAAATCATCTTGCAACCAGCAGATAGATTGACGCTGCTTACCTGAGCCTCAAAATGGCATCTGTATTGTGATATAACCAACAGTTGCCAGCTGGAAATAGAGTCCAGTAGTAATTGGGAAGCTCCAAATGTTTGGCACTGCAGTACTGTATTCTCTAGTTTAAGCACTGCCTTATGGCATTTCCCCACATTTAAAAAAATATTAATATTTATCAAGATATATAAAAATATACATATTAATGAGCAAACTAAAGAGATATTCTAATGTTCTGAATTGATAACCTAGAGACTGAGATGGGCTCTACAAAGATGACATTTTAAATGGGAACATAATCGCCTCTGGATATACTGATCAGGACAGATAGCTCTTCCTTCAGGTCTACTAAGACACCAAATATTTATGATATAAATCTATTATGATATATTTCATTTGACCCTTAAATCTGGAACAAATACGTGCCCTTGATTTAAAAAGGAAAGTTTTTAAAAGTCACATCAAAGTAAATAGATGATTTGGACATTTTGCTGTCACTTGAGAATATTTTGTTTGATAAGGAGCACTCTGCTTACTTCAAACTCAATAGCCATACCCAGTCACTTTGAACAAGTGTCATGGAATATTAATTTAGGGAATATAATTTGAAGCTGAACTCTGTCTGTTTTGGCAGTGGTAAGGCAGAGGCTACTGGATGCCCTCTAAAATCTCTTCTCAGTGTCTTCAATAGTAACAGCAGCTGAACAGACTGACTTTGTCAGTCTTCTTTGCATGTAAGCATGATGTTATCATTAGCTATGAATCATGGCTAACAGGAAATAGGCAGTGTAATGTAGCATTTTTAAAAGTCTTTGGATGATAGTTGGCAGAGATCTTTGGCTGTCTTGTTTGACCCTTGTCTAGCCATAGCATGAGATACAAATGCCACTTTCTTGGACCATTAGGATGAGGCCTCTACCTAATTGTGATTGAGAAATGAAGTAGAAGAAGCCCAGTCCTTGAAGAAGTTGAAGAGCAAAATTCTCATACCAGCACTGAATAGTTTCTGCTGACACTAAAATGTATGAGAGGAAAATAAGCTACTTCAGCCATTGATGCTTTAAATTTTGTAACATATGTTGCTCTATTTAGCCCTAAAACTACAGTTTATTAAGTATAAATAAATGTACAATTGCTATATCACCCTAGATAATCGAGCATTTATCATCCATTATGTAGGGACCCTCACGTTCCCTAATATCCTACATAATAAAAGCCTAATATACTAATGATATGCTAAGGCAGCTCAATTGCTCACTATGATGTGCACAGACCACAAGGGAGCAGATGCTCTGACCAGTAGGTTACCTTGCTGCTGGGGTCGAGCCTATAGGGACTGAGCGAGATGGATAGATTCACCCTGGAGCTCTCCCACAGTCCCTCCCCAGCTGGCCAACCTCCCGCGTCTTTCCCTGGCCCCTATCGTGCACCCGTGCACTGGTGGAGTCCCTGGGTGGGCCTGTGCCCTCTGGAAATCTGGGACCCCTCAGGGAATGTCAGAGAGCCAGTTTCCACCGGATCATGCTGGCCAGGCCAAGGGACCTCACTGGTGCATGAATTCCTGAACTGGGCTTCTAGTATATATATATATATATATATATATATATATATATATATATATATATATATATATATATATATGCAAATTAGCTATAATTTCATGCTGAAGTTGCTAGAGGGCCAGACCATTATAAATAGGAAAGCAGGTTGTTTACCACGACAGTAGAAGTGATATTTTTTCTGAAGATATGGGTAAACAGCCTTTGAACTTGGGATAATATATATTATATATATATATATATATATATTTGCCCTAAAGCCTACTTTTCTGTATTAATATATCCCCTCCAGTTTTCTGCTCTAACCTTTATTTTTGAGACTTCATGCTTTGTTGTATGTTTCATGTAAGCAGCACATTGTGGAATGTTTGGTTATCTAGTTACACTTTCTTTGTTTTTGTTTAATTTATAAATTTAGTACCTTTGATGTTTGTATATTTGGACTTCATTCTTCATCTTAGTGTTCCATGATTCTCCATCGTTTTTATGACATTTTTCTCCTTTTATTTTACATGTCAGTTGAAAATATTGTTTTTCCTACTTTTCATTGATTTTTATCTTGTGAAATTAGGGAGTTTTGAGTTTAGGCCTTCATTTTTCAAGCATCCTTAACTATTGACCACTGTCCTGTGAATGATTCAAATACCTTAGGAATCTTTCACTTAGTCAACTTTAATACATTTCACAGATCATTCTGTTTGTGCTTTTAATATTTTTCTTCTTAGTCAAGTACAATTGATATCATTGTTGTTGCTGTTATATACAGATAACTTTTATTTAGATTTTAATACATTTATGCCTTTTTTTGTGACATGTGTCTCACAGACTTGAAGGCTAGAATTCCAAATCAAGGTTTCCCTAGGGTTCGTTCCTTCTGAGGGCCTTCTAAGAATCTGTCCTAGAACTCCCAATAGATTTATAGATGGTGCCTTTATGTTCTCCTGGCATTCTTCCTATATGTTCACATCATCTCTCCCATGCCATCCCCCCCATTCTTTCTTGCATCTCAGACCATCCTTTTGGGATTTCCCCCCAAACATATCATTTAAAAGTTTCTCTGGGAAAGAATTATTTGTGGTAAAATTCACTGTAGTTCATTGGAAAATATCATTATTTTATCTTAATTATTAATAGATTAGAGGCCCAGTGCAAAAAATTTGTGCATGGGGCGGGAGGGGGGAAGTTCCCCTCAGCCCAGCCTGCACCCTCTCCAATCTAGGACCCCCTCGGGGGATGTCTGACTGATGGTTTAGGCCCTATCTTGGAGATCGGACCCAACCCAGCAGTAGGATATCCCTCTCACTATCCAGGACCACTGGCTCCTAACTGTTCATCTGCCTGCTTGCCTGATTGCCCCTAACTGCCCCCCACTGCTGGCCTGGTCACCCCCAACTGCCCTCCCTGCCAGCCTAGTTGCCCCCAACTGCCCCTCCCCACCTGGTTGCCCCTACCCGCCTCCCCTGCGGGCCTGGTTGCCCCACGCAGCCTGCTGCTCAGTTGTTTGGTTGCCCCTCACTAACCCCCCTGCCAGCCTGGTCACCTCACGCAGCCTGTTTGGTCGTCCGTTCTGTTGTGATGGTCACTTAGGCATATATATATAAATATATATATATATATATATATATATATATATATATATATATATATATATAATTTCTGTTGAGTGAACAAATTTAGGTCAATGTGTACTTTCTCTTGTCATCCACAGTCTCTTGTTTCCATTGCTGTTAAGTCTGCCTTTCATCTATTAGTTTGTCATGTCATCATTGTTGCTATTTTTATGGTCTTCATTTTATGTTCTTTTTATCAATGGTCTCTTCCAATTTTCTTATAATTTATTTATATAATTTCATACATATTGTGAACCTTATAACTATGAGTTTATCTCTGATAAGTTCTGGGAATCCATTTAATGAATTTTTGAAGGCAGTAAATTTTAGTTAATATTATTGAAATCTTAATATCACCATACATTGTCCAAATAGAGAGGATTTCTACTCACAAAGTATGATGGTGGGTAAAAGGAAATTTCTGTGGTCTTTAAAAATGAATTTATGTAAAATGATAAAAATCATTTTGGGGAGAACAAAAATCGTTTTGCATAAGAATATATCATCCTTCTGTTTTCCTTAACTAAAATTTGCTGAACTTTCTTTCAGCTTTAAGTAAACAATAAGCTGCCTTACTTAGCTAGGTAGAGGGGGAAATGTCACAAAATAAAAAGATACATGGCCTCTCTTCTCATGAGCATATGCAGGGTGCTACATTATTTCTGACTTATTAACTTTAATTTCATTATTCTCCCCCCACCAGCCAAAGGAAAAGCATATGGGAAAGCAAGTAATATTGACAGTGTAGGAATCAATATTTTAACCAATATAATTAAATTACTTGCAGATTTTTAGCTTAAGTTTCCCCTTGAAAATAACACCTACATCTAAAACCATTGCCTTAAAGAGTCTGAGACTAGTTTTTTCACTCATTTATTCTACAAATATGTATTAAAGTAATAATGTAGATTATTTAATTGTTGTTCCTCTCTTGAATTTTTTGACACTTGATAAAGAGATGAACCATAAAATATAATGGAGAATCACCTTAAATTAAAAAGAAAAGGGAAAATTATAGCTTTAGTATATGCTATAATATAATTATTATTTTAGAAAGTATAATGGGGGAAATTATTGTACACTCATGTATAATGGCATCCTATATTTTATTTTTTTTTAATTAAATCTTTATTGTTCAGATTATTACATCTGTTCCTCTTTTTCCCCCCATAACTCCCCTCCTCCCAGTTCCTGCCCCACCCTCCGCCCTCACTCCCCACCCACTGTCCTCAACCATAGGTGCATGATTTTTGTCCAGTCTCTTCCCGCATCTCCCACACCCCTTTCCCCTCCAAGAATAGTCAGTCCATTCCCTTCCTATGTCCCTGATTCTATTATAATCACCAGTTCATCCTGTTCATCAGATTATTTATTCACTTGATTCTTAGATTCACTTGTTGATAGATGCATGTTTGTTGTTCATACTTTGTATCTTTACCTTTTTCTTCCTCTTCCTCTTCTTAAAGGATACCTTTCAGCATTTCATATAATACTGGTTTGGTGGTGATGAACTCCTTTAGCTTTTCCTTATCTGTGAAGCTCTTTATCTGACCTTCAATACTGAATGATAGCTTTGCTGGATAAAGTAATCTTGGTTGTAGGTTCTTGGCATTCATAACTTTGAATATTTCTTGCCACTCCCTTCTGGCCTGCAAAGTTTCTGTTGAGAAGTCAGCTGACAGTCGTATGGGTATTCCCTTGTAGGTAACTGAGTTTCTTTCTCTTGCTGCTTTTAAGATTCTCTCTTTGTCTTTTGCTCTTAGCATTTTAATGATGATGTGTCTTGGTGTGGTCCTCTTTGGATTCCTTTTGTTTGGGGTTCTCTGCGCTTCTTGGACCTGTAAGTCTATTTCTTTCACCAGGTGGGGGAAGTTTTCTGTCATTATTTCTTCAAATAGGTTTTCAATATCTTGCTCTCTCTCATCTTCTGGCACCCCTATAATTCTGATGTTGGTACGCTTGAAGCTGTCCCCTAGGCTCCTTACACTATCTTCGTATTTTCGGATTCTTTTTTCATTTTGCTTTTCTGGTTGGGTGTTTTTTGCTTCTTCACATTTCAATTCTTTGATTTGATTCTTGCACTCCTCTGGTCTGCTGTTGGGTGTCTGTATAATATTCTTTATTTCAGTCAGAGTATGCTTAATTTCTAGTTGGTTCTTTATCACAACATTGAGGATCTCATTAGATTTCTTGAGGATCTCACTACATTTATCGGCAGTTTTTAGAAAATTATTGAAAGACCTTAAAAGTGTGGTTTTGAGCTCTATATCTTCCATTTCTGACATCTGCGTCCTGTTTCTTTGTCTTCGCATTTTTTATGCTTTCTTGGTGCAACCCTTAGTGGTCTTTATGCGCAGTCTTGTTGTAGTTAAGCCTAGGTTGTTGTAGGTATCACTGGCGGGGATTTGACCTCCAGGCCAACTGGCTGTCTGGCATCCTATATTTTAAACTCTCATATATTTATATCTCTTTTAGAAACCAGAAGTAGATTAAGTAGAACTCAATGCTATCCTTAAAATACTGATTTTGTAATTGCAAATTAGTGCAAAGCTAACCCTTATCCACAGTCATTCAGGCTATTCATACAAGTTCATGTCTTACTGCAACTTTATTGTACTGAGCTAAGAAATAACCCAACTTCTTACTTCAAATCCTTCATGAGAGCAATTTTTATCCTTAGTCTTCCACTGCAAGCTGTTCTTACTAATAATTTATTTCACTGATAATGTTTTAACCTATCTTCTTCAAAACTAATATATGCCTTAGCTGGTTCAGCTCAGTGGATACAGTGTTGGCCTGTGGACTGAAGGGTCCCAGGTTTGATTCTGGACAAGAGCACATGCCTGGATTGCAGGCTTGATCCCCAGTACAGGGTGTGCAGGAGGCAGCCAATAAATGATTCCCTCTCATCATTAATGTTTCTATCTCTCTCTCCCTTCCTCTCTGAAATCAATTAAATATATATATATATTAAAAGTAACAGTTATTTCATGTTTTGTATTAAACAAAGCAATTACCTTTTTCATTAAATTTTTAAACTATCAATATCTAAGGTATTTAATACTCCCATGAATTCATTTTAAGTTGTTTTATGACAGTAAGTAGGAACATAGTTTAAAAAGTATTTAACCTATTTCACTTTTCATTAAGAATATCAGAGTCTCACTCAGAAATTAATATATCTGTTACACTAATGTTTAATGCAGGGATGTGGCTGTGAATAAAAGAAAATAATTACAATTATTTTTATTGGTTATTTTTTATTTAAAATAAGGATCTATATCAACAGGGTCAGAAAATTAAATTACTTAAAAAACACATGCCCTCTTAAAGTTACCATAAAAGACACATAAAACTATACTAAGCAAAATTGAATTAAACAAAAAATACTCAGTGGTTTAAAAATAAGATCCTTGAATTAGTTCAATGAAAAGGACAAATTCTTACTTCCAAGTTGTATAGGCTTTAGATTTCAAATCACATTCAAATAACAACTCAACTTGAAATGCCTTTGGGCACATTTCCTCATTTTTTAAATCCCGCCTCTTTCCACCTCTTCCCCTGTGCCCAAGGTTTTCTTTTTGTAACATGTAGTTTTGATATTATCCCTAACACAGCCTCTGGCACATGTCTTAGCTACTTCCAAAGATTTAATTCCTCTCATATCTTCATTTGAGACAAGAGTATTGAGAAATTGGAGTAGTGAGCTAAAAATAGGTGAGGAAGAAGAAAATCAGGAGTCACCCTCGGATAATTTTACTTTTCTTCTATATGGCAAAGGAATTGGGGATAATTATCTTTTAAAATTCAATTTATCTTACTCTGGCTTCTTTCCAAAAATCAAGTCTTCAAGCAAATACTTGTGTTCAAGAGAGAGGTTTCTGGAAGCTCAAGGCTATCATTTCACTCAGGCTATAGGAGTCATGGACTTAATTTGAAATCACAGACCTTCTAAACCCATGCATTCTGCATTTCATATGATAAATTATGGTAGTAATACCTAAATCACAAGGTCATTATGAGAATTAAATTTAAAAATACATACAATGTTCCAGGAAAGCAGAAGCAATGCAATAGCTGCCAACAATTACTTATGTATATTAGTTAGAAATGGGTGGAGAGATCATACCTATATATGGAAGTGGTCTTAAAAGATTTATTTTATTGTTTTTTAAAGAATTAAAAAAAATAAATATGTAATTATTGATTTTTATTTTTATAACTAGAGGCCCGGTGCACGAAATTCGTGCATGGGGGGAGCATGGCCCTCAGCTCAGCCTGCACCCTCTCCAATCTGGGCCCCCTTGAAGGATGTCTGACTGCAGTTGGACATCCCTCCACAATACAGGACTGTTGGCTCCCAACCTCTCGCCTGCCTGCCTGATTGCCCCTAACCACTCCCCTGCCAGCCTGATCAATGCCTAACTGCTCCACTGCCAGCCTGATTGCCCCCAACTGACCTCCCCTGCTAGCCTGATCACCCATAACTGCCCTCCTCTGCTGACCTGAGTGCCCCCCCAACTGCCCTCCCCTACAGGCCTGGTCACCTCCAGCTTCCCTCCCCTGCCGGCCATCTTGTGTCCACATGGAGGCAGCCATCTTGTGTGTTGGAGTGGTGGTCAATTTGCATATTACTCTTTTATTAGGTAGGATATTTTTACTCTTCATAGAGGAGAAATATTAATATGAATAATGTTGAAATACGTAAAGGGATTTATATTCTGAATAAAATACACAATAGTGCATGATCCTTCCTTACATAAAATATTTCATCATTTCACTACCCCTGTATGAAGGTGAATTGATAGTTTTATAATTTCCATCAAGTGGGAACTACACAGTAATGAAGGCTAATGCTTACTGAAACCTTATTGTGATGCTCACCTATCAAAATGCTATTATCTTTACTGTCTAATTTAATTTAGATGGCACAGAATTCAATCCATGTGTAGAGTTAGAAATGGAGAAAGATAGTAAAACTGAGGCACAGAGAACTTAAATAAATTATCAAGGGCTAGAAAACAGATGTGAGAAGATAATCATGGTCTGCCAACTTTAGAGCGAGAAGCTCTTTGTAATACTGTTACCTTTTACTAAATATATTGATAGAGAACAAGTGAGATATTCTCCATATGCTATACAACTTCAACATTTAAACATGAATTCACTATATTATTTATCTCTATTACCTAATTATACTGAATATTTGATCAAGCCTCTGTTTTGTATATCTTAAATTAAGTGGATATAGAAGTAAATTTCAAAGTAGAATTTTTTTCTTAGCTAAAATTAAAAACCTATTTATTTTGTCTTATTTTTAGGATGATTAAAATATGTGTATTTGAATGGGAAATAGAAATACATTTGGAATTTTAATGTAATGGTAGCTGAGATAAATTGGCAATTCTGACTTCAACTTACTATGTGATTGAACAGTGGAAAGAATAAAAGTTAAGTCTGTAGCCAGGCTGTCGTGGCTTAGTGGCTGAGTGGGTGATCCAGGAATCAAGAGGCTGCAGGATCCATTAGTCAGGGCACATGACTAGGTTGTGGGCTCGATCCCCAGTGGGGGCCGTGAAGGAAGCAGTGGATCAATGATTTCCTCTGTCATTACTGTTTCTATCTCTCTAGCTCTCTCCTTTCCTCCTTCTCTAAAAATCAATAATATATATATTAAAAGTTAAGTCTGTAGAGTATTATTTCAGTGCACTTTTTATATTTAGATTATGGTACTTAAATTCTTTTTTTATATTTTTAATGATTTTTCTTATAAGAATGAATATGACAATTAAATTTATTCAGTAGGATTTTCATGCATTTTATTGCAAAATACATTATTTGAAAGACTTTTTAGTAGGTTAATAGTAAGTAAATAACGATGGAAAAAAGCATTACTGTTAAAGAAAACAGAACTATTTGATTGAATCCCCTCTTTCACACTTATAACTGACTACAATTTGAATAACATTGCTTGTACTTTTTATGCTTAGAAGAAAAATGTTCATGTCCTTTTTAGATTAAACATGTTTCAATAATAGTTCAATAAATGACAACCTAATTTTCCTAATTAAAAATATATTATACTTATTTGCTTCATATTAAGGATTCTCCCATTTAAACCACAGAACCTAAACTTACAACAAAAACTGCACTACTTTAGCTTTGGAGAGGTTCCAAAACCTTTGGAGTCACTCAATCCATTTAGCACTTGAAAACTAAACCTGATTGAAGTCACTAGGTGGCCATGCTCTAAGTGAATAACATTCTCTCTGGGTTTAAAGTCAGTTACAATTTTGCCTCAGCATAATGCCCCAGGGCACAGATACATGGTGGCTTTAATCACACCTACTTTTAAAGTAATAAATATGTGAAATAATCCTCAATATATGCAAATGAATAATAATGGGAGTATCACAGTTCCACAAGAAAGGGAAAACTGAAACAAAACTCTTGGTAGATGAAGTGTTTTCATTAGGAACCAACAAATGTGCTGGCTCAAAAACAGTAATAAAAAGAGTGATTTTGGTTTGGTGTTTTTTTGTTTTTGTTTTTTTGCTAGCATAATAAAATGTTTTGAGCACAGAGGTCATAGAAAAGGACACAGAATTGAGTCTGCTTCTCCTCAGTAATATAATACACAGGAACTTAAAGGTATTTTGTCGGATAAGGAGGAGATTCCATGCTAATGAAAGCACATTTGCCAAACTCAGTTTCCCCAGCAATATCTTTATTTGTGGGGTTTGTCCCCTAATATTTTTAATGCTCACTGGAGGATATTTTTTCCATTGATTCTTAGAGAGTGGAAGAGAGTGAGGAAGGTGAGGAGAGAGAGAAACATCAGTGCTAGAGAGACATCAAATGGTTGCCTCCTGAACACCTCTGACCAAGGCCAGGATCCAACTGTAACCGAGGTACCTGCCCATTCCCTTGAAAGGAATCAAACCCATGACTCTGACACACAGGCCAATACTCTAACTATTGAGCCCAAACAGTCAGGGTGTCCCCCAATTTTCTGAAGAACAATTGACAAATACAATTGTATATATTTCAAGTGCACAATGTGATGATTTGACATACACATATAAATTGGTGCAATGATTAGCAAGATCAAGATAATTACCCCATATATTCACTTACAGAGTTAACTCTTTTGTGTGTGTCATGGGAAAGCTTAAGGTCTACTCTCAGCAACTTTCAAGGATACAATACCGTATTATTAACTACTAGAGGCCTGGTGCACTGGTGGGGAGGTGTCCCTCAGCCCAGCCTGCACCCTCTCCAATCTAGGACCTCTCTTGGGATATCTGACTGCCGGCAGTCAGACATCCCTCTCGCAATCCGGGACTGCTGGCTCCCAACTGCTCGCCTGCCTGCCTGTCTGATTGCCCCTAACCACTCCCCAGCCAGCCCGGTCATCCCTAACTGCCCTCTCCTGCTGGCCAGTCACCACCAACTACCCTCCCCTGCAGTCCTGGTCCCTTCCATAACTGCCCTCCCCTGCAAGCCTGCTCCCCACCAAATGCCCTCCCCTGATGGCCACCTTGTAGTGGCCATCTTGTGACCACATGGGGGTGGCCATCTTGTGCAAGGGCATGATGGTCAATTTGCATATTACCTTTTTATTATATAGTATAGTCACCATGATGTATATTAGATCCTCAGAACATATTCTTCTTATATTAAAAAATTGTACCCTTTCACTTATACCCTCATCCTGTCCCATTCCCTGGCAAGCATTATTTGTTTGGATTTGTTTTTAGATACACATATAAGTGATACTGTATTGGATACCATATTGCATTTTTCTTTCTGTCTCTGGCTTATTTCATGTAGCATAATGCCCTCCAGTTTCATCCGTGCTGTCACAAATGGCAATATTTCCTTCTTTTATGGCTAAGTAATATTCCATGGCATATGTATGCCATATTTTACTTATTCATTCATGTGTTGGAGGAAATTCAGATTTTTTTTCATACATTGGCAGTTGTAAACTTTATGTTTCCATGTAGCTTCATTACAATTTTATTTTAAGTTTTAGTAAAACAACACTAGCTAAAATAGGTTTGTAGGGTGTGTGTGTGTGTGTGTGTGTGTGTGTGTGTGTGTGTGTTTTACTTCTAGCAGTCCACACTAAATGTGATTAAAAATGTTTAGAATTAAATGAAGCACTTCCTTCTGAAGCATTAAGATTTTACCTTTTTTGGAAAACAATTAGAACTTTCCTGACCGCATGCATACATAGATAGCATTGCAATGAATCAGTGTTTTTCAATCAGGGGCCATTTTGCCCCCAGAACACATTTGCCTCTTAGGAGACACTTTTGGTTGTTGCAGCTTTTAGTAGAGGTTTATACTAGCATCTAGCAACCAAGGGTGGTTCTAAATATTCCTCAGTGCAGAGTATAGCCCCCACGCCAAAGAAGTATTCAGCCTACAATGTGAGCTGTGCTAACATCGGGAAACACTGCAATAGATTATTTCATTACACTACAACTTAATTGTA
Organism: Myotis myotis; assembly: GCF_014108235.1. Taxonomy (NCBI): domain Eukaryota; kingdom Metazoa; phylum Chordata; class Mammalia; order Chiroptera; family Vespertilionidae; genus Myotis; species Myotis myotis. The sequence goes on from NW_023416324.1 coordinate 127,952,789, forward strand.
TATGCTAAAACATTTACTTACTTCAGACTATAGATTGTTGAATTGTAATTCCAGAATATATCTGAAATGTTAACCATGCATTGTTATATACCCATATTTTTAGCATGTAATGGAGGTGTCATGACAACTAGTCATTCATAAAGGGCTGAATTTGAATTTGAAGGTTCCCAAATATCAAAAAACATTACCTTTATAGTAAGTAAATCAATTATGAGTAACTTTTCTCTTCCAAGAGCAGCTGAGCAATTCATTCATATTTCTAGAGAATTGATTCATGTAGCTTAAATGAAATTTTTTATTCAGCATTTAAAATGCAACATAATTTCATTTAAGAGTACTGACACTGAAAAGCAAGAGTAGCATTCATGTTACATTCTCTTTGTGTATTTACAGAAACAAACACAGAATGTTTGTTTCTGCAGTAAACATTCTGCAGTAAACTTTAGAGATCGTCTATTCTAGTCCTCACATTTTATACTGTATATGGAGAGAATAATACTCAAAAAGGGGAAGTGTCAATCAAAGATTGCACAATAGTTAGTAGTGATACCAAATCTACTATAATGTTATATATCACTATCAAAATGAGGTCATGATTTGATGACTCTGTAAAATTGAATCTATGCATATTGAGATGTTATATTGAGGTGATTTATAATGGAATGTGTTCTCTGAGATAGTTTGGAATTGTCCTTCATGACTGGCATGACCTCTTTTGCCATCTAGATAAGATAGAACTTACTGCATAATGATTTTTTCCTCTCCGAATTGTACTTTCTTTCTGCTTATATTACATTCATACCAGACACATAATTTTCAAGTCACAATGTGCCATATACAACATCCTATTTTAAATCAAGTTATGCCTTTAAAATTGTACAAGTGTGTGTCTGTATGTCAGAGAGATTAGGAGTTGTGTCTAAAAATGCATTCCCATCCACAATTCCATTAATATTTTACATTTTTATGGAAGAAGCCTGTCCTTGAACAAAAACCTATAGACTTACAGGTGTGTGTTTTTACTTCCTTTCTTTATTTCATTTGCCTTATTGTTGAATGATTCTCCTGGGTTTTGTGCCTTCACATATCATTGGAAACATGACCAAATTATTTTTCTAGTTTTAATTTTTACCTCAAATTTAAGACTACTGATGTTGTCTTTAAATTAAGATTATAAAATGAATGGAAAGTGCATCTATGTCTCTAAAGGAGGTAATACAATAATCTATATGCCATATCAGTTTGAAGTGAAAAACTTTACAGAAGTTTGAGCTACATATTAAAAGGTACTCTTTCAATTGTATTCAGCCTCATTTTAATGTATCATCCCAACTTATGTCCAGTTGATATAATTTTATATAATATTTATGTTATCTATACTTTCATTGGGGCATTTTAGCAAATTAAAGCTTTATGTTTAAGAAGCTCCAACAATACATATTGGCAAAATAAACTCTTTCTATTTCATACATTCTACTGAGATGGTTTATAACAAGGTTCGTTTCATGATCCAATAACTAAAACTTCTTAAGATCCAACATGTGATGTTAATGCTACAGAGACTTAACATGAAGACCCTACCTCTAAAAAAGCTGCTTCATCAAAGAATAAATTGTCACATCCTCAGAATTTTTCATTGTTATTTTACAGCTAACTCCTGGCTATAGATAATGTTAGAAAACAGTATTCATTATATAAAATACCATGATAATACATACAATTGTCATCATTTTAGGTGAGCTGCAAGGTATTTCAAAGTTGGTAACATTTAGCGTAATTATATTGACCAGAGTTCTCAGAATGTGTTAGACATATTTTGAGGATTAAGGGTGTCAGTATTTAATATTCCTTTCTTTCCCTCATGATTTAGAAATAATATGAAAAATAAGGTGCAAGAGACAACCAGGTGGATATGGAAATCGTTGCTAAAAACAACATATAGAAAGTCTCTTTAGATTTGTGTCTTAAGGGATTAACTATTATTCTTTCAGCCACATCACCTTATTTTCCTGTATTTGTAAATTCCTCAGAACCCCCCCAGGGAAAAGCTATGTCTGCAAAGCAATTTGACTTTTCAAGACCACTCCTGGCTCTTCAGGATTGAGATGGGTAAATGTAGAGTGAATAACCAGAAATTAAACTTTCAGGGTTTTAATTCTACAAAGTCAGGAAAATGAACTAGACAGTTTCTTCTTACTCACCAACAAGAGAGAAATAAAAGATAAGGAATGTAGTAAGGGGTTGTATTCTAAAACAAGTATATCTTCATCTGAAAATGTGATGTCTGAGAAAGGGGGTATTCTCGTCAACATAAGATATTCTAATAAAATGCATTTCACTTAATTGACTGGCTATTCCCTAATAAGATACATTTATCCTCCTGGTGGTGACTTATTAGTTTTCCATCCCTTCAAAATGATGAGGGGAAAGTATCCATGCATCCTTAGGGATTCTGTAGGCCTGCTGTTAAAAAAGAAAAGAAAGAAAGAAAGAGAGAGAGAGGGAGAGAGAGAGAGAGAGAGAGAGAGAGAGAGAGAGAGAGAGAGAGAGAGAAAGGAGGGAAAGAAGGAAGGAAGGAAGGAAGGAAGGAAGGAAGGAAGGAAGGAAGGAAGGAAGGAAGGAAGGAAGGAAGGAAGGGAGAAAAGTTTATCTACTTGTAAGTATACAGAATTATAAGAAATAGAAATATTACCAAAATACAGAGTTGATTATGAGATGGAAAACATTTACAGCAAAACAGTAATTTTTCTTCTCATTTAAGATTTATGAAAAGAATCAAGATTAGTCTTGACTAAAGATTCACTTTTGTTTAGATTTTAAATTTTTTTTTATTATTAACTCTGTGATATTTAATTATGCTAATGAAAATTATCATTAGGTGCTTTTTGGTTTTTGGAATTTAGAGGATGAATTTAAGTATTTGTATTTTATTTAGTAGTCACAGTCATTTTAAAAATGTTTATGATGCTGGAAGCATGGAACAGAGTATGGAATCTCAGAGGAAAATCAGGGGAGGTGGATGGGTGGGATGTAATCAACCAAAGACCTGTATGCATATATGCATAATCCATGGACACAGACAATAGGTTGATGAGGGCCTGGGGTGGGAAGAGGGAGTGGGCTGGATGGGGTAGATGGCAGGAAAAAAGGGGACATAATTAATACTTTCAACAATAAAGATTTTTAAAAAGAAAGAAACAAAGAGAGAGGACCAGAATAAAAACAGAAACAAAAGCAGAGAAGTAACAACTGACACCACAGAAAAACAAAGGATTGTAAGAAAATATGAGCAAGTATATGCCAATAATGTGAATGAAATTGACAAATTTCTAGAAAACAGTCCTCCGGGAATGGATAGCAATTCATAGCTGTTCCTTATCAGTGTTTTCTACCACTTGTGGATAAGTTTAGAAATTACCTCAGGATGCTAAGGTATTATAGTTTAGACTCATCCTATATAATAAAGAGGTGATATGCAAATTGACCATCATGCCCTCACACAAGATGGCTGCCCCCATGTGGGCACAAGATGGCTGGCAGGGGAGGGCAGTTGGGGGGACTGGGCCTGCAGGGGAGTAGTTAGGCATCAATCAGGCTGGCAGGAGAGTGGTTAGGGGGTGATCAGGCTGGCATGCAGGCGAGTGGTTGGGAGCCAGCAGTCCCGGATTGTGAGAGTGATGTCTGACTGCCAGCATCAGGCCTCTAGTGGTTATATAAGGGTAGCTAATTTTTTGTTTTCTCTTTGGTCTGTCACATAGCTGATACCTTGAAATCTAGACAACATATACGTCTGCAGTGATATACAGAAACAAATAGCTCCTTTAATCACTTTCTTATTTCAAAATACTACATATAACCAATTAAAAACAATTGAAATAACACATTTCCTTTGACTAAAACTTTCTAATTTGTGTCATATCTCACCTTCTTTATCAACATGATATAGATACTTTTTTATCAATATGCATGAATGAGAAATAATGTAAACCATGAATCCTAAATTCTACTACATTGTTACTGCCTATTAACTATTCTCTTTAAGATAGTTTAACAGAAAATTTAGAAGAATCCATAGGCAGCAAAATATCAGACACATCTTGTAGCAATATCTTTATTGATACATCTCCCAGGACAATGGAAACTATGGAGAAAATAAACAAATGGGACTACATCAAAATGAAAAGCTTCTGTACTACAGAAGAAACCAACAACAAAACAAGAGAGCCCACTACACAGGACAACATATTTGCCAATGTTACATCCAATAGGGTTTATTTTCTTTTTGTTAAGTTGTATGAGTTTCCTATTAATTTTGGAGGTTAAACATTATTTTTTTTCTTTAGCTTACATATGTTATATATAAATTATATATATATATATATATATATATATATATATATATATAGAGAGAGAGAGAGAGAGAGAGAGAGAGAGAGAGAGAGAGATGATTGATAGATGACAGAGTCTGTAGTCCTCCCTTATTCATGCTTTTACTTTCCACAAGTTCAGTTATTTATGATCAACAGCAGTACAAAATATTAAATAAAATATCCCCAAAATAAATAATATATAAATTTAAAATTAAAATGTATGCCATTCTGAGTAGTATGATGAAATCTCATGCTATGTCATTCTGTCCCACCTGAGACATGAATTATCCCTTTGTTCAGTGTATCTAAACTGTACATACTACCCACCCATGAGTCACATAGTAGTCCTCTGGGTTATCAGATTAACCTTCATGGTATTGCAGTGCTATGTTTAAGTAAAACTTATTTTATTTAATCATGGCTATTTGCACAACTTTTATCACAATATATTATTACTAGAGGCACAGTGCACAAAATTTGTGCATGGGGGTGGGAGGGCTTCCTTAGCCCAGCCTGCACCCTCTCGCAATCCAGGACATTTCGGGTGATGTCTGACTGCTAGTTTAGGTCTGATCCACAGGGATCAGGATGGGGCTAAACTGGCAGTCAGACATCCCTCTCACAATCTGAGACTGCTGGCTCCTAACTGCTAGACTGCCTGCCTGATAACCTCTAACCACTTGACTGCCTCTGCCTGCTTGCCTCATTGCTCCTAACTGCACACCTGCCTACCTGATTGCCCCTAACCACTCCCTCACGGGCTGGGCCAGCCGGGGTGAGGACTCAAGGTGTTCTGGTCTCTGGTCATTCTGGTCATTCCACTGTTTTGGTCACTGGGCTTTTATTATATAGGATATTTGTTCTATGTTATTATTAGTTGTTGTTAATCTCTTACAGTGCCTAATTTGTAATTTAAGCTTTTTCATAGGTATTTGTGTATAAAAAAACAACAATATATATAAATAGTGGGGTATTATCTGTAACTTCAGGCATTCAGAATCTTGGGGGGAAAAATCCCTCCAGATAAGGGGGCTACTGGATATGGATATTGATAGAATAAATTAATATTACTTACCTTTTTTACATATACATATTTGGCAGATAAACATATATACTTAGTAGCTAAACTTTTGCTGATGAAAGCTCAATATGATCCCTAGGGGAAATAGTGTTAGATGTGTTAAGAACATCCATTACTATTCTCTCTCTCTCTCTCTCTCTCTCTCTCTCTCTCTCTCCTTTACCTTTCTCTCTTTGTTTCTCTCCTTGGAAAAGTTATCTCCATCATGCTTCTGCTCAGGACAGTGGAAGTTCTGACCAGACTAAATAAGAGTGAGTTGGCAAGGCCATGACCTTCTTAGAAAACTCTTTCTGAAATCTCACAAGACCTGAATACCAATGTTGGATTTGCCTGTCTGTGCTCCTGATTTCTGCCACAACAATACTCAGGAGTGCTCTGTCAAATTTGGTGCTGTTGATAATATGCTAGTCTCTCCAACTTTTGTATTAAATGTCTCAAGAAACCTTTTAAATTGAAAAGGAAAAATATGGAGAAAATTGAAGACCAAAGGGAGTATGTTTTTGTTCTACAGCAATACATTTACTCTGTAAAGCAATGCATTTATCTACTTGTATGCTCTTTACTTCTATCCTTATTAACCTCATCTGATTTATGCTAATTTCTGGGCAAAATGCAATAGAAGCACAAAATTATAGAGTCACATAGAGCATTTGCTTTACTATTACTCCACCTACTGGAATTGCCCTTTACTGACCACAGATTTTAGGACAGAGAATGAGGAGAAAAATGGAATTGGAATTATGTATACGTACTGACAAAACTGCTTTCTGAATATTGATTTATTTAATAAATTTATAATTTGAAATGAATAATTTTATAGGCACACAAGTTGAGACTGTTCAAAATATGATATGTTCTTTTACTCCTTATTATTTTTATATTATCTCCCCTATGAGTTCTAACCATTTTTTGTTAAAACAGTGTTGTTTTCATGCTAAAATGCTGCATTATATATTATTACAATAGGCATCATTTGCTTATAAAGAGAAAATGGAAATTAAATGTAGGTTCACTGATGTTTCTGAAATGTATTCAAACAAAACAATTTTAGAAGAACATTGAAGTATTTTGTTCAGTGCAGTCCTACATATCATGGTAAATAAAATATCTTTTGCTACATATAGTATACTAGAGGCCTGGTGCACAAAACTTGTACACTGCGGGGGGTTGGGGGAGAGTCCCTCAGCCTGGACTGCACCCTCTCACAGTCTGGGAGCCCTCAGCCCATGGGGAACAGGCCAAAGCTGTTAGTCTGACATCCTTAGCAGTGCCACGGAGACAGGAGAGGCTCCCACTACTGCCACTGCGCTTGCCAGCTGTGAGCCCAGCTTCTGGCTGAACAGTGCTCCCCCTGTGGGAGTGCACTGACAACTAGGGGACAGCTCCTGCATTGAGTGTCTGCCCCCTGGTGGTCAGTGCGTGTCATAGTGACTGGTCATTCTGCTGTCCTGCCCAAACCATCTCTCCAACATCCTCCAAGGGATCCCAGATTGCGAGAGGGCACAGGCTAGGCCAAGAGACCTCCACCGGTGCACAGTTGGGGCCAGGGAGGGACACAAGAGATTAGCCAGCTGGAGAAGGATGGTGGGAGGACTGTAGGGTGTGTCTCGCCTATATCGCTCAGTCCCAATTGACCAGATCCCAGCAGCAAGATAACCTACTGGTTGAAGCACCTGCCCCCTGGTGGTCAGTGCATGTCATTATCATTATCATATTACACTTTGATTGGTTGAATGACTGACCAGACAACCAGACACTTAGCATATTAGGCTTTTGTTCTATGGGATAGAAGACTTTAAGTTACTGCAAATTATATATTCTAACTTAATAGATATTTTAGGTCATTTAGATCAGGACATTGAAATCTTCTATGTATGACGATGTTAACACTTATTTTTAGAAACATTTTTAACTTATTCTAAAGCTCAGAGTACCTGAAAAAATATGTTTATTGTATGTAATTCGAGTTTGGTTAGAACTAGGATTACATATGATATTTATATGGAGCACCGAATTGAGCAGGTAATGTGTCCATTGTCATATGTATTTTTAAAATTGTTCACATAGTGACTTAAAATATTAGGGGATATTTTCAGTTACTAGGCTCACTATACTTTGTCTTATTTTCAAAAGATCTAAAGCAGATGAATTTATTTTATGAAGTGAATTTGAAAGTGACTTCCCTTCATAATAATGTAGAAACAAATTGATACTAAACTAATGCTGAATTTGTGTGTGTGTGTGTTTATAAAAGTGAAAAATATGATATGTGGGGACTTTGTCAGTACCCACATTTACTTTAACTTTTCTTGAATGTACATAAATAAAAAATAATAAGACAGACAACTTTATATGCACATCTAATGTGGTTTGGGCATTTTTCAGTATATCCCACCAACCATTGACAATGTAAAGGCTGTTACCTCTCTATTTATATAAAAACCCCGAGTGTAACACCCATCACGTCTGAGGCTCAATCAACCAGAAGGAAGTCAGTCTTGCAGGGGTTGTCTTGGCAACAGCTGTGCCTTCCCTGAGCTATTTCCCGTGAGGGCAAGGTTTGAGGCAGGAACCCACCTTCAGAGCATGGAGGCACTGAGTCCTGGGTCGTCTTGGAAATTGCTGTGCCCTCCCCAAACTGTTTCTCGGGAGGTCGAGGTTTGAGGCAGGAACCCTCCCTCAGAGTGTGGAGGCACTGAGTCCTAGGTCGTCTTGGCAGTCTTGGCAATAGAGCTGGTTCCCACAAGGGCAAGGTTTGAGGCAGGAAACAGCCCTCGGAGCATGGAGGTATATCTTTATAAAGTCTTAATACATTATATTAGAGGTCATGGTGGTACTATTTTACCCACAGTGTCTACAGGAATTGCTACAAATTTACTTCTTGGTGGAAGGACCTTTCATTCCCAATATAAATTACCAATTTCATTAAATGAAACTTCAATTTCTAGACTTGATATAAACAGTGAAGTTGCTAAAACTATTAAAAAGGTCCAACTTCTCATTATTGATGAATGTACCATGGCACCCAGTCATGCTATAAACACCGTAGATAGATTATTAAGAGAAATTATGAATTTGAATGTTGTATTTGGTGGGAAAGTTCTCCTTCTTGGAGGGGATTTTTGACAATGTCTCAGTATTTTACCACATGCTATGTGATCAGCCTTAGTACAAACAAGTTTAAAGTACTGTAATGTTTGAGGATGTTTCAGAAAGTTGTCTCTTACAACAAATATGAGATCAGAGGATTCTGCTTATAGTGAATGGTTAGTAAAACTTGGAGATGGCAAACTTGCTATCAATTTTCATTTAGAAATGGATATTATTGAAATCCCCTGTGAAATGATTTGTAATGGATCTATTATTGAAGCTACCTTTGGAAATACTATATCTATAGATAATATTAAAAATATATCTAGACGTGCAATTCTTTGTCCAAAAAATGAGCATGTTCAAAAATTAAATGAAGAAATTTTGGATATATTTGATGGAGATTTTCACACATATTTGAGTGATGATTCCATTGATTCAACAGATGATGCCGAAAAGGAAAATTTTGCCATCAAATTTCTTAATAGTATTACTCCTTTGGGAATGTCATGTCATAAATTAAAATTGAAAGTGGTTGAAATCATGTTATTGATAAATCTTAATAGTAAATAGGGTCTTTGTAATTGTACCAGATTTATTATCAAAAGATTACGACTAACATTATCAAAGCTGAAGTATTAACAGGATCTGCAGAGGGAGAGGTTGTTCTGATTCCAAGAATTGATTTGTCCCCATCTGACACTGGCCTCCCATTTAAATTAATTTGATGACAGATTCCTGTGATGCCAGCATTTGCAATGACTATTAAATAAATCACAAGGACAAACTCTAGACAGAGTAAGCATATTCCTACCTGAACCCGTTTTTAAACATGGTCAGTTATATGCTGCTTTCTCTTGAGTTTGAAGAGTATGTGATGTTAAAGTTAAAGTTCTAAATACTTCATCACAAGGGAAATTAGTCAAGCACTCTGAAAGTCTTTTAACTCTTAAATGTGGTGTACAGGGAGATATTAGAATAAGTTTAATCACTTTGTCAGTCATTTTTGCATCACTGTTGTTTTTATATCATGTTTTTGTTGTTTTCATATCATGTTTTTGTAGTTTTTATATCATGCCTCTGTTGTTGTTATATTCTTTTGTTACTGTTTCTTTATTAATACATTTATAAATTATTTTTATATACATTTTACTAATTTTCTTTCATCTTTCACACTTATATTATAAAGAAAGGGCAAACAGCAATATTAAAATATTTTCTCTAATTCCCTTTTAATGTGCATGAATTTTGTGCACTAGGCCACTAGTATATTATAATTGATATAATAAATATTGGATTAAATACTTCTATTTTCATATCCAAGAAAGGGAAAAGGTTTATTTTAAATTAGTCATGGGCTAACATAAAAGGCAACTATTTTGTGTTTAATCATAAGTATCTTTGGAACTTGGCAAAAATCAGATAATCTTATGTTGTTTCTGATGGAACATACCTTTGTCTGAGCAAAAAATAAGATGAAGTTTTTTGTGTGTGTTTTTTTTTTCTCAGCAGCACAATAAAAGCAAGTACTAGAAGCAAGTGAATCAACACAGCTGGTTGCTAGCATTATGATTAGATGCACTAGTTTGGATAAAATAAGAACTGGCCTGAATCTTGGCCCATAGCCTGAACTGAAATGACCCTGAAATAAGTAAAATACTTTGCCAAACTTTTTTGGCCTTCCTGTAGTTTTAGTGCCCTGTTTTTATAATGAGAGACTGGGGACATTCTATCGATTAGCTTTGCTATGGAAGTTGTAAATATACAAATTACCAAACACACATGCAAGTATATAACAAAACACATGACAAAGTTTAATTAGCCAAATGTAAAACCCAAAACTGAGTAAAAGTAAATTGTCTTTATTTTAAGTGAATTTTCTTTTGTCTTTTTCTCAAGTAAACTTTAGATTTTTGGTTTTACTAATAGAATATAATAATGAATTTTTAATTTTTCACAAAATTTTGGAGGAATGTTTTATGTCAGTGTACAATTTAAAGTATTTTATGTTTCTATGATCATTATAGCTCTTTTATGATGACTCATCTTCTGAACAGACTAAGTAAATACAGGTTACAGTATAGGTAAGAATCTTAATAAAAAAGAATGTGATTGAGGGTTGCACATTATTGTCAGAAAGTGAGATATCCAAGTGGAATCAATGTTAAAATTGCAGATAGGCACTTCAGAGGAATCCTGTCTCCCAAATATCCAACATTCTCAGGAAAATGCAGGTATTATTATTAATGTTTTCACACCAGCACTGGCATTGCACTTCTCTTAAGCTGGTGTTCAGTAATAAACCAAAAACTAGGTCATAACAGGTTAGATTTTTCCACCTACTAACTAATATCTCAGAATAGAGTGACATGATTTAAGGCCAATCAGCAGTTGAACGTGGAGAGTAGAGAGTGACAAGTGATGAGTAAGAAGCAAAAATAAGGGAGAAGAAAAAGCAATGAGGAAGAAAGTGGAAGAGGGAATAAGGGTAGAGGTTTCTGTCTAGTTTCCTTTATTTTATTTTTTATTTTTTGGTAATATCTGTGTAAGGCTGGGAAATAAACCTGCTCTGAGAAAGGCCTCCCTGCTCCTCACACTCCAGGTCCCCGAAAAGTAGGTCAGGCCTCCCTCAGGATGTTCTTCATGGCCACTCAGATGCAGAGTGTTCACTATACGGAGATGCTTTTGACATTCTCATCAAACTTCTACCCTTGTTTTATCTTGTGTGAATAATAAATCTCAAACTTAGTGACAAACGAATTAGAATGTTGAGAAATAATAGGCTTTGCAAATACTACATAACAAGCATTATCTCAGAGGTAAATGTTGTTTCTTTGTTTTAAAAGAATCCTTAGCCTAGGGAATTGAGATCAAATATTCTTGTGGTCTTCAATATTTTCGAAGGAAATAAACTCTTTAATTCATCAGCCTTTCTTCAAACTTATCATTGGATTGCTTGGAACTTACTCTACTGTGATACTATGATATAATCTACACTAATAAAAGACAAACATGCAAATTGACCATACCTTCACTATGCCTTAAGCCATGCCCACCAGCCAATCAGAGAAACTATATGTAAATTTACCCAAACAAGATGGCGGCCGGAAGCCATGGAGCTGGAGCGAGCAGGAGGCTTGGTTGCTCCAGTGATGGAGGAAGCCAAGCTTCCCACCTGCCACTGCTGGCTCTGAGCTCCACTCAAGGCAACAAAGTTTCAATTATAGAAGTTAAATAAACCCCAGATACCTGCTTTCAGCCGGCCGTGGCCATGGAGCTGGAGCGAGCAGGAGGCTTGGGTTGCCCCTGGTGATGGAGGAAGCCAAACTTCCAGCCCCTCCCTGGCCAGCTCTGAGCTCTACTCAAAGCTACAGAGTTTCAATTATAGAAGGTAAATAAATCCCAGAATAAAAGAAAAAAAGGAGAGGCTAGGAGCTTCCATTGCCGGGGGGATTGGCCAGCCTGAAAACAGCCCTCAGCCCCTCACCCAGACTGGCCAGGCACCCCAGTGGGGACCCTGCACCTAAAGGGTGTGTGGCCAGCCTGAAAACAGCCATCAGCCCCTCACCAGGATGGCAAGGCACCCCAGTGGGGACCCCCGCCCTGAAGGGGGTGTGACCAGCCTGCAAACAGCCATCAACCCCTCACCCAGGCTGACCAGGCACCCCAGAGGGGATCCCCGCCCTGAAGGGGGGTGTGACCAGCTGCAAACAGCCATCAGTCCCTCACCCAGGCTGGCAAGGCACCCCAGTGGAGACCCCCACCATGAAGGGGGTGTGACCAGCTGCAAACAGCCATCAGTACCTCACCCAGGCTGGCCAGGCACCCCAGCGGGACCCCCACCCTGATCCGGGACACCCTTCAGGGAAAACCAGCCAGCCCCCACCTGTGCACCAGGCCTCTATCCTATATAATAAAAGGGTAATATGCAAATTGACCCTAACAGCAGAAGGGCTGAGAATGACTGGTCACTATGACACACACTGACCACCAGGGGGCAGATGCTCAATGCAGGAGCTTCCCCCTGGTGGTCAGTGTGCTCCCACATGGGGAGCTCTGCTAAGCCACAAGCCAGGCTCAGGTCTTCCAGTACAGCGGTGGTCACGGAGCCTCTCCCGCCTTCTCAGCAGGGCTAAGGATGTCCGACTGCAGCTTAGGTCTGCTCCCCGCTAGCAAGTTGATATCACCCGAGGGCTCCCAGGCTGCCAGAGGGATGTCTGACTGCCAGCTTAGGCCCAATCCCCAGGGAGTGGGCCTAGCCAGCAGACGGTCATCCCCTGAGGGGTCGCAGACTGCGAGAGGGCACAGGCCAGGCTGAGGGACCTCCCAAGTACAAATTTTTGTGCACCGGGCCTCTAGTCCTATATAATAATAGAGGAATATGCAAATTAGCCAGGATGCCATAATGTCACAACTGAACAGCAGGGACCTGAGGCTGAATGGTGCCTGGCTAGTTCAAGGGACCTCAGGCCATGCCCCCCACCCCATGGGGCTTGATGGTGGACCTCAGGGTATGCTCCCTGTCCAGAAGGGCTTTATGGGAGACCTCAGGCAATGTCCCCACCCAGCAGGGCTTGACAGGAGACCTCAGGCCACACACCTCGCCTGGCACCGGGCTGGGGGACCTGAGGCTGTGCCCCCAGCCCGTAGGGGCTTGACAGGGGCAGGGCTGGCCGGGTCTGGGTCTCACCCAATAGGGGTGGGGACAGCTGGGTCTGGGTCTCCTGTGCTTTCAAAGAGTGTGCGGGTGGTGGGCGAAGACTTGACTCTAGGTCCCGCAGCATGCCCCAGTCTCTGACAGGAGGAAGATTTTCATATACATTTTACTAATGTTCTTTCATCTCTGATATTTCTTTTATAGAGAAAGGGCAAATAGCAATATTAAAATATTTCCTCTAATTAATTTCCTTTTAAAGTGAACAAATTTCATGCACTGGGCCACTAGTAAGAAATATATTTAGAGTGGTCTTTCTCCAGGCTCCTGGCCAATTCCTAAAAACTCTTGTAATTTCATAAGTGACTCATAAATGTAACTTTTTCAAAATTTTCTAAGAACAATAGGACTATATTTTGGTTTTCATTTCTAGTTCCTGAACCAGCTCCAGAGGGATAGACGTGAAATGATTCTAATGATACAATTCTCAAGTTTATAGCTTTTATACATTTTTCAGATCCATACAGGTGTATACTCATAAAACCATTTAACTACTAATAATCAATATAAATTTCATGTGATGAATAATATTTGTAAAAGGTAATGTTTGAAACATGAATTAAAGCTTGGCTTGTTTGAGCAGGTTGTTTTGAGTTCAACATGTCACATACTAATTTGAACTATACAAAACTTTTGCCTGTATACTACATAGTGATGTTATTTGTTCTTTAAAGGCAAGAATGGACCTTTTCTTTATTCTCATTTTAGATTTCACATATAAATGATGTCATATGATAGTACTTTCTCTGTCTGACTTAATTCACTTAGCATAATGTTCTCAAAATGCATCCACACTGTTGCAAATAGCAAGATTTTCATTTTTATAGCTTAATATAAAATTCCATTGTGTACATATAATGTCACATTTTCTTTAATTACCTATTGATGACAGATTGTTTCTATATCTTTGCTATCCTATTTGTTTCATTGAACATGGAGGTCATATATCTTTCTGAATTAGTGTTTTTGTTTTCTTTGGATAAATGGATCTCTTCTATATTGAGTCACTATTAGTCTTTTATTTAATCTGTAGATTCAACCAACTGTGGATCAAAAACAGTATTTTTGTATTCCCAACTTTGGTTTCCCAACCATGGGTTCCCATTGATTGACAATACTGCTTTTGATCTGTGGTTGGTTAAATTCACGGATGGGAAGGGCTGACTGTAGTTAAGATTTGGGGGAGTCAAGTGTTATATGCAGAAAAACCTTATATATAGATTTTCAACTCAGTGGGGATAAGCACCACTAACACCTTTTTCAAGGACAACTGTACTGTTTTCTATCTGCAGTTGGTTGAACCCACAGATTAAAAACCTACAGATACTAAGGGCCAACTATAATTAAGTTTTTGGGGATTCAAAAGTTATGCATGGATTTTAAATTGTGCTAGGGTTGACACCTCTAACCACAGCTTTGTTGCAAAGTCAACTATACTCTAAGTAACCAATATGCGTTTAAATGTACATAATCAGAAGGAACTGTTTTTTCTGTATTCTGCTTTTATATGTAACCACTTAGTAGCAGCTCTTTTTTCAAATATCTGAATTTCACCCAGTATTTTAAAAATCTGTTATCAACTCTACCATCTATAATATACACTGAGTGGCCAGATTATTATGACCATCTGATGTTTGTAGGCAAATTAGCCATAATTTTATGCTGAAGTTGCTAGAGGGCCAGACCATTATAAATAGGGAAGCAGGTTGTTTGCCACTGCAGTAGAAGTGATTTTTTTTCTGAAGATATGGGTAAACAATGCTATTTAACAGCCTTTGAACGTGGGATATATATTATGATGAGTGGCCAGATGATTATGACCACCCGACATTTGTAGGCAAATTAGCCGTACACTGCATTGTATGAGATATGGAAGCTGAAGGCCTGTTTGAACATCTTTGCTGTCTGCAGTTACCAAGATAAAACGTCTCCAATTTGCACAGGAACACAAGGATTGGACAATTGAGCATTGGAAAAAAGTCATGTGGTCTGATGAATCACATTTCCAGTTGCATCATGCAGATGGCAGAGTGAGAATTTGGCGGAAACAGCATGAAAGCATGTGCCCCACATGCATGAGTACAACCCTTCAAGCTGGTGGGGGCAGTGTTATGGTTTGGGGCATGTTTTCCTGGCATGATTTCGGCCCTTTAATTTGTGTGCAACAACGTCTGAATAGCACAACATACCTAAGTATCGCTGCTGATCCAGTTCATCCTATCATGTTGAGGGCGTATCCCAATGGAGATGGCTTCTTCCAACAAGGCAATGCGCCATGCCACAGTGCTTGTATTGTGCAGGAGTTGTTTCAGGAACATGAGGGAGACTTTACCTTGCTTAGGTGGCCCCCACAATCACCAAATATCAATCCAATTGAGCATCTGTGGGACAAAGTTAAAAGAGCCATCAGGCAGCTGGTTCCACAGCCATCAATTCTCACAAAACTGGACAGTGCTATTCATCAGGCATGGTGTCAGATTCCTCGCATCACCTTTCAACATCTCTTGGAGTCAATGCCAAGAAGAATTGCTGCAGTACGGAAGGCAAAAGGTGGCCCAACAAAGCACTGGTGGGGTGGTCATAATAATCTGGCCACTCACGTTTAAATATATCTCATGTTCAAAGGCTGTTAAATCATATTGTTTACCCATATCTTCAAAAAAAAATCATGTCCACTGTCATGGTAAACAGCCTTCTTCCCTATTTATAACCGTCTGGCCCTCTAGCAACTTCAGCGCAAATTTGCCTTCTAACATCAGGTGGTCATAATAATCTGGCCACTCAGTGTATATATATATATACTAGAGCCACGGTGCATGAAATTTGTGCACTGGGGGGATGTTCCTCAGCCCTGCCTGCACCCTCTCCAATCTGGGACCCCTCCAGGAATGTCCAACTTCCAAACCAGAAGTCAGACCTAAGCTGGAAATCGAACATCCCTCTCATAATCTGGGACTGCTGACTCCCAATCTCTTGCCTGACTTCCTCCTGGATTTACTCCTAACTGCTTCTGCTTGCCAGCTTGATCACCCCCTAACCACTCCCCTGCCAGCCTGATCGATGCCTAACTGCTCCCCTGCCAGCCCGAATGTCCCCAAAAACCCTCCCCTGCCAACCCGATCACCCCCAACTGCCCTCTCCTGCTGGCCCAGTTGTCCCCAACTGCCCTCCCCTGCCAGCTTGGTCACCCCTAACTGCCCTCTCCTGCTGGCTCAGTTGCCCCTAACTGCCCTCCTCAGCCAGCCCGGTCACCCCCAACTGCCTTCCCTTGCTGGTCGAGTCACCCCTAACTGCCCTCCCCTACTGGCCTGAATGCCCACAACTGCCCTCCCCTGCCAGCCATCTTGTGGTGGCCATCTTGTGTGAGGGCATGATGATCAATTTGCATATTACCTCTTTATTATATAGGGGATATATATATATATATATATATATATATATATATATATATATACACATATATATATGTTTCTCAATGTATGTCACATAATTTTGTGCTTCATAACTTTTTGATAGCAGCCTCTTTCCTGGAGAGTTATACAGAAGTTTTTGACCAAAGTAACCCTTTACTTTATATATATATATATATATATATATATATATATATATATATATATCCTATCTAATAAAAGAGAAACATGGTAATTGGCGTACTCCCAATACCCTTCCCATTGGCTAATCAGCTAGATATGCAAATTAACTGCCAGCCAAGATGGTGGCCGGCGGCCAGGCAGCTTGAAACTAACATGAGGCTTGCTTGCTTCAGTGATGGAGGAAACCAACGTTCCCCTCCTGCCTTGCCGGCCTCTGAGCCAGCAGTTTAAGAAACATTGTAACATATAGAAGCTAAACAAAACCCCAGAAACCAGATTTCAGCGAGCTGGGATCTCAGAGCTGGAGTTGATACAGAGTTTCGATTATAGAACCGAAACAAACCAGATACCTGCTTTCAGCAGCGGAGGCCTAAGAGCTGAAGCCTCAGAGCTAAAGCTGGCCCAGAATAAAAAAAAAAAAAAGAAAAATAGGAGCAGTTGGGAGCTTCAGTCCCAGCCTGAAAACAGCCCTCAGCCCCTCACCCAGACTGTCCAGGGACCCCAGTGGGGACCCCCACCCTGAAGGGTGTGTGACCAGCTGCAAACAGCCATCACCCCTCATCCAGGCTGGCCAGGCACCCAAGCGGGACCCCACCCTGATCCAGGACACCCTTCAGGGAAAATCAGCTGGCCCCTACCCATGCACCAGGCCTCTATTCTATATAGTAAAAGGGTAATACACCTCCCAGCACCGGGATCAGCAGAGCCGCGAGGCCTCCTGGCACCGGGATCAGTGTGACAGGGGGCAGCTCCCAAACCCCCTGATCACCCTGAGGCTTTGTGTGTGACACGGGGCGGGACGACAACCTCCCTATCCGCCCTGCTCTGTTCCTGACAGGGGAAGGCACCCCAACCCCCTGATCGGCCCTGCTCTGTGCCTGATAAGGGGGAGCTCCCCAACACCGTGATCGGCCCTGCTCTGTGTGTGACAGGGTGCGGCGCCCCAACCCCACCACCCCCCACGGGCCCTGCTCTGTGTGAGACAGGGTAGAGCCATAACCTCCCCATCGACCCTGCCCTGAGTGTGACAGTGGCGGCACCCCAACCCCCTGATCCGCCCTGCTCTGTGTGTGACAGGGGGCGGTCCCCCAACTCCCCTATCGGCCCTACTCTGTGAATGACAGGGGGGAGCTCCCCAATCCCCTGATGGGCCCTGCTCTGTGCGTGACAGGGGGGAGCTCCCCAACCCCCTGATTGACCCTGTTCTGTGCATGACAGGGTACAGAGCCCCAACCCCCCTGATGGGCCCTGCTCTGTGCGTGACAGGGGGTGGCGCCGCAACCTCCCATCGACCCTGCCTTGAGTGTGACAGGGGGCGGTGCCCCAACCCCCCAATCGGCCCTACCCTGAGCATGACTGAGCGTGGCATCGCAACCTCCCGATCCGCCCTGCTCTGTGCATGACAGGGGGCAGCGCCCCAACTCCCCAATCAGCCCTGCTCTGAGCCTGACCAGAGGCTGCACCTAGGGATTGGGCCTGCCCTCTGCTACCAGGGAGCAGGCCTAAGCCAGCAGGGCGTTATCTCCCGAGGGATCCCAGGCTGCGAGAGGGCACAGGCCAGGCTGAGGGACCCCCTCTTCCCCCTCGAGTGCACAAATTTTTGTGCACCGGGCCTCTAGTATATATATAAAAAGCTAAGTGACCGGAATGATAGGTCATCATGAAATACACTGAGGCCAGCCACCCGGCCCGATGGGGGCAGGGCTAGCTGGCCAACCTCTCGCAGCCCCTCCCCCTGGCCAGCCTGGCCCCCTATCGGAGGCCCCACCTCCAATCAGGACTGGCTGGCTGGACCCTACCTGTGCATGAATACATGCACTAGGCCCCTAGTTTGTTTATAAAAACAGATGTCTAGAAAACTAGTTATGAACAGTTCTTCCATTGACTTCGTTTGCTAAATAGTTAAGATACCAGGTAAACCAGCATATTCTTTGTGTGTATGTATATTTGAGAATGAATTTAATTTGATGTACATCCATTCAGAAATGATATAAGCTTCTTTGGTTTTTAGATATTATATAGAAACTTATATATGTTATTAAACAATGTGACATTGAAAAATTCACAATCTTAATCATAAAAAGCTGATAATTAAAATGATAATCATCCCCTGGTTATATATTTACAACTGAAACAATTTACTCAATCAGGTATTTCTCAAAAGCCACACCCAATTGAGGAAAATAAGATAGATTACAAAAAGCTCAATGTACTAAACAAAAGAACACATTTATACATGTGCACTTTATGGACTTCTAATTTCTTAGTATAGGTAGTGTTTTATGAAAAAAAGAGTTTGATGCTCAAATAAGTTTATGAAATCATAGGTTAAATCCAGTTAAACAGATTAACACTGAATTTCTCCATGTATGTCACATAATTATGTCCTTCATGACTTTCTGATAGCAGGCTCTTTCTTGCAGAGTTATACAAAAGTGTTTGACCAAAGTAACCCTTTACTTTTCTACAAGATCATACATCTAGGATCAATAAGAAAAAAATATAAGAAAATGTCTAATTTTGTTGTTATAGTATTGAAGTCAGATGTTGATAGTAATATTTATTGCATAGGTGACAGATTTTCATCAATAGTTCTACAAATTTTTGTTTTTATGCCAATGACAAACATAAAATTATATTTTAATTGTTTATATTAAACTATTTATATTTGGTTTTATAATTTATTGTACAAACTCGTATCATAAGTATCATCACATAATAACCTAAAATAAATATGAAGTCTTCATAAAAATATCTTGTCTTACTGATAAAATTAGTCGATTAGTCATTTATTAAGAAATTATTGCTTTGGGTTTCAGATAATTGATTTTAATAGGTAACTAATTTTTTATAGTAACTAAAGTTATTTTATTCTAATTTTTAAGCAAATGGGTTTATTTTGTTTTTCTTTAGGTCAATTTTCTAAGTCATCTACTTTGTCCTTTAATTATTTCAAAAACATTTTTTGGGTCTCATAGAACTAGGTCATTTATCCATTTATTCAAATAACATTTACTGAAAACCTATTTCCAAGTATATCTTCTAGATACTGGGTATAGAATAAAACAGAATCCTGACATTATAAAAGGTTATTTATTCATATTATAGTCATTAAAATAATTGCAAATAAATAAATATAATATTTATGATTGTGGTGACTGCTTTGAAGAAAAAGCAGAGAAGAAGGGTAGGAAGTGCTCGGGTGAGGGCAAGTTTCCAATGTTAAATAGGGTTGCCATGGAAGTTGTCAATCAGAAGGTTGAATTTGAAAAAAGTGTTTAGACTAGATAAGGAAACAAGCATTTATATGTCTATGTAGTGAGGGGATATTCCAAGAAGAAGGAATACAAAATATGAAGGCATTCAGGAGGGAATTTGTCTAGTGTGTTCAATAAGTAACAGGGCGTGAACTGAATGAGAAGGAGAATAGTAGATGATGATGTCAAAAAGTAATAAAAAGAAAATCATCATGTAGGGTTCTCTGGGTCATTGTAAGAATCTTTTCTTTTACTGTAAGTGAGATGGGAAAGCACTGGGGGTTTGAGGCAGAGAAATAACATGACCTAACATATTTTTAAAGAACACTCAGAACTGTGTTGAGAATAGGCAGAAGGGGAGAAAAAAGGAACAGACAGATAAATTCGAAGGTATTCCAATAATCTATAGATAATAAAAGTGGTGCGAACTAAGATGTTCATGGTAGCGAAAGTGTAGAATGTTACATTCTAAGCATATTTGAAAGTAGAGACAATAGCAGTTTCTGAGCAACTGGCTGTGGGATGAGACAACATGGTTTTTGCTTAATCACTTAGAAAGATCTACTTACCATTTACTAGTATTATCATAATAAAGATAGGAGGATATGGTGGAAGGGCAAGTGTTAGAAGACTATGAGACTTCTAAATGGAAAAATGAATTGGTAGTCGCAGTGTTCTATATTGAGTTCAGAAGAGAATTCTGAATTAGGGCTGTATTTCTGAAAATTGTCAGCAGGGAAATGGGTTTTACTTGTAAGTTACTGGGACTGAATGAGATTACCAAGGAAGTGAGTAAAGACAGAGAAAAAAAGAGGAACAAGAACTAATGACTAAAACCCCTTCAAACTGGCAAGAAGAGAGAATGAAGAAGGATAGCAAGAAGGATACTGGGAAGCAGTAGCCAGTAAGGTAAGAGGAAATTGGGAGAATGATCTGGAAGCAAAGTCAAGAGCATATCAAGATAGGCCAAGTTATTCTTTATGGACCTGGTGAAATGGGAGGCATCATCATGAGGGTGGACTTCTGCCACAACAAAGGCAGAAAGGTTCAGCATGAGGAGCACGATAGCCAGGACATCTACCCCAGCTGTTGATTAAGCTGGACAGGTTTCTGGCTGGATGAACCAACTCCTCCTTCAAACAAGTGATGCCAAAGAGGTTGTTCATGATCACACCAACCGGTGCCTCTGTCCCTTTCCAAGATGATCTGGAAGCTGAAGCTTCCTGGCTAGGAGGACAAAATGTCCGTGGTTGTAGGGCTTATAATTGGTAATGTGCATATGCAGAAAGTGCCTAAACTGGAGGTGTATATATTTTATGAGCAGCCCACCTAGAACCACATCCCCAAGGCTGAGGGTAAGTTCCTTACCTTCAACCAGCTGGCCTTACACCCCTAAGGGCTGTGGCTTGGTCCTGCTCTCTGATTCTGCAAGGACCAAGAGATGGACAGGAATTTGGCAAGGCCCAGGGAACCCCTGGCAGCCACACCAAACCCTATGTGTGCTCTAAGGGTGGGGAGTTCCAGTATACCAGAGGCTAATGGGCCATCACAGCTACAAAAACTGATATAAGAAGTATAGTTAATAATATTGTAATAACTATATGGTGCCAGTTGGGGAAACACTTTGTAAGGTATATGATTGTCTAACCACTATTCTGTACACCTGAAACTAATCCTTTATAATAAAGAGGTAATATGTAAATTAACCCTCATTCTCTCATAGTATGGTTGCCTATAACCAGGCCGGCAGGGGGGTTAGTGAGGGACGACCAAATGATGGAACAAGCAGGCTGTGTGGGGCGACCAGGCTGGCAGGAGGGTTAGCAAGGGATGACCAAATAACTGAATAAGCAGACTGTGTGGGGTGACCAGGCTGGCAGGGGTGCTAGTGAGGGACAACCAAACAACTGAATAAGCAGGCTGTGTGGGGTGACCAAGCCAGTGGGAGGGCCATGGAGGTGACCAGGCTGGCAGGGGGGGCAGTTAAGGGTGACCAGGCCAGCAGAAGGGGGAAGTTGGGGTCAACCAGGCCAGCAGGGGGGGAAGTAAGGGGTGACCAGGCCAGCAGGGGGGACAGTTGGGGGTGACCAGGCCAGCAGGGAGGGGCAGTTGCGGGCAACCTGACCAGCAGCGGGGGGCAGTTAGGGGTGACCAGGCCGGCAGGGGGTGCAGTTAGGGGCGATCAGATTGGCACACAGAGGCTGTGAGTGGTGTTCAGGCCAACAGACGGAGCAGTTAGGGGTGACCAGGCAGACAGGCAGGTGAGCAATTAGGAGCCAGTGGTCCAAGATTGTGAGAGGGATGTCTGACTGCCGGTTTAGGCCCGATCCTGAGCTGGCAGTCAGGCATCCCCGAGGGGTCCAAGATTGGAGATGGTGCAGGCTGGGCTGAGGGAACCCCCAGCCACACACAAATTTCATCCACCGGGCCTCTAGTACAAAATAATATTGAATGTAAACTGTAAAAAATGTGATAAAAAGTACTATTCCTATATAAAATAAAATGAGTTATAACAAAAAGGTGTATTTCTAAGTCTAAAATAAAATAAAAATTCTAACCCCAGATCATGCCTTGTTATTAAGAAAGACTTTTGATGCTGACAGAATAAAAAAGATAGGCCATGTCAGATGAGAACTGAGAATTCAGTTTGTCATTGACTGTGATAAAGGCAATCTTGAGTGTAGTGCAGGGATGACAGGCTGAATGCAGTAAGTTCAAGAGAAGATGAGACAAGGGAAACAGCAGTCAGAGAATTAAACATTGAACTGTTTGTTGTAAAAGTAGAGCAGGGAAATGAAGTCTTGTTAAGAGGATATGGAGCCATGAAGTTTGTATTTTTATTTTGTTTTTTAAAGATGAGAAAGAGTAGAATGTGATGCATATGAAGAAGATTGACCTTAGATCCATGGTCGGCAAAACGCGGCTTGCGAGCAACATGCGGCTCTTTGGCCCCTTGAGTGTGGCTCTTCCATAAAATACCACATGCGGGCGTGCACGTACAGTGTGATTGAAACTTCGTGGTCCATGCACAGAAGTCAGTATTTTGTGGAAGAGCCGGTATTTTGCGGAAGAGTCACACTTAAGGGGCCAAAGAGCCGCATGTGGCTCGTGAGCCACCATTTGCCGAGCCGCAGTTTGCTGACCACTGCCTTAGATCATAAGCCAGCCATAGCAACAGAAGGTAAAAAACACAGGGCAGGTAGAGTGGAAATCCCTTACCTCCATCAAATAGCAAACAAGGTTATCAGCTGGGAATGAAGATGGGAGATAGAGTTCAAGGTCTGACGAGAAAAGGACAAAGTTTTCTGTGCATATGTTGTCTGGATTTAGGGAAATGAATTTTGATTTCTTGGCACCACTAATGAGCACACTTGAGGTTAATGATTATGAACTTAAAGTGAGACAAGTCACCATGGTTGGCTATTTCTCTGTAGCCATGTTCAGCTATGGGGGCAGGTGTGGAATAAGCATGGAGTTGTATTTAAATAGAGATGAGGTTTTGATAAGTGGATATGATATGGAATGAGAAAAGCAGGGAGTTAAAGAATGATGATCATTTCCCATGTAGAAAAGTAATTCATTTAGTGATTATTTATTCTAATAGTATTATTCTTTAAATAATATTAGTGATTAAAATGCAAGCTTGTAAAGGTATATAAGGTAGAATAAACAGACTCACATTAAAACCCACTTCAATCCCATGTCCCAGAGGTGGCTACTATAAATAGTTTTGTGACTATCCTTCTAGACATTTTCTATGAATACATGAATAGATAGTTTTTTTAAACCAAATATTGCTTCACCCCATTAATATAGTCCTGGTAGTTAACTTTTCTCATTCAACAATACATCACAGGCACACTTCCACCCTGGTTCCTAGAGCTCTATCTCATCCCACAACCACATAATATGTTATTATGTTGCTGAGCCATGATTTATTTAAATAATCACATTTTTCTTTAGGTTATTTCCAGCTTTTGCTATTATGGATAATGCAACATGAACATCTTAATCTACAAAAGTTTATTAGTTCTTGAATTGTTCCTCTAATGTAGATTACTAAAGGAAGGATTGCTTA
The DNA here is from genome assembly GCF_014108235.1 of Myotis myotis. NCBI lineage: Eukaryota > Metazoa > Chordata > Mammalia > Chiroptera > Vespertilionidae > Myotis > Myotis myotis. The sequence continues at coordinate 127,976,972 of NW_023416324.1, forward strand.
GTCAGAAAGTATGTGGTGTTTCACAATTTCTACTAAATTATACCCACAAAGAACATAGAAATTTATTTCTCTTCTACGGTCTCATCAACACTTGATATGAAAAATACTTTTTCACTTATGAAGAGTTTGAATATCACTTTTTATTTTATATTTCACAACCATGAGATTAAAAGAATTTTAATATTTGGTCAGTTTCAGGTCTCTATTTTATTTTAGTTCACTTGAGAAACAGATTTTCTACATGAATATTTATTACCATATATATTCTCCTTTTCCTCCACCAAAGGTAAACATTGCCCTGAAGAATATTTTTCTCTTTAACATATTAAATATTTTACATGTATCTTTTCATTTTTTATCTTTGCTAATTTTAAGCCATCATGAGGGGAAGGATTTGTGCTTGTTTGGTTCACTTTGAGTCCCCACTGTAGGATGAGGATGGCACATTGTAGCATCTCAAAAACAATTTTCAAATAAATAATGAGTGAATGAATAGGATATGTATTATTACTCACATCATTGTCCTTTTACCATAAATATACATAAAATGTTATCACGTATAAATGGAATCATACTCTATATTCTTTACAAACTGATTTTTGACGCAACATTTTGCTTTTGAGATATATCATGTAAATACATTTTAATCTAATTAATTCATATAAATTTGTTAATTATATTATCCATTATCATTATAATTATTTATTTATTCTATTACTCAGGGAAGTTAGGTTATTACTCACTTTTTAAATGTTATTTTAAACACTTTATATAGTTACAATATTGTGAAATGTTTTGTATAGAACTATGTAGGTGAATTACAATTCCAGGGAAGAATTAACCAAACTGTATAGGATAATACTAATTAAACTTTTCTCAACCCCCAAAACATTTTTATACCCTTTAAAAAATCTTTCTCTGGGAGTTTAGTGGTGCTTGAAATAGAAATAATGTGTGAGTTAGAAAAAGAAAAAATCATTCAGTGTTTACTAATATGAATTTTGGTCTCAGGACCTATTTATATTATTTTTTATTTATTTTGAATTTAATTTATTGGTGACATTGGAAAATAAAATTATATATGTTTCAGGTATATGACTCTGCAATGCATCATCCATATACTGTGTTGTGTGTTTACCACCCCAAGTAAAGTCTCCTTACACCTCTAATCATCCTGTCTTTACTCTCTTCCACCTTCCTCCACCCCCTTCCCTCTGGTAATCACCATACTGTTGTTTCTGTCCATGAGTCTTTCTTTCTTCTTTATTTTTTTTTTTACTTTATCCCTTAACCTTTCTCGCCCAGCACCCCCCACTCCCTCCCCTCTGACAGCTGTCAGTCTGTTCTCTATATCTATGAGTCTGTCTTCACTTTGTTAGTTTGTCTTTCTCTGACTGGCTTATTTCACTTGCCATAATACTCACTAGGCCCATCCATGCTGATGCAAAAGATAAGAGTACTTTCTTTTTTACAGCAAGGTGGCATTCCATGTGTAGATGTACCACAGTTTTTTAATCCACTCATCTGCTGATGAGCACTTAGGCTGTTTCCAAATCTAGCTACAGTAAATTGTGCTGCTTTGAACATAGGGGTGAACATGACCTTTCTGATCAATGTTACTTAAGATAAATTCCTAGAAGTTGGATTACTAGGTCAAATGAGAGTTTCATTTTTCATTTTTTGAGGAAATGCCATACTGTTTTCCACAGTGTCTGCGCCAGTCTGCATTTCCACCAGCAGTGAAGGAGGTTCCTTTTTCTCCACATCCTCTCCAGCACTTGTCATTCGTTGACTTGTTGATGATAGCCATTCTGACAGGTGTGAGGTGGTACCTCATTGTTCTTTTTATTTTTCATCTCTCAGAAGATTAGTGACTTTGGGCATGTTTTCATATATCTCTTGGCCTTCTGTATGTCCATTTTCAAAAAGTGTCTATTTAAGTCTATTGTCCATTTTTTGATTGGGTTATCTTCCTTTTGTTAAGATGTATGAGTTCCATATAAATTTTAGAGACTAGGCCCTTATCAGATATAACATTGGCAAATATATTCTCCCATGAAGTGGGCTTTCTTGTTGTTTTGTTGATGGTTTCTTTTGCTGTGCAGAAGCTTTTTATTTTTGATGTAGTCTTATTTGTTTATTTTCTCCTTAGTTTCCATTGCCCTAGAAGTGATAGCAGTGAAGAAATTGCTGCGACATATGTCTGATATTTTGCTGCCTATAGATTCTTCTAATATTTTTATAGTTTCCCATCTTATGTTTAAGTCCTTTATCCATTTTGAGTTTATTTTTGTGAATGGCGTAAGTTGATGGTCTAATTTCATTTTTTTACATGTATCTGTCCAATTTTCCCAACACCATTTATTGAAGAGACTGAATTGACTCCATTGTATGCTCTTGCCTCTTTTGACAAATATTAATTGAACATAGTGACTTGGGTCCACATCTGGGTTCTCTGTTCTGTTCCATTGGTCTATATGTCTATTTTTGTGCCAGTGCCAGGAAGTTTTGAGAACAGTGGTTTTGTAACATAGCTTGACATCTGTTATTGTGATCCCTCCAACTTTGTTCTTCTTTCTCAAAATCACTGTGACTATTCAGAGTCTTTTTATGTTCAGTATGAATTTTTGGAGAGTTTTTTCTATGTCTGTGAAATATGCTGTTGGTATTTTAATGGGGACTGCATTTAAATCTATAGTTTTCTTTATGTAGTATGGACATTGTAATGATATTGATTCTAACAATCCATGAACAAAGTATATTCTTCCATTCTTCCTCTATCTCTTTTTCAATGTCCTATAGTTTTCTGAGTACAGTTCTTTTACCACCTTAGTCACGTTTATTCTTAGGTATATTAATTTTTTTGTTGGCATGGTAAATGGGATTTTTGTTTTTTGTTTGTTTGTTTGTTTCTCTTTCTGTGAGTTCATTATCCTATCTAATAAAAGAGAAACATGGTAATTGGCATACGACCGCTACCCTTCCCATTGGCTAATCAGGGCGATATGCAAATTAACTGCCAGCCAAGATGGCAGCTGGCAGCCAGGCAGCTTGAAACTAACATGAGGCTTGCTTGCTTCAGTGACGGAGGACTCCAACGTTCCCCGCCTGCCGCTGCAGGCCTCTGAGCTGGCAGTTTGAAACATAGTTACAAAAATAGAAGCTAAACAAAACCCCAGAAACCTGCTTTCAGCTAGCCGGGATCTCAGACCTGGAGTTGATACAGAGTTTCGATTGTAGAACCTAAAAAAACCAGATACCTGATTTCAGGAGCGGAGGCCTAAGAGCTGGAGCCTCAGAGTTAAGCTGGCTCAGAATAAAAAAAGAAAAAAGAAAAAAAGGAGCAGTTGGGAGCTTCAGTCCCAGCCTGAAAACAGCCCTCAACACCTCACCCAGACTGGCCAGGCACCCCAGTGGGGACCCCCACCCTGAAGGGTGTGTGACCAGCTGCAAACAGCCATCATCCCCTCATCCAGGATGGGCAGGCACCCCAGTGGGGACCCCCACCCTGATCCAAGACACCCTTCAGGGCAAACCAGCCAGCCCTCACCCGTGCACCAGGCCTCTATGCTATATAGTAAAAGGGTAATATGCCTCCCAGCACCGGGATCAGTGTGACAGGGGGCAGCACCCAAACCCCCTGATCGCCCTGTGGCTCTGTGTGTGACAGGAGGTGGGGACACAACCTCCCTATCTGCCCTGCTCTGTTCCTGACAGGGGAAGGCGCCCCAAACCCCTGATTGGCCCCGCTCTGTGCCTGATAGGGCGGAGCTCCCCAACCTCCTGATCGCCCTGCGGCTCTGTGTGTGACAGGGTGCGGCGCCCCAACACCCCCACCCCACGGGCCCTGCTCTGTGTGTGATGGGGGAGAGCCATAACCTCCCCATCGGCCGTGCCCTGAGTGTGAGAGTGGTGGCGCCCCAACCCCCTGATCCGCCCTGCTCTGTGCTTGACAAGGGGGAGCTTCCCAACCCCCTGATGGGCCCTGCTCTGTGCATGACAGGGGGGAGCTCCCCAACCCCTTGATTGACCCTGCTCTGTGCATGACAGGGGGGAGCGCCCCAACCCTCTGATTGGCCCTGCTCTGTGTGTGACAGGGGGTGGTGCCACAACCTCCCCATCGACCCTGCCTTGAGTGTGACAAGGGGCGGTGCCCCAACCCCCCAATCGGCCCTACCCTGAGCGTGACTGAGGGTGGCATCGCAACCTCCCAATCCTCCCTGCTCTGTGCATGACAGGGGGTGGCGCCCCAATGCCCCAATCGGCCCTTCTCTGAGCCCGATCAGGGGCTGCACCTAGGGATTAGGCCTGCCCTCTGCCACCCGGGAGCAGGGCTTAGCCAGCAGGTCGTTATCTCCCAAGGGTCCCAGACTGCAAGAGGGCACAGGCCGGGCTGAGGGGCCTCCCCTCCTCCCCGAGTGCACAAATTTTTGTGCACCGGGCCTCTAGTCCTATATAATAAAAGGCTAATATGCAAATCGATGGAACAGTGGGATGACTGGTCGCAATGATGTGCACTGACCACCAGGGGCAGACACTCAATGCAGGAGCTGCCCCCTGGTGGTCAGTGTGCTCCCACAGGGGGACCACCACTCAGCCAGAAGCTGGACTCATGGTTGGCATGTGCAGAGGCGGTGCTCTGCTGTAGCACTAAGGATGTCCGACTGATGACTTAGTCGGACTCTCCAAGAAGTAAAGCAGGGAGTGGGCCTAAGCCATCAGTCGGACATCCCCCCACAAGGGTTCTCGGATTGCAAGAGGGTGCAGGCCAGGCTGAGAGATACCCCCCTCCCCAACGAGTACACGGATTTCGGGCATTGGGCTTCCAGTTGGTGTGTAAAAAAGCCATAGATTTCTGGCTGTTAATTTTGTATCCTGCTACATTGCTGAATTCATTTATTAAATCTATTAGTTTTTTTATGACATCTTTAAGGTTTTCTATGTATAATATCATGTCATATAATAATAATGACAGTTTTACTTCTTCTTTTCCAATTTGGATGCCTTTTTTTCTTCTTCTTGTCTGATCCCTATGACTAGCACTTCCTTCTTCACCGACTCCATCCACACCTTTGGGAACCCCTGGATCGCTGGGGCTGGACCCCAACACAATACTATTTAGAACAGGAGTGGTGAAAGTGGGTATCCTGATCTTGTTCCTGTTCTTAGGAGAAATGGTTTTAGCTTTTGCCCATTGAGTATGATGTTGACTGTAGGTTTGTCATATAAAGCTTTATTATGTTGAGGTATGAACCCTCTATTCCCATTTTGCTGAGAGTTTTTACCAAGAAAGGTTATTGGATTTTGTCAAATGCTTTTTCTGCATCAATTGATAACATTATGTGATTTTTGTCTCTCAGTTTGTTTATGTAATATAACACATTTATTGATTTGCATATATTGTCCCATCCTTACATCCCAGAATAAATCTCACTTGGTCATGGTGTGTGATCTTTCTAATGTAATGCTGGATCCAATTTTCTAGGTTTATGTTGAGGATTTTAGCATCTATGTTCATCCGAGATATTGGCCTGTAATTCTTTCTTTGTAGTGCATTTATCTGGTTTTGGGATTAGGATAGTGCAGGCTTCATAGAAAGAGCTTGGATGTGTGCCTTCTTCTTGAAATTTTTGAATAGTCTGAGGAGGATAGGCTTTAGTTCTTCTTTGAATGTTTGGTAAAATTTTTCTGTGAAGCCACCTGGCCCGGGGCTTTTTTTTTTTTTTTTTTCTGGGAGGTTTTTTAATTACTGCTTCAGTTTCCTCCATAGTTATTGGCTTATTTGGATTTTTTTTATTCTTCCTAATAGAGTTTTGGAAGGTCGTATTTATAAAGGAATATATCCATTTTGTCTAGGTTGTCCAGTTTGTTGGAATAGAGTTGTTCACTGTATTTTTATTTTTTAACAATGCTTTGTATTTCTGTGGGGTTTGTTGTTATTTTGCCTCTTTCATTTCTAATTTTATTTATTTAGGTCTTCTGTCTTTACTTCTTGGTGAGCCTGGCTAGAGGTTCATCTATCTTGTCTTGTTTATCCTTTCAAAGAATCAGCTCTTGGTTTCATTGATCTTTTGTATTGTTGTTGTTTTTTGTTTGTTTGCTTTTGTTTTTTATTTGTTTGTTTGTGTTTTTTTTGAGGTAGGCCTGTAATGCTATGAACTTCCCTCTCAGGACTGCTTTCACTGTACCCCATAGATTTTGGATTGTTGTATTTTCATTGTCATTTGTTTCCAGGATGTTTTTTATTTCTTCTTTTGTAATCCAATCATTGTTTAATAACATGCTTTTTATCCTCCAAATATTTGAAGTTTTTTATTGTTTTTATTGTAATTTATAACTAATATTGTGCCACTGTGATCTGAGAAAATGCATGGTATGATTTCAATATTCTTGAATTTGAAGAGACTTTTTCTGTGTTCCAATATGTGGTCTATCTTTGAAAATGTCCTGAATACACTTGAGAAGAATCTGTATTCTGTAGCTTTGGGGTGACATGTTCTGAAGATGTCAATTAAATAAATCTGATCTAGTGAACCAATTATGATTGCTGTTTCTTTGCTGATTTTTTGTCCAGAGGATTTATCCAGAGATGTCAATGGGGTATTAAAGTTCCCTACTATGATTGTATTGCTATTGATCTCTCCCTTGATATCTTCCAGAAGTTGTGAGTGTGTGTGTGTGTGTGTGTGTGTGTGTGTGTGTGTATTTGGGTGCTCCTGCATTTGGTACATATATGTTTACCAGAATTATATCTTCTTTTGCATTGATCACTTCAGTATTATGAAGTTGCTGTCCTTATCCCTTGTTATGGCCTTCACTTTGAGGTCTATTTTGTCAGATATAAGTATTGGTACCCTAGCTTTTTTTTTCTTTTCATTTCCATTTGCCTGAAAAACATTTTTCTATCCCTTCACTTTTAGTCTGTATGTGTCTCTTATTTTAAGATGGGTCTCTTGTAGACAGCATATATATGGATCATGTTTTCTTATACATTCAGCCACTCTATGGCTTTTAATTGGAACATTTATTCCATTTACATTTAAGGTTATTATAGATAGGTACTTGTTTTTGCCATTTCTATTCTTTATGCCTGTATTCCTTCTTCCTTTTCTATTTCTTCTTTTTACAACAGTCCCTTTAGCATTTTTTTTTTTTTTTTTTTTTGCATTGCTGGCTTGTTAGTGATAAACTCCTTTAGCCACTTTTTTTTTTTTTTGTCTGCGAAACTCCTGATTTCCCCTTCAATTTTGAATGAGAGCCTTGGTGTATAAAGTATTCTTGGATTCAGTCCCTTGCTTTGCATCACTTTGTATACTTTATTCCATATCCTTCTGGCCTGATGTGTTTATGTTGAGAAATCTGAAGGGAGATCCTTTGTAAGCAAATCTCTGTATCTCTCTTGCAGCCTGTAAGGTTCTCTGTCATTAATGTTTGCCATTGTGGTTATATTGTGTCTTTTTGTATATATTTTTGGGTTCATTTTGTTTAGGACTCTCTGTGCTTATGTGACTTTTTTCTTTTGCAAATCAGGGAAGTTTTCTGTCATTATTTCTTCCAATAGGTTTTCTAATCCTTGCTCCTCTTCTTGTCTTTATGGCACCCCTATTATATGCATATTACTTTGTTTCATGTTGTCCCAAAGCTCCCTTAGGCTGTTCTCCTGCTTTCTAATTATTTTTCTCCAATAGCTCTTCATATAGGATGTGTTTCTCTTCCCTATCTTCTAAGTCACTAATTTGTTCCTCCAGTTCTAGTCTACTGTTAAAACCCTCCATTGTGTTTTTTATTGTAGCTATATCATCTTTTATTTCTGCTTGATTCTTACAAAAGTTGATTTTCTTGTCCATCTGGTTTATGAACTGTATGTCCTTACTCTGAATTCTTTTTCTGACATATTGCATGCCTCCTTTTTATTCAGTTTCTTTTCTAGTGAGTCCTTTTCTTTCCTTGGGGGTTGTTTCTTTGTTTCCCCATTTTTGCTGTCTCTTTCTTGCCCTGGGCACCCTGCTTGGGGTTTGAGAGATTAAACACCCTATCAGGGCAATGTTCCGGAAATCATTAGCCCAGATGCTGGGACTTCCTTGAGTCTCACACCTTTATTGTCTCTGTTCTGAGTTGTATCCCCTTCTCCCACTGATCTGGTGCCTCAATTGTCTGCTTCAGATGCTTGGGGTGGTGGGAGTGCATGCACAGTTCCTCTGATGTGTTACTCCCTGTGAGTACCAAAAGCCCACTGGCATGCCGTTTGCTGTGTAGCCCAGCACTGTGGCAAGGTGTTATTCTAGGCTCTCTGGCAGTGCAATTGTGGTGCAGTCCTGTGGCCCCTGGCTGTGCCCACCTGCTTGCTCTGGGTTGCCCTGGCAACACTTTCATATGAATAGGGGTGAGGCCTGTGCTGGGTTGCTCCAGGTAGCCCTTGCAGTTCTGTCCCAGGGGCCTGAGAAAAGTGGGTGCATGTTGCTCTGGGTTGCACACACCCGCTTTCTTGTAGACCAGAGTAAGAGGCATGCTGGGTTGCTCCAGTTCACCCCTTCTCTGTTTGGAGCAGGGGCGGGTTGCCCTGGGTCACTCAGTCTGAGCTCCCCTGTGGCCCAGAGTGAGGTGTGCATCGGTTGTCTAGATGGCCCCGGCAGCATTGTCCCAGGGGCTAGGGTGGAGCAGGCGCTGATTGCTCTGGGTTGTACAGTCAGAGCTCCCCTGTGGTATGCTCTGGGTTGTTCCAGGTTGCCCCAGCCACAGGTCCTGGTGCAGGGGGGTGGAGCAGATGCTGGATGGCTTTGGGTCAACCTAGCAGCATGGTTATTGGGTCCAGGGTGGAGGTGGGTCACAGGGGTACCCCTAGTTTGCACTCACTGTGGTGTCTTAGAGCCAGATCCTATGACGCTGGGTCCCAGTGGCCTGGTGAGGAGGCCTGGAGGCATGCACTGATGGCATGTGCTCCCTGCAGACATCTGGGAACCTACTGGGAAGTATTGTGCCACTCACTGCTGGGGCACGGTGGTGGTTCTACGCAGGAAATGGCTGGCAAGCAGCATTCTCTAGGCATCCTCTGCCCTTCCTTATTGAAAATTGTCTCCTCAGCTGTGTCTAATTTATTAATTCAGGGTGGATGTTATCTGATTTAGTTGCTTTTCTGGCTTGGCCGTAGGAGGAGGTGGACAACACTGCTACCTATTCAGTCGCTATTGTTTTCTCTCCCTAAAATCTTACATTCTTCAAATTATTTTGACTTAGTGATGACTTGATAATATTTTATTTTAAATTTTATTGTTTGAGCATTTATATTTAGTGAAATTCACCTGTAATTTTTCTGTCTTTATCTAGATTTGATATCAAAGTTATAATTTTTGGGGTATGTTTTCATTTTTCTTCTAATGTGAATTTGAATAAGACTAATAGCTATTTCTAATAGGCTTTAAGATATTTTCTTATAAAATGGCTGGAGATAAAAATTTTTGAAATGTATGATGTGAAAGGTGGGTAAGGAAAGGTGAACAATTTTTACTCATTCAATTTTCTTAATGGCATGTGACTACTGAGATTTTTAAATTACTTTTTGAGTAAGTAGTGGAAAATTACATTTTTTCCAGCAAATCATCTATTTACATTGATTTCTTAGCTTGAGAATTTCCAGACAGTGTAAATTATTATAAGGATTTACCCCATCTGTGAGTAGCATTGACAGTCATAGATCTTCAAATTCCCAACAAAAAGATACAAGGTTCCTTATTGTGCTAAGTGAACTAAGCCAGTCAGAGAAAGACAAAACCATATGATCTCACTTATATGTGAAATTTAATGAACAAATAAACTGACAAACAAAATAGAAACAGAGGTATGGATGCATGGAACAGACTGACAGCTGTTAGAAAGGAGAAGGGGATGACTGGATGAAAGAAGGTGAAGGGATTTGCCAAAGAACATATATGCATAACCTCACTGACACAGACAACAGTCTGGTGATGGCCAGAGAGAAGGAGGATGAAGGTGGGCAAAGGCGGGGAAAGGGGGCGCTGCAATAGTGTCAACAACAATAAAAGATACAAAGTTCCTTGGTATTTCCCTTCCTCTGTGGGTGTATTTTCTTTCTAATCCAGTCATTCACTGACTTGGAAGCTCTTTAAGGGTTGGCCACATTTCTAATTCTTGACCTTTCACAGATTTATTGCCTATTATCTATCCTTGTGAGCTTAAAAACTAGCACTGCGGTTTACTTTGATCAACATATGATTTCCTGGTTATGACAGCCTCTGCTAACATTCTTATCATTCTACACTGTTTCAGTTCTCTTTTCTTTTGCCTCCTTTCTCTCTTCTGTTCATCTTATGAACAAAGTTATAATTATATAATAATTTTATCTTTAATTTCTAAGATGCTTTCAGTAGGCAAGATTTTTGCCAAATGACTCAGATTAGGGAGTCAGAAAAGCATCTTTTAACATATATTTTAAAAATCCCTTTCACTTTCCCTCTAAACTTCTATTCATCTTGGGCTCTGTTTATTGAATTTTAAAACTTTTATTGATTATAAGAGCTTAATATTTGTATTAAGGACATTAGTCAGTTATCTCATATTGTTTTCTATATGTTTTATGCAATGTATTATTTATGTTTTAATTTTTTATATTTTTAACACTTATGTCTAAAGTTCAGCAACTACATTTTCTCTATGTAGCTTTGGAGTTATTTTATGATTATAAAGGATTTTCCCAAAAGTAAAATAAACAACCAAAATAAAATTAGTTTTATGTATATTTATAACTTTAAGCATATGGAATTTATTTTATCTTAAGTATTAAGTTGGGTATCCAGGTTTATTTTTTCACAAAAATGTAGACAGTTAATCTCAAATTAATTTTAAGTAAAATGTATTTTTACCACTCAAAATATTCATTTTAAAAATAAAGGAGCTCAGTTAGAGTATAACTTAATATTATAGGTAAATAATAATTAAAGTGAGGCTTAAATTGAAATATCATACAAAATTCAGTCCTCTATTTAATTCTCCTGTGAATCTGTTAGCAAAATAAAAAGTGTTCTATAATCCATAACACTCTTGAGATACCAAAGATTTTTTTATTAAAGATACTTAAATTTTTGTTGTTGTTGTTAAGTGCCATTATTGGTGCAAAATGTTTAAGTTTATATGTGTGTGTGTAAATTCTCTCAATGAGAAACATCATACAATTAATAAGAACAACACCTTTACTGAGTAGCAACAGAGTGATGGCCATAATGAAAAGTGAGTGCAGACAGTAATAAAGCAAATAGCATTAGAAAGATGTGGAACATGTAGGGTAAATTTAATTGGTGTATGTTTGCTTACATAGAGAATAACTTTTTAAAATTAGAGTTTACAGTAATGTGACCTAAAAATTTAACTAATTATTTTATCATACATACTCAAATATGAGTGTACCCTTATTTATTTATTTTTTTTATTGCTTAAAGTATTACAAAGGGTATTACATATGTGTCCATTTTATCCCCCCGCCCTAGACAGTCCCCTAGCCTCCCCTATCCCCCAATGTCTTATGTCCACTGGTTATGCTTATATGCATGCATACAAGTCCTTTAGTTGATCTCTTACCCCCCTACCTCCTGCCCCGCAACCCTCCCCGGCCTTCCTGCTGCAGTTTGACAATCTGTTTGAGGCAGCTCTGCCTCTGTATCTATTATTGTTCAAAAGTTTATAATGGTCTCTATTATCCATGAATGAGTGAGATCATGTGGTATTTTTCCTTCATTGACTGGCTTATTTCACTTAGCATAATGCTCTCCAGTTCCATCCATGACGTTGCAAATGGTAAGAGTTCCTTCCTTTTTAGAGCAGCATAGTATTCCATCATGTAGATGTACCACAGTTTTCTGATCCATTCATCTACTGATGGGCACTTAGGCTGTTTCCAGATCTTAGCTATGGTGAATTGTGCTGCTATGAACATAGGGGTGCATATATCCTTTCTGATTGGTGTTTCTGGTTTCTTGGGATATATTCCTAGAAGTGGGATCACAGGGTCAAATGGGAGTTCCATTTTCAGTTTTTTAAGGAAACTCCATACTGTCTTCCAGAGTGGCTGCACCAGTCTGCATTCCCACCAGCAGTGCACAAGTGTTCCTTTTTCTCCACATCCTCTCCAGCACTTGTCGTTTATTGATTTGTTGATGATAGCCAGTCTGACAGGTGTGAGATGGTACCTCATTGTTGTTTTGATTTGCATCTCTCGGATGATTAGTGACTTTGAGCATGTTTTCATATGTCTCTTGGCTTTCTGAATGTCCTCTTTTGAAAGGTGTCTATTTAGGTCCTTTGCCCATTTTTTGATTGGATTGTTTATCTTCCTTTTGTTAAGTTGTATGAGTTCCCTATAAATTTTGGAGATTAGGCCCTTATCAGATATGACATTGGCAAATATGTTTTCCCACACAGTGGGTTTTCTCGTTGTTTTGTTGATGGTTTCTTTTGCTGTGCAGAAGCTTTTTATTTTGATGTAGTCCCATTTGTTCATTTTCTCTTTCGTTCCAAGTGCCCTAGGAGCTGTATCAGTGAAGAAATTGCTTCGGCATATGTCTGAGATTTTGTTGCCTTTGGATTCTTCTAGAATTTTTATGGTTTCCTGTCGTACATTTAAGTCCTTTATCCATTTTGAGTTTATTTTTGTGTATGGTGTAAGTTGGTGGTCTAGTTTCATTTTCTTGCATATATCTGTCCAATTTTCCCAACACCATTTATTGAAGAGACTATCTTGGCTCCATTGTATGTTCTTGCCTCCTTTGTCAAATATTAATTGAGCATATTGGTTCGGGCCGATTTCTGGGTTCTCTATTCTATTCCATTGATCTATATGCCTATTCTTGTGCCAGTACCAGGCAGTTTTGAGAACAGTGGCTTTGTAATACATCTTGATATCTGGTATTGAGATCCCACCTACTTTGGTCCTTTTCAGGATTGCTGCAGCTATTCGGGGTCTTTTTTTATTCCAGATGAATTTTTGGAGAGTTCGTTCTAGATCTCTGAAGTATGCCGTTGGTATTTTAATGGGAAGTGCGTTGAATTTATAGATTGCTTTGGGTAGTATGGACATTTTAATGATGTTGATTCTACCAATCCATGAACACGGTATGTTCTTCCATCTGTTTATGTCTTCCTCTATATCTTTTTTCAACGTCCTGTAGTTTTCTGAGTAGAGGTCTTTTACCTCTTTAGTTAAGTTTATTCCTAGGTAGCTTAATTTTTTTGGTGCGATGGTAAACGGGATTGTTTTTATAATCTCTCTTTCTGAAAGTTCACTATTGGTGTATAGAAATGCCTCGGATTTCTTGGGGTTAATTTTGTATCCTGCTACATTGCCAAATTCATGTATTAAGTCCAGTAGCTTTTTGATGGAGTCTCTAGGGTTTTGTATGTATAATATCATGTCGTCTGCAAATAAGGACAGTTTTACTTCCTCTTTTCCAATTTGGATGCCTTTTATTTCTTCTTCTTGCCGAATTGCAATGGCTAACACTTCCAGTACTATGTTGAACAGGAGTGGTGAGAGGGGGCATCCCTGTCTTGTTCCTGTTCTTAGGGGAAATGGTGTTAGTTTTTGTCCATTGAGTATGATGTTGGCTGTGGGCCTGTCATATATGGCTTTTATTATGTTGAGGTATGATCCTTCTACTCCCACCTTGCTGAGAGCTTTTATCAAAAATGGGTGTTGAATTTTGTCAAATGCTTTTTCTGCATCAATTGATATGACCATGTGGTTTTTTTCATTCAATTTGTTTATGTGATGTATCACGTTTATTGATTTGCGGATATTGTACCATCCTTGCATCCCTGGGATAAATCCTACTTGGTCATGGTGTATGATCTTTCTGATGTACTGCTGGATCCGATTTGCTAAGATTTTGTTGAGGATTTTGGCATCTATGTTCATGAGGGATATTGGCCTGTAATTCTCTTTCATTGTGTTGTCTTTACCTGGTTTTGGTATTAGGGTGATGCTGGCTTCATAGAATGAGCTTGGAAGTGTTCCTTCCTCTTGAATTTTTTGTAGTAGTCTGAGGAGGATAGGTTTTAGTTCTTCCTTGAATGTTTGGTAAAACTCCCCTGTGAAGCCGTCTGGTCCTGGGCTTTTGTTTGCTGGAAGCTTTTTGATGACTGCTTCAATTTCTTCCATAGTTATTGGCCTGTTGAGATTTTTAGATTCTTCCTGATTGAGTTTTGGAATGTTGTATTTTTCTAGGAATTTGTCCATTTCCTCCAGGTTGTCTAGTTTGTTGGAGTAGAGCTGTCCATAGTATTTTTTAACAATCATTTGTATTTCTGTGGGGTCTGTTTATTTCGCCTCTATCGTTTCTGATTTTGTTTATTTGGGTCCTCTCTCTTTGCTTCTTGGTGAGTCTGGCTAGAGGTTTGTCAATCTTGTTTATCCTTTCAAAGAACCAGCTCTTGGTTTCATTGATTTTCTGTATTGTTTTTTTGGTCTCTATGTCATTTATTTCTGCTCTAATCTTTATTATCTCCTCCCTTCTGCTCACTCTGGGGTTTTCTTGTTGCTCTCTTTCTAATTCTTTGAGTTGTAGAGTTAGATGATTTACTACCATTTTTTCTTGTTTGTTGAGATAGGCCTGTAGAGCTATAAACTTCCCTCTCAGGACTGCTTTCATTGTGTCCCATAGGTTTTGGATTGTTGTGTTTTCATTGTCATTAGTTTCCAGGATGTTTCGAATTTCTTCTTTGATTTCATTGGTAACCCAATCAATATTTAATAGCATGCTATTCAGCTTCCAGGTGTTTGAGTATTTTGGGTTGTTTTTATTGTAGTTTATTTCTAATATTATGCCATCGTGGTCTGCGAAGACGCTTTTTATGATTTCAATTTTCTTGAATTTGGGGATACTTTGCTTGTGACCCAATAAATGGTTTATTTTTGAATATGTCCTATGAGCATTTGAGTAGAATGTATATTCCCTGGCTTTCGGGTGAAGTGTTCTGAAGATGTCTATTAAGTCCATCTGATCTAGTGAGTCATTTAGGATTGCTGTATCTTTGCTGATTATTTGTCTAGAGGACTTATCCAGTGCTGTCAGTGGCGTATTAAAGTCCCCTACTATGATTGTATTGTTGTTGATCTCTCCTTTGATATCTTCCAGGAGTTTTTTTATGAATTTGGGTGCTCCTGCATTGGGTGCATATATGTTTACCAGGGTTATATCTTCTTGTTGTATTGATCCCTTTAGTATTATGAAGTGGCCTTCCTTATCTCTTGTTATGGCCTTCACTTTGAGGTCTATTTTGTCCGATATAAGTATTGCTACCCCAGCTTTCTTTTCCTTTCCATTTGCCTGAAAGATATTTTTCCAACCTTTCACTTTCAGTCTGTGTGAGTCCTTCTAATGAGGTGGGTTTCTTGTAGACAGCAGATGTATGGGTCATGTTTTTTTATCCATTCAGCCACTCGATGTCTTTTGTTTGGAGCATTTAGTCCGTTTACGTTTAAAGTTATTATTGAAAGGTATTTGTTTGTAGGCATTTCTGTTTTTGTGTGGCTGTTTTCTTTCTGAGCTTTTTATTTCTTATTTTTATACCAGTCCCTTTAGCATTCCTTGCATTGCTGGCTTGGTGGTGATAAACTCCCTTAGCCTTTTTTTGTCTGTGAAGCTTCTTATTTCCCCTTCAAGTTTGAATGATAGCCTTGCTGGATAGAGTATTCTTGGATTCAGTCCTTTGCTTTGCATCACTTTGTAAATTTCCGTCCATTCTTTTCTGGCCTGATGTGTTTCTGTTGAGAAATCATTTGACAATCTAATGGGAGATCCCTTGTATGTAACTTTCCGTCTCTCTCTTGCAGCCTGTAAGATTCTCTCTTTGTCCTGAACATTTGCCATGGTAATTATGATGTGTCTTGGTGTGGGTCTTTTTGGGTTCACCTTGTTTGGGACTCTCTGGGCTTGTGTGACTTTTTTCTTCCCTACCTCAGGGAAGTTTTCTGATATTATTTCTTCTAATAGGTTTTCTAATCCTTGTTCATCCTTCTGTTGTTCTGGTACCCCTATTATTCGTA
Source organism: Myotis myotis (assembly GCF_014108235.1). Classification (NCBI taxonomy): domain Eukaryota; kingdom Metazoa; phylum Chordata; class Mammalia; order Chiroptera; family Vespertilionidae; genus Myotis; species Myotis myotis. The sequence continues at coordinate 127,993,023 of NW_023416324.1, forward strand.
TGTTGTTTCGTTTCATGTTGTCCCAAAGCTCCCTTAGGCTCTCCTCCTGTCTTTTCATTTTTTTCTCCAATTGCAGTACGTTTTGGGTGTGTTTTGCTTGCTTGTCTTCTAAATCACTAATTCGGTCCTCCGCTTCTCCTAGTCTACTGTTGATACTTTCAATGGAGTTTTTCATTGCAGCTATATCACTCTTCATTTCTTCTTGGGTCTTACTTAAGTTGTTGATTTTTTCATCTGTTTCTTCTAGCTTCTTCCATATGTTATCGATTTTTTCATCTGTTTCTTCTTGCTTCTTGGAGAGGTTGTCGATTTTTTCCTCCATCCGGTTTATGCACTCTAGGACCCTTATTCTGAATTCTTTTTCTGTCATGTTGCATGCCTCTGTATTACTTAGCTGCTTTTCTGGAGAGTCCTCCTTCTCTTTCCTTTGGGGGTTTCTTTGTCTACCCATGTTTGATCTCGCTGACATATCTAGACGTTGAGTCGTTCAGTGGCTGCTCCCTTGGTGGCAGTGACTCCTTGGTCTGTGGTTGCTCTTCGGGCGGTTGCGGTAGCAGCTGCTCTTCCGTTGGCAGCAGCTCCACTGGTGGGTGCTGTTCACAGCTGTGGTGGCTCTTCTGGCTGGTGGGGCAAGGTTTCACGTACAGCTGCTGTTCCTCATCAGAGGGTGTGGTGCTCAGGAGGTTGCTGTTGCTTGGATCTGCTGCGTTGTTTTAAAGGCACAAAATACAACACAACAAGGCACCACGTACCAGGCACTATACACAAATATATTCGCAATATTAATAACCCCAAATAAAGGTGACCACCTGAATTAAGAGAATTAGGGGATAAGGAAGAAGGAAGAGAAAAAGAGAAAAGAGAAAAAAGAAAAGAAAATTAGGGACCAAAAAAAGGAGTGCAAAAATGAAATTGGGAAAAAGGAGGGGGGAAAGTAAAAGCGAGAAAAGAAAAGAAAAGAAAAAAAAAAGAGCGAAAAGAGAGAATAAAGTGGAAGAGGGGAAGAGACTTTTTTATATGAGGAGAATACTCCTATAGAACAGCCATTAATCCCAACAAATTCCAGCAACAACTCCCTGGAGATGAATGCAAACTAGAAACAACCAATAATATAACGATGAAAATAGAATGGAGAACACTAATCCCAAAATAAAATAAAGAGAAAATAAAATGGCACTTTAAAAAAAAATGGTAAAATGGTAGCAGTAATAATGCTGGTTAAAAATAAGAAGGTAGTAATTAAAAGGGTAAAATCAGGTGATGGAAAAAAGAAGAGGAAAAAAAAAAAGAAAAAAAAAAAAAAAAAAAAAAAAAAAAAAAAAAAAAAAGTTTCTTAGTTAAAAGGTGAAAAAAGAAAAAAAATATATTGCAGTAGTGAAGGTCCTTCTGTTCTTCTATTCTTCAGTGTGGCTCGCCTTAGACCTGCCAAGTATTCAGGAGAGTGTTGAGCTTCCCTGCGATACCCTGTTCCTCTGTGTTGTAAACCACAGTCCTTATTTTAAAGCAAGCCGCATTTGTTTCCCAGACTGCCTTATTTTGTGTTTAGCAAAGAGTCAGTTTGCGGGTCAGCCTCTGGGTGGCCGTGTTCTGGGGTTGGCCTCTGAGGCTATAGGGCCTCTCTGTCCAATGGAAGTTCACTGCCCAGAGCTGGCTGCGTAAGAGTTACCAGTGCTGTGTTGTTGCTGGGATTCCTGATTTAAATATAGATAGATTTGTTGCCCTAATTTTGTTTTATTCTATTAATTGGCTAAAATTATAGCAATACTCAAAAAAATGAATGTAGGAAACATTTAGATATATACACATAAATAAGAGAAGTTGTGTTCAGGAATTATTGAATTAAGGCAAATTAATTCTGTGTCTATTTGAAATCATATACACGTGTATATGCTGTGTCTATTTTAAATCAACTAGCATGTATGTGAGGTATATTTAAGAAATTGTAGGAGAACCAAGATGGCGGCATAGGTTAACGCCGGAGTTTGCTGCTTTGAACAACTACTTCAAAAGTGAAACTAAAAGACGGAAGGGACATCACCCAGAACCACAGGAACGCTGGCTGAGTGGAAGTCCTACAAGTAGGAGGAAAGAGAAACGCATACGGACACTCAGAGGAGGCGCAGTGCTGAAGTCAAATTCTGAGGTGCGGAGTGCGCGAGCGGGCTGGCGGCGGAGGGCGCGGTTGGCGTTTTCAATCAGGAGGGAGCTTCAGACTCTGAGCTCCAGATCCGGGCGAGTCTTTAGCGACCCAGACTCAAACGGGAGAAGCGGGACTGTCTGGCTTTGGTCAGAGCGAGTGCAGCTTTCTCTCCGAGCTTTGCAGTGGGTGCTGGGACTCAGAGAGGCAGAGCCCCTGGGGACAGGACTGAGAGCCGCCATAACTGCTCTCTCCGGCCCACCCTGTTGATCCTGTGCGACCCGCCCCGCCCAAGCCCTGCACAGAGGCATTCGCCGGATAGCCTCAGGCAAAGGCTAGATTAGCACCTCCCTAGAGGACAGAAGTTCTCTCACTGCTGACACAGCTGACTCTCATAGCCACCTGGCCTGGAGGTCAAACCCTCCCTGGTATTAGCTACAACAATCAAGGTTTAATTATAAGACTGCGAACAAAGACCACTAGGGGGTGCACCAAGGAAGCATAACAAAATGCGGAGACAAAGAAACAGGACAAAATTGTCAATGGAAGATATAGAGTTCAGAACCACACTTTTAAGGTCTCTCAAGAACTGTTTAGAAGCCGCCGATAAACTTAATGAGATCTACAAGAAAACTAATGAGACCCTCGATGTTATATTGGGGAACCAACTAGAAATTAAGCATACACGGACTGAAATAACGAATATTATACAGACTCCCAACAGCAGACCAGAGGAGCGCAAGAATCAAGTCAATGATTTGAAATGCGAGGAAGCAAAAAACACCCAACCGGAAAAGCAAAATGAAAAAAGAATCCAAAAATGCGAGGATAGTGTAAGGAGCCTCTGGGACAGCTTCAAGCGTACCAACATCAGAATTATGGGGGTGCCAGAAGATGAGAGAGAGCAAGATATTGAAAACCTATTTGAAGAAATAATGACAGAAAACTTCCCCCACCTGGTGAAAGAAATGGACTTACAGGTCCAAGAAGCGCGGAGAACCCCAAACAAAAGGAATCCAAAGAGGACCACACCAAGACACATCATCATTAAAATGCCAAGAGCAAAAGACAAAGAGAGAATCTTAAAAACAGCAAGAGAAAGAAACTCAGTTACCTACAAGGGAATACCCATACGACTGTCAGCTGATTTCTCAACAGAAACTTTGCAGGCCAGAAGGGAGTGGCAAGAAATATTCAAAGTGATGAATACCAAGAACCTACAACCAAGATTACTTTATCCAGCAAAGCTATCATTCAGAATTGAAGGTCAGATAAAGAGCTTCACAGATAAGGAAAAGCTAAAGGAGTTCATCACCACCAAACCAGGATTATATGAAATGCTGAAAGGTATCCTTTAAGAAGAGGAAGAGGAAGAAAAAGGTAAAGATACAAATTATGAACAACGAACATGCATCTATCAACAAGTGAATCTAAGAATCAAGTGAATAAATAATCTGATGAACAGAATGAACTGGTGATTATAATAGAATCAGGGACATAGAAAGGGAATGGACTGACTATTCTTGGGGGGGAAAGGGGTGTGGGAGATGCGGGAAGAGACTGGACAAAAATCGTGCACCTATGGATGAGGACAGTGGGTGGGGAGTGAGGGCGGAGGGTGGGGCGGGAACTGGGAGGAGGGGAGTTATGGGGGGGAAAAAGAGGAACAAATGTAATAATCTGAACAATAAAGATTTAATTAAAAAAAAAGAAATTGTAAAATAGTGCTCTGTACTTAAATAATTTAATATTTGACAACATAAATATATTGATATACAGACTAATTAAAAACAAGTATATGGTATGACTCAGATGTGTAGGAAAGTAAATGAAGCTCTAGATGCTGAGATATATGGGAGTGGTGCAGTCAAAAATAATGAAGTAAAATTGAGACCTGGATGATTTTTCTACACCCTTTAGATAATTTTATATCCAAGTTGTTGTGTGACCCAGTTTATTTAAAACACCAGATTTGTTTCCCTAAGTAAAGGATATGGCGATATATATATATATATATATATATATATATATATATATATATATATCAAACTGAACCAATATTGTGGTCACATTTTACCCCATTATAATAGAACAATAAACTAACAACTAATATAGGTTGATCTGATTTGCTTGATATTTTGACAAAAAAAACAAACAAAACTACTGGCAGCCCAATTATTTCACCTCTCTTATTTATCTGATATGCATGATAAATTTATCCTATATAATAAAAGCCTAATAGGCAAATTGTGCCCTCAACGGGGAGTTCCACCAGAATTCAACCACATGTTATGACATGCACCGACCACCAGGGTGTGGCGTGGAACATGGTGGGCATTGGTGATGCGGCGCTAGCAGCAGGTGGCAGTGGAGGTGCTGCCAGCCCTGATGGGCCCCAGTGAGAGTAGGACCGGGGCAGGATGGCAAAGCAGGTGAGCAGGCAGTGCCAGGCTAAGGTGGGTGCAAGCGGGAGCCCAATCGCACTGTGGATCACCTACAAACAGTGACAAGCGGTGGCAGTGGGGAGCAGGGTGCCACTTGGCTTCAAGGCACTGAGGGAGCCAGATGGTTGCCCCAGCCCTGTTCGATCACCCTGCAGGCGGGATGGTGGAGCAGGTGAGGGGGCAACATCAGAGCAAGTTGGAGTGCCATGCAGGACTGTGGGGTTTCAAGGCTGGAGGCGTGAGCTGGGGCCTGATCCCTGCAGGCCACCCCAAGGGACCCTACTCATGCACAAATTTTTGCACCAGCCTTTAGTATGTAATAAAAGAAAATAGTCAACTGTAAAGCTCTCACCATGAATGCCAGAGCAAGAATTATTTGGTGGTAGAGTCTGGTAGAATCTCTTTCAGTGTATTTTATCTTAAATGAGGAAAGGGTGCAGTGTAGTGTTGTACAAAAGCAAAGCATAAGGTTTGGGCATGGATGACTGAAGGCCCAGGTTGCAGTTAGTTCTAGGACTCTTACTTTCTTGCCAGGTGATTTCTGGCCCACTGTTTAAGTCCTCTAATGCTAAAGCTTAGAATTAGAATTCTAATTCCTGAATTGCAATAGAAGGAAAATGACACTGTCCACAACACCTACTTTTGGGTTTTTATGAGAATCGATTTAGAATTTGTAATGGAATTTACAAATCTGTAACATGTAAACTGGGTACTGTCAGCCTTAAGGCCCCCTTTGAGCTGCCCCCCCCCCCCCTGTGATACTGAGAAGCAGTGAGCCCTTCGAGGAGCAGTGCAACCGGGTCCTGTGATGGGATATTTGTTGTTGCCAGAGGAAGCCTATGTATTATTGTGGGGCGTGGTGGACAAAGATTCAGTATTCAAATACAAAGTTACAACATCAATGCTAGTCCTCAGACCCTTTCATTGTAATGTGATTTTAGTAAAGGGATAGGGGAAAAGGGAAAAAATCTTAGAATTCTCAGTAAGAATTTTGAAAGGAAATAGCAGTATATAAAAAAGCAGAGTATATGGTCCTCCATTTAAGTACATACAGGCACAAATTTAAAAAGATTACATTATCTCTGTAAAGAAAGATGAGATATTAAAACAAGGCAAATTAGAGCAGAATACAAATGGAAAAGCCAGAAGCATTCTTAAGGCAGTTAAATTGTGAAGTTCCTATTATGACACAAGACTCAGTACAATATTAATTCTCTGTGAAGAGAAGCCTCTATTTCTTTAAGGGGTGATGAATTATATTTTCATACTTTAATATTAAGGGCATCAATTTATAGGATATATTCTTAATGGAAGGATTTTTATAAAATTGAAAATAAAAAATACACATACTTTATAAAGATATCTATCCTGTCCAAATTTCCTGTAATGCTGTAATACACAAGCCAAAGAACTTTTATGTTTTGAAACTCAAATATAAAGACTGTTCTTAGCATTTCAATAAGATGCATGAACATTTAATGATACACTTTATGCATAATGGAAATCATTATGATAGAGTATTAAAATATTCTCTACAGCTTAAATAAATAACTGCTTGAAATTATCACCATCAAATTGTATTTATTTAAAAAATAGTGATTACTTCATATGTGTTCTTATATTGAGTTTCAGTGGGATTCATTTATGCAATGCCTTTGTGCTTTGATAATACCTTCAACTTTTTCAGTAACATTTTAAATAAAACTGCTGCTGCTTCAAAATAAGACCTGATTCTGCCATTTTGGATTTATGCTTTTTCTTAGCCACATATATTTAGTATGACTGTCTAATATCACTAGTGCTAACTGCCAGAATTATCATGCAATAATATAAAAACATTACAGTATTTCCCATACTTGTAAATGTCATATCAGCAATCAAACTGTCCATATATTTTATTGAAACACCTTGTTTCTTTCTACACCACTGCTTCCTAATAACAAGAGAGGTGACCATCTGAGGATTTCAGAGCAATTTAGCACAAAGTGTGGCTGTGAATAGCAAATGTATTTTTAGGCCGATTCTTACAAAGATGATGAAAAGTCAATGGATAAAAGTTAGGTAGGATATTCATCACCCTTGCTCAATTTTTTCTACATTGCTACCATAGATGAAACATACAAACTCAATTTTTTCCTCACCATTTCTTAGTTGTTTTAGTTGCTTTATTTTTCACCTAAATCCTATCATTAAGTAAGATATTTGATAATTTACTTATAACCATATTATTTGTCTGTTTCTCCCATTATGAAGTAAGCCACATGAAGGCAAAATATCTTTGTTTTTGTTGTTAATGTTCATCTCTGTTCTAGTATTTGGCAAATTGTAGCCATTAATCCTTGCTTTTTCAATGAATAAATGAAAAAGGATACAGCTAGAAAACTAGAAAAAGCAGACACTACAGTTAAAAAATACAATTTTAAATATTTACCTACTATAAAATTCACTCATTTTTACATTGAGTTGTAAGAGTTTTGATAAATGCAGTAATTTAACCACCACCATAATAAAGATACAAAAGTGTTCTATTGACCTGAAATATTTTCTTGTATTGTTCCTTTGTGATCAATCACTCCCCATATTCTTAATCCCTAACCACCAAAGAACTGTTCTCCATTTTTATAATAATATCTTATCCAAAATGCCATAAACATGGAATCACATGATTTGTAATCTTTTTAGTCTAGCATGTTTCACTTGTACTTTGTGGCTTAACCATGTTGTTGTATGTATCAGTACTTCATTCATTTTTATTGGTAAGCAGTGCTTCAACATATAGATGTGCCACAGTTTATTTTTTTACCACTTGAAGAAAAACTGGATTGAATTTAATTTTTTAATTAAAAATAAAACTGCTATAAATATTCACAAGCAGGTTATCATTTTTCTTTGGTAGATATCTGTGCTCAAGATTACTGTTCATACAGTTTGCTTATACTTAACTTTATAAGAAATTACTGAACTCCTTTCTGAAGAGAGTGTGCTATTTTGTGCTCCCAGCAGCAATGAATGAGAGTTCTATTTGCTCTGCAACTTCACCTAGATTTTTACTGTTAGTTTGATGTTACTGTTGTAACTGCTTATTTTTAAATCACTTATTTGCTCATTTGTTTTGATGAAGCTCAATTTATCAGTATTTTAAATGGATCACACTCTAGTGTCATACTTAAGAACATTTTGCCTAAAACAAGGCCACAATCACGCTCTTATGTTTACTCTTAAAACTTTGGGCCTAACATTGACAGTAGTCCCCCTTACCTGTGGTTTTACTTTGTGCAGTTGCAAATACCTTCAGGCAACTGCAATCTGAAAATATTAAAAAGAATATTCCAGAAATAAACAATTCACAAGTCTTAAATTGCACACACTACTGAGTAGCATGATGAAATTTCTCACCCTGCCAGTTTGCACCACAGGTTACATGAATCATCCCTTTGTCTAATTTTATAAGCTACTCCTCTCCCCTCCCCCAACCCCAATCCTGCTCTCCTTGTTAGTCACTGGTCACGTACTTGCAGCCCTCTCTGTTATCAGATTGGCTGTCATGCTGTGCCATACTGTATTCAATTCACCCTTATTTTACTTAATAACGACCCCCAAGTGCAAGATATGCCAAAGATAAGCTTTAAAATCCTTCATTTAATTGTAAAGGTGAGTGCAGCACATATTTTGAAAGAGAGGGGGACTATGATCACATAACTTTTATTATAGTACTAGAGTACCTGATGCACGAAATCCATATAAGAGTAAGCCATTCCTCCCCCTGGCTGCTGGCACCAGCTTCCTTCTGGCACCTGAGACTCGGGCTTTCCTTGCAGCCTGGCTTCGTTCAGAAGGTTGTCCGGAAGGATGTCTGGAAGGACATCTAATCTAATTAGCATATTATGCTTTTATTATTATAGATATTGTTATAATTCTATTTCATTATTAGTTGTTGTTAATCTCTTACTATGCCTAATTTATACATTAAACTTTATCGTACTATGTATGTATGAGAAAAACACAGTATATAAATATGTATAGGATTTAGTACTATCCTGAACATTTTCCCTGCAGATAAGAAAGGACTCATTCATCTGTGGTCTATTTGGAGCTAATATCTGTATATAATACTAGAGGCCCAGTGCATGAAATTTGTGTACTCAGGGGGTCCCTCGGCCCTGCCTTCGTCCTCTTGCAGTCCCCACAGGGAGCAGGCTTAAGCTGGCAGTCAGACATCCTTAGCAGTACCGCAGAGGCGGGAGAGGATCCCACCAATACCACTGTGCATGCCAACTGTGAGCCCGGCTTCTGGCTGAGTGGTACTCTCCCTGTGGGAGTGCACTGACCAACAGGGGTAAGCTTATGCATTGAGCGTCTGCCCCTTAGTGGTCAGTGTGCATCATAGCGACTGATGGTCTATTTGCATATTAGCCTTTTATTATATAGGACTAGTGGCCTGGTTCACAAAATTCGTGCACAGACGGGGGTTCCCTCAGCCAAGCCTGCACTCTTTCCAATCAGGGACCCCTTGGGGGATGTCCCTGTGGGGTCGGGCCTAAACCTGCAGTCGGATATCCCTCTCACAATCTGGGAACACTGACTCCTAACTGCTCTCCTGCCTGCCAGATTGCCCCTAACCCCTCTGTCTTCCTGCCTGGTCACCCCTAACCTCTCTACCTGCCTGCCTGATTACCCCAAACTGCCCTCCCCTGCTGGCCTGGTCTCGCCCCCAATGGCCCTCCCCTGCCAGCCTTATTGCCCCTGACTGCCTCTGCCTTGGACCCCACCACCATGGTTTTGTCCGGAAGGAAGTCAGACATGTGAAAGATGGCCAGTCAACCTGGTCTAATTAACATATTACCCTTTTATTAGTAAAGATAGATTATATAGGATAGGATTGCTTAAATGGGAGAGGAGGAGCCTTTTTAAGCAGGAGGAGATGCTCTTGGCAGACAAAAATAATAATCCCTATATCTGGACTGATAGCCAGCCATATGCACTATACTGCCAACCGGTCATTAAAAAATTGAACTGCTTTCTTATACCTTACACCAAACAGCTGTTGCCCTTAAAACCCCTCCTCAGCCCCCACCTTAGGTTCTGCCTTCACAGTTCACCCAGATTAGGTTCTGATTGGTTAGTTTCTATGCCAGTCAGCATCTCTGGGGCTATCTCCAGGCCTGATCAGAGACAGGGGAGCTGATCCGCAGCCCCTGCAGAGGCCTGGAGAGAATGAGAGGTGTGGCTGCTGGCGAAACCCGGAAAGAAAGAGAAAGGCAATGGCTGATCAACAGCTGCCATGGAGGCTGCAGATCAGACCCTGTCTCTCTTTCCAGGCCTCCCTCTGGGCCTGATCTGCAGCCCTCTTAGCAGCCAGTGGTGGGTCGCCATGCCTGCAGCGGCTGCAGTCAGAGCTGGATTACAATGGCAACCCAGCACTGACTGCATGACTGACTTCCGGTGTTCAGTGGAGCCTTTGGTCCGTCGTTATGGACCCTGGGTTTTTATATATTAGGATGAGTAAATTGTTTGTACATAGGTGTCTAAATTTTCCAGCAGCATTTGTTGAAAGTCTTTGCTTTCACCTCAAATTACTATTTCACCCTTGTTAAAAATCAATCAATCAATCAATAATATATGTTAGGTCTATTTCTGAACTCACCATTTTGTTCTATTGATCTATATGTGTATCCATTTGCACACTGTCTTGATTACTGTAGCTTTATAGAAAGTATTGATACTGATAGTGTGAATTCATCAACTTTTTTCTTACTTGCCATATAAATTTTAGAATATTTTTAATTCCTACAAAATTATTCTACTGGGATTTTGATCTGTATGTTGATCTGTATGTCATTTAGGAGTGTTGATATAATCCTATTAAATCTTTCTTTTTGTTGTTGTTGTTAAATTATATTTAATGAATGGTCTTCTTAGCTTCTGTTTTTACATTTCTTTAATTTAAATCCTTTATCGTTGAAAGTATTATATATGTATCCTTTTCCCCCATTGACCTCTCGCCAACTGCCTCCACCCCCCCAGCACATGCCCTCACACCTTACTGTCTGTGTCCATTGGTTATCTTTATATGCATGCATACAATTAAGAACTTAATATATTTCTCAATCTTTTGTTTAATTGATTTCTTTCATTTATGTTTTGAAGTTTTTGGCAGGCCGATTCAGACCAGGTTGTGTTATATTTATATACTTTATTTTGTTTGTATTTTATTTTGTTTGTATGCTATTGTAAATAATTTTCAAAAATTTTAATTTTCAAGTCATTGGTACTATTATTTAGGAAAACAGCTGATTTTTGTATTATTGACCTTGTATTTTTCATTCTTGCTAAATTCACCTATTAGTTATAGGAGCAATTATAAATTGTCTGTAAATTGTTTTATTTCCAATTTCCAACCTGTTTTTTGTTAATTTCTTTTTATTTTCTTGCTGTGCATCAGGGACTTCCAGAATAATATTGAATAGGAGTGGATGAGGCTAATTAATTAAAATTTCAATCTTTTTCTTTCTACTATTTATATCAGAACATTTTTACTGCTTTACAGTTTCACTGATTCTTTCTTCAATTGCCCCTATTCTTCTATTGAGACCATCTAGCATTTAAAAAAAATGAGCTGTGCCCTGGCTTGTTTGGCTCAGTGAATAGAGCATTGACCTGTGGACTGAAGGGTCCCGGGTTCGATTCCGGTCAAGGGCACATGCCCGGGTTGTGGGTTCAGTCCCCAGTGGGGGACGGGCAGGAGGCAGCCAATCAATGATGCTCTCTCATCACTGATATTTTAATCTCTCTCTCCCTCTCCCCTCCTCTCTGAAATCAATAAAAATCTATTTTTTTAAAAAAAAATAATACAAAAATTAGCTGTTATATATCTAATTTCTAAAATTTCCATTCAGATCTTTTCTGATTTTCATTTCACTGCTATGAATGCCTTTCCATTCAAGAGTATTGATCTTTACTTCATGAATTATGTCTTAAAATTGTCTGTGAAGTCTTTGTGTGATAATCTCACTCTCATGGTAATCATTGGTTGACATCTTTTTATCTTTTCACTTGATGATAGGTTTCTTTGTTTTTAGTTTTATTTTTTTGTTTTCCTTTGGTATATTGTTATTCTGTACAGTGGACATTTTACATATTATGTTGGGATATTTGGGCCCTGATCAAATCCTATGGAGAATGGTTGTTGTGCTGTAATTTTTATTTTAGACAGAAATTAGCATGGCTAAGTTCAAAAGGCAAATTCCCTCTCACCTTCCAAGGGCAGTAATTTCAGTGCTAATGCACCCAAAACTCTGCTATGTGTTTGTGCTCCCATGAGTCATCTGGGACTAAAGTGCACTATTTGCAAGCTGGATATTCCCATTTGCAGAGGGCCAATTTAAGTTAGATGGAGATTTTTTTTTACTGTGGGGGGCGGGGCACAGTAATCTCCATGTTTTTTAAGAGTCAACTGTATTTGTTTGGTGGTTTTTTTTTTTTTTTTATCATAATTTAATTCTCAGATCTTTTGTTTTGTCTTAGTAGGTGCTAATCTTAGGGATGAACCCAGGCCCCTGTATTGGGCCTTCATACAAAAGTTAGAGAGATTTGCTTACTTACCTCTCATTTCTTCAATATTTCCTCCCCAATTTCTAGTTCTCAGGGGCCTCATGTCCCAGTTCCTCTGGATGGAAAAAATAGTTTCTCTCAGAATTTTAGCCACTGTGTTATCACACAGTTCCATACAAGTGGGCTCATCTTTGAGGTCAAATAACAAGAAGGAATAGAAAAGTGGTAATTCTTCACATACACTTTAGAACACAGTGGTGTCTCTGGCTAAAGATATATGTTTTCTCTCTTTAGGGGCTTAGGGACCCATGCCATTGTCAGCACCATTGCGATGTAGCTCAGTGACTGTGGCTGGCTTGAGGGCAGGGTTGAGAGAATAAAAATACAAAGAGGGGGGAAAAGGATTTTTCTCTCACTCCTGGGTTCTTAAGTCCCCTGTCCTGGTCTTCTGTACAGGCAGAAGGGTTCCCTAAGAGATTTTATTTATCACCCACTGTGCAGTTCTGCAAGTCAGACCATACTCAGGTAAAAGCCAGTTAAGAAAAACAGGGAGGGAGGAGGAGAGGAAGAGAGGGAGGGAAGAAAGAGGGAAGGGAAAGCAGGGAAGGGAAGGGAAGGGAAGAGAAGGGAAGGGAAGGCAAAGGAAGGGAAGGGAAGGGAAGGGAAGGGAAGGGAAGGGAAGGGAAGGGAAGGGAAGGGAAGGGAAGGGAAGGGAAGGGGAAGGGGAAGGGAGTGGAAGGGAGGAAATGAGGAAGGAAAACAATGGGAAACTGATCACCCTCCCAGTCATTCTTCAAATTTTGAGTTTTCACCCAATCTGTCTGCTATTGTTTACTTGAAAGAGTCCTCATGTAGTTGTTGTTTGTATTCTATCCAGATTTGTAGTTAAAATCAGTTGGCGGTGAAAATGTAGTGGGTTTGACCCATCTTAACAAGAACTAGAAGTCAGAAAATGCAGATTTACCTCTCACTTTACTGGATAACCTAAATGGAATCCAAATCATGTAAATTTTACTTGCTAATGATAGAAACCATTAATGTATATCTAAATGTAAAAAGATAAAGTATTATATGTGTGGTTTATTAGCTATGTATTAGTATTTACTAACTGATTAATGGTAGATGTGAGATAAATGTGCACATTGGGAATTGATAATAATGGTATTCAAATGTAAGATGAAAACCAGGAGTTGAAGAGAAGCCAGAAGCCTCCTGAATGCCACAGAGCTAGAAAGAGAGAGCACGATTCAAGCTCAGGTCTTGCTGTTCACAGACCTGGGTTTATTAGCACTATGTAATGCATAGTAAAAAAAGACTCTATTTTCTGACTTACAACTTTAACCTACTTTTTAATGATTCCTGTCATGATAGCATGATATAATAATTTATGAACTTTAAAGAAAAGCCAAGAAGAAAACAAATGTCAGGATATCCACTCATTCATTTGCAAACACTTTTTGAAGAGTCCCTTAAAGATACATATGTTTATATTGTAAGTATCATAAACAATGGAACCTTTCCTTATGCAGTTCATATTGAAATAGAAATGGTGAATTTGTAAGTCATTATACAATTACAAGGCAGTCTAACTAGTGCTGTGGCAAAGTGAAGTGTAAGGTTCAGAAGTGTATAAAATGGCAAAGGTTACCTTTCCCTGGGAAAGAAAAATTAAGTTTTATTAGGACATGGGCCTTACAGAATGAGAAACAAGGTGATGAGGAAGGGATGGTCCAACCATGCAGAAGGACCAGCATGTGCAAAGGCATCACAAGACGAAATAAATGACTAACATTATCTCCACCCTCGTGGAAAGGAAAAGGGATGTGACCAGGATTATATTAACTAAATTTACTGTTACTGTATTACCAGTGTTAAGTTCATAAAGGCATTATTTTATGATAAATTTCTGTTGAGCATATGACAGATGTTACCTGTCACCAGGAATTAAAGGCCAAACACTTCTGTCCACTGCTTTTTGGTATCAGAGTGTGCAGGGAAACACAATGCGATCACCACTGTACTACGCTTTGCTCAAACACAGCAAGATCAACTACAGTAGTGGGTGCCAGCCCTGCATGGCCAGAGCATCCTCCTGGGAGCCAACACAGAAGACTGGCCTGCACACACTCTTCTTGTGCTACAGCAGAAGGATTCTGTCCCTCCTCACAGGGGACAGGCAGAGCAGTGGGGTTGGCCAGGTCCCATGTGATACACACAGTTAAACAGAACAAAGGAGTGCTCATTGAGTCTGAAACAGGCAAAGACATTCCCACACAAGGTGATAAGCCCAGCACTGCCTGCCACGGCTCTTTATCTCTTGTAAGAAAGTGTTCCAGGCTCAAGTCCTTTCTTTTGCAGCCAAGAGGAGGTGAAAAGAATGTGCATAGAAGACTGTCTTTCCCCGTAATTTATAGTCTTCTAAATACTAAAATGGCTTTAAAATTGTTTATCTAAAGTCCTTTTTATTAAAAATTGCTTTAGAATTTGAATTTTATATACTCGTTTGACTATCATGAGAATCTAAATATAGAAGCCAGGAGTGCTGATGCACAGCTGTGAGCTTTCTCTGCTGATTTTTAAAAATGTAGTTATTCTTTTTTGGCTACTTTTAACTTGTGAAGAGAAAGCCAATAAAGAATAACCTCATAATTGTTATCATATCAATTAACGTATTTATTTAGAATCGGAATATGAAAAATGGTCAGGTTCAATTTTCATTTGAAGGGCCAGTGCTGTTGCCTTTAATAAAATCAAATGCTTAGTCTATCATCCTGTAGCTATGAACTCCAAGGCAATGAAAAACTGTGACGAAAGGATTTAACTACCTCTTTCCAATGAAATAAATAGATAGCTCATCAGAAAAATACTCGGGTTTTAATATAAAGACTCTATTTTTATTATCTTCTGTGGTTTAGAAAATTTTGACTTAGCTTTCCTCTTTTTTTCTTGTTACGTGGCTGGCTATATATTTACCCCCTTAAAATCCTTGGCCATTTCCCTGAAGGGAATAGAGTCAGTGGACTGAATAGGATTAGCATCAAACACCACCACTGCTTTCCCAAGCAGAGTTTAAAAATAGGATCATTGAATAATAAGGGATTTAAGTCTCAACCAAGCAGGGCACGAAAGGAAATTATTTGGATTTAGACTAGTAGAGATTAGAGTGTGATTACAGACTACCATGTTCTTTATATCAGATTAAGGAACTTGAAAGAAAAAACTTGCAGGAAAAAGTCAGGTTACAGAATTTTCCACCTGCTTCCCTAAATAAATCAAAGAAAGATCACACTTTTCCTGTATATTTCTGTGTGAGAGTACTGACTGAAGCAAACGCGAAGAGATAAGGGTCCAGCAGTGTGACAGTATAAATTTTCATGAAAATTACCTTTGGGAAATAGTCAATACAGGAATCAAGGAACCCAGACAGGTAAATAATAAAAATAACTTGTATATAAATCTCTTTATCTTAAAGAATCCCAAAAACAATTTCTATGGAAGACAATGCATTATATTCATGGGAAATCTATACATCCCTAGAGTAAGACATTTATATTTATACAGAATTCTTGACAGGATAGACAAAGAGGAAAAAATTTTCTTCAATATATGGTTAGTTTGCATTGCTTAATAAAAGCTTAGATAAAAGGAAGAGTTTCTCTTTCATTTTGCTAAGATATTTTGGGGAAGAAAAATGCCTCTATGAAATCACTTAAAAATGTTCCCCAATCGGCCCTTGCCAGTTGGTTCAGTGGATAGAGCGTCAGCCTGTGGACTGAAAGGTCCCAGGTTCAATTCTGGTCAAGGGCATGTACCTTGGTTGCGGGCACATCCCCAGTGGGAGGTGTGCAGGAGGCAGCTGATCGATGTCTCTCTCCTATCCATGTTTCTCTCTATCCCTTTCCCTTCCTCTCTGTAAAAAATCAATAAAATATATTTAAAAATATGTTCCCCAATCGAATATAAAACTGAAAGCAACAAATAAACAAGGCAAACAAACAAAACCTCAAAGATACAGACAACAGGATTATGGTTACCAGAGGAAAAGCATCCTATCTAATAAAAGAGTAATATGCAAATTAACCATCACTCCGTGACAAAGATGGCAGCACCCATAGCAGCTGGGGCAGGATGCTAGCTGCGTCACCCTGGCAATGTGAGCCCAGCAGGCAAGCACGGACCGCAGGTAGCACCCAGCAGGGCCTGCTTGGCCAAGTTGCGGCAGCGACCTGTGAGCAGCCAAGCACGGCCCACAGGCAGCACCCAGCATGGCCTGCTTGCCCATCACCGTGGTGTGGAGCAGGCAGGCCCCGCAGAGAGCAGAGAACCATGGGGAGCGGGCCCAAGCCGTCAGTAAGACATCCCCTGAGGGCTCCCGGATTGGAGAGGGTGCAGGTCCGGCTGAGGGATGCACCCGCCCCATGCACAAATTTTGTGCACCAGGCCTCTAGTTACTAATGTAATTGGTAAGAATTTACTAAACTATAGTGAAGTAATTAATATTACTCTGAAATTGAATTGGAGACAGTCTGTGTTTTGCCAGACCTATTAGTTTAATCATGTTTATCATGATCAAAAACTGGATTGTTTGGTTCATTTACCTAGATTAACTATTTTAAATAAAAACTCTACATGGGTAGTTGTGAGTGTGTGATTGTGAGTGTGTGTGTGTGTGTATAATATACATATATTATTCAGAAATAATGTAGTTATATAGTTAAGTGCAGAGTTTATGAGAGTCTTCAACATATTTTTTAAACACTTTATTGAGGTATGATTGATACACAAAAAGCTGTATATATTTATTGTAAATACAACTAAATGAGTTTGGAGAAAAATATATGTTTATGAAACCAACACCACAATTGATGCCATAAATATATCTATTGCATCCAAAAGTTTCCTTCTGTCCTCTTTATTTATTATAATACTAGAGGCCCGGTGCATGAAATTCATACAGGGGGCGGGGTCCCTCAGCCCCGCTGCATGCTCTCTAACCTGGGACATCCGTCTCGCAATCCAGGACCCCTGGCTCCTAACCGCTTGCCTGCCTGCCTACTTGCCTGATCACCCCTAACCACTCTACCTTCCTGCCTGATCACCCTTAACTGCCTCTGCTTGCTGGCCTAGTTTCCCCCTAACTGCCCCCCTGCCAGCCTGGTCACCCCCTGACTTCCCCCCTGCCAGCCTGGTCACCCCTAACTGCTCCCGTGCCAGCCTGGTCACCCCCTTTCTGGCCCCCTGCCAGCCTGGTCACCCCTAACTGCCCTCCTGTTGGCCTTGTTGCCCCCTAACTATCCCCCTACAGACCTGGTTGCCCCTTAACTGCCCCCCCTGCTGGTCTGGTTACCCCCTAGCTGCCCTCCTGCCAGCCTGATTGCCCCTAACTGCCTCTGCCTCAGCCCCTGCCACCATGGCTTTGTCCGGAAGGAAGTCAGACCTCCAGAAGATGTCCAGTTGACATGGCCTAATTAGCATATTACCCTTTTATTAGTATAGATTTTCCTCAAAAGTCATCTTGAATCATAATGTTGTTTACCACCAAGATTAGCATGCTTCTTAAATTGTTATATTGCTTCAATACAATGTCAAAATTATATTAATAATTGAGTAGTTTTAAATATGAATTGATATTGCATATTGCTCATTTTTCATAGAGCATCGTTCACTCTGAGAAGTAAATGTCATTGTTGCCATAATCTGTTAAGTATCCTGAAATTAAAGGGAACTTTTAACAATGTAATAAAAACTAAATACTACTTTAAAAATATGTCTCCATTAATAATCTATTATTTAATTGAATATCAGCTTACTATAATATAAAGAGGAAAATAAATTGTGTTTAGAATAGTGCCTAGAACATAATAACATCCAAATAATTATTACCAATGTCATTATCCCTAGTCATTTTAGATTTAGTTCCGCATCCCCCCTCCCAAAATTAATGATAATAATACTTAGCTCATTGTATGTCTTAGGAACACGTGAGTTATTGCATTATAATAATTTTCATTCTTTTTTTAACTATGCTAACTAATAATAATTAATAAGTTAGGTATAGTTTGATAAAGACTGCTATTATTGTTTTCACTCTGGATTGAAGGAGGAATCATCTTGCATGAGTCATTTTCAGTAAGACTCATGAGTGTGTTGATTTGGGCATGTTGATAAAGAATGAGGATAATGTGTGATGTGAAAGGTATGCACCTACAAAGCCTGAGGTTGAGTAAGTGTGTTTGGAGCACAGGGAGAAGTTGTTGATGTTCATGGAATTATGAAGGATAAAAATAACAGATTAGTCATAAAACCTAATAATATGATAGAGGAAATTGATGAACGTCTTAAAAATCAAGTAAGCAGCTTGTATTTTTCCATATTTTATTTCAACTTTATTTTGAGGAAGGTATTTTTTTTTTTAATTTCACATTATTGTTTAGAAAATAAAATTTTCAAAAATTTTGAGGATTGATTTGATTGTGAGACTAATAATCTTGATGATGTTAAGGTTTTGAAAGATTATAATAAAAAAGACATTCAACAACAAAAGAAAGCTTAGGTTCTATATGTTAAAGTGCCTTCTAGAGAATGCCAAATATTTCATCTGTATTTATTTATCTATCAACTAGATTTTACATTTGCAGCAAGAAAGAAAAAATATATTTCACAATACAGAGATTTAGAAGGTTGTTTAGAATCTAATCAGTTGCTATGTATTTTAAAGTATTTCAAATATACATATGTGTTATTAGAAAAGGAAATAAATCATTGTCAGACATGGAATCAAAAAAGAAAAGTATACCAAATGCTTTTGCCTACTTGGGATATTTGCTATTCTTCTGAATTCTGGGGCTAGTTATTTTGATCAATGTTGAGAGTCTATGGAAATGACTTCCCTCGAAATCTTGATTAGGATTGAAACCCATGGCTTAGTTGTAGTCCTGCCTGGAGCCAAAGGATAGATAACCTGAAATAGAATAAGAGACCCAAAGGAGGGGAAGTAGGCCACTGGATTAGTGGTGACCATATGCTCTCTAGAAAGTTCATAAAATTGTTCATTTCCATGGGAAAATATATTTTTTCTCAGTGGCTATGGATTTTATTAAGAGAAAAATGCAAGCTATTTTTTTGTTTTGTTTTATTGTTTTATTTTATACTAGAGGCCCAGTGCATGAAATTCGTGCACTGCTGGGGTGTGTCCCTCAGCCCAGCCTGCACCCTCTCCAATCTGGGACCCATTGGAGGATGTTCCACTGCTGGTTTAGGATGTCCCATAGGGAATGGGCCTACACTGGCAGTCGGATATCCCTCTCACAATTTGGGACTGCTGGCTCCTAATGGCTTGCCTGCCTGCCTGCCTGCCTGATTGCCCCTAACCGCTTCTGCCTGCCAGCATGATCACTCCTGACCTGCTCCCCTGGTGGCCTGATTACCCCCTAACTTCTCCCCTGCCAGCCTGATCACCCCCAACTGCCTTCCCCTGCTGGCTTGGTCAACCCTAACTGCCCTCCCCTGCAGGCCTGGTCCCCCACCCCCAACTGCCCTCCCCTGCAGGCCTGGTCACCCTCAACTATCTTCCCTGCTAGACAGGTCGCCCCCAACTGCCCTCCCCTTCTGGCCTCATCACACACAATTGCTCTCCCCTGCAGGCTATCTGTGACCACATGGGGCAGCCATCTTGTGCGAGGGTGTGACAGTCAATTTGCATATCACCTATTTATTATATAGGATTTTGTTTTAATGTCCATTAAAACCACTGGAGTAAGTAATCTTTCAAGGAGAATATTTTTGTTCCTGATATAAAATCCCTAGGTTGTTAATATAAAATCTCTCTTTTCCCTTTTTCTTAACTCCAGCTCTCCTCACTTCCCTTAGCCTCAGTTTTCCCATTTTCCCTCTCTTCCTCCTCATTCTTTCTCCAACTCCCTCTCCCGATTCCTTTTATTAGTCCTTTCCTTTCTTAAAAAAATATTTTGAAACATTTTCCTAATCTTTTCCAGATCCATGTTTTATGAAATGACTTAGAAGGGAACATCCTAAAAAGAAACTCTTTTGAATTGAAGGCATACTCTCTCATTTACATGGATTCTTATTATTTTACTGTAACAAAAGGTTTTAAGCATGAAACAAAATTGTTAAAGTTACTTTTCTAAAAGTAATTCCATACTACTATAAAATATTGTACAGCAGTATGTAGTTACAAAATGCTTTCAAAATTATTTAACATCTTCCCTTTGTGTTTAATATCTCCTTTACTTCAAACTATAAATAGGTCTTTCTTTACTCTTGCTGAAAATTATTTTTTTATGAGACCATTAACTCAGAATATAAATTCTTTTTAAATTAGAAAAGGTCTAACCCAAAGGATTTTGTTTCATGGTTTTTTATATTTTGTCTCTCTGCATTAATTAGCACTTAAATGAAGTAATTCTATTAAAACGTAATGCAAGTTAATGTTCTCAGAGAAAAAATTAAAATACATTAATTATAGTTATGTTCAAATGTTTCTATTATCAAGGAAAACTTATTTGTGGATCTACTTGAATGTCATACATGAGAATTGAATGTCATCTAATTGCTCTTGTCTTCACATCACCTGTTTTCCTCTGATTTTCTTTAGACTCTTCCTTTTGCCTGCAATGTCTACCTCTGTCTGTCCTACCTCTTTCATGTCCCCACTCCAATGCCTGCCTCCAACAGCACCTCTCTGATGGCATATTTCTTGACCCCGTATTTTATGACCTCTCTATGTAATATGATATGTTTCTTTCTTCTCAAAGTTCAAAGTACTTTATTATAGCATTTCTTACTTTTTGCCCTGGAATAGAAGTGCAAGCAATAAATTCTATGTCTTCTATAGACTGTAAACTCACTGAGCGCAGGGACAGTTTCATATTTATGTAGATATGGCTGTGAACATGTCATTCAATGTCAGGCACATAGGTGTCCAATGATGACTTACTGAATGAGTGGGTGAAAAGCCTTATTCCAGATCTGGAACATGGAGGTCTTACCTCTTGTTTAAAGCTTTCATTTATTATAAACTGAGTCTTAGGGATGTACTCTGCTCTTTCTTTTTCTATCTGAAATGAATAGGTATATTTTAATAATATATGCTGGGTCAAATAGAAATTTCCTTGTGTCCAAGCTATCCTTGTTAAAACCAAACATGTCAAAGTAAGAAGTGAAAACCACAGCCTAAATATGTAAGGTTACTAGGTATGAAAAATTATAATTTCCTCTGTGGTCATATAATAAGAAAGAGTAAATAATAATGATCATCCTATCTAATAAAAGACAAATAGGGTAATTAACCGTACCTCCAATAAGCTTCAAATTGGCTAATCAAGATGATATGCAAATTAACTGCCAACCAAGATGGTGGCTAATTTGCATACTGCAGGCAGGGCAGGACAGCACCATCCTGCCTGCCCCACTGCCATCCGGGCCTGCTATCTGCAACCTGGGTGGCAGGCGGCCCATATGGGACACGACCCAGGGCTGGTGGGCGGGACCACAGCGATCCACCACTGGCCACGCCCACAAATGGCCCTCCCTAAACTATGCACCTAGGAGAGGGGAGTGGGGCGGGAACTGCCCGGGGTTTGCGTTAGGCCGCCCAGAGCGGAATGCGAACTCTCCCCATGGGTAGCTGCTTGCTCATTCACTTACTTGCTCATTCATTCACTCACTCACTCAGCAAACCCTCTCAGGTCCCTGGCACCAGGCCAGGCACTGAAGTTGAAGCAGGATAAGACAGAGCTAAGTCCTCAAGATGTTAGTAATTCAGTAGGGCGAAGCAGGCACATGAACGAGGCAGTTGTATGCACAGATGCAGTGCACTGGGTTCTGTGAAGGCTGTAACTAACGCCGACTTTGTTCTCTTGATAAAATGGGGCCTCGGGAGCCAGGCCACTCCAAGCCTGTAGGCCTGTGCCTAGGCCAGCAGTGGCCGGGGTCCCGGAACATGACAGTGGGTGCAGGTCGGGCTGAGGGGTCTGGCCCCACCCCTCACCCTCACCGCCGAGTGCACAAAATTTTGTGCACCGAGCTACTAGTTAATAATAATAGTAATAATAATAACCACTTATGATACCATAACAACTTGCACTTTTACAGTACTTACACTGTGCCAGGCATGCTCTATGAGTTTTGCATGTACAGCCCATATGCTCCTGCAAAAGTTGTGTGAAGAACCTGAGTTACAAGAGCTCATGTTAATTTTCCTAAGGTCACACAACTAGGAAGTATCAGAGCCAGGGTTTGGATCCAGTTAATGCAGCTCTAAAATCCATAATCTTAACCACCATGCTCTATTGCTTCCTAATGAGCAGCAAAGGTATACAATAAAAGATCCAATAAATGTGTATAATAGGTTCAAAAGGAAATTGTTGAGCATGTGTTGTGCATCACCACTGTAATGTGTAATCCAGGTAAAGCTAATTTATGTCTATATTTGAAGAATGCAAAGTTCACTTTTATTGAAGTTTAGTAATAATAAAATATATTTTAGACTAACAAGAAGATATCTCAACATATTTTAGCCAAGGTTTAATAATATTTTCTTAATATAACTGATCTTTTTATTTAATTCTGAATTTTAGTCTTAGTTTTCTTATGTTGTGAATGTCTTTTCTAACAAAGCTTCAGAAAATAGCAATACTGAAATTCTTTTATTATTCTTAAAATAGTCATGCCCATGTCCTTGTGGAATACCAAGTATATATTTTATTTATTGCTATTTGCTGAGTTTTCCAAATAAATGTTTTATTACATTTTTAGACCATAAAATGCAGACACTTAGGAGAGAGTAAAAGGAGTTTTTCAAACTTATCTTCTTAATTTCAGAGAAAGGATGCTGAGACCCAAAGAGGCTGAATACTTGCCAAAGCTCACTCAGCAGTAAGTGCCATGATGATTAACTGAAACTCACTGAAAGCAACTTTTTTTTTTTTAACAGAACACTACAAATACTTAATCTGGGCTGACTCTCCTTTGAACATTTATACTGTTCCTAGTTAGTCACTTTCTCTGATTTACATGCTAAACAAAGTTGCTTTGTTTTCTTTGTCACAAGAGTATAACTACATTGTCGTAATTTATTATGGGTACCTTATAAGCATACCACTTTGCTTATGAATTTACTTTTCTCAGGGGTTTTAGAGGTCAGTTAATTTTATGGTGCAATGAAGTAGATAAAGGTATGTGAAACCAATATAAGTACAGTGAATGATGTGGACATTAAATAAATAAAACATGAATATATAAAATATAAATCAACAAAACAAATATAGCAGAAAATACTAATTATTTACATTTTGTACAAGTTTGAGTGAGCCTGATATTCTGTACATTAAAACTATCCCAATCCCAAAGTGAAAAAAAACACACCTGAAAACTGTGCTGCTTTTTGATTCACCCATTTGCCAAACCCCTGCCAGCAAGCTGCTCACCAAATGACCACATGCCCAGACTAAAATTCAGCATCAGTTAAGGAGAGATGCTTAACCTTCTCGGGAAGTGAAATTTAAAGTATTTTTCCTTTTGCTTGCATAGTACATAAAAACAAGGGTGTGAGCTGGAAGAAATTTTATTATATATATATAATTTATTTTATTATATATTTACTTATAGTCATATAAAATTGATCTAAAAAAATCAAACTAAGGCCTGCCAAATCCTATGGTGAAAACAATGTACTGTGATGTATAACCGGAGATAATTTGATTTGTTGGGAAAAGAGATAAATTAGTGAAATAAGAATATTCTCATTAAAATTATAACTTTCAGCTATTTTGAGACTAAAGTAATTTTATTATATGAACTATTAGAAGGAGTAACCAAAGTGGAGACTTTTGAAGACCTGTAAAGGCAGTCCTTTTAGCTTAAAGTTAGAAAAGCTTCCTAATAATGTCACTGTTTAATAATAGATATTTTTTGTACATTTTTATGCATTGGATGAGAATAAGAGGCATTTAGAGCAAAGGTCTTTCTTTGCATGGATTCTAGGGTGCTAGATTAAATCGACAATGGCACAATTATACTTGTTCTCTGTATATCTGTCTCGCATCATATATGTACATGTATAAATTTTTTTTTTCATATTTTGTCTTGCTACCCTATTTATTTTCACGGCTTAAACCTGCTTATTGGTGTTGACATTTCCTTCCTAAAAACCCAAGTTCCTTTAGTTTTCTTCCTGACTAAGGTGATCATAACGACTATTGGCCTGTGATGTCTATCAAATGACCACTGCTGAGCTAACTCCAACAGCTGTTGGTTATTTTAGTTGTCTAACTACCCAAACAAAACTCCTTACACAAATAAATGTGTACCCATATTATTTAGTTAAAATGCATTTTTCCTAATATCTCTAGATTTTAAAGTATTTTCCTGCATGTAATCAAGGTCAAATTTAAGTTTAGGTTACATGAAATCACAACTGTTTCTTCACAATGTGAATTTTCAGTGAATGGTGACAAGATTTGGTTTTTACATTATTTTCCACAGGGACTATATTAATATAATATGTTTACATAAGCAATAATATACTGTACAAAGAGATAGTACAAAAGTGACTGAGTTCACTTTAAACTAAATGTAAGCATTAACGGTTACAGCATTCTGCTGTCTTATTAAAGAAATCACTGATTTTTATTTGTTGGTTTACTTATTGACAGCCATCAAGCCTCTCTTGCTGCGACACGCTCTAGGTTTCTGTAACAAATATTTCCTGTTACCCAGCCTCCCACAAGTTGAATATAGTAGTATTTCATGCTGATTAAAAGGTTTGCTAAAGTCTTTGCTCTCAGGGAGTTTATAATCCATAACAGGCCTAAACATTTATGTCATTATGGATAGACAAAATTATTCATTCTGAATATTATTTTGAACAAAGAGCATTTTTAAAGAAGTTATTATGAAAAATATCTTCCTTGATGTCCGTCTTATTCCTCTGTTCTTTATTTTTCCTCTAATCTTTCATTTTTTCTCAGCTAAAATCTTCTTCTTGCCTTTGTAACACCTTTCCCCAAACCAATCAATACGGTACAGAATACACTATTCTATTATAACTTATTTTTCTCTTTTCATTTTTCCCTTTCTTTCTACTGCTAATTAGTAGAACAGTAAATCTACACCTTAGGTTCCTTTTCTTCTTTCCCTCACCAAGCCTCTAATTCCTTATGACTACTTGCACCTGACAGCTTTAGCAACTTTTCCCTCCTCTCCATCCTCATACCTTTTTTGGCTCCACTCTGTCTATGTTTTCTGATGCTTATATTCCAAAATCCATGTCCATAGGGTGAAAGATCCTATGCTCATCAATCTCTCCAAATCCCGAAAATCTGAATTTAAAAAGCTAAGATAGTATGTGAGGAAAAACTATATTCAAAACATGAGATAAATGAGCTTCTACTTAGATCTGATCAAATTAAGCTCAGAACCTTCCTAAAGTTCTTATGATGGTCTATGACTTTTTAGAAATGGAGATTGAATTTACTTTTCTATTATTTATAGAAAATTTATAGATTACCTGCTTAAAGCCAGAGAAAATGCTTATGCTGAAAGGGCAGTGGTAGAATACAAAATCAATTCTTCAACAAGCACAATAACTAAAGTAGTTTGCTCCCCATTGTTCAGTTTCTCTTCAAGGAGTATCTTCTTCATTTCTGTTGCATTCCCTTTTTTCAACCTTCTCATTGTGACAACATACATTTTTCTACCTTCTGCTGCCACCATTTGTGCCCAACTTGGGACCACTTGGTTGTGTCTATAAAGTGATCTTCATTGGTTACCACTTGTGGTGGGCTTGGAGGTGCTTGGGACCCTTTGGTGGGCACCATGATGTGATGCCACTTGTGCCAAGTTTATGGCTGCTTAGTAGAAGCTACATTCCGAGCCAACACTTGGAACAGATTATTACAGGCTTCAGGACTTGGATTTGATTTATAATGCACATTGAGACCAGTCACTGCTTAGGCCAGGCTTGAAGCTGCTTAATAAGAGGTCCTGGCCATGCTGAGGCCAGCTGCTGCTTGTTTGGGGTTTGTGGATCTTTGTGAGATTTTAGGGAACTCTGAAACATGGTCTGAGGCAGGCTTCTTGTGTGGAAAAGCTACTGGAAGTGGCTTGGACAGGACACCCAAGTTGTGTGTGGCAACGTCTCAGGGAATCACCAGGGCAGGGAAGACATGTTAGCCAAGTTAATGGAAAGCTCAGTGGGGGAAGGGCTCAGCAAGGATTAGTAGTATCTGCCTGTGCTTCAATTCATAGAGCTTCTCTTCCAGCCCTCCCCCTGAAATTTGTCACCTTAGTTCCTCACCGTGTGTCCGCGGCACTTTTCAGGCTGCTGCCACTGCAAGCTTAGATCAAGTGAGTTTATAAGCAAGCAAGTCCATGCACAGGCCCCTCAAGGGGAATGCCTGGGACTCAGGCAGCCCTCAGTTTCTCTGCGGTCTGGTTTTCATAGCCAGATGTTATAGGGGCTCCTCTTCTTGGTACTGGAACCTTAGGGTGGGGAACCTGGTGTTGGGTTGGGGACCTCCGCAGTTGAGATTTCCCACCCAATTCTTAATGACCTGCCCTTTCCTTGTCTCACCCCTGTTACCAATCTTGTCATAGCTTCTTCTTTATATCATTACTTCATAGGACTTATGTTCACCTAGAATTCAGGTTGT
Organism: Myotis myotis; assembly: GCF_014108235.1. Classification (NCBI taxonomy): domain Eukaryota; kingdom Metazoa; phylum Chordata; class Mammalia; order Chiroptera; family Vespertilionidae; genus Myotis; species Myotis myotis. The sequence continues at coordinate 128,019,827 of NW_023416324.1, forward strand.
TTTATCATTTAGCTGTAATTTGATATGGTAGTGGGAAGAGGCCAGCTCAGCATTTACCTACTCCACCATCTTGACCAGAAGTCAACAAAGGTTATTTTAAATCATTTTACTTCAAAACAATTTAGTTTCTTTATAAATTGCAAAAGGCAAAAAAAACTATAGCTTTGTGTGTCTGATGATAGTGGAAGTCCTCTATATGATTCATAAATGATTATATTATAACTTAATTCTGTGACTTTTAGGGAACTTCTTAGTCACATCTTTGATAGTTCAAATCTGTCTTATCTAGTCTGGTACCATTTTTTAAAAAAATAAAACAATATTTTGTAATAAAATATTTTTTTAAATCTTCAAGATCATTTCTAAAATTAATTTTGTTCATATTAAGAAGTGGTTTTGGGTAAAGGGATTATTTTATTGCAGTTAGTAGTACTTACATATAGAAAATGTGATTATTTAAGACCAGCTTACTCAAAAGTGAATTTGAATAATGAATATTAGCAAAAAATATGAGAACACAGAACATACAACTGAAGGTTTTTAGAGTCAACCTGAAAACAATAAGAAACAACAAAATAACCCACATATATTAGACAATGAAATTCTCTATGACTAGAGGAGAAATAATTGATTTTATTTCCTACCCTGCTGCTTTTTATCTGATGGAAAGACCTGATTAGTATACATTATCTTGCCGGAAGCCGGTCCATCCTTGCTGCTTGACACAGTCGCTGCAGGAAAGAAACATCTGCACAGCATATGTTTCAAGGGACCTGGCGTATATAGCATACTGTTCTTAATATGTTTGCTCCCCTTAGCGCTGTGTGTTTTAACCAAGGTCACCTCTCCGAGAAAGGTTGTTTCCCCAGGTAGGAATTTTTCCCTGAAGTCAGGGAGGGGATGCCTCTCCTAAGAAAGGTTGTTTCCCCAGGTAGGAATTTTTCCCTGAAGTCAGGGAGGGGATGCCTCTCCTAGAAAGGTTGTTTCCCCAGGTAGGAATTTTTCCCTGAAGTCAGGGAGGGGATGAAACTCCTTTACTAAGTGCCAGGCGGGTAGTTAATCACTACAAACAATCATGCTTAAACTACATAATCTTTACTCCCTGGAATGGAGATAAGAAACGCCCTAACCTTTGTAATAGAAATTGACAGGATTAAAATCGACTGGTATAAATATGGATGTAACAAGACAATAAACAGCAGAACTTCGCTGGAGATCCAGACCAGAACTTGGCTGGAGATCCTGGCTAGAGATCCTGGCTAGGCTGCTGATCAACTGAACGCTGTCTCTGTGTCATTCCTTCTTCGCCAACTCCATCCACACCTTTGGGGACCCCTGGACCTGCTGGGGTTGGACCCCGGCATTATCTGATATTTTCTTTAATATTACCTTAACATAAGAGCTATAGTAATCAAAGCTCCTAGGTAATAAGTGGAAAATATTAAACAGATGATATCATTTGTAAAGCTTCCATGATGTCATTTAGAGATGGAAATCATGAGTTCTGACTTCATTTTTTTGTACTGTGTTGATTAAATTTATAGCTGTAACAAATCTATTTTATCTATTAATCACTATCTTTTTATATAAATATGTAATGGAATTGCAATGTGAAAATCTTATATATTTTTTAGTGTGAATGAATTAAAATTGGTGGAGTGACATTTTTATTCTGAGTAAAGTAAGCATTGAAATAATATGTAATATTGAAAACAATTATGCTATTTACCGCTGGCTGGCTGGGAACCAATCAATGTTTTGCTCCCTCTCCCTTCCTCTCTAACATTAATTTTTTTAAAAAATCCTCCATAAGTATTATAATCTTTTTTTAAATTATGCCATTTGAAAGTACAGATGATTATCTAAACACAAATCAAACACACTATCATGTGCTTATTTACCTTACAGTTTAATTTTTTAAATATTTTTATTGATTTCAGAGAGGAAGGGAGGAGAGAGTGAGAAACATCAATGATGAGAGAATCATTGATCGACTGCCTCCTGCATGCCCCCTACTGGGGATCAAACCTGCAACCTGGGCATGTGCCCTTGACTGGACTCGAACCTGGGACCCTTCAGTCCCACAGGCTGACGCTCTATCCACTGAGCCAAACTGGCTAGGGCCAGTTTAATTTTTAGGGTAGCTTTTTTTTTCAATTTCCCTGTGTGTGAGAAATTACAATTAATTTATTATAAAAATAGTCTCTTGGAATTCAAATGTTATTAAGCATTTGATTTAATGTCTTTCAAATCTAAATTCTTTCAGGCATGGTAGGTAGACTATATTGTCTTTAGATTTCCCACTTTATTAAATATATTCTATACCTTAGAGAAATATGTGTTCTATAGGGATGTTTACCACTTAATTGTAGTAGGAATCCCATCTTTCAATTTACAAGTTTCATAGAAGAAATAAGACCCAAGTAATTTATAAATTATCATTGCCTTCAATATTTGTAGTTATGGTAATATTAGATGTTTTTAGTAAAACTACAAAAATGATAGTGTATTATATCTTGTTTGAGAAAAAATATGTTTTATATTGCAAATAAACCATTATCAACTAGAAGCGTTTCTAAACTGTATTTCTCAATAGCATGCTCCTGATGTTTTCAAATTTTAATAAATTGCTTGGATATTGTTCATGCAGGCACATAGGGCTGGAGCAAGACATTTGAGCTGGAGTTTAAGAGCACTATGAGATTCCAAAGTTGTTGTTTTTTTCGTTTTCCTGAATAGTTAATTTAGAGAAGGCTGTCCAATGCAACCAAATATTCTCTGCTCAAAATGTATTATTTGGCATAATTATAAGCAGAGATTCATCTAGGTCCCAGATTGTGAGAGGGTGCAGGCCAGGTTGAAGGACCCCGTCACCCCCATGCATGAATTCTGTGCACCAGGCCTCTAGTATTTTTTATGTTTGTGTTTGCTTTAACAAAGAGCACAAAGAATGTCAAAAACTTGCCACTCAAGAAGCATCAAATACATATGTTGACATAGATCGTGTTACTCTTCAGTTCAGAACCCTTCAAAAGCTCCCATTTCATTCAGAGGAAAGTCAAAGGCCTTACAAAGGCATTCAAAACACTTATCATTTGCTCCCAGCCCCCATCCTTAGCAACATCCTCTCTCCTGAGCTACATTGATCTCTTCATTATTCTTTAATTCCCAGTTCTGTATTCCAGTTACTATGCCTGCAAAATATGGTACCCAAAATGTAATGAAGTAAAACAACTATTGTGGTCAGAGATCCAGAGCATCATGAATTTGGAGAGGACACTAGAGGGATAGCTTCTCACTCCTCCCCAGTGTAGGGGCCTCAACTAGAAGGTGTGAAGCCTGGGGACTCTAATCATCCAAAGGCTTGTTCATGCTGGCAACTGATGATGGCTGTCAGCCAGGGCCCTGTTTCTCTCCACATGGCTTTCTCCTGTAATCCTTGTATGTATGGTAGTTTGGGATTCCTCAGAGAATGAGTATCCTGAAAGAGAGAAAGAAACCATGAAAAAACTTTATTTCTTTTCATGACTTATATGTGGAAGATACATAGCATCACTCCCCCCACATTCTAGCTCTAAAAGCAATTACATCTGGGCCAAGTAAAAGGATAGAATATGAAACAGTTCTTATCAAAGTCAAAAATGACCTTGGCAACATTTCCTTATCTTACTTAAAGTCAGAAACATTTGGCACAGGTAAGCACTCCTTTCTTCTTGTAATGCTTTTCTCTTGACAACACATATGTAAGGTGTTCTCTTTACTACAATGTTAGCTTCTGTTTCTCTTTTTCTGCTCCACCTTCTCTGCTTATCTTTTTAAATATTGGCGAGCCAGTGGGGCTCAGATATTGAGTTAACTTTTCTATTTTATCTGCACATTTTCCCTAGAAAATCCTGCTTATGGCCTTAAATATTACCTCTATGTCAATGGCTTCCACGTATTTACATCCAAACTTCACCCAAATGTGTCTACTTTATATTTTTCATTTGGATATCTGAATAGCACTTCAGAATTAACATGTTAAAACTAATTCATTCCTTTCTTCCGTCAAGCCTTGCTTTTTGCATGTCAGTAAATATTACCACCTCCAGCATAGTTCACATCCCTACAGCAAATCTATTTATTCTATCTTCATAACATATTCTGAATCTGTCATTTCTCTACCTCTCCTATTGTAATCTTGGTTTAAGTCATTAAAATCTCTAGCCTGGATCACTGAAGTAGCTTCCTAACATGTTTCCTCAACCAGCAGGAAGGACTTGAAGTCCATGAAAGATTTAGGCTCCCTTTCTAACCTGGAGAGTTATTGCTTTGGCTTCCCAGTCAGGTATTACATTTAAAGTTCCTTTCAGAGGCAGGTTGAAAAGGGATGTGACAATTTCTTGCCAAGTAGTTATGTGTCAAAATGAATAATGTTACTTTGAGTCCAGGTGGCGTAGACGCCAGTGGACTTTCCTTAACCTATCTTTTCCTAGCCACTGTCCAAAACCAAAGGGTTATGAAGTCCTACAAACGGAGGAGACAATAGATGGAAGAATCTAAATCTCTGAATCACTGTATTACAAGTTGCCAGGCAAACATCCATATGAGTTGTTATGTGAGCAAAAATATAATTTCTCTTGTTTTAAACTACTTATATTTTATAGCATTATTTTTTATAGAAGTCTGTGTCATATAATTTAGTAACTATGCTTTCTAGGTCCTAGAGCCGCCGTGGGCAAACTACGGCCCATGGGCCGGATCTGGCCCATTTGAAATGAATAAAACTATTGAAAAAAAAGACCGTACCCTTTTATGTAACGATGTTTACTTTGAATTTATATTAGTTCACACAAACACTCCATCTATGCTTTTGTTCCAGCCCTCCGGTCCAGTTTAAGAACCCATTGTGGCCCTCGAGTCAAAAAGTTTACCCACCCCTGTGAGTAGTCCCTAAGAAAATAATTCAAAAAGAACAGTGAAAAAATAATTAAAGAAATAAAAATGTTGTACTAGGAAATATCTACATAATTGAAAAGGAGCAACAAATTAGTAATGAAACATATAGAAAAAATAATAATGAGAACAGACATAAATCCAACTACATAAATAACAGCATTACATGTGATTGGTTAAATCAATCCAAAGGCAGATGTTGTCAGTGTGATTTAAAAAAAAAATCTAACTACATGCTTTCTACAGGAGACATTTAGATACAAAGATACAAATAGGTTGAGAGTACACTATATTTGTATTCTCTACTTTCTTCCTCCAATCTATTCTTTTTTTAAATTTTGTTTTATTGTTTAAAGTATTACAAAGAGTATTACATATGTCTCCTTTTCTTTCCCCTTGACCTTCCCCTGGCCTCCCCTACCCACCCACCCCCAGTGTTTTGTGTCCATTGATTATGCTTATATGCATGTATACAAGTCCTTCGGTTGCTCTCTTACCCCCCGCCCCCAACCCTCTCCGGCCTTCCCGCTGTAGTTTGACAGTCTCTTCGATGCTGCTCTGCCTCTGTATCTATTTTTGTTCATCAGTTTATAATGGTCTTTATTATCCATAAATGAGTGAGATCATGTGGTATTTTTCTTTCATTGACTGGCTTATTTCACTTAGCATAATGCTCTCCAGTTCCATCCATGCTGTTGCAAATGGTAAGAATTTCTTCTTTTTTGAAGCAGCATAGTATTCCATTGTGTAGATGTACCACAGTTTTCTAATCCATTCATCTGCTGATGGGCACTTAGGCTGTTTCCAAATCTTAGCTATTCTATTCTTCATTCAGATTCTACTGCTTAAAATCACCGAATTGTTTTCCATTACACTTAGAAACAATAAAATAAATGCAAATATCCTGTCCTGTCTTCAAAGACCTACATAATTGTTTCATCAAGTGGGTCTTCAGATTGGAAGCATCAGTATCACCTGGGAACTTACTAGAAGTGCAAATTTTGGGTCCCACCCTGGACCTACTGAATTAGAAGATCTAGAAGGGGAACCAACAATCTGTTTTGTTTTTATAACTCCTCCAGGTTTGCTTACGTTGGATATCCAGTACTCTATATGATCAATTAGCTACCAAACTAATCTCTGCCCTCATTGCACACTTCTTTATTTCCCACTGTCCTAGAGCTCCTTATTTTATTTCTGTTTGCTGAAGATGCCAAATTCATTCCGGCTTAAGGTTCTTAGAGTATTTTTTCTCTCTGCCTGAACCAATTATCTTTTGGTCTTCCTGTGGCAGCCCTCTCCTTTCATGTCTCACATCACATGTCACTCTCAGAGAGGCCTTTTCTTATCCTTTTATCTAGAGGAGTCCTGTCCCATTGCCCTTGTCTCTTTCTCTCACCTTATACTATTTGTTTTCTTCTGTTATTTATCACTCTCTCAAATTACCTGGAGCACTCATTGGCTTATCACTTTCTCTGAATCTCCCTCCTTTCAAGTTTAACATCCAAGAAACAGGAACCTCCTTGTCAGCAGTCCCTAGAACAGTATTAGGCTTAGGGTAATTGGTATAATTAACCACAATTATATTTTTGAAACTTTTAAATATATTTACTTTATATTATAACTTAATTAAAATATATTTTGATACTGAGTGTAATTTAGAACACTACTTCTTAAAGTTAGCTCCTTCTCATCATATATTTGAGAGATCTAGGTGATAATTTCTGAATCATACATATCAACAATGATTTTCTTCCCATTTATTTTCTAGTTCACCTTAGACTACCTTTTATTTTGCCTTCTCCAGTTCGTGGACTGCAGTTTCCCACTGGTACAGTGTACAACTTTTACAAAAGCTTCCAGAAAGCATTGACTTGGGCTTTTTCTAGACCAAGCTTTCTTTCATTTTCTGGATTATCCCTTTTTATACACACCATCAATATGCTAAATTCTACTGGTACACCGTACTTTACTAAAGAACAATGCAGTATTGCCTCAAATGAGATAAAGAAGTTTTAAATTATAACCTGTATATGGATTTTCACCTGGTCCAAACAAAAACTTTCAAGAATTTAATAGCTCCAAAAGAGAACTTTGTGGATGCACCCAGTTCCTAAATTTGTTTTTATGTCCGTAAGATCACTCTCATCTTAGGACTGCTCATCTTATATATGTGTGAACACTTCTAACTGCATTTTGAGGAACCCCAAGTGTAATTTCCTCCCCTAATCAGTACAATCTGCCAAGTGTTATCTAGAAAAACTTTGTAATTCCAAAGCAAACTAGGGAAGCATTTCTGAACCTACTTCTCTTCAAGATCTTCCAACTAATGGCAGATACAAATTGTCTTTATTATTATTAGTGTTGCTGATGTTGTTTTACCTTAAACCTGTATGGTTTCATTAACTGAAGAAAATTTGAAATAAAAATTAAAGCGCTGCTTGGTTAATGGACTAAAGGGAGGCAGCTACTGCTATTGGGCCTCGTTTAATTACAGATCTAAAGAGTAATTTTTAAGAACACAAATTCACAACAATTTTTCAATTTGAATATATTATTGCTATACTACCTTTTAAAAATAGTCTTGACTCCTAATATTTTCTATTACATTGACAGCTTCTTATTTCTTTAAAAAGAACAACATATTCTTTGTGTCTATCTAGCTAAGATATCAAAGGTAGAAAGCACTGTTGTTAGTCAAATGACAAGTGCTGATGAGGATGCAGAGAAAAAGGAACCCTTGTGCACTGCTGGTGGGAATGCAGACTGGTGCAGACACTGTGGAGAACAGTATGGTGTTTCCTCAAAAAGTTAAAAATGGAACTTCCATTTGACCCAGTAAGCCCACTTTTAGGAACATATCCCAAGAAAACAGAAACACCAATCAGAAAGGATATTGTACCCCTATGTTCATAGCAGCACAATTTACAATAGCTAAGATTTGGAAACAGCCTAAGTGCCCTTCAGCAGATGAGTTGATTAGAAAACAGTGGTACATCTACACAATGGAATACTACCCTGCTATAAAAAAGAAGGAACTCTTACCAATTGCAATAGCATGGATGGACTTGGAGAGCATTATGCTAAGAGAAATAAACCAGTCAGAGAAAGATAAATGCCACACGATCTCACTCATTTGTGGAATATAATGAACAACATAAACTGATGAACAAAAATAGAACAAGAGTCATAGAAGCATCGGTCAGACTGTCAAACCTATGAGGGAAGGTGGGGGATGAGGTGGTAAGAGATCAACCAAAAGACTTGTATGCATGCATATGAGCATAACCAATGGACACAGATAGTAGGGGGGGGGGTGCGGGCATGTGCTGGGGGATGGGGGCAGTCAGGGAAAGGCCAATGGGGGAAAAAGGAGACTTATGTAATACTTTAAACAATAAAGAATTTTTAAAAAATGTTGTTAGGCACTCCTTTAATTGCTGAATAAATTGAAATCCACTGAAAAGACTAAGACCAATGCATAAATAGCACATTTACCCATTGTTTGGATTGAAGTCATAAGACTTTTGGCAGTACACACATACAGAATTAAAATTAGGATTGAAGATTTAGTGAAGAGCTAAACATATGTGTACTATGTGCATACTAAAGTACAATAATGGGAAAAATAGATAATATATTTTTTCAAGGGAAAATAACTTTGTAAGTAAAATACAAACCTAAGAACCTATAGAAAAATATTCATAAAAAGGTGATTATATAAAAAGAAAAAATATCTAATAAGAAATATACAATAACCAAGTCAAATTAAAATTTGATAAAATGGGAGAAAGTATTTGTGACACAAAGTTAATCTTTTAAACATGTAATTGAAGAAAAAGCAAATAGAAAAATTAAAGAGGAAACAGTGTAAATAAATAATAGGTACAATGACAGGTGTTTAATTTTGTTAAATCAATGCTATTTAACCTTTTAAATTGTATAGTACTTAGTATTAGCAAGTAATTAGAAAGGAAATATATTCTTATACATTATTTTTCTGATTTCAGACTTTGGGAATGTAACATGGAAGTGTTTATCCAGATTTGAAATGTATCTATTATTGGAGAGTGACATCATCATGGTGGCGTTATTGTTCCTACTTTTCTCTCCTGTTGTAAACAACTAATTGGACATATCCATAATCAAACAAAAGTGCTTCTGCACATTATAAAAGCACACCTGGGAGTTCGCTATCCACATGTGCATCTGAAAGGGGGCAGAGTGGGCAGAGAGGTCCTCGGTGGGGCTGCAGATCCAAGAAAGACCGTGACCATGCCTCATTCCTACTCGCAGCCATCAGGGGGAAAGAGAAACCTGAACAGTGCAAAAATACAAGGATACACAGACACAATAGAGGATCTGTAGAGGCCCATCATGCCTGACAGAAGAATCCAGCCCACCATCAGAAGGAGACGGAAATGACTTTGGAGGCAGAAGAGAGGAAGGAACTCACCAAGGTGGTCTCCTGCCTCAGTGTAACACTTAAGAGCACTGGGCTTTAGATGAAGTCAGTGGCAATGTCTCCCAAAGAGAACATAGCCAAAGTGGCCATTGACTGGCTGGCTATTCTAATTGTGTGGCAGTTAAAAATCAGGAGGGATAGCTTAGCTGTGGAGGTTCTTCTTGAGGACCAAAGGGTACCAGACTCACCTCAGGCTCCTTAGCCCAGAGATCCACTGCTGAAAAGAGAAGACCCAATAACTCTGGCTGTGAAAACAGGCAGGGATTGTGTCAGAGAGAGACAGAGGGCTGCTGGAGTCCCAGGAAGTTCTTCTTAAAGGGCAATCCATAGACTTACTCACTCCGAGCTCCAGTGCTGGGGGCAGCAGATTTAAAGGTACCAGGGACATGCTGGAGAAACTGAATTTTCTGGCTTCAGAGATAAGGCTAGGGGCGGTGGGGGGGCAGCTTTCCTCCAGACAGAAGTGTTGGTAGAAGCCATTGGTCCTTTTCTGGGCACTCCTCCTGCAAGTACAGGTGAGGTCCATATCTGTGTCTCCATCAATCAGGCTAACACAGTTCACTCTGCCCTAGTGGTTCCCTGAGACTCTGCCCATCCAAATTGCTGGCTTACCAAAGCTGCTTCCAGTGGTGTTTTCATATAAACAACCTATTTTGGCTCATGCTATGGACTATCACAAAAATCTCACAAACAAGCATCATCTATCCTTAGCATGCTCCACACCCCTGGCAAAACATCCCCAAGCCTGGTAATAGCAGCAGCTGGACTTGGTTCTCAGCTGGGCTTCTCCTGTGCAACTCCAAACCTAGAACAAGTGGTGACTACCTGCAGATCACTTTGTAGCTCATTCTGAGTGGCCCCAGGCAGGGCACAGGCAGTAGCTGATCTTGGCCTACACCCCCCCCCCCCCCAGGAGGCTCCAGAGCCAAGCACACAATAAACAGCTTCAGACCATGCTGGAGAACCACCCAACCACCTCCTCAAGCAATAAACTTAAGTGGCGGACTTGGCAGGCACAAGAACTCTGCTTAAGCAAGTTCTCCTCCATGGGATCAGCCCCACAAGAGCAGCTACTTTGCTATATTTGCATCTGGTTCTCACAACCTCATGGGCCTGAGGGTAAATCCCTCTCATTAATTTACCAACAGCAATCAAGGTCCAATTACAACAGGAGGATGCACACAGCCCACATGATGAGCATAACTGAAGTGCCATGCTCAGTTGACCGAGAAAGGCTGCACAACTGGACCTAACAGGACATGTACTATATAAGGCCACACTACCAAGACTGGCAGGTGTGGAAGGTATACCTAATACTTAAAAATAAATATGGGGAAGCAATCAAAATGAGAAGACAAAGAAACATATTCCAAATTAAAGAACAGAACAAAACTCCAGAAAAAGAACTCCATAAAATGGAGATGAGCAATGCATTAGATGCAGAGTTCAAATCACTCGTTATAAGGATGTCCAGTGAAGTCAGTGAGAACTTCAATAAAGAAATAGAAAACATAAAAATAGAGATAAAAAACAAAAAGGACCAGTCAAAAATAAAGAATACAATAACTGACATGAAGATAACACAAAAAGGAATCAACAGTAGATTAGATAAATCAGAGGATTGAATCAGCAATGTGGAAAACATGATAGCAGAAAACACCCAATCAGCACAGCTGAAAGAAAAAAGAATTTTTAAAAAAACAGGAGAGTTTAAGGGACCTCGGGGACAACATCAAGTGAACCAAATTTCACATCATAGGAGTGTCAGAAGGAGAAGAGATAGAGCAAGGAATTAAAAGCCTACTTGTAAAAAATGACTTGGAAACTTTCCTAACTTGATGAAGGAAATAGATACACAAGTCCAGGAAGCAGAGAGCCCCAAACAAGAAAAACCCAAAGAGGCCCACACCAAGACACATCATAATTAAAATTCAAAAGGTTAAAGGCAAAGAGGAAATCTTAACATCAGCAAGAGAAAAGCAGTTAGGTTACTTATGAGGGATCTCCCATAAGACTGTCACCTGACTTCTCAAGAGACACTTTATAGGCCAAAATGGATTAGAACAAACATTCAAAATGATGAAAGCAAGGGCATACAACCATGATTATTCTACCCAACAAAGCTGTAATTTAGAATCAAAGGATAGATAAAGAGCTTTCTTAAAGAAAAAAAAAAAAAAAAAGAAGCTAAAGTAGTTCATCACCTCCAAACCAGGATTAAAAGAAATGTTAAGGGGTCTACTTTAAGTAGAAGAAAAAGATAAAGAAATGTGAATAAGGAAATGTCAATAACTACATACCTATCAATAATTATTTTAAATATAGATGGCTTAAATGCTCCAATTAAAAGACGTAGAGTAACTGAAAAAAAGAAGAAAACAAGACCCATATATATTCTGCCTACAAGAGACCCACTTCAGATGGAAAGACACATAGAGACTGAGAGTAAAGGGATGGAAGAAGAAATTTCATGAAAACGGAAACTAAAATTAAATTTGGGGTAGCAATACTTATACCAGACATAACAGAGTTTAAAACTCAGGCTATAATAAGAGACAGAGAAAGACCTAGCAATGTCACCTCTGTGTATTTGTAAAAAGAAATCCAAAACACTAATTCAAAATACATATGCATTCATATTTTTATTGCAGCATTATTTTCAATAGCTAAGATATGGAAGCAATCTAAGTGCCAAGCAATAGATAAATTAAGGGAAGATGTGGTACATATATATAATGAAATACTACACAGCTATTAAAAGAATGAACTCTTATCATCTGTGACACCAGGGTACTGTGCTGAGTAAAATAAATCAGAGAGAGAAAGACAAATACCATTATGATTTCACTAATGTGAAAAATCTAAAGAACAAAATAAACAAACAAAACAGAAACAGTCTCATAGATAGAGAGATTGTTTTGATGATTACCAAAGGGAAGGAGTATTGGGGGTCTGGGTGAAAAAGAAGAATGGATTAAGAAGCGCAAATTGGTAGTTACAAAATAGTCCCGGGTATGTAAAGTATAGTATAGGGAAGACAGTCTTTAATATTGTGATAAATATATATTGTGCCTGATAGGTACTGGATAATTTATATAAATATTTAATCACTGGTTGTACACCTGAAACTAATATAATATTGTATATCACCTGTAATTGAAAAATCAAGTTATTTAAAAAAAAAATAAAAATAACATCAGAAACATGGCAAAGATGTCACCATTACTATTTCCATTCCACTTAGTTCTATATGTCTTATCCAGAGACAGAAATGAGAAAAATTAATGAAAGATAATTATTGAAATGGAAAGAAAATACTATGTCCAGAGAACTGGATTGTTTACACAGAACATCCACGATTATCTACAAACTATTCAAACTAATAAGAGAGTTCTGCAAGGTGGTGTGTTTTGAAGACAATATTACAAATTTAATGGCATTCCAATACACCAGCAACAACCAATTAGAATGTAATTTCAAAATTATTCTATTTATAAAAGCAACCTAGCAATATAACTGACATCAAAGATACAGATGACTTTTATGGAAAACATCATAGTGTATTTCTTTGTAACATAAAAGAAGACTTAATTAAATAGGCAGACAGAATATGCCTGTGGTTGAGAAGATTCAGCATGATAAAAACGCTAGCTCTTCTCCTGAATTAATGTACAAATTCAATGCAAACCAAAACATATTTTCAAGAAGCTTTATATTGAGTTTTGAGAAGCTGAGCCTAAACTTAAAGTGAATATAAAAGGACCAAAATAGCTAAGACCATTTCAAAGAAGAAAAAAAATAATAATATATCATCCTTCCCAACTCTTAATATTAAAACAATAAAAAGTAAAACCATGTGTCATTAGAAAGGGACAGAAAAATAGACCAACTAAACAGACCAAAAAAGACCTTGCAAACTTGGAAATTATTTATATAACAGAAGTGGTATTTCAACTTAGTGTAGATTATATGGCAATTTAGTAACTGATGTAGAAACAATATGTTACCACATGGGTGTGTGTGTGGTGGGGAGGGTTAGACCTTCATCTCACACCATACACATACTCAATTCCAGATGGATTAGACTCAAGGGTAAAAAGCAAAACTTCAAAACTTTTAGGAGATACTGTAGGAGAATGTCTTTATAACCACAGAGTAGAATTAGTTCCTACAGATGACTCAGAAAGCACAAATCATAAAGACAATATAATTATATTGAGTTATTTCAAATTAAAACTTCTGTAAGACAAAATATAATAAAAGATGGACCAGAGAAGGTATGTATAATGTATATGTCTAACAATGATTCAATAATCAAGCTATATGAAGAATTTCTATAAATCCAAAGGAGTAAGTCAAATACCCATTAAATAACTAAGAGTGACATAAAGAGTAAATTCAAAGAAATGAAAACATGAATGGACAATTAATAGAAAAATGTTTAAATTGGTCAGTAATCAAGACAATACTTTAAACAAGAAAATATCTTTTCAGACCCATCAAATTGGCAAAATATCTGACAATAGAAAGTGTTGGTCCAGAACAGACAAGGCTGGCAAGTGGAAGTTGATACAAATACTTTGAGAAATCATTTGGCATTATACCAGAAAAAGAGAAGAGGGAGAGAGAGTTTGTTTGAAGAAATAACAGCTGAAAATTTTCCAAACAGGGGGAAGGAACTGGACATACAAGTCCATGAAGTTAATAGAGCACCCTATTTTCTCAATGTAAAAATACCTTCTTCAAGGAAGACTACAATGAAACTGCAACAAATCAATGATAAATAAAAACTCTAAAAGGTAGTTGAGAAATAAAACAAATCTGCTGCTAGGCTAATAGCAGATTTCTCAGAAGACACTCTGCAAACCAGGAGAATGCAATAACAAATTCAGTATTGAAAGATAACAATTGTCAATAATATTTTACCCAGTGAAGTTATTTTTCAGACTAGAGGCCCAGTGCATGAATTTGTGTACATGTGGGGTCTCTCAGCATGGTCTGCGGTGTTTGGGCCCCAGCTTATGCTCTCAGCCTTGCAGCCCCACAGCCCCACCTGGCATCTCGCCATGGCCTGGAACCTCCCTCTCACCTGCTCCACTATTCCACCTGCAGGGCGATCAATTGGGGCTGCATCCTCCTCCCCCACTTGGCTCCCTCAGTTCCTGGGAGCCGGGCAGTGGCCCTGCCCCATGCCACTGTTGCTGGTCGCTGTCTGTGGAGCAATTAACAGGGTTGTCGGGTCCCCACTTGCACTAACCTTGGCCTGGCGCCACCCGCTCACCTGCTCCACCATCTTGCCACGATTCTGCTCCCATCAGGGCCCATCGGGGCTGGCAGCACCTCCACTGTGGCCCGCTGCCAGTGTCAATGCCTGCCATGTTGTGCGCCACCCCTGGTGGTCAGTGCACATCATAGAGAGCAGTAGAACTCCTGGTTGAACAATTTGCATATTAGGCTCTATTTTATAGGATATGAAGGAGAATAAAGACTTTCTCAGGTAAACAAAATATATGGGAGTTCATCACCACTGAAAATGCTAAAAAAAATTTTTGAAGTTGAAATGAAAGACCTCTAATCAAAGTAGAAAACACTGGTATAGGTGAAAAAGAAACAAAAACAGTCAGAATGAGAAAACTGTACCTCCATGTTAAAATGATGTGTTAACCACATAACTACAGAACAAAGTTTAAAGGAAAATGTATTAAACATAAATATAGCTATGTTGATGCATACATAGCATAAAAGAGATAAATTGTTACCTCAAAGATATAAAAGATGAGGAGAAAAAGGGCAGAGGCTTTATAGACAAACTAGAGGCCTTGTGCATGAAATTCTGCATGGGGTGGGGGGGGATGTCCCTCAGCCCAGTCTGCACCCTCTCCAATCTGGGACACCTTGGGGGATGTCTGACTGCTGGTTTAGGCCCGATACCTGTGGGATCGATCCCACAGGTATCGGGCCTAAACCAGCAGTCAGACATCCCCCTCACAATCAGGGACTGCTGGCTCCAAACTGCTTGCCTGCCTGGCTTCCTGATTGCCCCTAACTGCTTCTGTCTGCCAGCCTGATAACCCCTAACCTTCCAGCCTGATCGACGCCTAACTCCTCCCCTGCCGGCCTGATCGCCTCCAACTTCCCTTCCCTGCAGGCCTGGTTGCCCCTAACTGCCCTCCCATGCTGGCCCAGCCACCCCCAACTGCCCTCCCCTGCTGACCTGTTTGCCCCTAACTGCCCTCCTCTGCTGGCGTTATTGCTCACAACTGCCCTCACCACCGGCCATCTTGTAGTAGCCATCTTGTGACCACATGGGGGCAGCCATCTTGTGTGAGGGCATGACAGTCAATTTGCATATTACCTCTTTATTATATAGGATTAAGATAAGTTGCTACACACTGCCAGTATAGTGGTTAGAGCATCAGCCTGGGAAACGAAGAGTGGTGTGTTCAATTCTCAGTCAATGGCATGCACCTCAGTTGCATATTTGATCAACAGCCCAACTCAGTTGGGAGGCAAGCAACCGATATGTTTCTTTCATATCAATGTCTCTCTCTATCTATCTATCATCTATCTATCTATCTATCTATCTATCTATCTATCTATCTATCTATCTATCTCTATCTCTACCTCTTTTTCTTTCTCCCCCTCTGTTTTCTCTAAAAATCAATGGGAAAAATATCCTGGGTGAGGATTAACAACAGCAAAAGATAAGTTGTTATCAACATAAAATGGACTGTTTTATCTATTAGTTGTTTTTAGTAAGCCTCAAAGTAACCTCAAAACAAAAATCTAGGGTAAATTCACAAAACAAAAAAACGGAGGAGGTTGCAGGTTTGATCCTCAGTAGGGGGCATGCAGGAGGCAGCCAACTGATGTTTTGCTCTCACATCAATGCTTTTCATTTTTTCTCTCTTCTTCTCTTTCTCTCTCTCTCTCTCTCTCTCTCTCTCTCTCTCTCTCTCTCTCTCTCTCCATACCTCTCTCTTTAAAAATAAATTTTAAAAATCTTTCTTTAAAAAGGGGAGAATGATTATACTCCCATGGAAAAATACCAATTTGCAAAGGTAGTCAGAAAGAGAGAAAAAGAAAGAATGAATATTACGATGGCAATAGTAAGCTCTTACATATCAATAATCACTCTAAATGTAAATTAATTAAATTCACCAGTTAAAAGGCACAGAATTACAGGATTGATTTAAAAAGCAAGACCTACCAATATTCTGCCTATAAGAGACTCATTTCATTGCTAAAAGCACACATACTCAAAGTGAAGGGATGAAAGAATATATTCAGTACAAGTGAAATCAAAAGATAGTAGGGAAAGTCATTCTTATATTAGACCAAATAGACATCAAGTCAACAACAGTAACAGACAAAAAGGTATTACTATATGTAATAATGAGTTTTATAAATCAAGAAGATACAACATTTGTACATGCATATGTACCCAACATCAGGGCACCTAAATATACAGGCAAAACAAATGACATGATCTGAAAGGAGAAATAGTCAACAGTAGTAGGACACCTCAGTGACCCACTGTTAGCAATGAGTAGATTATCCACACAGAAAATCAACAAAGGAAGATGGAAATTGAACCATACTTTAGACCAAATGGATTTAACAAACATATATCAGACACCCATTCAACAGCAGCAGGACATACAATCTTCTCAAGCACAAAAGACTATTCTCCAGAAGAGATTATATGATAGGACACAAAACAAATCTTAGCAAATATGAGATTGAAATCATCCCAACTATCTTTTCTGAACACAATGATATGAAACTATTAACCCATAAGAGGAAAGCTGAAAATCTACAAATACATGGAAGCTAAACAACACAATTCTGAATAACCATTAGGTGAAAGAGAAAATTGCAAGGAAACTAAACATTTCTAAACAAACCAACAAAAAAGTAAATATAACATATCAAAGCATATGGGATTTCACAATAGTAGTTCTGAAAGCTTATAGTAATAAATGCATATATTAATAAATTAGAAAGATTTTATATAGCATAACTTTACATCTCAAAGAACTAGGCATTGAACAAATTAAGTCCTAAATTAGCATAGGGAAGAAATTAATAAAGATCAGAGCAGAAATAAATGAAATAGAAACAAGAAAACAATAAAAATAATTAGCAAAACAAAGATCTAGTTTTTAAACAAGACAAGTTAGCTAGATTATGAAAAAAGATTTGAATAAAATTAGAAATGAAAGAGGAGACATTACAAAGATACTGCAGAAATACATAGGATCATTGGAGACTATTATGAACATTTATATGCCAACAAATTAGATAATCTAGAAGAAATATATATAAATTCCTAGAAACACAAAATCTGCCAAGACTGAATCAAGAAGAAACAGAAAATCTGAACAGACCAATAACAAGTAAAGAGATAGAATTAGTCATCAAAACACACACACACACACAATCCTACAATCAAGTGTCTTAACTGGTGAATTCTAGCAAACATTTAAGAATTACCACCAAACTTTCTTACACTCTTCCTAAATATTTAAGAAGAAGGAATTATTCCCAACTCATTCTATGAGGCCAGTATAACCCTGACGATAAAGCCAAATAAGGACACTGCAGGAAAACTATAGACTGATATCTCTGATAAATATAGATTCAAAACTCTCAACAAAATATTTGCAAACTGAATTCAAAAACACATTAAAATGATTATACACTATGGCCAAGGGGGATTTAACCCTGAAATGGAATGATGGTTCAACATATACAAAAAATTAATGTAATACATCACTTTAGTAGAACTAAAGATAAAAGTCACATGATCACCATAATAGATGTAGATTAAATACTTAAAAAATGCAACATACTTCATAACAAACCCCACAAAAAGTTGGGTATAGAAGGAATACACCTCAACATAATAAAGGCCATATTATACTCAATAGAGAAAAATGGAAAGTTTTTTCTCTAAGATCAGAAACAAGACAAGGATGCCCATTCTCACTATTCTTATTCAATACTAGAGGCCTGGAGCATGGATTCGATTCATGCACCAGTGGGGTCCCTCAGCCTGACCTGTGACCTCTCACAATCCAGGACCCCTCAGGGGATGTCAAACTGCTGGTTTTGGTTTGACCCCTGCAGGCCAGGCCAAGGCACCCCACTGATGCACGAATCTGTGCACAGGGCCGGTTTCTGCCCAATCCCCACAGGCCAGGTTGAGCGACCCCAACATTGCATGTATTAATGCACAAGGCCTCTAGTATGCATATAAGATCTTTGATTAATCTCTTTCGGCTATCCCCTCTCCCTACTCTCCCATTCCCTCTGAGATTCATCAATCTGTTTCATGTTTTCATGCCTGTGAGTTGAGCATCTGCCCCCTGGTGGTCAGTTTGCATCATAGCCACTGGTGAAATGGTCGAACGGTTGAACGATCCAACAGTCGCTTAGGCTCTTATATATAGACTAGAGGCCGAGTGCATAAAAATCTGTGCACTCAGTGGTTTCCTCAGCCCAGCCTGAGCACTCTCTTAATCCAAAAGCCCTCAGAGGATGTCCAACTGAAAGCTTAGGCCTGCTCCCCTCAGGGAGAGGCATTTAGGGGTGATCAGACCGGCAGAGGAGGACAGTTGGAGGCGAGATCAGGCCAACAGGGAAGGGCAGTTGGGAGCAACCAGGCCTGTAGGGGAGGGCCGTTGGGTCTGAGATCAGGCTAGCAGGGGAGAGCAGTTAGGGGCAATCAGGCAGAGAC
Source organism: Myotis myotis (assembly GCF_014108235.1). Taxonomy (NCBI): domain Eukaryota; kingdom Metazoa; phylum Chordata; class Mammalia; order Chiroptera; family Vespertilionidae; genus Myotis; species Myotis myotis. The sequence continues at coordinate 128,038,969 of NW_023416324.1, forward strand.
AGTTAGGGGCTATCAGACCTACAGACAGGTAAGCGGTTAGGAGCCAGCAGTCCCAGATTTCAAGAGGGATGTCCGACTTCCAGTTTAGGCCCAATCCCACAGGGGTCCCCAATTGGAGAGGGTGTAGGCTGGGCTGAGGGACCCCTTGCCCCCATGCATGAATTTCATGCACTGGGCCACTAATAGTGAATGAATAACAACCTTCAAAAAGATGCATAAATACTCATATGGATTAGGCCCATTCCCAAGGGGTCCCCAATTGGAGAGGGTACAGGCTGGGCTGAGGGACCCCCCCATGCATGAATTTCATATACTTGGCCACTAGTATTGAATAGCAACCTTCAAAAAGATGTATAAATATTCATATGGATTATTTTATATGTAATTTATTAAGTGAAAAAAAGTCACTTCACAGATCAGTTAATATAGTATGATCACACTAAATAGTATGTGTGTGCACACAAATTTATAAGAGCTTATATTATCTACTTGTATGTGTATACAAAAAGATGTAGGAGAATACATAGAAATCCACGTGCACTATTTATATAAACATATATTTTTTTATTGATTTCAGAGAGGAAGGGAGAGGTAGAAAGAGATTGAGAATCATTGGTTGGATGCCTCCTGCACGCCCTCTACTGGGGATCACACCCACAACCTGAGCATGTGCCCTTGACTGGAATCGAACCTGGGACCCTTTAGTCCACAGGTCAATGCTCTATCCACTGAGCCAAACCAGCTAGAGCTACACTTTTTTTTTTTTAGAGTGAATTGGGATATGATAGGAAAGTTCACTCTATTTCATATTTTTTTAAAAAAACATATTCAATCAGGATGCATTTATTTTGCAATTTTTTAAAAGCAATATTTTTTATGAACATAGAATATATGTTCAGAGGTTCTTTTATTCAGTAGAAATTAAAAGTAGTAGATCATAGAAACCAAGATGGCGGCATAGGTAAACACCAGAAATTGCTGCCTTGCACAACCATTTCAAAAATACAACTGAAAAACAACGGACATCATACAGAACCACAGGAAGACTGGCTGAGTGGAAATTCTACAACAAGAAGGAAAGAGAAAAGCACATTGAGACTCAGAGGAGGTACAGAAGTAAAGTGCAGAGGTACAGAAGCGCATGTGGAAAAGGCTGGCAGCTGAGGACAGGGCACATGTGGAAGGGGCTGGCAACTGGGGACACGGTTGTCTTTTTCAGCCGGGAGGGAGTCTCAAGCTCCCGACTTCTCTGAACTCCAGTTCCGGGTGAGTATCTGGGGACCCAGACTCATACTAGAGAAACTGGACTGTCTGGCATCAGTCGGATCTCAAGGGCGGCTTTCTCTCAGAGGTGTTTGCAGAGATTACCGGGACACTGAGAAGTGTGGCCTCTTAGGGCAGGACTGAGGAGCAGCCATAGCTGTTTGCTGCATCCTGTTGATCCCCTGAGACCCCGCCCCACCCAAGCTGTGCACAGAGGATTTTGCATATGAAATGCCCGGCCCTTTGCAATCTGAAAATTACCTAACAAACTGCAGCTAGATCAGAGAAATCCAGAACATCCAAAAGAAAGCCCAAGGCCCCACAGCAGCTTACATTGCTTCACAGCTGGGCTCCTGCTGGGTAGCCTCAGGCAGAGGCTAAATTAGCACCTCCTTAGATCCAAGAGCCAGTGTACCCAGTGGTCGGAGTGGGGCCATCCAGATTACAACTCCTCAGATCCATAAGGGACACACTCAGGGGGCAGACTCAGTGAGCACCAAAGCCCCACTGAAGCAAGTCTTGCCCCAGAAGGGTGGCTCCAGCACAGAAGTTCTCCCACTGCAGACACAGCTGATTCTCACAGCCAATTGGCCTGGAGGTCAATTCCTCCCATTGATACCTACAACAATCAAGGCTTAACTACAACAAGACTGTGCACAAAGCCCACAAAGGGGTGCACCAAGAGTGTCCACCTCAGGTAATTGGGGAGGCTGGGCCACTGGGCCCTATAGGACACCTAGCACAGAAAGCCATTCTATCAACACAGGGAAGCATAAAAATTGCAGACAAAGAAACAGGTCACACATGACAGAAATGGAGGAAAGCAAACTACTAGATATAGAGTTCAAAACCACACTTTTAAGGTTTTTCAAGAATTTTCTAGAAATCGCCGATAAATTTAGTAAGACCCTCAAATAAGTCTAGTGAGACTGCCGATAAATTTAGTGAGACCCTCAAGAAATCTAGTGAGACCCTCGAGGTTATGAAAAAGGACCAACTAGAAATTAAGCATACACTGACTGAAATAAAGAATATTATACAGAGTTCCAACAGCAGACTAGAGGATCGCAAGAATCAAGTCAAAGATTTGAAATACGAAGAAGCAAAAAACACCCAACCAGAAAAACAAATTAAAAAAAAGAATCCAAAAATATGAAGATAGTGTAAGGAGCCTCTGGGACAACTTCAAGCGTACCAACATCCAAATTATAGGGGTTCCAGAAGAAGAGAGAGAGCAATAATGACAGAAAACTTCCCCTACCTGGTGAAAGAAATAGACTTACAAGTCCAGGAAGCGCAGAGAACCCCAAACAAAAGGAATCCCAAGAGGACCACACCAAGACACATCATAATTAAAATGCCAAGAGCAAAAGACAAAGAGAGAATCTTAAAAGCAGCAAGAGAAAGACAGTTAGTTACCTACAAGGGAGTACCCATACGACTGTCAGCTGATTTCTCAACAGAAACTATGCAGGCCAGAAGGGAGTGGCAAAAAAATATTCAAAGTGATGAATACCAAGAACCTACAACCAAGATTACTTTACCCAGCAAAGCTATCATTCAGAATTGAAGGTCAGATAAAGAGCTTCACAGATAAGAAAAAGCTAAAGGAGTTCATCACTACCAAACCAGTATTATATGAAATGCTGAAAGGTATCCTTTAAGAAGAGGAAGAAGAAGAAAAAGGTAAAGATAAAAATTATGAACAACAAATACACATCTATCAACAAGTGAATCTATAACTCAAGTGAATAAATAATCTGATGAACAGAATAAATTGTTGAATATAACAGAATCAGGGGCATAGAAAGGGAATGGACTGACTATTCTCGGGGGGAAAGGGGACTGGGGGGTGCGGGGAAGAGATTGGACAGAAATCGTACACCTATGGATGAGGACAGTGGAGGGTGGTAAGGGCAGAGGGTGGGGTGAGAACCAGGTGGAGGGGAGCTATGGGGGGGAAAAAGAGGAACAAATGTAATAATCTGAACAATAAAGATTTAATTTAAAAAATAAAATAAAAAAATCATAAATAGCAATAAAAAATAAATAAAAGTAGTAGATCATAATACTGATAAATGGGAATTATACAATGCATTGTTTTAACTGTGATAGCTATGTCCTAATCTAAAAATCGCTGCTTTCCAGTTTTGCTAAAACATTTTATTGTTGAATATTAATTATTTAATGTGTCCTTGAGCATATCAGTGCACTCATTAATATCTTGAAGTGTAAAATACTGTGGTCTGCATGCAGTAGTTCAATTTTTTTGCTAAAGTCTTATACAACATTTTTTACCAGTTTTCTATAATAGTTTTAATTAAATACTGTAGTTCCTATTTATTATATTTTTCCCAGGGGCAATTTTAAAAAGTGCCCTTAAAAACATATTAAAGAATAACAAAAGATATTTTAACAAAATATATTTTACATTTTGTATGCATCTATGTGGGTATCTATCACATATATTTAGAACAATATTTTATTGTGAAAAGTCTTTTATTATAACTCTGAAGCTATAATAAGAAAGAGGATTAACTAGAAATAATTTAAAATATAAAATTTAAAAGACCAAGGTCACTATAGGTATAAACTATTTAAAAGAGACTTAATAAGTATTATTTGTTAATAAAAAACACAAATTGAGGTTTAGATAATTCTATTGCTCTGTATCTGTATTTAAATGTGCTAAATAGACCCAAGAAAACTAAAACATTTTGAAACCAGTGTTGAAGGAAAGAAATTGTAAAGGTGATGTTGTCTATGTGTGATTAGGAATGAGGACGGAAGTCAGGCAGGCTTCTTCCCTGGAGGATTATTGAATGAGAAAAGAGTGATAAGAGAGAATTTACCGTGACCCCTGCAGAAAGTTAAAAACAAATCAACTAAGAGTTCTTCACCTTGTGACTCTGTACAATGCACTGAAGAGACTCAAAATGCCTGGCTATCCACAATAAATCTTAAAATAAGATTGAGACATTTATCTATTTTTAAAATAGGATTTTCCTCCTCTTGGAACTCACCTACAGTAGATGCCTGTAGATGACCTCAGATTTGGTTATTACTACAAGCAGCAGCATATTGAATTGGCTACTTACTCCAAATCATTAGCCACAGACTGGACTGGGTGAAGATGTTATACAAAGTGTCCAGTAGCAGAAAACATCAGAGATGAAGAGTATGTGCAAGCCTTGTCCTAGGACACACCAGGGCTTCAATGGGGAATCGAAACCCTCCTGCTAATTTCAAGTGAGCAAAAAGACCGAAGCCATTGAAATGAAGCTAGAGAAGAGAGGTGTGAAGTAAGAAAAGGTCAGATAATTTTTCACAAAGGGGAATAGAGTGACTGAGGCACATCCGTTGTGCCTTTAGAATACTACATGCAGTAGGGCTATGGTATAAGTCAAGGTTATCCTAGCTATTCTTATAAATATAGACCAATGGAAAATGTATACTGGCTCAAGCAGACTAACACTATTTCTTGCTCAACTAACACTACAACATCAAAAATAAAAAGGTTTTGCACAGCAAGAGAAACCATCAACAAAATGAAAAAGGAGCCCATGGTATGGAAAAACATATTTAGCAAGGACACATCTGATAAGGGATTAATATCCAAAATTTATAAGGAACTTACACAATTTAACAAAAGAAAGACAAACAACCCGATTAAAAAATGGGCAAAGGACCTAAATAGACAGTTCACCAAAGTGGACATACAGAAGGCCAACATACATATGAAAAAATGTTCAGGCACTGATCATCAGAGAGATGCAAAATAAAACAACAATGAGGTATCATCTCACATCCGTCAGAATGGCTACCATCAACAAATCAGCAGATAACAGGTGCTGGAGGATGTGGAGAAAAGGAAAACCTCGTATACTGATGGTGGGAATGCAGACTGGTGCAAACACTGTGAGAATAAGTAAGGAGTTCCCTCAAAAATTAAGTATAGAACTGCCATTTGACCCAGTGTTCCACTTCTAGGAATATATCCTAAGAAACACAAAATACCAAACAGAAAAAAATGTATGCATGCCTATGTTCATAGCAGCCCAATTTACAATAGCTAAGATCCGGAAACAGCCCAAGTGCCCATCAGTAGATGAGTGGGTAAAAAAGCTGTGGTCCATTTACACCATGGAATACTATGCAGCTGTAAAAAAGAAATATCTCTTACCCTTTGAAACAGTATGGAGGGCCCTGGAAAGAATTATGCTAAGAGAAATAGGCCAATCATAGAAAGATAAGTATCACATGATCTCACTCATATCTGGAATTTAATAAACACAATAAACTGGTGAACAAAGTAGATTTAGAGACATAGAAGCCTGGAACAGACTGTGGAATCTCAGAGGGAAGGTGGGCATGGTGGGTGAGTGGGTGGGGTGATATTAATCAAAGAACTTATATGCATACATGCATTGCTCATGAACACAGACAATACTGTGGTGAAGGGGGGCGGTGCGTGTAGAAAGGGGTCAATGGGGGAAAAGTGGAGAACATCTGTAATACTTTCAACAATAGATATAAATTTTTTTTTTTAATATATTTTATTGATTTTTTATAGAGAGGAAGGGAGAGGGAAAGAGAGTTAGAAACATCGATGAGAAAGAAACATCGACCAGCTGCCTCCTGCACATCTCCCACTGGGGATGTGCCCGCAACCAAGGCACATGCCCCTGACCGGAATCGAACCCGGGACCCTTGAGTCCGCAGGCTGACGCTCCATCCACTGAGCCAAACCAGTTAGGGCAGATATAAATTTTTTTAAAATACTACAAAATGGTATTGCTGTTTTATTGTCAACTATCCAGTAACAATTAAAGGATTGTGGTCTAGCTATGAAACTAGGAATTAGAAAAATGGGTGTGGTTAAATAGTTGGTCAGTCTCTATTATAAACATTCTTGTTAAAGATACTGATTTTGATACACATGGTATCTTGGAGACAAATGCTGTGCATTTCTAATGACGTGAAAATGCTGTGAAAGAGGGTGAGTAACTATATAAATTCAAATATTAAGGCAAATTACACGCTATATGAGTCCACTTTATCCTGATCATTGGTGCTGTCTCCTTTCTGCTCTATGTTCTTGTGCTGCCATGCGTTTTAGGTACGTATTTCTTTGTGGGAAAATAATCCTCTGCAGTGACCTCTGTGGGTGAACGATACAGGCGACAGGGACAAAGTGTGAATTTCCACCTCGTCTCTAAAATAGATGAGCAGAATTTTTAAATACATAGCTGTGCAGGTTGCCCCAATTTTGTCATAATACTCATGGAACTGCATCATGTGATTGGCCTGCAAATTAAGGGGTATCCCAAAATTCACGCAAGAAGTAATTTTGATAGGAAACACAGGTTTATAATTAAAAATTGTAAAATTTTTATTGATTAATAAAGTATACAGTATAGGGTTATGTACGGAATAGTATATCAGATAAATAGCCTCCACGGCTTTTCTGGCACATAGGCACTCTTTTGTTGAAATTTTCCACGACCATTTTGCATAAATGTGGCTGAATTTTGATGAGGCTCATTTTCATCTTGATGGCTTGGTTTATCGACAAAATTGTCGCATTTGGGGTTCAGAAAATCCAGGAGTGATTGTTGAGAAACAAATGCATCCACAACGTGTCACTGTTTGGTGCGGATTTTGGGCTGGAGGCATCATCAGACCATTCTTCTTCGAAAATACGGCTGCTCAGGCAATAACAAAAGAGTTCGTATGTGCCAGCAAAGCTGTGGAGGCCATTTACCCAATATGCTATTCCATACATAATCCTATACTGTATACTTTATGTATCAATAAAAAAATTTACAATTTTTAATTATAAACCTGTGTTTCCTGTCAAAATTACTTCTTGCGTGAATTTTGGGACACACTTTATATGCTGTAGTTTTCTCCATAGTATCATTTGCACTACACCTGTAGCTCCCTACCCTGTAATAACCAAGTCCATCAGTACTGAGTTATTAAAAATATAGGAAAGAATAATTGAAATATAAAAAAATAAAAATATTGTATCCTTATTCTTGTTTTTCGTCCTATTTTCTCTCCCTTTACATAATTTTCAAAATCCAATTCAATAGATAAAATAAGCTTTTGTTGAATTTGAATGCCTTGCTTTCAGTTGACTTCATCTCTGAGTAGTATAAGATTCCTAAATGTGTGAGGTCATACCAAGTTCCCTCTTATCACCCTTTCTATTCCTTTGTAAGTGCAATATTCCCTATGGAAGAAGAAAAAGAAACATATTACAGAGAATTTAAGATGAAATTTCTGCTGCTATGTAGATAACTGCTTGTCCCTTAAATCTGATTTTGTGATAAAAGCATTGGAGCCCTCTGTCCTCAGGTTTGACTCATGTAAACATCACCTCTGAATTCACTCACAAGTCAGCACCTGAAGCCTCCCACGCTAAAGTAAAGAAAATAACTAAAATCAATTACTGGTGCTTTTACAGCCTAATTTCCTTGCCATCTAAATGCAGATAAATAGAAAATCTAATTTCATTATACCTCACCTACAACTTTTAATAAATATTAATGTACATGGATGTGGCTGACCTCCCTTTAGACTTAAAATCAATAGTTGTTGATTAAGGTCTTTGGGGCAGCATTTCAAAGATGAAGACTCACTATTTGTTCTCATTGCCTATTCTCTGATCCCTAAACAGGTTAACAAAGCACCTATTAAGAGAGGTAAAATATTGGAGCAAAATCTGATCATGTAAGAATATTTACATGATGTATGCTTATTATATCTACATGGCTTATGCAATATTTTTATTACTTTTAATCACTTGTGATTTCAATTTGATTTTCACCTTTTGATGGCCATAAAGGATACTCTTGACAGTTTCTTTTACCACATGCATTGCCAGGGTAGCAATTTAAAACACTTTTAATTCCATAATTTCTTACTGGGTTTATTTATTGATTTAAATCAATACCCAAATTCCTCAGAACACAGAGCACCTGTTTTATCTAAGGACACCTTTTGTGACCTTGAGTTTGATTACTAATTAATAGTATAAATATTTTGTATTTAAAAATATTTTTAAGCATGTGATTCTTTAAACAATCACTTGGTGCCAGAGACAATGTTAAACACTAGAGACTCAAAGACAAGTAGCAGAGCCCTGGTTGGTGTGGCTTCCTTGGTTGGGTGTCATCCCATACATGGAGAGATCACTGGTTCTATTTCCCTCAGGACACATGCCTGGGTTGCAAGCTTAACCCCCAGTATGGGAGTGCAAGAGGCAGCTGACCTATACTTCTCACTCATGTTTCTCTTTCTTCCTCTTCCTTGCCCCCTCTCTCTCTAAAATCAATAAAACATTTATTTTTAAAGGGAAAGTAGTGAACAATATCTACCCTTTTGGAAATTCTGACAATGAGGAACATAAGGAAAACTAATATCTTCAAAGAGTAAAGAGTAAAAATATATGCTTCGCTGGAGCAGAGTGAATGAAACTGAGTGGTAACGCCAGTGTAAAATGGCAACATGGGAAGTCTTGGGTTTCATCAAACCTTAGCATCAGGTGTGATAATCCAGGTCCTGTATATCTATGTATTTGTTGCATTACCTGGGAATAACTTAAACAGAGTAAAATTCCCCCAACATAATGCAGATGAAGACAAAAGAGTACAGCATCCATCACTGAACCGTGAGGATCCATCTGGGGATAAGGGAGGATTTAGTAAGTAAGGTGCTGACTAAAGAAGAAAAGATTAAGTCATTCAATAAGAGTGCAAAATTTTGAAATGGAGAAATTCACAGAAACATCCTTCATACCCGACCCTGAGGGAAGGTCAAAAGACCACAACTGAACACTTAAAAGACCAAAGGATCAGGCTCACAGACACACATCATTTTATTTTCTTTATTCTTTTTTTTATTATTGATTAAGGTATTACATATGTGTCCTTATCCCCCCATTGCCCCTCGCCCCCACTCATGCCTTCACCCCCCTGGCGTCTGTGTCCATTGGTTATGCTTATATGCATGCATACAAGTCCTTTGGTTGATCTCTCCCCCTCTAATAGAGAAACTGATATGTTTTTTTCTGTTTTTTTCTTTCTTAAGTTGATGTCCCATTTCAAGAATATCAATATATATTATCTATGTAGCTGAATAGAAATACCTGGGCATAAAAAGAGTTCTGAAAATGTTAAAATGGCAAATTCGTGGGCATCTAGTTCCTGGCTCAGTGTCAATGACATATTTAACTGCTCTCTTCACCCAAAGACAGGTAAAACTTGCAGAAATTTCAAACAACATAATGCTGCTAATCCTAGGTACAGTTATTTGAAGTAGAAAGAGGGAACTATAAAATATTACAATTATTACATTATTATAACAGTTTATAATAATAATAGAATATATAATGGCATATTGTATATACTAGTAATGGTATAGTATTTTATATATATAATGGCATTATAAAGAGAGAATGAGTTTGATTTTATTAAGATCAGGAATGGGGGAAGGGGCATAAGGATATTAATACCACTTGTAATATGTTTTATGAGAAAAAAATCCAACCCATGTTCCAATATGTGATTTCAGACCTTTGAGACTTGCTGCCCTTGTATTGAACATTGCCTGTGTTAACTTGTGGAGTTTAGAAACCACCTAGTGACCCTACAAGATAATCACCTACCAAGAATCTGTTCTAGGTTTTTAGACACTATTATAGCATTTTTGGGTCCCTGGCAAGGTGCCTTTGCTTTCCATGGCAGATTTAAAACATGGTGGTTTCTGCAATATTCTGAAATGGTAAACAAAAACTACAGTAAAGTGTTACTTCCACTAAACCTGTATATTTCATTTGAAGAATGAGTTGAAAACTTCACAAAAATGCAAAGCCATAATCCAACCTTCAGGCAACAAACTGGTTATATATTGTCTACTTAATACAAAATTAGAAACATATCTGGTAACCATGCCAAAATGTGTCTTAAAAATAGGCACCTATGAATTACAAAGCTTTGTTGCCATCAAGAGGTTCCTGTTGACAAGAAAATGACTGCAATTTAAAAAAAAAAAAAGGCTTTTTAAGATTTCTTAATTAGTAGTTAGAAAATATTTTTAATTAATTTCAAATGTTTGTGAAAATTATGAAATAAGAGTTGAATGTCATATCTTGCATGCATGGTTTCTGTTTTTAATACAGACATACTTTAGTTCCTAAAGGGCTGACCTCAGTCAATTATACCTCCTGAAGAAAAATAATGGGACCTAATAAAAGGTCATTTCATTTTGTAACTTTACTTCTTGAGCCATGGTATTTTTCCACGATTTTGTTCTCTTACGGATTGGCCCATAGCTAACGTTTTGAGTCAAAATCAATCTTACTTTGCCCTTCCCTCTACCTTTCTTTCATTTATTTCATTTCCTTTTTTTATTCTCATGGTAGCGCTCCAACTTGGTCTGTTTTTTTTTTTTGTTTGTTTTTTTTTGTTTTTTTTTTTGTGGTTTGTGACTTAACTTCCAATCTCCAAATAAAAACAAATAAGCAAACTCAATTCCATCACTTTATTATCTAGATTTTCATCCGTTATTTTGAAAAAAAAAATCCCTGAAAATAGGTCTCAGTGAGGTGCTCATGAATGATACCATATAACTCTGCACTACATTTTTAAAGATTATTAAGTACAATTATTAAGACAATGTTTAACATGTTCAATTTAGTTTGCCAAATATTAATAGTATGGCTGTTTTGTGAAAGGCACTATTTTAGATGATAGAATGGTAGAAATGAATGGAAGAGAAAAGAGGATTCTGATCTAATACCTTATTGTTTTCATGTTTATTTCGTTTCATCTTCAGAGTAGTGTAATACCTATGTTTTTCCCCCCAATAAAGTAACTGAAGATAAAAATCTTATGTTACTTACCCATGACTAAATTAAAAAACAAACAAACAAACAAACACTATATATTTGAATCCACATCATCTGCCTTTATGAAGCAGAATAGGAAAATTTCCACACTCTCACAAAAGCCCAAATGAAGGCTGTAGAAAACTGGAGGAAGGGAAAAGATGTAGAAAAGATCATAGCTGCCTGGATAGATGAGAAAACACATCACAGTGGAGAATGGATTTCAGATTGGTTTAAAGTGTAGGTGAATACAATTAGCTTAGAAGGTAGGAGTATTATAATTATAAAACCCAGACCTTAATGAAAGATGCTTAATAAAAATGTAGGCTGTGATAGGAAATAAGAGAAATATTCATTTGGCAGAACTATAAGGCTTAAATAGTGAAAAAGTATGAGATGAAACTAACTGGAAAACAGATCTAAATGTTATCACAAAGATGCAGGTATATAAGATAAGGGGTTATACTGGTTAGAGATGCAGAAGACCAAGGAAATCTTTGAAGACTTTTAAATAAATAAGTGAAATTTATTCAGTTTGCTTTTTAGACAGTATAACATCTACACTAATAAAAGAGAAACAAGAATAACAGTTGATCATACAGGCTATTAAAAAATGTGCTTTGCTGGAATCTCATGAGAAAGTTTACCCTGAGGGTACAGAAGCCAACCTACAAAGTTGCCATCAGGCTTTGCCTGTAATACCTACAGAATTGGGGTGTATTCTTCAAGTTGAGGTCCATACAGGTTTCTTGAGGTTTCTTTCCTGTCATCTCTCAGGAAAACAACCTTTGTTCCTTATCTGGAAAGACTGCTATGAACTGCATGACCAAGCAAGGTATCAGTCTATTTATCCAAGGGGCTTATCAGCTTCAAAGTCAATCTTTATTCCTTAGAGCTTTCTGGTGACATTCAGAGTCCTGGCATGTCTCTCTTTAAGACATGATATTCCAGCAAAGTTTTGGTTAATAAAACTACAATTGAAAACTAACTCATGTCCTGTTATGAAGAAATCAGATTCTTATTGGATTTATGCAAACAAACATATTGCCATGAGAACAATAATTACTAAAACTCTTATTATTTTTCGTTCATTTTGTCCTATAATCAAATTATTTTTCTCCTGATTTTTCTTGCCAGTGTTTCTATAAATCTTCATATTACTTTATAGAGTAATATAAATGACATGGAATCTTGTCCTTTCTGTAAAACACAATATTCCACAATATTATAACTTATAACAATCCTATTTAATAAAGATGGAATATTTCTATTTCATAGAAACGTGTGTCAGAGTAATCATTCATCCATCATTCAAGGTCTGCCAGTCAGCCCCAGCAACTTATGTCCCATTTATTCTTCAACCCACTCCAATCTGGAATCCTTTCCCTTTGTACCAAAAGAGCTGCTCATATTGAAGTTTTAATTTTAGTTTTTCAAAATTAAGTAGAAACTAGTCTTTTGTTACATTATTAGAAAAAGTTAACGACTTTCTCCTTCTGAAGACAATATTTTCCCTGGAATACTTGACACTAGACCATGGGTGTGCAAACTTTTTGACTCGAGGGCCACAATGGGTTCTTAAACTGGACCAGAGGGCCGGAACAAAAGCATGGATGGAGTGTTTGTGTGAACTAATATAAATTAAAAGTAAACATCATTACATAAAAGGGTACGGTCTTTTTATTTTTTTATTTTTATTCATTTCAAATGGGCTGGATCCGGCCCGCGGGCCCTAGTTTGCCCACGGCTGCACTAGACTTTATTAGTAATCTTTCTCATATTTAAGACTAGAGGTCCAGCGCATGAATTCGTGCATGGGTGGGGTCCCTCAGCCTGGCTGGCGATAAGAGCTAATCAGGGCTGTCTCACCCAGTCCTGATCAGGGCCAGTTGGTGGGGTGGGGTGGGGTTGGCGGGGAGGGGGGTGAACGCAGGAAGTTGGCCGCCCATGGGAGGTTGGCTGTGGGAGCACTCTGACCACCAGGTAGCAGCTCCTGTGTTGAGCATCTGCCCCCTGGTGATTAATGAGCATCATAGTGACTGGTTGACCGGTCATTCAGTTGACCAGTCATAATGGTCACTTAGGCCTTTATATATATAGATTGCCCCTTTATAGCCTCTTTTTCCAAATTCAGATTCTCAAAGGATTTCTAAAGCTGGAATACCTTTCTCCATCTTTTCTCCCTCTGTCCCACTTACATCTATCCCTATGGCCTCAAATGCATTATATACACTGATGGCTTTCAAATGTGTACCTTCAATCCTCTTTCTGAGTTACAAATTTCTAAGCCCCATTGCCTGCTTCACACTGCCCCTACAATGTCTCTCTAGAATCTCATGGTCAAAATACTTAAAACTAAGCATTTTGTTTTTCTCAGCCCTCCTTTAATCTTCTTCATTTTAGGAGCAGGCAACAAATTTTTGTCCTGTTAATAGATCCAGATATCTAGGAGTTATCCTTGACCCATTTTTCCCTTTACTTACTCCATCTATCCCAGACCAAGTTAATAGATCTTTTGCATCTCTACAGTTTCTCTAACTAGTTTCTTAGTCTCTACTGTTTCCCCTTCCCAAAACAAGTGCATTCTATTTTAATATGTTTGACATGTTAAAATAGCTAATAGTAACTTAGAAACTTACAAATCAAAATAATATAATAAACACCGTGAACTGACATAAAAATTAAGCAGTAGAGTCAAAACAAAGCTGTTGCATTTATCACACATCCTGCCCTTCCACAGAAGCTATCATTATCCTGAATATTGGGTATATCTTTCATTTGTTTTGGTTTTAAAATAATTTTCTACATGTGCTGCACACTTAATAATTTGTTTAATCATGCCTTTTTTCCCAGTTTTATAAGTAGAGTATTAAACTATTTGTTGATTTCTTTTGGATATTTTTCCCAATAAAGATGTTATTTCCAAAGTTTGATCCATCCTATCTAATAATAGACAAACATGGTAATTGACTGCACCTTCGCTACGCCTCCCATTGGCTAATCAGCATGATATGCAAATTAGCTGCCAACAAAGATGGCAGTTAAATTGCATATACCAGCTGGGAGTGAAGACTGAAGATAACATGGAAGCGAAGCGCTACAGAAGGGAGCTAAGTAGAGGCGGCGGAGACAGGAACAGAGCCAAGGCTGTGGAGGTGGGAGGCAGGAGGGGAAACCCAGCCACAGCGTCTGGGAGTGGGAGGGCAAACCCACCTGGAGCAGCTGGAAGCGGGAGGGGAATCCCAGCTGCAGCATCTGGGAGTGGAGTGAAGCCCGCCTCAGTGGTTTTTGATCCGTTCTCTGCTTTGCTCCAGCCACAGGAAGCCCTATTCTTGCAGGAATCTTCCTGCAACGGGCCTCTAGTATTTTATATAACACTCTTAGTAATCTTATAGAAAGTAGATTATATTATTTTCCTAATTTTTGCTGTTTAATTATTTCTAAACTGATAAGATTCTGGCCACTGCCTGCTTTTTTCATGTCACTACCTGGAAATAAAGTCTATCCTATATCCATCCTGAATTTAAAAAAAAAAAAAATGTCTTTAATGTAACATGTTCTTTTTCACCTCAGGGAGTTGCATCAGTGGTTTGTTTCTTTTTCCAGGAATATGTTCTTTACCCAATCACAAGTCTTCCCCCTCTAGGATATTTCTACAAATTTTCTTCAAAAGCTTTCTGATTCCTGCCACTCAATTTGCTCTCTTTCCCCCAAATGTTTACTGTCTTCATGGAACTCATTACAGTGTATAAACACTAATTCTTTCTTTTGTTTTGGAATATTTAATGTGAGATTTGAATGCTTATTAACTGTCCAGATTAGCAATTTTCACCCATTGTGCTGCAGCAGGAACACTGGTGTGCTGCAAGAATTTTTAAAACATTCAATACCTGACTATTTAGTAATGGGCTCTGACCTCTTTTCCCTTAAATACTCAAATAAAAAATGATAAAAGCCAACACTACAATAGCCATTCAGTGTGAATGAATCAAACTTATACCTACATGCTTTCATCAGGTTGGCAAAAATATATGTATTTTTGGTATGCCTCAGAATTATAATTAGTTTATATGTGCCATGAGATGAAAACGGTTTGAAAATTGCTGGTCTAGATTATAATTGCCGTGATTGTAGTTATTTTGGGTTATTAATAATACAAACTTATACCTAGCACTAGGCCTCGTACTAGACACTAAATAAAAGTAGTTGAATAGGACAGGAAAAATTAATTTCCTATAGTCCATAGAATACACAGCCTAACAGAACAAGCAAGTTTTGTAGCATTAATCTATGTTATTTTATCATATATTCATATAGAGAGAATTAATTAGTTTAATTAATATTTGTGAATTTTGTATCAAGGCTAAAATTCTGCCAAAAAAAAAAATCCTTATTCTAAATTTATGAGAGTGATATTATCACAATGGCAACATAGGTCATTCCTGACCTTGCTCTCTCTCATAAGATGAACAATTAAAAAGTATGCATGGACAGCACAGCAGAGAAACCTAGGACATGGGAGTGAGGCTGATGCACCCTCCTGCACTACAGAGACCAAGACAGACTGCAGTAAAGAGAGGAATGGCTCCATGATGACCCCATGCCCCCTCCCCTTGTGCTGGGCAGCACTATACTGAGAGGAAGCCCCAAGGCCAAGGTTTCTCCAATGGGAAACGAGAGCCAGGGTGGACATCCAGTTTCCCTGGCATTGTGGATCACTTCTTAGGAGCCCCCACTCTAGTCTTGCCCCACAGGTGTGGCAGGGGAATCTGTGGGGCCTGATCACTGGGAATGAGGTTGTGAGAGAGAAGAGGGAAAGGGATTACAAAATCCAATGCTTGGATATTGGCAGTCCAAATTCCTACCTGCAGCACCCAAGCAGTAGTCCCTGCCTGCAGCGTTGCTCATCTGCATAGAAAAGGCAGTGGCACAGTCTGACCAGATAACTCAGCAGGGTATAGGTCTGCCTGATTCAGGTACTCAAGCAAAGAGCCTTGCTAATCCTAGAGGGAATTTGGGGCAGTGGTTGACTTGAATAAAGACCATGAACAAAGAGCTTTGTTGTCCTTGGAGATGGTTCTCTTTTTTCACCAGGGCAGAGAAACCGATTCTTACCCCCACCCATTGCTGAAGACAGTCTTTATCCTTCCTGACCAGGGAACCAACCAGGACACATGGAAAGCTGCATAGCCCATTCAACTGCCCCACTTACAGTGGCACTTAAAAGAGAGCACTGCCCACAGCTTTCCCTTTCCGTAGAGCAAAATCTGAGGCCCTGTCGGCCAGGGAATTCACTGCATAGTCTTGCCTAATTTGAGCGCCTAAACAATTAGCTATACAGGGACTGTTCTGTTGCCCCACCAGACCAGATTATCTAATTTTCCACCAACTATTGCATATAGTACCCAGTCTGACCATCTGGTAAGCCTGAACAGAACCCAGACAGACACAAAGCTCATCCTGTGGGCTCACTTATGCTCAGAATCAAACAAGCAGTCTTATCCAAATGTCCTCAGCCAGTGGCACCCGCTCCACCTACTGATGGCACAACTCAGGCAGCGGTTGCACCAAAAATAGACCCTAATAACAAGCCCCATCTGCCCAAGGACATTACTGGTGAAGCACTGTCTGTACCAAAGCAAAGCTGTAAAATGTGGACGAAGGCATTGCTTACTTGAATATATAGATATCAATATAAAAAATCAATGAGCACGAAAAATAGAGTAAACACAATACCACAATAAGAAACTAATATAACTCCAATGATTGACTCTAAAGAAACAGAGATCTACCTCTGGCTGGTGTGGCTCAATTGGATGAACATAATCTCATGGACCTGCTTAATTCCTGATCAGCACACATGCTTGGGTGGTATGTTTGATCCCCAGTAGTGGGTGTGGAGGAGGCAGCCAATCAATGTATCTCTCTCATGGATGTCTCTCTTTCTCTCTCCCTCTCTCTTCCTTTCTCTATAAAATCAATAAAAATATTTAAAAATAAATAAAAGGACACAGAGATCTATTAACTGTCAGACAAAAATTTTGAATAATTCTCTCAAAGTTTAGTGAAATACAAGAACCTACAGACAATTAAATAAAATTAGAAAAATAATGCATGAGCAAAACATGAAGTCAACAAAGACATTTAAGCTAACATAAATATAAACTAAATAATAAAAAACTAACAAATCCTATATCTAAAATATACAATGACTGAAAAGTAAAGACTTAAACAGAACTTTAAAAACAGACTTCATAATACCGAAGACTGAATCGATAACCTAGAGGATAGGACATTTAAAATTATACAATCAGTGGAACAACAACAAAAACAAAAATCGAGTGAAGAATATTGAAGAAAGCCTACCAGACTTAAAAGAAACAATCAAAAGAAACAATATCTGCATTATATAAATTTTAGAAGGAGAAGAGAAATGGACAGAAAGTATATTTAAATCAATAATGACTGAAAACTTCCCAGGTTAGGAGAGAAAAATGGACATCTGATCCATGAGGCCCAAAGTAATACAAATGTATTCAACCTGTGTAGTGCTACCCTGAGACAAATTATAATTAAATTGTTAAAAGTCAAAGGCCAAAACAAATAAATAAATAAAAACTGCAAGATAAAAGAGAGAAGTTACATATAAGGGAAACCCAATAAGAAGATAAGTGGACTTACTAATAGAAACTTTATAGACCAGTAAAGACTAATATATTGAAAGCAAAAAAACAAAAAAAATCTCACAACAAAAAATTCCAAGGCCAAATGACTTCCCTTGTGAATTTTTCCAAACATTCATAGAAGAATTAATGCCAGTCCTACTCACATTCTTCCAAAAACTTAAGAGAAGGGAATACTAAAAATTACATGCTAATCTCAATAGTTGCTAACAAATTATTTGTAAAATTCAAATTTTGTTCTGGATAAAAACACTTAACAAATTAGGTATAGAAGGAATGTACCTCAACATACATGACAATCTCACAGCCACATGATACTTAATGATGAGAGGTAAAAGTGTTCCTCTGAGATCAGGAACAAGACAAGGATGCCCACCTTCATCACTCCTATTTAACATAGTACTGGAAGTTCAGCCAGAGCAACCAGGCAAGAAAATAAGTAAAAGGCATCAGAATTTGAAAGGAAGAAGTAAATTGGCTCTATTTGCACATGACAATTTTATACATAGAGGGGGAAAAGTAGGTTTACAGTTATAAGTGTGCAAAACACAGTTTATTCTTTTATTATTATTTATTTATCATTGTGTTACTTTTTATATAAACAACTATAAAGCTACTTTTTCCCCACCCTTTATTTAGAAAATTCTAAGACTCCGCACAAAACAACAATACACACACACACACACACACACACACACACACACCCCAAAACTCTTCAATGTAATCAATAAATTCAGCAAAGTTGCAGGATATAATATTAACATACAAAAATCAATTTTTCTATAAACTCACAACAAATTATCTGAAAAATAAAGAAAGAAAAAAATTCCATTTACTACATTATCAAAAGCAACAAAATACTTAGGAATAAATTTAATGAAAAAGATGAAAGATTTCAAAACTACAAACTACAAGATGAAAGAAATTGAAGACAAATGGAAAGATAGTTCATGTATTGGAAAATTAATATTGTTTAAATGCCAATATGCCTAATAGCCATCCATACATTCAATGCAACCTTGATCAAGATTCCAACAACATTTAGAGTCCTGTAGGAAGGGTAAGGTCTCCAAAAACGGTGACCCGGCTTCCAGAGGCAGTGAGCCAGCGAGCTGAGAGTGAAGCATGAGCTCCTGGCTATGGGAGGGTCTGTTCCCTCAGAAGATAGAGGCCCAGAACCCAGACTGGGCTCCTCATCCTGGAGCACCAGACCTGAGACCCATAGCCCATGTAACATCCAGCTATGCAAGGCAGCAGGATGGATGGCTGTGGCAGAGTCTGGAGGAGGTAGACTGTAGCCAGTGGAAGAGAAAGCCACAGTTGTAAGTGTGCAAAACACAGTTTATGCTTTTATTGTTATTTATTTACTAGTGGCCTGGTGCACGGAATTTGTGCATAGGAGAGGGTGTCCCTCAGCCCAAGCCTGCACCCTATCCAATCTGGCCCGATTGGGCCTAAACCTGCAGTAGGACATCCCTCTCACAATCTGGGACCGCTGGCTCCTAACTACTCTCCTGCCTGCCAGCCTGATTGACCCCTAACTGCTTTTGCCTGCCAGCCTGATAGCCCCCAACTGCCCTCCCCTGCTGTGACCCGCCTCCTCCACTTGAGGCAGCAGAGATGCAGGGACCGGCCTCCTCTGTACTAAGCAGAGCTGTGGGACCCCCAGGCCTCACCATGTGGAGTGGCCACCGGGCCCTGCCTCTGCTTTGTGTATGGCCATCTTGTGGTGGCCATCTTGTGACAAAGAATTTAATTGACATTTATAGAATATTTCACCCCAAAGTTACAGAATATACATTCTTCAAAAGGGCACATTGATCATTCTCAAAGTTAGACCACATGTTAGGACACAAAACAAGTCTCTAGAAGTTCAAGAAGATTGAAATAACATCAAATACCTTCACAGATTACAGTGGAATGAAATTAGAATCAACTACAATAACAACACCCCAAAACATTCAAACTCATGAAGGCTAAATAGCATGTTATTAAACAATCAGTGGATTATCAACAAGATCAAGAAAAATCAAAAACTTCCTGGAAACAAACTAAAATGAACACACAGCAACCCAAAATCTCTTGGACACAGCAAAAGCAGTCCTGAGAGGGAAGTTCATAGTGCTACAGGCCTACCTCAAAAAAACAAGAAAAATAAGAAAAATTAATAATAAACTATTTACCTTACAACTTAAAGAACTAGAAATAGGATAACAAGAAAATCCCAAAGAAAGTAGAAGAAAGGAAATAATATAGATTAGAGCAGAAATAAATGACAGAGAAAAAAATCAATACAAAAGATCAATAAAACCAAGTGTTGGTTCTTAGAAAGGATAATCAAGATTGATGAACCATTAGCCAGACTCATCAAGAAACAGAGAGGACCCAAATAAATAAAATCAAAAATGAAAGTGGAGAAGTACCATGAACACTATAGAAATACGAAAGATTGTAAGAAAATACTATGAACAACTATATGCCAGAAAGCTGGACAATGTGGGTGAAATGGACAAATTCCTAGAAAAATACAATCTCTCAAAACTGAACCAGGAGGACTCATAAAACCTGAATGACCAATAAAAACTGATGAAATAGAAGCAATAAAAAACAAAGAACAACAAGCAAAAGCCTGGGTCCAGATGGTTTCACAGGGAATTTACCAAATATTCAAAGAGGAACTAACATCTATACTCCTCAAACTATTCCAAAATATTCAAGAGGAAAATACACTTCCAAGATGTTTTTATGACATCAGAATTATCTTAATTTCAAAACCAGATAAAGATCTACAAAGAAAGAGAATTACAGGTCAGTATCCCTGATGAACATAGATGCTAAAATACTCAACAAAATATTAGCAAATAGGACCCAGCAATATATTAAAAAGATTATACAACATGACCAAGTGGGATTTATTCTAGGGATGCAAGGCTGGTATAATATTCGCCAATCAATAAATGTGATATATCACATAAACATATTGAAAGACAAAAATTGCATGATCATGTCAATAGATACAGAATAAGCATTCCACAAAATCCAACACCCATTTTTGATAAAAACTCTCAGCAAAGTGGTAATGGTGGGAGTATATCTCAACATGATAAAGGCAATATATGACAAATCTACAGCAAACATCATACTCAATGGGCAAAAACTAAAACCATTTCCCCTAAGAACAGAAACAAGACAGGGATGTACACTTTCACCACTTTTATTCAACATAGTCCTGGAAGTCCTAGTCATAGCGATCAGACAATTAAAAGAAATAAAAGTCCTCCAAATTGAAAAGGGGAAAGTAAATATCTCATTATTCACAGATGACATGATATTGTACACAGAAAACTCTAAAGACTCCATCAAAAACTACTAGATTTAACAAATGAATTTGGCAATGTAATAGGATACAAAATCAATACCCAAAAATAAATGGCTTTTTTATACACCAATAAGAAATTCCCATGAAGAGATACTAAAAAAACAACCCAATTTACCATTGCAAGAAAAAAAATAAGATACTTAGAAACAAACTTAACCAAGGAGGTAAAATACTTGTACTCAGAAAACTACAGGACATTGAAAAAAGAGATAGAGGATGACATGAACAAGTGGAAGAATATTCCATGTTCATGGAATGATAGAATCAACATCATTAAAATGTCTATATTACCCAAGGCAATCTATAGATTCAATGCAATCCCTATTAAAATACCAATGGCATATTTCACAGATCTAGAATAAAAACCCCAAAACTATATGGAAACAAAAACAAACAAACAAACAAAAAACCCTGAATAGCTGCTGAAATCTTGAGAAAGAACCAAATTGGAGGAATTACAATACCAGATATCAAGTTATACTATAAAGCCACTGTACCAAAAATAGCCTTATACAAGCACAAGAATAGGCATATAGATCAATGGAATAGAACAGAGTCCCAGAAATCAACCCATGCCCAATTAATTTTTGACAAAGGAAGCAAGAGCATACAATGGAGTCAAGAGAGTCTTTTCAATAAATGGTGTTGGAAAAATTGTACAAGACATAAAAATAGACCATGAACTTAAACCATACATAAGAATAAACTCAAAATAGATAAATTACCTAAATGTAAGTTGGAAAACTATAAAAATTTTAGAAGAAACCATAGACAACAAAAATCTCAGACATCTCTCATAGCAATATATTTACAGATACATATTCTAGGGCAAAGGAAACTAAGGTGAAAATAAACAAATGGACTACATCAAAATAAAAAGCTTCTGCACAGCAAAAGAAACCATAAACGCAATGAAAAGAGAACCCAGTGTATGGGAGAACATATTTGGCAATGATACATGTGATAAAGGGTTAATATCCAAAATATATAATGAACTCGTGCAATTTAACAAAAAGAAGACAAACAATCCAACAAAAAATAAGACATGGACAAAGACCCTAAATAGATACTTCTCCAAAGTGGACATACAGATGGCCAAGAGATATATGAAAAAATGTTCCAAGTCACTCATCATCAGAGAGACGCAAATTAGAACAGCAATGAAGTATCATCTCATAACTGTCTGAATGGCTATCATCAACAAATCAACAAATGACAAGTGTTGGTGAGGATGTGGAGAAAAGGGAACCCTGGGACACTGCTGGTAGGAATGCAGAGTAGTGAAGCCACTGTGGAGTACAGTATGTTGTTTCCTCAAAAATTAAAAGTTAAATTGCCATTTTACCCAGTGACCCCACTTTTAGCAATATATTCTAAGAAACGCGAAACACCAATCAGGAAGAATACAGTATGTGCGCACCTATGTTCATAGCAGGCTAATTTACAATAGCTAAGACTCAGAAACAGTCTGAATACCCATCAGTAGATGAGTGGATAAAATGCCGTGTACATTTATACCATGGAATACTATGCATCACTAAAAAAGGAGAATCTCTTATCATTTGCAACAGTATGGATGTTCCTGGAGAGTATTATGCTAAGTGAA
Source organism: Myotis myotis (assembly GCF_014108235.1). Lineage (NCBI taxonomy): Eukaryota > Metazoa > Chordata > Mammalia > Chiroptera > Vespertilionidae > Myotis > Myotis myotis. Next base: position 128,061,795 of record NW_023416324.1, read on the forward strand.
ATAAGTCAGTCAGAGAAAGATAAGTATCTTATGATCTCACTTGTGGAATCTAATGAGCAAAATAAGCTTGTTGTAAATCTTTCCCTCCATGTCCAGCGTGGTTCAGGGTTCAGGATCTGGAAGAAGAGCCACACACAAATGAAAGAGAAAAGACACAAGATAATTTGGGAATATTGGGGGCCAGGCGGATAAGTCCAACTCAAGAGGAAGGACTTCCACTGGTGCTCAGGCCACATCAACCTTTTATAGTCACAGGTAAACAAGGTAGTGGTTACCATAGTTACACAGTTCTTGTGAGTTTCACTTGTTTTGACCATAGTTACACTTCCTGCACTTCCCTCAGCCCATTAGCTTCCCAGATAAGATCTAGGGAGTATTATAAGGTCAAGCCTAACTATGCTAAGAGGACTGTGCCCTCTAAGCTGGGACTTATTTATGACTTTGCCAACAGGTCAGTCTGAGGCTTAACCCTATATCGGTTCCCCACATCTCACCCTTTTTTTATTATTAAGCTACTATAATGAAAATAAAACTTAAACATCAAGAACAAAATTCTGGCTATTAAAACAATAACAAAACAATGCCAATCCGTAACCCAAAACATTTTAAAACTTAAACATAACATTTCAAGAACAAAAAATGTTTAAATCCCAATTTCAATGTCCAACAGTACTGAGTCCAAGTTTCAATGTCCGACAGTTCCTTATGTGTACATGTCAGCAATGATATTTCAGTTCTGGATGGTGGACAAATGGTGGCAATGCAGGTCCAACCCTCTCTGGTTTGATCCTGGGCAACCTGCAGCGACACACAGCTGCTTGACTGCTAGCATGGCAAGGCGTTGTCAGCGTCTTCCATCTCTGGATTGTTTTTCCTCTTGTCTTCATGGCTGGAGCATTCCTGATAATTCCTCTCTGTTTCAGGAAACCACACAGTCTTGGAGTTGTTTTCTGAAAATATACAAATGTATTCTCAACCAAAGGTTAATAAAGGAAATTTTACTTGGGGTCCTTTTTATATTTGCCCAAATGATTTTCCTTTGGCTTATTTTGACACCACATATGTTTTTCATGGGTGTCTTGCTGTTAGCATTACAAATGAAAAAAATTTTTTTCTAGATGTAATTTAGTTACAGGATATTTTTCCTTACATGGTATTTTTCCACTATCCTCCCTTTTTTTATTTAATTATTAGGAGGCTTTTGGAAAATTTTTTATAATGTAGTCTAGAATACTTTAAATTTTTAATTTTTTTGCACAAAAATATGACTGCTTTAGGTTAAGCAATTTTACCATAAAATGAAAATTTTGGTTAATACTACTTATTTCAATTAAACTTGTTACTGTCAAATTTAATACTCTAACAACAATCTTAGTTTACACTGTAAATATAAATGTAAAGGATTATTTTGCATCCTTGAGAAGGCCCTGAGCACTCCTGGTGTTAAGCTGGATTTAGATAGAGGGTAGCTGCTGTAAGCCAAGTCTCTGTTATCTGGGTACTGATCTCAGCTGGGCCAAATCTCTTTCTGTTATCTGGGTCCTGATCTGAGCTGGGCATGGGAAGCAGGAAGCAGCCATGGGGGCAGGAGACCTCCCTCAGAAGGAGCAAGTGTTCAAGCCCCTGCATAGTTGGGGGGGTGAGGATCTGTGCCCCACCTCTGTTGACCCCCAAGTTCTCTCCTGATGACCCCTCTGCGACTGTGCCTGTCTTAGGTTATTCCTCCCTTGAGGAATCTTACCCTTCTCTGGCTAACCAGCCATCCTCCAGGGCCAAGCAGGGTGATGTGAGGTTCAGTTCTGTCTCCTTGGTAGCCTATGCCCCTGTGGTCTCCATGCCCAGCAACTGCCTTGGGATCCCCTCGCTTGCTGGCGGGGCCCCGGCATTAATCACATATCTTGGGGAACGCAGGTTTCTTCTCCAGGGAGGGCCCAGCTCATGCCATTGGGTGAGAGACAGTTCCATGATACCAGCCACCATGAGACTTCAACCTCAGCATGAACAGAGAGCTCAGGCAACACCTGTGGGCAATTGGATTGTAAGAAGAGTGACTCCCTTGGCAAAAAGAGCAAGAGAGGCCAATATAGAATGCTCAAGTGCCTTCCCAGGGGGCCTTCCACACAGTGGAAGGGATTAAATCCTTTCATGTCCTTATTAAATTGCTGCCAAACATTCAAAGAATTAGTTTGTAAGTTTGTTTGGGATAAATGTACAATATGCTGTTGTAAAATATCAAAAATCATTAATGACATTGTAGAATAATATCGTGTAAGGATATTCTTTGCTCAATTCAATTTTAAACTGGAAATGATATTAATTAAATTTAAGGCAAAAACCCAAATTATTTACCTTTCTATTTTAAACCTAGTACATTTAGTTACAGTCCTCCAGATGTTTGAAGGAAAAACCTCTTTCTATTATTTTCTTGCAGAGTAATTTCCAATCAGTATAAAAATCTTTTTCTTTTACACCGAGTAACCTACAGGGTTACTTCTTGGATGTTGACTGATAGTGCCACAAGGTCATGTATTTTAAGTCAAAGTCATTAAATTTGGTTGAATTAAAAAATCCTTTAAAAAGAGAGAATAAACTTTTGAAAACATTTCAGGGCCCATGAAATATCCCAAAGTGATTCCTTGGTTATAGTTTTGAAATTCAACCTGAAAGACCATCAAATACATATGTGTATATAAGATTTAAAGATTATATTCAATTCTGTCCTCTAAATTTAGTACAAGGCACACTCAGATAAATATTTCAGCATTTTTTCACTTCAAAGTACCTAGGTGTATGTTTTTTATCATTTGAATCAGCAAATTCCAAGGTCCCAAGTTCCCAGTGGCTCTGGAAAACTACGTTTGAGGCTGGCAAAACAGGCCTGGCTCAGCCCTTGACTTTAAAATGACTATAATTTTTTCTGCGGAAAGTCAAGAAGCAAACTTGTAGCTACATTGTTTCCTGCCAGTTGTTTGCCAGCGGGAAATTTCAAAATTGGCCACGAGATCGCAGCCGCGGGTAAACTGTTTTCAGCTGGCGAAACAAGTTTGGTCTAACCTGGTCCATTTAAATGTCAAAGAGCTAAGCTAGTTTCTCCTTGGGCTACTTACTGGACCTTCGTAATTAATATATTTCAATAATTCTTGAGATTCAAATCCATTTATTATTTTAAGGCATTTACTTTGGCAAATTTTCTGTAACAGACAATTTTACTGAATTTCTTTGAAGCTTTAAGATTAACTGTGGAACAGGCTTCATTAACATTTCGAAAATCACTTTATTATGGAAAAATACCAATCTTGTTGCTAGAAGCAGCCTGCATTTCTTCCATGGGTCAAATTCGCCATTTTTCTTAGGAAATAACCAGTCTTGAGTTTTATTCTGTACATTTGAAAAGAGACTCCAGCTCATCATTTTGGACTCTATCTAAATGTCCAAAAACAGGACAGTTCTGCGCATTAGTTTTAAGCCAGCTTTTCTCTTTACATGTGCACAGAAATCCCAGACGCATTTTTAAATTTTGTAAAACTTTTCAATTACGAGAAGGACTTTAAATTAGAATACTTGGGGAAGGGATGTCCATATTGGATCGCCATGTGCTCCCTTCTTCCCTTCCCCACATGCTTTGGGGGAAGTTTCAGCAAATGACTCAGATGGCGTATTTTTCCCAAAGTCATGCTTAATAGAAAAAGACATTTTAAATTTTTTCCTATTTCGCTTTCCAAAGTTATAGCTAGCACCCAAGGTTATCTTAGCCAAAATTTGGTTATCATAAGATGTTCTCTGGTAATTTTTAAATAAAACATTAAGTAATCTCATTGTGGGAGAGCTTATAGCTCTGCCTTCTCCTGCCACCTTTGAATCTCTCCACACCAGAGGTGGATTCGGTAGCGGGGTTTCATTTCTTATTACAGATTTTAGATTCCAAATACAAATTAAGATTTTAATTTGGACAAGAAACCACATTAAGATGACCATGGCACTCTTTTTTCAGCCTGATTTAAAAGAGTACCTTTTAATATTCCAATTTCTTTATGATTTGGCCTTTTTGCATAGGTGATTCTATTAAAGGAGAATTAAACATTTCAGGATTAGGACATAGAGGTGGAGGGAGCCATAAAGGCCATTCCTCCTATTTTTACTTTTATTTCTGCTCCTTTTAAGGAGGGGAGGGTACAAGGGGAGGAGATTTATCCTCCATGGCCTCTCTTAAAGGCTCTAGCAAATGAAATACCCTGTTCCACAAGGGAAAACAGTTTGGAGGCAAGTTTTTTTCCCTGCTGCTGACCTTTTTTTTTTTTTTTTTGTTCTGGCTAACTTTTTGGCAAACATTCAAGATCTAATGTACCTTCTAAAATGTTAACTCCTTAAGCATGCAAATCAAAAGTCTATAATAAAGTTTCTTAGTTTTTTTTAAGCTGAATCTACTTTTTTAAAGCTGAATCCTGCCCCGTTAGCCTGGTTAAGAAAAACGTCCCCACCCCTCTTACAGATCCGGACTTCTGCAGCTGATTGTGGGCTTTCGTGTGCAGTGTAATAACCCCCCACCTTTATGGTGAATTTTTCTACCTTTACAGTGAATTCTTTGTTCCCCACCTTGCCAGTGAAACTTCAGTTTTTTGCTCAAGCGAAACCTTCACTTCCAGATTTCCTGTTGGGCACCAAATGTCATAAATGTTTCCCTCCACGTCCAGCGTGGTTCAGGGTTCAGGATCTGGAAGAAGAGCCACACATAAATGAAAGAGAAAAGACACAAGATAATTTGGGAATATTGGGGGCCAGGCGGATAAGTCCAACTCAAGAGGAAGGACTTCCACTGGTGCTCAGGCCACATCAACCTTTTATAGTCAGAGGTAAACAAGGCAGTGGTTACCATAGTTACACAGTTCTTGTGAGTTTCACTTGTTTTGACCATAGTTACACTTCCTGCACTTCCCTCAGCCCATTAGCTTCCCAGATAAGATCTAGGGAGTATTATAAGGTCAAGCCTAATTATGCTAAGAGGACTGTGCCCTCTAAGCTGGGACTTGTTTGTGACTTTGCCAACAGGTCAGTCCGAGGCTTAACCATATATCGGTTCCCCACATAAGCTGACAAAATAGATCCAGACATAGTAGAAGGGAACAGGCAGATGAATTTCCAAGGGAAGGTGGGAGTGGGGTGTTTGGTGGGGAGTGATTAACTGTAGAACGTATATGTATAGTGCATGGACAAAGACAATAGTATGGTGAATGTCTTGAAGGGGTGGGTGTGGGGTGGAGGAAGTCAATGGGAAAAAACAAAAACAAAAACAAAGGGGACATCTGTAATATTTTCAACAATAAAGATAAATTTTAAAAAGTTCCAACAATATTTTTTACAAAAGTAGGAAAAAAATTTCCTTGAAATTTGTATAGAACCACAGAAGATCTAAAGCAATCCTGAAAGAACAAAGCTGGAGACATCAGGCTCCCTGATTTGAAGCTACATTATAAGATACTAGAGTCCCGGTGTACTGATTCATGCATGGGTGAGGTCTCTCAGCCTGGCCTGTGCCCTCTCGCAATCTGCAATCTGGGACCCCTCGGGGGATGTCCCACTGCCAGTTTAGGCCAGGCCTGCAGGGATCAGGCCTAAACTGGCAGTGGGACAGCCCCCGAGGAATGTAGCAGTGCACCAAGCTGCAGGCAGCCAGGGAGGAGCACCAGCCGGGGCAAGGCACTGTGCCACTCACACTCATCCCTGCCCATTGCACCTGCCGCAGCTGCTCACCTGCCACCTCTGCCGCTCGGTTGGACATCCTTAGCGCTGCCAAGGAGGCAGGAAAGGTGTTCACAGCTGTCAGCCCAGCTTGTGGCTGAGCAGAGCTTTCCCTATGGGATCATACTGACCACCAAAGGGCAGCTCGTGTCTTGAGTGTCTTCCCCTTGGTGGTCAGTGCACATCATAGCAACTGGTCGTTCCTGGTTGTTCCGCCATTAGCGTCAATTTGCATATTACCCTTTATTATATAGGACTAGAGGCCCGGTGCATGAAATTCGTGCACTGGGGATGGGTGAGGGGTCCCTTAGCCCAGCATGTGCCCTCTCGCAGTCTGGGACCCCTCCCTCCTTACTGCCCACCTGCTTGCTGCTTCCTACGGCTCGGCTTGCTGCTCCTTAGCGCTGCCGCGAAGGCCTTGGGTCTGCTGGGTGCAGGGCCTGCGGGTTTGTGTCTCTGATACCCCCAGCAGCCCCAGCACCTTGATGGCGGGGCTTGGGGCTGCGGGTCTTTGATTAGGGCCCCAGCAGCCCCAGCACCAAGGTGGTGGGCCTTGGGCTGCTGGGTACAGTCCCCCCACTGCATGTTTGTGTCTTCTATCAGGCCCCAGCAGCCCCAGCACCGCCTAAATAACTTCAGGGAAACTTTATTTAGTCTTCTTTTAAAAGCAATCTAGTTTTAAAATGAGTTGCAGTTAAGAGAGAACAAAGAACATGGTACCTAAGAGTGAGACAGACAGACAGAGGAGAGGCTGGGCACTGGTCAGGGGCTTACATGCCAACTGTTCTCAACCTGGGAAATGATGTAAAATCGGTTTCTTTAGTTTTCTGCTTAATGGTCTTCTCCAGAGAGTGGAGTGGCATCTGCTCGCTTCTCCCTGGGGCCTGGCTCGGTGGTCGCCTTGGGGTCTGGCTGCGCTCCAGCGGGATCTGCCTGCTCTGCCTGGCCCTGTCCACACTTTGCTTCCTCTGAGTCTTCCTTGGGCACAGCCCCGGTCCATCACCTTCTCCTGTGTCTCCCACCACCAGGGCCGATAAAGAGGCTCACACAGAGCTCAGGTCTGCAAGGAGCTGGTCCTCTGCTTTCAGAACCTTCGGGATCTCCTCTTGCAATTCTTCCCTTCCATGATCTTCCCTCCCTACCTCCGGAATCTTCCCGGAGCACTGCATGCCTGCCCTCCAGCAGCAGATTGTCTTTGTGTGGCTTTCAGGGCAGTAAGTCCCGCTGCACCAGGCACACGTGTGCCCGCCCCGGACCGCGCCCTCCAGGCATGGTGGCTCCACACTGTGCTCAGGGCCTGGGAGTTAAGCAGAGGGGTGGTCCTGATGCGCCGGTGGCTGTGGCAGCCAAGCTGAGTTCCGACAGGCTGCGGCTGGGGGCTGGAGGCCCCCCTGGGTGGCGGCCCCTGCCAGCAGCTGCAGGAGGCTGGCCTCAGATTTGGACTTGAGCAGGTGGGGCAGGAGGGGCAGCAGCTGGACAGGGGGGTGGCGGCGGAGGCGGGGCAAGGGCGGGGGTGAAGGGGCCTGTGGTAAATCTAGGGGCCGGGGTGCTGGCTCCACCACAGGGGCTGGGGTCGCAAAGTCTTGCAAGGAGGTGGAGGAGAGGGTGCCGTAGGCGGAGTCCATGGAGCAGGAGCTGACCTCCCCGGGGCCCAGGGCCAGCAGCTCGCTGGTCAGTGTGACAGATGAGGCGGTGGTACTGAGGAACATCTCGTCCGATTGGAAGCTGAAGGGGCCGCCCTTGAACTCGGTAGAGGGGAGTGTCTCCCCGGGCTCCAGCACCACCACGGCCAGGGTCTCCGTGGACCTGTCCGAGGCGCAGTGCTGGGTGTCCAGGCTGTTGCTGCTTTTGCGCAGGATGGTGGGGAAGCTGGTGGCAGAAGTACTACTCTCCCCACCCTCCTCTTCCTCCTCATCTTCCTCCTCCTCCTCCTCCTCCTCCTCCTCCTCCTCCTCCTCCTCCTCCTCCTCCTCCTCCTCCTCCTCCAGGCTCTGTAGGTGCTGCTGGCTGCCCGTGTGCTCCTACGCATGCAGCTGCTGTAACTGGTTCTGGGCATTGTAAATGGAGTCCACCCAGTCCTGGCACAGAGCCTGTCCGCTGGCCTGGAACGTGTAGGCCCCCACGGCGCTGTGGAACTTGTTCAGGTAGATGAGGAGGAAGGAGCCAGGGTCCCGCAGCTCCCGGCACACGATCTTGTCCACCAGCAGTGGTGGCCTGATGACCCTGGTCCCCTCAGCCTTCTTCACTGCCTTGGTCACTAAGAGTAGGTCCGTGAAGAGGAAGCAGTGCACATCCATCTTGCTGTCCTTTCCCTCCTTCATCCTCAGGCTGCCCACATCCTCAGGCTGTCAGCATCAGTTGACGCGTCTCCTCTGGGGAGGCACCTGGGATGGGCACGGTCAGGTCCAGGTGCAGAAATTCCTTCAGGAGCTTGTCCACCTCATGGTTGCTACCCTCCACCACCTCATAGGCGTCCATGCAGCTCACCACGGTGGCCAGCTGCTGCTGCTCCTGTCGCTGCCGCATGCACGCGGTCACGTGGTGGATGAAGCTCTCCACGGAGCTGATCATGGCGATGACGGCCTCCTTGGCACGTGGCTCGTCCCTCTTCCTCAGCACCGACTTGAGCAGCAGCGGGTACTTGGTGAGCCGCTGGTGGGGCTTGGCGAGCATGTCGCTCAGTTTCAGCCACTGGCACTGCTGGTGCTTCTCGGCCCACGTCACCTAGGCCGGGAAGAGGTTGTTGTCGCGCAGCAGGCTGCGCATGTACTCCAGGCAGCCCTCCTCCTCGATGCAGTACCGGATGTAGGGCTTGAAGAGGGAGCCAAACATCTTGAAGCCTTTGAGGAGGTCCCGGGCTGCAGCAGCCCCTGCGTGCGCAGCGCCTTCTCCACCATTGGTGCCATCATGCTACCCCACAGCCCGCGGTGCAGACGCGCGATCTTGGGGATGTTGCTGAACAGGAGCGGGTCTTGGAGGTATGGGGACTCCTCCCCAGGGCGACCCTTTACCCGGGAGTCCCTGCCTCTCCATTCACCCTCTTGGCCAGCGGGGAGCGCCCTCGGTGAGTCCGCTGCTCTGGGCGCTGGGGAGGAGACCGGGGAGGGCGAGGCCCTGAAGCAGGAGGAGGCCCCAGAAGGCTGGTGGCTCCCCAGCACGTCCTGCTGCACCAGGCGCATGTGCCCCGCCCCCACCCATGCCCTCCAGGCCTGCCCGGCTCCATGCTGTACTCAGGGCCTGGGCAGCGCTCCAGGAGCGGGGCATGGAGGTGTAGAGACTCCTCCCCAGGGCGACCCTTCACCCGGGAGTACCCACAGCTCCATTCATCCCCTCGTCCAGCAGGGAGCGCCCTCAGTGGGTCCTCTGCTCTGGGAGCTGGGGAGGAGGAGGCTGGCGGAGGGCGAGGCCCTAAAGCAGGAGGAAGCCTTGGAAGGCAGGCAAGGAGCCCAGGACTCAAGGCGCCCCACTGCCACCCCGCGTCCCGCTGGGGCTTGCACCCAGGAGTGCCATGGCTGCGGCAGGGCCACCGGCTGGGCTTGGAGGTGAGTCCTCCACACACAGTCCCAGCAGCCTGCCTGGTGTGGATGGGGATTTCGGGTCACCTTGAGGGAGGCTCTGGCCTTTCTCTGCTCCTCTCCTGGTGGAGCGGTGGGACTCCAGCACTGAGGTCAGAGGAGCCGCCTTCCAGCCCCCAGGCCGCTTCTCGGAGTCAGAAGTTTTGCCATTGGCCTCTGCCTAGGACGGGACCTCTGCACCCCCAAGGTGCATAAACACACAGGGCTTCCATCAGGCTCCGCTGATCCCTGGGCAGTGAGGCCTCTCGGCTCTGCGGCTTCAGGGCTGTTTGGCTTCGCTCCACTGCTTGGAGCCTGAGTATGCAAATTAACCACCATCTTTTAGCTTCTATATTTGAAACATTGTATCTTTTGGAGCTGTTGCTCAGAGCCCCGCAGCCGCAGGAGGGGAACCTGGGCTTCCTCCATTGCTGGGGCAACCAAGCCTCCTGTTCTCAGCTGCCTGGCTGCTGATGCCATCTTGGTTGGCAGTTAATTTGCATATCTTGCTGATTAGCCAATGGGAAGGGTATCAGATGTACAGCTAATTACCATGTTTCTCTTTTATTAGATAAGATAGTGATCAAAATGGTATGGTATTGGCATAAAAACCAACCTATAGACTAATGGAACAGAATAGAGTGCCCAGAAATAAACTTAAGCATATACAGTCAAATAACATTTGTCAAGATTGTCCAGAAGAGTTAATGGAGCAAAAAGTCTTTTCAATAAATTGTGCTGGGGAAACTAGATATTCACATGTGAAAAAGAAAAAGAGCCCTAGCTGGTTTGGTTCAATGGATAGAGCTGCAGACTGAAAGGTCCCTGGCTTGATTCTGGTCAAGGGCACATGCTTGGGTTGCAGGTTCGATCCCCAATAGGGGGCATGTAGGAGGCTGCTGATCAATGACTCTCTTTCATCATTAATGTTTCTATCTCTCTCTCCCTCTCCCTTCCTCTCTCAAATCAATAAAAATATATTTTTTTTTAAAAAAGAAACTAGACCTCTATCTTATGCCACTCACAAAAATTAACTGGAAATGGCTTAAATATTTTAAATGGTATAAATATAAGACCAGAAGCCATAAATTTCCTAGAAGAAAACATAGGAATAAAAAAGCACTTTATTGTGGGTATTAGCAATGTGTTTTTGTTGTTGTTTTTTGTTTTTGTTTTTTGTGTTCTTTTTTCCTTTGGATAAGACACCTAAAGAACAAGCAACAAAGTAAAATATATATATATACAAGTTGGCCTGCATCAAACTAAGAAGCTTCCATACAGCAAAAGAAACCATCAACATAATGAAAAGCCAGCCTACAAAATGCTAAAAACTATTTGCATTATCCAGTGCAATGCCCAGGTTGTGGATTTGGTCCCATGTTGGGGTGTGTATAAGAGGCAACTGACTGATGTTTCTCTCTCTCTCTCTCTCTCTCTCTCTCTCTCTCTCTCTCTCTCTCTCTCTCTTTCCTTCTCCCTCTCCCTTCCTCTCTTTCTAAAATCATTAAAAATATATTTCTTAAAAAAGTAAAATGGAACATTAAATAACCAAAAATAAGGTTTTGCCAAGGTTTTAGGCCAGAGTTATGAAACTATGGGCTAGTGAGTTGCTGATAGAAATAAAGATGGGTGCAAATAAAATAAGAATAATAGAAGGAGCAGTGTAATAAGAAGTTACAGTGCTCTAACACAATGAAAAATGGCCTATCATCGGAAATTATTACATTATCTAGATTTGCTGCTGATTACCCTTATGCTGTCTAAAGATGCACATATGTAAATTAACTTTTTCTCAGTTTTGTTGATATGACACAACACTGTTTATGTTTAAGATATGCAACATAATGATTAGACTTACATATATTGTAACATGATTGCACTGGATAATGCTCAACTAACTGAGCCAACTGGCTTGGGCCATTTTACTTTTTTAAGTTACAATAATAATGATGGAATTGGGAATATGTTCAGGCCAGTAATGGAGCCTCTGAGAGGACTGGAGTTCAGGGGTGACTCAGCATCTCCATGAGACTGGTGCCTGGCAGAGAACACAAGCATGATTTGGGGACAAGGCCGATCTAGGGGATGATGGAGGTTAAGCTTGAATTGCACCCTTGATGTGCCCTAAAATCTGGCTTGTGTGACAGTAGGCTAATGTCTCAGCTATTTTGGTTGGAGGACATAAAAGGAGTAAATAAGAAAAGCCATTAAGATAACCTAATGAATTCAGAATATTTAAAGTGGGGATTGCATAATTTCCTACAAGGAAGACATTAATAATTATAGCTAAAGCAATATGCTCAACTGGCTAAAGATTGTTCTAATAAGGCCAAGGTTATAGATCCATATAAATGCCAATTAGCTTTGAATTTAAAAACAAAACAAAACAAAAAATCCCTCATAATAATAGATGCCACTTGCAACTTAGGTGTTTTGCAAATATGTTCTATGGACATAATAGAAGTAGGTAAAAGACCGAAGCAGCTAAGAGCAAGCATATACGGATCTGAGAAAGTTAAAGTACATATAGTAGCCCTGGCTGGTGTAGACCAGTTGCTTGAGCATAGCCCCATGTACCAAAAGGGAGCTGGTTCAATTTCCTGACAGGACACATTCATAGGTTGTGGGCTTGATCCCCAATAGGGCGCATGCAGGAGGCAGCCGATTGATGTTTCTCTCAATCGATATTTCTCTCTCTCCTTCCCCTTCTCCTTTCTCTTTCTCTAAAATCAATAAAAACATACTTAAAAAAATAATAAAGTCCATATTGTAACATTAAATCAAATCCAAGATCACTGTGTTCTTTCATATTAGTATTTGGGCTGTTAGCTATTCCATGACAGTTTATTTCTCTCTTCCTATTTTCCCTATTGGTTATGTTTCAGCCCAGCCACTAAGCTGAATAAACATAATCAGTTATCATAAACACAATGTTTCTTGGCCCAGGCAGGCATGAGTGATGAGACACAATGAAGAGTGGTGGGAACTTTGGTGATTTTAGCAGACTAAACAAACATGTCTGCAGGTGAGATGTTGTTCATGGACTACCTGTTTTCAGCCTCTGTGCTAAGGGTCAGCATCAGAGCTGAACCTTAGTCACTAAGTTTTCAAACATTAAGTGAGCAACAGTCAAATGAAATGAAATCCACTCAGACTTCTAAATGGTGTATCTAGTTCTGAATATGGAATGATGTCCATGTGAAGGCACAAACAATAACCACCATTTTTTTTTTCTTTGCCTTGTCTTGAGGTCTTTTTGTTATATTTCCTAACAAGAAATATATGCTACCATTATCTTTTAAACAGGTATGTGGGATTTTCCAAAGATATTACTATTTTCTGAAGATATCACAAGCTGGTATCAGGCACAGAGTCATTAAAACAAAGTTCTATTTTGAAAGTAAATTTCTGTTCATTCAAAGTAAATTATTCTTTCCAGGAAACAAGAAAGCTGACCACAATTTAACACTATTAAGGTTCCAAGCGGTGTTAACTTACTAAGATGAAAGGTTTACTTCTAAAAAGAAAAGCATGCTTTTAACACTCTTCTATCAATGGATTAGATTCAATATTAATTTTGCTGTTATGGGAAGTCTACTAATATATAATTCTGCCTCTTAGAAGAGAAAAATGAAAATTAAAATAATGCATTTGATACTAGTAATTTGTATATTTTGTATGATGCCATTGAGTTAAAATACTTTAAAACTTTAAGCAAAATTTGTATTATACTGACTGTTATGTTGGGTATTTTATTTGAAGAGATGCTGAGATTGGAGATGCTGGAGACCTCAGCAGGCAGGTCTTCATGAGCCAGGTCACTGAGGAATAGAAAATAGAGTCACATGAGCAGAGGGTCAATTCCGAAGCTCAAAGATGTGTATGGAAAGAAAAAGAGCAAAAAATATTTTTTAAAAAAGGAAATCTGGAGGAATCATGTACAGACTCAATAATATGCACTGAAGGAGGCACCAAGGAAATAGCAAATTTGAAGAAAGAACAGTAAACACTGGGTCAAATACAGCAGAGAGGTCTCATAAATTAAACCTTTTTTTCAGTATGTAGAGGCCATTGATGACTTTTACAAAAGGACATATATTAGGGACCTTAGAAAAGTCAAGGTATTATAGGGGAAGCAGAAGCCTGTTTGCTATGAGTTGCAAAAAAAAAAAAAAAAAAAAAAAATAGAAGGCAACATTTGTTGTTGTTGTTTTTAATCTGATGTAGTAGTTTTGAAGTACATTATATTGATTGAAATATTTTGTTGAGGTTTCTACTTCCTTCACTCTGAGCTTTTCAAAGGCAGAATTGTGACATTTAATTTTTGTCCTTGCTTTGGAGTGGGTATTCAGTAATTCTCTGCTGAATTTTTTGTGAATTTTTTTTAAAAAATGGAAAGATGTACATGGCTAAAGTTATTTATATAAAGAGCTTTTGGTTATCAATCAGGAATGAAGTAAATGAACCATGTTACCTTAGTTTGTAATGTCCTTGCTTTTTTTCTTCTTTTAATATAACAGAGGATCAAGTTGTATTAACAAATGTAAGATACTTATGTTACTTATATCTCCTAGGAATATGTTTGCTCCTTCTCTTCTTATTACATTAAAAAAAAAAAACATAAAGAGATTTAAAATGCTTTCACTTGAAACTTTCCCCAATGTCATCACTAGATACAAAGCATGTCTGTCTATAACAAAACCTAATTTTTAAGTTTTGGATCACTGTTTTTTTCTGCATTATACTAGATGCATGCCACGCCCTCTATATTCAAACTTTTCAATTATTTTGATGCATGGTTGGCTTCAATCTGACCATCTGGCTGTGCTGCATCTAGCATAGCCAATCATAGATAGCTTCATTAGGTAAATTCACATTGTTTGTAACCGGAACGGAAGTGAAATTTAGAAGTACTGACCTTAAGGTATATTTATTTCAGTTATTTTTTCTTCTATGCCAGGTGAAGAAGAAAGAGAAGGATGAGGAAGAAGAAATGACTGTATTTCTGTCAACAACAAATGGATAATTATCATGGTGTCTGGCAACAGGCACATTTGAACAACTCTATGCGATGTACACTCTGTACAGGACCCATCTATGGACAAGCATAATAGCAGAAGTGATTTTGATCACATGTTTGTGCAAAGTGCTATACATGAGACATACTCACTGCTCCACCAAATCCTTACAGCGCTGATGAGACCTGGCTAAAGTAGATGAGAAGAGGCTGCTCTTTATCATGCAGCAATATTTCTGGAAACTGCAATAGTCTCTTAGCTGCAATTTCTACTTTCATTCGTACCCCATTATCTAATTATTTTCATAAAAGCTATGTGCCTGTGTTTTTAAGCATGCTTCCCATGACATCATTTCTTTGTGTACAACTATTAAAATCCTTAGCCTCTCACATTGAAGAAAAGCTGGATGCTCCCCCTGCTAACTTAGCCACACTGCTGCTTCCAATTTGTTTTCAATGCACTGCTTCTTTTCTCTCATTATTTGAATTCACTACCTTAAACGTTGTTTCCTAGTATTTGCAAAATTGGCTCATTCTTAATACTTATGGTAAATAGATATTCTCCAATCTAAACGTGTCACACTGTTATCTGTTTATGTGATTTTCTGCTAAACGCCCTCTACTGAGTGACACTCTTTATGTTTACTGTGCGTTTCCTTCCTCACAGAACACTTCATGACAATAGAAGCTTTGGTTTTCTTGTTCACTTATGCATTCCCAGTGAGAACAATAAATGGCACAAAGTGGGCATTCATAAGATTTATAGAGTGAAGGAATGCTCATATAATATTCACTTACATCCAGTGGTTCTCAACCTTCCTAATGCCGCGACCCGTTAATACAGTACCTCATGTTGTGGTGACCTCTAACCATAAAATTATTTTCATTGCTACTTCATAACTGTAATTTTGCTACTGTTTTGACTCATAATGTAAATATCTGATATGCAGGATGTATTTTCAGGAGTCATGACCCACATTGTCTAAATTTCAGACAATGGCCAAATTCATAAAATTCATCAAAGCATTTGAAATTTCAGTTTAGCCCAGCAGATGTGGCTCAGTGGTTGAGTGTCAACCCTATGAACCAGGAGGTCACAGTTTAATTCCCAGTTAGAGCACATGCCTAGGTTGCGGGCTCAATCCCCAGTGTGGGGCATGTAGGAGACAGCCAATCATTGATTCTCTCTCATCATTGATATTTCTATCTCTCTCTCCCTTCCTTTCTGAAATCAATTCCAATTTTTTAAAAAGTTTTAGTTTATGAAGAAACTTCAAACTCAACTCCTCCCAAGAACATTTGGAATCTACAACTACAATTGGAACAATTTCCTCTGGAAAAAAAAAAAAAAAGAATAAGAAAGAAAGAAAAGAAAAAAACAAACAAACAAGAACTGGCTAAAAGGCTCCAACACACTGAGTGAATAAGAAAAATAAAACCCACAATAACAGAACACAGCAAAGCAAGAAGGAGAGGCTGAGACACAGTCTTGCTGTAGACTTCATGCACGACTGGAAACTGAGTTTACAAAATTTAATTCCTTTAAAATTCTGCAGTTATTAAATAGTGAAGTTGGAATTTACTACCAGATCTTTTTGACTTCTCATTTGTAAATTTTATCCCACCATTTATAGTCTAAGTGATAAAATATTCACAAGGGAAGGCAGGATGGTGAGTGGTTATGGACTGTATTGTGTTCTCCCAGAATTCATATGTTGAAGTAATGTGACTGTATTTGGAGATAGGGCTTTTAGAGGTAGGGTTAAATGAGGTCATAGAATGGGCTTCTATCTGCTAGGATTGGTGGCCTTATAAGAGGAAGAAAGGATTTCTCCCTCCCTCTCCCACACTCCCCTTCTCCCACCCTCCTGAGAGGACATAGGGAGGAGGCAGTAGTCTACAAGCTACCAGAGGTCAGTCACTAGAACCAGACCATGCCAGTAATCTGATTTGGGACTTCCAGCCTCCTGAACTGTAAAAGAAATAAATTTCTCTTGTTTAAGTTACCAGGTCTGTGGTATTTTGTCACAGCAGCCTGGGAAGACTAAGATGGAAGCAAATACTACAATTTGTTTTACTATCTCTGAAGAAGAAATAGGGGCCAAACTGATGCAATCACTCTAACTAGCCAAACTCTTCTTGCAGATGTATTTCCACACCAGATTTATGAATCTTCCAGCTCTGTTAACTCTCCCCCATTTACTCACTTCTGAGTCATCACAGATATCTTTTGTGAAACAAACAGCTTTATAAATTTGAGCAAAAAAATCCATATATGTTCAGAAATTTTCCCTGCCAAAGAACATAAATGGTAGAGCTTTAAACAAACCCTAGTAGGTAAAAACAAGTTTTTAAAGGCTTACCTAAATTTCTTTAAAATGTCTTTGAATTACAGTATAACAGCTTTTCATGCTGATGGCTTCAGAAATATAGAAAGCTCTATCGCAGCCCTTCCCCATCTACTGCCTAGTTTACCTACTATGCTGAGTTCTAATCGATTAAAAAATAGGAAGTGGGGATTGAGAATTGGGCCAATGGATGGGAAAACCTAGAAATAATCTTCCTTGCATTTGATGCAAGGCTATTCTGTAGATGCACAATTAAATAATTCAAATAACAATCAATATGCATTTTCATGGAGAAATACATTTTTATATGAATGAATTCTATACTGATATAAGACTATATTTACATATACACAGATATTATAGTTAGTGTCTCTAAGTGCCCCAAAAGCCTGGGAATAATGTTTTATAAGTGAAAGTAATATAATTGCTCCCAGTTAAATTTAACTAACTAGCAGAAGTAGGTGTTGATTACTGAGTATATTAGCCTCTATTAATAACTGCATTTTAATAAATTTTAAAGTCAAATTTGCTAATAAAATGTGATATTTCTATGGATTTTAAACCAGTATCTAAATTCAAAGCACATTGTAAAAAAGTTAAAGTACAAATGTGTCATAAAATTCACTGGGGAAAGTTGATGAAAATTTATTTGAAAGTTTTCTCTAAAAATCCTAGAATAAAAAAATTAAATAGCTGTATCATTTCTAGATTATTATCCTCCAATTATTTCTCTTGAGGCCTCATTTTGTTACCAAATGAGTAACAGTTAATGCTAATTCAATCTGTTAATGTCAACTCCTAAGAGTTCATGGAAAACTGAGTTAAACTGCATTCAATCAGCAATATGATAGTGTTACTATTTTGCAAATATTAGTGACTGTTTCTTTTCCAAAAAAAAAGGAAAATGTTATTTCTCATCATTGATGTCAGATTTGCATAAATAGTTGCAGGGTTCTTTGAAAAGGCAAAGATAGAATTTTACTTCAAATTATTTTTCTATTCCTTAAGTAACTATTAAAACTTTATTCAAGAAAAGCATGCATTCTTGTCTGATTTTGACACTAGTTTGTGTCACAGCAGAATTATCTTGACCTGATATTTGCTCCTTTTATTTTCAGTAAAATCTGCTGATAGATCTGTATAGCCCACGCAACTCAAGGGTAGTTTTTACTAAAATAATGGATTCTGTTATTTTGTGAATAATGAATCAAAGTATTTGCTTTTAAAAGAAAACTTTACATATTTATATATATATAATAGAGTGTTACCCAAAGTCCTGCCCAAAAAAAGTCACATGTAAATGAATTATAGATGCTAAAATATTTGGCTTTTTGCATCAGTCTCCTGAAGTCTGAGAAGGAGTCACCAAGGTCAGTGTTTCCAAGAATTTTCTCATTCTCAGAATCAGCTGGGAGCCTGTGAAAGCTAAAGATACTTGAGCCCCACAACAAACTACTCAACCAGAATTTCATCAGGTGGAGATGTTTCCCCTTTTAAAAAACTTTAAACAAGCTTCTTAACAGAAAATTGTAAACATAAAAAAATAGAATGGTTAGTATAACTAACTACCATGCTTAAATTTTTGATTGTGATGAAACAAGATAATGTTTAATATATCATGTTCTTCCCAGCCCTAAATGATTTGGGAGAAAATTCCAGACCTCATGTCAGTATATCTATATATATTTCAGAATATATCTCATAAACTAACATTCTTCTTGTAATATAATAACATTACTACACATAAAAATCCACCAACATTTACTAAATATAATTTATATAGTAATTGTTCAAATTTTCTTTTATTTCATAGGTGCATTTTATAGTTTGTTTGAGTCACAATTCAAACAAAAATCATATAATTCACTTAGTTTACATATCTTTTAAGTCTTTAATCTGTGGGTTTCCTCCCAACCTCCCTGGCAATGTGTTTGTTGAAGATGAATATTTCAATAAGAGCTCCCATGACTTTTATCAAAGAAGTTGGGGAAGCTTAGAGCAGGGAGATTTAGCTGAGGTTATTATGTGCATGAGGTCTCTTTGTATCTATAGATATGCTCACCTTTATGACTGCCTTACCATAAACCTGAGACAAGGCAGTTGACTTGACTATCATTTGTTGCTCTACCTGTAGAGCAGTGGTAATGCCTATTTTCTTCTTCTCAAGAATGATGTGAATATTAATGAGTAAATATTGATAAAGTACTCCAAACTTGTGAGAAGAAATGTGTTTTGAAAAGCTTATAAGAACCTGAGAGCCCTGATAACACACTTCTTTAGGAAACCAAACAGTCACCGTCACCTCTAGCAAATATACAATAGCCTGTGTGCATTGTGCACTAGTGATGAATTAATGATGAATGCAAATCAATTTCTCTCAAACTAAAGAACTTTAAATTACTAGGATAGACAGATGACTAGAGAGAGGGAGGTAGAGAGAGAGAATCAGATACAGAATAAAATAACTCATTTGTACATTTTACTGTTTACTCACATGGTTAGACTGATAGTATAAATTTCTTTCTTTGATATTTAGATATGGAAGTATTATGAAATTAATATAATCTCCCATCACAAGTAATAAAACAAAAACTATGAAATCCTAAAAAAAAATTAGCTTGTTCATATAATCCTATTGCCAACAAAATTTAAATTTGTATAAATGATTCCTATAGAATCACTGGTGTTTCAAATGTATCAATAGAGAAGGATCTGTACTGTCATCCTACATAAAATCATGTTTGTAGTTTAAGGGTCATGTTGGTAAATAAAGAGAAGACTATGGGACTGAAACTGAGGAAATCTCTGTTTTTAATCTTTCTAAAGCAATTAAATAGGTATAATCTGGAGTATGTCACTTTACCTCTGAGCTACAATTCATTACAGTAAGTCATTCTTTCTAGTTCTAAAACTCTGAATTAGGGAAAATGCTTTTCTATTGAAAGAAATTCTTTATTGTATTTTTATCCGGCCTTGCATTCTGTTCAACTAAAATTAAGACTAAAAAATAATGAGAAATGTAGAGAGCAATTTAAATAAAAACTCTATTATCGCACTATACTTTAGTTGCTGTCTGCTGTTGAATTATCCATTATAGAAGTTATTTATAAAATCATAGTCTTAGGGAACTCACCTGATTAATTCCTTAGTTCATAAATTTCAATAGTAGCTATATTAAAGAATTTATGCTATTTGAAATTAACCATCAAAACACAGCAAAACATTTTCTTTCAAATTATGTAAAAATAATTTATTTCAAAGCTATGATTTTCTTACCACAACCCATATCCAAGAAAAAAACCTGTAAATTTATCAGTAAATGTTTAAATAATAGCCTTACAAATAATATTTGAAACAGATCATCTACATATGTATATAATTAATATTATATTATTGAAATATCTGCAATCTTTCACTTAAATAATGCCATTATTGCTATCTACTCAAGTAAGTGCTACACTGATACCTATATCTAACCTTCATTACAGGGACAAAAATAAGGAAGATTATCCTCAAGGCAATAATAAAGTAAACTATAATCAATGGATAACTATAGGAAGAAGAATTTTATTGTGAGTAGATCAAACTAACATTTACTAGTATGTTTCTAGTTCCATTTGGAATTCCTTATCTTAGAGGAAGATGTGCAACCAATTGGGAGGCAAGGATAATAGAGAAATATGAAAGATGAGGAGAGGCTGCATTAGATTAGAAACAGAAGTGGATGAAATTAAGCAATAAGTTCCCCAAATAAGTCAAATAACTAACCTGGTATAGAAATTTCTTGTTTGGCTTTTCACTGGGATAAAATCAGTATCTTCATAATGAAGGACATAAGTGCCACTTCTTGAACTGTGTGCTCTTCATCTTATATGCTCACATTTGTATTAAAGTATATTTTTGTATAGTGAAGTGCTTGGTATTAGGCAAAACTAGACATTTTGCCAGCCTATCTCTTGTGCTCAGATGAACACATGATAAAAAAAAAAAATGTTACTTCCATTTTACAGATGAGGAAACTAAAGTTTTCAGGCTATACCTTTCTAGCTACACCTTCAGAGTAGTGAAGTGGCTAAACATTCTAACTGTACTTTATTTCTTTTTTACCTTCCAAATCCAAGCTACTTGCTTTTTTTTTTAATTACTGAATCCAGTTGTATTTTTATATTAAATTTATTGGAGTGACATGGTTAATAAGATCATTTGGTTTTAAGTATACATTTCTATGATACACCATCTGTATATTGCATTGTGTGCCTACCACCCAATGGCAAATATTCTTTCATCACCATATATTTGGCCCCTTTAACTACCACCCCCCTTCTGTCTGTTGAGTGTTACCAGATGTTAATATAAGTCCTTTGACTTCTTCTGTTCTTTAAATCCCTTTTTTCTGCTTCATTTTACAACTCAGAAATGATTCACTTGTGTGTCACTTGCCATAAGCATTTCTGGTTGCTCGAACCAACTTCAATCCTATTTCTCTCATTCCAAAAAATATATTTCAATGAGAGTAGGAAAGAATGACATTTTTATATCAATAAGCTCAAAACTATTTTCATTGATAGTATATATGTATGTTTTTCTATAAGGAACAAATTACTTGTGATTCACCTCAGAATTGCTGAAGGTCCTGCAGTCAAAACCAGTGTTTGAACACTACACATCTGAGAGTTTGAGTTCTACCCCAATGGGAATCGCTTAACTTCTATGATTGTCTGACTTAATCCCCACATTTTTACCACCCCCAAATCATGCTACTAGACAATCTTCCTGCAAGCCCTGACTGAAATTGAAAACCTATCTTGAAAGTCCTGTTTCAGTATCTAAGCCACAAATGGGTCCTGCTACTTTATTTCCACAACTACTGATGCCGGCTGCTCCTCTGCTGTCTCTGCTTCTAGATTATACATAACTAGGTCTTACTAACCTTTTGAAGCATACTTTTTTGGGGGGACACAACCTCTATTGACTGTCTCATTTCAAAAAATGTCAATTCACTTCTTTCTCTGTCAGGTATATCTACCTTGTTTGAATTTCTTAACTTATAACTTTGTATCTCCTCCACTTTCAACTTCTCTCTCTCCCTTTTTCATTCTCTTTGTGTCTTGTCCTTAATTGTGATGTGGCATATAAGATAATGATTGTATTTGCTCTGATTATGTTGGCCTCCTATTTCTCAATTTTTAGAAAAAAAGCAGCCTAAAATGCATGTTTAGTAATAAGATTATTATGATGAGCTTTGTATGTGTATCAGAATTTTTGTCTGTAATATATCTGAATATTTTCTTAATATGTAGTTTTATCATTACACTAGGGTCCCTTGGCCTAACCTGCACCCTCTAATAATCCAGAACCCCTCAAGGGATATCAGAGAGCCAGTTTCAGCCTGATTCCCGCAGGCCAGGCCGAGGGACCCCACCCATGCACGAATCCATGCACCAGACCTCAAGTATGCATATAAGATATTTGATTAATCTCTTCCCACCCTCCCCCACTTCCCTCTGAGATTCATCAGTCTGTTCCATGTTTCCATGCCTGTGGTTTCCATCCTGCGGGGAATGTCTGCCCCCTTGTGGTCAGTGAGTGTCATAGCTACTGGCCTGTCACCCAGTTGCTTAGGCTTTTATATATATAGACTAGAGGCCCGGTGCACAAAAATTTGTGCACTCGGGGGGGGGGGGGGGAAGGGGGATCCCTCAGCCCGGCCTGTGCCCTTTCTCAGTCTGGGACACCTCGGGAGATAACGCCCTGCTGGCTTAGGCCTGCTCCCGAGTGGCAGAGGGCAGGCCCAATCCCTAGGTGCAGCCACTGGTCATGCACAGAACAGGGCGGATTGGGAGGTTGCGATGCCACCCTCAGTCACGCACAGGGTAGGGCCGATAGGGGGGTTGGGGCACCGCCCCCTGTCACACTCAAGGCAGGGTCAATGGGGAGGTTGTGGCGCCACCTCCTGTCACGCACAGAGCAGGGCCCATCAGAGGGGATGGGGCTCTGTATCCTGTCATGCACAGAGCAGGGTCGATCAGGGGGTTGGGGAGCTCCCCCCTGTCACGCACAGAGCAGGGCCCATCAGGGGGTTGAGGAGCTCCCCCCTGTCACTCACAGAGTAGGGCCAATAGGGGAGTTGGGGCACCTCCCCCGTCACACACAGAGCAGGGCAGATCAGGGGGCTGGGGCACCGCCACTCTCACACTCAGGACAGGGCCGATAGGGAGGTTATGGTTCTACCCCGTCACACAGAGCAGGGCCCGTGGGGGGTTGGGTGGGGGCGCCGCACCCTGTCACACCCAGAGCAGGGCTGATCAGGGGGTTGGGGAGCTCCCCCCTCTCAGGCACAGAGCAGGGCTGATCAGGGATTTGGGGCGCCTTCCCCTGTCATGAACAGAGCAGGGCAGATAGGAAGGTTGTGGCCCCGCCCCCTGTCACACACAGAGCCGCAGGGCAATCAGGGGGTCTGGGCGCTGTCCCCTGTCACGCTGATCCCGGTGCCGGGAGGCTTATTACCCTTTTACTATATAGGATAGAGGCCTGGTGCATGGGTGGGGTCTGGCTGGTTTGCCCTGAAGGGTGTCCTGGATCAGGGTGGGGGGTCCCCACTGGGATGCCTGGCCAGCCTGGATGAGGGGATGACGGCTGTTTGCAGCTGGTCACACACCCTTTAGGGTGGGGGTCCCCACTGGGGTGCCTGGCCAGTCTGGGTGAGGGGCTGAGGGTTGTTTTTAGGCTGGTGGGTGACTGAAGCTCCCAACCCCTCCTTTTTTTCTTTTTTCTTTTTATTCTGGGCCAGCTTTAGCTCTGGCTCCAGCTCTTAGGCCTCCGCTGCTGAAAGCAGGTTTCTGGCCTTTGTTTACCTTCTGTATTTGAAATAATGTTGCGATCCTGCTGACTGAAGCCCGGCGGACTAAAGCAGGTTTCTGGGGTTTTGTTTAGCTTCTATATTTGTAACATAGTTGCTTAGAGTTGCAGCTCAGAGGCTGGCAGCGGCAGGCAGGGAACGTTGGAGTCCTCCGTCACTGAAGCAAGCAAGCCTCATGTTCGCTTCCAGCTGCCTGGCTGCTGGCCACCATCTTGGCTGGCAGTTAATTTGCATATCGCCCTGATTAGCCAATGGGAAGGGTAGCGGCCGTACGTTAATTACCATGTTTCTTTTCTTTTTTTTTTTAAATATATTTTATTGATTTTTTTACAGAGAGGAAGGGAGAGGAATAGAGAGTTAGAAACATCAGTGAGAGAGAAACATTGATCAGCTGCCTCCTGCACACCTCCCACTGGAGATGTGCCCGCAAACCAAGGTACATGCCCTTGACTGGAACCGAACCTGGGACCCTTCAGTCCGCAGGCCAACGCTCTATCCACTGAGCCAAACCGGTTAGGTCACCATGTTTCTCTTTTATTAGATAGGATAAGGGCATGATCTTTTTGGAGGGGTAAAGGCAGATCTCTTTACTATGTTTTTTGATAGGAAAAAATGGAATAAATATTGTTTTGTGAAGTTATATTGCAGAACATTAATTAAAGATTTATTTCATGGACAAATAAATTACTTGTCCCTGCATTCTTTATGGAAATTTTTTACATTTTCCAATTCTTTCTTTTATGTACTCATTAATAGCATGGAACAGTGCCATTTGCATTAGGCATTTTCATAAATATAAAATATTCAGCTTCCACAGTGTTGAGTCAACATAGCCAATATAATTATGAGTACCAACTGCACCTCTTCAAAAGTTCAGATATCATGAGAATGTTTCTAAGTGTGCATATGCATGTGCATATATATGTGGGCATGACATGGACATATACTTTGTAATTTGTATCTTTATTATACTAGTAACATCTATTGTTAAAAAATTAAAAAGTTAGAAAATGTTTTATTTTGAAAAATCATTGCCTTCTTCTCTACATAACATTATGATGAATATTTATGATAGCTTTTATTTATATATCTTAGTTTTATTGATAATTCTAAAACATTATAAAGTTATTTTAATAACTTCAAAGAATGACATGTTTTCTATAGTTTCATTTGTTTTTTAAGAAAGTTCTTAACTTCTAATAGATGCCTGTATTTTTAGATTGATCAAGGTGTTTCTAGAAATTATATTTTGGGCTTTTATTTTTAGACTAGAGGCCCGGTACATGAATTTGTGCATGGGTGGGGTCTGGCCAGCACCTCCACCCCCATCCATAGGGGCTGATCAGGCCAGGCCAGTTGGTGGAAGGGGTTATGGGTGGTTAGCCAGCTGGTCCCACCCCTGATTGGGGTGGGGGGACTAATTGGGGGTGGGACTGTCTGGGGGAGGGCCAGCCCCTGATCAGCCTCTTGGCCAGCCACAGTGCACACATCATAGTGAACAATCATCTTGGTCGTTCCAGTAGTTCTGGCATTCCAGTTGTTTGGCTTTTATATATATAGATGGTTATCTGTAAATAAAAAATAATTATAGATCCAAATATATTTCCAAATAAAACAAATATACAGAATATAACTGAAGTTATTGTTACTATTTCAAATTCTCTGCTATTTGAACAATAACCATGCAGTGACATCCCATCCCTACTCACTTCTCAACAGTTTTATATAAAGTAGATGTATTTACAAAGGCACTTCTTAAAATAATGATTTGTTGACTGCCAACTCCAAAAGAAACAGCCATAATGCTATAAAAACTGTCAGAGTACTGACATTTTAACAAGGTTATGTTATAGAAACTCATTTCCAACAATTTGCAGTAAAAACACAGATTTTCATTAAGTATGATATTTACTTTTTATTTACAATGGCAGTGCAATACTTGTAAGTTTGATATGAAAAATTTAACCAGTACAGTCAGTTATGTGCCACATAAGGACACTTTAGTCAAAGCTGGCCCACATACGTGAGTGTGGTCCATTAGACTACAAAGCAGCTGAAAATTTTCTGTGGCCTCATAGCCATCGTAATGGTTGTAGCACAACCAATTACTCATATGTTTGTGGTGATGCTGGTGTAAACAACCTAATATGCTGCCAGTCATTTAATGTATAGCTCATACAATTATGTACTTGATAATGATAATAGACAACAATGTAACTGGTTTATGTATTTACTATGTGATCTTTTTTTGTTATTTTAGAGTGTACTCTTTCTACTTATAAAAAAGTGTGTCATGTTATGCTGGCAATAGCCTTATATATCTCATTTTTACTGGGTCTTTTAATTGCATCATTTTATCTGGTGTTTGATTGAATCTCATGATGTTTTGTACAGTAACATGGTGTACAGGCTTATAGCCAAGGAGCAATAGGCTATACCATATAATCTAAGTGTGTACTTGGCTATACCATCTAGGTTTATGTAGGTACAATCTATGATGTCCACACAATGATGAAATTGCTTAAGGACTCATTTCTCAGAATGTGTCCCTGTCATTAAGCAGCACATAACTATACTGCCCTCTGTCTTTGTTGATACCTATGCCACTGACCCTACCATCAAGACCCTATTCAAGAGGTTTCAGTTTGATCATGTCATGTGGAGTAGCTGATAACTGATTATACCCATAAATATTCCTTTATGGGTATTTAAAATACCCATAGAACAGTAGTTCTATGTTTCTGTTGTCAAAAGCAGAGGGAGGACCAATTATCTATTATTATACAACTAGAGGCCCAGTGCATGAATTCGAGGGTGGGATCCCTCAGGGTGTTCTGCGAAATTCAGGCCCCAGCTCGTGCCCCAGCCTTGCAGGCCCAGCTTGCGTCCCCAGGCTTGAAGCGCCACAGCCCCTCCTGGCACTTCACCTTGGCCTGGCTCCACTCCCTCACCTGCTCCATAATTTCGCCTGCTGGGTGATCGATCAGGGCTGGGCCCCCCGCCAAGCTCCCTCAGCGCCTGGAAGCTGGGTGGTGGCCATGCCCCTTGCTACCACTCCTGATTGCTGTCTACCAGGCAATTGGTGGGGCGATTGAGCCCCCACTCACACCCACCTTGACTTAGCACTGCCTACTCACCTGCTCCACCATCCCACCATAGTTCTGCTCTCATCAAGGCCCATTGGGACGAGCAGCACCTCCACTGCTGCCCACTGCCAGCACCACATCACTGATGCCTGCCATGTTCCGTGCTGCCCCCTGGTGGTCAGCACATATATAGAGAGCAATTGAACTCCAAGTCGAACGACCGCCCAAGGGGACAATTTGCCTATTAGGCTATTATTACATAGTACTAGAGGCCCGGTGCACAAAAATTTGTGTACTCAGGTGGAGAGGGGGGTCCCTCAGCCCGGCCTGTGCCCTCTCCCAGTCTGGGACACCCTCTGGAGATAACGCCCTGCTGGCTTAGGCCAGCTCCCAGGTGGCAGAGGGCAGGCCCAATCCCTAGATGCAGCCACTGCTCAGGCTCAGAGCAGGGCCGATTGGGGAGTTGGGGCGCCGCCCCCTGTCATGCACAGAGCAGGGCGGATTGGGAGGTTGCGATGCCACCCTCAGTCATGCACAGGGTAAGGCTGATTGGGGGGTTGGGGCACCGCCCCCTGTCACACTAAAGGTAGGGTTGATGGGGAGGTTGCGGCGCCACCCCCTGTCACGCACAGATCAGGGTCGATCAGGGGGTTGGGGAGCTCCCCCCTGTCACTCACAGAGTAGGGCTGATAGGGGAGTTGGGGCACTGCCCCCTGTCACACACAGAGCAGGGCAGATCAGGGGGCTGGGGCGCCGCCACTCTCACACTCAGGGCAGGGCCGATGGGGATGTTATGGCTCTACCCCATCACACACAGATCAGGGCGAGTTTGGGGTGGGGGGAG
The DNA here is from genome assembly GCF_014108235.1 of Myotis myotis. Classification (NCBI taxonomy): domain Eukaryota; kingdom Metazoa; phylum Chordata; class Mammalia; order Chiroptera; family Vespertilionidae; genus Myotis; species Myotis myotis. The sequence continues at coordinate 128,089,239 of NW_023416324.1, forward strand.
TTGGGGCGCTGCACCCTGTCACACACAGAGCCGCAGGGCGATCAGGGGGTTGGGGAGCTCCCCCCTGTCACGCTGATCCTGGTGCTGGGAGGCCTCTCAGCTCCACTGATCTCTGTGCTGGGAGGCATATTACCCTTTTACTATATAGGATAGAGGCCTGGTGCATGGGTGGGGCTGGCTGGTTTGCCCTGAAGGGTGTCCTGGATCAGGGTGGGGGTCCCCACTGGGATGCCTGGCCAGCCTAGGTGAGGGGATGATGACTCTTTGCAGCTGGTCACACACCCTTCAGGGTGGGGGTCCCCACTGGGGTGCCTGGCCAGTCTGGGTGAGGGGCTGAGGGCTGTTTTCAGGCTGGCGGGTGACGGAAGCTCCCAACCCCTCCTTTTTTTTTTTTTTTTCTTTTTTTTTTTTATTCTGGGCCAGCTTTAGCTCTGAGGCTCCAGCTCTTAGGCCTCCACTCCTGAAAGCAGGTATCTGGTTTGTTTCGGTTCTATAATCGAAACAATATATAACTCCAGCTCTGAGATCCCAGCTTGCTGAAATTAAATTTCTGGGGTTTTGTTTAGCTTCTATATTCGTTACAATGTTTCTTAAACTGCAAGATCAGAGGCCGGCAAGGCAGGTGGGGAACGTTTGTTCCCTCCGTCACTGAAGCAAGCAAGCCTCATGTTAATTTCAAGCTGCCTGGCTGCCGGCCGCCATCTTGGCTGGCAGTTAATTTGCATAAATTGCTGATTAGCCAATGGGAAGAGTAGCGGTCATACGCCAATTACCATGTTTCTCTTTTATTAGATAGGAGAACTTTTAAAATATTTTAACAAAAGAAATCAGATTGTTTAAATGTTTTAACATATTATATTGCAACTGTTGGTAGAAGTTTACTTTTTAGGAAAAGTACCACTAAAGGCATCTGTTTTTTAAACTAGGGATTATCTAATCTATTTCTCTCTGCTCCAATTTGTTTCAAACTATTATCTTATTCCCACACCTATCATTTGTTCTTCTATGTTCTATAAGCTTTAGATAAAACACAGTTCAAATAGCAGTCTCATTACTTTTATCTAGCTTAAGCAAAAAGGAAAATACAGTTCTATTATTCTTTTGATTGTTTCTGTCTCTTAAAATAGAATTCAATATATTTTCCAATTTTTATTAAAAGTTTAAAAAATAGCATATTTAATAGCAAATTATATATTTTATATGTATATATATGTGTATATGTATGTACATACACACATATATTATATATTTTATAGATTTATATTCTATATATGTATATGTATATGTAATATATAACATATAAATTCTTTTAATTTATTAAATCTCTTCCAGATTATTAGAATCTGCAGATTTAATGTCCAAATGTTATTCTCTGTAGGCTATAAAGTATCTATGAATGATTTACATGCCTTGTGTGTGTGTGTGTGTGTGTGTGTGTGTGTATGTGTGTGAATGTGTTTGTGTGTAGCTCCAAAATGTTTTAGAAGTCAAAGTTTTCATAAAGAAAATATTTCTAAGAGATACATAGAAATAGTTGAACTTCTGAACAAAGTGACCATAATACCCCTGTTGCAAGCAAACCAGTTTGAAAAGCATTTCTTGGAAAAACAATAAAAACCTCACTTTCACTAATGAGTGTTGGGCTAAAAAGATGGTAACTTAGGAGCTTAGTCAAGGATAAGGAGCTTGGTAAAGGATAAGAGCTGTTTAATATTTCAAAGGAAGAGAGCGGAGTATGGTGAAATGTTTCACATGGATATTAGGATGTCATAGATTTCAACATAAGAACTTCTGTCTCTGATTATGATGGAATAACTTGCACTGAACTGGTTCTTCCACTGAAAACAAGCTTAAACATGAATTATGGAATGTAGGAAATGACTCTTTAGATGTTGTATGTCAAGACTGTGACCCTTGAGAGATGGGAGTAATGAGAGTTTCGTTCCAAATGGTACCAGATGCCTGCCTGCCTGGATGCATATTTTCCACTGCAGTAAAGGCAGTGAAGGCTGAACAGTGTGTGGAGGTCTTACCCAGCTGAACAGATAGAACCTGGAGATCAGGGTTACTGAGGTGTGGGAATGGGAGCAGGATACCTCAGTGACAGGAGCTATGCAGAGAAGGAACTCTGGAGTCTTCATGGTGGTATTCTGGAGGGTTTTTGTTTCTTTGGTTGGTTGTCAAAAACTAAGCTCTACATTCAAAGGTTGAGATTCTACATAGCCTGGTAAAATGCATCTACTGGAGAAAAAATAACTACTAGGTTTCTGTAAACTGAACAGATACTGAACCACATACAATATGAGAAAAAAAAAAAAAAGTGAGGTCTGACCTGTCATACTGAAGAGACCTCATTGAAATACTCAGGCATTTAGGAGACAACCTATAAAGGTTATATGTTTGGGTAAATTTCATCCAACCTCAAAACAGAGGCCACTCTAGATACACATTAACAAAACAGAAATAAAGGGCTTAAAAAGACTAAGGTTTTCTTCCACTAAAGCAATTGCCAGTTCAAATGAGACAAAGTGCTGTATTAATCTAAAAAAGAAATCCAGACTCTCAGCAAGGTAGCATTCATAATGCCCAGTATACAACAGATAATAATGTTTGCTAAGAATGCAGAAAATTGGAAAATGATCCACTGCCAGAGGTAAGAATAAACCAACAAAAATACACCACAAACAAAAATAATGGATTTACTAGAAAAGTCATTTTAAAGGCTACTAGACATATGTTCAAAGATTTAAAAGAAAACCTTGATATAATGAAGGAGAAAATAGGAGATCTCGGATTTACTATTAGAATGAACAATAAGAAGAAAAACAAAAAACAAGTGGAAATTCTAGAAATGTACATAGCAATATGAGAAACAAAAATCTCACTGAATAGTATGACAGCAGATAGGATCTCCAAAATTCCCACTAAATCAGTGTTTTAAAATTAGTAATATATATAAGTTGGTCAAACTAAAGCACAAATGGAGAAAAGCAGAAAAAAATTAGCAGAGGTCCAGTGATTTGTGGGTCAGAAACAGCAGTATAAGTTATGAGCAATTGAAGTATCAGAATAAGAAAATAAAGATATTCATTCAAATAAAACTATTTGAAGAAATTATGATATAATTTTTAAATTTTGATGAGAATTTTAAACTTCTAGACTTGAGACTCAATAAAATCCCCAAAATTATAATCTCTCTCTCTGGCACACAGACACAAACACACAGTGGCAGCCACATCATAATCAAATAGCTTAAAAAATACAAAAAACAATGAAAATCATGGTGCAGAGTGATTTTAATAATCAATGGAAAATACAATTGTTCTATTATCTTTAAAATTTGCAAAATACTAACAACTTTAAATGTATAAAAACCAGTAAGATTAACACTTATTATTACACTGCAATTTAAAACACTAGAAATGTTGAGAATAGAAAGTGATTATTTGTAGAACTTTTACGAAAGTAGTTTGACTATGCTTGTCTTTTTATCAGGTAGCTTATGATATCGAGTGTATCCCTTCTCTATGCTTGGGCAGATTGTCATAGAATCAGTTTCAAATATTTTATGTCATGAGCCCAACATTTTAACATATTTTTCAATGTGAAGTTTTTTGTCAGTGTCACTTCTTCTGGGATCTCTTCACATTTTTTTTCACAGCCATTTTTCTCATTTATGTCAACAAGTTTGCCTTTGCTAAGCTCCTCTGGCTGCAAATCTAAAGTATGTTGATAAGAATCAGTTCAACATTTCCATTGTCAACCTTTTCTTTTGCAACTTCATTTATATTTAATTTAAATTTCACTTTATTTCTTTGCTGCACGTTCATCATTGCTGGCTCATTTTCTCTATCAATTTTCTTTTTCTGGAAAATGTCACAGTTTATCCCTGGGAAACAAAACACCATGCAAATACATACTTTGCTATTTGGGTGTGACCTAACAGATGTGCAGTGAACAGTCATCAATAGACATTGAAAGAAGCGATGTAGTTGGTCAATGATCATGTTGCGCATCAATTATTTAGTGATTTGTAAACTGAAGAGCTAGGTTTGTATTTTATGCAAATATTCATAGTTAAAAAATCTTGGTAACTGAAATAATAACCATGTTAATATTTAACTAAACTCTGATAAATAAAATCTGTGTATATAGATTGCCTTAGTTTCTTTTTCCCAGAAATATATATATTTAAGTACTAAATATGCCTCCTTTTTTTCAGTCTAGTACTAAATTTTATTGATTCCAATATTAAATTTATTTTATTTTTAGGCTCTTAGAAAGTTGATTGTTACATATTTAGTCACTTGTCACTTTCCAATACCTGTCTCTGAGACAGGTCACTCCTGTGATGCATCACCTGTGTGAATAGCAGCACTATAGAGCTACTAACAGCCCCCTCTAGATTAGCAAGAGCAAATATTAGTGCAATTACTGAATGGAGACTATTCTCTCATTCTTACACGTAAGTTAATTTTATCTTAATATTATATATCTGTATCTTTATTTTAGAAAATATGCTATAATACAGTGATGGCGAACCTTTTGATGGCATGTCAGCATTTAGAAAAACTCTAACTTAACTCTGGTACTGTGTCACATATAGAAATTTTTTGATATTTGCAACCATAGTAAAACAAAGACTTGTATTTTTGATATTTATTTTATATATTTAAATGCTTTTTTACAAAGAAAAAAATCAACCAAAAAAAATGAGTTCGCGTGTCACCAGTTTGCCATCACTGGTATAGTAGCTGGATCAAAACCTTTCAGCCCAGCCAACATGACTCAGTGGTAGAGCATCAACCTATGAACCAGAGGGTAATAGTTCAATTACTGGTCAGGGCATATGCCTGGTTGCAGGCTTGATCCCCATTGCAGGGTGTGCAGGAGGCAGCCGATCAACCATTCCCCTCATCTTTCATGTTTCTATCTCTCCTCTCCATCTTCTTTCTTCTCTTAAGTCAATAAATATATATTTTTTAAATTTCAGAAATGAAAATGTCTGTGAAGGTCCATTATCAGGTTTATTATTAGAAATAAGGGTTCAGAATATATATATTTTTTCCCTTTGGATTATATGTTATACAACTGTTACCCCAATCCTCCATCTGAATCTATATATAAAAAAGCCTAAGCAACCAAATGACCGAACAACCAGTCTCTATGACAAGCACTGATCACTAAGGGACAGCCATTCAACGCAGGAGCTGCCTCCTAGCGGTCAGTGCGCTCCCACAGCAGGGGCACCGCTCAGCTGACTGAGGGGTGCCAGACACTGGGCTCACTGCTGGCGAGCACAGCTGCTGCAGCATGAGCCTCTTCCACCTCCATGGCATTGCGCTACTGAGGCAGTGGTGGCAGGCACAAGCTGGGCTGGGATGAGCAGGAGCTGTGCAGCCCCAGGCCGCCTGCCGCTTTGCATACCACTACATCCCTTGAAACAGTGGTTCTCAACCTTCCTAATGCTGCGACCCTTTAATATAGTTCCTCATGTTGTGGTGACCCCCAATTTCATTGTTACAAAGTGAACATAATTAAAGCATAGTGATTAATCACAAAACAATATGTAATTGTATATGTGTTTTCTGATGGTCTTAGGCGACCCCTGTGAAAGGGTCGCGACCCACAGGTTGAGAACCGCTGCCTTGGAGTTTTGGCATGATCCTCGCCGGCCAGGTCTGGGGATTGGGCTGAAACTGGCAGTCTGACATCCCCCAAGGGTCCCAGATTGCGAGAAGGCACAGGCCCGGCTAAGGGACCCCACCAGTGTATGAATCTGTGCATCAGGCCTCTAGTTTTATTATAATTGTAATAGATGGACTATGCACTAGTTGTGAAGATTTCAATTCTATTTATTCAACCCCAAGTTAATTCTTTTGTAGATCCAATAGCGTCCGTAGAGAAACAATAAAACTTATTTAAAAGCTTAAACAGAAAAAGTAATTTGAAAAAATTTATTTGTAGAGATATATGCAATCCTATGTTCACTGCAGCATTATTCACATCAGTCAAGACAAAGAAACAATGAAAATATCCTTTGATGGATGATTAGATAAAGAAAATGGGGTATGCATGTTAGGACATAAACTAAGCCTCTAGGAGTTCAAGAAGATTGAAATCATATCAAGCAACTTCTTGGATCACAATGTTATGAAATCAGAAATCAAGTACAATAAAAACACTCAAAAACATTCAACACATGTTATTGTTTTTGAGTAAAATGTTATTAAATGGCTTATCAAAGAGATTAAAGAAGAAATAAAAAACATACTGAAAAAAATGAAAATGAACATACAACTTAAAATCTGTGGAACATAATGAAAGCAGTCCTGAGAGGGAAGTTCATAACACTACATGCCTACCTCAAAAATAAGGAAAAACTTCATAAGCTATCTAACCCTACAATTTAAAGAATTAGAAAGAGAACAAGAAAAGCCCAAAGTGGAAGGAAATAATAAAGATCAGAGCAGAAATAAATGACATAGAGACTAAAACAAGCAATCCAAAAGACCAATAAAACCAAGAGCTGGTTATTCAAAAGGATAAACAAGATTGATGAACATTTAGCCATACTCATCAAGAAACAGAGAGGACCCAAATAAACAAAATCAGAAATGGAAGAGATGAAATAACAACTGACCCCATAGAAATACAAAGGATTGTAAAAAAAAAAAAAAATGCTGTGAATGACTATATTCCAACAAACTGGACAACTTGGATGAAATGGACATATTCCTAGAAAAATACAATCTTCCAAAATTCAATCAGGAAGAAACAGGAAACCTGAATAGGCCAATAACTACTGATAAAATTGAACAACAACAACAAAATCCAAGCAAACAAAAGCCCTGGTCCAGATGGCTTCACAGGGGAGTTTTGCCAAACATTCAAAAAAGAACTGACACCTATCTTTCTCAAACTATTTCAAAAAACTCAAGAGAAAGGAACACTTCCAAATTCTTTTTATGAGGCCAGCATTACCTAATTTCAAAACCAGAGAAAGACACTACAAAAAAAGAGAATTAAGGCCAATATCTCTGATGAATATCAATTCTAAAATCTTCAATAAAATATTAGCAAATTGGATCCAGCAACACATTAAAAAGATCATATACCATTCTAAAGTAGAATTTATTCCAGGGATACAAGGCAAGTACAATATTTGCAAATAGATAAATGTGATACATCCCATAAACAAATTGAAAGACCAAAATCACATGATTATATCAATAGGAAAAGCATTCAACAAAACCCAACACCCTTTTTTGATAAAAACTCTCAGCAAAGTAGGAGTAGAGAGATGATACCTCAATATAATAAAGGCCATATATGACAAACCTACAGCCAATATCATACTCCATGGGCAAAAACTAAAACCATTTCCACTAAGAACAGGAACAAGACAGGGATGTCTGCTTTCACCACTGTTGTTCAACATAGATCTGGAAGTTCTAATCATAGCGATCATATAAGAAGAAAAGATAAAAGGCATCCAAATTAGAAAGGAGGAAGTAAAACTGTCATTATTAGCAGATGACATGATATTGTACATAGAAAACCCTAAGACTCCATCAAAAACTTCTAAAGTCAATAAATGAATTTGGCAGTGTAGGAGGATACAAAACTAATACCCCAAAATTGTTGGGATTTTTATACACCAATAATGAACTCTCAGAAAGAGAAACTAAACAAACAATACTATTTAACTTTGCAATAAAAGAGTTAAGATACTTAGGGATAAAATGAACCAAGGATGTAAAAGACCTGTACTTGGAAAACCACAAGACATTGAAAAAAAAGATAGAGGAAGATATAAACAAGTGGAAGAACACACTATGCTCATAGAATCAACATCATTAAAATGTCCGTACTACCCAAATAAATCTATAGATTCAATGAAATCCCCATTAAAAAAATCAACCCCATATTTCACATATCTAGAACAAATATTCCAAAATTTATATGGAACCAAAAAGACACTGAATAGGCACAGCTAAATATTAACCATCTTGAGAAAGAAGAACAAAGTTGGAGGAATCACAATACCAGATATCAAATTATAATACAAAGCCACTCTTCTCAAAACAGCTTGGTACTGGCACAAGAACAGACATATAGATCAATGGAACAGAACAGAGACCCCAGAAATCAACCCAAGCCATACACAATCTCAATTAATATTTGACAAAGGAAGCAAGAGCATACAATGGAGTCAAGATAGTCTAGTCTCTTGAATTAATGGTGTTGGGAAAATTGGACAGGTACATGCAAAAAAAAAAAAATGAAACTAGACCACCAACTTACACCATACACAAGAAGAAACTCAAAATGGATAAAAGGCTTAAATGTAAGTCATGAAACAAACAAACAAAAAAATCTTAGATGAAACAATAGGCAGAAAAATCTCAGACATCTCTCATACCAATATGTTCACTGATAGATTTCCTAAGGCAAAGGAAACTAAGGAGAATATAAACAAATGGACTACATCAAAATAAAAAGCTTCAGCACAGCAAAAGAAACCATCAACAAAACAAAAAGAGTCCACTGCATGAGAGAATGTATTTTCCAATGATACATTGCATAAGGGTTAATTTCCAAAATATATAAGGAACTCATGCAACTTAACAAAAGGATGACAAACCATCCAATTAAAAAATGGGGAAAGGACCTAAATAGATACTTCTCCAAAGTGGACATAAAGAAGAACAAGAGACATATGAAAAAATGCTCGATATCGCTAATCATCTGAGAGATGCAAATTAAAATGACAATGTGGTATTACATCACACCTGTCAGAATGGCTAGCATCAACAAATCAACAAACGACAAAAGTGCTGGCGAGGATGTGGAGAAAAAGGAACCCTCGTGCACTGCTGGTGGTAAATTAGACTGGTGCAGCCACTGTGGAAAACAGTATGGAATGTCCTCTAAAAATCATATATGGAACTTCCATTTGACCCAGTGATCCCACTTCTAGAAATATATGCTTAGAAAACCGAAACACCAATCAGAAATAAGATATGCACCCCTATGTTCATAGCAGTGCAATCTATAATAGCTAAGATATGAAAAAAGCCTAAGTGCCCATTGGCAGATAAGTAGATAAAAAAGCTGTGATATATTTACACAATAATATACTACATGCTATGTAAAATAAAAAACTCTTACCATTTGCAGCAGCATAGATGGACCTGGAAAGTATTATCCTAAGGGACATAAGCCAATCAAAGAAATGTAAGTATCACATGATTTCACTCATATGTGCAAGTTAATGAACAAAGTAAACTGATGAACAAGTTAGATCCAGAGACATAGAAGCATGGAATAGACTGATGAGTTTCAGAGAAAAGGTGGGGGTGGGTGGGTGGGGAGAGATTAACTGGGGAATTTATATACATATGTTCATAGCCCATGGAGGCAGCCAATAGAGCGGTGAAGGCCTGGGAGAGGCAGTTGCAGGGTGGAGCGGGTCAATGGGAAAAACAAACAAACGAAGGGGGCATCTGTAATACTTTCAACAATAAAGATGATTTTTTTAAATATGTGGTACATATATACAATGAAACAGTACTCAGCCATAATAATTTGAAATACTGCTATTTGAGACTACACAGAGGGATCTTGAGGCTATTATAAGTGAAATAAGTCATATGGAAAAAGAGAAGAACCATATGACTTCACTCATATATGGGATTTGAAACAAAAGACAACAAATAAACAAACAAACTCATAGATATAGATAACAATATGGTAATTACCAGAGGGGAAGGGCTGTGAGGTTTGGGGATGAAGAGGGTAAAGGGGGTCAAACATATATGGCAACTTGTAAGGACCTGGGACTATTATACTAAGCGAAATAAGCCAGTCAGAGAAAGACAAGTATCACATGTCTCACTTATATGTAGAATATAATAAGCAAAATAAACTGACAAATAAAATAGACCCAGAGTCATGGAAGTATGAAACAGACTGACAAAGACTGACAAATATCAGAGAAAAGGGGGGAGGCAGGGTAGGAAAAAATTAACCAAAGAACTTATAGGCATATATGCATAACCTGTGGACACAGACAATAGTGCAATGAAAGCCTGGGACTGAGCGGGGGGGGGGGGGGGGCGGCTGGGGCGGTGTGGGGGAGGGAGGGGTTAGGAGTGGGATGGAGGTGTCAATAGAAGAAAGAGGGAGACTTTCAGCAATAAAGATACATTTTTTTAAAAAATGAAGACAGAAGAAGACTAGACTGGGTGAGCACACAATGCAATATGCACATGACATGTTATAGAATTCTATACTTAACGCTTATATGTCATTAACCAATGTCATCACATAAATTTGATTTTTTTTAAATGAAAGAGCAAATAGAGTTTTTAATGATCTACTGAAAGCAAAGATATCTGGGATATTAGTTGGAGGGCATCAGTGTATTGAAATTTCTTACTCATTTTTTCAGACCTAGAAAGCATTCATATACAGGACAAAACATAGATAGATCTTGAGACTATTTTAAATGTAAATGTAAATAAATATATATGTAAACATATATAATTTCATTTTATAGATATATAAAATTATATATATACTAGAGGCCTGGTGCACAAAATTTGTGCATGGGGGGGGGGTCCCTCAGCCCAGCCTGCACTATCTCTAATCTGGGAACCCTGGGGGATGTCCAACTGCTGGTTTAGGCCTGAACCAACAGTCGGACATCCCTCTAATAATCCGGGACTGCTGGCTCCTAACCACTCACCTGCCTACCTGCCTGATTGCTCCTAACCACTTCTGCCTGCCAGCCTGATCACCCCCTAACTGCTCCCCTGCTGGCCTGATTGACACCTAACTGCTTCCCTGCTGGCCTGATCACCCCAACTGCCCTCCCCCGCCGACCCAATCACCGCAAACTGCCTTCCCCTGCAGGCCTGGTCACCCCCAACTGCCCTCCCCTGCCGGCCATCTTGTGACAATGTGGGAGTGGCCATCTTGTGACTCAAGGGCATGAGGGTCAATTTGCATATTACCTCTTTATTATATAGGATAAAATACAGATTTATATATATATTTATATATGGCTAAAAATTGCTCCAAAAAAAGTGTTCTGGAGAAATGGTTACTAGTGATTCAGCTCTTGGTTTATGTAGTCTTTTCTGTTATAGCTTAACAAATTACTATGAACTTAGTGGCTTAAAACAACACAGACTTGTTATTTCACAGTTTCTTGGGTCAAGAATCTCAGAATGAATGGGTAACTTGAGTTCTCTGCTCAGGTCTCTCATGGTTAAAATCAAAGTGTCAGCCATGTGGCATTGCCACCTGGAGTTTGGGGTTCTTTCTTCTTAGATCTTTTAGGTAATTGGGAAAATTCAGGTGTTTGAGGTTATAATCACTGAAGTCCCTGGTTTTCTGTCTGGCTGTCAGCCAGGGGGCAATCTCAGCTCCTAGAGGCCTCTTCTCACAGCCCCCAGCTCACAACATCACAGTGTCCTTGTCCTTCCAGGCCAGGAGGCTGATGCTTCCCCTCCCTTTAAAGACTCATCTGATTAGGTGAGACCCACCAGGGTAACCCCTTTTCCACCATCTCAAAGCCAGCTGATTTGTAAATCATGAGTGTGATATTACATCTTATTCAATAGTCGATTCATACCCAAGGGGAAGGTTTATTGGGGTCAGTTTAGAATTGTGCCTTCCATAATTAGATATCTTTGGAAGAAAGAACAGCTGCTAAGTTGATCATCCTAACCTTCCACATTAGCTTTTCTTTCTTCTGTGTCTTTTATAACATATACAGGGTGTCCCAAAAAGACATGTATACAGATAAGTTAACAGCGGACAGTTCAAATGATGCTTATTTCCTTTCGGCTAGACTAAGCTTTGGATAAAGGAAGTTCATCCTAAAATGCTACTGGAGTTTGAAAAAACCATTGAAGTAATAATTATTCAAAGTATATATACATTATTCAAAGTATATATACATTATTTTTGTGGGGCCAACAAAAATGTATACACACTTTAACAAATGATAATTCACTTAATTTTTACTCCTTTTCAGGTTTCACTGATTTAAAATAGTGGGAGAAGCCAGAGAAAGATTTGAGCAAAGAATATTTATCCAGTAGACTCTTTTATGGGGATACCTAAAAGATAAAGTTTAAGGTAAAAAAACAGCCATAGTTGATGAATTGAAGGCACACAAATACCAAACATAATGATTCTTGATGTTTATGATTCCATTGCTTCCTGTTATCAGCATTGCCTAGACCAGAATGGTCATCAGTTTGAAAATAGGCATTTGACAAAATAAAATATTCATTTCTGTAGATTCTTTTACATTTTGAAAATAAACTGTATGCTAATAAACACTGACTTTATAATCAAAGTGTGTATACATTTTTGGGGACACCCTATATCTAAATAACATAGCAAATTACAGATGCAAGGACCCATTTGTGTCTGACATGGCATCATTTTTTCCTAAGAGAACAAAGAAAAAAAACACAAAATTTATAGTCATGATCAAAGAGAAGCAAATAAATTCTTGCATATTCCCAGCCCCAAAATACAGTGAGTACATTCTTAATAAATCCCTGAGTCTATCTTAGAAAGCCTATTTGTTACAGGCACACCATCTCCTTCACAACCTCTCTCTTGCTTTTCCATTTACTAGTAAACAGAAGTCAAAGATGGAGATGTACAGAGACAAAGTCTGCACAATCTGGTACAATTCTTTTCCTTTCATACTGGACTTGCATAGCATATTGATGATGTTAACATCCTTGTCCCTTACCAAACTCACAATTGAGTGTTTTATTTAACTGTTTATTCGAAAACATGTTTTGAGCACAGATATTTTTTCTCTATTAAGATACTTATTCTCAAAAACATTATAAATTAAGAGACTAGACTATGCTTTTAAGTTGGTCTGATTCCTTGCTTTTTTGCAGGTTTTTAACCTTACTCTTATATTGTTTCTATTATCCCTGAATGTGGCAAAAAAATGAAAAATCCAATACACTTACATGTTTATGTTCATAGTTATTGCACATATTTTTTGGCAAGTCTTGTTGTAGCTCCACTGGGCTGTTTTATGAGGCAATAACCTTGTTCCTTATGAGTGAACTTGATTACAGTCTTATGAAACCACTGTAGAAATGCTATTACCTTATGAACTTCTTTGGTTGCTCTTTCATTTATTTTTAAATTATATCTAGTACAGATATAGTTAGAGTCAAAGTTCTTTAGGTGCAGTCAAACTGAAAATCAAATTAGAAAATAACAAAATAAAAATAACTGCTGATTTATGTCTTGAAATTTTTCTAATTATGTCTTTTGAACTTATCTTTATTTGGTTGCCCTGACATACCTGTGTGCCACCTCATTTTTAAGCAATATTTTGTGAAATATCTGAAACATGAATATTAAGTTTTAGACAGTAAAACATCCATACTTTATTTAGTCAGTATTATGAAAGTTATGATTTTGTTTCTTAAATTAGTGTTTTGTACTTTTAACTTTCCACATGGTCATGGATGTTTAAATTAGAGGGTGGATAAGCTAATGTTGTTGGCTCTCAAGCATCTTTCCTCTATCTCCACTATCAATTTTATCTCAAACAAAATTTTAAGAAAGACTACATTTATTGAAATTTTGTTACTTGCAAGGAAGAATGCGTTATTATTGCCAATCCTAAGAGCTAACTACAGTAAGTGATCTTTGCAATTGCATTTGGTATAAATATAGGACAGAGAAGCAGGTCATAGCTGTTTTGCTTTCTTTCTTGTTTTGGTTTTGGAAACATTCTTTTCTTACCTGGAATTCATATGATTATACATACCAAACACAACTAATCTGATTTGGGATCTGAATAACTGAATCATTAGAGATAAAAAAGGATTTAAAGTCTATCCTTTCTTTCCTTACAATTTAGATTTACTACTTAAAAACAATTTTGAGATATTTCTCACATAATATTTTAGATGTTATCTTTTTTTTTAATGCAACATAGTTTTATAGCTTTCTTTTAAAAACTTTTACTGACTTCACATTTTATAACTTTATCTGCTTATCACTTACACTCCCTGACCTTCCCAAGTGGTCACTTACAGAGATTTCCATAGCAGCCCATGCTTCTGCAGCTCTGCCTGAGGACATTCTCCAGCTACAAGATCATCTTCAGCTGTGCTGGGCAGGGAAATTGATGGTCTAGAAAAGAGTTGGCAAATTGTTATTGTCAAGCCCAATTCACCTCACCACCTGTGCTTATAAATGAAAGAAAGGCAACCACAACATTTATTGAAAGGTTTTCTATAGCTGCTTTTGTGTTTCAGTGTCAGTGTTGCATAGTCTGCCATATGGCCTGCAAGCTGAGGTATTGACTTTCTGGCCCTGTACTGAAAAAGTTTGGTGACCACTGCTCTAGAAGCTAATCTTAACCAAATGGAAGTAGTAAATAAATACCCATTTCCTCACCACATGTGGGAAGTTTTAAAGTATGTCCTACACATACTAAGATTTGCCCCCATAGACTATAGGGATTAATAGTTCAGTAACACACCCTAATGGGCTTTCCTCCTCTTGTTTTATGCTAGCACATTCTTTTCTTGTTCATTTGTTTTTGTTAATCCTCACCTGAGGATATTTTCCCATTGATATTTAGGAACAGTGGAAGAGATAGGGAAAGACAGAGAAACATTGATTGGTTGCCTCCTGCAGGAGCCCCGACCAGGGCCTAGGCTGGGAGGAGCCTGCAACCAGGGTACATGCTCTTGACCAGAATGGAACCCCAGACCCTTTGGTCAGCAAGCCAACGCTCTATCCACTGAGCCAAGCCGGCTAGGACTGCGAGCACATTCTTATCAAACTTCCTGGGATCGTCTCTCAAATATTCAAATATACTACTTGTATCCAATTTCTGGTCTCAGAATGTGATTGAGATATCTAAGAGTCTTAGATATCTCCTATTCAGCATTATCTTTTTATTTGCCCAACAATTGCTTAAATTGACATACTGAGTTGTAACATGACAATATTTTTTTCAATATTTATTCAACTTTCACTGAAAACATTATGTGTGAGGCTATAAAATATGGTTAAAATTGTGAAAAAAAAATCTGAGGGATATATGTTTTAACTATCTTTAACTTTTAGCACTTTTTGTTGTTCATATTCAGAATTAAGTTTAATTTATGTTGGTATCTTGCTATGTATCTTATGAATACAAAATATTTATCAGTTCCCTTCTACTCTTAAGATATGCAATAATTTATAACCAAAATAAATTAATTCATTGCAGGGCACTCTGAGGAATACTGAATACTCCTACTCCTTAAGACAAAAGACTAAGAACAGAGACATCATGACTTGATTTAAAGAATTCATCAGTGGATGGGAGAGTAAGTATAAGCTGCTTGAGACAGTCTTGGGAACCAGAGACATCATTATTCATGTACATGGACACCCTTCTGCTGCAAAGCATGCTATGGTTCCAGAACTCCCATAATGCTACTCATACCTGATGGGTTATGTATCCACCGTGAAGGCTAGATTTAAAAGCTGGCCTTTTAGAAAGACAGCAAGCACATAGTTGCGGCAATCTTCACGGCGGGGTTCAGGATCTAAAGGAGGGGCCTACGCACAAATGAAAATGTTATACAAGAAATATGAATGTAGAAGGCATGAGGGGCCAGGTGGAGACCTTCTTGCTTGAAGAAGCACACCGAAACCTTGCCTTATCTGCTTTTAATTCAGTTTTAGATACACATCGTGCCCTCAGTAAAGCACGGCAAACAGGTAGCAGACAGACTGTTTCTAAGGTCAGCAAAGATCAGTAAGGTCCAGTAAACATTTACTTTGAGGCTATTAGGTCAGGAAATTTCTTCAAGCCACCACTATCTCAACATGAACAATGGTGCTTAGCGTCAGCCCTGCTAACGCCCAAGGTCCATCGGCCTTCCGCATTCCTTGGTGCATTCTTATGACAGCATTGGGAAAGCGGTGGCTTCCCTCACATAATGAAATATGTATCTCAGCCGATGTTTATTGAAAGGACTTAGAATCAGTAAACCCAGAACATTGAGACAGACTAATCAAAAACATGACTATAACCATTCAACCCCCTCTAATCTATCTATCTATCATCTATCTATCTATCTACCTATCATCTATCTATCTATCTATCTATCTATCTATCTATCTATCTATCTATCATCTATCAAGCATTTATATTTTTTCATTTATCTTTATTATTTCTAAGATAAAAATTATCTATATGCTAAGTGTTCTCTCAGGGTTCCATAGGCTGGGAGTTTGATTGCTCGCTATAACGTGTGCTGATCACCAGGGGGCGATGCAGCACTGGCAGCCGCGGCAGTGGAGGCGCTGCCAGCCCCAATGGGCCCTGAGGAGAACTGGACCACAGCGGGATGGTGGTGAGTAGCCAGTGACGGGCCAACGCAGGGTGCCAGGTGGGGCTGTGGGGCTGTGAGGCTGGGGACATGAGCTGGAGCTGCCAGGGTGAGATTGGGCCAGACATGCCCTGAAACCCTCCTGCGGTCCCTTCAAGGAAGGCCAGTCTCCCATGGTCCCTCCCTGGCCAGCCGGCTCTGATTGTACCTCTGCAGCCTAAAGAAGCCAGAGTCAACTACAGAATATGTCTGAAGACCAACTATTGGCACAACATACCTCAGTAGCTGAAAGAAAGCAGTGTCGTCAACAGAATATGTCTGAAAAACAATCATCGACAAGTACTACCAATAATGGTAGGAACTGCCTTCACAGTGAAAATTAAGTAAATAAGGATGCAATTATCCAACATAGTTGTGGTGGAATGACTGCTACATGCCAATTTTGCCTATCACTAAATTTCTCTGATGAAAAACCATCTGATAGAAAATTTACTTGATGTTGCAGCAAAGATAAAGTTTGTCCAAATGATATAAATTTTCCAGACCACCTGGCATATTTTTAAAAATTAATGATAAATGAAGATTCTGACAGTATGGAAAATATTCATTGTTATATCATGTTGTTATTATTTATTTATTAATTTATATATTATTTTTATGTACATTTTACTAATTTTCTTTCATCTCTAACACTTCTATTATAGAGAAAGGGCAAATAGTGATATTAAAATATTTCTTGTAATTAATTTCTTTTCAATGTGCATGAATTCATGTACCAGGCCACTAGTGTCTAAATATAAAGCAGAAGATTTAGAAGGAGCTAGCATATAGGAGCAGCTTCAGTGGGTTTATGGTGGCAAGATAAGGTGCCAAGTCTTTACAAAGTAAAGTTTGGAGACAAAGTCAGTTTTGGCAGAAATATGTTATCAGTTAGTATTTTTCATATTTTAATTCCTAATGATCTCTCTCTATTTTTTTTTTAATTAGAAACAGCATTATGATATTTTATGTAGTGGTGTCATTTTGCTGAGGAATGAATTGGGCAGACAATTTTGTATTTTCATTTTCTCTTTATTCTAGTACCCAAGAAAATTTTTCAGGTCTGGGGTATCTAAGGAGATTATAGTTATCTGCCCCCTGTATGTTCAGAATAACTTGACTGTGGTTACTTTTCTAGGATCTAAAAGCAGACCACAGTGAGAAATCTAAGAACTTTTTAAAGATATGATTTATATTACAAAGAGCAGGTTAAGGGATATTGAATAGGATGAGATGGTCTAAAACTCAGTTTGATGTTCATATTTTGCACCTTCACATTGGGTATTATTTGCAAGACTCCCTTCACTGTCCCAAATTTGTTACTCTACATTCTCGATTAATGCAGGTCTGATTTTAATACATACATACATACATACATACATACATACATACATAAATAAATAAATAAATAAATGGTGGTTCATTTCCTTTTTGAAGATCCCATTACAGATATGCAATCTCTCACTCTGATAATCAAAACTGAGAACCATTCTCTACCTGCCAGAAATAGCTTACTGTGCTAGAATCACCTTCAATCTTTTACTGAAAAAAGAAAAATAACATCTCGATCATGTCATAAAATGTTTTACAACTTGCAGGCATTCAGCTGCTGTTGATCTTGTCATTCTATCTTTTACTGATTCCCTGGCAGATGTCTCAGTTTTGCTCTTAGCTACTTGAAATAATGTAGTTCATTTTCAAGATGTTTTAGGTTTCACATCAATTTTATCAGAAGATACTTTTTTATAAACAGTGTGCTTATCAAAAATCAATTTTGTCACTTCCATCTCATGTTATTTAATATTTATTGTGGTAAACAGTCTAAGTAATGGAAAGTTTTGGACAATAAATTCCCAATTCACATTCTGGAAAGTGATACTTTTTTCAGTTGGAATGACTACTTTTCACATGCTTATATTTTACTAGAGACTTGATGCACAAGATTTGTGCAAGAGTAGGCCTTGCTTCCCCCGGCTGCCAGCACTGGCTTCCCTCTGGCATCCGGGACCCAGGCTTCTCTCTGGCACCCGGGACCCAGGCTTTCCTCGCAGCCCTGGCTTTGTCTGGAAAGTAGTCCAGAAGGATGTCCAGAAGGACCTCTGGTCTAATTAGCATATTATGCTTTTATTATTATATATTTATTTTTACTAGAAAGCATTTGTAATTTTTCATTTAACTTTATTATTGAAAGTATTATAGATGTTCCTTTTGGGTTTTTTTTTCTTTCTATTGATAACCTCCACCACATACCTGCCCCTCTTAGGCCTTCACCACTCTATTGTCTGTGTCCATATAGGCATATAAGTATATAAGTTCTCAGTAAATCTCTCCCCACCCCACCCCACCCCACCCCACCCCACCCCGCCTTCTCTCTGAAATTCGTCAGTCTGTTCCATGTTTCCATGTCTCTGGATTTATTTTGTTCATCAGCTTATTTTTTTTCATTAGATATCACATATGAATGAGATCATGTAATACTTGTCTTTTTATAACTGGCTTATTTCACTTAGCATAATACCTTCCAGGTCCCTCTATGCTGTCTCAAAGGGTAAGAGATCCCTATTTATTTTACTGCTGCATAGTATTCCATAGTGTAAATGTACCACAGCTTTTTTATGCACTCATCTACTGATGGGCACTTGGGCTATTTACAGATCTTAGCTATTGTAAATAGGGATGCATAGTTTTTTTTTTTCTGATTGGTGTTTTGGGTTTCTTACAATATATTCCTAGAAGAGGTATCACTGGGTCAAATGACAATTCAATTTTTAATTTTTGAGGAAACTTCATACTGTTTTCCATAATAGCTGCATCAGTCTGCATTCCCACAGCAGTGTAGTAGGGTTCCCTTTTCTCCACATCCTCACCAGCACTTGTTGTTTGGTGATTTGTTGATGATAGTCATTCTGACAAGTGTGTTTTTTTTAATTTGCATTTCTCAAATGCTTAGTAACTTTGAGCATTTTTTCTTATGTCTTTTGGCCTTCTGTATATCCACTTCGTAGAAGTGTCTATTTAGATCCTTTGTTCATTTTTTAATTAGATTGTGTAAATGGTGTTGGGAAAATTGGACAGGTACATGAAAAAAACTGAAACTAGACCACCAACTCACACCATGCACAAAAATGAATTCAAAATGGATAAAAGACTTAAATATAAGTTATAAAACCATAAAAATCTTAGAAGAAACCATAGGCAGTAAAATCTCAGACATCTCTCCTACCAAAATGTTCACTGATATATCTCCTAGCACAAAGAAAACTAAGGAGAAAACAAACCAATGGGTCTACATAAAAAAAACAAACAAAAAAAACAAAACAAAAAACTTCTGCACAGCAAAAGGACCATCAACAAAATGAAAAGAGAGCCCATTACATAGGATAACATATTTGCCAATGATATATTGATAAAAGGTTAATATCCAAAATACTAGTATATAAGGAACTCATACAACTTAACAAAAGGAAAGCAAACAATCCTGCCTATATTTTAAATTAGTTCTTCATATATTTGAGAAAAAAATATAATCTTATCCCCAAATCCCTTTTTGAAATCAATTAGAAAATTCTTATATTAAAATCTGTAAATTTACATGTTCATCCTCCCTTTCTCCAAGCACTGAAACTAAATTACTTGACTAAAATAAAGACTCTTCATAGGTATTTTACATGCTGTTCAATTGTTAAATTTAGGTCCAAGTCTTACACATTGTCATGATTTGCTATTTACTTATGTATGTATGTATGTATGTATTTTTTTAAATTTTCCATTTATTAGGATCTATGTTGCTTCAACTTTACTTGATTTTTATTTGTACACTATAGACCCGGTGCATGAAATTCCTGCATGGGTAGCGTCCCTAGACCTGGCAGGTGATCAGGGCCAATCGGAGCCTTCTGGCTGCCAGCCGGGGCCTCCCTGTCCCAGCTGCCAGCTGCCAGCTGCTGGCTGCCCCCTGGTGGTCAGTGTACATCATAGCAAGTGATCAAACTCCCAGTCTTCCGGTCAAACTCCCAAGGGGACACTTGGTGTTTTAGCCTTTTATATATACATAGAATATTAAGGCATTTTGAAAAAATATATGAATAGAATATATTGAAGTTCAGTCATGCAAATAATTAAAGTACAGAAATTTGCATGAAAACTATTGTTTTTACATGAAACCTACAGGAAAAAAGTCAACTTTTTCCAATCTTGTTATACAACCTCTTTTGTTTGTGAACTTTAAATTTTCTTCTTTTTTATTTTCAGCCACATAACTTCAAATTTTAGGGAGTACAGTTAAAGGAGTAGATTACACAATTGAAGTCAGGAGGCTTTAAGTTACAGTCTATAAGTTTTTGAGCTGGTTCACGTGCTAGTCAGTCATTTCTCCCTTCATTAGAATATAGTACTTCATATAGATTTGAGAACTTCTCTTACTTCTCCAATATTGCCATTCTTTGTTCCATTTGAAATTGCCATTATCTTATGACTACCATTTGATTTATCTGGAGTAGGAACCTAAATGAGCTGAACCAATGACAGAAATTCCTCATAGCTTTAAAACTACAAATAAAGAAAAGAGTAGAGGCAGTTGTGATACTCAGGAAATGCTGATGATCATGTATTTATCAAGGAAAAAATGAAAGAAGGGGCAGTTTGAGCAAATGGATTTTTTTAAATAGGAAAAGCACAGATCAGTTAAACACAGAAGAAGAAAAAAAAGAGAGAGAGAGAGAGAGAGAGAGAGAGCAGGAAATCTAGCAAACGCATTACTGAGATCTTACTTCCTTCACTTGTTTAGGCCAGAAAATGTTTTGGGTTTTTTTGCCCCAAAACTAGTCACAGTCCATTTTCATATGAGAGTTCTTAACAATACCAAAGCTCAGCTTCTCCTCATCTCCTTTAAATACATAAGATGATAATACCTGAACTGGATTTTGAGATATTTATAGAATTATGATAATTTTCCCATTAATATTAGGAGTTTACTCACCTTAGCCA
Organism: Myotis myotis; assembly: GCF_014108235.1. Taxonomy (NCBI): domain Eukaryota; kingdom Metazoa; phylum Chordata; class Mammalia; order Chiroptera; family Vespertilionidae; genus Myotis; species Myotis myotis. Next base: position 128,110,664 of record NW_023416324.1, read on the forward strand.
AATTTATATATAATATTATTTTACTATTGTAGATTGCTGACTTTGAAAAGTCTAAAGAACCCTTGACTTTTGTTTTTAGCTTCTCATTATTTAAAATACTGGAACTCCTTACTGAAATTTGAACATTCTTTTTACTATCATATTACTATTTGACAAAAAGTGAGGAATGTTTTGCTAAAAGTATTTTATGTAAAAAATCAGCAATAATTAATCAGTATACTCTATGAAATTAATTAGAAACTATTTTTAATTGTATAGTATATAATCTTTAAATTATTAGTGTATAATAACCATAAAATGTCTTTTGTGTTTTTCAAAAGAAATAGGACAATAAAAATATTGAAGATACAAAATATTTTATGAAATTTATATTATATACACATAAAATCTTCTTTCTGCATATGCTATAATATATCAAATTAAAAATAATCCTAGAATTCCTTGAAGTATCTTTGCATCTTATTTTTCAAAATCCCTTTGACCAAGAGAATTAGTTGAAATACAACTGGAAGAGACTGAAATAACTAGTAAGAAAGTCTAAAAAGGCAATTACATTGGTTAGTATCTTAGGGTATGTGTTTTTTCCCCTAAATCTTGAAACATCTTTTGGGCTTTATAAGTGCCCTATTAAATTCAAATAATATTAAAACCAGTATCAACTAACCACTTATCCCTGACGTGGCATGCTGAAGACTCTAAGGTGAGTACTGAGGGAGTGGAAGCAACATGAAGTGGTTACCTGGATGCATCCTGGTAAGATATGAGTAACCTGTTTGCTGAGTTGGTTAATATGCAACAACAACAAAAAGTAATAGAGCTTTCTGATTATAATCAGAAGGTTATTTTGACACCAAAATATGAAGCAGGGTGATACACAGTTTTGACACAACACATTCATGCACTGAAAAAACTAGAGAAAAACAACAAATAGTCCTAAGATTGTATGGGACAACAAAACACCTGAAAGAGCGAAAAGAACCCTTAGAAGTAGAACAAAGCTGATACTTCATATTTCTCATTTCAAAATATATTGCATAGCTATTGAATTACTATAGTACAGAAATTCAAAATGGATAAAATACTTGAACATGAAACTTTTAGAAGAAAAATAGGCAGTAAGCTCTTTGACATGAGTCTTGGAGATAATTTTGGGATTTGACACCAAACCAAATACAACAAAAGAAATATAAACAAATGTGACTATATCAAACGAAATGCTTTTGAACAGCAACAGAAATCATCAATAAAATGAAAAGATAAACTATGAAAAGAGGAAAAAATATTTGCAAATTATATATTTGATAAGGGGCTAACATCTAATATTTAAAGAACTCATACAACTCAAAAGCTAGGAAACAGATATCCAATTAAAAAGTAGACAGAGGATCTGCACAGACATTAAAAAAAGACATACAGCCCATCTGGCGTGGCTCAGTGGTTGAGCATCAAACTATGAACCAGGAGATCATGGTTTGAATTCCTGTCAGGGCACATGCCCAGGTTGCAGGCTTGATCCCCAGTGTGGGGCATGCAGGAGCTAGCTGGTTAATGATTCTCTCTCGTCGTTGATGTTTCTATCTCTCACTCACTCTCTCTTCCTCTCTGCAATCAAAAAAATAAACTTTATACACACACACACATACACACACACACACACACACACAGAAAGTCAACAGGCACATTTAAATTTTCTCAGTATCAATAATCAGCATCTATAATAATAAAAGCATACTATGCTAATTAGACCAGACATCCTTCTGAAGGTCCTTCTGGATAACCTTCCGGACAAAGCCGCGGGGGCCGAGACAGAGGCAGCCGCTGCAGTGGCGGGGCCCGAGGCAGCCACCACGGCAACAGGGGCCATGCCTCTTGCATGAATTTCATGCATCGGGACTTCAGTGAAAATATATCAAAACCATAATGAAGTATCACATAAAACCTATTAGAATGACAGTTATCAAAACGACAAGAGATAACTAGTGTTGCTAAGAACTGGGAGAAAAGGGAACCTTTATGCACTGTTGGAGGAAATGTAAATTGGTGCAGCCAATATTAAGATACTTAAGGATAAACTTAACTGATGTGGAAGATGGCAGCCAGCAGGACAGCAGAGAGGAAGAGAGTGTGAGAGAGTGAGGGAGTGAGAGGGGAGTGTGTGGATGTGTGTGGGGTGTGTGTGTGTGTGTGTGTTTGTGTGTGTGTGTGTGTGTGATATACAGTTAGATCCTGCAGAACTTTCGGGGCTGGTGGACCTGGCTCTCTTGGAGGAGGAGCCCCCACTACTACTGCAGGCACTCCAGGGCAGCTGGCACTGGCACAGAAACCAGCCATCATGAAGGGCAGAGCCACTGTGATTAGGAACCCAGCCTCATAACCACCCAGACTGGCCTCAGACGAAAACTGAGACCCTACAGCCAATCTGCACAAAGACCTGCTGCCACAGCTGCAGACACAAGGGCACCAACTCCACCCATACAGGTCTCAGGCTACTGTGAGTCCTGGAGTATGTTCTCCACCCTCCTACACACCCCAGCAGCACAGGTCCCATGGATCCCAAGCCAGTGACATGAATGTTGGCTCACACTGATCCTCTGACTGTTGGCATGTGTGGACCCCATCCACCATAGTGGCCGCATCTCCCCAGCACCCAAGCTGGCCCCCTGACTATCAGCGCATACAAATCACCTTGGGACGCTCCTGCCAAGCCAACTGCCACAGCTCAGCCCCTACACAAATGGGTGTCTGGATCCTTCAGCAACAATAGAAATGGGGAGAAAAAGGCAACCCCCAAAGGAGAAATTGCAAAAAGGGGGGGGGGAGGGCAGCAGTACTGAGAAAGAAGAACAGTGTTGGAGGGATCACAATACCAGATATCAAACTACACTACAAAGCCACTGATCTCCAAAATGACTGGTACTGGCACAAGAACAGACATAATAGTATAGACCAGTGGTTGGCAAACTGTGGCTCGCGAGCCACATGTGGCTCCTTGGCCCCTTGAGTGTGGCTCTTCCACAAAATACCGACTTCTGTGCATGGGCCATGAAATTTCAATAGCACTGTACATGCACACCCGCATGTGGTATTTTGTGGGGGTTATGGTCAATTTGCATGTTTCTCTTTTATTAGATAGGATATATGGCACATTTCACAAATCTAGAACAAATACTCCAAAAATTTATATGGAACCAAAAAGGACCCTGAATAGCAGCAGCAATCATGAGAAAGAAAAACAAAGTAGGAGGGATCACAATTCCAGATATCAAGTTATACTACAAAGCCACTGTAACTGAAACATCCTGGTAGTGGCACAAGAATAGATATATAGATCAATGGGACAGAACAGAGAACCCAGAAGTCAACCCAAACCATTATGCTCAATTAATATTTGACAAAGGAAGCAAAATGTTATAGTGGAGTTAAGACAGTCTCTTTAAAAATAATATTGGGAAAATTGGACATATACATGTAAAAAAAAAAAAAAAAACTGGACCACCAACTTACATCATACACAAGAATGAACTCAAAATGGATAAAAGACTTAAATGTAAGCCATGAAACCATAAAAATCCTAGAAGAAACCATAGACAGAAATTTCAGACATCTCTCATACCAATATGTTTGGAAATACATCTTCTGGGTCAAGGGAAACTAAGGAGAAAGTAAATAAATGGGACTACATCAAAATAAAAATCTTCTGCACAGCAAAAGAAACCATCAGCATAATGTAAAGGGAACCCCCTGTGTGGGAGAACATATTTGGCAATGATACATCTGATAAAGGGTTAATATCCAAAATATGTAAGAAACTCATACAACTTAACAAAAGAAAAGCAAACAATCCAATTAAAAAATGGGCAAAGGACCTAAATAGATACTTCTTTAAAGTGGATTATACAAATGGCCAAGAGACATTTGAAAAATGCTCAAAGTCACTGATCATCAGAGAGATGCAAATTAAAATGATAATGAAGTATCACCTCATACCTGTCAGAATTGCTACTATTAACAAATCAAGAAATGACAAGTGTTGGTAAGGATGTGGAGAAAATGAAACCCTAGTATACTGCTGGTGGGAATGCAGACTGGTGCCACCACTGTGGAGAACACTATGGAGTTTCCTCAAAAAATAAATATGGAACTACCATTTGACCAAGTAATTTCACTTCTAGGAATAGAGAAACCCGAAACACCAATCAGAACAAATGTATGCGCCCCTATGTTCATAGTAGCACAATTTACAATAGGTAATATCTGGAACCAGCCCAAGTACCCATTAGTAGATGAGTGGATAAAAAAGCTGTGGTACATTTACACCATGGAATATACTTACTATGAAGCCATAAAAAGAAGAGTCTCAGTCAGAGAAAGACAGTTTCACATGATCTCACTCATATGTAGAATCTAATGAACAAAATAAACTGATGAACAAAATAGATCCAGAGACACAGAAGCATGGACTAGACTGACAAATTTCAGAGGGAAGGAAGGAGAGAGTGCGGGGGTGTGTGGGAAGGGATCAACCAAACAACTTGTATGCATACATGCATAACCCATGGACAGGGACAATAGGGTGGTGAAGGCCTGGAGAGAAGGGCAGGGGTGCACTAGAAGAAGTCAATGGGGGAAACAAGGGGAGAGCATATCTAATACTTTCAATAATAAAGATTTTTTTTAAAAAAAGAAAATAGTATGGAGATTCATCAAAAATTAAAAATAGAACTACCACATGCTACAGCAACTCAACTTCTGAATGTTTATCTAAAGGAAACAAAAATACTAACTCAAAAAAGTATATGAATCCTCATGTTCAGTGCAGCATTATTTGCAATAGCCAAGACATAGGAAGCAACCTAAGTGTCTATGGGTGGGTGAATGGATAAAGAAAATATGGCATGTATACAATGGAATATTATTCTGCCATAAAAAGAAGGGATGTTACTATTTGTGACAACATGGATGTGTGCATTATGCTAAGTGACATAAACAGGAAAGAGAAAACATATACCATGTGATCTCATTTATATGTGGAATCTAAAAACACAACATTAGCCCTAACCAGCTTGGTTTAGTGGATAGAGCGTCAGCCTGCAGACTGAAGGGTCCCAGGTTCGATTCCTTGGTTGCAAGCACATCCCCAGTAGGGGGTGTGCAGGAGGCAGCTGATTGATGTTTTTCTCTCATCGATGTTTCTAACTCTCTATCCCTCTCCCTTCCTCTCTGTAAAAAAATCAATAAAATATATATTAAAAAATAAAATAAAATAAAAACACAACATTAAAACCAAAGTAAACTCACAGATACAGATTGGTCGTTTCCAGAAGTGGGGGGGATGGGAGGTAGATGAGGGCAGTAAAGCTGGTCAAAAGATACAAACTTCCAGTTATACAAGGAATAAATTCTGGGTTACAATGTGTGGCATGGTGACTGCAGTTTATAATACTGTGCTCTATATTATAGAATTGCTAAGAGGAGATCTTAAAATTTCTCATTATAAGACAAAAAAATAATTATACTTTGTGCGGTGATGAATGTTACTTAGACTTATTGTGGTTGAATCATTATGCTGTGCACCTGAAATTAATATATGTCAATTATTACCTCCCTCTCTCCCCCCGCCAAAAAAAACCTAGAAAGTCAGTAAGGAAGACTTTGATCTCTGTTTATCTTATTTTAGATAATTTCAAATATAATATGGAGGAACTTTCCTCATTTTGGATTCATAGAGTTGATCTAAGTCTGACCTCCTTTATAAAAGGTATAGGGACCAGTAGGGTTACTTGCTTTTCTCCCATGGATTATGGTCACTAGGTTCTACTGTTAGTTGTATTATATCCTTTCCCCCAATCAGATGAGTCCCAGCTGGAGCTCTTCCAGCCTACATTTCAAAAACTGGAGGCAAGAGTCTATCACAGGCTAATCTAACTAACAGAAAACAAGTTTTATTTGTTCTCCTTTTTTTGTTTTGTTTTGTTTTTTTTTGTTTTGTTTTGCTTTTAAATGAGCTACAGATATGGCTCTAGTCTGAGGTTTCTTTACTGCATAAGTGATAAAAACTCTGCCACATAATTTCTCCTAGGGATAAAGTCTTCATTTATGGTATGGTAAATGGTGTTTGTTTGTTTTTTTTATAATTAATGGTATATGATATAAACCAAAACCAAAATTATTTGTCCAAGGACTCTGCTGGAAGCTGCTGGGGAAATAAGTTTTAACAGTTTCAGGTTGTCATTTGAACATATCTCTGTCTTTTGCTGACTTGTTAGTGGTAAGTTTAATATAGCAGTTTTCTGCTTGCTTAGGAAGGAGAGAGGTTTATTGGTATTTATGGAGAATATAAAAACAGGAGTAGGGTAGCTCACGGCTAAGTTGACACTATGTCAGGATCAACTGCAGAAAGAAGCTGCACAGGCAAATGTGGTCATGTTTCATTGGGAGGGGTCCCTGGTACAGGGGGGTAATATGGGAAAACTGGTACGTACAGCTCTGTGCCAGTTTGCCCCCAGAGGGCACCAAGAAATGGAGAGCGGATCTCCCCCAGTAGCTGGATAATCATGCCAACAATAGTGCCACTGTATTCCTTAGTCCATAGAGAGGGTTTCGCACACACCAGAACTGAAATTGTGGCAACAACCTCATCAGAAACCAATGCATCTGTTATAAGGAAAATACAAAAGGACATGCTCTCATTGACGGTAGAGGGTGGAAGATGAGAGACACATATAAAATTTAATAGATGTACAGTATTCTAAATCTTTGTTAAAATTTTTATTTCCTATAACTTCATGTTTGGGTTGCATTTATAGAATCAGTCATCTGTTCATATTAGGTTCACAGTTACAGGATTTTGTAACTGTGAACACACTTTTTTGTCTCTGGTTACAGGAAAAGCTGGTAACGGTTTGTAAGTCTGACTAAAGGCAGGGAAGATTTATGATGTTCTCTGCATGCGGAAGGTTTACTTACGAACCTAAATACAATAAATTGCAGGAGACTGAGGGGAACTTTGAGATTATAGACGCAATCTCTGCGAAGGTACTTGGCTGCATTTTGGAAAACTCATATTACTAACGGTAAGAAATAAGGGGAGCCCCCAAATTCAGGGTCCTGGTAGAACACGAAGATACTCGGGAGCCAGGTAGCAAGGCAAATACCTTACTCCTGCAGGAGGGTGCTCAGCACAAGGTCTGGGAGAACACGCTGCTGACACACGTGACCTGTGCCTCACTCTTGATTGGAGCTCAGCCTCACAGTCTTTCGCGATTGGCTAATTCAAAGGGAGGGGTTGGCCTTTGCCATTTCAAGATGGCGGCCCCCAGGGGCGCTACAAGTCACGCAGCCCGAACTGGGGGCTGTCTCTAAACTGTTCTTTGACAGAAAAGATGACTTGTTTATTTTCACAGTAACCACTTCTTTTATAGAAATTATCAACAGTGAAATATATGTAGAATCTACTCGAGCCTTGCATGATAGGTAGACTTGCTTCCAGGAGGATCTAAATTAATCTAACATGAGAAATATACTGTTAGTCCTATAAGTGTTTTCCTCTACAAGTGTTTCATAGTTTATTGGAAAGTTCTAAAAATATTTTGTGTAGGCCGTTTTCTTTTGTGTCTTTGTGGACAGGACTCGATCTGTATCCGCAGTGGGCAGAGGAGAGAGGCGTGGTGGGGCCGACCCCGGTGACCGCATGGCGGTGGCTTCTCCGCGCGCGGGGGCTGATGTGTCCCATAGCCACGCAGGCCACCGGCGCTAAGCAGAGCCATGGTCCTATTCGGACACATCGAGCCCGCCGCTTCTGTGTGGACACGCTCTTGCCAATAGGGGTTTGCGTTTGGATGCAGTCCGACCAGGGGCAGACCGTGAGGAAGGTGAAAGGCGAGCGGACGCACTGGCCGCGGAGCCGCCGCCTCCCGCTCCTCCCGGGCGGGCGCGCGGCTGTGACCTGCTCCGAAGGCGGGAACCACAAGGGAAAAGAGGCCTGAGAACTGGGGAGTCTCGGTGAGAAAAATGCCGCTGCTGCGGTGTAAATGGCCGTTATGGGCTCTGCGCTCAGGGTCTGTGAACTGGAGGAACTACATTTTGACAGGAATGGCATGGATGTGCTTCTCGCTGGCCTGCTAAAGGACACTTTTGTTAAATGAGTTTAATGCTAAGGCTCATCGGGGAGGAAGGCACAGGGAAATCCGTTTGTGCTGTAAAGAATGAACTGCTACGTGCAAAAGGATGGGGCAAGGAAAAGAGACACTGTTTTGTAATATTTTTTAGTTTGCTTTTCTTGTTTCCTATAAAAGTTTCTGTGTCTCAGGGTCTATAAGATTATTCCGTTCTATCCTGGTTCATATTTTCTAGGTCAACAAGAGACATTGTTCTCTCGGGAGTCCTTTGATAAAGAAAGTATGTCATAGCCAAAGAAGTTGGAGGCCTCCCCCACGCCCCACAGGGTGGCTTCTAATTGTGGGTGGCATTCCTTATATTTACATTATTCCTCCTGAACTCCTAATACCTGATAATGGAGCAAAAAGATCATTCAAATCACAAAATGAGTAAGTTGATGTTTAGATCTCTGAAAGTCTTATTTTTTGAAAATTCTTGTAACTTTCCTTGATAATAAACACATACATTCTCATTGAGGAAGCACAAAAGAGGGAGAATTTCAATCTTCTTGTTTCTGGAGTGTTTTCTAATCATTAAAAGGAATTAATAAAGCAATTTACTCATAAGTGATAATGTGGGGGTTTTTTTTGTTTGTTTGTTTGTTGTTTTTTTAATGTATACTCATTTTATTTTAAATCATCTCCAACCCCAAACTCTTCCCTTCTTTGTTTTATCTTGGCCTTACCTACAAGGTCAGTTTTTTTCTGTGCAATGTTTTTCTCTGATTTCCTTAGAGTAAACAAATTTCATTTCAATATCAGCATATTTAAAAATAGCATATATTTGTTTAATTATTTTTATCTTAATTATTTCAAGTCAAGGTCTTTCTCTTTACTTCCATTGTAACCCCCTTAAGAGTAGAGTTCAATTTCTATGTAGGAAACAATTACACAATTTCAGGTGTTCCCCCAAAAGGCACCCTAAGCTCTCAAAATATCTTCTCACAGGTAAGTAATATTCCTTCTGCTTAAGTAGTCACATTGATGGAAAAATAAAAAAATTAATTCTGTTAATTCCTTAAGTCATTTCTAGTATGAATGTGTTGAAAATATTTAAGATCTATTTTAGAATAGGTAGGAGAAGACATTGAAGGACCTGAGTGCATTAAGACAAGGGACACAATGTGGTAATTGTAGGAATGAACAAAAACTTAGTGACTATTTTCTAATTTATTTAATATTTAACCACATGCAACTGGCTAGTGTTGATGTCAACATATATTTCTAGACCTGAGTAGGAAACATTCAAGTATCTTGTATATGTTATATTTCTTTTTAGAATAAAAAAACTAATAAAAATAAAAATATATAAATGAATATTTTTATGGTGCCACTATTTACTGTATGTATTTTTATGGTTAAATATGTATAATTAAAATAGAGTTTACTTATTTACTTCAGAGAATAGAATTGTACATGAGGAAAATGATGTCAAATTATTAAGAAAAGCTTGATTTTTTCTGTTTCTAAAATTGATTCTCTTTAATTTGATGATATATGTATTTAAAATGTGGCGACAGTAAAGTAATGCAATTTATTATAAATAAAACCATTACAAAATACTTGAGAAACTGATACTTAGGACTTGTCCATGAAAAAAATCCAATTGAATTTCTGGAGACTTAGCTTAACTACTATTCTTAAGGACTCAGCAGGATGAAGGTAGCCAATTTAATGTAAGAGGTAAGTTAATTGACTTGTCTTCAGCAACATGTGACTTGTCTTTAGACAGGGGGTAGTATTATCACAACGCAAACCATATTTGTCTTGATGACTGTTACTATTGTGAAAAGTGGGAAAGGCATTAGTAATACAAAGAGGGCATGATTAACGCTTAAATACACTAAGAATTGTGATTAGAATGGGGGTTCGCTAATAACTTAGAGAACTAATATACTGTAATGTCAATATTTGTCATATTTCTATTATTAACTTTTGTGCTCTAGCTGGATGATAAGATATTAACGCCAGACTCACCAACATGTAAAGACAGTTTGACTGCACTGCCATATTCTCAGTTATGCTCATTTCCTTTTCTTATAGGGAGGAAAGTGTAGTAAGAAGCTGTGTGCCTTGTGGTAGAACTCCTCTCCTTTCTCCTTCAGCAAGAAACACATGGCAATTGATTGGAATGGAGGGGATGTCTTTCCTATCTTCTCCCATGGACATATCTGGCCCAGTTTCTCAGCTTCTTTGCTGTTGTTTTCTAATCACCTGAATGTTGAGAGTCTGTAACATTGTGATAATGCTGACAATATCTGACAAACAAATAGATGGCAACATGGCAAAGCCTCTATTTTGACGTGCTTGATGAAAGAAAAGAATTTCATTGCACATAGACTTTTAGAGTTTCAAAAAATGTCAGTGCTCTTCTCTTCTATAAACAATTACATTTGCACATAAGAGGAATGTTTATTAAAAATGTGCCATGCCATTAAAAATGGTTTGAAATGAGTAATTTCTCTTTTTCTGTTTCCTGTACATAATTCTCAGGTAATCTGTTTAGTTACCATACCCATATTTCTATTTCTTTGATATTGTTTTATACCTTTGATTTAATTCAATGTACCATTTCTGGAAAGATCAACATTAAAGTGAATCAAATCCACATAACATTAGAAAGATATTTTTTTCTTTAAAGACTGTTCATTGATGTATGTTGAAACTAGCAATCAGTAGGTTAGAAGTGTCCAAAAGAACATTGTTAACAAAGAATACATTTTTGTCATGAGTGTTATTCATTAGGTGATATAAATGTATTGTTTTTGTTGTTACTAGAGTTATTTTTCTTATCCTTTACAAAGCTCAAGATTTTATTTTGATAAAATAAAAGATTTTCAAATTCGTGCACCTTGAAAGGAACTGTGGTCTGCGAGGCTGCGGTGGGCACAGGAGCAGGTCTTGGCTCATCCTCTGTGCCCCCACCCAGCCCCTTCCACTGTGGCCCCCTGTCCCCAGCCCCACTCCTGCTGCCGCTGCTCCCATGTGCTGACGGCCCTGGCCCCACTCACACCTGCTGACAGCATGGAGCAATTGGGGCCTGCGCCAACAGCAGGTGTGAGCAGCGGCTGCTGCCCTGATTACCCCTCAGGAGCAGGGGAAGGTAGAGAAGCTCTCAGAGGCAATAGGGGCCTGCAGCCACTGCTCACACCCACTGATGGCACCGAGCAATCGGGATTGGCACCAGGCACTGGCAACGGGTGCAAGCTGCAGCTCTAGAGGTGGCAGCAAGTGCAAGAAGTGGCTGCTGGCCCTGACTGCCCTGCAGGAGCAGGGGGAGATGGAGAAGCCCTGAGGAGCAATCAAGGCTGGCAGCAGCCACTCACAACCTCTGACAGTGCTGAGCAATCAGGGCCAGCTCCAGGCTCTGGCAGTGGGTGCAAGCAGGATTGGCACCGGCAGCAGGTACGAGCACTGGAGCGGGAGGTGGGACCATTGCAGGCGGGAGCAAAGAATTTTCAGTGACCACCAGAGGCTTGCCCTGATGACAGTGACCAGCGCCCTCCCTTGGTCTGGCGCCCTGCTCACCTGCTCCACCATCCTGCCATGGCCAACACCCACCACTTTCCATGCACACCCCTAGTGGTCAGCGCACATCATAGCGACCAGTTGTTTGGTTGTTCCATCATTTGGTCTATTTGCACATTAGTCTTTAATTATATAGGATGATTGCATTTTTAGGAATTATACCTAAATATTTTATAACTAGAGGCCCAGTGCACAAAATTTCTACACGGGGGTGGAGGGGGGGAAGGTCCCCTCAGCCCAGCCTGCACCCTCTCCAATCTAGGACCCCTCGGGAGATGTCCAACTGCTGGTTTAGGCCTGCTGCCAGGGATTAGGCCTAAATCGGCAGTAGGACATCCCTCTCACAATCCTTGACCGCTGGCTTTTAACCAATCACCTGCTTGCCTGCCTGACTGCCCCTAACTGCCCCCCCCCCATAAGCCTGATTACCCCTAACCACCTCTGACTGCTGGCCTGATCACCCCCAACTGCCCCGCCCTCGCTGGCCTGGTTGCCCCCAACTGCACCCCCTGCTGGCCTGGTCACCCCACGCAGCCTGTTTGGTCATCTATTCAGTTGCAATGGTCACTTACGCTTTTACATAGATAGATGTTTACCTTTTATTATAAAGTCTGTGGTGATTCTCTTAAACTAGTTTTATTTTTTATTTATTTATTTTTTTAATAATGTGGAATATAGAATGAAAACGTAATACTTAAATTAGGCTTTTGACAAGGTCTCAGGGAAGTGGGTTGACAGAGTAAGTTGACACAAGAAATGGTATTTATTTCCTCTCTTTGATATACCACATTAAGTTTACCAATTTGTGAATAATTTACAGAGCAAATGTCAATTTGATGGTTTAACAAGTCAATTCTCTTTTAACAAGGAGTTGTATTATGTTATTTTTATTTACCACAAGGTTACTTAGAACCTAAAATTAGTCATGTGGACTCTCCAGATGCAACTAAGCGCTTAATTTATGAAATTGAAGGTTCTAATACAGTGAAATTCTTACCAGAGAGTACTTCATTCACACTACTTAGGAAACTATAGGAGCGCTTTGATTCTTGAGTCCAACATAATTCTTTAAATTATGTAATTTTGAAGAATTGCAAACTAGCTACATATGTGACTAATCAAATTCTTGTATTTTCTCTGCAGGTAATATAAGAACTGAATTGACAGCTTCTTCTTTTGTTCTAATAAGACTAACAATAAAACTATCCATGATATTTTGCAAAGCTTCCCTTTTTTCTGATCATTTATAAGTTTGGTATTTATATTTATGCAAGAGTGTTTACATAGTTATAGGTAAATATGAAGACACCAAATAAATATTTTAGTTTTAAATTAAGTGTTAACACTTTATATTCTCTGTTGGCCATTAAGAGTGCAGCCCAAAATAGTTATTTCAGGAACTGGACAGCTACTTAGCAGGGATGCAAGGACATGAGATTCAGTGTAGTTTGAATAAAGAAAGGGCCTGAATGTGAAAGAATAGAGCAGAATGGAAGAAAAGTACAGTAGTGAAGGGTTCTGGCATTCAGAGCTCAATACAGTAGACAAAACAAGGAGAGACAGGACACAGAACAGGAAGGAAATCATACAGAGAAGGATGGAGTAGTGCTAAGGAGACATTCCATGTGCCTTTTTTACTTCAGCCCCTCGGTCCCAACAGAGTAGCCATCTTCACAGGATGATAAAAGCCACAGTATCTGTAACTTACTATTCATTTAGTTCATTACCAAACACTGAGTTATAATTTGTCAAAGGTAAGATGCAGACAAAGAGACATTACTTTTAAAGCGGTATTACTTTAAGAACAGAAAGACTGATGCATCAGCTGGTGGATTTGGGACTAGAATTCAGTTCTCAAGCTAGAGACACCACTGTGACAGGTGGCACATTGAAACTCTAGCCATGTGCCCTGGGTCACAGTGAGAACAGACAGGTCCGGGCTCAGCATTGGGTGAAGTTCTGGGCTGAAGTGCTCCGCCCCTCTCCTTGTTTCATGTGCAATGCATGCCCCACTGATTATTAGTACATGCACACACTAGGTATTTGTGGTACGTTCTTCTACTTGTCCATAGAATGTCAGAGTCAGAGGGGCCCTTCGATATTTCATTTTCAGATATTTTGTTTAAAGATAACGAAACTCATATGTAGGAAGTTAAATTTCTTATCCAATATGAATGCCAAGGTAGGGCCAAGTAGACAAGAAGAACACTTAATCACAGTTCTCAATGTCATGGTCTCCTCATTGTTTTCACATACATTTTAATTTCTAGCATTTCACAGCTTAGTGTACTGTCTCATCCACCATTGGATGACCCGTGTCACATTGCACATTGTATCTATTCTCAATCCCTTGAGATTTTTTGGCTGTAATCTAAAACCAGTACCTTGATAATAACAACAGTGTAAACTTATCATTTTGAAAAAGCACTGGCAAACTTTCCCAGAACTTTTAGTCTGTCACTTTTGAAAGAAAGGATTTTTCTCTCATGTTAAAATAAAATCTAACATCACAACTGTCTAACAGTAATACAACTGACTGCTTCAGAGATTAAAGAGAACCTAATTACTAGAAGAATTCAGAAGCAGGCCTCCTGTCAGGAAATATTAGAGAGAAAATTCCTTAGATATTGGCCAGGGAATTTAACATGATATATGTTGTGTGACTGTCAATTTCTTGGAGAAAAGTGATCTTCACCCAAGTCTCAAAATGTATTATTAGCTTAAGGTTGCTAATTCAAACATGAATGAGAAGGGGTGGGCAGGTAGTTCCTTTTCAGATGCTGCAAAGAATGGAAATTTTCTATCTCCAAAGAATAGTACTAACCATAAATCAGCTATCATCTTGTTATATACCTATTATTTCCAAGATTATGATCATTTAAATTAGGACATATTATTTGAAAATAAAAGAAAACAACTTGAAATATCTTAGGCTGAAAGGGGAAATCTATAATAATAAAACTTATAATAATAAAATATATAATAATATGCTAACTAGACATGACAGCTGAACGACCTTCAGGATGTCCTTCCAGATGAAGCTGCAGCGACAGGGGCTGAGGCAGAGGCTGTTGGGTCAATCAGGCAGGCAGGCGAATGGTTAGGGGCTATCAGGCAGGCAGACAAAGGGATTAGTGGCAATCAGACAGGCAGGCAGAGTGGTTAGGGGTGAGCAGGCAGTCATGTGAGTGGTTAGGGGTGATCAGGCAGGCATGCGAGTGGTTGGGGCAATCAGGCAGGCAGGCAGACAGGCAGAGTGGTTAGGGGTGAGCAGGCAGGCAGGCAGGCAGGCCAGTAGGTAGGAGCCAGCAGTCCCAGTTTATGAGAGAGTGCAGGCAGAGCTAAGGGATCCCCCGACACACACCCGTGCATGAATTTCATGCACTGGGTCTCTAGTCTGTAATAATAAAAGAGACAGGCTGTCAAAGTGAATGACAAGAAATCAGCTGGACCTTAGAACAATAGTTATCTATGAAGGAACCAAAAAGTTGCTGTTGTCCATCATTCATTTCCTCTGTGTGCTTGTTTCACTCTCTCTAACTTTACACATTGGCTTTTTCTGCTTGTCTGGGCCACGTAGGAAGCAAATAGAAGCCACTGCACCATTTAAAGTCTTTATTTACTTTCCTTTCTCTAGTCCTCAAACACTTTCCTGAGAAGAAAACTGACTGAGCCTCTTGGATCTAATCTAATAAACCTTGGTCATACAGTCAGGGTCAACAGTAGTTGAGGACTTAGAGCTATATCTGAGGTCAGGAGATTGACTTTTAAGTAGCTTATCAGAATCTTAGAATACACTCCAATTTGTATCAAGCATATTTAGGCATAGTTCTGTACCAGACTATGCATATGCATGCCCCCTTCTAGACATTTAGCAAGAATCTCTAGTGTATAGTCCTCATTGAAAATCATTAATCAAATATATTTGTATAAAATAGAGTAGACATAGAACTAATGCTGGTTCTTATCTCAACACTTTTGATGTCTCAGCTGAAGTAGATTGTGTCATTCAGGCACACACTGGAATAAATTTTTTATTCTGAAATAATCATTTAGCTCATATGAATCTCAGACTTGGTGCTGTGCTTTGGTCAATGGTGAGATAGAATGAGGAGTAGGAGATACAATACTACACTGGTACCCATGACAGAGTATGTTATGAATTAATAAAATAAATGTAAATGCTCATTTATTTGCCAATGAAATGCATGTCTCCACTGTGGGTTTCCTTGACACTGTGTTCATTTTATTTGACAGTGTGTGTGTGTGTGTGTGTGTGTGTGTGTGTGTGTGTGTATGTAATGCAAATGGCCTGTCTGAATTCATGAGGAATTTCTAAATGAGGAAATTTCTCAACAACAGTAACCAGTTTTGTCTTAGAATTGCTCTTATTCATTCTTGAGTGTCACGGAGTTGGTTATGGAAGGTTTCCAGCCACTCAAAGAAGACCGACTCCATTCTGTGTATGTCTCGCCATTTTCCTTGATATCTGCATTCTGTTATCATGACAACACCTGAAAAAAACAAAAGCATGTAAATAACCACTATGGAAGCTAACCTATTAATTTTGCCTGTTTGATTATGGCAGAGTATTTTGCCTTATGAATAGAAAAAATACATTTTGTAAAAAAAGTCAATTTTAATAATATTTTCCCTAGTGGCTATTTAAAAACCTTTCACTTTAAAAAGCATATTTTAACAATTTTTAAATCACTCTGAGAATATTCTTTGATGGTTAGAAAAGACATTAAGATTTCAAGAGTCGGTATAGATCTATGCAAGGTCACTACTAATTTGCACACAGTGGCAAAAATTTAAAACAGCTACAAATGAATATAAACCAAGATCTTTATGTAAAATATTTTAAAAAAGGAAGGAAGAAGAGTTATTTTGAAAACCATTTCAAAATATAACACAAGGATCAAATCTTATTTTGTGTCAGTATTCTTAGCATGATGCCTTGCATATAATGTTTTCTTTTTTATTTGAATAGGTTTTTATGTCATTCAATTTTATTAAAATAAAAGAATAGGCATATTAATTTATCTTAATGATTCAGCGATGACTTTGATGCTGTCTGCTACCATGATCCTGTAGCCATGATCTTGTAGCAATTAAGAAAATTTTATGTTATTAATTACTTTTCAACAAGAAATTAAAAGCCCAGAAAGCAGTGTAGAAAGGTATTTTAAGTTTAAAATAGTTATATCTTTGTTCTAGAACACAAGTGCAGAAATAAAAAATGAGCATTTCTTATGAGTCATTAAATTCTATGAAGGATTCCTCAAGTTCAGGATGGTAGCAATTTTGAGGGCATTTATAGTTGGTAGAAGGACAAAGATGGCAATGACACCTGTGAGAAGTTTCCTGGGGCCTCAGTTGCATATGCAAGACTTTTTTTTTCTAGCTGGGTTGCTCGGTATAGAGACCTTCAGTTTATTATCCTTTTTTTAATGTATGCTTAAAATATTTCATAATTTAAGAAAACACTTTTAATTGACCCTAGAGTACATCAAATATAAAACTTATTTAGCCTTGGAATTGAGGTTATTAAAAATGACTAAACAGAAGCAACTTCAACATTATAACTGAAGACAGTAAAAGCATAGCTATTTTTCTTTCTCTTTTAATAGACCACTTGAAAAAATTATACAACCTCTCTAGATCTATTTTTAAGGAAATCCTAATGCTCCTTTTATATAAGGACTTTCATTTGCATTATAAATAAGATAATGACATTTAATCTTTGCTACTTTTTCTGAGTTTATATTTATTTCTGAGTAAAGCAGAATGACCTACACTAAATGAAAATGATAATAGCTGCCATTTATTAAGGTTTTAGTATGAACCAGGTCTAATTCTTATTAATCACTAATCCTTATAATAACCCTGTGAGTTAGATGTTATTAACCTACCTTTATAAAAGGAAAAACACCTAGGCAGAGAATGCTTCATTATTTTTTTCAGATTTATACAAGTAATAACTGACAGTTCTAGTGTTCCAGTAAAGGTCTGTCAGTTTTTTGGTGTGGTTTTTTTTGCACTTTCCTCATAAATCAAGTGCCCCATCCCTAGTAAAATACCAGTAAGATCCAGATTTAAGTTAATTTAAAACTCTATGGGTTACCATTGGATAGCAGGGGCCACTGATCCTGCCCTATGGGAACTTATAAGCATGGAACATTTTGGAGTGAGAAGCAAAAATAATAAACACTAAAGAGAAGTGCTATGTGGATTTTTTAAAAAATATATTTTATTGATTTTTTACAGATAGGAAGGGAGAGGGATAGAGAGTTAGAAACATCAATGAGAGAGAAACATCGATCAGCTGCCTCCTGCACACCCCCTACTGGGGATGTGCCCGCAACCAAGGTACATGCCCTTGACCAGAATCGAACCCGGGACCCTTCAGTCCGCAGGCCGAAGCTCTATCCACTGAGCCAAATCAGTAAGGGCTCTATGTGGATTTTTAAAGAAACAATAAGCCCCTTAAAAAAAAGGAATATCTTTACATCTTAATGCAATTGGTGGAAATATAAGTCCTTCCTTTAGTTTATAGGAAGAAAGAAAGAACTTGTTTACAACTGAGATGTTTCAACTACTGCAATTCTGATTTTCAATTATGTATATATATATATATATATATGAACATATATTCACTATTGTTGCACCTTAACATTTATTGAGTATTCACTATATATCAGTCATGTGAATACTTTATTGCTTTATATGAATTACCTCATTTAATTTTGAGAATAAACCCTTCTAGTACATGCCAGTTTTACCATCTTGTCTATGAATGGACAAACTGAGTCTTAAAAGAGGTCTTGAGAGCTGCTCAAAATCATAAATCCATTGAGAAGTACAGCATGGCATCTAATCATAGGTAGTCTCATTCCAAACCCCTTGCTCTGCACTGCTGAAAGGTACTGCCCTCTGATTCTGCAGTGTGTGTATGCTGGATGCAAACAGAAAGCCTGTGCAAAGAGAGAGGGTAAGAATACTAAGCTGTTCAAGCTGTTTTTATTGACATCCAGTTAAGGGCTCTTATACAACATTAGGATGATTTTACTTTTGACAATTCTACTTCCAGAAATCTAATTTTAGTTTGACAGGTAACCAAAGGTTGCGAATGTAATCTTTTGCAATATTTTAGATATTTGGATGCTATTGGAAACTGCCAAGTGCTTAGATGTAAACTACTGATCTTTCTCTCTTTTTTTCTTGTTATCTCTATATTTTACAAGGTAAAAATTCTGTTGATAATTTTTTTTAGAATGTAGTATACTGCAAAAAAAAAAGGTTGTTTTATTATGCAATATTTATAGATTTACTGGATTTCTTCTCTAGCCAACTGAGAATTTAGCAACAGTTAAATGCTGAAAAGACTGCCAAAACCGGTTTGGCTCAGTGGATAGAGCGTCGGCCTGCAGACTGAAGGGTCCCAGGTTCGATTCCGGTCAAGGGCATGTACCTTGGTTGCGGGCATATCCCCAGTAGGAGATGTGCAGGAGGCAGCTGATCGATGTTTCTCTCTCATCGATGTTTCTGACTATCTATCTCTCTCCCTTCCTCTCTGTAAAAAATCAATAAAATATAAAAAATAAATAAATAAATAAAAATGCTGAAAAGACACTGCAGCTTTATGAATGTAGCATTGTTATGTTAAAATATTTAGTTCTATTTTCATGACTGTAATTAAAAATATATATTAAGAAATTAAGAAATTTCAACTGCAATTAACTGTGGCTCAGAGCATGTGTCAGTGAAGGATTTCTCAGTTCTTCTTGTTAAATGTTGAATAAATGCTGAATTCTCTGGGGAAATAACTTGAATATCCATTGATTTTCCTAGTACAGTAATTAAATATATCCCCTAAGGAAATATATTTTACTGTGTTGCAAAGCTGCCTATTGTCTGTGCATCTTGGTCCAGGTGAGCTATTTCCTGGTTCTTGGCCTGCCATAGCTCATGGCCCCTTAACCATTATTGCCTACAGATGAGGACCTGTGTCTTCCTTTTGCTTTAAAGGTCATCTCTATTTTCCCTAAATATATTTTTGTACTTTAAAATACTATGATTGTCATAAAAAGACAGGGGAAACAGAACATATAAAAGTTGTTTGGGGCTTATATAGGGATTTAGAGAAGAATTCCCTACTGATACTAATGACAATAAATTGAAATAAAGAGAACATTTATTTCTTCCTTTACTTTCCTCTGTTGTTTCCCATCTTTGTAGGTTTTCAACTGTATAATAAGTGCTCCTGGGGAGAAGGCCATACTGATGAAAATATACAATCCTGCCTTTACTGATTCCATATTCTATTTCTAATATTTATAAATCCCCCATGTTCCGCAAGAATGGATCTCTCATTTGACAATAAGACTCATTTGATTTAACATTTGTCATTTATTGTGTTTTAGGTTGATATTGAGGAATATCATATAATGCCATACTTGTCTAAACTATTTGTGGTATCTACAGTAGAAAGCTTTCAATACACAAATGATTATTAAGTATCTGCCATGTGTGACAGGTACTGGCAATACAATAAGCTTCTGCCTTTGAGAATCTTACAAAATGAATACAGATGTCTGGGGAATGTGACATTACAACACAATTAAATGTTTAATAGTGAGGGAAGGACATGAGGAATTACATAGAACAGCCTTTATTCTTTTTGGAGAGAGAGATTACCCCTTGGAGGAAGTTAAAGAACACATAATCAGAATAGTAAGAGAGTATATAATTCGGGAAGTTCATGAAGAGGTTGGTAGGGTACAGGTGGGGAACATGAGAGAATGTTCCGCAAGTGGGAGGAACATGCTCAAAACCAGATAAGACTTCTAGATTTCACTCAAGAATAGAGCCAGCTAGAAAGACCATTATTCATCCTCTGATAAACAACAAACATTTGGACATGGCATTTCTTGTATCCATCAGTGTGATCACAAAGTAGTCAGCTAGCATGAAGTCTAAGGAAAGGCTCCTGCAGGGACAGACAGGATTCAAGCTCTTGTTCGTCAAGAGCAGACACATGTGAAAACCAGCAGGAGAATTCAACTAGACTATACTAAGTCCTCACTTGATGCTCTTGGTAGGTGGCATTAAGCATAAGGTGTATAACAAGACCAATTTCACTATAGGTTAATTGATATAAACAAGAATAACATTCCTAATTTCAGCAATGCTGTAAAAAAAAACTATGCTGAACTAATGAAATAGTGTTATTTGAGGACCTGCTGTATTTAACAAATTTGCAAAAGCTAAGTGTGGGCAGCAGTATGCAGCTGCTGGAGCCACAGACATAAAGGTACTTGGCACATTTCTGCAGATTTTTTTATCAATCCCCCAAAATTGCTCAAAAAGTAATCAAAATGAGAATACTGACAAAGTTGATGAATTAGTGCACATGTGGGTGATGGCAAAGAGCAGCTGGTGTGTGAGGAACATGAAAATCTGCCTGGATCTTCACCTATGCTGTTGGAACATACTTATCCTCCATGCTGTGGGAACATACTTATCCTCCATGCTGTGGGAACATACTTATCCTCCGTGCTGTGGGAACATACTTATCCTCTATGCTGTGGGAACATACTTATCCTCCGTGCTGTGGGAACATACTTATCCTCCATGCTGTGGGAACATACTTATCCTCCATGCTGTGGGAACATACTTATCCTCCATGCTGTGGGAACATACTTATCCTCCATGCTGTGGGAACATACTTATCCTCCGTGCTGTGGGAACATACTTATCCTCTATGCTGTGGGAACATACTTATCCTCCGTGCTGTGGGAACATACTTATCCTCTATGCTGTGGGAACATACTTATCCTCCGTGCTGTGGGAACATACTTATCCTCCGTGCTATGGGAACATACTTATCCTCTGTGCTGTGGGAACATACTTATCCTCCGTGCTGTTGGAACATACTTATCCTCCGTGCTGTGGGAACATACTTATCCTCCGTGCTGTTGGAACATACTTATCCTCCATGCTGTTGGAACATACTTATCCTCCATGCTGTGGGAACATACTTATCCTCCATGCTGTTGGAACATACTTATCCTCCATGCTGTGGGAACATACTTATCCTCCATGCTGTGGGAACATACTTATCCTCCTTGCTGTGGGAACATACTTATCCTCCATGCTGTGGGAACATACTTATCCTCCGTGCTGTGGGAACATACTTATCCTCCGTGCTGTGGGAACATACTTATCCTCCGTGCTGTGGGAACATACTTATCCTCCGTGCTGTGGGAACATACTTATCCTCCATGCTGTGGGAACATACTTATCCTCCGTGCTGTGGGAACATACTTATCCTTCGTGCTGTGGGAACATACTTATCCTCCGTGCTGTGGGAACATACTTATCCTCCGTGCTGTGGGAACATACTTATCCTCCATGCTGTGGGAACATACTTATCCTCCATGATGTGGGAACATACTTATCCTCCGTGCTGTGGGAACATACCTTGTCCTCTACTAGAGGCCCGATGCATGAAATTCATACAAGGTAGGCCTTCGCATGCCTGGCTGCCTCAGCTGCTCCCTTGCAGCCCCGGCCACCTTGGATGCTGCCTCACAGCCCTACTAGCTGCCTTGGCCCTCGCAGCCTGGCTTCATCTGGAAAGTCGTCTGGGAGGTCATCCAGATGGTCATTCCTCTGTTTGGCCATTCGGTCGATTTCTATATTACACTTTTATTATTATAGATGCTATGGGAGCATAACATCCTCTGTGCTCTGGGAACATACCTTATCCTCTGGGAGGAATGGCATCAAAGACAGACATCTTTGGCAACTGGTGAAAATCAGTGTAGCTAGGGGAAAGAAATAGGAAAAAACAAACAGAAACAAAACAACTTAGCTACCCTTGGAAGAGGGACAGGAATATGGCCTTGACCCAGAACGAAAAGCTGAGGGAAAGTCAGAAGCAATGAGAAGGTTGCATGCTTCACACACATGGTACAGTTTGTTTACCTGAAGGCTGAAGCTTAGCTGGAGAACATCAGAGAAAACAGGGGATACTTTTCAAGATCCCCAGTGGATGTCTGAAACCATGGAAAGTACTGAACCCTATATATTTAATGATTTCTATACATATTATAAAGTTTAATTTATAAGTTAGGCACAGTAATATATTAACAACAAAAACTAATATTAAAATATAATTATAACAATATACTGTAATAAAAGTTATGCAAATGTGTCATTATTAGATAAGGGAAGGTTTACTTGACACAAGCACAGTGATACCACAGTGGTTGATCTGATAACTGAGAAGTCTATTAAGCAACTAATAGGCAGATGGTGTATACAATGTGGATACACTAGGAAAAGGGCTGATTCACACCCAGGGCAGAGGGAGAGAGATTTCATCATGGCACTCAGAATAGCATCTAATGTAAAACTTATGAATTGTTTATTTCTGGAATTTTTCATTTAATATTTTCAGACTGTGACTAAAAATAACTGAAACTGTGGAAAGTGAAACCACCAGCAAAGGGAAATTATTGTGAACAGAATTTAACTTTATATGATCATCGCAATAGATGAAGAGAAGGTATTTAAAACACCATGTTCATTTCTTGTCAACATTTTCTGGAAACTAGGGATAGAAAAAATATTAATCTAATAAAATATTATAAAGAACCTATAAGTAACATTATATTTAATATTTGGTGATAAAACTTTCTCCTTAATTAGGAACAGGTCTGCTCTTATAACTTCTATTCAACATTGCACTGTAAAGTCTTAATGTAATAAAACAAGAAAAAGAAATAAAACATATTTAGATTGGAAAGGAAGAAATAAAAGTGCCTCTGTTCACAGATGACAGGATTGTCTATGTAAAAAATCAAAAAGAATCTACAAAGAAAGCTGCTCCTAAAATTAATAAGTGAGTTTAGAATGGTCTCAGAATAAAAGGTCAACAGCATGAATAAATCAATTTTATCTCTATTAACTACTAATTAACAACTGGAAAAAAATTAAAATATCATTTTAAAATAGCATCACAAAATGAAATATTTAAGTATAAATATAACAAAGAATGTTCAGGATCTGTAAGTTGAAAAGTATAAAACTTTGATTAAAAAAACCAAAGACCTAAGTAAATGCAAAAATATACAGCCTGTGACTCAAAAGATCCAATAACTTAAAATAGTAATTTTCTCCAAATTGATATGTGTGTTTAACACAATCCCAATCAAGTTTGCAGAAATTTAAAATTTTCACAGAAAGGCAAAGGAACTGGAATAGCCAAATGATTTGGAAAAAAGAAACAAAGTTTGAGGACTCACTCTAAGATTTCAAAACTAGTCAAGGCAAGAGGATAAATATATAGAACAAGAGAACAGAATATAAAATCAACAAATAGACCCATACAAATGCTGTCTACTTATTTTTTACAAAGATCCAAAGGCAATTCAATGCAGAAAGAATAGTCTTTTTAATAAATAACACCAAAATATTTATGTATTTATAACAGGTAGTGCAGGGACATTTATAGATATGTAAAAATAGTATTATTAAGACTTAATCTGTATATTACATCTTATACTAAATATTAGCTCAAAATGAAACATAGACTTTAATATATGATGTAAAACTATAAATATTCTAGAAGAAAACATAGGAAAAATAATTTGTGATGATCAGTTTAACAGTGTTATTTTTTCTTAACATAGACTACAAAGCTATCTCTATAATTTAAAGTTAAATTTTATTAAAATTAAAACATTTTGCTTTAAGACAATCTTAAGTTAATGAAAAGACAGAGACTGAGAGAAAATATTTGTAGGTCAGATGCCTGACAAAATGCATGTTCCTAGAATATATAAAGAACTCTGAAAGCTAAACAATAACAAAACAACAACCACAAAAGCCAATTGAAAAAATAGAAAAAAGATATAAATAAGCACTTCACCAAAGAAGATCTATGAATGAAAAAAAGCAAGCCTAGGAACAGATGATGCTCAATAGCATTAGTTATTAGAGATTGAAAATCAAACCCACATTGAGATATGACTATTCACATACTCCATGGTTGAAATAAAAACATATGGACTCTAGCAAGGTTGGGCAAGAATGTGGAACAATAGGAACTCTCATATAGTTTGGGTGCCCATATAAAATGCAAGAACAGCAACTAGAGATAACAGTTGGCTCTTTACATAAGGATAAACAGACACCATATTGCCACATAGTCCTCCTCTAGCTATTTATCCAAGAGAAATAAAAAATATTATGCTCCCATAAAAACTGGTATATGAATGTTTATAACAGCTTTATTCATAATTATCCCAAACTGGAAACAGCACAGATGAATGGATAAACTGTGGTATAGGCACCAAGTGAATACTTCTCTGTGATAAAATGGAAGACACTATTCATTCATGCAACAATATGGATATAACAAATACATTTTGAAAGCTTTAGTCAAACCAAAAGAATCATGTACTAGACAATTGCATAAATATGATCTAGAAAAGACAAAACTATAGGATTGAAAATAGGCCAGTACTTTCTAGCATTGAGGATGGGGAAGAAATAGATTTAAAAGAGGGCAATTCAGGATAAGTTCAGAAGCGATAAAACTGTTTTTGACGCAGAATATCATGGGTAGAACACAATCCTACGCATTTGTCAAAATTTGTTGAACTTTATATGACAAAGAGTATTTTATACTATATGTAAATAAAAACCAAAGTAAGATGTGGAGATATAAATGAATACAAGCTATAATGAATGGACCTGACTAAATTACCCAAATAGTAATGAAGAAAATCTATAATAATAAAAGGGTAATATGCTAATTAGACCAGATGTCCTTCCAGACGACCTGCCAGATGAAGCCAGGGCTACAAGGGAAGCCCAGGTCCCAGGTGCCAGAGGGAAGCTGGTGCCAGCAGCCAGGGGAAGGAATGCCTACTGTTGCATGAATTTTGTGCATTGGGCCTCTAGTAGGACATAAAATAACTAGCCTAACATCTATGGGAGACACTAACTTTACTTGATACTATAAGATTAAAGACAAAAAGAACTGTTCACAAACATTATATTCTAGTTAGTAACATTTTTGCTCACAGGATGTAGATTGCCAATTCTTAGAGGCATTAGGCATTTTGATGTGAGCTGAAATAATTATTTAATAAGCAACTCTTTAAAAATGGCCAGGTAACCTAAATCACATATACTCTTTTCATCTAGAGACAAGATATTTATCCCCCCTCTGATATTTCTCTGTCTTAAAGCTAAGCCCAGTTTCTAATGTGGGAAAGTGAGGTGTGATTGACAGTGTCATGAGAGACATACTAGAGCAGGGGTGGGCAAACTTTTTGACTCGAGGGCCACAATGGGTTCTTAAACTGGACCGGAGGGCCGGAACAAAAGCATGGATGGAGTGTTTGTGTGAACTAATATAAACTCAAAGTAAACATCATTACATAAAAGGGTACAGTCTTTTTTTTTTTTTTTTAGTTTTATTCATTTCAAATGGGCAGGATCGAGACCGTGGGCCATAGTTTGCCCACGGCTGTACTAGAGTGAATACCATAGCCAAAAAAAAAAAAAAAAACCATTACAGGTAGGGAGAAATACAGTTTAGTGTTTAAGAGTCCTGGGCTTATAGCTAATCAAATCTCCAAGCCTATTTCCTCTACCTACAACACTTTTTTATCTTTAGTTAAGTTTCTCCTTCCCATGTTTCCTTTTTTACTTCTATAAAATAAGGATAATTAGTGTAGCTACCACCTTAGTTCTTTAAGGATTAAATATATTAAAGATATTAAATATATTAAATACTAGAGACTTGGTGCACAAAAATTTGTGCACTCGGGGGGGGGGGGGGGAGGGTCCCTCAGCCCGGCCTGTGCCCTCTTGCAGTCTGGGACCCCTAGGGGGATGACCACCTGCTGGTTTAGGCCCGCTCCCCAGGGGATTGGGCCTAAGCTGGCAGTCAGACATCCTTCTGGCAGTCCGGGAGCCCTCGGGGGATGTCCACTTGCCAGCAGGGAGCAGGACTAAGCTGCAGTCGTGTATCCTTAGCACTGCTGAGGAGGCAGGAGAGGCTCCCACCACCACTGCTGTACTGGCAGCCATCAGCCTGGCTTGTGGCTGAGCAGAGCTACCCCATGTGGGAGCGACTGACCACCAGAGGGCAGCTCCTGCATTGAGCGTCTGCCCCCTGGTGGTCAGTGTGTGTCATAGTGACCAGTCATTCCCAGTTGTTCTGCTGTTAGGGTCAGTTTGCATATTACCCTTTTACTATATAGGATAGAGGCCTGGTGCACAGGTGGGGGCTGGCTGGTTTGCCCTGAAGGGTGCCCTGTATCAGGGTGGGTGTCCCGCTTGGGCGCCTGGCCAGCCTGGGTGAGGGCCAGGATAATAAATCAGGGCTAAGATGTAGATTTAGAACACATGACATATAAATGTCAGAGATAACACAGAATAGAAGGCAAAACCAAAATAAATGGTATTAATTACCCCAGAAGGGTGAGTACAATTAATAAAGAAAAGGACCTATAATAAAGCCTAAATGCATTGCTAATCATACATGGAAATAATGATTTTATAAGAATCAGTATTGTATCAGGGTGGTAGTATAAACAGTTTCCAATTTTTTAAATAAATTCCAATTATTTATTAAATATTTAATCACAAATAATAAGTTCATGGGATGTAATGGCAATTATACCCATATTAATAGTTAGTTTCAAAAATTGAAAATTCAACAAAACTTAGTTGTTATTTGACATTTAAACTTAATGACTCTAAATCTGACCAACCTGGAAAATATCTATTATTGTCCCAGTACAGAATATTTTCATATAATTTTGCATTAGTGATTTTAAAGTCTATTTTTATCTTCCATGAGCACCTTCAGATATGCATATATGCATTACATAACTTATTATATGTATTAATATAAAGATAGATAGTTAGACATTATATTAACCATACCAAAGCAACTATTTTTCCAGGGTTTTTAGCAAGTTTTATTTCTCTAGTTCAATAATATTTTTTTTCTTTTGATGAACTGATGTTCCATAGGATTCTGCCCCTTGAGAAGCCTACATCATTTGATTTATATTTTAGATTTATAAAGCAAATATTTCTTCATATCTATCTCTTGTCCAGGCTTTACCTGTTTACTTGGCATTATCAGGGTAGATAGAGCCTGAGAAGTCTTTTTATGAAAAGCAACCAATCAGAAGACTAAGGCTCTAGGAGATCAAAGATCTGAAAACTAAAATGTTTGGTGTAAGACTATTACTACTTGATCTTAACAGATAACTCTGAATTTAGGTCTGTGGCATTCAGCTGTGGGTAAGACAACATTCTGATTATTTCTGATATTAGCAGTTAGAAGATTTCCTTCTGCCTAGAGTAAAATGAATGTTCAGCGGAGCTCACAATTTTTCCTAAAACATATGTTAGGATTTTTATTGAAGCTTATGGAAATAAATCTCTAGACAAGTATATAGGTTTTTCTTCTGTTGTCTAAAGAAATGACATTTTGTAGAACATTTAAACATTATGTTACTATTACCCATAGTTATTTATCTTTGGAGTCTTTGAGTAAAATTATTTGGAAATACTGATGGAAATGAGGACAGATTAGTTACTCAGTAATTTACAGCTTATGCCCTGAGCAGGATTGAGTTTTACAAATCTAGTTAAAAAAAAAGAAAAATAGTTCCATGATCTGAGGGTTCAAATTTAATTATGCCACAAATAATTTTATTGGTATAGTTTAGGAACTATGGTGACTACTGCCATAATTTTCATGGCTTCCCATGTATTTTCTTGGTAAAAGATTGTTGATGTTCTTTATCTATTTGCATCCTACAAATAAAAAATGTCAGACCCAGAACTGTATATTAAATCTCCACAGGGCCCTGAGAGATCAGGGTTTACAAAGCACTGATATTATCATGTTTGTCAGCAACAGGAGCAGCCATAGATTGTGCCTTCTGACCTATGCTCTGTACTCTGTACAAGTTTCACAGTGATTTTTCCAAAAGGCAAATCTGATATTATCACCCCCTATTTAAAATATTCCAATTCTCCTGATAGCCTTCAGGATAAAATCTAACATCTTAATATGACCTACCTATAAGACATTTCACAATTTGGCTTCTGTTCACCCCTTCCCTCATCTTCCTTTTGCCTTCTATTCAAGTCTACAAATGTGCTACTCTCAAGTCACTAAACAAATACTATTACCCTCTTTCTGAAGTTTGGAGCTTTGAGTTTGCCCTTTGCTTTATCTGTATTATTCTACCTATATTCTTACCTAGGCATGCTCTACTTCTGTATTATGGCGTTCATCATTCAATATTGAAAAGTGCTTGTTTGCAAGTCTGAACCCCACCTAAAAAGACAAGAAAACTATCTTTTTTTTTCCTAGCACTATGCCTAGTACAGTACCAACCATTTAGAGAGTTCTTGACCAACACTTTTCGAGTGAATTAATACAGAATGCAGTGACTGTCTCCTCTGTAAGGCCTCAGACCCTCTCAGCCTTCCCAGATGCCATTGATTCCATTTCTATCTGGTCATCCTCAGACTCATGCTGATTGCATCTTAAACCAGGTACATTATTTCATTCCTAGGGTAAGTCATTGCAACTGGATCACATTAAATAATAGAGGTGGACCACACATTCTTCCCAGCAAAACATGGTAGTTTGTGTCACCATAAAAAGCTCTATACTTTGCCCTAGCCCTTTTGGCTCAGTGGAGAGAGCATCGGACTGAAAGGTACCGGGTTCAGTTCCAGTCAAGGGCACACACCTGGGTTGTGGGCTCAATCCCCAGTAGGGGGCATGCAGGAGGTAGCAGACCAATGATTCTCTCTCATCATTGATGTTTCTATCTCTCTCTCTCTCTCCCTTTCCCTTCCTCTCTGAAGTCAATAAAAATATATTTTTAAAAAGCTCTAAACTTTGAAAGCAAATATTGAGATCAGCTCAACTTTTGATTTCCTAGAAATCTGAGGGAGTACTCAATCTAAAAGTACCAAAGTCCATCATCTCTTAAGAAGTCACTGCTTATTTCAATAGAAAAGTTATTTCCTTTAATTAGAAACTTATTTTAGATTAATTATTTGAAAAACAAACTTTGAGATGGAGAGTTGCATGCAGGAAGTTTATAGGGCAGTGCTCTAGAGAACCCAAACCCTGGAAGACAGTTAAGATAAATAGTACTGGGCAGAGGGAAAGGTTGAAATATGATGTAGTTTTGACAGATATCTTGGCTGATCTCTACAGGGAGTTCTGGGGCTGGGATGATCCTGCTTAATGGTCTCAAGTGTGAGTTAAAGGGTCTAGGTTTCTGTAACCCCTTGCCAACTAGCTATGCTTTTAGACTTCCCCTGAGTAAGATGATAACTTTGGGAAAGGCAGCACTCATCTGCTAAGGGCAATTGTGCAATAGAAATGAACAGTGTGCCATCAGCAGCTAAAACTCTCAAGCGTCATGCTGGAAACTTTTCCAGATGGAGCAAACATACAACATGAAGCACATTTATCTGAGAGGCATGGACAGACTCAAGTAGATATAAGATGACTGTTCACTTTCCTCCTTTAGGGCTGAGGCATTCATTCTTCCAGGTGCCATAAGCTATGGCAGTTCAGGCACAGGTGTTTTACTTAGTGCTGGTCATTATTTTATGTTTCTACTGCCATGTTAGCACCATCTCATGGGGCCCTTGCCCAGGTGTTAAGTCCTGTATCATGAAGGAGTGCTTCATTAGTTATCTATTGATGCAATAACAAATCTGCAAAACCTAAGTGGTTTAAAAATACATGTTTATTATCTTACAATTATAAATGGCAGAAGTATGAAATGGTTCTCATTTACTAAAAATTAAGGTATTACCAGAGTGGAGTTACTTCTAAAGTCTCCAAGGTAAAGGAATATCTTACTTTTCCAGTTTCTGGGGCTTCCCTAATTACTTGGCTTCTGGCCTCCTCCTTCCATCTTCAAAGTGAGCAATAGTGGGTTGAGTCCTACCTACATGGCATCACTCTGATGCAACAGCCACATCTTTTCTGACTCACATTTTACTCCACTCATCCCATGTTAAGAATCCTAGAATTATATTGAATAATCTAGATGATACAGAATAACCTCCCTGTTTTGAGGTTAGCTTATTAACAACCCTAATTCTACTTTCTACTTTAATTCTTCTTTGCCATGTAAAGCAAAAAACAAAAAACAAACAAACAAACAAAAAACAACAACAATGGTTCCAGATATCAAGAAGTGAACACTTATGGATTAGTGGGGATATTATTCTGCCTACCACAACTGCTAACATGTATTAAAACAAACACAATCTCTCCCTTTGATTCCTCTTAATCCAGCCCCCTCAGGATTCATATACAGTTTACACGTGAACAACAAGGAGGTTAGGGGTGCAGACCTCCCACACAGGCAAAGTCTACACAAAACTAAGTCAAATCATCACATAAGCAGATTCTCATCCAAGAACATGATCCTTGAACGAAAGAAATTTGAACTGAACTGGTCAATTGAAAAATACCCCTGTATAATGGACCTGCACAGTTCAAACTTGTGTGTTTCAGGGGTCAACTGTTTATCCTCCCCACTCCCAGTAATTTGGGGCAATTCCTACAGCTTTTTTTGGTGTGTATTCCTTTCCCTTCCTTTGTGTGCCCAGCACCGCTCCAATTTATTTATGAGATGAACACCCGAGTGATTGCATTGGTCTGATGACTCAAAGTGTAAGTGGGGCTAGATGCAGAGTGTCTTCCCCAACTTCCTGTAAGGATGGAACATCAGCCTTTTAAGAGAGTAGTGGGACCCTCCACAGGCCCCACTGTGTTCAAGGGATCTGAAAATATTTAAGTGCATTGATCCAGCTGCCTTTTACATGGTTCCCATGCCTTTCCAATTAGGGCCTTAACCTTAAGATAAACACATTTACAGAGTTGAGAATTTGAATTTTCTGGAAACTCCCCTACTCTTATAATTAAATTATGGACCTCAAACACAGCTGATTTTACCCATCAGAGATGAAAATAATGATGCTGTTTAGAAGGTCATCTGGCTTTAACACTTTACATAAATTGGTAATTAATCATCTCCAGCCTTCATATTCTTTCCCTGATGCATCAGTAGAATCGAGCAAAAACTAATTTTGGGGTTCTTGTAATATTACTTACCCTGAACTCTCTGATGCCTGAGATATTGCAACAGCCAGTCATTTGCTTTCACCATTATTTCATCCCAGTTTAACACTAGTGGAAATTTAAAATTTCACCGAGACAGCATGCCCGGTGTTAGTACTCTACTTACTTTTTGTGATGTGGTCCTCATTGTAGCCAGGCAGGAGGTAATGCAATTCAAAATCCAATTTTAGTATGTGATTTCTAGGATCATTTCTGATCTAAACTGCCTTAGGTAAGTTTCCCCAAGGAAGCAACCTCTGAGATAGAGGTTTTGGTACTGGGGATTTTCTGGGGAGCATTTCTGGTTACAAAAACACAGATTGAGTGAGGGAAACAATATTAGATGGGGAGAGAGGTTGAAAGTTAGTACCTTTGCAGCACAGACCACTGGCAATTACATAGGTGGGCAGCTCTGCTGTTAGGATGTCTCAAGAATAATTCCAACTCAAGCTCAGGGGCTGGGTTTTATACCCTGCTTTGACCAGTCAATGGATATCAGCTGCTCATAGCTGGGGCTGGCAGGCAGATGTTGAATGATGGATGAATGATTACTTTGACATATGTTTCTGTCAAAGAGAGACTAAGGGACTACTTGGCTATTGTCACTGAGTAGCCCTGTTTATCTGCCTCCTTTGGCTTTTATTGCAACAACAGCTTGAACTAAAATTAAGTATTATATACTATCAGCAGGATAAGCATCCTTGAGAAAATACGTGGTCTTTAAGCAAGGACACTTTGAAGTCTAAACATAAAGATTTTAGTAAAACACCAGGGGGTCAGACTTGTTTGGAAAATTCAAGACTTTTCAGAGAATATTCCTTACAGACTTTCCAACCAAGTCCCGTGCTTCCCCACATCTCCCCCCTTTTTGTTGTGCTGGCTACAGAAGACAGAGGGAGGTGGCCAGCTTTCTGCTTTGGAATGTCGGGGTCCGCAAAGTGTGTTTACTGCTAGAATTCTGATTGGGTAGACTATAAGAAAAACAAAGAGAATTACAATGACAGCAATGGTTAGTCTAATTAAGAAGATAGGGTGCTTACAAGCATTAAATCTTGCCTTGTAGCAAGGTGTAGGGGACAGGATTATAAAGGGGGAGGGACTAGGATGAGGAATGTAGTCACCTTCAGGCCTGGGGTCTGTAGACATCAGCTATTGTTAGGCAATGAGATGATGTTGACTCCTGGTGGTTGGTCTGGACCATACTTATTGGTTCTGTTTGTTGGATTAACAGCTGAGTCACCTCCCTCATTACTTCCAGACCTTGAAAAGAAAACTTTAAGAAACACTTAACCCCTATTCACATATAAGTATATATGTTCTAAGATTTAAAATAATATGATTACTAGTACTTTTCAGATTAATTCAGGTGTTCTATTAGATTTGTTATTGAGTATACTTATAAACATTCTTGTAACTTTCACAATTATTCTTAAATATTTCTATTTTAATTTTCTTTCTTCCTGCTAGATTTCTTTCTTTATAATCCTTTTCATAATTTTTACTTTCTGAACTCTATTTATTTTTAACTTGTATAGACCCTCTGTAACGTATACATATTTTTTACAATTTACACATATTTTCTGCAATTTATATATACCGCTGTAATTTACACATATTCTTTCAGTTTGTTTACTTTACTTTCTTTTTCCTTTATCTCTATACCTCCCATTATATGAAAACTATAAATTCCTTCTAAGTAGTTATGATTAAAGGTTAGTTCTACTCAGGTTCCTCCATTGCCAGCTTCAGAGCAGTTGCAGTGGTGAGAAGTATGTCTCAGACTCTATCCCTCCTCTAGTTGGCCTATCGTCCTTGCTCTGCTCATGTCTGTCTAACTGCCAACTATATCCCCCTCAAAGATCTTGGCTCTGAATTCTTTTAGGGAAAGAGGACATCAGATTTCTTCTGTAATTACTTCCTACTGAGGAGGGTTGAAGGTTTCTCTCAGAGCCAAGAAATCTTTGCTCTCTGTCAGAGGGACAATGAGGCCCAGGCACAGAAGGAGATGGAAATGGTGCCTAGAGGTGTTATTCCCTAGCTGTGAGCAGGGCTTGTAATCTGGTGGAGATTAACTTTTATAAAATTTAGTATTATTGGACAAAAGTTAGAACATTTTCTAATAATTTTCTGTTGAAATAATTTTTCCCTAAAATCACTCTTATTTTTATTAAAGACTAATTTATGTACTGTATTAAGCCTAATTGTAATTTGGCCTTATTATTTGCATGAACACAGCAAGAATAACAGTTGATAATATAGGCCATTAAAAAGTATGCTTTGCCGGAATCTCCTGAGAAAGTGTACTCCCAGGGCCAAGAAGCCAAGCCACACAGTTGCCCGCATTACCTCCAGAATTGGAGTGCATTCCTCAAGTTGAGGTCCCTACAGGTGTCTTGAGGTTTCTTTCATGCCATCTCTCAGGAAAGCAACCTTCGTTCCTAACCTGGAAAGACTGCTATGAACCACCTGACCAAGTAAGTACTAGGCTATTTATCCAAGGGGCTTATCAGCTTCAAAGTCAATCTTCATTCCTTAGAGCTTTCTGGTGACACCCAGAGTCCTGGCATGTCTCTCTTTCAGACATGATATTCCAGAAAAGCTTTCGTTAATAAAACGACAGCTGGGAACTGACTTAAGTCTCATTATGAAGAAATCAGATTCTTATTGGGTTCATGCAAACAAACATATTGCCATGAGAACAATAGTTATTTATTAAAACTATAATTATTTTTAGTTCATTTAGTCTTACAATTAAATTATTTTTCTCTTGATTTTTCTTGCTAGTATTTCTATAAATCTAGATACTTTACTCTATAGAGTAATATAAATGACATGGAATCTAGTGCTTTTTGTAAAATACAATATTCCACAATTTTATAACTTATAATAGTTATAAATGAAAACATATTAGAATCTATTTAATATGCATATATAAATAGAATATAATTATTATTTCATTATTTGACAGAGCTCCCCATATACCTTAAGTATAAAATTTTCCTTTATAAGGAGAAAAAGCAAATCTTAAAATTAAAACCCTGGAAAGGTAGTCAAATATATTATACTAGAGGCCCAGTACACAAGATGCATGCATGGCTAGGGTCCCTAGGCCTGGCCAGCAATCAGGACTGATTGGGGCCTTCTGGCTACCAGCTGCCAGCAGGGGCTTGCCTCTGTTCCGCACCACCCCCTGGTGGTCAGCGCATGTCATAGCAAGTGATCAAACTCCCGGTCTCCTGGTCGAACTCCTGAGGGGACACTTTGCATATTAGGCACATATATATATATTAGTGGCCCAGTGCACAAAATTTGTGCACGAAGGGGGGAGTTCCCTCAGCCCAGCCTGCACCCTCTCCAATTGGGACCCCTTGGGGGATGTCCGACTGCCAGTGTAGTCAGACATCCCTCTCGCAATCTGGGACCACTGGCTCCTAACCGCTCACATGCCTGCCTGCCTGATTGCCCCGAACCCCTCTGCCTGCCTGCCTGATCACCCCCAACTGCTCTCCCCTGCTGGCCTGATCTCATCCCCAACTGCCCTCCTCTGCTGGCCAATTTGGTTCTGATTGGTCTGTTTCTATGCCAGTCAGTGTTAAAAGCTCCACCTCCTAGGCCAGTGATGGTGAACCTTTTGAGCTCAGCGTGTCAGCATTTTGAAAAACCCTAACTTAACTCTGGTGCCGTGTCACATATAGAAATTTTTTGATATTTGCAGCCATAGTAAAACAAAGACTTATATTTTTGATATTTATTTTATATATTTAAATGCCATTTAACAAAGAAAAATCAACCAAAAAAATGAGCTTACATGTCACCTCTGACACACGTGTCATAGATTCGCCATCACTGTAGGCAGCCATTGGATCCTTACATTCACCCAGATTTGGTTCTGATTGGTCAGTTTCTATGCTAGTCAGCATCAAAAGCTCTGCCTCCTAGGCAGCCATTGGCTCCTCACACTTCACCCAGATTTTGTTCTGATTGGTCGTTTTCTATGCCAGTCAGCATCTCTGGACCTATCAATGGGGCCTGATCAGAAAGGCAGAATGATCAGCAGCCCCAGTGGAGGCCTGGAAAGAAATGGAAGCTTGGCTTCTGGCCCTCCTGGAGAGAAAGAGAGAGGTAAATGCTGATCAACAGCTGTCACAGACGCTACGGATCCAGCCGTGGGCAAACTACAGCCTGCGGGCCGGATCCGGCCCGTTTGAAATGAATAAAACTAAAAAAAAAAAAGACCGTACCCTTTTATGTAATGATGTTTACTTTGAGTTTATATTAGTTCACACAAACACTCCATCGATGCTTTTGTTCCGGCCCTCCGGTCCAGTTTAAGAACCCATTGTGGCCCTCGAGTCAACAAGTTTGCCCACCCCTGGATTAGACCCTGCTTCTCTCTTCAGGTCTCTCTCTGGGCCTGATTCACAGCCCCCTCAGCAGTCAGTGCTGGGTCACCAGCCTGCAGCCACAGCAGTCGGTGCTGGGTCATCACGGCAACCCAGCGCTGACGGCAGGACTGACTTCTGGTTGGTCGAGCCTCAGGCCTTGAGGGACCCAGGGTTTTTATATATTGGGATAATTATATATTATTATTATTAAACAGTATTAAGTAATTTATTCATTTAAAGTAATCAACTTCCTGATTAACATAATTATCTTAATAATATATATAAAACCTTTGCTTCCTTGGAAAATACAGGAAAAACCTTTTTTTCCCTTACTTTCAGAAATAGGCTTATTTTTCTAATGGAAAGCATACTCACATTCTTAAGAAGCATAACAGCCCTAGCCAGTTTGGCTCAGTGGATAAAGCATCAGCCTGCAGACTGAAGGGTTCCAGGTTTGATTCTAGCCAAAGGCACATGCCCGGGTTGTGAGCTCGATCACAAGTATGGGGCATGCAAGAGTCAGCCAATCAATTATTCTCTATCACCATTGATGTTTAATCTCTCTCTCCCTCTTCCTTCCTCTCTGAAATCAATAAAGAAATATATTTTTTATAAAAAGAAGAAGCCTAACAGAGATAGTGAATTTCTTAGCTGAGAAACAATTTCCTCAAACTTGGAAATCCTAAGCAGGCTCCAATGACTTACTGTGCAGTTTTTTCATTTTTTTACTCTTAGTGTTTGAGGCTTCTGTGGAGTTTTGTTGCATTCCTGGTTCTTCCTCAAACAGGGGCACCACTTTGCCAGGGCTGACTAGCAGACCCTGAACAATGGATGAATGATTACTCTGACACATGTTTCTGTGAAAGAGAGGCTAAGGGACTACTTGGCTATCGCCACCAAGTAGCCCTGTTCACCTGCCTCCTTTGGCTTTTATTGTAACAACAGCTTGAACTACTCTGATTTTGGATACTATCAGCAGGGTAAACATCCTTGAGAAAACACATGTGTCCTTTAAGCAAGGACACTTTGAAGTCTAAACATAAAGATACTAGTAAAAACACCTGGGGGTCAGACTTGTTTGGAAAAGTCAAGGCAGGAGCTGCCGCCTTTGCAAGGCCCCCCAGAGGCCTCCAACTTTTCGGAGAATCTTCCTTACAGACATTCCAACCAAGTCCTGTGCTTCCCCAGAGGAACCAGGTATATCTTTCTCTCTAGCCCAAAGAAGAACTCAGTTGTGAGCTGTTAACAGCTAACATTCCTTGCAGCTGGGGTAGATAAATACCCAGGTCTGAAAAATGAATCTGGTTGGCTCACCAGAGCCTCCACTATTAGTATTTTTTCTCTCCCCCTCATGGGTGTCTCATCTTCAGTATTCACCAATACTCAGTCCTAAGATTTATTTTCCAAAATTACTTTTGTGTTTCTGTTTTATAAAGCATTAAAATTTTATACTATAGTTTATTCAAGGATTATCTGTGTGCAATTTCATTACCTATTAATTAAATATTATGACTAGGAATATGTTGACCTGTGGGCAATATCTGATAATTGGTGATATATTATGGATTGGATATACAGTCATAATATTTACTACTCTTCTCCAGGCACAGGAATATACTTCATGTGTATTGAATGTCAGGCATCATTCTAGGCCTTCGGATTGTATCAATGAACACAACAGATGCAAATCTTGCCTGTCTGAAATATTACCATGGAACCAATAGCTCATAAACAATTGATATAATACAAAAAAGTAAATATGTAAGCTATTAGAAGGTGGTAAGTATAATGGACAAAAATCAAAGATAAGAGTGAGTGGAAATGCATAAGGCAGACTGTAATTATAAATAGATGGTAATGGTAGGAATTAATCAAAAGATACCATTTAAGCAAAATTTTGAGGAAGGTATTGGATTTAGTCATTAACTTTTTTATCCTTGGGAAGAGAATCTTTGGCAGAAAAAAAATGCTTTGAACAAGTCTTATGGTAGGAATATGCCTATTAGGTTAAAGAAAGAGCAAGAAGGCCAGTGTGGCAGCAATGATATACGAAATGGGGAAAGTAGAAGAAGGTGACATAAAAAAAGTAATGAAGACCATGTCATGTTAGGTCTTGTAGGCTATTGTACAGTCTTGGAATGAAATTGGGTACTACTGTAGGGTTTTAAGCAAACCATAATACAATCAGATTGCTAACATGTAAAGCTTTTTTTAAAGAGAATACCCTGGGAGGACAATAATGAGACGTATCAAGAGACTAAATTAGACAGCTATTCAAGGACATGCTTAGTAGGACTAGAGTAATAGCAGATGTGATCAGATCTCAGTGCCACAGAATTTTTTGAAAGATTGGATATGTGGTGTGAAAAAAATCAACTGATATGGAAAAGGCTACAGGCAGATGGAGCATAATTTTAGGGGAAGATCACACATAACACATTGAATATGTCAGTTTTGAGATTTCTAATAAACATCCAACTTGAGACTAGCTGGCTAGGTACACATCTGTAGTTTGTGAAAGTGATCTGGATTATAGATATTAATCTAAGGGTCTTCAATATGTAAATTGTATTTAATGCCAAGGGACTGAATGAGTTCGCCAAGGGAGTATAGGCAAATTTAGAAGAGGACCAGAAACTTTAACCTGAGCAACATCCATGCTAAGAAATGGGCAAATAAATAAGGAGCCACTAAAGAAAACAGATTGGCCACTTGTTGGATTTTTTAATGTAGTGTCCTGTAGGCCAAATAAAAAAGTGAATCCAAGTGAATTGATAATGCTGGACGATTAACGGCTCAAAACTGACTTGGGTCCAGCACCATATAGTTTAAAAATAGACAATTTGCATTGTTTTGAATTTTACACTTGATCTTAGCCAAAAGGCTGAGAAGCGATGTTTGAATCCTAATAGAACATTACTATTTAAATGCTATCATATTTATTTTAAAGATATAAAATGTAATCTCAAATTACTTAACTCATCACCCGGATAAATAGTGGGTTATAGAGCTCAATTCTGTAGACTACAAAGTGCATGTTCATCTCACTCAAGTATGGGTAATTTTGTTTAGTAGTGTCTTTGAAAACAAAATAATCTTTCTATATGGCACCATTAAGAGTCCAAGATAGAGGATGTTATCTGAGCATACCAGCTGATTTTTTAAGTCTGACCTTCAGGATTATCATTCTCCAGTTTTTTCAAACTTCATATTTACATATTTAGACATTGTTTTTCTAGCATTTTATCTCCTGACCAAATATTTCCACTAGTGTATCCACAATGCAATTTAAAGCAAACATACGACTTCCGTCCAAGTTTTCATTTTCCTTCAGTTCTCAATTGTTTAACCACATAAAGAGTTACTATTGCTAGAAAACTTGGAGTCATTTTCAAAAGATCTAATTGATTACTACATTAAAAAAAACATACCTCTTCCTCTCTATAAATGCCATATTGCTCATGTATTATTGCTCCTCAGGACTGTTATGTGCCTTGGCTTCTCTTACCAACAGTTGTCTTCTACATTATAGGCAAGACTATCATTCAAATATAACTAATCATGGCTACTTTCTTACCCAAAGACCTTTAGTGATTTCATGTTGTCCATAATAATTCAGATTACTTAGCATATTATAAAAGATCTTTTACAATCTATCTCCAAGATTTTCAAATTTTATTTCCCTCTACTCCACTTACTCCATTTTACTGATGCTCATGGTTAGCTACATAAAAGACTCATTTGTTACTCTCTTACCAAATATTGGCAAACACACATATTCTATGCAACTCTTAAGTCACACTTTAGAAGGTATTTACTCCATAAAGTCTATATTCTCCAAGCAGAAAAGGGCTGTTCTATTTCTTCTGTGGCCCTAGCTCTGTAATGTCATTGATCACATTTAGTGAAATGACTTGTTCCATGACTGGTTCTTCCTTGTGGACAGGGATCATGTCATATTTATTTGGCACCTTTAGCCCTGACTTTCTCAAAGCCTCAAAGTGTGTAGTACATTGCTACCTGGTGACAGCTAATGGTTTGTTAATTGATTTAATCAGGGTATAGCCCTGGCTCTCAAGGAACTTCAACTCTAATCAGATAATTTGTTTATTCTTAATGTTTTTTAAGAATAAGTTCCTACATTTTAGGTGTACCTTATTTCCACTTTAATGGTACTATCCATCTAACTGATTTTGTTGTTCTAGTGATAGTGAGCCCTTCAGAGGAGGCATTTTTCTGTCCATCTTTCCATGTAAATTACTCCATTTCACATGGTTGCTTTGTTCAAACCTTACATCTTTATCCTCTCAAAGACAGTTTTAATATTTGAAACCATCAAATTTTCTTTGGGGTTTAAACTTTATATAAGCACCAGTTTACTGTTCTGCCCTACGTCTCTCATTTTGTCTAGTTTCTCTATATTTGATGATGAACTAAAAGACAATTCTACATTTAAGTTATTTAGTAAATGACTGACTCAATTAGGTAACAAAATGTCAAGGATTTTTCCAAATAAACTCTGTGTTAGAAACCTTGCTTTTATGGCTTCTGGCTTCTTTTAAAAGAGTTCATTTTTTTAAAAATTTATTATTTCTAAACTTAGAAAAAAATTGAAGCAATTATTTACATTCATTATAAAACACTTAAATGAATACCTAGTATATTCATATTTCATTTTAAACAAAAAGGAATTTTGTTTTCACAAGTAACCTTCTACCAAAGTACTGAGGATTATTTTTACATTTAACTTCCTTTGTTTATTTGCATTGGTTTGTTCAGCATTTAAGTGTTCTTTGGCTTCAGGCAGCTCTCTTATACATAATGGCAACTTATTGAAATGCTAATTACTAGCTCAGAGAACAAGCTAGGACTAAAAAAAAAAAACCACAATTGTGACAAAAGCAACAGGAACTAAGGAGTCTCTGGGTGTCTGGACATCATTAGCCAATAGAGCTTTGCATCATCAGAAATCACTACTGAAATTAATTAGGTCTAAACTTTCTTCTACCATTACCTCATTTCACTTACATGTCCTGACCTAGAAAAGTTAGTAGGTCTGGCTTATCATAGATCATGAGCCCACTCCTTGGTTACTGAAAAGCAGGAAACGTTCAGGACCATCAGTAAACATTCCTTTTCCATCTAAGAATGAGACTATTAGCAACCAAAGAAAAATAAGACAGCAATTGGTACTAGAAGTTGGATAAATTATTTTAAATGATAAAAAAACAGTACCCACAATAGAAGTTATCTTCAGAGAATATGTTTGAGTTGAATACATTTTTCTAATTTACTAAAATATAGATTACCGACTATGCTGTTTTATCTGAATGAGTCAAGATTAATACATATTGCACAATTATACTAAATTTGTTTAACCTGATATGGTTTTTAAGTATTTAGAAATAGTATATGAAGATTTAAAAATACTATTTCTTATATAAACATTGTAGGCAGAGGATGAGATGATGGAATAGAGTTATGCTATCCATCCTGACGGCATCAACTATAATTTATAACTCGAAAACTTCTCCATCTCTATTTTAACCCCTTGTGAAAGAGCAGCTAGCTAGCTTAATTAGGCAGGCTTAGGAAGTTTTAGGAATGAAAATGGTCTATGGGAAGGAATACATAATGGAGACTTGAAGACGCCAGGGTGTTTATCTTACTTGTACAGAGAATAAAAAAATTGCACAGGCAAATAGAAATTTATCTGGCCTGTGCAATTAAGACAGCCATAAACAGAGGTGCCTCGGGCCTGAACAATTACAGTGACCATAAGTGAGGCCAAAGGCAGCCCTGATCTGAGTAGTTGGGAGGACCATCAGATAAGGCCTTCTCTGCCAACACAACAGGGAGAGCTATAAGATAAACCAAAAGTGACTCCAACCAACAAGATAAGGGGGAGAGAAGATGGGGGACACCACCGGGGCTTTGAGCTTTGAGAACTAGTTCTATGCAGCAGAATGACCAATAAGAAGGGGTCAGGTTCAGACAAAGAACTGCAGCCTATTTAATGCCTCAAGACAAACAAAGCAGTGGTCACCCTTCCCAGGGGCCCCTCTGTCCATCCATTGATTCTTTCTTTCTTTTTTTTAGAATTAGGTTTCAGAGGTAGTGTCTATTTGCAATAAAGCTTCTGTACTTTTCACCTATCACCTTTTGTCCATGGCTTTACTCTTCAAATCCATCAGGACAAGAACCCAGGAATTCAGGGCATTCCAGTTCAATTTTTGTGTTTCACTGGGGTCCAGATTTGTATAATCCACTGCTCCCTGCTATCTGCATTTTCATGTTGTACAGGATCACAGATTCGGTAACTGAACTCATCAGTGTGTTCCCTACCTATTTATCTTTCCCATACCTGTTCCTCTCCAAAGGTTTTTATTGATTAAATGATTTCTCTTTTTATCAGAATAACATTGGATATGTTGTTGTAAGAAGGACTCTTAGGAGAGATAGAATGGCTTGTGGACTGTGTGGAAATTTTCTAAAAACTAAGCCAGGAAGGGGATTTTATTAATACCATACTTATGACTGGGTAGAAGTCAGTCACATGATACATTACTGTCTGCACAGGAGACTGAAAAAATGTATGTATGTGCCCAGAAAAGAACATGGTGAGCTTAATGCATAGTACTGCCTTCATAGATTCATCATTTATCTAGCTACCCAAACAAGAAATCTGGAAGTTATTAACTTTTTCTTCATTGTGAGGCAGGAAAGTTAGAATATGGAATAAATTTCTCAAGTTCTACCCCACCCCTTCTCTGTCTTGGCTGGAATATCATAGATGTAAGCTTCACTGACCACCAGTTCCCTGGCTTTCCCCTCCCCATTTTCCTCTAACTGAGAGAACAAAACAAAAACAAACAAAACAAGACAAAAAAGAAAGAATTGATATGTGAAGAAGGGAGACAAGGATCAGTGCACCAGCAGTCACCTCACTAGCATCAGAAGCTGAGGAAAACCCTGTGCCCCCACTCACATTTAATAAAAACCTTCTATCCAGACTGAATTGCATGTCTCATTCTCTGAGGTCACCCTCTCTCAATTCCTGAGTGCTTACTAACACATTAATAAATTTACTGTGCTTTTGCTAAATCTTTCTGTCATGGTCTCAAATTTTTTGGTGGTGGTGGTTGGGGGTGAGGGTTAAGAATCTGGATTGGGTTGATGTCTACCTTTGTTACCAGAAAAAGGGTTCTTATGAATTCTTGAGCAAAATAATTTTCTAAGAGGCACACAGGAGGGTGAGTGATTTTCATATGGGTAGAATTATATCCCTGTATTTCTGGACTCCCATTTCTCCTAATCCAGTCCTGAATGATGTGCAGCTGGGGATTCAGCAGAGATAGAAGCAAAGCTAGAGTTCAGTTTCCATTCCATGATGGAGCTCAATCTGGTGTAACATTGGACTAATTACAGTCCGTCAGTCCATCGTGTATGGTCAACATAGCCATGAGCCATGTGAGCGAACGCAAGAGAGCAGGAGTATGAGAGTCTTGCAGGTCAGGAGTCAAGCACAAGAAAAAGAAAGAACTCCTTGTTTAGGAACTTATGTATCTAAAATCTTCCAGCACTTGCAGTGGCCCTGCCTATTTCAGCTAATGACCTGTTCCCAGGTGTGACTGATAGACAAGTACCCTCCCTATTCTGGGTATGCATCTAAATTGCAGCACCTTTTCTGTTAATTAAAAACTAGGTTCATTTACAACGGTATCACCTTGACCTCCCTGGTGCCACCTGGCATCATGTGCACCTTATTTCTAATCAATCACTTAGCTCTCTTTATTGAACTAATTAATATCTCTTTAACTTACTCAAGTTTTTTAATCTTTGCTGTTTATGTCTTTACCTTGGTCCAAGCCTTTATCATTCTGCTCCAAGCTTACTGTGACAATTCAAGTAGTCTCTTCTCTGACTTCCTGATTAAAAATGCAATTGAAAAACCACTCCTTCATTAAAATTCTTCAATGTCTTCCAATATCTTTTAGGCAACTGTGCAAACTTCTTAGCATGCAGTAATAATTCTCTCATCCTCATAGATTTAGATTATGTGGGGAAATAAGGCTTTCTCCTTCTATATCTTCACATGTACTTGTTCTATTGCATGGATCACCCTTCAATGACTCTACAACTCTTACTGATGCTTTAGAAATTAGCATAATTTCTTTCAAAATGTTCTTCTTACTCTGTGTAGTGCATTTGATCCCATAATTCATTTACTTCCATAAAACTTTTGTATTACTCATGTCCACTTTCCTCACAGCACTGATTACACATTATTTTAATTATCTCTTTATTATCTATCTCCTTACAAGTAGACCAAGCATGTCAAACTCAAAGGCTAAGACGGGCCAAATAAACAAGGTTTAAGTTTCTGTGGGCCACCAAAAAACAAAAGCTTCAATTTTCATAGAAACGTAGGTTTATTTCAATAGAGACATGCTGAATACAAAGGGCTGAAATAAATGAGTAATCATTAACGTAAGATAATAGAGCATTTTAATAGAAATTAACATTTTTTCTTTAACATTAACTTATCAGACACTGAATAACTGCACAAATTAATAAGTGTAATGCAAATAAACCTATTATTCTTGTTCTCAAAAGTGAAATATTTCCTGTTACGCACACCAAACAAGTCAGTG
The DNA here is from genome assembly GCF_014108235.1 of Myotis myotis. Lineage (NCBI taxonomy): Eukaryota > Metazoa > Chordata > Mammalia > Chiroptera > Vespertilionidae > Myotis > Myotis myotis. The sequence continues at coordinate 128,155,599 of NW_023416324.1, forward strand.
AAAGACTAATGACGTCTTAATCGGCTGCTAAAATATTCGTTGCTAGTATTAGTGGAGAGAAATGGTGCGCCTGTGTGTAAGGCGCATAAGGGAAATGAATGCAACATGATTACAGTAATCAGTCATTAGCGAACATTGTAGTTCATGATTAATAATTATGCAGAACAGGATATTGTAAAAATTAAGTTACAACATTTTTAATAAAATGTCTCTTACATACTGTTATATTGGCTGGGCTGCAAAAATATTCATTGTTTGGCTGCATGCGGCTCACAGCCCGCAAGTTTGACATGCTTGAAGTAGACAGTAAGTATTTTAGACTAGAGATCATGTGTTTTTTATCTTTGCATTCCTAATATGCTTAATACGTAGTGGGGATTCAGTAAATGTGTATTGAGTAGTAATATAGTTTAAACCAAAGTGTTTTATATGCCTGTGGTCACTTTATCTCTGCAACCTTCATTATCATATATTTCTGTATCCTAATTACATAGCTTTTTATAATCACCTTAAACTTCTGTGAATATTTTATAATCTACACTTTGGATGGGTAGAAATGGTCAAGTAGTTTTGCTACCACTTTCAATAAAAGTTGTTCTTATCCACTCCCAAAAATATCCCCCCCAAAGGAAAAGAGTAGAAATAATGGTAAAAGGAAAAAAACAAAGGACAATTTTAGACTTCTCATATAGTGATGTCAGGTAATATTTAGAGGTGATAAATATATTTATGACAGACTGTGGTGATGGTTTCACTAATGTACATTTATCTTCATACTTATCAAGTCGTATACATTAAATATGTACTGCTTTGTGTATGTCAATCATATCTAAACTAAGTGGTTAAAGAGTAAAAGAATAAAAGGAATAGTAAATAGTCAAAGCAACAAATATCCCAATTGTCGGACCCTTTATCCATTTTATTATTACTAAGTGTTTTATTTAATTTTTCCTCTTGATATATGAGAAGAAAGGGAAAGAATAACAGAAGGCTGGTTTGTAAAACTGTCTGAATCTTTGTAACCCTTTCATTTCTAATCATATTTCTTTATATAGTCGATAAATTGCAATCACCTTTTCATTAATTTTTCATTATTTAAATGTCTTATTAAAGATAATTTACAGTGTTAATAACCATATAAATAAAATATAAGGATGTTTAATTCAGTACATTCTCAAAAATATTTTAAATACAGTGGGGCCTTGACTTACGAGTGTCCCAACTAAAGAGTTTTTTGAGATACCAGCTGTCTCTCCGATTTTTTGCATTGAGTTGATAGAGTAATTTGAGTTAACGAGCTCCTTAACGAGCTCGGCCTCGGAACGAATTAAACTCGTAAGTCAAGGCCCCATTGTAAGTGTATATTTGAAACATTTGATAATTAATTCAAACCCCTTATTTGACAACAGAGAATACTAAAACCCAAATATGATCTATAATGTGAGCTGTAGTAGCCTGCAAATAAGGGATAGACTCACAGGGCTGAGGCTAAACTATGTAAGTTCAAGTTAGTCTAAAGCCCTTACCAGCCATGGGCAAACTATGGACTGCAGGCCGGATTCGCCCGTTTGAAATGAATAAAACTAAAAAAAAAAAAAAGACAGTACCCTTTTATGTAATGATGTTTACTTTGAATTTATATTAGTTCACACAAACACTCCATCCATGCTTTTGTTTCGGCCCTCTGGTCCAGTTTAAGAACCCATTGTGGCCCTCGAGTCAAAAAGTTTGCCCACCCCTGCCTTAGGCCCATACACAGGACCCTGGTTAGAATCCAAGTCTCTAGGTCCCAGTTTAGACTCTATTGCAAGTTTTCATTCTACCGGAATTTCTTAAAACTTTAAAATCTGAACTTTACTCCACTAAAAACTACCATCTCACAAACATATACCATATCCAAGAGAACCCTTTCTGCCTTGAGAATCAATGATGTGCAAAGTTGTAGAGCTTTCTTTATGAGCTTATTTTTTGGAATACGTATTAAAAATAATAGTAACTTTTAAATATTTCTAAATATAAAATCATTTTGTAATATTTGATATGCTTATTTAAACTTTAAAAACCATCTAAGAATGCAGAATGCAATATACCATGGTACTTCCTATTTAATACTTTGTGATGTTTTAAAGTCTAGAATCATTTGAAGTATGTACCAGGATTGTAACTTTGTTTCATATTTCATAAAACATAAAGTTAATATCTTTGAATATTAAGTGATAGGTAGACTTTATTATTTTGCAAAATCAGTAGCCTAAAACATTTGCATTTTATTTGGTCAACAAAGATTTCTGAAGGTGATCCAGGGCCTGTGTCTAATGCAGAACTGATCTTGTTATAGGCGTGAGATGATTTTATTTTAAAACCCAAATCCTGCCATTAAATCACTAGGAAAGCTTTCATTTCAAATATGGCCTTAAAATGCATAACACAACATAAGGACAATTAAAGGTAGTCATAGTTTATGATTATTGCCTTTGGTTCTGCCAATGAGCTCTGTGACTTGTTTCAAAATCAAAATGCTACTCCTGAGAAAACTTATCAACCTAAGTAAGTGAGTCTTTATAACTTTGCCCTTAAGTAGCTAGTGTTCTGTGCTTTGAGTTTGGGGAGCAGTGCTAAAAGAAGCTCTTTATAAAAGAGCTATTCGTCTTGTGCAGTCTAGGATTTGACAGCTCATGAGGTTACACAGACCATTGCATTACCATCATTTCCAATTCCTTAGGAGGAATCTCCTCCAGCACCTCTGGAGAAATACCTATGCTCTCCCTTTCTTCCTTCCTCCCTCCTCCCCCCTCCCTCCCTCCTCCCTCCTTCCCTCCCTCCCTCTTCCTTCTTCCTTCCTTCCTTCCTTCCTTCCTTCCTTCCTTCCTTCCTTCCTTCCTTCCTTCCTTCCTCCCTCCTCCCCCCTTCTCTCTCTCTCTCTCTCTCTCTCTCTCTCTCTCTCTCTCTCTCTCTCTCTTTTTCCCAACCCTCCTCCCCATTACTAACTTATATTAGATTATTATTTTTTAAAATATGTTTTTATTGATTTCAGAGAGAGGAAGGGAGAGGGAGAGAGATATATAAACATCAATGATGAGAGAGAATCATTGATTGGCTGCTCCTGCACAACCCACACTGGGGATGGAGCCTGCAACCCATGCATGTGCCCTGACCGAGAATTGAACCATGACCTCCTGGTTCATAGGTCAATGCTCAACCACTGAGCCATGCCCGGTCTGGCTATACTAGATTATTAAATGAAAACTCATGCTCTTTGTTTGGAATTTTTCTTCCTAAGTGCTTATTTTTATACCTTGTATGATAATACCTTATTAATATTTTAAGTGGGAAAGGAACAATACAAATAGCAAAAATAGAATATTAATTTGCTTTTGTAAGGGAATCAATTAATTATGCTTATTTATTAAAATAAAATTGAAGAATTATAATCATGTTTCTAGCATTGTTATTATTGGTAATTTAAAAATTATATTAAAAAATGCATCTGAACTTTTAGAGAGGAATGAACTAGGCATTTCAGTAAGATTCAAATATGGGCATTTTTCAAAAGGACAAATAGCATAGGTATAGTTTTATGATAAAATGCTAATATCTGACAATATATTTAACATGGACTTACTTTTAGTACTTCCATATATTTCTAATTTATATTTTATTCATAGACAGTTCTATAAATTTAAACTTAAAAAAATCAGCAATACATTTTCTATTTGAATTTTCTTTGTTCAGAGAGACCACCTTATGAGAACATACGGAATCTGGGTAAAGAAAAGACATTCTAACCACAGTCTATTGCATTATTTAAGCATATGTTTATTTTATTGACCTGAACTCTTCCCCTGAGGTTTTATATAGTTTTTTAAATGAGAAAGTGGATACTTATTATTCACAGTAATATGACTTTTTCTATAAGACAATGCTGGATGTCTACGACACTAACAAGTCCAGTTATATGTTATATATATTATGGATGTAAAGGTGTCACAGGCAACGTGAAACCCAACTCAAGCCATATTGTGCAGTAGTCAAATGACTCTCCTCTTATACTTTAACTCACTCTCCCCTTTCCCAATGCCAAACATGTCATTCCAGTATTTTCAAAGTTGTTGGGGATGTACTTTAAGAACTATGTGGGAGAATAAGAATGAAAACCAAAATTTCAGTTTGAAAATCAGTGCCTTGCAAATTCCTATCTTATTGTGCTGAGAAATATTATATGGCCTTACATATCATGTGTTGAGATGATGAAAATCAGAGATTCAGAAAGACTCCTCTAGACTACATCTTGCTAACATTCCAAGATGTTGTTTTTTGTTTTAGTTTTCCTTTTAATTGTGATTAGAAGAGATAAAATGAGATATACCTTTGTAACACATTTTTAAATGTGCAGTGCAATATTCTTAACTGTAAGCATAATACTGTACAGCAGATTTCTAGAACTTACTTATCTTCCCTAACTGAAACTTCATACACATTGAACAGCAAATTTGCAAATTATTTTAAGGCTGTTAAAATACTATAACTTTAATGTAGAAGAGTTTAAACCTCTTATATTACTCAGAATCTGACTAAAATATCCTTATGGTCTAAAGAGAGTCTCTCAAATAATAGAATTTTATGCAATCCCATTTGGGGCAAGGTGTTCATCTAGTGTTCTCTCCTTGCACTTACTGCACTGATTATCGTCACTTAAATGGCCCTCCTTTAACTTTTACATCTTGGATTCATATTATATGGATCAAGTATTAGTGATATATTTGTCTCCAAGCTTTCTTGTTGACAATAAGAAATGTATAGGATCTAAGACAAATACTAAGGAAAAGGAAAAAATCAAGCAGAATATCTTTGGAGAAACAAAGTCCTCATGATTGTATTTATTTTTGAAAATTATATTTTATAAATTTTGGATGTTAACCCCTTATCAGATGTATCATTGGTGTATATCTTCTCCCAATCAGTAGGTTGTCTTTGGCTTTGGTTGATGGTTTCCTTTTCTATGCAATTTATATTTTTTAGTTTGATGTAGTCCCATTTGTTTTTTGTTTTGTTGGTTTGTTTCCCTTATGGAAGGAGATACATCAGAAAAAATATTACTAAGAACAATGTCAGAGAGTTCACTGCCTATGTTTTCTTCTAGGAGTTTTAGGGTTCCCTGTCCTACATTTAAGCCTTTAAACCAGCGGTTCTCAACCTGTGGGTCGCGACCCCTTTGGGGGTGGAATGACCCTTTCACAAGGGTCGCCTAAGACCATTGGAAAATACATATATAATTACATATTGTTTTTGTGATTAATCACTATGCTTTAATTATATTCAGTTTGTAACAATGAAAATACATCCTGCATATCAGATATTTACATTATGATTCATAACAGTAGCAAAATTACAGTTATGAAGTAGCAACGAAAATAATTTTATGGTTGGGGGTCACCACAACATGAGGAACTGTATTAAAGGGCCATAGCATTAGGAAGATTGAGAACCACTGCTTTAAACCATTTTGAGCTTATGCTTGTATATGGTGTAAGAAGGTGGTTTCATTCTTTCTCTCTCTCTTTTTTTGCATGTATTTGTCCAGTTTTTGCAACACCATTTATTGAATAGACTGTGCATTGTTGGTTATTTGTGGGATTGCAAATTGGTTCAGCCACTATGGGAGACAGTATGGAGGTTCCTCAAAAAATTAAAAATAGAAGTACCTTATGAACCAGCAATTCCCCTGCTGGGTATTTATTTGAACAAATCCGAAACACTAATTCGAAAGGATATATGCACCCCTATGTCCATTGCAGCATTATTTACAATAACCAAGATATGGAAGCAACCCCAGTGTCCATCAGTACATGACTGGATAAAGAAGTAGTGGGACATATATACAATGGAATATTACTCAGCCATAAAAAAGAATGATATCTTATCCTTTGCAGCTACATGTATGGACCTAGAGGGTATATGCTAACTGAAATAGTCCGACAGAAAAAGACAAATGACATGTGATGTCACTTCGATGTGAAATCTAAAGAACAACACAAACAAAATAGAAATAGATAGGAGGAAGTTCAGACACTAGATGAGAAAAGGTAAAGCATTAAGAAGTAAAATTTAATAGTTATAAAATAAAAATGGAAATATAAGTATAGTGTAGAGAATATAGTCAGTAATACCCTGATACTATTGTAATAACTATCTTTGGTGCCAGGTAAATACTAGCATTAATGGGAGATCACTTTGTAAATTATGTAAATGTCTAAACATGATGCTGTATGCCTAAAACTAATATAAAAAATATTGTCAACTGTAATTAACAAAACAAAAAAGAAAGATATGGGGGGGGGGGATCCAAGATGGCAAGACGGAAGTGAGAAGAGAGTGAGGGAGAGAGCAGAAGGGGAGTGCGTGGACGTGCGGGGAGTGTCTGTATTTGTGAGTGAGGGGCAGCTATATTCCACAGGACTGTTGGGGGCTGGTGGACCAGGCTCCCCTGGCCCGGCAGCCTCTAGTGCTGCTGAAATCTCTCCTGGAGCGGCCGGCTCTGCCGCAGAGACCACGTCATCTTGAAGGGGAGACCGGCTGTGATCAGAAGCCCAGCCTTACCTTCAACCGGGGAGACCTCGGATACCGCCGGGGACCCTCAGCCTCACCAGCCAGGGAACAGCTGTCTCAGCTGTGAACCCACGGACACTGAGACTCCAGCCTCCCCCGCAGCGGGCGGCTAAAAAGTTTGTCCAGGGGGAGACAAAATGGCAGCAGAATAGGCGGCCAGGTCCGGCGCCTCCTCACGAAACAGATAGAAGAAACAGCTGAATCGAATAATATCCACTGGGAATTGGTGAATTAAGCACAGCTGGAGAGACAATCTGTGGCTAGAAAGGTCAGAGGTCGCCTGGGAGAGGTGGGACCGTGGATCTGGGCTGCAGAGAGAAAGGCACACAGATGGTAGAATCTCAGAGGGAGACTGTGCTGCACCAAGTCCACGTACATTGGGGACACGTGTAGCGTTGACTGTAGAAGGGTGTCCACAGGGCTGCTGGCAGCGGGGACTCTAGAGCTAACCCACAGCCATGGGAGGCTGTGCCCAGAAAGGCAGCCTGAAGCTCTGCACCTGCCCCGCAGTGACAGGGGAGAGGGATGCGCAGCGGCGTGGTTGCTCTGTCTTTATACTTTCCTTGTTCTTACCCACTAAACCCAGGATCTTTCAATCACAAACACTCACCGAGGCTGTGGTGCAGGGGAAGGTGGTTTTGTGGAAGCTGGAGAACAAAATCGGGAGAGGCAAGCAGGAATCCAGCTCTGGGACAGTCGGATCCCTCCAACCCTGAACAGACATTTTTCTCCTGGAGACCAGGCCCCTCCTGGCAGCACAGCCGCACCCAGCCTTGAGCTTGGCAGGGAAATAAAGATTCAAAATATCGCCAGGGAGGCCTCAGGGACTAGGTTGAAGGGCCATTTCATCCCAGAAACTAATATAAACCTAAAGATCGTGTCAGAAATAGAGGCTTGTGTAAATAAGACTGAAAGCAGGCAGACAAACAAAGCAGGCAGTTTGATCCCGCCTGCCTGAAACCAAGGCTGTGGTGTCTGACACGGAGGAGCAGTGGATCGCTGGGAGCTTCAACACGGTGCTGACTATCTAGGATGCTGAGACGTGGCAGACAGAACAGTGGAGAAGGGTCTTAGACCAGCCCCCATAGGACATTAAATACTCAGCTGAAGTGAACAAACTTCACTACTTCACTTTTTTTTAATCTTTTACTTAAGAAACTAATTTTTTTTCTTTCCTTTAATATAATATATATATTGTTTTTATTATATTTATTGCACCAGTAGGATCCCTCTGTCTGGCCTGACGGGATCAGGCTGAGGCCAGCAGTCTGACATCCCCCCAGGGGTCCAGGAGTGCAAGGGGGCACTCTGCAAAGTTGCTGTCACTCAGCAGCTCCTGCGTTGAGCGTCTGCCCCCTGGTGGTTGGTGCACATCATAGCTACTGGTTGGTCAGCCAATGTTATTTCAGATAAAAGTTTTTTGTTTTTTTAAATATATATTTTATTGATTTTTTACAGATAGGAAGGGAGAGGGATAGAGAGCTAGAAATATCAATGAGAGAGAAACATCCATCAGCTGCCTCCTGCACACCCCCTACTGGGCATGTGCCCACAACCCAGGTACATGCCCTTGACTGGAATTGAACCTGGGACCCTTCAGTCGGCAGGCTGATGCTCTATCCACTGAGCCAAACTGGTTAAGGCTCAGATAAAGGTTTAATCTCCAAAATTAACAGAAAACTCATACAATTTAACAAAAGGAAGATAAACAATCCAATCAAAAACTGGGCAAAGGACCTAAATATACACTTTTCCAAAGAGGACATACAGAACGCAGAGAGACATATGAAAACATGCTCAAAGTCAATAATCATCTGAGATATGCAAATCAAAACAACAATGAGGTACCATCTCACACCTGTCAGAATAGCTGTCATCAACCAAACGACAAATGCTGGCGAGGATGTGGAGAAAAAGGTACCCTTATGCACTGTCGGTGGGAATGCAGACTGTGGAAAACAGTATGGAGTTTCCTCAAAAAGTTAAAAATGGAACTCCCATTTGACCAGTAATCCCACTTCTAGGAATATATCCCAAGAAACCAGAAACACCAATCAGAAAGGATATATGCACCCCTATGTTCATAGCAGCACAATTTACAATAGCTAAGATTTGGAAATAGCCTAAGTGCCCATCAGCAGATAAGTGGATTAAAACACTGTTGTACATCTACACAATGGAATACTACGCTGCTATAAAAAGAAGGAACTTTTACCATTTGCAAAAGCATGGATGGAACTGGAGAGCATTATGCTAAGCAAAATAAGCCAGTAGGAGAACGATAAATATCACATGATCTCACTCATATGTGGGATATAATGATCAACATAAACTGATGAACAAAAATAGATCCAGAGACAAGGGGCAGGGGAGAGGGGTTTAGAGAACAACCAAAGGACTTGTATGCATGCATATTAGTATAACCAATGGACACAGACACTGGGGCAGTGGGGGCTTGCCCTTGGGGGTGAGAGTGGCCAGTGGTGGTGGTGGGGGGGGGGGCAATTGGGGAAAAAGGAGACATATGTAATGCTTTAACAATAAAAAACAAAAATAAATAAATGGAATCCCACAATAAAATAAAAGAAAAACAGAAAATTTTCTTTTTTCTTCAAAAATTATCAAGATATAATGTGTTATTATTTTATAATTATGGTTCCCATAGTATTAAAATAAAATTACTATTTACTTAAGAAACATCATCTTTTCATGTGGAATTTACATTTTTATAAAATCAACTGAAAGATTAGCAAGATTAACCAATATCAGTTCATCTAGGAATCTTTTTCTTGAAAGTATGTTTAGCCATTGATGATACTTTAATTTTGTAATTTTCTATTTATTTATATTTAAACATGTGAAGAACAATTAGAAGATTATATCTGAGACTTTTAAAATTTGACACATGATGTCCATATTTTCCCCTTGGTAAACTGTAGTTCCATAAGCCAGTTAAAAAATCTAGAATAATAGCTGTATTTTTTTTGCAAGTGTTTCGAAAGCAGATTAATCAAAAAAATGTTTAATGAGTACATTGATATGTGGAAATTTAAGGTAAATAGTTTTTGAATGGTGATCCAGAATGCTTCACATTGATTAATTAGTATTGACCCTGAATCTATTTTGGTTACATCTATATATAATAAAGTATTTTAGAAAAAAATTGAAGTGATCTATTTTCTAACTGATAAATATGCTTAAAAATGTGAGAAGATCTTATAAAGATTATATTTATTATTTAATTAAACTAACACTACTCATTCTTCTAGTCAGTTCATCACTTTCTAATGATTATTGCATCATTTTATGAAATTCTTTTAAGGAAATCCAACACAGACTCTGTTTTAATGCATATTTCATTCTATAGTATATCTTTTGAAGTTTATTTGACAATATGCTGTTGGAATAAACAAAAGCTAACCAAGTGAGAAAAACAAATGCTATTTTCTCTGAGCTTGCCATAGCAAACCAGTCAGCCACCAGTCACTTGGCAGGGACTCAAAGTCAGGCACAGGAGTAGGAAAACTTTGCAGTCAGAAATATGAAGGTTTCAGGTGTGACCTGATTAGAAGCTGCTTCCCTGGGGACATTGTAGGTGGACTAAATAGAACTGGGGCTCCTATGTGACTGAATTGGCTGCAGTTTTTTGTTTGTTTGTTTGCTTGTTTGTTTTGTTTTTGTTTTTCTGCATGGTCTTAAATTGGAAGCAGGAACAGATATTGGGGAAGCAGTCAGTTATTAATCAAGTCCTGCCTATTCTGGGCCAATCATCACAGAAGTTTTTGTTTAGATCCCTGGATTGTCACTAGAGATAGCAATGGAAGCAGGCTGGCTTCCAGGATTGTTTATTGTAGATAAGGGGTTGGTTTCCCACAGATTGCTTCAGGTCATGGGTCAAAGTTATATTTTGTATGTAATCTATTCATTGTTTATTTGTATATTCAGTCTCTCTGTGTTAATAAAAGCTTGATTAAGAGAAAGCAATTGAAATAAATGAGCTACACTAAGATTAGATGACCTCCTTTTATGAATACACAGAACATTGATCTGAAGCTTTCATCAACTCATACATCAATGGTAAATATAAAAGAATAACTCATTTTTCCTTCATATAAACATTTAATTATTATTCAGAGCATAACTATTTAAACCAAATTAATTTCACCCAACATCTCAACTTCTCAACATCTGCAAACAAGTTTCTTTTCTTTTTTCCACACAACTGATCTCTGAAGTAGTAGACATTATTTTATTAAAGGCTGTGCTGATTACAAGAAGTTTTAAATTGTTTTTAAGCACATTTGCCAAAAAATCCAATTAAGACTAGAAAAAGTATTTTTTGAGACATTTATTCAGTATGTATGAAAAACAGTATACACAGCAATGGACAAAGAAGAAATAGTATCTCCTCGCAGAAGGACTACATCCCCATGGTGGGAGACAGATATTAAATAAAGTCCACAACAGATGTCAGTAACAACTAATCTGTTCATCAAAAAATTAAGAATAAGAAAGATTGTTTATAAATTTCAATGTAAAAACTTTTAGATATACTTATTCCTCTGAGTTTTTTTTTAAACACACATCAGTTTGTAAAAAAAAAAAAAAATGTTTTTATTGATTTCAGAGAGAGAGGAAGGGAGTGAAAGAAACATTGATGAGTTGCCTTCCATATGCACCCCAAACCCACAACCAGGAATTGAACTGGCAACCTTTCAATGCAAGGGATGATGCTCAACCAACTGAGCCACATGGGCCAGGGTAATTTGACCTTTATTGACATGTGACTTTAGGATTCATTTTGTATGATGCTTATGTGGCTCTATTAATTAAGAAATTTTCAAGTGAAAGTAACACCATTCCAAACTATAAGTATTTTAAATAGTACATTTAGATACAGAGGCAGAGCTGCCTCAAACAGATTGTCAAACTGCAGCAGGAAGGCCGGGGAGGGTTGCGGGGCAAGAGGTAGGGGGGTAAGAGATCAACTAAAGGACTTGTATGCATGCATAGAAGCATAACCAGTGGACATAAGACATGGGGGGATAGGGGAGGCTAGGGGACTGTCTAGGGCGGGGGGATAAAATGGACACATATGTAATACCCTTTGTAATACTTTAAGCAATAAAAAAAAAAAAAAAAAAAAAAAAAAAAAAAAAAAAAAAAAAAAAATAAATAGTACAGACCTTCTTTTTCTCAAATAACATAAAGACTGGAAACTCCTATCCTGTGTTGTTTATTCAGTGGATAACAAGTTTGTAAAGAATCCAGCTTTTTCTACCTTTTCCTCACTGTCTTCCACAAGGCAGTGTGGCAGATACAGTAGATGGCTCACTCAGCACCCACCTCAAGCATAATTTTCTTGCTTTCCTCTACTATCGAACCTGCATGAAAGAACATAACTTTATGAGACTCTTTTCCCTCTAGAAAGGTGTTTTGCCTTCTCATGTAATTACCACACCTCTTTTTTCCTCCTTCTTCTAATGACAGCTTTGACATCAACACGTGGACAAGGACTATGGCAGCCACCCTGTAGTCGTAGGGTAAGGTGAGTGAATTCAATATATCTTGCTCTTGATAGCTACTGTTCTCAAGCCAGTAAACACCACCTTTCAGACTTTTTGTTGTATGAGAAAAGTAAAACTTTACATTTTTTTAAACCTCTGTTTATGTTACAATGACATGAAATAAAGGTAAGGATTGTCTACTTTACAGTGTGTCCCTGTTCGTGTTGACAAAATGGCTGCAGCAGCTGCAGAATCCAATGTTGGCAGTACGGAAATGTACAAGGTAATGAAAAGTAAGGATCTGAAACCAAAATTACTATATCCAGCAAGGCTCTCATTCAAAATAGATGGTGAAATAAAGAGCTTTGCAGACAAAAAGGGCTAAATGAGTTTACCACCGAAAAAGAACTGCAAGAAATGCTAAAGATTTTGCTGCAATGAGAAGGAAAAGAGAGAGAGAGAGAGAAACATAGGAATAAAGACTTAAAATGGCAATTAATAAATACCTATCAATAATAACATTAAATGTAAATGGATTAAATGCTCCAATCAAAAGATATAGGGAGCATAGGGTAGCTGAATGGATATGAAAACATGACCCAAATATATGCTATCTACAAAAGACCCACCTGAGAATAAGACTCACACAGGATGAGAATGAAGGAATGAAAAAAAATTTTCCATGAAAATGAAAAAAAAAAAAAAAAAGCTGGAGTAGCAATACTCATATCTGATAAATAGACTTCAAATGAAGGCCTTCACAAGAAACATCAAAGGTCACTACATAATACTAAATGATTGGTCCTACAAGAGGATATAATCCTGGTTAACATATATGCACCCAACATAGGAGCACCTAAATTTATTAAAAAAACAAACAAACAAACAAAACAAAAAACTGCTGGAGGACTTTAAGGGAAAGATTGACTGCAATACAGTCATACTAGGGAACTATAACACCCTGCTGACTTCACTGAATAAATCTTCCAGACAAAAAATTAACAAGGAAACAGACTCTAAATGACACACTGGATCAGATGGATTTAATTCATACTAGTAGAATATTTCCCCCAAAACTGGAGAATATACATTGTTCTCAAATGCACATGGGCCATTCTCAAAGATAAACCACATATTAGGACACAAAACAAGTCTCTACAACTTCAAGAAGATTGAAATCATATCAACAACCTCCTCAGATCACAATGGAGTGAAGTTAGAATCAACTACAGTGAAAACACTCAAAAACATTCAAACACATGGAAGCTAAATACCATGGTTTTAAACAATGGATGGTTTACCAGTAAGATTAAGAAATAAATTAAAAAAAAACAACTTCCTGAAAACAAGCAAACAATAACTCCAAATCTCTGGGAAATAGCAAAAGCAGTCCTGAGAGGGAAGTTCATAGGACTAAAGGCCTAACTCAGAAAATAAAAAAAATTAATAATAAAATATTTAACCCTACAACTTAAAGAATTAGAAAAAGAACAACAAGAAAAGCCCAGAGAAACTAGAAGGAAGGAATTAATAAAGATTAGATCAGAAATAAATAACATAGAGACTAAAAAAAAAAAAATACAAAAAATCAATAAAACAAGAACTGGTTCTTCAAAAAGATAAACAAGATTGATGAACCTTTAGTCATACTCATCAAGAAACAAAGACAGCAGACCAAATCAATAAAATCAGAAACAGAAGAGGTAAAGAACAACTGACACCATAGAAATACAAAGGATTGTGAAAAAATACTATGAATAAACCATATGCCAACAAATTGAACAATGTGGATGAAATGGACAAATCCCTAGAAACATACAATCTTCTAAAATTCAATCAGGAAAAATCAGAAAACCTGAATAGGCAGATTAATACTGATGTAATTGAAGCAGTAATAATAATTAAAAAAAATTGCCAGCCAACAAAAGCCCTGATAAAACAGGGGAGTTTTACTAAACATTCAAAGAAGAACACCTATCCTCCTCAAACTGTTTAAAAAAAAATACAAGAGGAAAGAACATTTCAACTTCTTTTTATGAGGCCAGCATTATCCTAATTCCAAAACCAGATAAAACACCACAAAGAAAGAAAATTACAGGCCAATATCCCTCATGAACATAGGTGCTAAAATCCTCAACAAAATATTAGCAATATGATCCAGTAATATATCAAAAAGAGCATACACCATGACCAAGTGAAATTTATTCCAGGGATGTAAGACTGGAACAATAGTCACAAATCAATAAAAGTGATACGTCAAATAAACAAATTGAAAGACAACAACCACATGATCATATCAATGGACGCAGAAAAAGCATTAAACAAATCCCGACACCCATTTTTGATAAAAATTCTCACCAGCCCACCTGGCATAGCTCAGTGGTTGAGCACTGACATGTGAACCAGGAGGGCATGGTTTGATTCTCGGTCAGGGCTCATGTCCAGGTCGTGGGCTTGATCCCCAGTATAGGACATGCAGGAGGCAGCAGATCAATGATACTCTCTCTTCATTGATGTTTCTATCTTTCTCTCCCTCTCCCTTCCTCTCTGAAATCAATTTTTTAAAAATTCTCACCAAAGGTGAGAGGGATCATACCTCAACATATGACCAGTCTACAGCCAACAGCATACTGAATGTGCAATAAATAAAACCATTTCCCCTAAGAATAAGATCAAGAAAGGTGTCTGCTTTCACCACCTTTATTCAACATAGTACTGAAAGTTCTAGCCACAGTTCTCAGGCAAGAAGAAATCATAAAAGGCATCCAAATTGGAAAGGAGGGATTAAAACTGTCATTATTAGCAGATGGCATATTATGCATAGAAAACCCTAAATACCGCTTAGTCTAGTAAATGAATTTGGCAATGTAGCAGGACAGAAAATTGACACCCAGAAATTGATGGCATTTTTATACATCAGCAATGCATTCTCAGAGAGAGAAACTAAACAAATAATCCCATTTACCACTGCAACAACAACAACAACAAAAATTAAGGTACTTAGGAATAAACTTAACCAAGGTGGTAAAAGACTTACACTCAGAAAACTATAGGAAAAAAGAGATGGAGGAAGATATAAACAAGTAGAAGAATCTAACATGATCTTGGATTTTAGAATTAACATCATTAAAGTATCCATACTACCCAAAGCAATCTATAGGCTTAATGCAATCCTGTTAAAATACCAATGGCATATTTCACAGACTTAGAACAGATACTCTAAAAATTCATATGGAACCAAAAAAGGCCATGAATAGCCACAGCAATCTTGAGAGAAAAAAACAAAGCTGGAGGCATCACAATACCAGATATCATGAAATACTACAAAGCCACTATATTCAAAAGAGCCTGATATTAGCACATGAACAGATATATAGATGAATGGAACAGAAAAGAGACCCAAGAAATAGACCCAAGCCATTATGCTCAATTAATATTTGACAAAGGAGGCAAGAGCATACAATAGAGCCAAGACAGTCTCTTCATTAAATGGTGTTGGGAAAATTGGACAGATACATGCAAAAAAAATGAAACTAGACCACCAACTTATAGCATACACAAGAGTAAACTCAAAATGGGTAAAAGACTTAAATGTAAGATGTGAAACAATAAAAATCCTAGAAGAAACCATAGGCAGCAAAATCTCAGACATCTCTCATACCAATATTTTTGTGGATACATCTTCTAGGGCAAGGGTAACTTAGGAGGAAATAAACAAAAGGAACTACATCAAAATAAAAAGCTTCAGCACAGCAAAAGGAACCATGGGAGAACATATTTGTCAATGATACCTCTGATAAAGGGTTAATATCAAAAAATATAAGGAACTTATACAAAGGAAGACCATCCAATTAGAAATTGTGCTCCAAAACTGACATACAGATGGCCAAGAGACATATGAAAAATTGTTTAAAGTCACTGATCATCAGAGAGATGCAAATTAAAATGACAATGAGGTATCACTTCACACCTGTCAGAATGGATATTATCAACAAATCAACAATGACAAGTGCTGGTGAGGATGTGGGGAAAGGGAACCCTAGTACACTGCTGGTGGGAATGCAAACTGATGCAGTCATTATGGAAAACAGTACGAAGTTTCCTCAAAAAATTAAACATTTTATCCAGTGATGCCACTTCTGGGAATATATCCTAAGAAACCTGAAACACCAATCAGAAAGAATGCATGAGCCCCTATGATCATAGCAGAGTAATTTACAATAGCTATGATTTTGAAACAGCGCAACTGCCCATTTGCAGATAAGTGGATAAAAAAAAAGCTGAGGTACATTTACACCATGGAATACTACCCAGCTAGCCTATATAATAAAAGAGTAATATGCAAATTAACCATCACTCCTGTCACAAAGATGGCAGCGCCCATAGCCACAAGATGGTGGCACCCAGCCCCCTCAGCCCCGCTGCTGGAGTTTTTGGGCCTGTGGGACCGGCCAGGGGTGGCAAGGACTAAGCGGAGAGGCAGGATATGCCCATTCCGGCAGCGGATCCAGCCTCACTGCTCCCCAGCCTCTGGAAGTGTCTGGGCCTGTCAGCCCCTCCATGAGGCTGGATGCTGCATCCAGCGGGCACACACAAGTAGGCGGGGAGTTGACTCTGGGTCTTATGGTACAGGTGGACTTGATGCTGTGTCCCTGTTTGTGCTGGCCCAGACTCTGACAGCAGGGAGGAGGAAGTCCCACCCCCACAGAATCAGCCAGAATCAGCCATTAGTCAGACAGCTCTCAGTGGACTGACAACCATCTGACAGCAGGGAGGAGGAAGTCCCACCCCTAGAGAATCGGCTGTTGGTCAGACAGCTCTCTGCAACCTGACAGCCAGGACTCTCATTCACCTGACAGCAGGGAGGTGGGACTATGTCTAAATATCTACTATTTATACAAGGTAGCTCTGCAGCTGAAAGAAGCTGGCATCATCGACAGAAAATGTCTAAAGACCAACATGCCTCTGAACTTGAAAGAAGGCGGCAGTGTCGACAGAATATGTCTAAAGAACACTCATCAACAAGTACTACCCATACTGGTAGGAACTGCCTTCTCAGCGAAAATAGAGTACATGAGGATGCAGTTCTCGAACATAGTTGTGGTGGAATGACTGTTAGATGTCAATTTTGCCTGTCACTAAATTTCTCCAAT
The DNA here is from genome assembly GCF_014108235.1 of Myotis myotis. Taxonomy (NCBI): domain Eukaryota; kingdom Metazoa; phylum Chordata; class Mammalia; order Chiroptera; family Vespertilionidae; genus Myotis; species Myotis myotis. The sequence continues at coordinate 128,172,865 of NW_023416324.1, forward strand.
GAAAAACCATCTGATGGAAAATTTACTTGACGTTGTAGCAAAGGGAAAGTCTGTCCAAATGATATACATTTTCCAGAATACCCAGCATATTTAAAAAGATTAATGACAAACGAAGATTCTGACAGTAAAAATTTCATGGAAAATATTCATTCCATAAATACTTATTTTGCTTTTGCTTTCATGGGTGCAAATACTGCATCGCCATCAGGATATGGGCCATATTGTTTTAGAATACACGAACAAGTTTATCACCGTACTGGGACTTTACATCTTTCAGATGGTGTTTCTCAGAAGTTTGCTCAACTCTATATTTTGGATACAGCTGAAACAACAAGTAAAGATTAGCAATGCCAGAAAACCAGGGCTGCTCAGAACGACTCATGATCAACATGAATAACTTCATGTATGAAATAAATGAATTAACAAAATCGTACAAGATGCTATATGAGGTAGAAAAGGAAGCACAATCTGAAGCAGCAGCAAAAGGTATTGCTCCCACAGAGGTAACAGTGGTGATTAAATGTGATCATAAGAGTGACTCAGGTAGATATAATTCTCCCCATGTAACCGAGGTTGCTGTCATATTCAGAAATGAAGATGGAGAACCTCCTTTTGAAAGGGACTTGCTCATTCATTGTAAACCAGATCCCAATAATCCAAATGCCACTAAAATGAGACAAATCAGTATCCTGTTTCCTACATTAGATGCAATAACATATCCTATTCTTTTTCCATACGGTGAAAAAGGCTAGGGAACAGATATTGCATTAAGACTCAGAGACAACAGAAAAACTTGTGCACTGGGCCTCTAGTATATATATAAAAAAGGTATTTTACCTTTGAGACAGCATTGAGGAACCTGGAAAGTATTATGCTTAATGAAATAAGCCTGTCAGACAAAGACAAGTATTATATAATGTTACTATTATGTGGAATCTAATGAACAAAATAGATATAGAGACATAGAAGCATTGAATCGACTGTTGAATCCCAGAGGTAATGTGAGGATGGTGGGTAGTTCAGAAGACATCAACCAAAGCACTTGCATGCATATATACATAACCCATAGGCACTGACAATAGAGTGGTGAACACTTGGTACAGCAGTTGGGGGCAGGCTAGAAGGGGTCAATGGGGGAAAAAGTGGACATATGTAATACTTTCAATAGTAAAGTTTTAAAAAATAAAATAAAGTAAAATATCTACTACCATAAGGAACAAGACCAAGACAATTGGGATGATCCAGTCATCATTCATTCCTGGGGCTGGAAATAGGCTCAACATTATTGAGCTCATGGCCTTGCAGAGGATGGACACAATAGTAATAATGGGCCTCTGCAAGTAGGAAGAAGAGAGAATATATAATGGGCTAGCAAATGGCAATATTTCCCACACTGTCTTAGAATACAGGATTTTTAACATTAAGATTGTAAAATTATGTTGAGATCTAGCATAGTACTAAGGCCATACTTAATTTGAGGTAATGAGGATACCTATTTGGAATTCAAAGTTCTTATTGTTAAAAGATTAGCATAATGATGTTTTAAAGAAATAAGGAGAGAGAAACTGAGTTATTTTAAATATGAAAATATTATTTGAAAATTTTAAGTCATTGAACAAGGACAAAGAGTTGCTATCTTCACTGTCAAGTCTCTCTTCTGTTGAACTAATACTTCTGTATTTTAAAAACCATGGAGAGAGAGAGAGAGAGAGAGAGAGAGAGAGAGAGAGAGAGAGAGAGAGAGAAACGGAAAAGGAAAAGGAAAAGGAAAAGGAAAAGGAAAGAAGGAGGAAAGGAAAGACAAGCTTTCCTCTTCCACTTCTACGGTAATAATTTTTTTTTTTAGTCTCTTAAAGTTTGGGCTTCCTGTTATGGTTTCCTTTGAACAAAGAAATTGCAGGATAAAATAATTGATGATCCCCTGAAACCTCCAAGCTCCCTTCCAAAATTAACCTTCTGTAGTTCTATAAATCCCTAAAGTAATCTGAATTATTTCTTAGAGTGAAATTTGTAATTTTTTATTTGAGTATTCATATATAAGATTCTATATTTTAGACAAACTCACAAAGTTAGCATGCTAGGGAAGAATTATACCCTATGTAAAAGTTTATGATAAGGATTTAGAAATCAAGTGAAAATCTTTGCTGGATGTACATGAGTAAAATATTCAATTTAGCTTGGATTATAGGAGTCAGTTCTGACTACTGATACTAGTAAGTTATTATACATTATTCTCTTTCAAAGGAAGAATAGTCTTCGACCCATCACTATAGAATAAAGTTTTTTACACTTTACCCCCAAAAACAATAACTATTTTTTTTTCATGAAACATTGATGCCCAGTGACTGGTAACAGTATAGATACCATTGGTCTTCTAATGAAACTTTAGTCCTATTTTGCCCACTTTCTCAGCTCTGCTCTTCAGAGCTGTGAAAAAAATTGCAATCGATTTTCAATACATTAACAAATTTGACATTTGTCCTGAACAAATATGGTTAGGAAAAAATGATAAGAATTTCCAGGTTTTAATGTATTAATAATAAAATAAGTATGTATAATCACTGTTATATTTCTAGACTTCTATGTTTTATAAATATAATTGTTTTAATCAGCATAGTGCATTTAATAGAGAACTGATAACTCACAATGGAGAAGAAGTAATAACACAAAATGGGGTTAAAAGTTCTTTTTTAAAATCCAATAGTCCATAATGTTTTTATTATATATTTTCCCAGTATGGAAGAAATATATTTCATTATAGAAAATAAAGAAAAACAGATAGATGATACACTATTTGAAGTTCATTCATTAACATAAATTTTCAAGATTTTCTTATAGCTTTGTTTTCAATGGTTACTTTTTTTTTTTTAAATATATTTTATTGATTTTTTTACAGAGAGGAAGGGAGAGAGATAGAAAGTTAGAAACATCGATGAGAGAGAAACATCGATCAGCCGCCTCCTGCACATCTCCTACTGGGGATGTGCCCGCAACCCAGGTACATGCCCTTGACCGGAATCGAACCTGGGACCTTTCAGTCCGCAGGCCGACGCTCTATCCACTGAGCCAAACCGGTTTCGGCCAATGGTTACTTTTTATTTTCTTACCTGTAATCATTGTGCTTGTGTGTGCTTATGTGTATATGAGTACTTTGTAGTTTGTAGAGTTGTTTATTAAACACTAGAGGCCCAGTGCATGAATTCGTGAATGAGTGGGATCCGGCCAGCCTGGCCCCAATCGGGGCAGATCAGGGTCAGGCCTATTGTGAGGAGGAGATAGTGGGAGGTTGATCAGCCAGCCTGCCGCGATCAGGTCCTAATCAGGGCTGGGCCGGCTGGGGGGAGGGGCCACAGGTGATTGGATGAAGGGCCCACCCCCAGTTGGGGGGGCTGATTGGGGGCAGGGCCAGCTATGGGGAGGGGCTGTGGGAGGTTGGCTGGCCAGCCCTACCCCCAATTGGTGTGAAGGGGGCAATGGAAGAGTGGAGATGGCTAGGGAGAGGGGCTGCAGGCCGATAGGGGTGGTGGAAGCTGATCGGGGGAGGGGCCATGGGTGGTGGGCTAGTTGGCCCTGCTGCCTATTGGGGTGGGGGGTGATCAGGGTGGTGGGGACCCATCGGGGGCATGGCAAGCTGGGAGAGGGGCTGCAGGAGGTTGGCCAACCAGGTCCTTCCCCTATTGGGGTGGGGAGGTGCAATCAGGGGCGGGCTGGCCAGGGGGAGAGGCTGCGATCAGGGGTGGGCCAGCTGGGGGGAGGGGCTGCAGGCCTATTATGGTGTGGTGAGCTGGCCTGGAGGAAGGGTGGGGGCATTTGGCTGGCCGGCCGGCTCTTGATCTGGTTGGGAAAATCCAATCAGGAACAGGCCAGCAGGGGGGAAGGGTCATGAGGTTGGCCAGCAGGCCCAACCCCCTGATTGGGCTGGTTCACTGGCCACAGTGGGCATCATAGCGGCCAGTCATTATGGTCATTATGGTCATCACCGTCACTGGCCTTTGATATATATAGACTAGAGGCCCGGTGCACAAAAATTTGTGCACTCGGGGGGGAGGCGGGATCCTTCAGCCTGGCCTGTGCCCTCTCGCAGTCAGGGATCCCTCAGGAGATAATGACCTGCTGGCTTAGGCCTGCTCCCGGGTGGCAGAGGGCAGGCCCAATCCCTAGGTGTAGCCCCTGGTCGGGCTCAGAGCAGGGCCAATTGGGGAGCTGGGGCGCCGGCCCCTGTCATGCACAGAGCAGGGCGGATCGGGAGGTAGTGATGCCACCCTCAGTCACGTTCAGGGTAGGGCCAATTGGGGGGTTGGGGCACCCCCCCGTCACACTCAAGGCAGGGTCGATGGGGCGGTTGCGGCGCCACCCCCTGTCATGCACAGAGCAGGGTCCATCAGGGAGTTGGGCGCTGCCCCCTGTCACAGAGCAGGGCCCATCAGGGGGTTTGGGGCTCCGTACCCTGTCACGCACAGAGCAGGGCCCATCAGGGGGTTGGGGAGCTCCCTCCTGTCACGCACAGAGCAGGGCCGATCAGGGGGTTGAGGAGCTCCCCCCCTGTCACTAACAGAGTAGGACCGATAGGGGAGTTGGGGCACCGCCCCCGTCACACACAGAGCAGGGCGGATCAGGGGGTTGGGGCGCCACACCCTGTCACACACAGAGCCGCAGGGCGATCAGGGGGTTTGGGTGCTGCCCCCTGTCACGCTGATCCCGGTGCTGGGAGGCATATTACCCTTTTACTATATAGGATAGAGGCCTGGTGCACGGGTGGGGGCCAGCTGGTTTGCCCTGAAGGGTGTCCTGGATCAGGGTGGGGGTCCCCACTGGGGTGCCTGGCCAGCCTGGATGAGGGGATGATGGTTGTTTGCAGATGGTCACACCTCCTTCAGGGTGGGGTTCCCCACTGGGGTTCCTGGCCAGCCTGGATGAGGGGCTGAGGGCTGTTTTCAGCTGGCGGGTGGCTGAAGCTCCCAACCACTCCTTTTTTCTTTTTCTTTTTTATTCTGGGTCAGCTTTAGCTCTGAGGCTTGGCTCCAGCTCTTAGGCCTCGGCTGCTGAAAGCAGGTATCTGGTTTGCTTGGGTTCTATAATCGAAACACTGTTTCAACTCCAGCTCTGAGATCCCAGCTGGCTGAAAGCACGTTCCTGGGGTTTTGTTTAGCTTCTATATTTGTAACAATGTTTCAAACTGCAAGCTCAGAGGCCGGCAGCAGCAGGCGGGGAACGTTGGAGTCCTCTGTCACTGAAGCAAGCAAGCCTCCTGTGCACTTCAAGCTGCCTGTCTGTCGGTCGCCATCTTGGCTGGCAGTTAGTTTGCATGTCGCCCTGATTAGCCAATGGGAAGGGTAGCGGAGGTACGGCTAATTACCATGTTTATCTTTTATTAGATAGGATTGTATTTCTATTTCAGTGCTGCACTCTGTGGGCACATGGTATGTTATCAGTACCCTACCTGCTTTGAAGTGGTGATGCCATGTAACATGGTCAATGGCATGGGGACAGAAATGACATGTGCCAATTTCTGGTGCACGATTTAAAAGTCATTGTGCAATTACCATGTTTCCTTCCTAGTGGTGTAGACCTGGTGAAGGAATGTACCTGAATGAGGCTTGTTAGCCTGAGTCTCTGATGAAAAAACAAAGAGTTCCCTGGATGATCCACAATTATACCCATAGCATACGTGAAAATTTAACATTGAGAACACAAGAGTTGGAGGCAGTTTATTGTGGGATAATACCATTTATAATGCCTGATAGATTCAGTGTCCTATTGCTTTCCTCTTAGCATCAGGACCAAGGCAATTGTTCTATTTTTTAAACTCTTGATTTAAAAAAAAACACACAAAAAACATACCGGCTCTACCATAATTCACTTAAACAATATCATATTATTGAAAACAATATTTTTTTTACTATTAGGAATCATAATGATAGACATCCTTGTGGAAAAGATGCAAGCATTCGTGTGTGTGTGTGTGTGTGTGTGTGTGTGTGTGTGAGTTTTAGTATTTATTGTTTGTTTTGTTTTGCTGTTGTTGTTGTTGTTGTTAATCCTCACCCAAGGATTATTTTCCTTTGAGTTTTTAGGGAGAGTGGAAGAGAGAGGGAAAGACAGAGAGAAACATGGGCATGAGAGTAACACATTGATTGGTTTCCTCCTGCAAAAGCCCCTACCAGGGCCCCTGCCGGGGAGGAGCCTGCAACCAAGGTACATGCCCTTGATTGTAATCGACCCCGGGACCCTTTGGTCTGAAGGCCAAAACTCTAGCCACTGAGCCAAACTGGCTAGGGCTGTTTTGGTTATTTTTATATCCTTAGGGTCCTTTTCCAGTTGTATAATTATTGGGTAACATGTATACACTCTGATACATACTGATAAACTAGTTTCTAAAAGAGCTTATTGATTTGCATTTCCAATATTATATTATACTCATCAGCATTTTGTGATATTCTTTTTAAATATTTTGCTGGTTTGATACATAAAAGATGCCAACTTATTGTTTAAATTAATTGTGATTTCCTTTCAAGATTATTATATGCTATATCATCCTATGATTCATGGCCTTTATGCTCATTTCCTTAAATAACTTAATTTTCAGCTCTAAATTTATATTAATACCTAATAAAATACATAGCAATGTTATTTCTTTAATGCCATTTATCTTGCAATATTTTTATGTTCAAATCTTTAAAATTGTGCTTTAAAAAGGTTTGCTTTTGCACACATAATCACTGCAGGGCTCCAAATAAATTATATTTCAAGTTCACTTATGTGTTAAAAAAAATAAACTACAGCATATGATATTGAAAACTCTATGAAGATTAATCCTAAAAAGTGAATGTCTGTCTCTAAAAATAACCTAAATATATGAAGATAAATTATCTCCTTAAAATAAGGTAGATGATAAATGCAAAGAAGAATAAGTAAGGTATTATTAATCAGAGTAAAATCTGTATTGACCTATCTTATATTAACTTTACAGATATTAGAAATAAATTGTCTTCTATTATCAGAACCCTTGAAATGGATACTAAGTAACTCACAAACATAGTTATCTCAATCAATTATCTAATAGTCCACTTTATAAATTAACAATCCTAAAGTCATGAATAACAAATTAATCACAACAAAGCTTAATTTCTCTGTTCATAAAATGAAATTAATAATAATACATATCTTTAAGCATGGTTTTCAGGATTATGTATAGTGGTCCAAGTTCAGAACTTAACATAGTTCATGAGGTAGAATAAGATCTCCTGAGAAAGTATTTTCCTTGCTACTGCTCAGTTTTAACTAACCTGGCTACTATAACTTATTTTTCTTCATGGCTATATTACATGGAAGTTCCTCCTAAATTCTTTAAAAAATAATTATTTTCATTAGTATTTCATTAGGGATCATTTGCCGAATGACTGGAATGAGTTTTCCTAATGCACACCCTTTTGCCATTTCTTGCATTTCTCCATCCTTGAATCTAGACTCATCTTGTGTTTTGCTTTGAACAATAGAGTGCAGCCAAAGTGTGTGGATTCTCAGCCAAGGCCTAAAGAAGAGGTGCAGCTTGCCCTCTTAGAAAGTGGTGTCAGCATTGAGGAAGTGTTGCTGAGTGCTATGTGCTGAATTGTGTCCTGCCTCCACCCCAATTCATATGTTGAAATCCTAACCTCTAGTACCTCAGATCAGATAGTGACTATAATTTGGAGATAAAGACTTTAAAAAAGGTAATTAAGACTAAATGAGGTCATATTGGTGGGCCTTCATCCCACTTGACTGGTATCCTTATAAGAAGAGGAATGCGGGCATGTGAAAATAGATATCAGGGCTGCACAGAGGAGAAAGGCCATGTGAGGATCCAGTGAGATGGTGGCTGTCTGCAAGCCAGTGAGAGGCCTCAGAAGAAACAAAACCTGCCAGCACCTTGATTTTAGATTTCTAGCTTTTGCAACTATAAGAAAATACATTGCCGTTGTTAAACTACCCAGACTGCTGCACTCTGTTATGGCAGCTCTAGTAAACAAATACAACTACTGGGATTTGTGATCACCTGTATGAACCATTCAAGTAAGGGTCCCTTAGACCACCATCTTCAAAGTCAAACTCCAGATGATTGCAGAATTCCACCCACCTGGATATAATACAAATTGCTGGCATACAGAATAATAAGCCAAGAAAAAGGTGGTTGTTTTAAATCTTGGACTAGTTTGATAAGAAATAATTGATTAATGAGATATTTCATTAGGGATACATAGCATCAATCTTGGTTCCCTGAACTGACACTCCCATTCAATAATTACTTTTTGCAAACTATAAACGTTTGTTGAATATTAACTGTATGTCACAAAGCCAAAACTACAAGATTAAAATCTTAATCAACAGGCTCTGAATACTTTTCAAGCTTCCCTCTATATTTTTACTATTTCATATACTACTGATTAATACTTTTGCAATGGGTGAATTACCCTAAAGACTGTCTTCAAAAGGCATTTATGTGTTTGTGTGTGTGCGTGTACATACAACAAGGATACTAAAAAAATACTATACTCTCTTGGTACTTGTAACAATTTTCATGAAAAGAAAAGTAACAAATCATTACAATTGAAAAAAAGTGAAAGAAATAGTAGAGGCATGCCTAGATTAGTATGGAAGCAATGTAATAATTTCCAGGAGGAATCAGACAAGGTTTCACAGACAATTGACAATTAAGCAAAGTCTGGAAGAAAAATTGTTCTTTGTCAGATACAGAAAAGTGAGTAGATCATGCTGGACAAAGAGAAAAAATCATATTCAATGAAATGAGGGATGAATGTATATAATAGGTTAGGGCAGTGGTTAGCAAACTGCGGCTCACAAGCCACATGCGGCTCTTTGGCCCCTTTAGAGTGGCTCTTCCACAAAATACCACGTGTGGGCGCACATGTACCATGCGATTGAAACTTCGTGGCCCATGCGTAGAAGTTGGTATTTTGTGGAAGAGCCACACTCAAGGGGCCAAAGAGCTGCATGTGGCTCGCGAGCCGCAGTTTGTCAACCACTGGGTTAGGGGATAAGGGGTAGAGTTCAAAGAATGGATTCTCAAGAGATTAAATTTGAAGTTTGTAGGGATTGACTCTAGGGTTAGGCCTAAGGCTGACTTGTGGCAGGGCCACAAACAAGTCCCAGCCTGGAGGGCAGAGCTCTCGGAGCATAATTAAGCCTGACCTTGTAGCCCTCCCTAATTCCTTCCTAAGTAGCTAATGGGCTGTGGGAGGTGCAGCAAATGTTGCCAAAACAAGAACATTTGTATACATGTTAATCTACCCTTGTTTTAATCAGACTATAAAATAAAGCATCAGCTTGCAGGCTGGGTCTTTTGTGTCCTCATCCAGGCATGGGAGATACACAAAGCCCCAGCTGTATTCTCTTTTCTTCAGTCCTTCACTGCCCCTCCTCAGGTTCAACCTTAGCCGTGCTGGTGTGGTACAGAAGTTAGACTGGCCAGACTGGTACAGAGTGTGTCTTCATTAAAGACAGATATCAGTATACCATTTTATATGTGAGCAAACTGGGGCTCAGATAATGTGAAAGGGATTTTATCATACTTACCAGCTAAACAGTGATAACAAAGTAGCACTTTAAGTATGAAGTTCTATATATAATTTAACTATGAAGTATAATATCTTTATGGATTAAACTAATATTACAGACTTTTAGAACTCAATCTTCAAAAGTTAAAATATTTAAGAGTCCTTTAGGCATAATGGCATACTATATTATGAACTGACTGGGTGGAAAAAAATGAATAAAACAAAATACTCCATGAATATTTCTGATTTCAGTTTAAAACCTGGGCTCACATGATTCTCTCTCTCTCTCTCTCTCTCTCTCTCTCTCTCTCTCTCTCTCTCTCTCTCTCTCTCTCTCTCTTCCTCCCTCTTTCTTTGTCTCTGTCCTTCCCCCAACCTTGTGAAATTCTTCTGCAGTGTTGAATCTATTTTAAACAAGCTTTCCCATCATTTTTTTTTGAGCCTATATTCTTCCAAGTTTAAAAGCATGAGAAATGTCACTGAATTCCTATGAGAATACCTGAGGGTCACTGAGATCACACTGGAGCAATATATTTACTAATAGGCTTAGAACTGAGTCTTGTGTGCCCACCCCAAGAGATGGAGCTAAAGACCACAATTACATGTCCTCCTTTTAGTCAGCTCAGGCTGCTGTAGCAAAACACCACAAATGGGTGGCTTAGGCAACAGACATGTGTTTCTCACGGGTCTAGAAGCTGTAAGTGTAAGATCAAGGTGGTCGTTGATTTGGTTTCTGGTAAGGCTCCTCTTCCTAGCTTGCAGATGGCCATTTTCTTGCTGTGTTCTCAGGAGGCAAGGAAAGAGAGACAAGGTTCTCAGTCTCTTCTTACAATGACACCAATCTGATCATGTGGACCCCACGCTCATGACTTAGCCTAAATCTAATTACTTCCCAAAGGTCCTACCTCTAAATATCATCACATTGGGGTTAGGGATTCAACATATGATTTTTTTTTTTTTGGGGGGGGGGAAGAAAATTTAATCCATAGCATCCTAAAAATGTAGGGAAGTTCCAGGATGACAGAGAAATAGAAAGGAATAAGACAATATCTAGTAACCAGATCATCTAATATTTTTAAAGAGAAAATAAAGATCTTAGGTCTAGAGATTTTAATAAGTCCCTACCATGGCAGGAATAGGATGTGTCCTGACTCCCAGACCACATTAATGCTCATATAAGTAAACTGTCTCTCTTCTAGAAGCTCAATACTTAGAGTATGTCCCATTTATTAGGTATTACATTAAACATTTTCTACTGTATAAAAGTACAGATTTTTGCAGCCTTTAATTTTAACTCTATAAAAATATGATTAAGTAAAAAATTACCCCTACATTTTATTTAATGGAAAGTTAATAACAAGGTTGTGTTAATAGAAGAGAAATGGTCCTCTGAGGTAATACTACGAAGCATAGGAAAGGTGCCTCTATTAAAATTTCTATAACACACTCATTGACAGATATTAATGTGCTTTTTAAATCAGGTGAAAATAACAAGATATGCAATAACTCTTTGTTATAGTTATCCTCTCCTTCACTCCCCTCAAAATTTTTTTTTCTGCACCTCCTCTTACAACTGAAAAGGTCTCTAAAATGTCTCCCTTTTTTAATGGCAGAATACCAATTTCACGCTAAATGCACGAAAGCCCTCATTCCATGAGAGCACATATCTATTAATCTTTCCTTTTTTTTTCTTCTTTCTTCTTAATCAGTAGGTCCATTCAACACTAGATTTTCTTTTATAGGTTTTACAGTTTTATTTTGTAATTATATAAGCCTCAATTATATATACAATTATACTTGATATGATATTTCTCAATCAGAGATAGACTGCTAATGCAGCAACTTTCTAGTAAAAAAAAATCTACAAATGGAGAACAAAATTATTTTTTCCTGAAATCATTTGCAAGTGATAGTGCTGAGACTGAATATTTTTGCACCTTCTCTTAGTGATTGTTTCTATGGTCCTATTTAATCTTGTCTGTTTCATCATTACAGAGATAGCCTGGGAGGATTGGAAGAATGATGCACTATGATAACGGTTTAGTTGCTCCTTTACTTCCTGACCTTTCTTTCTATTGTTTACTGGTGAGTCCCAACAGCATTCTCTTATTCGGCTTGGTTGAAAATTCAATTGTAGAGTGTAACAGGACAGTTAGAGCTG